>NC_136689.1:77537330-78737330 GCF_903797595.1 Erithacus rubecula
ACAGAGTGGTGTAATCAAAAGATTATGCAGTAACAGCAAGACTGTTGATGCATGTACACTGCCACCATTTACTTTGTGCTCTTGATAAATTATTGAGCTGGACAGCCCATGGGGTCAGTGTGCACAGTACAGCAGGATGCCCAGATCCTGGTAATGGGGATTGAGGACAGAACTTTTGTGCTTTCCTACCTGCTGTTACACGCTTCTTTTGGCAGGTGTGGCTCTTGCTTCTCTTCTCCCAGTTGTAAAATGCAGCATTTTCTTCCCACTGTGTTGTAAGGATTAATTAGTTGGCATTTAGAGAGAGTTTCAAAGAGGAGTTAATAGGACAGTGTTAAATCTAAGACACAAGAGAGTACAATCTATTTGGTTTTTATCTGAGCAATCTCACTGATGTCAGAGAGCCAAGTTCCTTTTCTAGTCTAGGAAGCAAAATCCTGAGGTGATAAACCTCTGCAGCTTGCATCTGAAAATTTGATTTAAAATCTTTCTGACCATAATTTCTGAACTGTGGAATGATGAATTAAATCAAAGTAAAGAAGCTGAATATGTAACTTTATTTTCAGTTCTGAGCACTCAGCATGTCTCAGTAATTTTAAGAGGAAACATGCAAAGTTTTTGGGTTTTTTCTCTTCTTTTTAATGAGGTCACTTAAACAGCTGCTTCAAGTATGGAATTAAGAAGCTAACTTTGGTTATATTGTCTTCTCAGAATATTTAAAAAATTAAGAAGGGCTTTCCTTATATAGGGAAATCATAATGTGCCTTCTCTGAAGACTTCATCCATAAATAAATTCTTGTAAGCAAGGCTTAATATCAAATGAATAGAGTCTGCTACAGCAGGTGTTTGGAAGTCAAAGAGTGGCATCAATAGGCATAATTTAAAGTTCATTAGCAGCAATAGAAGAAAAAAGTATATTTTTTGTAAAATTCTGTATTTTAGCTAGAGCTTTACAAGGACGTATATGATTGGTAATTTTAAAATTATATCTTTAACAGCAGTATTAAAGTGCTTTTTAGTCATTACAACATTGTCTTGAAAATTCAGGTTTAAAAATAAAGTATGGATGAAAAGAGGACTTTATTAAAACAATTAAATAGCCCTTAATGCAGGGCTTGGCTATGGTATCTCTTCAGGGCTTGTGCAAATAACAAGAATCCCAGGGGTGGACTCTTAACACGAGGCATTTTGTCTTCAAAGCCCATCAGTAGAAACCCTTGGATGCAGAAGCTGCCTATTCAATGTGCAGGTCTCCTGTGACTACACAAGTAACAGAAGCTGGGGGTGCATATCCTGTTGGGATTGCACAGAAAGTGCAGCCTTATGTGCCACTTTCCCAGCCCTTGGGGAGGAAGTAGGGAGAGAAGCCTGTCCTTCTGACTGCCAGTCCCCCCCCATTAATCTCCAGACTGTTTTGTTGCAGCTGTGCTGAAATGTATTCCATACACCAGCTGTCAGCCTAATGTGACTTGAAATGGGCTGCTGTAATAAACCATTATCAGAGCACTTGAGGAGAATGTGAGCCTTGACCTTATCTGGATAATTATCTAATAGAGTGCACAGAGTGATCCCTTTAATTGCTGTTGTCATCCTTTGCAGCCATGGTAGAATATGCTGGCTTGGACAGTAACTGATTCCTAGGGTGTCTTTACACTTTTAATGTCAACATCCCCCTTACAGTTCTGTCGACTTTGCTATAGATGAGAATCACACACAACTGAGAAATTAATTTTATTGGGAACATTTTAAGATTCTGTTATTTAAATTTCTTGCTAAATTGACTCCAGCCAGTTCTTGACAATTACTAATGTTTTAGACTGTGAAATCCCTGAACAATATTAGCAAACTTAGATTATGGTCAGCAGCATTGTGGTCAAAATGCAGGTCTACTAGGTCAGGACATGTTTTTCACCCCTTTTTGACCCACTGTCAAGAAGGCAAGATGCTCAGCTCTTCTTGAACAAAAATTTACACAGTTTGCTTATCACACAAAAGCAATTCATTTTGGCAAAGGATGGTTGAATAGGACTCAGCAGTACATCCTTAACAGTTTGTTTCTTCTGGTGGTGAATGGGGGAAAAGCAGAGGACCTAAACAAGTTCTATTTGTGTTACTTTATTTAGGAGCTTTCAAAAATTTTGGTTTTTGATGTGGAAAGAAGGCATTCTGTGAGAATGGGAGGGTAATTTTTAAGTCATCTTGTGCCTCTCATCTGCTTTCTGTTGCAAATTCATCTAGTGGTAAAAACGCTGTCATTCCTCTTTAAGTAGCAAAACACATTATCAGTTCCCATTACAGATCCATTTTTTAGAACCTGAAAAATGTATGCCAGTTTACATGTGTTAGTCATATAAATACACTTAATTGTGACTTGGGTATGATGCAACTGACATTTAATCCCAAATCCAGTTTATCATCTCTCATAATCTGTAGTGCTGTCATGTTTCTAGTCCATATTATATCCTGAAAGGTTAGATTCTGGAAAGCAAGATCCATTACTTTTTAAAAACACATTGGGCAATTTTTTATTGAATAGTTATGGTGTTGGAATTCTATTTCATTTTTTACCTTACCAAGAAGTCCTGCTTTAGTTCATACTCTTGGGCTTTTGGCCTTGTATCTCTCTCAGAATCAGATGGCCAGAAGAAAGCAGATAAGTGTTCTCATTAGAGATGTTCACACTTTATATTTTCATGCTTTAGAAATCTTTTCCGTTATATGTTATGAAAAAACTCTGATCATCTCTTTATGTTGGCAAGTTTATGTCATTACTTTTGCTTGATTTCGGTGTTTTCTTAATGAATTCTAGATTAATACACTAAAATATTGATTTTTCACTTACACTCAATAAAAGATTACAGATGTAAAAAGCAGCTCATATTTCAGACTCTGAAAAGACTGGAAACTGAATGCACTGAAAGTTTTTTTAAATGTTTGTAGATAAGAAGGGCCTTTGATTTTTTTTTTTTTTTTTTGCATGCATATATAAATGAAAATACAATGCAAAGATTGTTATTTAACAAAACAAAGATATAAAATACAGCAATCAAACCCTTTGTTACAATGCTGTGAAAATAAAGTAACTGTGTGAGTGAGTAGTGATGTAGGTCAATTCAGCTGCTCCTCATATTCGTTGTGACAGTTATTGGAATAGCTGGAGGCGGAGTGGTTACTGATACACTATCCTGTATTTAGAGTTTAGATGCTATGGCATCAACAGCAAGACCAATGGGACCATTTAAAAGGATATTGGTGATACAGAGGTTGAATTTCATCCTGAGAGGAGATAATGATTCTCATGGATTTCGGTGTTGAGACAGAATTGACAAGGCAATAGGTACCAGATGCTTACAATTTTTTTTTCTCTTGTTACTGCTTTTATGTCACTGAATTTCTTTGTTCCCCAGTTCTCCACATTTCCCTATTTAATGGTGTACATAAGGAGACAAAGATTAAAATGAGTTAGGTATCAGATATTACTGAAATAGTAACAGATATCATTTAACTCCACATAAATCCTAATCCCTGACTTCTTAGTTCCATTGAGTAAGCAATCAAGGCTGAATGTGGTCATTCTAGGGACTGGAAAAACAGAAAATTATAGGTTTCATCTTATGCTGGAGAGTTTAGTGGACACATATTGCATACATAGCATGAGGGACACACCAAGCAAAAATAATAGAAGAAATATTGTGGAAATTCTGTGATGATGTTTTATTTGAGTGAGAAAGGCGGTGGATGAAGGCAAACACTGAAGGAGAGAGATAACGGTAGATGGAAAAGACATAGGGACATAAAAATATGGAATACAATGAAGGAACAGGGATCCAGGGTAGATCTGGTTTTGCTAGTACCATATGTACCATTTTTTAATACTGCACTAACACAAGAACAAGAAATTCATTTGAGAAGTGGATTTTTTAGCACAGGTTACAATTTCCAGAGTATTAATATATGACATTACCAGCAGAATTGGCATATTCTGAGAACTATTTATTGTGTGAAAATAAATATTGTTAACTTAGAAACATATATATAGACCCCTAAAATAAGTGCAGATCTCACTTCACATTTCTGTGATGCCTAGGCAGCTAAATGTCTCATGACTGCAGATCTGTATCTCCTTGATAAGTAATCCGGTAGGATTGGAAGGTTGCTTTGGAATATTGTAAATAAAGGGCACATAGCAAGACCTTTCAGCTGCTGTTTGCAGCTAAAGGTGAGAAAAGGGTAGGTTTCATGATGACTGATAAAGTTTGGAGTTGCACTATGCCTGCAACTTAATAGCAGTGATCAGTAGTCAAGAGAGATTGTGAACAGTCTGTTCTGTTAATATTACTTTGTAATGCTGTGCTTGACTGTAACCCTTTCTTTACACCTGTTTATCTGAGATTTGCCTTCACTTTTGTGCAAGTGAGGAGAACCATTTCATCTGTACTGTCATGTTACACATATGGGTTACCACTTCACTGAGCTCTTTACTTCATGATCATGGCTCTCGCCCCAGCACATGCTAATAAAAACTTGAAATTTTAGGGCAAGGTGTGAGAACAATCCTGTGCTGCCCACAGAGTGCTGTACTCCAAAAGTAAAATCAAGTGAGTTATCTTAGCTTTCAGTTATTAGTTATGCTGCCTTAATCTTCCAGCTCTTTGGATCTTCATGAGCCTTCTTTTGCAGGATAAAAGCAAGATTTAATTTGACATTGACTTGACTTTCAGATAATTCAGGTTTTAGCAGCAAGTAGGTAAGATTTTTAAATGCACTTGAATAAAATTGGTACTGTGTGCTGATTCTCATTAAAGGATTAAACTATAAGCATTTTATGAAGTTATTCTTTATAAAGTTATTTTTATCAAGTTATTTTTAATTGACAGAAGAAAAAAATTAGAAGAACTCAAAATAGAGGGAAGTGCCATTATTCAGAAGCTTCCAACCAGGAAATTATTTGTCTACTTTGAATATAAAAAACCCCAAGTACTCTATATTATATAGAGATCATACTGGGCAAACTTTATTCAATTTCTTCTTTTTTCTAGGCCCTCTAATAAAAAAATCACCTAGAACATACTTCAGTTTCTTGGGTCATTATTCCCTCTACAAGGAGTTGGAGTGTGAAGAATGAAGGAGTTATACTTTCTTCCTCTTTTTCTTTACCACTTCATCTGTGAAAACTGACAGAAAACAGTGTTGATCTGGGTTTATTCCATAAGAGGGTGAAATTCTACAGATGTGCAACAGGGCAGTGAAGGGGCTGCTGAAGAATAAACCAGCAAAAGCCTTACTATTTAAAGATAACTTTTCCCCTGAAAAAGGCTGTGATTTTTCACATGTATCCTCAACAAATGTAACCAGATATTTTGTTGTAGTTTTCTCTCTGTTGCATGGAGTTGGGTAAACTGCTTTTATCTTACCTTTTGCCCTGATGTGATAAAAATCACCTCCCTTCTTGCTCTCATTTAGTCCAGTCCAAGTGGTCCTAGTACTGTCCTGGGAGGATGAAAAAGAAATAACTTCCTCTCTGAAGGCGCAGGATGACCTGACTAGCCTCAGATGGCTAAGGATAAGGGAAAGAAATAGTTCAGGAAAGAGGATTGCAGGACAAGGGTGAAGCTAGAAAGCTCTCTGAGTCTTGTCAGGACATGAAAGGAAGCCATGCTGGAGCTCAAAAAACAGATGGTGATATTGGGAAAAACCTCAGAAAGAAACTGGTTTACCAGGTCAGGGAAACATCTTCAAATCCTTAAATGTTGAATTAGAATGATTTTGTGCTTATTTATATTCTGCTACAGAAACCTGAATTGTTACATTCTAATAATAGATGGCAGAGCCAGTCAAATGTTCTATTTAGAGAGCAGCAATCACCTCATGGAAAATGCATAGTATATGTACAGGTGTTGAAAAGTGGCCCCAGTGACAGAGATAATTGTAAGCTAGTTTAAATGTGGTACAAAATAATAAAAGCTGTAATAAATAATAACTGTTTCTTGCTAGGTAGTTACTTCCCATTTGAAGCATATGGTATATGCCTTTTTTCACTTCAGTCACAGGGCTTCTTTTGTATTCAAGCTTCATATACTGTTAACAGGTCATATAAATCCATCAAATTAAAAGATATCGTGTACAACAATTTGTTTTAATTACAAAATATCATGTGTTCTATTTAACTGTGAGTTTAATGAATGGCTATTTAATTAAGGGTTTTAACTCATAATCAGTTTGCATCACTGGGCAACAAATAATCAGTTTATAACATGCAGTTGAACAGTCAAAAAAAGCATCAGGCAAACCTTTTCCTGATGGCACTTATTGGCAAATTAAATGATCTGGACTCCAATGTAAGTATGAAACAGGAAATAGGTGGTAGGTGGAAAGGATGTCACAGGAGGGTACTTGACAGAGCTTGTTGAAGCCATGTAAATGTTGGTAGGGGCTTGCCATTCATTCTGTAAATATAACGATTCACTACAGGCATTGTATTGTGTAGAAAAATAATGTGTTATACCTTTGCCTAGTACATTGTAACCCTGATAATGAAACATTGAATATATTTATTGCTAGCTGTGATATGAAAGAACACATCAGTTCAGGTTTTTTTTGGGATGGTAATATTAAAATATTTTATTTTCCCTTTTTTTTAGGTTTGTTTTCTCTTTCCACTTCTATCACATCTTAAATTATTTCTATTTAAATGAAACTGATTATAAATTTAAATGAAAAAACTTCTGTTTACATTAATACCTTTCAGAGCACATGCAGTAATTGGCTATATTCATATTCTAAGGCTGATATACCTACTAAAGGTGTAACGTGAGGTTAAAAAGATTTGTATGAGTAAGTATGACTTGTATGACTTGATTATGAATAATGTCTTCATTTGATATCTCTGCTGACATCCCCTCAGATTTTTATTTCATACATTGTAAGGATAAAGGGGGACATTCTGATAGTCCATGATATTATTTTGTAGGCTATAGGATTTCAGCCAACAGTCCTAGTATCTGTTTCAAAAGCTGTGGTTAATCTATTGAATCATTTCAGAAAGACAGGCAGTATGAAAAGAGGAAGTGATGCATAATCCAGTACAGTGCTGAAAAGATACTCCAACATTTTATTTCCTTTATTGTTTAAGTTTTCCATCTTATTTCTCAATTTCTTTTAATTTTTTTCACCTGAAGCTACTTGAACTGTTAACTAAAGAGATCTTTCTCATGCAGACCCTTTTCATATCCATAGCTAAAGCTTTTTGAGTTGTTTCTTCCCAGTAATAATTTAAATTAGGCAATTCCTAAACAGTTAAAAATATTGTTTGGGTGATGCTCATGGTTTCTATAAAGTTTTCCAGTTCAGCTGAGAGACCAAAACCAAGCATGATCCTGAACTGAAAAATGGGGAAGTGCCATGGATTTAATTATTAGTTTTGCCTTTAAGTGTTTTGGATTTAATAGAACAGATTGAAGTCTGCTACACACCACATGTATATGAACCATTTTTTTTGTTTGTTTGTTTTAACTTATGGCAAATACAGGTTTTGGATTTGGACTATAAGAATAGATTTCTTATCTCCTACACCATAAAAGAACTAAGTCATCATGATAGTACATGTGTGCAAGACAAGGAAAACATGCTACATCTTAAATAAATGCAATAATATTGCGCATATTAAAGTCTTTTTCCTAGGTTCTTTTCTTCATTGCCTATTAATAAAGCATTTTTTCTCCTTTTAGTTTTCCTGGGTCAGAGGAGGATGAGGTTTTCATTCTGTGTAAGAATTTTGGAAGGGGGTATTAGTAAGTTTTCTTTTCCTATTCAAGGTACAACTCAAAAATAGTTATGTCTTCATATCAACATAACAATGCTTGTGCGAAATCCTACATCTGTATGGTATGCTGACTGAAGAAATTGTTTTTCAACTTTTACAGCTATTTTAGACTGAGATTTCTGTCTTGACTTTCTGCTCATATCACATGAAAATTTCAATTTTCAGAGATTCAGTGGCTATGTGAGTGAATTCTAAAAATGCAAAGAAGTGAAGGTGTTCTTCAGCTTCTGTAGTAGGGGAGAAAAGTATCAGTGACCATAACACATTTCACTGTCTTAGTGGACTAATGTTTTACAGTGAGGGCTACCTATAGATGGCACCAAGAGTAAATACTAGAGGGGCTATACAGAAAAAGTCTCTTGAATTCAGTGCAATTGTGTTTCTGAAGAAGCATTGCTCAATGCCTTTCTGATTATTTTCACAGTGTTACTGTAGTTTTACTAATTTTTATGGAAAATAATTGAAATCCTTTATCTGACCTAAGCTGAATATAGAAATTGGGGGCTGGATTCAAAAGATACTAGCTTTAATGGCCTTTGCCATAAATTCTTCTTTCTAGCCTGTTCTAGATGTTGTGAAAGTTCTGAAAATTGTAACATCTTGCAGCACTGATCAGCAGCATCACAAGGCTCTCTGCTCCTGTGTATGCTGCTGAAGAAGATGGAGGGCTGAAATATTGTCTCAGATGTTTTTTTTTCTTTCCCTCAGCTGCATCCTGGTTCTCCTAAAGCACAAACAAAACCTTTCTGGGGGAAAACAAAGGGGTGCTGAATTGTATCAGGGATGGTCCCAGTGCTGTACTATTTCTTTATGTGACCCCATGCAGTGAAATGTTCTGAGACACACTGGGAAGCAAAATTAGCCTTTGAGGCAGAGCAGCCCTTGGTTTCTGTGACTAGCACATGCATCACTATCATTTTGCTGTCAATCTCTGAAGTGGCTCAGCATCCCCAGTCATAAAGCTTGCAATGCCAATTGGAAGCATCATGAACCTTAATAATGTGCTACTCTTCATCTTCAACTGCAAATATAATAACCAAGCAAAAGAAGTCAGCCAAAACTGCACAGAGTCTGTCCCAGTGTAATTCACCTTTGTAAGTCACAGCAACACTACATTAAAGTACAGAGAAGTCAGGCTGACACTGGAGCAGGACTCTGGAGATTAGTACAGAGATGAAAAGTCCATATTACATGTTTTTCTGTTCTGTCTTAGGGCAAAAAATAACAGTATTGAGCCAAAATAATGTATGATATACAAAGAAATTAAATTTTGCAAGGTAACTAGTAACTATTTTAATTTTTAAATTTATCTTTAAACCTGAAATTAGACTGTTAATAATGATTTTCTTGTTATGTGAGTTAATAAAGGCCAGAGGCCTTAATTCAGCATAGGACTTGTCACCACTTCTCTGATTCTTATGAAAAAGCTTTTTATTTATGAAATTAACAGAACTTAGATTTTTCTAGTTTCCTTAGTCTTCTAGGATATCAGTCTTTCATTCATAACTTGAATGATAATCATCTTGAATGCCATCACATGGCACCTACAGGATGGCTGGGATGGTCAGACCCAGCCAGCACAGATTTAGGAGGGGCAGGTCCTGCCTGGCCAACCTGATCTCTCTTTATGACCAGGTGACCCACCTGGTGGGGGAGGGAAAGGCTGTGGCTGTTGTCTACCTTGACTTAAGCAAAGCCTTTGGCAGCACATCCCACAGCACACTCCTGGAAAAGCTGGTAGTTCATGGCTTGGACAGAGCTCCCCTGGCTGGATGGCCAGGTCCAGAGAGTGGTGGTGAAAGGGGCTGCATCCAGCTGTGGCCAGTCACCAGGGATCTGGGCTGGGCCTGGCCTTCCATTCCTGTTTAATACTTTTATTGATGATCTGGATGAGGGGATTGAGTCTACAACTAGCAAATTTGCAGATGACACCAAGGAGGAGGGAGTATCTATCTGCTGGAGGCCAGGAGGGCTCTGCAAAGGGACCTGAACAGGCTGAATCAGTGGCCCAAATCCAACAATATGAGGGACAAGAAGACCATATGCCAGGTCCTGCACTTTGGCCACAACAACCCCCTGCAGTGCTGCAGGCTGGATGCAGATTGGCTGGAAAACTGCCCAGTGAAAAAGGACCTAGGGTTGCTGATTGTCAGCCAGCTGAACCTGAGCCAGTGTGTGCTCAGGTGGCCAAGAAGGTCAATGGCATCCCGGCCTGTGTCAGCAACAGTGTGGCCAGCAGGAGCAGGGCAGTGACTGCCCCCTGTTCTCAGCACAGCTGAGGTTGCACCTTCAGTGCTGTGTTCACTTCTGGCCCCCAGCTTAGGAAGGATGGTGAGGTGTCTGAATGTGTCCAAAGGGCGACAAGGCTGGTGAAGGCTCTGGAACACAAGTCCTGTAGGGAGTGGCTGAGGGACCTGGAGCTGTTTAGCCTGGGGAAAAGGAGGCTCAGGAGGGACCTTACCACTCTCTACAGTGGTGACACAGTGGTGCTAGGTCATGGGCTGGACTCAATGATTTCAAAGATCTTTTCCAACATTGTTGATTTTGTGAGTCTGTGATTCTGTAAAACATTGTGCAAATGTAGTGACCATGTGCTACCACTCTTCTGGAGTTCACCTCAGACAGATTTGTGTGTATAGATTGCACACCAGAGGCTCAAAAACCCTCAGGGAAAACAAAACAAACAAACAAAAAAACCAGCAAAAAAACAAAAAGAAAAAAAAAAAGGGAAAAAGAAAAAAAGACAACATTGAGGTGTAAATATTTTAATGTATCTTGTGCAGGACAAATTTTTGACATTGCTCATCAACTGCAGTTTTTCCATCTTATAGCATATCTTATAGCAGCACTGATCCTGTAAATATGAAGGAACAGTGTTACACTGTTTGTTTTTGAAATCGTGAGAAAGTTCATGGCTGTTGAAGTCAGACCATGAGAAGAAAAGAAGGGAAGAAAGGAAAGATTAAATTTTTAGGAAATAATTGCCTCGAAGTACATTTTTCTTTTGATGTTGATTTAAATACTGTTTCCATCATACAAATAAATTTTCCATTCTTTCTATTTATTTCATATCATTGGACTTCAGGCAACAAATTTTCTATGCAAGAGATATATACACAAGGGGGTTTTAATTCTTTGCTATCCTTCTTTCCAAGAGCGAGTCTCAAATACCTACTGTTTGAGGGGGGTTTAATATTCAAGTAAAGCTTTATTCCTTTATCAAACAGCAGATTTTCTGGTTTGTCAGTTTCAAAAACCTTCCACAAAATAGTTTTCAAATACAGTGCATGGCAATGCCATTTTGGTTGAGTGCTGATGCAAAATGTACAGTCTATAAGGCTATTACACTGCTAAAGCCACGTAACTTTCTTTTAGAAATTAAACATTTTGTTTCCTAACAGACAAAGCCTAACATGGCACGTGTCATATTTTGATAGTACTATGGTACTGTGTCTCAGCAATTTTTAAAATATGTGTACTGTGCTGTAATTATTTTGAACATGTTTAACAAGGTTGAAAACATTGTGTGCTATTTAAGGGTATTACTGCCCTTATTCTTCTTAACTGTCGTTTTATAATTTCATTCCAAAATCCTTCTCACTGAACAAATTAAAGCTTTAATTGTTTTTAATGTAACAGCAAGGAGATGTGTAACATCCTAGCCATGATATCTAACTCTTAGATTGTATAATGTGAGTAGCACTATTGATATCAACTGGAACCATGAAATTATGTTCGTACCTCCTAGTGCCTATAGTGACACCAAGTAACCATGGACATTTTGTGTTTGAGGAGTAAATTACTTTGGATAACAGAAGTGAATTCTCCTTATCTTCTAGACAGCTGTTTAGTCCTAACTTCTCTTTCATTCATATAGTTTAACATAAAGTATTACACACTGTGTGTCTATTTTTCACCCATTTGGTTATAAATAACATTATGGTGGAATGGAAAGGAAATGTTATTGTTTGTACTTTAAAATTTCTTATGTAAATTCCATGTATTCCTTTTTTATTATGCTCCAAGCTGATACACAGTTCTTGTTATTGTTACCTTTATCTTCATGAAATTTTATTTTTGTATATTCCAATATTCTCTTATACCATAGGGGTGACTCTGACTTGTTTCAATAACAAAGTATTCAATAACAAAGTATTAATTCTTAATGCATTGTTATTCCCATTTCTAAAAGGTGTTTTTTCAGAAGAGTCAGTGCAGTTTTATCTGATAAATAATATTCATACATTTTCTCTAAGTCTGGAAGTCATGCATACTATAAAGCCATGTAATAATGTCAACATTTAAACAATTCATTAGTGACCTTTAATAGTCTGATATGGCAATCTACCTTATGGGTTTGATTATGGTAAGTCTATCAAATTAAAAATATCTTCATATTGAGAAAGATATTATATATTTGGTACACAATACCTTCTATGTTTTGTTGTTGTTGTTGTTTTGGGTATTTCACTTAGCAAGACCAAAGCATCTTTGTTATAGAAGAAATTCTGAATGTATTTGATGCTTATATCTCCTGATAGAGCAGCAGATGAAAAAATGTCTGGCCACAGATAATTTTTTTGTGTATTCTAGCCATAGCAATTTTTCCTTAATTAAACACTCAGTAGGAAGCTTGCAGTTTCTCAGTTTTATGCAAATCCTGAATTAAAAAATTACCTGCCATTTTTAGGTGAAATAGAATTTAGTAGGTTTGGGAAGTAGTTATCTTAATTAAAAGGAAAAAAATTCTGCATGGTAACTCAGTTATTTTCCCTGTGAACTACATACAATTTTAAATTTAAGGGAAGGAAAAGCATAGTCGCCCTTACTTTAGCAGGGAGGAAAATAATTACAGAGACACTCCAATAAAAACAGCAAAAGCTGTGAGGGATGGAGAAAAGAAACTGGAAAAGGCAGAACAAGAAAAATAGCTTCAAAATGTTAGGTTGCAGAGAGTCAAGAAAAACCAAGCAAGCAAACACTTTCTGCAACCAGCCTTGTGTTCAGTGCTAAATGCTTCCTACCTCTTCACTGCCTCTTGGTTTCATTAAGTGTACCAGCTGTCAACAAGAGACAAACACCCCAGAAAAGGCCTTGCCCTTCTGAATGACTGAGATTTACTTGCACATGTTTTTCTCCAGGATGCTCCACAGTCTTTATTATCAAGGTTCCAGAATGTTTCAAAGCCCATGATGCACCCCAAAACTATAAGGTTTCCTGTGAATAGGTGAATGGTATAAGGAATACAGCTAAAATGGTGTTTCCATACCATCATCCTGCTCAGTGG
Source organism: Erithacus rubecula (assembly GCF_903797595.1). NCBI lineage: Eukaryota > Metazoa > Chordata > Aves > Passeriformes > Muscicapidae > Erithacus > Erithacus rubecula. The sequence continues at coordinate 77,550,440 of NC_136689.1, forward strand.
AAGACTACCCATGAGCACACTGCCACAGGCTCTTGTTCATGATTTCCTGCCATAATGTTCAAAGTGAATCTCCCCCCAGGCTGTGAGAGCAGGGGAAATTGCCTCACTGGGCTCTATGCTCTCCTTACTCACTGCTTTCAATTGCCTTCCCACAGTCTAAATAATTTGGTTTAGCCTTATGAAGTAGTTTGAATTAATCTCCAGACTGACTTTATTTCACTACTTAGTGCTAAACAGTTGGCAAAACAATTTTTTTTTTCTAAAGCATTCCTCATTTTCTCATTGTGTTCAGTAAAAATGAAGGAGCAGAAAGGTTGACATGATTATCAATTATAATTATCACTTACTTATATCTGCTTGAAATTGTAGATACTTGATAAGTCTACTTGTTTTACTGAGTATGAGAAAAAAACTTTTTCATTAAAAAACCACAACTTTTTGATTATTATTATTTTAATACATCTTGCTGTATTAATGCAGTCTCTAAGAACACGGTGGTTGACACATATTGCCTGCTAGAAGGCTGTACTACCTACACCTATAAGTAATATGATATTCTTTAAGTTCTAAGCAGATTAATTTCTAGGTATCCTTTGCATAAATATTTTGAGTATGGAAAAGCTTATTTAAATGGTTGCAAAACTTTCTGCTCATATATTTACTCCTGGGATGCACATAGTAACTGTGTGTGCATTCCAGTGTTGCAAACATTTACCTGTTTCAGACCTTTCAACATAAGCAAGTGTAACTTCCTTCCATGATTCTGCATTGATTTGCAATTAGTTTTATTGTTAGAATAAGTAAAGACCAAACCGGATGCTGTCTAAGCCATACATCTATTTGAATCTATTAGAATAAGTTGTTTTATTCTCCAAAACAGCTCCTGCCGATATGTGTGGAGTTTATCTACATGTGAGTAACAGAACTGCTCTCCCTAGGTCACAGGGAGCACAAACCAGTCTGTAAGTGGAAGAAACCCAGCATATACCTGTGCAGTTAGGTGTTTTTAGTTTAGAAATGTGCAGTAGGCATCACCTTCCACATCATGGAGGAAATTTCAAGTGTAATCTACACAAATGCCTGCTGAATAGGTCTCAAGATTCTTTTAGGCAGATACAATTACTTGTATTCATGCAGAAAACCCCTGTTCTCTGTCATGCCCTTGATTTTAATCTCCATAACATCCTAGCTGGGAGAAATTCTGACTGTAACTAGCAAAGCATAAAGGCAACTTCATTTACAGAAACTAGGCCCTATCCACCCGTTTATGAACACACCCAAAAGACAACCCTTTTTCTCTGGAGGCCAAGGGAAGGAGACAATCTTTCCTGTAACACGGTGTTGTCAGCTATTTCAAAGTTGTTTCAGGAGGCATGAGTTAGGGAAGACTTCTAACATTCTTCTTGTAAATGTAGACAATGTGAAAAGGTTCTCATTAGGAGGGTTAAATTCCTTACTCTACTCAGACATCCTGAGAAATGTGTTGCCACCTGTGCCCACTCCCCGCAAATATTTTGAATGTAGAGAGTTTGAGCTCTTACGTGGATCAGCACAATGTAACTTTTGACTTTCCAGTTTATAGAGGTAATGTCATCTCATAAATATAATTTCTTAGACCAAACAGTCACTCACTAGTTTCCACTAATGTTTTCTACCCAGTGTATCAGCTTGGTTTCCTGATAGCTTTTATATCACACCAGGGCAGCTACTTGAAAAGCTTAGAAACAGATTTTGAATTTAACACTTGTGGGCAAGGTGTAAAGGCTGACAGACAGCTCAGTATGGGCCAATACACAAGCAGAAATTCTTGCACAGTGTGTTATCATTAAAAGAAAGGAGACAATAAATTTGCATCACAGCATGGGAAGAGGCAATGACCAAAACCTCTTGACATCTCTGAAGAGGGAGAAGAAAATATTGTGGTGGAGCACTCTGTCCACAGAAAAATAATGACTCACTAGGTCAAAGTTACTTGTGGTTTACTGGGCACGTAAAGGTGGAGTGAAGGATATTGTAGATATTTATGTGTATTGTCACCCTTAAAGAATAAAAGAGGTGCTGTTGGACAGCCCCCTGCTTGGGGAGGATGCTGCCCTGCCCATGGCATGGCTCTCCCTTCTCTGGTGCAGCTCAGCCCTGCTGCTGATAGCCACTGGAGCCATCAGCCAGTGCTCAAAGCAGAGCTGGAGTTCAGCCCCTGCACCCATGGGCTGGGTGTGTGCCTGTGGTGGGCAGTGATGGTCTGGCACTGCAGCCTGCCAGGGTTCCACAGCAGATGGTGGGCCTGGCTTCCAGGCTGAATTGAAATAGTAGGTATTTTGGGGTCACTGGGGCTTTTGGGTGCTAATAACCTCCTCCATAATTTGAAGTGGAACGAGGCAATTAGAAGGCAAGCTGGATTGAAAAAAATACACTACTGCCGTTCATACTTACTGCACTATAAGTAGCAACATAGTCTCCAACAGTGTGTGCAGAAATGGCAGTAGTTGCTATTTCTTCACAAAATATTGTTTCATTTGTTTGAAGACACAGGTGGAGAGATAAAATGCCAACAAAGGAGAGGAATAATGTGCTTGAGTGTTGCTGGGATTTTTTGTTTTTCCTTAAGAGACCTGGACTTACTGTAAGGAGAACAAAGTGGCAGGAAAGAATAAGGGAGTGATTGAGAAGAGAGGTAAAAAAAGACAGAGCTGCAGAGTGAAGACAAAGGGTGAATAGGATGTTGTTTGAATGTAGCATTGTTAAGTTATTAGAATGAATGCCTTATTGACTAGAGAATGTTAGAAGAAGTTTAAATAACTTAATTGGTCTGTTAATCATTGTCCAAGGTGCTTTCTCTTGGGTGTACATAACATTGTTTCTTGGCTTTTGCAGCAAATATTCTACAGGTACAATGTGAGGCCTTTGGCTATGGTAATATGTGACTATACTTTATAATTTCCTGTTCTACAAAATCATTTTATCTGCAATAAAAATTATGAAACAGATGTACTATGTGCTTTTAGGAGGAAAAAAAATTTAAACACCAAAACCACACCAAACCAAAACCAAAACTATACCTTTATCCTTATCTGATTAAAAACCTAACCTGAAACTCTAGTATCCAAACAGTCATGATTGTCCAACAGAATTCCCTGAAATATATTTAATTTGTACCTGATATGACTGCTGTAGCAAGGGAAGATTAATACGCCTGTCACCTCAAAAGGAATGCTAGGTGCACTCATTAACAGGTGCCTCTCTCTCTTTCCTGGTCATATCAGTGCCTCATACACCTTTCTAAACATCAGATTCATTCCCAGCTTTTGCTCTCTTTGTTCTCTTTTTATCACTCAGCCTCCACAACTCCCTTCTGATCAGGTAACTTGTTTTCATTTTTGGCAATCATTCATCAGTTTATTCTGAGTACTTCTACAGCCAAAACAGAAATCCATTAAATCTATATAGCAGTTAAATCTCAACAAGTAATTTCTCATTCATCTTGCTGGAAATACACATTTTCTTCAGGCCATTGCCAAGGAACAAGCTTGAGGATAAAAAAAAGTGAAGTATTTAATCAGTTTTTTAAAGTTTGTTAATGACAAATTCTGGCTGATAGATTAAAAAATTAGGTCCACTGCATTGGGATGCTTTCAGTTTTTAAAAAGTGATTAACTATATGCCAAGCTGTCAAAAAAATTTTGCATGAAAAAAGAGGAGTTGTTAATATTTTTATGTCTCTGTCCAATGATTTTATAATGTTCATTTTAAATATACATGGAAAAAAGTAAGTCAGCACCATACAGTAATTTTCACAAAGTGGAGTTTTGTAACTATCAAAAGAGAAGTCTAAAAAACTTTTTATGCTCATTCATACCCTCCCCCAGTTTTTTCCTCCCATAGATTTGACTTTAAAAACATTTCTGTCTTTCTCTCTAAAATCTAGTTACATCTGCTAGCTAATTGAATTGAACAAAGATTTTGGCTTTTCTGTCCTGAAGAGCTTCTCCTTGTTCTTGCTCTCCCATCAAACCATGGCTGCATCCTGAGAGACTCAGTTTTCTAGTGCAACTGGATTTGCTGACACAGGTAGGCCATGGCCTACCTTGATTCAGAAGTCCCATACTTGCTAAATAATTCAACCTATTTTATGGCTACTTGCTTAATACCCAGTTTCTGTGGAGCTGGTAAAGTGTCTGACAAAAGGTCAAACTGATTGCTCTACTTCTCTCTCTTGAACTTCTGCTGCTTCCTCATGCTGCTGCCAGTATATCTTCACTTCTGATCAATTTTCTTAATTCAAAAATTGATGCAAAATAGTATTTTCTAATGAAAAGCATGTTTGTCAATATTCTCCACTCCCTTTATGGATTTCTGTTGCCTTGTTACTTTGATTACCAGCTCCTGACCTGTTTATATTCTGGTTTGCTTGAAAACCTAAATTTTCATTCTTCAAATGTGTAATTTCATTTTAAAGATCTTTCTGAGAGCAGAAAGCAGCCTCATGCTACCTGACCTGTACCATATTTTTAAATTCAGAAAAAAGAAGAAACACAACATGTTGTGAGCAGCAGTCTTTATTTCTGGTCAGAGATGAATTCCCAGATAAAAGGATATATTTCTTCTTCGCCTTGTGACACAAAGTCAGACTTCAAAAGCCTTCTACTTGTTCAAAGTGACTTGGAGGCTGAAGAAGTGACACTGTGTAAGACTGTATATGACACACACCGCTGCTGTGCACTTGTTCTGTGCAAAGTATTGAGTCTTGAACTCTTTTTAGTTTGATAGAAAACCTATCATAATGTTTGACTGTTACAAAGCTTCAGCACCACAGATGTTGAACTTTTCTTGACGCTTGTATACATCATACAAGATGAAACAAGTGAAGCTGTGTTGCAGACATTGTTTCGTGTTGTGGTGATGAACTGTTTCTGCCACAGATCACCACAGCAGCGATGGAGTACATGGCTCTAATAACACATTTTCACATTCCATTTGTTAGTTCCAATATTGATTAATCTTTTTCCAATGCAGAAGGACTTTCTTTGCAGTTAAATGCAGCAACTTTTGAGGATTCCTCTATTCAAGCAGTAATTACTAACTAAAAAAGATCCTGTAATTCAGGTGAAAATAGGCTACATTACCCAGACCTCAAATATTTTACACAGTTGATTTGGTTTTCCAGGACTCTGTATTGTCAAAGTGAAGTTTAATAAGAGTGCCCATGTAACAGAAGCACCGTCTCTCCTTACATTTATTAAGGTTGTCCTAGAAGGATGTGAGCTCGAACTCTGAACTGGCATCGAACTTGAAAGATCAAATTTTGATCAGGAAACCTTTACTAACAACTTGATGTGTGGGAAATGAATTGGTAGTCCAAGTAGAAACTGGTGATAAGTGGTGTTCCTCAGTGACTGGTATCGGGACTGGTGTCATTCAGCATCTTTGTTGGCAACATGGACACAGGAACAGCTCCTGGCCCTTATCAGGTTTTCTTATGACACCAAGCTGAGTGATAAACAAAACAGAAGGAAGGGATGGATACCTTCCAGCAGGACAAACTTGAGAGATGGACCTTTGCAAGCCTCATGAAGTTTAGCAAGGCCAAGTGCAAGGTGCTGCACATGGGTCAGGGCAATCCCAAGCACAAATACAGGCTGTGAGGAGAATGGATTGAGAGTAGCCCTGTGGAGAAGCACTTGGAGGTATTGCTGGACAAGTGTATCCTGAAATGCATCAAAGGAAGCAGAACCAGCAGATCAACAGAGATGATTCTGCCTGTCTGGTCTGCTCTTGTGAGACCCCACCTGGGGTGCTGCATCCAGCTGTGGAGTTCAAACAAAATAAAGACATGGACCTGTTGGACTGAGAGGAAGGCCCCGAAGATGCTCGGAGGGCTGGAGCACCTCTCCTATGAAGACAGGCTGAGAGACTGGGGCTGTTCATCCTGCAGAAGAGAAGGCTCCGGGGAGACCTTATATCTCCTTCCAGTGCCTAAAGGGGGCCTACAGGAAAGCAAGAGAGGGATTTGTTACAAGGGCGTGGACAGAGCAAGGGGGAATGGCACTAAGCTGAAGGATGGCAGGTTTAGATTAGCTGTTAGGAAGAAATTCATCACAGTGTAGGTGGTAAGGCACTGGGACAGGTTGCTGAGAGAGATTGCGGATACCCCATCTCTGGAAGTGCTCAAAGTCCAATATAGATGGGACACTGAGCAACCTGGTCTAGTGGAAGTTGTCCCTGCCCATGAAGGGGAGGGTTGATACTACATGATCTTTAAGGTTCCTTCCAACAAAAACTATTCATCAAATCTGCGATTCTTTCTTCTTAGCCTAATGCACTGTATTCTGCATTTCTGGGTATCTACTAGATGTTTCTCATGCTGTAAACAGGCAATGAAGCTATACTGGATGACTTACCTAGCAGTAATGAACCAATTTTCTTCTGTTTTAACTACAGATGTTCAAATGAAATATTATAAACAAATTGCAGGCTACAAACTAGTCTCATTTGTGCTCATTGCAGTATAGCCATAAATGCACATAGATGGTAGAAACAGAATATTCTTTTGAGGGAGAATTTCCTCAATTTCTCCTATATTCTCTGTATAAGACAACAACCAAGAATTGAAAATAGGGGGAAAATTCTCTAGCATTATGGCTTCTGTGTCCTGTTTTTATGCTTGCATCAAATCTTTACGATAATAAGGAGTAATATGGAGTACAGAATAGTACTGACCACTGAGCACTGCCTATGAGAGGTGGGTGGTGTCAGTTTCTTGAAAATAAAGTTATCCATCAGATACCATGATTCTGATGGTGATTAAATCATCAACAGAAAAAAACATGCAGATTACACTGTGGAATAACCTATTTGGTTTTTGCCTTTTTTTTGTCCCATCCCACTTCTCTAATACAGTGCTCAGAGCAGCTTTCTGTAACAAGGCTCTGCATAACCCAGGTGATCTTGCAGACATTCATTTTCTCTCCAAGACACTGGGATTATATTCAGCATGCATTCTGAAATTGTTTTGCTTTCTACTCTGTGACTGAAAAGTGGCTCACATTCTGCGAAGTTCTCGCTGAGTTAAAAACATTTAACAATAATGTTTTCCTCAAAGCTTCTACAAAAGTAGTAGGAAATGTCTTAGTAGTTCTTTTAACAAAGCTGGTTAGCAAATAGGCATGTTCTCTTCTTGCTTTCTGTTACTGAATTGTTTATTCTCCCAAAAAGGGAAACAGAGTAAGTCTTAAAGATTCTGTGGTCTGTAATATTATTTAAAAATAATTTTGCTATTCATTGGTATTATAGAACATAAAGAGCAAAAGTTGGTGGAAGTAGGTACTATCTACTACTGTCTATTAGACCCTGAAAAAGGTTTTCTTCATTTATTATGCAAGAAAAATTTTCCTGTTTATTCAATTTGCCTGAGCTTAGTATGTCAGCAAAGAAAAATTGTAGGGATCTGCAGTGCCACCATGCCCAGAATCACACAAACCCTTTGCTTATTCTTAGAGTGGTCATCCCCACAGGATTATCAAATCAAGAGAGAAACATGAGTAAAATATAGCAAGAGATTCTAACAGATGCCTAAGGTTCTGAAAAATATCTTAAGTTTTGCAGTACCTGCAGAAGTATTTCACAGTAACTTAGTGTCCCAGACCAAAAAATGTTAGTGGAGAAAAAAGAGAAAGATTCTGGAGTAATATCTGTTGGCATATGCATAGATTATCAAGCAGAAGAACAGCAAAGTGTCCTCTAGAAAAGGTTTAGGAGTAAAAAACCCTACCACAACTCAGTACAGAAACTACTTTAGTAAATATCTTTATTTACTTTATTACATTTAAATTGAATAGTCTTATTTCTAACTAGTACAGCAGTTCATCCTGTGCATGAGAGTTGGCTCACTACACACATTAAGGGTAGCACAAGCTGACACTTAACTCTGGCCTTAATACAACTGCCTGGAAATGTTTACAGATGTATCTTTTCAGAAAACATAGATTTTGGTATTGATGTTATTCATTCAAATTACAATGAATCCACCTATACTCTTGATGTTTGGAGATGTTTTAAATGATTCTTGCTGAGCCAACATGAAAAGAAGGGGAATGTGCCTTTGTGTAGATTAAAGGGAGGTGGGGATGTTAGGATGAAAGTACTGAATTGTGCTTCAGAGATAACCGTTCATATGTTGCACAAATGAAAGAAAAATCATAAACCTGATCTCCTTTCTCAGCATTCCAACTAAAACATAGTTTCCTTTTTATTTCTGTCATTCAGGAATAAATTATAGGGTTCCTTTCTGTTTCTCTCTGTTCAAACTCTCAAAGCTTGCACAGCTTCAGCATGCAATGAGTAAAATATCAACAGAGCACTTAAGGAGTTATCAATTTTAAGTGTGTAGGAATTTCTGTGATTCAGGAACAGTAGTTATTCTACCCATATATAGGAAAAGTATATAGGTTTGAAATGGGAATAGTTTTCCTCCACTTTCATCAGTCAGTTTTATCAGATAGGATCCCTTTGTATAAAGATAACAATCTGCACAAATGTTAAATGATTGTACAACTCTATCATGAATATGTGGCAATCCATTTTAATACTAATCATTGATTTTGGCAAGGAGAGTGAAATCCCTTTGAATTGTATTGATAGGTTAAATTTCTCTATTAAATATACTGCAAAATGGTGTGTGTGTTGTGCACTGCTACAATAGATACAGTAACTTTATAGTACCTGTTTTCTTATTTTTTAACAGACCTTTCCTGAGGAGGTGATGCATTGAAATGCTCATTGAAATGAAACAGGCCCTTCACAATATTTTAATAAAAGAGAACATGCTCAGGTTGCTACATAATTAACTATGCCTTTGAGATATTCTTGCACATGGAGTAAATTTTTTCCTATTAAATTGCCATTTATTTGTGACCTTTAATGTATCATAAACGGTCTTCTTTCTACATCCTAAGCAGCACTGGAGAACAACAATAAACTGTTGTATTTCTCTCCTTAAATGACACTTACAGCTTGGCAGAGTTACAAGGAAGCTGGTAGGTTTGCCATTCAGGAACTAAAATAAAGGACTTATCCGTTGCTCCCAGCAACATTTTACTTCCTTGAAATTTTAGAAATACAATTAACTGTTGCATTTTCCCCTTCCAAAAGTTTCTGGGATATGTAGCTGATTGTGTCCATTATTACTATCATTGTAGTTGTTGTTACTATTATTATTTCATTGGCCTCGGCAGGTATTTACAAAAGGTTTTCTAATGCTAAACCTCTGAACCTGCTTTGGTGCTGTTTCTTCCCTTCCTTTTGGGAGGGAGCTGAGGGCAACCCCTGCACCTGTGTCAGCCCCAGGCACTGCACACAAACCCAGGCAAGATTAGTAGAAGCCAAGTCAGCTACTTTTTTGTCCTTTCAGACCCTGAATTGCTTATTTTCCTTCCTCTGTGTGTATACTGTGTCCTGTTGAATCAAACAAAAGTGACCTCAGCTTCATTGTGACATTTTGAGACAAGGCTGCTGAAGTGTGCAGTGAGATGTTATGATTCTCAATCAGAAATGGTGAATGTTAATGATAGGGGATGTTAAGTACATGGTCACTGTGGTTCAGAGAAAGGGGTGGCTCAGTGTAAGTAGAAAGGAGCTGGTTTCTTAAGATCTGTATTGAATATGGAATTTTAAGAAAAGGCTAAAATGCAAGCCTTTTGTCCAGTCCTGTAGCCTTTTACCTAAACATTGGCAGCAAATAACAAAGGCTGTGTGCAAGGAATTATTTTAAAATCAAAATGGGTATAAAAATTGCATTAAAAACCTTGGGAAGGGCTCATTTCAGAGTCTAAGCTGACAGTTTATTCACATGAAGTATTTAATTATGAAGCTTAATATTTATGTGAAAGGGAAGGCTATTTTGCCTGACAGGATCTTTATAAACAAAATAATGAGACATTTGTTTTCCGCCAGCATTCAGATCACAGAGGTGTTGACCAATGGAAATGTGTGTACAGAATAAGGCAGTGTAGCAAGAAATTCTCTGGAGCAAGTTAAATCTTTTTAACTTCAGCAGAATAATTGAACCACTTTAACATTTGCACCATGTCAAAAAACACGACCAATCTTTTATGGGCATAATTACACCTATGGGGGTCTTGCCTGGGGTTGTAGAAATTTGTCATGAATATTGATTGAGTTTCATTTCCACCTTTGGCTCTTGATCACTTGACCCAAGGACTCTCAGACTTCAGGGTGCACTCAGTCTTGTTGCATTCAGCAGCAGGAATGATGTACATAGATTTGTTCCTAGCAAAGTGCTTTGGAGCCTCAGAGTTGTCCCCACTGGAGGTGGGGCCAGGCACTTGTCCCTTAGCTTGTGACCTTGTCACCTATTGCTTTGCACAGGTCTAAAAATTTGAGTGTAAGTTTTATTTCCTAGATGACTGTATATTTTAAAGTTTGACCGCTTAAGGTCATACAGTCTGCAAAGCAGAAGTTTAAAAGAAAAATTAAAAAAATAATATACACCCCAAGATGTAATGTTTTGCATTGTAAGAAACTGATAAGAGCTGTAAGACTCTGATGTGGAGTTAAATTCATTTGGTGTGAAGTCCTGCTATATACAGAATCATAAAATATCTGAGTTGGATAGGACCTCCAAGGAACATCAACTCCTGGCCCTGTGCAGGACAGTCCCAAGACATCACACCCTGTTCCTGAGAGCATTGTCCAAATGTTTCTTGAATTCTCTTAGGCTTGGTGCTGTAACCACTTCCCTGGGGAGCCTGTTCCAGTGCCCAAACACCCTCTGGGTGAAAAACCTTATTCTAATATCCAACCTTAACCTCTGACACAGCTTCATGTCATTCCTTTGGGTCCTGTCACTGGTCACTACAGAGAAGAAATCAATGTCTGCCTCTCTGCTCCTCTCAAGAGAAAATCGTGACTGCATTGAGGTCTCCCCTCAGCCTCCTCCAGGCTGGACCGAACAAGTGAGCTCACACTCCTCAAGGAGCTTCCCCTCCAGACCCTTCACCATCCTTGTGGCCATCTTTTGGATACTCTAAAACAGCTTAACGCCTTTCTTATATTGTGGCACCCAAACTGCACACAGGACTCGAGATGAGGCTGCCCCAGCTCAGAGCAGAGCAGGACAATCCCCTCCCTTGCCTGGCTGTGATGCTGTGCCTGATGCCCCCAGGACAGGGTTGGCTCTCCTGGCTGCCAGGGCACTGCTGGATCATGGTCAACTTGCCATGGACCACCAGGGCCCTTTCTGTGGCGCTGATTTCCAGCCTCTGGTTCCCCAGTCTGTCCATATAACCAGGGCTGCCCCATCCCAGCTGCAGAGTCCAGCACTTTCCCTAGCTAAACTTAGCAGGGCTGTTGATTGCCCAGCCCTCCAATTCGGTCACTAGTAGCTTATCGACTCCCCTCAATTGGATAACCTAAATGGCTATACCTATGTGTGAAGATTGAGCTGCACTCTGGCGAAAGAAAACCAAATAGCTAAGGTGGAGTGTCGGGGGCAGCGGCAGGGCCAGGGGCTGCACTCCGCCCGGCTCCGGGCCCCGTGCCGCCAGGGCCGCTTCCCCGAGGCGCTGCCGCGGTGGCTGCGGCGGGGGGCGGCGGGGGCGGGTCCGGCGGTGCCGGGGCCGCGGGGGGCTCGTCCCGCCGTTGCCATGGAGCCCTTTGTGCCCGCGGAGCGCCTCCCCCGGCCCGCCCGCCCGCGCTGCCCCGGGCCCGGCAGCTGCCGCCGCTGCCGGGCCCGGCCCGGCCCCGCCCGCTGAGCGCACGGCGGCGCGGGCTCCGGCTCCTGCTCCTGCTATTGCTGCTGCCGCTGCCGCCGGCCCCGCGCTCTGCCCGCCCTGCGAGCCGCCGGCCGCCGCTGCCCCCAAGTTCCTTATTGTAAGCGTTCAAAGGAGAAGGGAGGCGATTAAAACAGAAGAGTAGAGCGGCTTGAGCCACCGCTCCGGAGACAAGGGAAAGTCGGCGCAGTGGTGAGGAGGCTTCCCAGGGCGCAGCTGAACTGATTCAGGAGGTTAATTTACAAGAGGGCGACAAAAGGTAAAGCCTTAAAGATGGATCGCTTGTGTGAGATGGAATGGGAGCTTTCGTGGAAAGGGTAATGACTTGTCTTAAAACGTCACTTTTGAATGTCTTACGGATGTTTTTCGACTTCAACATAAGTCTCTTACCCAAGAGCAAATAGTAGCATAATGAGCCGCATTTTAGAGTTCATAGTAAAGGCAAGAAAGTAAATGTTACTCTTCAGTGTCCTACTTCCCCCAAACGCCTCGTGTTCTTATCCAGCAACACTTCATTTGACCGCGGTTATTTGTCGGTGCGACCCGTCCAAAGCAAAGCTTTAAATAATTCCGAGTTAAAATAATTCCATTGCAAAAAAGTGTTTTTGTAGATGCATGCTTTACTTGTTGCTTTGTACTCTCACCCTAGCTAGTGCTCTCACTAAAATACCATACACTCAACTCTAGTGATATCTCTTTTTCAAATTATAATCTTAAGTAGGTGAGAATGGGATTTGCATTTTTTATAATTATATTTAGCCTTTCAGACTGCTGAGCTTTTCAGGTGGATTTTTTTTTTTTTTTTTTTTTTTTTTTTAATGCATCAGCTAATTTGAAATTCATTACAGATAGTAAAGATAATGTATGGTTATGACCTGCTAGTTTCATCTGGTGCTGCCCAAATCCCAGGAAAATGTGATTGACTGTTCAAGGGATTAAATAAATGAATTTCATGTGGAAGTCAGTTGTGTGGAAAAAGTCCCGACAGCCTTCTTTGACACAGATCTGTATACTTGTTAAGGTAATAGTTCAATAGTTTGATCTTTTGGCTGAATAAGTGACATACATAAAATGTAAAAACAAACTACCCTTCCTTATGTCTAGGATTTCTACCAACAATGAAAAAGAGAATTTTTAGAGCATATTGTTTTTATGTATTTTTCCTGATTGAAAACACTGCAGGAATGTCTTAATGTAGAGTAATACTGCTTACTAGGTGACTGCATAAGATTAAAAGAGTAAACATGTATCCTCCCAAAGTCCGTAAGGACTGAAATACATGACTTTGAGTTTTTGTTGCTTTTTTATGCTGTAGTTAGTTTATATCAGTTAAAGTAGGAAACAAAATATTTTCTAGATCGAAATGCTTTAACTACTCAGTGTTAAGCCAAGTACTGAGGTGTTTTGTGGTATGGGTTTGGTTTGTTTGTCTTTCTCTTTTTTTACTTCTGGTAATCTAGAAAAAAATCTTTCTTCAGATGTTCCCATCTTTATTCTACCAATAGAACTACTGTAATTACTTCAAGATTAAATTTTATTTTTAAAAAAGTTTAGTAAAACAAATTTTAGACTTGTGCTCAGTAGTTTAAGTGCTGTGAGCAATCGATCCAAGCTTTTTCCCACTTGATCCAACTAGTCATTTTATCTAGTTTGTACCACTAGACTGATTTTAGTAAGGCTGCTTAACTTGTTCTGTGGTATTTTTCAATTGATTGTGGCATGCTCATTTGCTGTGGATTCTTTCAGTAGCTTTCTAATTGCAGACAGTTTACTTTTAGTGGCTTCTGAAGTTGTGTGCAGAAACTGAGTACCTTCTTCCTCTCCCTCCTAAGATATGCTGCATAAAGGCCCCAGTTGGTCTCAACGGTGGGAAGAACATTAAAGTGACTTAAAAACACTCATGAAGTGCTTGTGAAGCCTGTGGTGTCAGAGCAGTACCTGAAGTTGTTACAGCAGTTAATTCCAGTCTCCTTTTCTAAAATCCTCTGAGTCAGGTGTAGAAATAAAAATTCAGTGAAGTTCCTAATAGAGTGTGCTCTCAGTGGAACCTCCTGTGGTTGATAAATATTTCAAGAAGCTGAAAGTTAGTGATACATTTTAAATGCACGGCTAAGCTGAGATACTTCATGGTCCTTTGCATACACATTTGCATTATTCATTTGTACTGTGCAGGTAGATAATGGGCCAAATCTATCTTTGGTATTACTTCACTGATTTCTGAGTAACTGAGCCGATTCAACCATATGTGTATATCTTGCTTTTTGGATGTCCAAAGCAAAGTAGGAATTACTTTGGTGATTTTATTATACAGGTAAGAGTTGATTCATATTCAGTAGATTAAGCATTTCTTCATTAAGATAATTGTAAGCAGAAGGTATAATTTAATTTTTCTTCTTTTTCTGAAAAAAACCCTGTGGTTAGTGTTTTACTTGGTGAAGTGACTGAGATGTGATAAATCGGCTTTCTGTCACTGGTAAAAGTTCATTCTAATAACCTACTAACTTAGAAGTTCTTGACACACTTCTTTGTACCATGATACTCTATCTCTGCATGTTTTAAACACCCTTCCATGCCTGGGTCCATGATACTGATGTGCTGCATTTGTGTGTATGCATGTATACAAACTGTACAAGTATCTCTATTTTAAATAACTAGGTACTTGCTTTAACTTACAATAAGAGGCAGAGGTAACAGAAAATGGAAAGCCTTGATCTATCAGCATGGACTAGGTTTAAAATGCTGACTGAGCATGTCATTGAGATGGCAGAGCATATAATACATTTGATAGAAGCTACTATCCCTACATTTAAATTTGAATATGAAAGAGGTTATTGTTTGTGGGGGAGCTTTCTTTTTTTATTTCTTGTAGTGGATGATGAAGTTGTAAAAATTTTAATGTCAAATTTAACTATTTAATTTTAAGATCCAGAGAGATTCTTTCAGGAGACCCTTAGCATGGGGTTCTTGCTGTTATGAGTATTTTCTGCCAGAGATCAAGCCTTTGTATGGCATTCTCAGAATGCTCATTCCAGTAATTGGCTTTTGAAAAAGCTAACCTGAAAATCAAAACAGGAACTTTGTCCTACCAGCTGTGAACACATTTAAAACATCTCTGTCAGTGTTGAGTGCTACAAAAATGTAGGGTTCTAGAGATCTGGAAGAAAAAATAGGTGGAAACACAACAGCATGTCAGTCAGTTGAAGTAAGGCTCTACTTTATACACCCTGTGTCTAACATTTTCTAATAACAGTGTGCACAGCCAAGTTATTCAGCAAAAGCCCTTCTTTTTATCACAGCACAGTAGAGCAAATCAGGACTTGGGAGTCAATTAAGAATAACACTTATACATTTAGGATGTTGGCAAGGAATTATCACCATTGCATGTAATTCTGTTAAGACCAGATCTAAAAGTTTTATTGTCAGTGGAATGAAACATATTGAAGGCAAATAACTTTTGCAGCTTTAGCAGTTGTCAGAGAAGCTAAGACTTGGGACACCTCTCTCCTCTGTGCCAAGGAATTCGGTAAACGTGTATGGAAACAGCAATAAGCATTTATTGACAGTTTCTTCAAAAACTGTAAGCAGAGAAATATTTTCTTTCTGAATTGTTGAGCAATTACGGTAAATTGTTTGGTGATCAGCAGATCAGATCAGATGTCATCATATTTTTGGGTTTTTTACCTAGTTCTGGCATCAGTTTTCCTGGTATTGAATACCGTTTTGTTTTTTTTTTTATTTCAAGAAAACTTGAGTTCTTCTAAATAGTATTACCACTGAGCAGGTGTGCACCGTGTGTTTAAGATATTCTGATTGTGTAATAAATAAATTAATAATTATTATTATTACTGTCATTCTCTTAGCTTTGTACAAGTGTTATGTGAGGATATCTACATGTAGCGTGTTACCAAGCAATCAGTTTGAAAACTGAGAGCAGAAGATGCCTTTGCTTTCTAGAAGGTGCAGGCTCTCATTCTGGCATGTGCTCAGGGCTGTTTCATCTGGAACAGATACCCATTCCTTGTGATGTTTGCATGCATGGTGGCTCGAAGATGATGTTGGTTGCCATGGTGGGAGAAGGACAGGCTGCTTGTTCAGCCTACTGGATGGTCCAGCAGACTATAAATAAGTAACAGCATCTCTTCTACAGCCTTGGCTGTGCAGATTCTCATTTCTATTTTGTGAACACAATGCACAGTTGGAATTTGTAGTAAATCTTAAGTCTAATAAGTTTGAGTTTGTTTTTCTGTGTTTCCAACTCTTTCAACTTTTCTTAACTGAGTTCATAAATGTGCAAAAGGGACATGCCTAAACCTGATACAAATCTCTTGCACAGAAGATTAAAATAACTACATCATCAATAATATCAGGGGGGTGTTGTGGACTAAAATGTAGAAAACAGTCTAAAAGTGAGGAGGTAGTATTACACACTTGTAGTTTTCTTGCAGTTAATTGAATGGCCATCTTCAGAAGGATCAGTATTTTATTGCTGAGCCCAGTCTAGCATTAACCTTCTAATCCTGTGTTTATCTTTTAGAGTGTTGGAAACCGTTAGTTGTCACAAGATGGCCTTTAAGCAATAGAAAAGTCTAACTTAGAAAACCTAAAACCTTCTTGTAATACAAGAGATAGTTAATTGACAATTAAGACAAAGAATTAAAATAGAAGGATAGCAGAGATTTTAAACAAACAAAACTCTCCAAATCTCAATAAAGTTTTGCAATTTTCTTCGTGCTGCATGTCTGCTCTGCTCTGATTTCAAGTTAAATTTTTTTTGGCTCCCCAGTTGACTCTCTCAATTGTCTTTTATGTGATAAAAATTGAACAGTCAAATTTTAAATTGAAAGTCAAGTGTGCAAATGGCTCCATGACAGTTTTCTGTGAGGAGTGAGTTCTCATCTTTGTCCTTGGTCTATGCTTCATTTCTCCATCTCAGTCTGCACAGTGGCTCTGTTGTTTTTTATTGTCTGTCTTTCTGTGGCATTCAAAGCCATTATGTGTTCACAGCTCTATACTGCTGAGCTATGACTCTTTTTAAATAATTCCCACCTAATTGATACTCAGTCACATGGGCAAAGTCCTTCAAAAAAGCTCCTGTCAGCCCAGTCCTTGCCATTAGCTGGGGAGAGAGATGTTCCTCGGTTCTCATGTGAAATTCTGAGCTATTAGGGAGGGAAGTTTGTGGCTGCTGAGTCAGAGGGAATATTTTTAGTGATCTGTCTGTACTACTATTTTTTTTCCTAATGAACTTGATAATATTCAGTCAAAGCCAGAAATTCTCAGATGGTTTAAAATGAGGTATCAAGATCTGCTGAAATTAGTGGAACTTGGCTTACTTATCAAGAGGTGGGTCTGTGTAAAGTTGCCTTATGGTACCCTTGTAGTTGTGGAAGACTTGCCTGAGCTGATAGGATCCATAGGTTATGTTGTGCTTTTACACAACTGCTTTAAGTAACTTCAGTCATAGTAAACTACACCACATCTTGACATATCCTGTGGAGGAGGTAAAATGTCACCAGCTTTTATCTGTGTAAACTGTATTTGAAATCATGAAGATGAAGGATGTAATTAAAAGAGGAAAGAAAATAATATATAAATATATAAATAATATATAAAAAACGCTCTTGGGTTTTCCTAAAAAATTTTACAACATCCTCACCATATTTGTTCCCCTCTAAACAGTCATAAGGGTAGACATTGCCCTGGAAGGGTGTGTGCTTGACATTCAAACACTGATGCATTTTGGGTTTAATTTTAACCAAGCACAGATTCCTAAAAAGTAATTTCCAGTAAATGATTTGCTGGTGCTAGGATCTGGTGAATAACTTGCATTCCCTAATCTATTAATTGAGCAAACATATAGAAAGGAATTTAGAGCAATTTTATTTTAATATAATTGTTCCTGTGTGAGATTAATGCTACATATGAGTATTGAGTAACCCCAACATTAATCATATTTCCTTCTTCATAATTCTTTTTATGCCTCAGTTCACTGTAAGGCTATATATGCTCTGGTCCAGCAATGATTTGTGATTTTCATCATACTGTGTATTCAGTAGCAAAATATTAAAAGTATTGAAATTGTATTTACAGAGGTGGAGAATTTTCCTTTAGCAGAATAGGTTGACTTGGTTTCTCAGTAATTTCTGTCATGTGAGTTACTTGCATCCACTTTTGAGGTGGTCATGTTACAGCTCCATTCTCTCATCACTGGTCTTGTGATGTGCTGGCAATCCATGGTTTTGATTTGATTTGGGTTTTTTTTGGTGGATGTTTTTTGTTTGTTGTTTTGTAGTGGGATTTTTCTTGGGTTTTTATGTATTGCTTACATTTTGTTTCATAGATGAAATAAGTACTTTGTTCACTTTTCAACTGTAATGTTGTTATTGCTCTGGGTACCCTATGTACTTTGTTTCTGATAAGCATTTACCACAAAAAAAAAGTTATTTAACTGTTTTCTTAGTATACGTATAAGTGGGGTTTTTCAAGTGCCATTGCCCCTCTTAAATAAACTTCTGCAGCTATTTTAAAGCCCATGCACATCTACATACAGTGCTGAATTATATGAAGAATGATATCAAAATTAGTCATGTCCAAATTAGCTCTCCATTTAAATAGAAACTTTACCTGGAATATGGATCTATATATTCTCACAGTGCTCTTTGCACAAGGTACCTGTCTTTGAAGAGTGGCATTTCACACAGCATTAGTCCAAACAAACTGTTATTTTCACAGTATCTTTTGGTTTGACAATCTGTTATTTTCACTGTGTTTAATGGTAGCTTTAAGTATATTTTTAAATTAGTGTTAAATTATCATAATGAACCTGTGCAGCACATCATAAATAAGTTATTTCTAATATTATATGAGCTGTCTGGCTTATGCTGTAAATTGTGTACAATGAGAACTTGCTGCAAATCAGACACCTGGTTCAGTTGATGGAGTAGACCAGAACTTTATTTGCTTGGTAGCTGTAGTTCTGTGCTGAAGAGCTAACACTAGGTCACAGCTTCAGGGAGGCAGGTAAGGGGAAGAGGGAAGCAAAAAAGAAAGTCTTAAGAGGTGGTGGTGACATTTTTCGTTCGGACATCTAGCTGACATATTGGTCCTTCCAACTAAAGAAAAATGACTGTTTTTATTGTAACAGAGCAATAAAAATGTATAGACATTTTAAAGGAAAGATGAAATTGGAAGGGTTTATGGATCCATCACTTGTTGAATGAGACCCAAAGCACCTTTGCAATGTCCCTGTAGGCATCTCAGGACTGGGTTGCGCTTGGGTAGAATGGGCAAATTTCATTTTTTTCCTGCGGACTATGGCAATGCATTGTGTGTGAGATTACCTGAAAACATTCCTTAAAAGTTACAGGATTTCCTTTAATAGATCAACTCTTGTGATAATAGCTTCTTGATACTTGTATCTTCAGGCTCTCTTCTTTAGCCTATCATGACAGAATTTGTTTTAAAGGTTGCCAGTTTGTTCACTTGTGGCGATGACTTGCACACAGATGCAATAGCATTGCTTCCGAGCAGGTGCATTACACATGTGAATTTATCTCTTCACAGAAAACGATACCTGAACTAATATTCTGGAAACACCAGAGGTCTACTTGAAGTATATGAAATTATATTTATATCCTTGCCATCTGGAAAGACACACGGCGTCTCAGCCTTGTGAACATGTTTGGTGACATTTGTTGAAAAATAGAGGGAATAAATTTGGCCGTGTCTCCTTTGTCATCCATGCTCCTGCACTACTAACAAGAAGACAGAAGTGGAGGTGTTTTGTTGGATAAGATGTTTGCTGTTTTAAATAACAACAGAGTTCTATGATGTGTAGTCAAGTAAGTTAAGAAGCAGGTGCCCATCATTTTCAGGTCCTCACACGTGGAGGACAGTCCCTTACATTACAACTTGAGGCCATTTCTGTTACTACCTGGATGGTCATGTTCCAGGCTAGCAAGCTGGCAGCATCTGAGCTGAAAAATCTTGACATCCCTGATGTGAGTTTGCAATTCTGTGCTTTTCTGGAGCACAGGTGATGTTAAAATCAGATTGGGGGTAAGTGTTTATGAGCTTAAAAGTGTTCCCGTGGTTGATCTCAGACTGTTGAGGAAGCCTCAGGCAGTTGGAAAAGTGTCTGATCTGGCAGGCTGCAGGATGTCCTTGCTTCCATTGCGTCTCCTGGTTCTGAGTTGTCTCCTGTGGCTTGCACAAGAGGACATTTTCTTTGTCATTACTTTCTCTTTGATTTTTTTCCCCAGAAATAATTGGTGTATTGGGAGTAAACCAGTACAGCAGTGATTAGAGCAGCACTGCACCACATTCTTTCTTCTTCCAAACTTTTGCTCTGTGTTCACTCCTGCCATTCTGTACTGATGTGTTATGTATGGATCTTGCTACATTCTTGAAGAGCTCTCTGAGTTAGGAGTGTAATTTTCTTGTCTGATATTATATATTGAACAATTGTTATGTTTTTCATTAGGAATTGTGTGGCTGAAATTATTTTATAATGAAATTCAGAGTCCTTTTTGAGTTATTGAAATGGTTAGAAATTGCATATATGGCTGTGGTAAACACACCATTAAATGCAAGTGGACTCATTTACTCCTAAACAGGAATTCATGTAAAAATAGCACCTGCATCCATCTGAATAAGGCTTCATTTTGTCTATATATGCATGAAGATTTAAGTGGGTTTTGCATATTTCTGATTTTCTTTTTCCGAACAAAATGTGATTTATTTGTTATTTTGTTTATTTTAAGATTTTGGGTAGTATTGAATCCTACTGTTAGTTAGTGCCCTGCTATCAGTCACTGTTTTGCATACTTAAAATCTATGACATTATTTGACTGTCAGTATCTGATTACGCTTATTCCTTCTGTAATGTGTTCAGGGGCTTCAACTCAGAAAGTCTGGCGGCAATAATCTCAACTGTCTTCCTATTCTTATTTTTAGTTCCTTGGCATCAGTGTTAAATGCCTTGAAATGAAAATAAGTTTGGATAAATGTAAAGGCAGTGTCTGGACACAACTGCCTTGGGATAAGAAGCTGTACAATAGGGGTGGCTGTGGCATAGCTGCAGGGTAGAGCAGACAAAGAAAGTGTCTGGTTGGCTGTGACCTGTAGATAGACTCTGGCTATCTGTTTAGACAAACTCTAAAATGCCTTATGATTAGGCTTTTATTGCACATGGGCCTTCTAATGTCACCTTTTAACTTTTTTAAGACAGGAAAGAGACAGAAGCTAAGGTTTAATTTGTGCTTACTCTTGTAAAGCAGCTGTCCATAAAATCCGTGAAACTCCTGTTTGGATAAAGGTGCATTTGCCAAGCTCTTACACAACCTTCTTTGTGTGGGTTGCCATCTTTCCTTCCTTTAAACTTTTAATATTCATGGAATGCTTTAAAAGAACAAATTTTCATTTTGTTATTTGGATGGAGAAGTTAGATGCGGATTTGAGACAGTCAGCACTGAGAATTGGCATTTTATTATTAATTTTTCTGAATAACAGAGTAGGTTTATTAAAAAAACTCCAACACACGCTTCCATCTAAAAATCAGTATATTTGAAGGGAATTTGGAAAAAAATTAAATACAGGCATTTTGAAGGAATTTAAAGCTTTTCTGGGAATGGGAGGCCCAGTCATTACTATTTGTCACCACTGCCCTTACCGTTTCAGAATATCTTTCTGCATGACTTTTTTTTTTTTTTTTGTATATAAAGGAATTAATTTTTATTATGATTTTTGTCATCCACCTCATACCAATTTTCATTGAAATTTTGAAGCATGCACCAGTAAGGATCAATATAACTTAGGAAAATAATATTTTAAAGAACAATAGTTTGTAAACTAATTTAAAAAAAAAATCAGTTTACAAGCAAAATTAATTTGGCTCATTTTACCAAAACATGAGCAGGATTCAAAAACAGCTTGTTGGCTGAGCTCAACAGCAGGAGAAGCTGTAGTCGATCAGTTCTGCCCTCTTCAGCAGGTGTAATACCATTTGATGGAAATTGCAATACTTGGTTTCAGGGGACATGTGGATAATGTGTCCAGATGATAACAACATCAACAAAGTATAGAAAAAAACATGGGCAGATGTTTGGCTTATACTGTCTACATGGTTACATGTACTTAAATTCGCTGTAATGGAGTTTATCTATTGTCATGTTGTGGTTTGCTCTCTTACAAAGAAGGATTTTATGGCAGACTGCTAATCTTGCAGAACAGTTCACCTGTTGCAGCATCCATATTTTGCAGGCTTAGCTGCAGGACTTTTTACCTTTTTTTTCACTTGTTTTTTTCTTTTCCCCCCTGCTCTTTCTTTCCAACCATATCGAAGAGCTAGGTTTGACTACAGTGGGATGAATTGCTCTATGGTTTTGACATACAACAGGGTATTCTTGTAGTGCAACTGGATGCTTCAGACCTTCACAGACAGAAGAAGATAAATTGTACAGTTTTCAAATGTCACCCTTAGGAAAAAAAAAACACCCTCTAGGTTTATCTAACTGAATAACTTTTGATTTTTGTTTTCTGCTCCGTGTGTTCCGGAAGAATGGCTACTCCTGAAATTACTGATGTAGAATGTTGACTAAATTTGATCTATGGAATATTAAAATGTATCAATAATTGCTGAAAATATTTAGACAGATGTGTAACGTATGAATCATTGTTCTTCAGATCATTTATGTATAATTAAAAGTGGTATCCAGCTATTCTGTCATCGGGAAGTCCTGTTTGCACGGGTAGGACATCCTATGTCTATTATCTGCTACTGTCTTTCTTCATTCCCAATACTAGAACTCCTTAACATTCTAGATCAGCACAGCCTGTGAATTTAAATTCATTGCTTTGTAAGATTAATTCAAAAAATGTAACAAACTATAATTTTGAAGCTGATGTGAGCATTTAAAGAAAAGGGGGTTTATCTGCTGTTCATTTAATGCAGCATAAAATTAACATCTAAATCAAACAGCAAAATTTTAGTAAATAATATGCAGCATTTATTATGAGGCCTTATTATTCCATATGCATAGTAATATTTTCAAAGTGTAATTTTTTCTTCTTCCTAAGCTGCTCAAAATGTTTCCCCCTGTTTTTCAACAAGGCATTGTGTGTTGATTTTTGTAATTAGATAATTTGCATACAGTCATTGTCATTAGAAAGTTAGCATTTTCAGTGGTTGCAATTGTCTGAGTTATCCAAAGCTTTCTCATTTAGAAATATTTGAAATTATAATTTAGGTCACGTAGTCTTTATGCTAACCATTATTTTCAGTGTTATTTCTCACATGACTGCTTCTCAAGCTTAAGCTTGTTTCACTGTAAATAATTTTGTAGTTTCCTTTTTAGTGAAATTCCAACTGTAGAGTATTTTCTTTTAGGAAGTAACTTGCAAATTATTTAGGTGAGGTATCCAGGGCTATGTGCACTCAGTTGCTATGGAGACACCTGTCATCCTGTCTTTCTAGGAAAGTGATAGTCCTGCTATCCACAGATAGTCCACCAAACATGCCCAGAGCAATGATGTGCAGAAAATTCACTAGCAGGTACAAAGCCTGTCACTGGCTTGAGTGATGTGTTCTGTAAATTCAGGAAAGGAAAGTAAAATCCTTAAAAACCAAAGCCCTATGCGCTTTGGCTTACCTCCAGGAGGTTATGTTCCCCTCTGTCCAGTCCTAACAATAATCCAGTTGCCAAACTTCCTAAGGCAGTTAGGATTGTCTGTAGAGACTGTACCCTATGCAAGTACTGGATCCAAAAGGGCTCCTTGCACCTCTCCTGTATCAAACATGAACTGGAAGAATAAAAGGTAGAATCTATTTACTGTGTTTGTGAAGCTGCTTAAAGGGAAGGAAACTGATTTATAAGGCTTCAATTTTCAAAATTCTACTCTTTACACTGTTGGAAGACTTTGCTCTTCCAAAAAAAAGATATGAAAAGTGTTAGAGACACTTTATATTCCGATGATGCTGTCAAAGACATCCCAAACATTGTTGCAAGATCTCTGCCCACTTTTCCTGAATGTATTCAAGGGAGGGTATGCTGTAGTTCTCTCTCTCTCTCTGTGTCTCTTTCTGGCTTTTCTCTGCAATGGACATGAGCCAGAGAAATGTCTTTCCTGGTCAATGCAGTCTCTTGTTTGAGGAAATGAAGTAGAGTGCATCCCATTAAATTATTTCTTTCATTCTAATTTCAGTGACTTTGCTTTTGGAAAGGATACACCCTTTGCCAGCCATGTAATAAGAAAAACCAGTCTGTACTAAATAGAAATCAAGCTTTAGTGATGGGAAAGTAACACAATAATAAGAAAGCTTCAGTAGAGGTGAAATTTGGCTGAAAATCCAGATTTTGGTACACTAAATAAATACTTTCCCTTCTTAATCGAGACAGGAACTTGCTCTAAAAATTTTCAGCACTTGCTAAATCGTTTTGATGTCACGTTTTGCTTGTCACATAATTGGATAATGTAAAATACATAAGGAATAGACAACAGAACCAGTCCAGAAAATTAAGTAGCTCTTGTATTCTTACAGTTTAGCATTGCAAATGTTTCTGGTACTTGTGTATTCCAGTCTGGTGAGACTCTCCTTGAAGGAGTCTGAATCCAAGGACCCAGATTTACTGAGCAAAGAGGCTTCTCAGGACTATATCCAATGCAGCTCTCAGGCTAGGGAAAAGTTAGTGTTTTTCATGGCATAGGCTATTGTTTAAATTAAAGTGCCTGCGAGGTGGGAGGAATAAGCTTTGTAAGGTGAGACAAGTTGGACCATCTACAATCAATTCAGAAAATAAAACTATATTCTCCCATATTGATATAATTGGATATCCTATCTGTTCCTAGCCCTCAGGTGCACTAAGGAAGAACCTACATCTCTCACTGATAGGATTGAGAAAAATTCTAGAAAATCTCTTTACTACAGAAGTGTTCTGAGAGGGAGATAAATTTTGATGACATAAAAAAGGTTACCTAGTACAGTCTGCCTGACAAACAGTTTGGTCAAATTTTGCTGCTTCCGGGATGATGTCTTTGCCTCAGTAACCTTGATAAGGTTAGTTTCAGACAGGGCTGTGCCCAGTAACTCTATGCACCTGTACACACTGGGAGCCACCCAACTGAGAAGCAGCTTTGCCAAAAAATGCCCCGAGGGGTCCTAGTGGACACCAAGTTGAACATGAGCAAGAAATGTGCCTTGTGGTAACCAGTTTCCTTGGCTACGCTGCCTTAGGAGGATGAGTGTTGCCAGCAGGGCAAGGTGGGTGATCTTTCTCCTCTGCTCTGCTCTACTCAAGCACTGGATCCAGTTCTGGGCTTCTTAGTTCAAGACAGATACAGTCATATGGTGGGAAGGGAGTTCAGCAAAGAGCCACTAAGATGATGAAGGGACTGGAACATCTCGCCTTTGAGCAAAGGCTAAGAGTTGAGACTGTTCAGCCTGGGATAAAGAAGCATGGGGAAGGAAGTCATCAATATGTAAAAACACCTGAACAAAGCATGTGAAGAAGAGGGAGTCAGATTCTTTTCAGTGATGCCCAGGAACAGGACCAGAGGCAATGGACACAAACTGAAACCTAGAAGGTGCTGTATGAACACCGGGAGACACACTGTTACTGGGAGAGTGACTCAACACTGGGACAGGTTGTCCTGAGAGGTTGTAGGTTTGTCTTCCTTAGAGATACTCAGAAATTACCTGAGCATGGTCCTGGACAGCTTACTCAGAGTGGCCCTCTGTGTGTTGGACAAGGTGACCTCCAGAGGCCCCTGCCCACATCCACGCTTCTGTGATCCTTTAAAGGTGCCTGCCATGCATGGTTAGGGTGTATGTCTAGTGCTGATGCATTGCATCCTGGTTTGTGAGCGGGCTGGGGATTGGAAACAGGCACAGTAATCTTGCGTCTTAGTTATGATGTGCAAGCAGAGATTGCAATTCCAAATTCTCATTATTTCAGGCTAGCAAAGATCATTCAGAAGTGTCACATTGTATCTCATTTCTGTCTTTGAGACATTTGGCTGTGCAAATCATATGGCTTTGACAAATAATCCCTAAACATGCACAATTCTGAGATGCTGAAATATCCAGCTAAAACTTTGGTAACATGGGTTTGGTATTTCTGGTTTGTGAAGTAAAAACAAGATTCCTCTTGTGCTGATTCAGTTCATGGCAAGTAAAAATATCTCTACTTCCCTCAGACATGGAATGGCCAGAAATTAATCTGCTGTACAGTCAATGTGCTCCTGGAGGGCAGGAGAGCCAAATGCTTTATGGACATCACAGATCTGCTCCCATTTACCAACAAAACTGAGCACTCCATCCACCCCATCATAAGGGCTTGAACCACAGCAACTTTCACCAGACACGAAGGGAGATTTTCAGGCTGCATGATGCTGCCCTCAGTCTCTCCCAGGCTGTGCAGTCAGCTTCACTCTTGTCTCTAGTTTCTCAGAATGCCTTATCCAGGGAGGTGAGAGGGAGCTGTGCTGGAGGGGTGATTCTCATTCCCTCCCTCCTGGAGCAGTTTGGAATGGCGTTCTTGTTGCTGTCATGGAAACGATGCCCAGAGTAACAGAAGAGGGAGTATGTGTGGCATTCAGCTGCTGCCAGATGTGGGGAGGAGAGAGCTCTCATTTTACCCAGCCCAAGTTCCCAGTGGGGGAAGAGATGTCAGATTTAAGATGGGGAGGCAAGGGGAAGAATAGTATGGATCTAAACTACATCTTAGATACCATGTCTGGAAATTAATTTGAATTCCCTCTCCGCCATTACATTCACTTAAAGCACTGATTTAAAAATTCTGCACACGTGGCTTGCTTTCATTCACTTTGACTTTCATTTTCAATACTGTGACATCATGAATCTTTTTTTTTTTTTTTTTTTTTTTTTTTTTTTTTTTTTTTTTTTTCTCCCTGAAAGGGGTGCTGCAACTCCTCCCTGCTTGTTCTGCATTTGGGATCAGAGGCTTTAGTAAAATGCATTGTATGAGACAGGTCTTGGACCTGTTATCAACACTGCTAGAAGGCTCCTAGCAGGAACCCAGTTCCACGGGGATAGGTGCAGTTTTGATAACTGTTTTTCTGTAATAAAGACTTGAATTTCAGATGGCTTTCACAATACTGTCAATGAAATATTCTGTTTGAAATCATACAACAAATTTATTCATTCATTATTTTTTCTATTCACTCTCTTTTCCCTCTTGTTTCTTTCCACTGAATCAATGAAAATAACAGATTCCAATGGTTCTCTTATTTTGTAATTGATTATAGCAGTGATTTATATATTTTTTTCTGTAAGGAGCATCCCTGTAGAGATGCATCTCTCTGCTTAAATCTACTGACAGTTTCCTTGACATCATTTTAGTGGCAACTGACTAGTGTTTGAACTGAAATCTGTGCTGTAATTGTGGAAGCAGCACAATTGTCTTAGTGAGGCATGGTAATTCAGGAATGCAGCAAGTGTTGCTTGTGTGTTTGATCTCCCAGAGGCATAACCACAAATCCAGTCCAGTATATTTAATTATTCTGTTCTATTCATTGCTTTGTTTACAGTGGGTAGTACAAGTCTGGAATCTTTCTGTTTGTTTGAGAACTCAATAGCAAAATCCATTTAGTGTTTTATTAAAAGAATAGCCTGGATTCCCAATCTGGATGTTTTAAGAATGAAAATCTATTTTTCTGTAGAAAAAACTGATACACTAAGTTTTCTGCTATCTGTTTTGTGGCAATAAATGTATGTTCCACTAGTAAGAACAGCCATTCCTGGTAGGATGAACTGTCTTCACTGATGACCTCAAGTATATTCTGACTAAAGAGCAAGAACTGGGCCATAATATGTGATACTGTCTTTTAATACTCAAAAGCCATCTGTTTTCAGGTTTCCATGACCCAGTGAAGTCAGGATCACTTAGTCACCATCAAGCATGTATTTTACATAAAGAATCATCTTTCATCTGTTTTCAAGTCAGTAAAGTGTTTCTGGGTCAAAAATCAGAGCCATTGAGAGAAAGAAACCTCATGGTCTCTACTATGGACCTAGGTGAGGAATAGCCTGTGGATCAAGCCTTTGCTTCCAAGAGGCCCCAGGCTCTGTTTCTCAAGAGGAAATTCAACCATTCTGGTACTGGGAAAACAGCACAGTGCTGCATAACAATCTGGGGCATTTCCATGATGTATTTGGAACAGCTTCTTTATGTGATTGTGGATGGACCAGCTAGGACCTGTGCTCTTCTGGACTGAATGATTACCAATAAAGACTTGTTGAAAGATAAAAATGTCAGCAGCAGATGCCGAGACTGTAAGAGCATAGAGGCCAAGGACTTGAGAAGGACAAGTGATCAAATAAAGACCTGAACTTCAGAAAAGCAGATTTCTACTCAGAGAACTTCTACGAAGGATCCAGTGGGAACCTGTCTTGGAGGGCAGAGAAGCTTAGGAATGTTGGGAGATTTCCCAGTGCAGCTGCATCTTGAAGTACAAAAGAGCAGTCTATCCCTCTAAGCAGGAAAAGGAGCAGACATAAAAAGAAATCAGTTGGAAAGGCACCAAGCTACCAAGAGAGCTCAAATGAGAAAAGGAGCACTGGAGCAGTGCAGAAGGAAAACTTCCAAAGATGAATATAGAGGTACTGCTTCAGTGTACAGAGATGCAATTAGGAAGGCAAAAGCTCAGCAGGAACTCAAAATAGCAAGAATGTGAATAACGTAAGAGTTTCTGCAAGTATGCAAGCAAGCAGAAGTACAAGAAATATATAGTTCTGCTGCTGATAAGGGCCAGTGGATTAATAAAAAAGGACACAGAAAAGGCTGAGGCACTCAGCATCTCTTCATGGGTGATGTCAGGCCCAAAACTCTGTGTCAAGAAGCAACAACAAAGCAAATGGCAAACCACTGGTAGTACAAAAGGGTCATGTGTAGTTACCCTTCAGCCCTACTGTCCTCCATATTATTTTATTGATTAACTTATTGATTTTATTGATTGCCTAACTTTGTTGACTGTTGCTCATTCCTTGTTTCAAGTCATTCTATATGTATTAAACAGTATGGAACATGGAACCAGAATTTCACTGGTGGACACCTTCAGCTAGGAGAATTTGCTATATTTTCCTGATTTGATCTCCTGTTTAAGAAAGAACTTATCCATGCAAAAACCTTCTGGATAACTTGTTCATGTTTATGTTAGAGGTCACAAATTCTGTTCTGTGTTACAGACTTTCATAATTTGCCCAGTAAGACTATCTTGCTTGCTGGTCTACAGTCTTCTAGATCTGTCTGAAACTGGCATTGCATTCAATGTCTTATAGTTCTAAGCTGTGTATTTCTTAGTTCCTTAGAACTATTGAGCAAATACTGTCTGATCTTCAATTTGCTACAGGTTGCTTTGTCAGTTTGTGAGCTATTCACTTCAATTTCAGGCAGATCCTCTGACAAGATTCCCTCAGTGATTATACAGCATGAGAATTTCCCATAAACTAGTTAAAATTTCCATGAGGGATTAATTTGGTTTCTCTTCATTGAATCCTTTTATATCCTCACTGGTCGTTTTACAGACTCTCCAGACAGATTCTTGCTCCTGATGCATTTGGAGAAATACTTGTTGGTTGCTTTGATGCCTTTAGCTATTTGTCCCTTAAAATCATATTGTGCTATCTTATTTTCTTGTATTTAACATGTCAGCATTTATGCTCCTCTATTTTCTTTACTTGGAGATGATTTCAACTTTCAGAAAAAGTGTTTTTTATTAGTAACAGATTCCTTTGCCTTCACTAACTTTTTTTTGTCTTCACCTTTTCTTGAGACACTGCCTTGACTCTGTACATTCGTCATACACTTCCAACAATTAGTTTCCCTACTGTCTATAAATGCTTTACTTTTAGCTTTAAGTAAACTTTTTGATATTTTTTCTTACATATTTTTTTTTCTTTAATGTGGCTCCTAACTGGCAGGTGCACTGCTTTCTGTGGAGATTTTGGATTTAAGGACAGAATAATCACTATGAGTGGCTTCTCAACTGCAAGATATGAAACTATCTTGCTTGACCAAGTCAAGAATTTGATCTTTTCCTGTGGGCATCCCAAGCATCTGTGTATGATATTATACAAAATTCAGCTTGTGCCACATCGTCATGTTACTGTATTTCATTTTTTGTACCAAGTGCTGGGGGTTATTAAGTCTCCCAGAACTATTGCATTTTGTACCCATCTTTCAAAATTCATCCCTGCCAAGTCCACATTGCATCAATCCCTATGTCAACCCATAAAAGGTATTTTTATTCAGTGACATTGTTTGTTTTACTGATTCTAAGCTCTTTCCCTACCTATCCTTGCCCATACTACAAATGTTATTCTGAACTATACGTTCCTTACCTATTTGTTTTCAAACAGGTGATTTTGAGGCTGTAATTTCATTATGAAAACCTTTTTACTTTGTTCAAAAGATGAGCTATTCATACCAGAAATTAGGAGAATAAGATCATAATGATACTTCTTAAAACTAACATTTTCATTACTAATTGCTTTTCTCTTTCATAAGGAACAATATGAATCTGTTGGGAATTTCCTGAAACTATGGTATTTCTGTAGGGTAGCCAGAAAAGGAATGAATTGCCTAATTATTTTACTAGTTCTCTTCTTTGTAATAAAAGACGTAATAAAAGAGGAAATATTCAAAAGCTATTAAAGTTAACTGCTACTGCCACAGAATCATCTATGAGAGAAAATGTGCAAATCTCAAGGGTTTGCAGTCCTTGAGTTCAAATTTTTTTAGCCCATAGTGGGAATTTTTTTCTTTAGTACTTAATAGTACTTAGTAGCAGAAATAAATGAATTGTATGACTAATCAGTATACTGTCAGCTAGAATACTAGAATTTTTTTTTATGAACATCCCTTTATTTGAGCTGAATTCACAATTTTGATGTAATCCTTTATTTATTTGAAAGTCCCTCCACATTCAGATAGTGTAGCAAACTGTGTCTCAAGTGTGCAGAAAATCAAGCTTCTAATTTCTTAGTTTCAAGACAAGAAAAAAAAATGATATAGGTATTCATTTGCATATTCTAGGTTGTCTTAAAAAAGCAGCCCATCTTCCTTTGTTAGGTAACTTTTGAATCTCTTAGTAACTTACTAATGACCAGCTTTTTAATAGCTACTCATGGCAATATTCAGATCTAGTATCCTAAATAATTCAGAAATTCAGGAATAATTCCAAATTATGGAGTCTGTTCTTGGATATGCTGTACTGATGATCTATGTCTGTATTGAGAAATAAGTCTTTCTTATAAGGTGAGGAAAATCAAAAGAAAAAATTGTTTGCCATAATAATTTCCTCAATTCAAGTAGGAAATGAGAAAGGAAATAGTTGGCTGCTCTTTTAAACCATTTTGGACAAGTGTAAAGCTAATGATTTGTCATGCTGGCTCTCCATCTGTTCCCAGTGCCTAGGTGATGTGAATTCACCCAGCTCTGGGAGTTCAGAGACATATAGATAGGGAACTGGAGAACTCCATGAATAGAATGTTGGAGAAGACTCAGATCTCTAAGCATGTAGATGTAATGCTCAAGAAGTTATGTGTGTCACTGGTGTGCACATATGTTGGTGTGTGCTCTGACAGCTCTGCAGGTCTTGCTGGCATCTTGGCACATTGCCCAACAGACCACAGATAGAATCAGATAAGAAAGGGAAATTGAAACCTGAGGATTTCTTGGTGCTTCAGTCTAGAACATTTTTAGAAGTTTCACATTTTGTGACCATGTTGTTCAACTTCCTTTGGTTTTCACATGTCTTTAAACTATACAAATATGTGGCTAATAAAGCATCTTCCATCTGCAACAAGACTGTTGCTCTTTTCAGATCAAAATTACTCTGCACATATGTACTGGAAAATCAAGGTAAAAAACATCAGCCCATGGTTCTGTCTGGTATATTAGATTTGCTGAAAATGTAAAGTCAGGCTTCAAGAGCTGCTACTCTAAATGAAATTACCCTTTTCCACTTAGACATAAACTTGGGCAGCTGAGAAGTAAATGAGAATTACAAGCTTGGGCCAGTGTAAGACTGAAGAGTCAGGATCTGTTGCTAAACTCCAGCTACTTCTCGTGCTTTCCTAACACTCCAGAGTTTTTACTTACAGTTTATTGCTTTGTGGACAGTAGTAGTTTGCATGGGAGGAAGTGGAATAGCACAGAAATCATGGTGGGTGATGAACCATTAGGAGTGTTGACAAGGGATGCAAAAACTAGTGAGAAGAAGAAAAGAGTTAGCTTAGACTGAAGCTGAGCATAAAGCAGAGAGAATAAAAAATAGGATAAAAAAGAACCAGACCATTTGAAATAGAAAAATGGAGATAAATTTTTAAACTTTGGTGATTATGCTGGAAGGTAAATAATGCAGTTTCCCTAGAAACAGAAGTCCAGGCAGTTGGGCAATGTGCCTTCAGAGAGCAAGGCTTGCCTGCAACACACAGAGGAGCAGGGCAGTATGCCTAGAGAGCTAAAACAGGCAGTGGAATGCAATTGTCACCATTTTTGTATCAGGATCCTAAACATAGAAAATAAAATAGGGTCTTATTTCTATAAAAGTTGTTGAAGGCATAAAAGAGACTTTTTTTGAAGTAGTCTTACATGAAAAAGAAGGAATAGTTTATTTATAAACATTGTAATCAGCCAAATTAGTTCTTTATCCCATAAATAACCCATATGCATAATAGGCTAGATGCCATGCTAACCTCCTGTAAAGAAGCATGGTATTGCTAAAACAGTCAAATCAGGTGAAGGAATAAGCTAGAGAAATTCAGACTGGTAAAATATAAGCATTTATATCGGGTGAAAATATGCCTTTAGGTAATTGTCATGTATAGAGAGTTTGATAACCTCTGATCTAATCAATAATCTTGGTATAAAGACTTGAAAAAATATTCAGAGCTCATGAGTCCTAGGATCATGGAGAAAATAGATTGATAGGGACTCTGGAGGTCTCCTCCAAGCCAGTCTAGCTTGAATCTCCAAGAATGGAGATTCAACATGTACAACCTGTACCAGATTTCGCTAGCCTTGATGTATTATTTGGTTCTGGATTTTTTTTATTTACTTTTTTTGTTGTTGTTTACATTTGTTCTTTTATCTTTTGTTCAGTTAGAATTTACTTCATTGCAACTTGTCACTGTTGCCTCTGTCCACTTGCTTGGTATGTCTGGCAAGAGCCTGGTGATGTGTTCACTGTAATTCCCTTGAACAAGTGAAAGTCTGTGACAGCCATGCTACAGGCTGGGGGCAGAGTGTCTGGAAAGCTGCCCAGCAGAATAGGACATGGGGGTGTTGACTGACAGCAGCTGAACATGAGCCAGCTGTGCCCAGGTGGCCAAGAAGGCCAAGGGCATCCTGGCCTGTACCAGCAACAGTGTGGCCAGCAGGAGCAGGGCAGAGGTCTGGTGAGGCCACACCTCAAATCTTGTGTTCAGTTCTGGGCTAGTTCCTGAAAGAATGGCAGGGAGGGGCTGGAGCATGTCCAGAGGAGGGCAGCAGAGCTGGTGGAGGGTCAGTAGTGCCAGGAGTGGCTGAGGGAGCTGGGGCTGTTTAGCCTGGAGAAAAGGAGACTCGGTGACCTTGTTGCTGTCTATGACAGACAGGAGAAAGGAGGGTATTGCAAGGTGAGGATCAGTCTCTTGGTCCAGGCAGCCAGTCAGAGGACAAGGGCACAAGAGTCTCAAACTGTGCCAGGGCAGGTTTAGGTTGGGCGTCAGAAAGAATTTTTCCACTGGCAGGGTTGTTATGCATTGGAACAGAATCATCCCTGAAAGTGTTCAAGAAACAACTGGATGTGTCACTTTGTTCTATGGTCTAGTTGACAAGGTAGTATTTTGTAAAGGTTGACTTTCACTCTTGGAAGTCTTTTCCAGCCTTAGTGATTCTATAAAATACATCCTCCCTACATGATCTCTTCTTCATGCTAAACAAACCAAATTTCTTGACCTTCTAATTGTATAATGTGTGCTTTAATCTTCCGACCATTTTTGTGGCCCTCTGGTGATCTTGCTTCAAAATCTTGTCATCTCTTGTCCTGGTGGCTCAAAGCAAACCACTGTACTCGAGATGCAGCTTAAGGAGTAGCAAATAAAAGGGAATCATTTATTCAATTGGTTCCTTGTTCTGGCTCTCTTGTTAGTGCAGTGAAATGAATGGTTGGCCATTGTCACCAAAGGAATGCACTGCTAAGTCATAACTTTATGTATGCCACACCCCCAGATCCTTTCTGAGGAGATGCTGTATTGTTACATGGGATTCCATCCTTTGTGCAGGACTGTTTTTCTTTCATGAGCTTCATGACACTTGTTGGCCTATTCTTCCAGCTTGTCAAAGTTCCTCGGAATGGTAGTTCTGCCCTCTGGTCTATGAATTGCTTCCTTCAGGTTGGTTACCTGGAAACCTGTACTTGCTTATAGGTGCAGTCATCTCTCCATTAATATTCTGCAAGGACATGCATACCATACCCACCATTGAGTTTCTGAATTTGCTGCCTCTCTGCTTATCTGTTTACCTTTCTGTGAGCTTCTTCCATCACCCCCATATTATTCAGTATAATGGAAGACTAAAACAATCCAGTGAAAAGGATAAGAACAGAACAAATGAAAACACGGTCCAACAATGGAGAATGTAGAGAATGTGAAAGGTATTGATTGGTGCATTCTAAAGCCAGGTTTTGAAACTTTTGAACAACATTTACTGTCTGATGTTTAGAGGCATTGCTAGTGGTGTTTTTCCTGTTTTGAAAGCATTAAGAAATTCTGTTTTCCTTCTGTTTTCCTTCTGTTTACAGGATGGGCTGTCGAGTCTGGTTTACATCTGATGATATCTATCCCTAGATTTCTGCCAAGTTATGCTTTCCTAGGTTTTGCTGTTTTCCTTAGGAAGTATGTGCTCCAGTTTTTGCTATGAATGTGTGTTTGGTACAATAGGTTAAAAATAGTTTGTTACCAACATCACTCTGAGTAGTGGCATTCAGTGGAGTGTACAGATGTGGAGTTATGAATGATGCCATAGGATGTGCCTAGGAATATGCACATGTATGTGATGTTAATTGAGGCAAGGTTTTTCTTGTTTGACAGGTTACAAAAAGGTAGAGCCAACACTGTACACTTCTACATCCTGTATACTTTTTGAAGTTATGCGCTTTCTAACACACTCCTTTGAAAGACTTCAATCCCAGAGACGATTTATTTGTTTATATAGCTGTAATCAGGTTTCCTGTATTCATCTCACCAGGGATTCCCAGTCTGGATTATCAGTGCTGTTATTTGTCTGTGTGTAAAGGTTCAAATAACCACCAGTTTCCCAATTACGTTTTGTAATTTTTGCAATCAAAAGCCAAACACTTCTCCTTTCTTAATGTCATGACCTAAAGATTCTTAGGAACCCAATAATTTTGCAAGCCTCTTGTGCCTAAATTTAGATTTTTTTGTTGTTGTTGTTTTTTATTGGTTTTTTTTTTTTTTTAGCTGCTTTTTACTGTCACTGCCATTTTTGCTGTCTTTGCTTAGCATTGATACACATCTCTTTGTGAAAGGATTGAAGGATTACTGGGTCAATACAGATGACCCAGCAGATGTAAAGCATAAAAAATAATGAAATAGCCTCTGGTTTGGTATGCCCTGAGCCCAGGAGTTCCTAACTTGTCCAAAGGTTGTGAAGATTTCCATCATGCTTGTTCAGTGTCTGGACCACTGTGAAATGTTATGACCTGACTCAAGTCTTATATTGTGCTTGAAGCTTTGGTGGCTGCAACAGATAGGCAAAATACAAAACTCATGCTGATAAAGTACATTGAATTGCCATCTATGGAATTATGAATATTTTTACAAAATAAACCTCACCATGGTTGCAGACAAATACCATTTTTTAAACATAAATTACTTCAGGCCCTAGCAGATAAATGCTTTGTATCATTTCAAAACAATTTGATAAGGTTATAATGAAGTTCCTCCCTTTCCAAGTTTCTCTCTGGAGTGATTTCTCTGGATTGCTCTCATCATTATCTGTGATCTCTGGTGGCTTCCCAGTCCCACACTCCTCCTGATGCTGAGTGCTCAGGACTGCCATGCTGGTCACTGTAGTGCCATTGCGTGGGCACTTGCTTTAGCAATTACTGCCCTTTGCAGCACAGTCCTTGAGGCAGCTCTTGACACGTTATTATGTAAATTAATTTTGATGTTGCATTGTAGTTTCTGCTCTTCTTCATTCTGCAATTGTCTTGACAACAGATTTGCATAATCAGTGAGTAGGAATTTGTTTTTAATTTTGATGTTCTGATTAGCTTGATTCAGATAAATAATAGAAAGTTGTGAAGATAACGCAATGTGGCATGAACTGGTGAAAATGATTGTAAACACAACAAATAAGACAAATAATGGAGTCAGGTTCAGTGATTATTTTTTTTATAAAACGTAAGCAAATGCTATTTTTGGTTTCTGTCTTCTTGCACTCTGACAGCTGCTTGAAATCTAAACATATGGATTTATTCAAATATTAGTCACTCTCACTGCTTCTCAAACAAAGAGAAGTAAGCTTATTAATTTGTTTTCTGCCAGGATTTATTGGTATGGAGGGAAAACAGATTCACAAATCTTACTTGAATTCTTCTTTCCTTTTTTCAGTCCAAAGGCAGCCCTGTGGATGTGCACCTTTTTCATGGCATGAAGGAATACCAAAGACAGTTGCTTATTAAATTTAATGTAGAGGATATTTCGTCAACTTTTAATTGTTTGACTCTGCGCATATCCCACCTCCCCACCTTTTGTCTCCTGCCTTTAATTTCTAACTTCTGGTGGCACCTGGCAGAAAATGAAATAAGAAATAGTAGCAATTAAAAAGCTAGTAGTGAAATTCCTGTTTATGTTTTCTGGCCATTTTCATGTATTGGATGGAAACCCAAGATTATTTCTTTCTGAAGTGATCAAGTACATCTCTGCTTCCTGCTGGAGGAGTAATGTAGATACAAATGCCCTTTTCTAGTAATCCCTGCAGGGCAGGACTTAAATAATGTGGGTAGTGAAACTGAAAAATACCAATTTGTCCATCTTAAGAACTGAAGAGTGTCCTCAATAAGGAACCAGGGAGAGAGAATGAGAGAAACTTCTTAAACCAATCAGTTTAGGGCATTTGCTGGAGTAGCACTTACTGTAATTGGACTGAAAGAGATTTAATGGAGGATGAGTCATGAAATGCGCCAGGAAATTAAAGATGGAAGGCAGAAAAAAACAGAAAAGCAGTAAGTAGGAAAGAAAAATAAATGACAGAGTGAAGAGTAGAAAAGTGTATTTTGTAGACTACAGTCATGAGCAAAAAAACATTCTGGGAACAAAGTAATCATAGCAAAAGGGTATTAGTTGAGGAAATGCAGAAGTTTTTGGAAAAGTTGTCAATCAGAGTGATTAACTGAAGGAATACAAAGAAAAAGATATGAGAAATATACAATCCAGAAAATTGAAGGGGAAAGAAAGGCAAAATAATACTTACTTTTGAAGTATTTCACTAAAATAGTTTTGGGGCCTTTCTGTGTTTAGTTGGCTTGGGGATAGCATGGACAAAAAAGGAGAAACTAGACAACTGTTAATTGCACCCCTATTAGACATGAAGAACACAATGAGCTGCACATTTTTGTCTAGCAAAAGGCAAGTGGACAACATAGAGAGTGAGGAGCATTTGTTCCTTAGTTCTTGGTGCTTAGCCCTCTCTTAGTGGCAGTGTAGGGTCAGCTGCTCCTTCTTACTAGGCGGGTAAGACAAGTGCCCATGCTGGGCCACAGCAAAGAGCACATCTGCCTTCTCACGTGGGATGGTGAGAGCTGAACTGACTGGGTGAAAATCTGTGCTAAGCACCAAAATTTGCATCATTGTGATAGAATCAAGTGGCTAAAAAATTGCAGTGAGACTAAACAGCTGTTAAAAGTTCTGCTTGTATTTTGAAAGTAAACATATTGCTCTGTTAGATTTTCTTGGGTATTTTGTACTATCAAAGTTTCTCCAGGCTTGCATGCTTTGATTTAAGCATGCTGGCATGGAAAATACTGTACCACTTTGATTTTTCATTCTTTGACAATTTAGTAATATTTCTGTTACAATCCTTTCTGCATTAAGGGTTTTATTTTATGCAAACAAGACCTGGATTTGAATAATAACTCTTGGAAAGCCGATAAACTGTCTCTTCAGCTTTTCAGGCAATTGATTCTTCTAGGTGAGAGAAATGTGAAGGAGTCATATATGAAATAGGTGATTATTGTCAGGTAATTTTTGTTAATCATATCTTCAAACAACAGTGAAAAAGATATTTCTGTACACTGCAAAAATGCACAGAGAATATTGTTAACTATTGATTTTTATAGCACTGTTGACATTTAATGAGCAGCGATGTTTGGTCTTTACATCAATCTGACTTTCAGTGGTATTCTTGTACTCTATAGATTTGTTTGGAAGAATAAATTCACAGTTAAGCAGGCTTTGTCATATAGTCAGTGGCTATTTAAGTATTCACTATTTTTAACTGTATTTCAGTTATGGTTTGCCTCATTTCAGAGATTT
The DNA here is from genome assembly GCF_903797595.1 of Erithacus rubecula. NCBI lineage: Eukaryota > Metazoa > Chordata > Aves > Passeriformes > Muscicapidae > Erithacus > Erithacus rubecula. The sequence goes on from NC_136689.1 coordinate 77,588,786, forward strand.
GAAATGTTTAATGCCTTAATTTACCCTTGATTACTTGATCAGAGGTTTTAGGTAGGACTTAGAATGAACACTTCCAGTGCTGTTCTTCCCAGCAGGACCTTGCTGGGGAGTTATTCAAGGAACTCCCTCCCATACCTTTGCATTACAGGGAGATTGCTCTGGGGAAAAAAAAAAAAAAAAAAAAAAAAAAAAAAAAAAAAAATGGGGAGAAAGAGGAGAAAGAGATAACGGGCTCATTTGTGTGATCATTCGGGATCTACATTTGGAAAATTCTTTCTAACATATTAACAGTTCTCTTAACTTTTTATCTGGAACACTAAAATAATTTCTCCTTAATAAAGATTCTAATAATCATACATATATTTCTGCTTCTCAAATACACTTTCCCCCATCTCTATAGACTCACCACAACACTTAGCTTACTTTAAATATATCATTATAAATTCTGTATCCTTTCCCATACTCTTATTTCTGTTCTTTAAATATATTTTCCCCCTTCGCTCTGGACTTACCTAAACACTCATCTCATCTTAAATACATCATTATAAGTTCTAGATGTTTTTCTCATTTCTGTTTTTTGGCATAATATTTCCCATGCTCCCTGTTTATCCCCAAGTTGCTCACCTCAATATAAGACAGGTGATGAGAAGTCCCAGTCTCTTCTCTAGTTGTGCTTGCTTCTCCCAGCAGTCAGCAGGGACTTTCTTCTGGCTGTCTCCTTACCACTATTACTTGAGGCCTTTGAGGAGCCCCAACAGTATTTTAAAGTCTTTAGTAAAGCAAGCAGAGCAATGTACCACTCACGGGCACCAGATGTGTTGTTCTCTAAGGTGCCTGAGTCCGAGGCTCTTAGGCTCCTGCTTCGAGCTCTTGGCTCCTACCTCGTCGGGTTATCTTCAATAAGCAAAGCAGCTAATAGTTAAGAAGGTGGTTTATTGCAAAGCACATCTTATGACAAAGCACATCAGACTCAAAAGGCAGTAGAAAGAAAGCAGTAGCAGAAGCAGTAGCAAAGCAAAAGCCTGGCAAAGAGCAGATGGCTAAAAGCCCTGGCAAAAGCCAATGGCAAAAAGCACCAACTCTCCCCAATACATACTCTTATATAGGATTTTTCCAACAGGCTAAGATACAAACTTGGACCATCACTCCTTAACCTATTATAATTCTAGTTTCTTAGCACACTAGGTTACATATACAACTGTTCATACAACCTATCTTGTTCTATCTGAAAAATGTAAGTAATATTCTTACTAAAGCTCTATTATGTCTGAGTCCTGTCTCCCACTGTGGTCTTGGAGCCTCTTACTGAAAACAACAGTATGTTTCTCAACCTTCACTAGAAATCACATTGCTACAGTGGGAGCTAAACTTTTTACTTACTAAAAGCATTAGAGCTTACCCTAAAACTTACTAACTTACTTCTACTTAAATGTCTACTTTGTGTGTGAGTGGCTTAATATACTTCAATCAAACCAAAGGCTTTAATTCAATCCCTGCACCTTGATTACTCCCTGAAGGGTTCAGAGAATCCCCTAACTCAGACTCCAATAGATAAGGAAATTATTTAAGAAATGGATTCTCAAAATATTTTTCCTTGAACCTTCAACAAACCTAAATAAAAGGGGCAGGAAAGATGTTTTTGTTTACCTTTGAAAATGATACAGTGTTACTGACTAAAATGAAAGGGCAGCAAGACTCAACAAATTTGCAATAACCATAACTCTCTAAAGGTACTTAATTTTTTTTTGTTTGGTAAAACTGGTGCCACAATATGTGAGGAATGTAGTCCTTTGAGAAATTGTGTTGATTTTAATTATATTGGTTTTCCTTTTTTTTTTTATTTTATTTTTTTTTTAAATAAGAAAGAATCTTTTGTATTTAAAAGCAAAAACGTTTTCTAAGTAATAAGCTCTGTGGATAAATCTTATCTGGTAGACCTGGTTTGGTTTCCTTGGCAGAATAAAAAAAAAATTAAATTAGTGGTAGGAAGTTTTGCACAGCTGTTATCCAAAACTACTTGAGTTTCCCTTCTGCTCATCATTAACTGCAGAAATTAAGCTTTGCTAGGCCATATCAACACACCTTCTATTTAGTTTATTTCACTGGTGTGATGATGGTTGTCTTTTTAAGTGCAGAAACTTTTGTCACCTAAGGATTATCCACAGAACTTAAAATCTTTTCTTTCAGGAACACAAATTGTATTACTTGTGATCACACTTAGGTCAGTTTGCTACGATCTCTGTGTTACTGAGAGATGTGCATGAACCCTGTAGTCTTATTTAATATATTTAAAAATTCCATTCCTGATAAACAGTCTCATTCTATGGCATACATCATTGGAATAAATGAAGGAACAAGTAGGTGTCACCACAAAATGTGAACTTTGAATGTGTTAAAAAATCCAAGAAATGAAAATGCTGTTACAAAGTATTATGTTAACAATTCTTGCACAAATTTCATTTTTATATGCTGAAATTCCTTCTTAATCTCAAGAGAAATCAAAACAAATGGTTTAACTTGCTTTTTTTCAGGAACTGCAGTTTGAGAGACTGACTCGAGAACTTGAGGCTGAACGTCAGATTGTAGCAAGCCAGCTGGAGAGATGTAAGCTTGGATCAGAAACTGGAAGCATGAGCAGCATTAGGTAATGTGCAAATTGTTGATGTCTTTATAATAAAAAAATTTTGTTGCTGTTATGAATTATCACCAAGAACAAGTTTGATAACCTTTTTGCAAAAATAATATACACTAAGCAGTGTGAGATTTTAGTGGAGTTTGAAAACTTTCATTGTGACCTGCTTTTTTAAAAGAAAAATTATTGCAATTTTTTATCTTCTTTGTCCAGTAACAAAATAGTAGTTACATTTGGAATTCATTGATATGCTGGAGTTTGAATGGATTATCAGCAACTTGTTTCCACCATCAATACAGCTGTAATTTTCAGCTGAAAATCGTTAGCTTCCTAATTGTAGAGGTATATTGAAAAGTTTTGTTAACCTGTTTAATCATAATTTTATCATTCAAAGTATTAAAAGGTTTAGAATTATTTATGTAAAGCTGCTGACCTGTCATCAAGATGTCAGACATATCTTTATGAGAAGATGCAAGTCATTTTCTTTGTTCAAATGTTGGTTTACTTTAAATATTGTTTGGATGCATTGTTTGGATGATGACAAGTTTATTTAAAAATTGTAACAAAAGGAAACTGATCTCTTGGTGAATTTAGTGGAAGTAAAGACTTCACAATTTTTAGCTTCTTGATATGTGTGTTTGTTTTCTCAGTGAACTTAATAAATGGAAGATGATAGTACTTGAATTTCAAGAACTGAGAAAAAAATAAGTTGTATAGGAGTGTGTTGTGTTTTTTATCAGTGGAAATATGAATACATAATATTAAGTATAACATGCCAAGCTTGGTGCAAAGTTTTGTGTAATAACAGTAGCAAAAATACAAAAAGCACTGATCACTTCCTCAGTTTGAGCAATTCAAACTACGGATCAATCAAGTGAATGATTTTTCCACAGGAATAATTATTCAGTAGAATGCCAAAAATGTAATAAAAATATAGAATTCAATTAAAATAGCGGATGTCAAAAAACTCACTAATTCAGCAGAAGCTGTAAGTGAAGTTGACTTAAATGTAAGCATTCTTAATAAATCAGGTGAGAATTACCTCCTTAAGATAAACACTGATTTTGTAGAAAGTTTGTCACCATGCAGACTTGTTAACATTAGAGGAAGTGTGTTACTTGAAATCATTTAAGCATGGCCTATATTAGCATGTCAAGTATGCTTCTCTGGCACGTTAAATTTTATGTATGCTATGACTGTTTTTTTTCAGAAAGTTATCTGAAATATATTTGAGTAATACTGAGGTATGTTTAAATAATGCTGTTATTTTAGGATTATTCCAGTCAGTGGTATGAAGGCTGGGAAATTTCTTATTGTGCAGGAAATGTTTCCTTGGTGAACTTTCCTCTTATTGATAAAGTTACACTTTTGTGTTATCAGTGATATCAAGGTTAGATGACTTGGCATGAGTTTTGAGACTCCAGTTATTCAAGAAGTTTAACAATTGGACTGCTGATCTGGCTGTGAATAATGGAATAGAATAACAGAAGAGATTTTATGCAAATTTTTGATATCTGTAATCTTCCTCTGAAATGTTTTCCATATGACCAGGCAGTTTCTAGCATTTCAACTAAAATATTTTAAGAAATACCTGATCCAAGGTTTTACAGAAGATACTATCAAAAGCTTACAGTTAGGTAGCTATCCTTAGAGTTGGCAAGTGATGTAAAGAGAAAATGAATAATAATAATCTAATATTGTTTGTGTTGGGTTGTTTTTTATCCCATATGTATTAAATGAGTAATAATCTGCCCAAAGAATTCTATATCATCATTGGAGAGGCTTAGAACTAACTCAAATACAAAATGAAGTCAAGTATCTTTCTGGTTGCTGTGCTGACTTTGCTGTGCTCATCCAGATTTGAGGAAGTTTCTTTAGCATTGTATTCTTTGACATACCCTTGATCTGTATACATTTTTGGGGGGATTTGGGACTGTATTCAGTAAGAATTTTGATAAAAAGGACTTGAGAGCATTCTTTTCAGGAAGAGGTACTTGGGGCTGTGAACCAAAGGCAGAATCAGTCGCTTCTGATAAAACTGAATAAACTGCTTAGACCACGAGTTAGGACAAAACTTGTGAATTCTCCCCCAGTTTCCCTGTTGCAGGCTCTGAACAGTTCATTAACTCAGCCTGCTAAGTATTAAAATTTCATGATGCATTCCATAAGGAGACAAGTCTTGTTCTATGCTGCTCCATTTCTCTGGCTGAAGTGCTTATTCCTTCTGGGCCAGATCTATCAGTCTGTCATTCCCTTTGGTATGGGGGCTCAATTAGATGGCAGCATATCTTTAGAGTTCTTCAATTTCTGATGATTTGAAGCACATATTAAAGATATGTACTGTTAGCAAATCCTTAAAACTTCAAGTTTCTGTTTCATATTCTTTATCACTGTTTTGAGCAGTTTCTTTGGGGTTTTTTTTTGTTGTTTTGGGGTTTTTTTTTGAAGGAGCCGTAGTGTTTGAACTGAGCATAGCTCAAGCCTAGCCTACTCTTCTTTGAACACAGTGTTTGCAAATTGGTCAGGAAATAGACTTTTTCTTGACTGAATTTCTACTTGCTACTGAAATTGGTAGAGGATGTGCCATTTAGTATTGAAAGTCTCTTGAATAGACTGGCATTTGTGCCTCAGTGCCAGAAGAAATACGCTGAAGTTTCTGTATCTTACAAGTTGCAAAAATACAGTCTAATAAATTGAATAAAATGGAAACCATACCTGCTTTGTATATGCTTTTTTCAGTAGACTTTTCTCCATTAGAAATGCTTGTTATTCACACTTTATTACCCGGAAACTTACATTCTTATGTTTTCCTTAGGTAGATACAATTTTTGCAAATTCACTGAAAAGTGCAGCAAGTCTAATTGATAAACTCATAAAATCCTTAATTTCAAGAACATTGAAGAAATATTTGGGATGCATTGCAACATAGGTAGACAACTGCTGCTGTGTTGGTTGAGTAAATAAAATTGCAATTAGAGTTTTCATATACAGCTGCCAGTATTAGATATAATTTAGGCTATTTATTCTGAAATAATATATAGTGGTCTTTGTAGATATTTAATATTAAGAATTGAAAAATCCAGTATCCTCATAAGAGGTGAGGGTGCAGCAACCTAGACTTGAACAGACTGAAGAAATGGGCTGAATGGAACCTTTTCAATTTGAAATTCATAAATGATCTGTAAATGCATCTGGGATGGAGTATCCCCTTGTTATAACACAGCCAGGGATAGAAAACAGCCTTACAGAAATAGATCTTCAGGAGCTTGGAAGTCTTTAACAGCCTAAGTGGTCCTCTGAGTCAGCAGTGTGTCCTCACAGCAAAGGCCAGCTGCACCTTGGGCAGCAGCAGCAGAAGTGTGGCCAACAGATCAGGACAAGTGATTCTTCCCTTCTGTTTGAAGCTCCTGGGGATGCACCTTGAGTGGCCTGTCCAGTTTTGGGTATCCCACAACAAGAAAGGCATCAGCATGCTGGAGCAGGTTCTGTGCAGGGCTGTCAGGAAGGAAGGAGGCTAGAGAGCACCTGGGGTGTGAAAAGAGGCAGAGGAAAAAAGGGGTTTTAACTACAAGAGAAGGGTCAGGAGGGGTCAGTCTTCTGTTTGCAAGGAGAAGACAGAGCAAGAGTGTTCTCAGAGGTGCATTGGGATAGAATGATAGATGACAGCTGGAAGTTGAAACACACAACATTCTGATTAGGTGTAAGGTGCTTTTCACCATTAATTTGCTTAAATATTGGTCACAGGTTGCACTAATAGGTTCTAGAGTTTCCATCTCTGGAGATGATAAGGACTTTGTGTTCCCACCTAAGTTTTCCTGTGTTTTTAATTACTATTTCTTCATAAATCTTGGGAATAGAGATCTGTTGGTATTCTTTACTTCTCTGGGGAGCCTGTAATTTGATGGAAAATAGTCATAGCATCAAGGCTCCCAGAATGCAAGAAACATTTAGATAAGTCAGGCTTCTGTTTGGATTGTTGGGGCTGTCCTGTGCAGGGCCAGGAGTTAATTCCCTTTTGACTCAGGGTATTCTATGATTCTATTCAAGTATTTCAGAAAAAACCCCTCTGTTGTCTAAACTGGTGAATGTGTTTGCTTTTCCCTGTGAATGTGGGTATTAAAGTAAGAATATAGGCATTAAAACAAAGTTGAAAAATACATGGTTTGTATGGATTCTGGAGCACAGTGTGAGCCAAAAGACAAATATATATTTGTCATATTATGAAGACAGAAGAGGCTTTTAAAGTGCAAAGAGTTTAATCAACAGCCCTGTGTAAAAAACCCTGCAAATTTCAGCTAATATTTATACACCATCATATATATAGAACATACATTTCAATACTCATTAGAAAATAGTTTAGCCTGCACTGTGGTTTTTTGTCAACTCAAGATTTATCACTTAAATCTGTTAAACTTTTTCCCATTGTTATGCTTACCAATGTGGTATCTCCAAATGCTACTGGGAAGCTTCTAACTTGAATACAAAAATTTAAAAATCCTTTAATGTAAATGTAAATTAAAAAGCTAACTTCTAAAAAGAAGAAAAAAAAAAAGAGGTCAACAGTTATTGCAGAGCAGAATTAAAATTATCAGTATTTTATCATTACCTACGAAAATGCCAATTATAATTTTCCTGTTTATTTTTTTTAAAAACAAGTCATTAGCATGGCTATTTTTAACAGTTTTTCAAAGTGATCATCTTTAAAGAGATGGGCATTTCACAGTGGGAAGAGAAGATTTTACTGAACTTGTCAGCAAATGCTGTAGCTCAAAATTCATCTCATTCTATTATGTGTGTTTGCTTAGTAGTTCAGAAGCTGGATAAGCTTTAAGTTTTTTCACACACTGTTGCTCATCATTGTGGATTGTGTAAAGCTTAACAATTCATGCTTGGATGAATTTTGGTCAACTGAATTAATAAAAAAGTTTATCTGAAAAAAAGTTAAAAATAGCAATAAAAGCATGCAGATTTTTGAAAATGTAAGATTCTGAAAGTATTTGTCACAAATCCTACATATCAAAATTCATTAGCTGTGATAAGAAAACATTTTGTAGGGTTTTTTTTTGTTGTGTCTTTCTCCCCCCCCCGCCCCCCACCTTTATTTCACAATTATTTTATGTTGCTATAAGTTACCAGTTCAAGCAGTAGCTTTCAAAAAGATGCAGATTGCTCTATTCCTGAATAGAATTTTGTCAATGTCAAGCATGGTACTATCAGATATGTTTCTAGACCTTGTGTAAAGCTTACCATGTGTGGGCTTGTGATAAAGCAGAACATCATTCTAAAAATATGTTGTGGGTTTCAAGGTAGAAGAGGTTAAAAACATCCTACCATTCTTTGCTAGGAAACCTAGTTTTGGTTGTAATGCTGTTAAGCCAGAATGAAAATTAAATCAGCTGGAAGGAAGCATTCAATTAGAGCAAAACAATGGGAAAATGTGCAAGAGTTTATTATACTAGAAGGTTTTCATTGAAGTGTTTGCGTTATTTGAGTTCTTTGCTATCTCTGGAAGACATGCATCCAAAAAAATACCTTTAAAAAAAATCACTGCTGGAAAAAAAAAACCAAAACAACAAAAACCCCCCAACAAAACACTGAGATTTTTTTAGAAAAAATTGAAAATATAGTATTTTTCTCACATTCAGAATCTCTAAGGAGTTCATTTGTATTGTCTCAGAAAAGAAACTGGAGCAGCCTTTGTCAGACCATAATTAAGAATGAGCAATGTGAATGCTTGGCTACTTTTTAAAAGGTTGGTTTGATTTATTTTGTTTTTTGATGTTTGTTTTTTTTGTTTTTTTTTTCTTGTGTCAGTTTTCATCCTATAGCTTAACTAAATCATTGAGGGATTCTTCCCCATACCATCCATTTTTTCCTATAATTGACTAAGCTACCTCAAAAAATGTTGGTGACTGTTGAGTTGCTAGATTGCAGGCTGATGTTTGATAGTCACTGTGCTAATAATGTGTGCCCAGCTGGGTAATAGGTGAAATCCTTCCAAAAACAGCTGGAAGCTATTCTGAAAATTGGGCTACTGATTTCCATGCCCAAAGACAGCATTTAGGCATGATGGGAAGGTAGAGGGGCAGGTGCTGATCTCTTCCCTCTTGTGAGCAGTGACAGGACTCAAAATAACTTGGAGCTGAGCCAGGGGAGCTTTAAGTTGGATATCCAGAAAAGGTTTTTCACCTGGAGTGTGGGCACTGGAACAGGCATCCCAGGGAAGTGGTCACAGCACCAAGCCTTGAGAGTTCGAGAAGCATTTAGAAAATGCTTTCAGGCACAGGGTGTCGTGTGATGGGCCAGGAAACTTGATGGTCCTTGTGGTTTTCTTCTAACTCAACATATTCTTTGTTTCTCTGTTTCTGAAATCTTGGAAATCAGAACTTTGTGGAATACAATAAGCTGTCCAGAAGTAGAATTGGCAGATTCTGCTTATTGTCATAAATGTTACAGAGTGCCAGGCCTAATTTTCTACACAGTTTGACATAAATAGTTGGTACGGTGTTTACCACCAGATGTATGAGTGTTCAAGTCAGAGAAAAGGTTTTTGAACTCGGGGAAATACTGAAGATAATATTTTCAATACTTCAGTAATCATCTTGATCTTTCAATTGTGAGACCTTGAAATCTGAAATTTGATGAACTCTGTATACTATTAGACTTGGTCAATAAATTAATTAGAATCCATCAAAAGAAGATGATTTGGAAAAAAATGTCCCTCTAGGAAATAAATTTTTGCTGGAACAGTTGGCACAATTAATATTAGTAATGTGCCTACTTAATTATATTCTGAAGAATGACATTTTACTGGATTAAAGTATCAGACTTGTGATCTGATCATTCCAAACAATCTGATCTCAGATTAAGTTTGAGCTTGTCTGTATTCAGTTTACTGTATGTCCAGTATTGAGGGAAATGAATTAAAGGAATAAGAAATTGGAGATAAGGAATTGGTACAAAAGCTAAAAAACGAGATGAAATCAAAAGTTGTACAATTTTCTTTTTATTTCCATTACTAGAATAATTGTAGCTTCTTTGTACTGGTTCTCTACAATGGGACATATCAAGAAAATAGATTAGTCCTGTTATCCTCTGCTGGAAACTGGTTTCATAGTTTTGGAGCAGATAAGCTTTTGTTGCTGAAAGGCAAGTTTCCAGCATATGGCCAAACAATCAGGTTTGGTCTGATTTTGTTTATTACAGTACCTCCATATTTTTTACAGTGGTAGGATGGATCATGTCATTCCCAGACAGACATGTCTCTGAAGGCACAAACTCCAACAGGACTTTTAAAGCACCCCTTCCCTCATTTTCTTCTTGCTTATTACACTCCAGAGATACCATCTCCATGAGAGGAGCAATAGAGTAATATTCATCATTGCTAAATTCATTACACCAGCATGTTAATGAAATCAGGTGTCAGATTTTCATTTAGTCTCTATAAAGAAAAGCCATGTCAATAAGGATATGGACATTGCTCTGCCCTAAGAAAGGATCTTATGGTCTGAAAGCCCTGTATGGGGCTGCCAATTGTCACTTATATTCTCTCTCAAGTTTTTAATTATGTCTCCTTTTTTATCAATGCAGAACACAGAAGAATAATACAGGGAAAAGTACATAAGCAAAACCAGAATAACAGAAAAAGCTGATACTTTACTTACCAACTGTGACTGATATGTCAGCCAATGAAGTCTGTATTTAACAGTAAATTCTCTACCTTAGTGCTCTTGTGGTGTACAACTAAGTTATTTGAAAACTGTTCTGAAATTTTGAAAGCCTAACACTTGAATATGGCTAATTTGAAATACGTGTGCAAATGCTGATCTTAGGAAATATATTGTTAATGTAAAACTTGGTTATGTCTTAAAAAGTGAGGCTCTGTGTTCAGCCTACTGTTCACAGGCTGTTTGTTGAAAAATCCAGACAATTCAATTTGTCATAAAGGGTGGAAAAGCACAGTAGTAGTTTGCCCAAGGACATGATAATAAAAACTATCATTTGAAACTTAAGGATATATAGAATATCTGTCAAGAATGGGACACAAATGACAAGTCTATTTCTCTGCAGCCCTTTTAGCTCCACTTGCTGGGCACTGCTTTAATAATTTCACAACATTCTTTTTGTCCCCATCCTTCCTTATTGTATGTCAAAATGGTTTTGGATAGGTTAGGAGGAAGACAAAATAGAGGATATACTGAGGGAAAGTGCCTTATTATTAAAAAGTTCTTGGATAAGTGTGTTTGCAGGCAAATTTGATAAGGCTTCTCCAGGAAAGTTCATTTTTAGTGCTTACTGCTTGTGAGTCAGAGGTACTAGATAGTTGTGATACCTTAGATGTGGATTACAGCTGAGAACAAATACTGTAACACAGTGCCAGGAAAAAATGGCCATGGGCAATTGACATCAAACACTGAAACAGAATAAGGTATCCAAGGTACTTTAAAGAGTCAGTTCTGAGAAACTGTGGACAGAGACCAAAGTGCTGTCTGTTATTAAAGTTGCCTGCTGCTTTGTATAAAACCAGGATTTCAGTTGTTCCTTATTTTGATAAACGGCACCTTCCAGGTTGAGTATTTCCTTTTCAAAATGCACGTACTGCAGTTTTGAAGGGAATTTCAGCTAAACAACTTTCTTGCTGTTTTTATGAATTCGTACCAAAAGACATTGCTTTTATTAGAGGAATTAAACATACCTTTGCACAGAGTTATGGAGATAATTCCCTGTTTTCCTACAGTGCTTTTTGCCTTTCACTTAACATGGTATATGATAGGGCAGAATACTGGAGCTTGGGGGGAAGTCTCTTCAGTGTTCCTCCATCCTTCCTTCCGTGTGTCATGGTAAGGAGGCATCCTTTGAGCCCAGTGGCAAGAGGCCAAGAAGCAGATTCCCAGCTGCATTTAGCGTCTGAGTTAATGCATATATGGGAGGAAAGTTAGAGGGGAGGAATCTTTGTTCAAAATGTGAGTGAGGCATCTGGTAGAATGCAGATTTAGTCTATAAAGTATAGATTGGTAAAAATTTGAGACTTGAGGAGTGAAAAGTGGGTTGAAGAAGGATAAGGAAAAAACAGGGGCAGAGCCTAGAGAAGAGCAGAAGAGGTAGATAAGGCAGAGAAGTTAGGGAGCTTTGTTCTTTCCTTACAGCTGGAGGATCAAAGACTACAGTTGAAAATACCATTTATCCTGGCTACTCAGTCTGAGAAATCTCAGAGTAATTACTGAAGAGATTTTACTGGCTTCATTTGCTGCTATAAGCAGTCATCACATCTGTGTGTCGGTTCCTGATCTCGTTATTAGGATCCCTGCATGTCTGGAAGGCTGTACAATAAGAGAAATAAGAAGCAAAGAATACCTGACAGGGGTTCAGATGAGTCTGTAGCAGCAGTAGGTACAATTCCACTAGTAATTTCTGCAGTCAGAGCAAAAGTGGATCCTGTATCTTGCCATGATCTGTCTTGATAAAAAAAGATGAATTTTGTTGTATTTAGCTGTAGTGTTTGATACAGCAAATTTAAAATTTACCAATTCAATTAGAAAACAGTTTGGGGGTGGGTTTTCTTTTCTGTTCTTTTTTCCTAACTTTAGAAATCAGCTGTTCTATTGCTCTTAATGATTAGGTAATCTCTCCTTGCTCATATGTGATAATTGGTCCTGATTATCCTTTGTGTTGTCTGTATACTTTTCTGTTGGGTTGAAGTGAACTTTTTTATGGTGCTGCTACAACTGTGATTGTTCTGTAGTGCAAACTGAGCTATGCATTCTTTGATACTCAAGTATTTCAACTACCAGAAGTGCTCAGGAAGTATTACTAGTATATTTAGTTGAATTCTACAAATAGCATGAATGGACACAGTTCTATTCCACTGGCATCTCAGAACTGGATAGCAGTGTACTATGAATGGCTAATTTTAGATGCTTTCTAGGCATGTTGCCACTTCAGCAGTTAAGGAATATTTTATAGACTTTATTATGTTAAACTTAAAGGGGCTTTTAAATCCCTCATGCTTTCAGCTCATAGATGTACTCTCAGCTATTGCTAATTGTCAATAAATACTGTGCCTCCTGCTGGCCTTCCTTTACCCCTTCAATTTTTACTTTGTTCTCTACCCTGTTTGCTTGTGCAAACAAATTATGTCAAACCTCCAGACGCACCACAAAAATTAAAATAAAAAAAAACATAAAAAGACCAACAAAATAGAAAAATAAACAAAATAACAAAACAAACCCCAAAACTTCTGCACACATCAAGTCACTGCTTCTTCACTGTCTATAGAGCAATATACCCCAACTCCTCAGGTGCAGAGAAGGAAAAAATAGTACAAATGTTGCATTTATATCTGTTCTGTTATGTTACCTAGATCAAAATTAAATAGTTGTATTTTCATTTAAATCTGCTTTCTGCATTTTTTCTTGGATGTCTTCAGCATAAATGTTATCACAAAGATGGCTGTGAGTGCAGCTGCAATAGAATTCATATCGAACTGAGTACAGTGTGAAGTTTGCCTCATTTCAAATATCCTATGAAGGTTACCTTAAATATTCCCAATATAGCTACTGAGTTTTTGTACTGTATTCATGAATGGCTAGCAGGAGCCAGTGGCTAACCTGAAAGGAATTTCTTTAGCTGAGATAAGAATGCTTTCTTCCAAGCTTATCAGAAAAAAAAAAAAATTACATTAGTTGGTAGAAAAGTTTCAGTTTCAGGGGGACTTCAACGAGCGTCACAGCAATGGCATTCCTTCCCCCACCAGTGAATCCACAGTTTCAAGAGGATTAACTTGGTAGTAAGTTCTGTGGATTCTGGCCAGTATTTCCAGCCTCTGTTCTGGATTTGAGCAGTGCACTCCAAATCTTTTTATTCATGAACCCCTATCACTAAAACATTTTTGAGTATGCACCTACAATATATGGTTATTTATTTATTAATTGCATTTGTATACTACTGTATTAATATATTATTAACTTTATGAACCAAAATAACCCCAGAAATTAAAGAAGTATAAGATAAAAATGAAGTAAACACCATTTAAAAAATTATGGGTTTTTTATGTATTAATGCTACAAAAAGAATTTTTTCCTGCACTCCAATGACTTGTCTTGTGCAATGCTTGGTGTATCTGCACCTCACTTTGGAGAGTGGTGATAATCTCAGTGGTAATAACTTTTCTGCTCTGGAGTCTAATTGAAACCTTGTAGAAGCAGTCCTGCTCTAGGTCAGGCCCTGCAAGAAAGGAGTCCAAGACAGTAGTGTTGGCAAGATGTTTTTGCAGGCTGAAGGTAAGGGAGCTATAGATGTGCAGATGGGAAGTTTCCCCTTAAAAGCAAATATTGTCTGTGTTGGGATAAGTTCCCTTCTGTAACCTGAGGCATGTATTGTGATGTGATGGGATGCTGTTATGCCATTCTTTTTCACTTTTACATCACTTCTGAAGAAATTTGTTTATTCTAAAAACCAGTTGTAAGTAGTATTTAAATCTAAACCCGTTTCAACCACTTCAAGCTGACACAATAACAGCATTTCAGCAACATTATTCTGACGGTGTTAGTCTATATAGAGCCACTTCTAGCCAGAGCACCAGACTAGTAGATAGAGAACACTTAAAGAATTTTCCTTATTACACTCATAGGACCCATCCAATTGTAATCAGTGCTTTGCAGTTCAGCTGTCCAATTTTCTCCTTCTTGTTGATTCACTGAAAGCTCTGGCAGATATTTGGAAGCTCATGGCCATTTGCCAATGAAATGTATTTTATGTAAATTGATAAATATAGCTGTTAGGAGGAAATAACCTTTTCAAATTCCTGATGAGAACAGAAGACCCTATTTAGAATTTGAAGTAATCATCACCTATACTTTCTTTCTTAGTCTGCTAAATATATTGCATCACAATATATTGCATGTTGCTTCCTAGGGATATGTAAACATAAGGACATAAGCAACACTGTATATTTATGGAAAGCTTTTGCAAAAAGCTGTCTGATTTCCTCCATCCCGTCCATGTTTACCCCGTTGAAGAAATGACCCAGAGATGTAGCATACCCATATGCAATGGTATTTATAAATCTGAAAAGGAAAGTGTACCTTGTGCAGTAAATTCCAGAAGTCTGAAACAGCTTCTGTAGCAACATTTATGTTTCCCAGCTTTTATTTACAATTTAGAAAATACCTCGGTGTAGATGTTGGAAGAGTAACACTTTTATTTTTGGGTATTTTCTCATCCAGCTCTTCTCCATTCCTTTCCTCTCAACTTATATCCTCATAATGTTCTCAATTAGTGCTGTAATTAAAAAGGCAATGTATTTACATTTGAAGAGAAAGAATTTATAAGATTTAACCTTCCTTGAGTCTTTATTTTTAGCTCTAATCTGAAGTTTTAGAAATAAAAGAATGCTGTGCATTACCCTCCTTATAGCTATATAAGGATCTGATTGTGCTGCAAGTCACTTTTGTTCTGATTTTGAACTGTTTTTTAAATCAGTGTAAAGCTTGCTATAGCCAACTCTACTAATAAAACCTAAAAATGGATTTATTTTAGTGGCTTTGGAATAAGGAACTATTTCAAGATTAATCTCGCTTTCTGCAGTGACGTACTGGTACTATGTTGCTTTATTCCTTTGCAGTGAATTTAGATGACAGTTTATATTCAGCTTAGAAAAAAGACCCCAACAACAAAAAGGGATATTGATATAATTACAATAAATGCTCTTTTTTATGTTATTAAAATAATCTGTGACAGGAACTGCCTAACAAATGATATTTCAACATGCATGATTTTTATCCCTTGATGAATGAAAGAAGGCCCTGTTACCATGCATAATATAACCCTTGTCAGGTTTTGATTATTTAAAGCATTTTTTTATTATTTAAAGCATTTACTGAAAATGTAGGTTATGAATTACTTTTATTTTGTTCAAAATAATGCAGGATACACATAGTGAAGAGATACAGTTGTGGCTAGTCATTTAGAAAGATATTATGGTTAATGTACAGCTTTGTGCATTAATGCTGACTTCAGTGAAAAACAGTGCTACATTTACTGAATATTTTGAGAATAGCACATCATTAGTTGAGTGCAGCCAGCCTGGGGTAAAATTTTTTTGGATTTTACTTTTTTTTTTTACTCTATCCTGTTATGATTTAAAGCTATATTAAGTGATGCTAAGCAGTAGTAATGCTAAATATTCTTAATCTAATCCAATTATTAAGATAGGATTTTAAAGGTTTATTTTGCTTTTTTTATTCAAATTATACACAGGAATAAGTTGTTTTGACATTACTATTGCTGTTCAGAGTTAAAGTGGCTTGAATTTAGCTTGTGAGACACAGCAGATCTCATGAAAGAAGCTACAAGAATATTCTTAATGTCATTTTTGTACTTTTTTAAATCTCATGTTTTCAATTGCTTCTGTATTTTTCTTAACATTTCAGTTCTGGTTTAGCTTTTTGTCATATTTATAGCAGTTTCTTCTCTTTTTCTCCTTTTTTTATTTTATTGATATTATAAATGTGTAGGCCTTTTGATGAGCAGTGATCTGTTCTGTATGATTCAATGGTTTTGCCACCCTGGAATGTCTGATGAGGTAAATAATTTATTTTACTGGAGTGATGTCATATTCATGAGTTTCAAGACCCAAGAGCCGTGAAGTCTTAATGACTACAAATCCTTACCCATCAACCCACTCTGAAAAACAAGGTGTGTCTAAAAGGATGGAGATTTTTCTTCTCTGTGGATCATCTCGGATTCTCAGTTAATCTGGGAGGAGATCCAGGATTTTCTTTCTTTAGAATCGCCATCCCACTTTCTCTTGTGGCTTTGGAGGTATCTCATCATTTGCTTCTGCAAGAGCAACCAATTGCTTTGCGTACTAAAGCTTTTTCATCATTTCATGATGATGACAAGCCCCTTTATGTTCTGCTAACATACTCCATTCAATAATGGTTCCCAGGTCAGAACCAGGGGATGAAAGACAAGAGGTAATGTAGTCTGGAAAAAATGGTGATACTTTCTAGATACTGGCAGTCTGACTGAATAAAGTACTTCCTTGAAGGTCTGTCAGAAATACTGCATGTTACATTTCTTGTTAGTCACTATAAATATAATATTATATGCAAACACATGCACTTACTGCAGCTAAAATTTTATGACTTTCAATGAAATGTGCTTGCCTTCCTGCCTTGGGTTCCTTTCAACTGCTCAGTCTGAAAGTCTTGCACTAATGTTGCTGAAGTTTGCAAATAATCTATTAAAAATTAATCCATTAAATCCATTTTGACTGATGTTTAATTTTTGTGCAGACAAATCTCTAAGAGGAGCACCATGCACTGTGACTTATAAGCAGGCAAGCCTTTTAGTGGAAGATGCAAATCTTGCAGCCAGTCTTCAATTCATTGACTGCTCTTTAATTTCAATGGTATTACTTAGGTAAAGAAGTTAGAAAATTACCTTTGATTTTGTCTTTTTAAATGTTGTACCATTCTTATGGAAAAGAACTATGGAAATAGAACAAAAGGATGTAATGCATAGTTGAAGGTACATTCTATAGATTTGCTTCTGCATTTACTGAGACTATGTTGTGGTTAGCAGTTAATCTGAAAGAAAAATAAAAAACAGAAAAAATCAAACAAAACCCTCACCTTACATCACTGGGGTGACACTGGTCCTTCTTGTAAGAAGAATGCAGAGGCTTCAAAACAGCCTATACAGTCACAGTAAAACAATATGTATTAAATTGCAAGTTCTCTTTTGTAGAATTTGAGACTCCTGAATATCTGTAGGAATTAGAGTATAAAAAGTGTCAGAGCAGAAATTCAAGGTCATTTTCTAACAGACGATTTTTATGGTCCAAGGTGAAATCTTAATTGCTTTTTATAACAGTTTGTGCAGAAATAAATATTGAAGTTTTACTTTGTTGAACTGTCATGTGTCATTTTAAAAGGAAAGGACCTAGGTGCTGTATCCTGTGAAGGCAAGTTGATTTCCTTCTTTCAGTGCTTTTGTTCTCGTGTGCAGGGGAATGGGGAAAAAAGAAGAAGAAATTTAAAAAAAATTTAAAAAGGGAAAAAGTGCTTTATTTGCATTGAGGAAGGGCAGGACTTGAATGAAGCATTCAGTTCTGCCAAGGCAGCCATTCTCTTCTGTGACATCAGTACTCTGCCCGGATTCTCACACTGTAATACCTCCTTTATTCTGAAGTTGGAGACTTTCTAAAACTAGGATTTTTTAAGTCTATAGTTTTGCAGTGTGATAGCATGAAGCCTGATGGCAACAGATTCTCCACACACTACTGCCTGGAAAATCTTGGCCAGTTGTCTTTGAGCTGAAAGCTTGCAGTGAAAGAAAAGGCCACAGAGGGAAGAAGCAATGAATGTGGCATAAAGTTACTTTACTTTTTTGATAGGATACTATGCACAGTTAGTGTGACTTTTCTTATCTTTTCCACTGTCATCTTGATGGCCTTTTGGTAGCATCAGGGGGTGAAGCTATTAACATTAAGCAAAAAAGATTGAAATACAAGAGAACTAGCAGTTTCTTAGGGGAAATACAGCATCTAAAATGGCATTGCTTACTCTGTGAATGCAGTTCAAAATGCCTCCAAATGCCAGTTTTGACCGCATTGAGTATTTCAAATAGTGTGATTATTTTCCCAAAATATATGCTTTTGAATAAATTTAAACAAGCTTATTAGAAGCTAGAGCAACCATAGGGATTTCCAACTATTACTATAAGAAAATAAATGCCTTACTGCTTAGATTAATTTTTTCAATGTTGCAGCATATGGTTATTTTCATATTTAAATTAATGAGCTATAGAATAATTACTACAAGAAATCTGTTTTACATAAATAGCTGGGGTTTTTTTCCCACAGAATCAAAATTATGTTTTCAATGAATGAAAATAATATCAGGCAATTATTTCAATGTATATTGTGGGTCCTTCACTGGTTTCCAGATTTTCTCTGAGATTTTAAACATGTTGTAAGTAAAAGACCCTAAAAGCTCAAGTGTTCCAAATAGTTCATAACTATTAAAGATAGGGCTCAATTGCATCCAAAATTGTGGTATTTTGGATGCCATGAATTTTTACACTGGTATTTAGGGAATAGAGATGACTTTAAGGTTTCTGTAGTAATGGGCTCTATGTGCCTTACAATCTCATTGTGCTTGGCCATATGTTGTCCAGACATAGAGTTCTGGGTGTCTGGCTCTAGCTCCATCACTGTCTGTTTAACCAAGTTCTTTTCAAGTGGAAGTCAACTGTTCCTTTTGGTTCTTACTTCACTTAGGAATTTTTCATTGTTTTTATCTGTTTTGCACTTGAGACTTTTAATTTATGCTTGCTCTCATGTCATGGTAATGACATACCAGGGACAGTTGAGGTACCATAGCAAGGCACCTGTCATTGCTCCCTTGTACATAGGGTAACTGTGTAATAAAATATAAGTGGTGTTAAGGAATGATCCCATTTCAATGAAAGGTATCAAATAAATACATACATAAGATTTTCACAGACATTTTTAGAAATTGTCTGTAAATGAGAAAAAGCTGTATCAAATGAAAAGACAGGAATTATTTAATGGGGACTATTCAAGCATTCTCTGAAATAATTATAACTGAAAATCCTTTCTGAATGTATTCCAGTGCTTCACCTGCAGAAAATGTATACTGCTTCTCTGATAGATAGCGTTGTCAGTTTTACCAAGTGTTGCAGCCAAGTGGCAATATATTTGTTCTCACTAAGATATGTACAAGATGACTGCACTTGGAGACTGGCTGTGAGAGTGACAGTGACACAGAACTTGCTTTTCAGTTTGCTTATGTTACTCCATAAATGTATAGGCAAGTCATGCTTGAAATGAATGTGTCACCATTACTTTGCTATACACTGGTATCTTTAATGTCATTTCCATTTCATTACCCTACCCAGAGCAATTTAAGTCACCTGTGATAGCATTCTTTGTCTGCTGTCAACATAGTATTGGTAAGGCATTCAGGGGCCAATGGAAAATAAATGAACAGTGTGGGTATCCTTGCCCCCCCCACAAGATAAATTTGCAGAGTGGTTCACTAATAATACTCAAGTTTCTAGAAAACTTTCCATGTCTATCCTGTGGACTAGCTTTCAGCCAGAAAATGTATGACACTGAGACCAAAAGTCACTGTCCAAAGGGCACAGAGCCAGCTTTTAGGTGTACCTTTTCCAGTCCTGTTTCCTTGATGAGCACTGAATGTCCATTGTGGGTAGCAGTGTCTTCAGCCTTGAGCATTGCTGTGTTGCCCAGGTGGACCTTGAATATATATTGTGGGTAACTTCTCTCCTGGATGGACCTCTTAGACATGCACTACAACTTGTATTCAGGTCTGTCCCCAGCTCTGTCTCTGGATGCTCGTGGCTCAAGCCCCTGGATGGATTCTAGACCTGATCAGTTACTTCATTGTTTTGGGAAGTGTGGGTAGACTGATACCAACACCCTGTCTGCTCAGTTCTGTGCAGGAATGAGGAGCTTATCCACAGCACAGTGTGGGGCACTGAACAGACCGAAGATATGTCCCTGGATGTTTCTTCACAAGGATCTTCTGTTCTTGAGGGCTTGAAGACTTCTATCCTGGAGGATTCTCCCATGTGATGATCCTGGTTCTGTGGGTGTGGGTATCCAAGTGAGTGCAAAGCTCAAGTGCTGTGTTTCCATGTGAAAATGAGCTCAGGATCTCTGTAATAGAGACATGTCTGTTTTGCAACCCACCCCCCCCCCCCCCCCCCAGGGTTTTAAAAGACTAAGGCTTTCATCTTCATGAAGACAATGCAGCACCTGGTCAGCTCACACTTGCAGTGTAGTATAAGAAGCGCTAGAGAGTAACTCTGAGCCCCTAAACCTTTCAAGAGCCTTTTGGATGGCATATGAATGTTTAGTGAGTACGTGGTGCACCTCTGGAACAATGTTTTCAGCTAAGTTTCCTCCTAAAAGGATCTAGTTAGCATGGACTGTACCTGTTCTGCAAACTGAAGTGTCTTTACTTCGTGGATTTACTTCAAAATGATACTATTGCTTAAGACTGAAAAGAGTAGATGCAGCCCTAGGACATGGGTTCATCTTATGATGACTGACTGCCACTGAAAGGAGCAATAGTTGTCTCGTGCTCACATCACTTTGTGTGCTCCTTCTGCTTCCTCTTCTGCGTTCTACTTGTCACACTAAACATTCCCTGCTCGGAGGGAAAGCTAACTCGTGATAGCCTCTGAGTTCTCACTCATATCAGCAGGCTGAGGAGAGCCACTAGAGAGTTGCACAATTATTAAATTTAACTCAAGGGAAGAGTCAGAAAAGCAGGGAGAAAGCGGGTCTACCCCCTCTGGCCTCCGCCTGCTGTTAGATTGCATTAAGTCTAATATGAAAATATACCCTGAAGGAGAAGCATGTGAGTTTATTTAGAGAAGATTATCACTGCTGCTGCTGGTAGAGAATTCACACAGCTGAAGAATCGCTGTTCAAAAGATGTGATGGAATTCCCCAAATCCCTGAGATTTTTTTTCAGCAGATAACAAACAATGTCAGATGTCTTGAGGAGGTCTTTCTTGACAAATAGAAAAATACTGGATATGTATTTGGTTTTCTTCCATTATTCCAACCTTCTCAGAAGAATGAAAAAAATTCAGAAAGTAATAGCAAACTGTTATAATCAGTATACTATTCATAGGCAGATACAGTAGCTAATGTGCCACTAAGATCATGCTTCTTTCATTCATCTTTCCAAAATCAATTTTAGTATGAGATCACTATTTTTTCCAAATTTTAATTTGTTTTTGTGTATCTTTACTTGGATGATGATAAAGGTTAAAAAAATTCTGTTGTATTTTTCTATCTGTAATTTGCAAAACTAAACTATTTTCTTTCCAATATATTTATCTTTTTCTAAGAAAGAGAAAAAAAAAACAACACTACCAACTACCTTTCTTTAAATGCCATATTAAAACACCATTCAGTCTAGGATTGAATTTTCAGCTTCCTGCTGGAATTATTCTCAGCTCACTTTGAACTAAAATGAATAGAAATTGCAGGAGAGTATTCTATTCCCTAAATATACATTTTGTTAGAAATAAGGTTATCTAATTAGAGCATGTTAGTTGTGGAAATTAGGAAGTCTCAGTGCTGGTGTATAGGCAGATAAGGTGGAAGTTCTAAAATCAAATCTGACTTTTGTATTCTTGTACTGTAAGTTGTTTCTTGCTGTTTGTACACTAGCAGCTTTCAGAGATTTTTCCAGATTGAACAGGTACCATACATTTCCTCCTAGGCTCTTAAGGGTCTGGGCTTTTTTCCCCAGAGATTGCTCTGCTCTATGGCTGAGGTCTGCTTTCTGCTCTGAGTAGAGCCTCTCCCTTCTGGGCATTTCTCCCTTTCAGCCTCATCCTGGAAGCCCTTCCTCTTCCCTCTGGATAATTGTTCTGAGTGCAGCAGCCAGGAAAGATAGCTGACCATACACACTTTAGGCAACAACAGCAGATGTTTGTGCATCACATCCAACAGCACAACGTGCCCAACCCACTGGTAAAATATCAAGATAAAAGAAGATACCAAGGAAGATCTTTTGGCCTTAGTTATATCCTACAGTTGTTGTGAGCCTGTAGCTAGGGCTGCAGGTTTAGCACTAGGTGTGTGACAAATGACTGTAACTGAATGGTTGAACAGTTTATGGTATCTGATGTTTATTATATCCATTACATTAAGCATGCTTTGGGAAAGTGAAGTGAGATAAACAAATCTAGCTTTTGAGACTTTGGCTGAACTGACAATTCCATGGTTACCATTTATGAAACTCAAATGATTTTTCTGCTGGGAAGAATATCCATGTGAATATGTCCAGCAAGGTTGTGACAGGATATATTGAAGTATGTAAGTTTGTATGTTAGAGCTTTAGAAAGAAATTACCAAGGCATTTCTTCTGAAGAGTGCTTAAGGACTGCTAGAACAAGCCTTAGAGTCATCATTTACAGAGAATTTGCATACGTAGCATTTTATCACAAATTTTGCTTACCTCAAGGAGGACCCACATTTATTTGTCACAGCTACCTCTTGCTCCTGACCCCTGGTGCCTTCATCATTCAGCCTAGAATCCCCAAGGAGCCTGTCTGTTCCCATAATGTTGGGTGACACTATTCTCTCTTCTGGTTGCACTTCTGAGTTTCATCCAACTGAAAACGCAATATGAAGAAATCAAGAATAGTCCAAGACAAAAACTAATCCAAGGCATAATCATATAAAGTGTAGTAAGTGCAAGTGCTGAATTCTGCACCTGGGATGGGACAACCCTGGATGTTCAGACAGACTGGGGAATGAGATGCTGGGAAGCAGTGCCATGGAAAGGGACCTGAGGGTGCTGGTCCATGGCAAGTTGACCATGAGCCAGCAGTGTCCTGGGAGCCAGGAGAGCCAGCCCTGTCCTGGGGGGCATCAGGCACAGCATCACAGCCAGGCAAGGGAGGGGATTGTCCTGCTCTGCTCTGAGCTGGGGCAGCCTCACCCCCAGTGCTGGGGCAGCTTTGGGTGCCACAATATAAAAAAGACATTGAGCTCTTAGAGAGCAACCAAAGGAGAGCCACAGAGATGGTGAAAGGCCTTGAGGGGAAGCTGCATGAGGAGTGTCTGAGGTCACTTGGTCTGTGAGATAAACAGGAGGAACAAACACTGATCTCTTCTCTGTGGTAACAGGACCTGAGGGAATAGCCTGAAGTTGTGTTATGGGAGGTTTAGGTTGGATATTAGAATAAAGTTCTTCACTCAGAGGGTGGCTGGACTGGAACAGATTCCCCGTGGAAATGGTCACAGCACCAAAACCACAAGAGTTCAAGAGGCATTTTGGATAATGCTCACAGGCATATAATGTGATTCTGGAGAGTTACTGTGTAGGGCTAAGAATTGACTCAGGTATCCTTGTGAGTCCCTTCCAACTCAGAATATTCTATGATTCTGTAAATTCCATCTTTTAAAAATTTATGAGACAGAGTTGGTGAGTTCCTTGTTCCAAAGTCCTTTGTACATCTCACCTAAGCAAACAAGTCAGTCTTTGTTTTCCCTCAGCTCTTGAACCTCCACATGAATAGCTATGGCTTATTGAAAGAAGCTGGCAAATGTGCCTTCTTCTGCACGCCCTTGATAGATGTGAGGAGGGTGGGTACAGCCCCTAACTCTTCTGGCCTTCAGAATGGTCCACTTTGTGCAGAGAATATAAGCCTCCAGACCTTCCTCCTTTTGTCTTCATAAGGGTCTCCTTGTTTTTTGCCACTATTTTGTAGGAAAAAGGGAAGGTAGGAACAAAACAGAGCAAAACCTGAAAAAAATTGAGGAGGTGGCAGAGAAATTTAAATGGCTATTTAATGGTGAGAGTCTCAGGAATTTAGTAGCAAGGTAAGGAGAGTAATTTAGGAGCAGGAGAGGGTGAGTGGTGAGCTGGGACTGGTTGAGCAAACATGGGAAGGCAGTGGTGTACCATAACTTGAGAAAAGAGTAACATTATAGATTAAAATTATGAAAGGAACTAGGCTGGGTCTATGGGAGCCGAAGGAAGTAGGTAGACAGTTTAAAGATAAGTAAAAACTATTTCAGCACAAAATGCTGATTATTAGACTCAAAATCTTATTATCAACAAAGGAGTACACACCATATTTATATGTTAAGAGGAACTCTTCAATGCAAATAAGTACTTAAATTGTCTAAAATTTAAAATAATTTAAAAAAAGGAAAACCTCATTGGAAATAGCTTTTAGATTTTAAATGCAAGAGACACTTTCACCTAGCTGCACCTTTACCCCGCTGCTGTGTGTATACTTTCAGTGTTCCTCTGGATCATGAAGCTGAAAGTGTCAATTTTTTTTTAAGAGAAAAACGGGCAATTAGAACAAGTTTTCAGCAGTGTGAGGGGTTTGCTGAGCAAGGTTCATGGGGGAGGTCCCTTTCTCCTCAGACTTGGCTCTCTTTTGGAGAAATTTTTATGTAATTTCTTACCACAGCCTGTCTTTCCCCCTGTTTTCCAAGTTGGGGAGTTGCACACTGCCTCCCCAAGTCCCATTAAGCTGGGTGAGCTGTTTGTCACACAGTGATTATGTAGGAGTGCCAGCCCCCTGCTCTGGGTGCCCCCAAAATGAAACCATTGTAGGGAAACACAGGCATGTGGCCATCAGACACAACTGCTGCCACAGCTAAAAGCAGCTTCCACCTGGGCAGAGCCAGACACATCCAGAGATCCTGTTCTGCTGACTGAACAACAGGCCTCCAACCTTGTGCTAGTAATAGCCAGAATTTTATTTACATAGCTAAAGGAGAAAAGCTGATGGAGAAGACAAAGGTGCTGGAGTTGTAATCAAACTGGAAAAAGTGAACCTGCATGTTTCTGTGTAGAGAGATGGAGTCTGACTCCCTCCAACCTAAGAAAGACATGCCAGAGTTGTGTTTATGGAGTACTTGTGGATGCAGGACTCGGAAAAACAACTTGGCACTATAAAGCAGAGGAGGTCAGGCTGGGAGAAAAGGTAGCCTTATAAAGCAGGAACAAGTGTTCTCCAGGAGAGTGGGTTTGAGTTCAGGACTGATCCTGCATATTTCTATTCTTGCTATCAGCAAGTGTCTGTTGGGAAGGATATGCAGTCTTGTTACAGGCCAAGTGTACCAGCCTTCAAATCTGCCTACTCCTCTATCAATACAGAAGATTGAAAAACCAGTTCAGAAAGTTTCATTAAACTATTGATCTGCATAGATCTCAGCATGATGCTGTATTTATAAGAAAACTGTGCAATAGGTTGTTTCTGTGTTGAAGATTTTCAAGCTTAGTAGTATTTTATACTTTTTAAGTCATAATCCCTAAGAGGGTGATCAGTGGTATTTTTCTACAATCATTTGTTTCATTCTGCAAACAGGATGGATCAGTTCTAAGAATGGTTCGTAATTATTATGCAGTTTGAGGTATTAAAAAATTGAAGATAAAAATAGTTAAATAGGTTGTATAATGCTTAATATTCTCAAAAATAAGTTCCTAAACATGTTTATATTTGTGTGTGTGTGTGTGTGTGTATTTTCTTTTTTAAATTTTTTTTTTTACGCACACACATTATATATATCTCTTAAGGCATTCAGACTTCTCCACTCCCATTCACTTGCAGTAATAGTTTTATTGTACCATGCTAAGGTGCTGATTACAGTCTAATGGAAAAACATATTTAATTTGTGCTTTTGTTATATTTTGGATATACTTAAGAGAAAACAGTTGAATTGGAAATTCAGTCTTTGACAATAGCCTGCTTTTTCCCTTCTAGGAATAGAAGAATTTATGAACAAAAATAATAGATGATGATGAAGCCAAAACATATTTTTATAATGAGACTATGAGGTTGTGTGTTGAAGTTATGGTGCAGGGATTTTTGTTCCACTGTATTAAATGGCAGGCCAAAGCAATAACAATTTTGTTTGATATCAGTACAGTAAAGTAATTTCTCAGCTTAGATGCATTTTGATTGTCTTTTAGAAATGATTCATTTTTCAACCTAGCTATCAATTTAATTTATTGGTAAATTGAAGTCTAAAGGTATGACTCAGTACCCACATATATTTTAAGTTCTCTTGAACATTCCAAGAAATGTATGTGTCACTGATGGGGAGGCTTTGTTAATTTTTTATTTTTATTTTCTGGAAAAAGGTCAGTGCTGTGCCTTTTGGGAAGAAAGCCTAGTGTATGCACAGCTTTCTTTCAATGGTTTGATTAATCTCAAGGATTCTTATTGTGGCAGAGTAAGTGATTCAGGGATCACTGCTCAAACTCAATACTTAACTCTCCAAAGAGGGCACGTACCTTGCACGTACTGGCTCATCCCCTGTCTAGCTCTTTTTGCTCTGGGCATGGAAAGTACAGACAGACTAATTCAGATCTGGAATTGCAGAAAATAAATGTTCTTACTGAGCTGCAATTGAAATGCCAAGATTGGGGGAAGGAGAAAGTTTAAATTGTAACTCAAAATCTATTGTGGCAGTGTTTACAGACATTCCTTTTTGCTGACCTGCTGCCTAGAACTTGAACTGCTTATGTTCTGGGGGCCAAGGGGCTACCTTACCCAGGGGCCTACCGTGCCTTTGGTGTGAGCTAGCTGGGCTTTCCTGATTATATAGACACTCAGGGAGGTTGGGTTTCCCTGTGCTGTGTTTTGCTGTACTTGTACTTGTGTGCAGGGCTAGAGGAGAAGACACAGACTGTTCTGAGAGGGCAGTGCTAGGAGCAGTTCACAACATCAGTTCAGTAACAACTGTCTGCAGGGCTCTGCACCCGTGGCTCTGAGTGGTTTCATGTAGCCAGAGTGGTTTTAGCAGTGTATTTAATAAGCTTAAATGTGTTGCAGTGGAAAAGTATGACGGACAGTTGGCCTCTATTTTCTTCAAATTTACCCTTGTTTTGCCAGGCCATGGTTCTAAGAACTTGGTGCATCACTGTGGGAAATGCAAGTTTTGATGACTGAGTCAAGTATCAGGATTTGATTGATGGTAGTATTTTATTTTGTGGACTAACAGAAGGAAGAAAAGAATGTATTCTATTATTTTGTATGGGACAACTTTAAAATTGGCAACTCAGGATCAGGCAATGTAAATTTATAAAGTTGCTCACTTATCAAATATCAGTGTTAAGATGTAGGTTATAATGTACAATAAATGTTAGATACAGCACAATGCTCACTCAGGATCACACTGTCTCTAGATGACTCTGAAAAAATTGTTATCAACTTATAGTGCTCTGAATATGTTGATTGAGTGGAACATTTGAGCATTTTAGAGATTGTCTTCATCTCTGCATATGTATTGCATCCTACCACTTGTTTCCTTGTCAAAATTAGTGTATTTTCTCATTCAAGTTAAATTTAAGTCACGGTGCCAGAAATCTTGTACAGCTTTCTTGTGTATTTGACTTTGCTTATAATATCACTAGAGGGTGATACTGTAATTTACTGGTTATGTTCAATTGCTGTTTTACTGGCCCAAAACATAAATTTGATGTCCAGAAGACTTCCTTTGCTATCAAGCTAGTCAGCACATTGGCAGTCTGTTCCTGTCGTGTGGGATCATCCCACACCACAAACTGTTGCGGGGAGCTGAGGTTCTCTTTTGCCCAATGTCAGGCTGAAGGAGTATAAATTCTGCTTTTGAAATAACTGTTTGAGAGGTTTTACTTTGCTGCTGTGCCAGCATCCCTCACAAAGGCTACAGTGTTCAAGTACAAAATAGTATTTCTTACCACTTAACAGGATGCTCTTGGATTCTTTTTCCAACTCAGCAGGGCTCTAAGACGGTGCCAGGCCTTTATTTTGCGGGTATCCGGTCTGTACTCCCAGTTCCAGAGTGCCTGTCAGCCCCAGCAAGGGATGGCTGGCCATCAGTGCTGGGGAGCCAGGGCAGAGCATGCTAACTAGCCTGGCACCATGGGGGACTCGCCAGCCAGGGCCCCATCCCGCAGCATCCGGGCAGGGTGGCTCTGGAGACAGGAGCACGGTGCAGAGAAGAATGGAGTTCACTCCAGGTTCAGTGAGGAGGTCAGACAAGTTCCTGGTGTGCGGCAGGGCTGAGCTGAAGCCCGGAAGACAAGTCAGTGGCTGCTGCTCAAGGCAGTAGCTGGGTCAGCCAGAGTACAGGTGACCAGGCGAGATCACAGGCACGAGGCAGCTCCTGGGTCAGACTGGGAAGTCAGGCTGGGTCTGGGTCACTGGGATACGTGGCTGGGCACAGGCACCTGCAGTGTGGTGGCAGCATAGCTGAGGTGAGCTGTGGTCAAGTGTGGCATCCTCAGCTCTGCAGCCATTCCTGCACAAAGGGTAGGGCAGCCACCAAAACTTCTTCCAGCTTCCTCCTGAAAAGCTCTTTGAGGCTTGCCAGGGCATCTCTGGCTTTTGCCACACAAATCTGGGCTGGAGCGTGTTGCAGTCTAGATAATCACTGGGAAGTCTCATCTCTGTCTCCCATATAACAGTGATTTGAAAATACTCTCTTTTGATCAATGTTTAACAAAGTAAGAACATTTCTGATACAAGGACAACCTACTGGGATATCTTCCTTAGCACATGAAATGGTCAAGAACTATCAAATAATTTAAAACAACAATATAAGACTACTTACCGTTCTGTTTATCCACAGATCTGGGACATTTAATCTCTTCTCTGTACGATGTTGGAGGCAGACATGAATATCTGCTTTCAGAGGCTGCCATTTTCTGTCAAGTACCTGCAGGCAGAGTAGCTTACCCCTACCACAGAACAAGTCTAAAGGAAACAGTTTGAAGATCTTCAGATCCCTGGATATGCTTTTATCAGCAAAAGAGTATCTAATTTTTTTGCATAAGGTCACATCCATAGACCACCCCCTCCTCTTCTGCCATGGGGATAGTGGGTGGGGAATGATAGAAGGCAAGCTAGGTTGCCTCTGTGAGAGTCTCTGTTCAGCACTTCTGTGACCCATGGAGGTCATGTCAACCCAGGAAAGCTCAGCTTAGGGAGGGACTCCTCTCCATATTTACATTCCACATACTTCTGACAAAAAAAGTTTCTGTAATCATTAACAGGAGCTCAAATACTGAATTTACTTTACCTGGCACAGATGCTAATCTTATGGTCAGCATAAGTGACAGCATCATTCACGTGGTCTTAAACAAAATACTAAAAGGATAAGTGAAGGGTCCCTCCATTTTCTTTGTTTGCAGACTAGCCCCTCAAGCCCAACATTTTAGTATCGAATTTTGTGAAGCAGCAAAAACTGCAGGAAGTGTTTTTCAGCAGGTGCCTTGTGGCTATTTAGAGCAAGGCAAGGTTGCTGTGGTGCCTTGCATTTTTGTGAGCAAGCTGTGCCTTCTGTGCAATTTCTTCTGCTCTCTACCATTGGGAAGGGTTTCCCCTTCCCATAATGTGAAGAATGGGATATTTTTCCCTGCTGGAGCAGGTTCACCGTTCCTGTGAGCTCATGCTCTTGGCTCTCCTGGCTGAAGATTTACGGGGTCCAGGACACAATTTAGTGGGCAGACTCTAGGAAGCGGAGCGCTAACTCTTCTGGCACTTGCTGACAACTGTGACCTGCCTACAGAATATACCAGAATAGATATTTAGTGTCATGTTTTTGTGGACCTCATTACTTGAATCAAGGCAGTGTTTCATGTAAAGCCTATGCAAAGCTTTCTGTGCATAATGGGGACATTCGGCAGGGAGTCTGCAGGGAACTGCTGAGGGTTTTTTTGTGCGTCCAAGTTTCTTTGGCATTCACCCCAGCTAAAGACACCAGCTGCTATTAAGGCTTGTTGTTTTTTCTTACCTTCTCTGCTTTTTTTCCTCTGCACTTAAATAATTAACTTAATGAGAGATTTCAGGTTATTCTGATAATCTTCTGGGACATTGTTGAACTTCTGTGATCAATGGGAACTCTGACAGGTGTCAGGATCTATTTACTGTCATGTAGAAAGGTAGTGAGAAATGGCCAAAAGCAGCATAGAGCAATGACACAGCACAAAGCAATTCAGGAAAAACACAAAGTCCTTTAAATCAAAACTGTCTGCATTTGGTGGCTCAGTAATTTTTGTTTACTCATTTTTATATTTATTTTTCTGACTAGATTAATGGCAAGGAGTGAGTAGGAAGACTGGAGGTTTTGTAGTAAAGAAAATAATTTCAAGATATTTATGAAGTAAAATTTACTTTGGAACTTAAGTTAATAAGTACTTGTCAGGAATAAGTTGGAAGTCTTTTGTTTGTTTTTCCCCAAGAGACAAAGAAAAGCATGAGGAAAACGTACTTGTGGCTGTAAAATTATTGTGTAGGTTCTTGTTCTGAATGGTACATGGTTTATATGCAAAATTAAAATACTTTTGCTCTGTGTGGTATTTTTAACTCTTCAACTTAAGTACACTTGGAAAGTTTTATTTGTAAATAGCGAGTGCATTCAAGCAATGCTGCCAAATTCCTGGATTAGTACAGTTAATAAAGAACATTGTGTTGAATTTAATTTGTGGGAAAGGATATACAGCCTCAATTATCTTTGGAAAAAAATGCTACAAAATCTGAAAGTGTTAGAACACCCAAATGATTTATAGACATAGTAGTTTACTGTCAAGGATAATTGATCTGAAATACATACACAGAATATAGTCTTTAAGTGTTTCTGACAATGAGGTTATACCACTCCAGCACTCCACCTTCTGTTTCAGAAGAGCCCATCACCCTGTCTTTATATTTGTGGCTTCTTAGAGGAAAAGACACTAAGACAAAAATTATGTGGTAGCTGGTTTGAAAACCATTCCTCAGACCAGAACCTTACAGAAGTTACTTGCTGTAGAAGATATGGGAGGTTTTGACAGGATCTCAAGTGAGATGAGCAAGCCTAGTCTTCCTCCTAAAAATAAGCTCCCCAGAGAAGATGAAAAGGGTTCTTAAGTGTAGAGGGGGCAGAGGGGGAAAAAATAAAAAAGATAAAGAAGATATGCAGAAAAATTCCAAATGACTAAGAAAACAGCACAGAGGTGAAAGTGGTTCCTACTGTGTCATGGTACAGTGATTCAGTCCTTCTGGGCTTGTTTTATGCCAGCTAGTGACCTTGAGTTGTAAACTGTGAACATTTTCTCCCCCTCCTCCTGCCACTGCCATGGTTTGCTGCATTTCCACTCTGCTTACCCCTGATGTCCAGCTGCTTGAGTTCCTCTGGCTTCTCTTCTTCCCCCCCCACCTCATATCCTACCAAGGCCACCTGCCCCACCAGGCAGTCTGCTTTTTAGTGGCCTGCCTGGGCATCCCAAGCATCCCTCCAGGGAGCAGAAGGCACCCCTGAGAGCCCAGGCCTCGACGAGGTGTGTGATGAGAGCTTTCCCAGCAGACACTGAATTACTCAGCGTGCAGCTGCCTGTTGCTTTCCAGCAATTGCTAAATCACAGCTCGGGCAGAGGCAAAACAAAGCTGCCCTTGACTTAAGGAATAACAGGCTCCAGCCTTAATTATTCTGGAATTTAAAGGCTTACTGTTAGCACTAGGCAATCAGAGGGAAGAATGCTTTAATACTACCAGGGATATGGGTTCTCTGGTAATCAGGACTTAATAAAGCTGATATTTCTTCATTTGAGCAACCTTCCCTAGTTTTTGTGTAATGTCATATTGCTTCTCTGGAGACAATATATGAGTGAGGAATATTCCTAATTCCAAACACAGGTCTAAAGACAGTTTTTCTCAGCATCTCAAAGTGATTCTGGCATACTTTCTCAGGATTTTCTCATATTTTCTTTGTGGTGTTGTACCACACCTGTTAATAAGGGTTTTTGTGGTATGAAAATGGGCGAGTGCAATGAAACAAGAAAAGGTGCCCTTTACTAAATGGTTGCTCGAGTGGCTTTTCCGAGTGTCACACCGAGGGCAGGCAGAAACATATTGAATGGCTGTTGGGACTGCAGCTTGGTGGGCTTTTCACTAAAAAGCTGACACTGACATTATGCTTTGAATCTTTTGTACTTCTTCACAAGTTGAGTAAGATGAATTTGTCAAACACCTATCCAGTAAATAATGTGTAGAAATCCTCCAAGTGACATGTCTTTTTAGCTTGTCTGGTTTTTTCCCTTCTAGTAGTTGACAGTTGCCTGTGAGCAAAGAGACTGTTAGTAGCCCCATTTTGTCTGCACATTTTCAAATTGTTAGTTTTACAATGTTTTTTTAACTTTAGAAATCTTACCTATTGCTAAAAACCTTCGTATTGAATATTATTTTTAAAAATAAAATACAAGCCTATGTTTTTAGCACTATCTGGTTCCTTGTCTATGCCCTCTTTTCCCAAAGTGTTTGGAAAACAGAACATTAAAACAAGTGCTGAAAAGATCCTTTTAAATTGTGACACATGGCACTGTTAAATGCTACTGTATATCTAAGGAATTTAGCATTGGTAAACTGTTGAAGTAAAAATTTAGTTATTTACCACAATATTAATTGTAGGTATCTCTTTATAAAGCCACACTGTACACCTGATCTCTCTGCTTTTTTTCTTCATTCTGTTCCCACTTACAGAGTGTGTGTTCAATATTGATGGTAACTGAGCCATATGATTGGGTTAGTATATATTCTGAACAAGAAATTAGTTATTCAGTCTAGTATGATTCAGTACCCTATTTTAGATTGATTTTTCCTAACTCTTAGCACAATATTTTGGTATTCCCATTGCTAAGGTTTAAGCTAAAAAATTCTAAAAACCAGCTTTGGCTGAGCTCTCTAAGTGCAGAAGAATGGGCAAAGAAAGGGGAACAAAGCAAAGTAGAAAGCTGTAAGAAAAATATGTCTAAATTTTTTTTTGTTGAAATTTCTGTAACTGTTTTTCTTTCCTGTGCTAAAATTCAATTTTTACATGCATGAAATCTTGAGCAAAAGAGAGGGATACAAAAGTAAATTAAAACCATTGGCTTCTTTTTACATTTAGCTTTCGATGCCTTGCCAAAGAGCAGGTAATTTCAGCTTATTTAAAAACAAGGTACAAGAGAAGAAATATAGCTACATAGTTGAAACAAGTGATACATTGAAAGATTTTTCTGTTTTGTTTTGGTTTTTGTTTTTTAGCAGCTATTTGGTATTGTTTTTAACTAGAAATTTTAAGAAGTGTCCTGGTATTTTTAAGTGGCCAAATGGAAACTAAAACACTTAGTCTTTGAACGCAGCAGTTATATTTTAAAACATTAAAGCTCATATTTTCTGAGGTGATTTCTGAAACTAGACCAGGAAAAAATGGGATACAAAATATACAGAAAAAATTAACCTTTCCCCACTGTACAGATCGGCTTTGAGCCCTTGGGCTTTGTACTTAATAGCATGGGTTTCTAGGCCACATCTACCCAGTTTTTTCCCCTTGTCCTGCTTTATTACCAGAGCAGTCTTTGCTTTTTCCAAAACTCTGCTTTCTGAAGTGACAGCATCCTCTGGAAGAGATTAAGTCCATTGGCAAATAGTTGTTGATTGGCATGTTTGCACTTTAGTCACCAAATTTGGAAAGGTGAAACAAGATTATTTGGTGCCACTTTTATGTGAACAAATGGTTATCCGTGGTATAATAACAAATAAAATATTTATTTATTTATGTATTTAATAATTAAATACTTACTATAACCTGTACTAGTAGGTTCAGGACATGCTTAAGATTCAAAGATATTAAAATCCCATATGTAAATTAAAGCAAAGATGAAGGCATAGTGCAATTTGAAGGGCAGAAGTTTTACCAAGTATTTCAATGATAGGCTTTAAACATTTAAATTTGCTACTTTTTGCATCTTTTTAATCTTCATTATTTTTGCATATTCTCTTTAACTTCATGAATAAAAAGAGTTCTGCATTCATCTGGAAAAGATAATGCTGTTGCTTTCAGAATGCACATTTCATGGTTTTTTGTGCTTCAGTGACTGAGCCTGTGTTTAGCTAGCATTATTGTCCTTTCATCAAGAGGAGTCACACACATTATCTATCCCCAATACATGAAGTCTAGTCTACACTCCACACTTGTGTAGTGGGGCTCAGTCTTTTCAAAAGAACCCTAGACAGGTTAAGCTCTTTGGATTTTCAAGCAAACAGCTACTGTAAACATCAAGGAGATCAAATTCATCATCTTAAACTGGGATTCTGAACCTTCTTTCAGAGAAAAATATCAGTGCTTACAGACATGTAGAAAAAAAAAATCCTGTTAGAAATAACTAACATATGTCACCCATGGCAGTAGTTCAGAAGGTATGACTTGCCATTTTAATTCCAGTGCTGATGTTTTCTTCCATGCCCATAGAGGTTCAGGGAGGCTCTCGTGTATAATCTACAGCATTTCACCTTTATGAAGAGTGGTGATTTTTTTAAAATCAGGTTGGCTTCTGTTTGACTCCATCTGCTCAAGATGACCACTTCACCTGGTCATATATGTCAACAAACCTCATTACTTAACAGGATCAGAACTTATATATGCAGAAGAAAAAAACAAGCAAGAAGACAAAATCTGCAATAGAGAAGGAAAAATATGTAGAGAAAGAGATGAGCAAGCAAACTTGAAAGGAAAATTTGATAAAGGCCATTTTTAAAAGAATTATTATTTTGGAAATGTTATTAATTTTGATTTTTTTTTTATTTTTATTTTAAATCTCTGCAAATATCCAGGTATGTAATTTTGACAATTTGGACATCTAGTTCATCTCATTGTCACATAATTGAAACTGTAAGATTTTTAAAGGTGCCTTCCAACTCAAATGATTCTATGACATGAGGAAGGTATCTTTGACTGAAAACCATCTTGAAAAATGACACGGGTTGCAATAACCTATTTTGTAGATGATTCTTTTTCTTTTTAGTATTTTTTTCTGACTTGAGAGAAAAAAGTGAATTAAAAATATCTGATTCAAAAGAACAAATGTTGGGATAGTAGTACATGCCTCTATTTCATGTTCAAACAAATAGCTCTAGTATTTCTTGATGACTACTCCAATTATATGTTAGGAGGAGAAAGAACTGAAAATGACTACAGTATAACAGCAGATAAAACCCCAAAATTATGCTTCCTATATCTGTCTGTTTTTTCAGTATATGACATTGATGCTATAAAATGGCTTTGAATAACTTTGTAAGTCACACAACTTGAGGTGCTTCCACAAAGAAGGAAGATGAGAAATGAGTATTTATGGAGAATGGCTTTACTTCTTGACAAATTTTGCTTTCTTTAAAGTTTAACTGCTGCTCATTTTTCTTTTGCAGCTAGTAACTGAAACATGTCAGAACATGTAGATGCAGCAAAAGGACTTGAATTTAATCCTTTCTAATTCAGGAGTAAAACAGTAAGGCCTTGATTCAAGATAAGAACTAATAACATTTGTTTCAAGTAAAGTGAATTTTTCACTTCTATTTCTGCGCTGGAGCTTTCTTGGTTTAACCCTGCAATTAAAATCAAACAAAATTTGAAACTCTTTAAATAACAAGTCCTGAGGCTACAGATGACAAATCACAATTGTAGTCTTCAGCCCATGTGCCTTGAGTGGAATAGACAATTTATTTTTTAGCAGTGATTTCCAGAACTGTCAGGGATTTCAGAATAAGGATTTTTTTAATGTTTTTTTTTTCCTCCTTTTTTTAAAAAATTCATGAACTAAGTCAAGACATTTTCTGACTGGCTTCTCAAGAGAGGGCAAGAATGAGGTGTAAGCATGGACTGTAATGGAAGCAATGAG
This sequence comes from Erithacus rubecula, assembly GCF_903797595.1. NCBI lineage: Eukaryota > Metazoa > Chordata > Aves > Passeriformes > Muscicapidae > Erithacus > Erithacus rubecula. The sequence continues at coordinate 77,624,636 of NC_136689.1, forward strand.
TTTGTGCTGAGAAGAAAGAGGAAATCCTTCCATTTCTGAGAAATTAGGATAGCAAAATTTCATACATGACTTTCTGACTTCAAATTGTCACTCCTCTCTGTACACAGAGGTTCTGCTGCTGTGAGCAATATTTAGTTTTTGTGATGGTATTTACTGTGTAATCCCACTTTGTGATTTTTCTGGCTCATAAATGTCATTAATGATGGACAGTTCAAAACTCAGTCATGTTTCAACAGTCACTTCCTCTTTTCAGCTAACAAATTAACCACTGGAAACTGGATGGAAGTCTGAGGATTTCACTGGAGTTATAACTGTATTTCACAACAGTGAATTTGGGAACTTGTTCCAAAACATTGAAATATTGATGTTAAATGTGTTGACAATCATTGAGTCTATAGCCTTCAAGTAAATTCATCAGAGAGGGAGTTATTTTGTCCTGCTTAGGGGCCCTTTTCTGGATCAGTTTATCAAAACTTCAGCACTGATGTGTATGTGCTCAGCATGAATTCCCAGACTGCCAGGATTTTTATTTGAAAATCATAGCTTTGCAGGTAATAAACATATTCCTTTTGAGAATCTGAAGGATTGACATAGAAAACTGGTAATCCACTGTGGACTCTTAAGCTATCTGAAATTTCTAAATGCTGTAAAGAGCACGGAAGAAAGTGAGACTGTTTATTATCCTGTTACTTCATTATTTCTCCTTTTCATTGCTTTGTCATATCTGCATCTCTTTTAAAATTTTCTCTTCTTCTAGAGGATGTACATGAGTAAAACATAAGTTAACTGTACATATCTATTTTGCATCTCAGTTGAAATTCTAAAATACTGTATCAGGGAGTATAGGAAGACATGGCAAGAAAAACTACAAATTTTTTTTCAAGGAATTTTAAATTCTTGGAAACTGAAGTTGATGTTAATGATTCCTGTTTATCTGAGAGAATGTTGTCTTCCATGCATCTGCTATTGAGTGTGCCACATTGAAAATGTCTCAATCAAACAACTGCTAAGAACCATGGGGGACACTTCATTTCTACCACATTTTTAATCGCTTCAGTATGTGTATATTTCCTTTCTCTTTAAGTGATTTTCACATTCCTAACTATTTGTGTTTATTGAGAATTGCTCTTTGTTTTCTAGTAAAACTGTTGTGTGCAGATGCTGTGCTGCAGGGCACACAAAGATCAGAATATGCACTGGTTGATTGATTTCTTCTAATAAAATAAGAATTTTATGCCACTCTAAAAATTTGCTTTAGTAGCATTTCCTACATTCCAAAATGTCAAATTTTATCCCATTCCATCAATATATTTTGTTAGTGCTTGAGCACAGTATTTGTATTTGAATGCACAAAGATGAGTTACTGCAGTCTTAAGGTTGACTATCTAAAATTGCTTAAAAAATAGAAAAGGTCAGTGAACAATACTAATGTGTTGTCTTACCACCTACAGACTTACTAATGCTCCATCATAGAGGTCAAAGGGAGGAAATTGAATTAATTCAAAGAGCTCCTGGAGTGAGGGACTAATCCTATTTAAGCCTATGAGTTAACGAAGTGGTAGGTGTGGAGTCTTCAAAAGAGGAAGGCAACCTTTTTCTCATAAAGAGGTGCTGGAACACCAGAGCTATGTGTAATTTTGTTGCCTGTCAGGTCAGATAAACAGCAAATGGATGACTACATCTGTATTTTGTTAAAAGCCCACGGTTTTGACAGCATACATGGAGAATTCTTTGATTGAATTTTTGAAATAGTTCAAATGTTGCATGGAAATATTTCACCAAAATAAGGAACTAATATTGTTTCATTGACTCTGATTTAATTTACATGGTCTGTAGTGTATTGTGAATAGTTTACATTTCAGATAAAATTTTCTGATGCATAAAGTAGCATGTACTATGCTGTGGATATTGCCTGTCATCTTTATTTAACATCAGGCTGAAGGGATTAAAAAATTACCAACAGAAAAACTCTCTGACTTCACTAAATTAGTAAAATTAAGTGCAATGGTGATCAAAAGCAACCAAGAATAGATGAATGCTGGGATAGATGTCTAAAGGGTGAGGGGACTCAGTGTGGGACTGAAGAAATTCCTAAAGTGTCTGGGTTTGCTTCACTGGTTTCAGAAGGTGAAATTAACTTTGCAATTTGACTTGAGTTTAGCAATGCCAAGTCTAACTCACTGTGGGCCTAGGTTAGTACCTGCCTTTTTTTTGGTTCTTTCTTTTCGTTGCAGGGTGTCTGCAGATGAAGCATTTTTCATTACAGCAGTAAGTAATCTATCCAATCATTGCTTGCAAGAGGTAGAAGGGTAGAGGCTTAGATTGTGATTTCATTTTGTGTGGAGCTGAGAGCACTGAGCCAAAGAATGCTTTTCTCAGTTATCCTAAAAGGCATGAGCATATTCTGTGCCTCACACAGGCACACACATGTGCTGCATACACAAGTGGTATCTACACTTGCCCTTATGTCTTGGGCCTATGTGAAATATGAACATAGTAAATATATGAAGGCACAAAGAGAAAATTATGTAAAATAGAAACAAAGAGTTGTAAAAATAGAGGGGGAAAAGATTATGCCTAATGGGAAAAAGAAGTTAAAATTGTATATACAAGGTACATAAAGTAAATTAATTACAAAATTAAAAATTAGTAAGTTGATCTTATAAGTAAGATTTTCAAAGAAGTCTTGATGAAGTTTATCAATTCCTGTTGGTTTTAAGGAAGAGTTGCAGGCCTAAGTACTTTAAACCTTTCAAAGCTGAAGAATTTGATTTATCATTTTAGATGAAAATTATTCTCTTGTGAAAAAAAAATAGAAATGTTTTTACAAATATTGAGTTCTTAATGTAGAATATGAATATCTGTGAGTGCAAATAAAATTGTAAATAAAATTACATTGTAGGATGAAACAGAATAAAATATAAGTCAAGTATTTCACTTCTGAGGAAAAATCTAGTAATAAAGAAATAGAAGTCTGAAAAACAAGTATGTTGCTTGCTAACAAAATTATTAGCAAATACTAAATATATAGTCCAAGAAATGTGTACTTGTTTTTGTCCTCTCTTGATGGACACACACTAATTAGCCTAATTGGATATTGCCAAGTTTTACACTTGGGTATGGGTTTGTGAAATAGCACTGTTGCTGCTTAAAGTATTCTGTTTAGTAACAGTGTCAGTAATACTGAGAAAAAGTTTCATACTGTAAAAAAATAGAGATTTTTGGCTGTATTTTCAGACATATCTTGTGAAAATTTCTTAAATTTCATGAGTCACATCCAACTGTTAGTTTTAATTGTTGTGGAATTGTAGGATAGTTTGTGGTGGAAGGGACCTTTTAAAGATCACCTAGTCCAAACTCCATGCAAAGAGCAGGGACATGTCCAGCTCGGTCAGGTTGCTCAGAGGCCCACCCAGCCTGACCATGAATATTTCCAGGGATGGGGCATCTACCAGCTCTCTGTGCAAATGTCTGGAATGTTTCACCAGTGTAATAATTAAAAATGTCATCCTTACATCTGTTCTAAGTCTGCTCTCTTTCACTTTGAAACATTTACCCCCTGTCCTATCACATCAGGCTCCACAAAGAGTCTGTCCTCGTCTTTCTTGTAAGCACCCTGTGAGTACTGAAAGGATGCAACAAGGTGTCCTTGTCTTGATAAACCCAACTCTCTCACCTGTCCTATAATCATCTTTGTGACTGTCTTGTGAACCCGTTTCATGTCTTTCCTGTGCTGAGGATCCCAGAGCTGGATGGAGAACTCCAAGCAGGGTCTCACTGACACAGAGCAGAGTGGCAGAACCTTCTGCCCATATTTCTTTGGATTCAGCCCAGGAATCTTCTGGGCTAAAAGTACACATTGTTGGGTCAGGTCCAGCTTTTCATTCACCAGCAGCCCCAAGTCTTTCTTAGCAGGGCTGCTCATCTGCTAGCCTCTCTTGATGCCAGGGGTTAACTTGACTCAGGCACACAACCTTGTATTTGCCATTGTTGAACTTCATGAGATTCCCCACTTCCCAGGTCCCTCTGCATGGCATCCTGTTCCTCAGGCATGTCAGCTGCACCATGCAACTTGGTGTCACCTGCAGGCTTGCTGGGCATGCACTCAGTGCCTCTGTCTGTGTCACTGATGGAGATGTTAAACAGTTCTGATCTGGTATGGCCCCTGAGGGACACCACTTGTCACTGATCTCTGTTCAGATATTGAGTCATTGACCACTGCTCCCTGGATATGACCTTCTGAGCAGTTCCTTATCCACTGAACAGTCCATCCATTGCTGTTACATATGTGAGTCTCCTACAGTGTATTCACTGTCAACAGTGATTTGCTTACACTTTTTGTGTCTTTTGTATATAACCAAAGCATTAGTGTGAGAGAAAATTGCATATAACTGTCACTACAGTGGAACATGCTACAGTGTATTATGGAATTGTAAATAAGTGAACCCCATGGAAGAAGCACTCTGCAACCTCCCTCTTCTGTTGTTGTTTGCCATGAAAGCTCCTCCAGGAAGTTGCTGTTGCATTTTTTAAATAGCTGCCATAAAACATGTGATGATGCTATAAGATGCTTCAGCTGATTTAAATATAAATCCCTTAGTGAAGTTGCATATTATGTGTGTCAGCATGAAGTTTATCTAAATGTCTTTGTGTACCATGCCTTACCAAATCTCTCAAAAGAAGTTCTGCTGCCTTATTAATCAACTAAATTTGAGCAGGGATGGTTAATGTTCTATAGTCACACGGTATAAGGAGTTAACATCTTGAAAGTGAATGATTAGTGTTTAATCTAGAGTATACAGAATTATGGGTACAGACTTAGGAAATCATATAAACTCAGTGTACATTCCTAGAAATATATCTGAACTAAATGTTTAATTAAAGGACTTGCAAGGTGTTTTATGTTATGTTTGTTAATTCTTCTTCAATCTTCTCAGGACATCTATGCCACTTTTTTAAAACCTTTATAGTAAGAAGGTCATACGCTGATCATAAATTCAAAGAGAAGGTGCATAGCTCTAAGTATCTTAGAATTGTCTTTTTGTGAATGTTTTACTATCAGGATATCATACATTAATTTTATTATACTTTCTTGTGGAATGACATTGGTGAAACAAAGGGTATCTGTTAAAACTAAACAAAGAAGAAAACTCTAACAGAGTCTGCCCAATACCTATCATTAATAACTAGGTAATATAGCGAATGAATGTGGATTATTTCAATCTTCCATGTATGTTCTCCTGATGAGGGAAGAACAGGGATGGAAATAAGGGATGAAAAAAAATAATTCTGTTGTGTATATCAATTGGCAGCCCTTTTTAGTGATTTCTCTCAGGAAGGGTGGACTTGGAATGCAAGTAAGGCTTGTGATCCTCTGATCCAGGAGGTTGTAGGTTATATTAAAATACTTCATTGAATAATTAATATAGCTTTAAATACTGCATAATTACTCACCTGTGTTGGTTGGTGCCATACAAGTACTTGATCTTTATTGAAAATATATGTAGTAAACCTAGAGGAAGTGAATTTTTACAGCTATAATTTATATTCGTCAGTGTAACATCTGCAAAGAAGTCAAGACATTGAACCATCATTAAAAATGCAAATGAATTCTTATCTTTTCCAAACACTTGATAGTGGATGAGCTGTGATAAGGCTGGCTCTTTGCTACACAGTGCATAAATCTGCAAGCTGTGCCAATGTGAGATGGCTGTTGTAGGATCATTTAGGCTGATGCAAGTGGTAATGCAATTCCCAAAGCCTGGACCTCTATTAAGCAGTATACTCTCTCTTTAGAACTGTCTAGGTCTTCTACATATAGCTAAACATAATTTCATTCACTGAATTTTTTTCTGAGGTGGGTGTTATGCCAAGGTCAATTGATGTCTAATAAACAGTAGAAGTATTTCACATGATCCAGGATGATGGGTAACTAGTAAAGCATGAAAGAAAAATGGTTTATTAGAAATTGAAATGGAAGCGTTTTTTAAAGAATGTTGTTTCATTGTAAGTTCACTATAGATAATTATATACATGCCCTTTAGAATTTTAGAAATAAAATGAAGTCTTCTATGATTACAATACCTATTAAAGACGTGCAAGATATAATAGCCTCTGGCACAGTGGAGGATGATACAAATGAGGATCTCTTAGGCACTACTTACACAAAGGTTAATAATGCTACAAACATAACTGAAGCTGCCTATAGGAAAGTGTACCAGTCCAGGGATTCTTTTAACCTCCTCTCATTAATGGTTATGTAATTATCTTATTTCTCCACTGATTGTGTGGCCATTTTGGTGGCAGATATGACTTGTCAAACACCCTTAGTTCAACTCCTTCTGGACAAAATGTGTAAACATAATATTTGCTGTGACTTGGAGAACATATTGGTTTCGGTTTTGTCATTCACCTAGTATTGCTTTGACTGAGCAATCTCTTTTCAGGTAATGATAGGCTAAGACTCCTCAAGTAGATCCTTAGCTTCTGCATTGACAGCTGCTGGCTATGGGTTTCTTGTATCTGAAGTGTACCTGAAGAGACCAATTTACATTCCAGTTCCTCCACTGAAGAACAATTGTTCCTGGTTCTACCTTGACTCCCAATTTACATTTAAGGATGTGAGTCTGTGCTGGACTTGGGGAGATTTGAAGTCTTAGATAAACACAGATTTTAAGCAGTACTGTGACCTTCTCAAAATCAAACTTAATGTGATTAGGTTGTGTTCTTTTATTGACCGATTTCCTTTTGATTAATGAAAAAGTCCCCATCCATGTGACGCTTTGAACTTCTCCCTGGATTGTCAGAGAGCTCTCTCTGCAGTACTCTGGACAGTCTTTTCATCTGAGAAATATTTTTTTCAGTACAGGGTGTAAGCAGTAAGGGACAAACCATTGGTTGAACATAGTAATGCATCTCTGTTAATTAATCTAGATCTCATTCTATTCTACAGGAAACATGAGCTAGGGGCAGAGAAAATAGCCTTTATCTATTTTCACCCTGAGAAACATTCCTCCTTGATTCCAAAGTGTCTGATCAGTTGGATATATTTGTTGCACAGAGCGTGTGCTCAGTGACAAGTTGTTTGTTGAAAAACAGCCAGTGTGAAAATCACTTAGTCCAGTGGTTCAGATCAGTCCAGGATGTCACTTGTGTTCACCCAAGCATGGCAGGTCTTGGTCCACCCAGGAAACTGATGGCTGACATCCTGGATGTGCACACTGATAAATCACTGATACCCACCCATGACTGATTTATAATTTCATCCTTGGTTCTCAGTTACAATTTAAGCTTCATAGATCTGGACAGATATACCTTCCTGAAAATGCACATCCTATATTATCATTGTAGGGAAGTAGGATAGGACAAATGTAGAAGAAAAACACTGAAAATGCACTGGTATGTTACAGTCACTGCCAGATCCATGGCAAACACTTCTCTCTGTCCTGGAGGATGAAGGAGGCACATGTTGCCATAAAATGGGCCTTATTCACCCTCCTGAAATGTTTTTAGTTCCCTCCTTGTAAGTTTTCTTCTTTGGCTTCCAGGTAACAACTGTCTGAGACAGGCTCAGATATTTTTTTCAAATAAGGCCCTAGGAGAAAATCTGCCATTGGGCCACTATCAAAGACTGGTACCTGGCTGTTAGAAAGTTTGCTTTTATCCTTATCACAGCTGTGGATAACATGAGCTATTAAGCTTATGGCTCATCCTTAAAGGTGGTGAGCCTGTGGAAACTTGTCTGTAAAAGGTTTTTAACTGTGGAAGGTGCTTCACAGATATTCCAGGAAAGTGAATTGACCTCACGGAGTACATTTCAATGGGTTCACATTGGAAACTGAAGAAAGTTTCATAACAAACTCCTTAGTCTTCGAATTTCTAGGAGCACCTCTCATGTTTTTTCCTTTTCTTCATTATAGCTAGGGAGCTCTCTTGTGAGAAGTTCATAGAAGAGGATAGAGATAGCTAGTACAGAATGTATCACTGTCTATTATCTTTATAATGGCAATGAAAGAAAGAGACAAATTTGGGATGGATCTTCCCTTTCTATAGCTGTCTCCACACCAACTGATTTCTTTTCAAGGCAAGTCATATGGTTAACAGACAGTTAAGAAGAGCTGATAGTGCCTGGATTCCTTTGAGACATGACTCTGGATGATGCAGAGGTTTCAGAGGCTGGATGTACGGTTTACAGAATAGCCAAAATCTGTGTTGAATGCTGCAAGTCATGCTGGTTTTCTAAAGTAGGACATTTTGAGAATTTAAGGTGAGAAAGGGGCTGCTCTAAGGATTTATTTTCATGAAGATAACTTTCTGTCTCTTCTCTCATATGTGTTAATCACTTCAATAACTAAGCCACTATTATTGGCCCCTTTGTGAATGATTAAACTGCTGCTGTCTTTAAGCCTTTAAACTCACTGCTATTGACATATTTATTTAGGAAAAGCAATAGTCTCTTGGAGCTTATATAAGACAAAACCACCATTAATTGAACTTTATACATTGTGGAAGGCAGTCTGAGTTCAAGTAGAAAACCATGAATGTATATTAGCAAAGAGCACTGAGGTAGTACCTATTGAGAACAAAACAGCAGTAAAAGAGATATTTCATTTCATTCTCAACAGTTCAGCCCCCAGCCTGTATTACTATTTGTCTTATATAAATAAATCTGCTTATTTAGTTTCTGAAAATGTCCCTTGAGTTACTCTCTGTCCTAATTTTTTTTAATTTCTCCAAATTAAAGTAGATATCAGTAAGATTCCTGAGAAAATACCTAACAAGAAACGAGATTCAGTGAAAATAGTAATTAATACTAACTAACAAGCATTCTTATATTGCAGACTGGAAAATCCGTGGGAATGGTACTGGAAAATAACATTACAGGTGTTTATGGCATTCACCTCTGTCCCACTGTCCTACCCATAAAATTCCATACAATGCCCATCAGTCACAATAACATTGCTGCACTGATGACAGTAGAGGTGGTTCATGGAAAGGTAGAAAACTTGGTTTCAGATTATTGTTGGATCCATCAGATAAACTACCAGGGTTTGATACTGTAACTAAAGAAGTGATAAATAAAAGCCTTGTCAGAGACTGATACTGTTATAAAAATTCATAATTGTCTAGATTATATACTTGTAGAAGGTCAATTGTACATAAAACACTGTACTAATTACCATTCTTGTTAATATAGTATGTGTCTTCAGAAAAGTGGTTAATTTATGATCCAAATGCTATTGAAAGTAATAAACATAATGCCCTGGAAAACTACATGAGCAACTGTCATACAGAAATGATGCTTTAGACCTTGCAGAAAGTCTTCAAGTGTTTTTATAGCTGTATATGATCATTAGCTGCTACAGTTGGTACAGGATGGTTGGTACTGTGACACCAGTTCCAAGTTATGTGCCAGTTATTCTCATGCCTACTTGGTATCATGGAAGAGTTGATGTTGGAAGGGACCTCTCAAGCAGAACCACCTAGATCTACTTGTCCATAACCATGTCCAGGCAGCTCTTGAGTATCTCCAGGGATGGAGATGCTACAACCTCCCTGGGAAGCTCTGTCACCACTTGGCCAGTACAAAAGTTTCTCCTGATGTTCATGCAGTACTTTCTGTGTTTCACCTTGTTCTTGTTCTTTCCCTGGTAACCACTTGCAAATAGTCTGGCTCTGTCTTCTTTGCACCCTCCCTTCAGGCATTTACAGCCATTGATAAGATCCCCTCTGAGCCTCCTCTTGCCCAGCTGAGTAGTCCCAGCTCTTACATCTGATGACTTCCATACTACCAGGTGCCCTTTGGATGCCTCTAGTTAATCTGAAACACTGTTTGCAAGGCAAATGATGCTTGAATTATATGATAAAATACTGCAACAGGCATAAAATATCTTAAAAAGCATTATTTGTGGGTTTTTTTAGAAATTATTTTAAGCAATACTAGTATTATTGGAGAACAAAAGATGCTTCTGTATTCTTGATGTCACTAAGAAGTAAAATTTGTTTGTAGCATAACATAATATCGCATCTCCCATAGCCCGTCTGTTTCTCACGTAATGTTTATGACTAGTCAGTATAGTCTGATGGAGGATCATTTATCATTTCTATTGTTGAACATTTGGCTCAGTAGTATAAGGAAAGAAGATTCAGAATGGTATATCCTAGTAATTCTTGATTTTATTGCAACTTTTCCAATTTTAAATAATTAAGCACACTTTGGACTTCAGGATTCTTTTTTATTTCGGACTCATCAGGTCAAAACCTCAGCTAAGTAGATGGAGATATCCATTCAGCCCTTAGTATAAGTTTCTTCTTTTAAAGCTTATTTTTGCTTACATCCCCCTAGACAAAAAGCTGGAATGTTAGAAGAAAAAAAATATAAATGTGTGAGTGCACCTTTTGAATTGCTTGACTGTATCAATATTGGCATATAATACAGGATGTCCTGATATTGAGATAATTTTAATTAGTTAGGTTTGTACAGTATAGTGCAGGTTTTTGTTTTGTTTCCATGCAGCTTAGTACCAGATCATTTCTCTTCTTCTCTTACCTGACATATTAATTACTAGCATACTTTTGCAGCTGTAGGCAGAATGTCTTAGTTTGATCTATGGCAGACTTTAAATTCTCTTTATCATGGTTAAGTTTTTTTTTCATTTCTGTGTTTTGGCTTCTCATTTTTCTTCTTTTTCTTCCCACAGTACTTACAGAGGGGCCCCAATACCACAGAATGCTCACCTGCATCCAAATCTAAAGGCAGCTGAGTTGTCATGAGTTATCCATGCAGAAGCAAAGTAACAGGAAGCTGTGCGTGACAGAGTTATATTATAAATTGCAATTTGCTACTTGACTGTCGTGCTACATCAGATAATTAATAATCTGATGCTTTTCCCATCCTGCACCTGTAGCCTGATGACAAAGAAATTAGCTGCCAAATAGCTGCTGTAAAACAAAACAAAACCAAACCAAAACAAACAAAAAAACCCAAAACAAAACTAACCCTGGAGGTGGATATTCATTGAAAACAATATTTTTCATTGTTATCTTTCCACCCTCTACTTCATTTAATCACTCATGACAATTGTCTCATATCCCCCAGTTCTTTCTGTTTTTCACGCAATTGAAGTTCTGCATCTGAAATGGAATAACCCCATCCAACAGCAGGGCTGGGGCTGACTGGATGGAAAGCAGCTCAGGGGCCTTGGTGTACAGTAAACATGAACCAGCACTGGCAGAATGAATGGCAACAGTCACAAACTGCATCATGGCCAATTCTGATTACATATTGTGGTTTCTTTTATTTTCACCATGAGAACAGTCAGGTTTGGGAACAGGTGCACATTTTGCTTGTGGAATTTCATCCTCATAAATATTGAATCCTCAGACAAACACAACCTTGAAAACCTGATCTACTTGGGACTGCTCTGGGCAGAGAGCTGAATAGTCTTCAGAGCTCCTTTGTGACCTTAATTTCACTATAGTTTCATGATAAGCAAGAGTGAGCCCTGCAAGGGTAACAGAAAATGTCTAATGAAGCACTTTCGTTGTTGAATTTGGAATAACAAACTATGTCTTTTTCCTTCATGTATATAATTTTCAATATAAAAGAAGAAATCAAACTTAAATGAGATAAATTTTTCTGAAAGTGCTTTTGAATTTTGTGACTTCCACTATGTCTAATGAATTTACTCTGGACAAAATTTTAACCTGATTTTTAGGACAGAGTGAATGACTCAAATTTTAGATTTTCAGCTGAGGACTTAGGAGAGGTTGGATTTATAGGGAGAAAATATTCCACACAAGTATTGTATATACACAAATTCTGTTTCATTGGAGTGTCTTAAAAAGTAAGTTAGACAGGACTATTTTCAGGGTTTCAAAAATTTATGTCCAAGCAAAAGCTTAGGTGAATAGAGCCACAGCAATAAGCATCTATTTTAAGAATATTAGGTATGTTAACTCATGAGAGATACAGGATGTAGATTTCTCTTGCACTATGATTTATTGTATTTTTCCTATGGAAGGAAGTAGGATACAATCCTTGTTTAAGTGTAGAAAGAAACAGAAGACAGGGCTTCTCTTCTGATGTTTCATTGGGAATTTTTGCCTTTTGGCTTCTGGCAGAAGAGCAAGGCCAAACATCTGTGTAGTATTGATCCAAGGTAACAGAGCAACTGTATTGCTTATACATTCTTGTATATATGTAAAAACTTATATGCATATATATAAAAAAATAGAAACATAGAACATGTATTCTCGTGAGTAAAAAAATTAAACCATTAAATCTTCCATGCAGGACTCATACACTTTTAGGCTCAGGATTTATTAGATAGCATCCTAAATATTCCCCTGGATATTTTGTTTCTGTCTAACCCAAATATGATCTTTTCTCAGGAAGTAAAATTATCACAAAGGCAAAAAGAGAAAGGGGGAAAGCATCCACCACTGTATATATGTCTCCTGTATGGCAAATAGGGAAGCACAAACTTAAACTGTAGAGGTAGCCCTGTTTACTGAAATATTAGAATATCAGCATTTCATGTCCTGTTGTTCAGACTTTGCTTAACAGTGTTGCCTTGTGGCATTCATTTCTGCAGATTCATTGTTTGTTTTGTTTGTATGTGGCAAATACAGTGAATATTTACTACAGCCAAAAGCAACCAAGAGATGGCAGCACTGCTTTTAATATCCTGTGTGCACAATCTGCCCTAAGTGGTACATCTGTCAGTAATACTTTCGTACTTTTCCCTTCTACCTGGCACATGCTTTCAGCAGTCAGTTAGTAGCTCTTTCTTTACAGAGGGCCTGTTAAAATCAGTGGCCTTACTGCTAATGGAAATTGTCTTTTCCCATTGCAAATTTGCATAATGCTGTCTCATCTCTTCAGCAGGAAAAGCCTAACAGACACAGGAACTCCAGGGAATGTTTAAGTGTCACAGGGAGGCTTTGGTCAGTGTAACTGAGCAATCTTGCTTCATCTTTTTTTTTTTTTTTTTTTTTTTTTTTTTTTTTTTTTTTTTTTTTTTTTTTTTTTGCCTTGCAATGATTTCTGTTTCATTTTTTATTTCAGAAAACAATTGTTTTCATCAGATAAGGTATTTTGGAATATAGGATACAGAACTAAGTGCCCATGTTTAGTGGTTTCTTTTTACCAGTGTGCTTAAATACCTTCTACCCTTCTGAAGTGAACATCAATCACTTCAGTTTAATCCAAAGAAAGCCCCAAGGGGACATAGCCATCAAAGAATTATTAACATTGTCAGGAGATTATTAGCATTTCAGTAATTGTTTGTAGGCTGTGTAGTCACTTTGTTTCTTGCACTGTAATGGTCATGTTATGTCACTATGCATATACAAAGATTCAAAAAAATTAAAATTTATTTTCATACTGTATTGTAAAAGATTTTATTAGCAACTAGACACTTGCAAAAGATGACACAATATAAATGTGATGATCGAAATTACAAATTAAGTATTTGAATATTAAGTGAAATAGGTTGAGATACAGTGTGAGGTTTGATACAGTGCATATAAATGTGAGCATTTTTCATTTTTTCTTTAAAGAAGTCAATAACTTATACAGCTGCAGTGTCAAAATGATTTGATCATGTTGAAAAGCAAGAAAATTTTGCTTGACCCTCCTAGAATCAACATCTGTTTCTAGCAAACTGACTTTCAGATCATTTTGTACTGTGACTTGGTAATGTGCTGCTTGATTTTTGAGTTGTGTGCATTGTGATTAGCATTTCAAAACTTCAGTCTTGCCAAGAAAGACTCCATAACATGTAGACTACATACATGTAGTATGTAGCAGCCCAAAACTATTTGATGGTTCAGAGAGATACAGAATTGCTTATCCATGTGTGCATAAACATTCAGAAAAAAAAGGCAAAAGCTGATAGGCCTGAACTTTGGGGTTTTTTGCAAAATTAACAAAATAGCTTTCCATGTTTCTGCAAAGAAATCAGTGTTGTCATGAGAAAATGGGCTTGCTTCTGACATTACTGGTCTTCCAGTACTCACATGGGTTGGTCTTACATCAGTGCTGCTAAATAGAATAGACCATCATTATTTTAAAATAAGCACTTTGGTTTTTTTCTTATACAGAAAGTATATAATCCAAATGGTTATCCATATTCAGAATTAGAGTTGTGTTATTTTAGCATTTCTCTTTGCAGCTTCTCTGGAAGTGACCACCACCAGGAGTCTTCAACCATCAAATTTGCCAAACCACAGGTGGATAATTTTAAATGATCCATGTAAGCCATTTCCTTGGATACAGAAATGGTGATGCCAGGGCATATGACAGCTGGGAGACATGGTGTCCATGTGATGATGCAGGGACAGACAGGTGCTGGGAATGCAGCAGAACAGTCTGGAGATCTGGATATCTCACCCACGTTGAGCGGCTGCTGCTGCAGGGGCGCATGCAGGGGCTGCTGCTGCCACTCAGACAACAACTGGCCATGCTCTGTGTGAAATCTGTCTATGTCTGGGAGTGTCATCCAAGGCAAAGCATATAAATTAGCAAGTTTTGGGTTGTTTTTTAAGTAACTGTTTACTAGTGTCTGTGCCTTGCTGCATTTCCATTGGCACAAACTGCGAGGAGGTGCACAGTGCCCATGAGCCGCTTATGGCAGGCTTGGACTTGTGCTGATGGCAGCAAAAAAGACAACAGTTTAGGGCTGGTGTTGAATTTAGAAGTTGTCAAATGAAGCAGGGCAGCTGAGGGGGACACAGGGGCAGCTCCAGCCTTGGCATTGGGCACCTCTCTGGGGATGGGGTAAGCGTCAGACTGGGATTTGGATGCATCGCTGGGCTGGGCAGGGCCGTGGAGAGCTGGAGATCAGCCCTTCTGCAACATCAGTGGGGTGAGGCTGACTGCCTTGGGGGTCTGACATGGGGTTCTGGGCTGTGGCTAGGTTTGGGGAGCACCAAGTAAGAGTGGGCAGGGACTGCAGGGCCTCTTGGGCTCCTGACATGTCTGGGCAGCTCATTAATTGACCACTCATAATAACAGCAGTCTTCACTGGCAGCATCTTGTAGGGAAAAAAAAACCCAACAAACAAACACCCCAAACAGCTGCAAGTAGATATTACAGGCATTACAATAAAATGTATACCTTAGACATATCTTCAAAAGGTACAGGAGAAAATGAGACAAAAACTTTGTTATGCGATCAGTATTGGTTAAGTGGCAGCACTAAAGTGAGGTCACGGTGGCTTAGCATTTCTCTAGGTATGTGTAGAGTCCAGTGGAATGAATCACAGGGGTGGCATTTAGGCAGCCAGCTGAAGTGAGCAACTCTGGTTTCCTTATTGATCTGTTTTTTCTTTTTAAAAATGGCCTTAATTTTCAAAAAGGAATTGTTTGCAATTGTGCTGGAGAGATGCTGTCTTTTCCTTCACATTGTTCTTGAAGTCTCCCTTTCCTCTCCTGTGACTGGGAGGGTGCTGTTATTAATGAAGTAGAAGCCTTGGCAGAATTCAAACCTTTTGAAGGCTTCACAGTCCAGCAGACTTTGGCAAATGAAGGGAAGTGGGAGAGCACTGGAAGGAGTTTCCTGAATGATGGTTAACAGGCCTGTCTTTTGGCTGGGCCAGGGACAGAGACATTTGTTCTCTTGGTGTCTCTGAAATGTATCCAGACCATACAGTGGAAGACCTTTGTGATAGTAGTACTGGATTTTAAATTCCTTATGAGGCCTAGAAGCTTTCAGAACTTCACTAACTTGAAAGTGGCATCTCAGTTTCTTCATCGCTTTCAAAGGATACCACTGTGAATAATATGAATGCTGATATAATCTCAATTAGAGAAAGTTATAATAATAGTTAAAATCTCAATAATTGTTTTAATTCATTAAGTATTTGTAATAGGTTCATCCACTTTTGCTGACAAAGCAGAAGATACAGCCACTTTTAATAAATAAGGTATTTGAGCAACTTTACTGGTAAGTGACTTGAAAAAATCCCTGAAAGCATAAAGTTGATCAAATCAAGATTGGTGAAAGATGCAACAAAATAGTTTGTGTTCACTGGTGGGAAAATAACTAGTGAAACAAAATCCCAGGTAGTCTTTAATTGGACTTGATGTCCAGCAAACCAATAAAGTTCTTCATAACAGAGATATGCAGTCATGCAGTAAAAGAACTTAAATAGTATTGCTAAAAGTATTCCGAGTGTAATAGTAAAAGTTAACTCAAGAATTTAACTCAGATTTGGATTAACAAGAAAGCATTCTTTTAACAGAAAATCTGAAAACTTAGTTAAGATAAAGACATTATAATAATGCAATTCACTTTGTGTATTCTACCGTGTAAATTTTTTAGTATTTTAGGCTTTATAGCTACTAAGATTCAGTTCTAATATTTATACTTCTTTCCTCCAGAAAATTATAAACCCCTACAAAATTAAATTGAGCAAAATATTTGCCTTTTTAATTTTCCTCTGATCCAAAGTGATGAGGGAATGTCAAATGCAGCATATGAAAGCAGTTACTCAGACAGAGAAATTTAAAGTGAAAACTCTCCATCCATGAAAACCAAGTGTTTTGTTTTTCCTAAGTATTCAGAGAAGTACTTTGCAAATAAATTACAAAAGATTTGTATAGTTGTGGAAAAAGCTCACTACCTTTCCACATGTAAACAAGCAGCTGAGCATAGAAGATAATACTGGATACAGTGGCAGTCTTACAGTCTTGAAAGAGTTGGAAACACACACTATAGAGAACCTCTATATGGAGCATATTTTCAAGGCAAGAAGCAATAGGTTCAAGAGGTTTTGACTAAAAAAGCATTTGAGACAGCAAAATCTTTTATGAGCATGGTTAAGGAAATGTCATGTGAGAGAGAATGGGTCTTACTTTAGTTGCAGAATTAAAACAGGCTGGGTCACCAGCAATTGCTGCAACACTGATTGAAAAAGCCCTGTCTCTGTAATGCTATTAGTGTCTGGAGGTGTTTTAGCTGATGCCAGAGAATTTCCTGCTGAAGACACCTATGCAGGGGCGACAGAATGAAGGAGGGTTGAGAAACTTCATCAACATCCCACTGTGTGAACTTCCCAAATAGGATACAGCTGAATTTTGGATGCCGAGTACTCACAGTTCACTGGCAGGCTGCACAGCTACATCAAGCAGTAGACTTGAGGCAGGTAAAATACCTTAAAGGATTAAGCATTGTCAGCTGTGTGTTTGATATGTATTTGCTGATCTATATTTGAATTTGTTTTTACCATATAGGTGGGAATATTGTAGGGTAGAAGTTGAGAAAGAAATCTTAGAAGGGATTAAGAGCAGCTAATATAGAAGCAGAGCTCAACAGTGCACAGTTTAGTTGCCTTACATTAAGAGAAAAGTCCAGGTCTTTGACTTGCAGATAGCCCTTTAAAATTTGTGCAGTTTTGATGACTTAGAAATCAAGTTAAGGTGCATTTCACAATCAAAAGTAAAACCCAAATGCAGACTTCAACAAGGTCTGCTTTTTTAATGTAAAATGAAACCCTTTCTAAGAAGTATGCCTTCATCTGAGCAAGCATAATAAAACTTAAGCAAAATTGGTAAGGCAAACCTTTCATGTACAAGAAAAATAAATTGAATTCTAAATTAATGACTCCTTCTCAGTGGTCTGAATCATAGCATGATGTTAATGCACAAGAAAAGCTTCCATATTCAAATACTAGGCCACACAACAAATCTATGTTGCTTGGTTTCCATCGTAGAAAGCATATTTACCCAGATTATGTGGGCTGCATGCAGAAAGTAGTTTTGCTGTGGGGAACAAAGATCCTCCTTCAGGCTTTTGTATGCCAGTAACTATAACCTCAGGGTTGTAGTTGTCTAAATGGATACATTAGTAATTTTTTATTTAGATTCTCTGGTTTTCTGTAGCTGGCTTAGCAGATGACCTCAGATTTAAATTCCCTGGAGCAGGGACCATGCATTTATATGAGCATGAACAGTGAGGGTTTGATCTTGGCTGGAGCTGCAGGCTGTGGCTGCGATGTAAATGTCAAGTCATAATAGAGTAAGCTCAGGCAATTTCTCTCAGAAATAAAACTTGCTGCTTTCAAATGTCACTAGGCTAAAGAAATTTCCGCATAAACTAATGCAGAAGTCAGTGGGAAATAGAGTTATCCACAATGTAGCTTCAATATAAGTTATTTAATTGTAAGATATATTAAAATTTTATTAATCCAGTTACGCTGTATTGTTCACTCTAGCAGAACTATGCCATTTGAGAGCAAAAAGCTTATTGGATGCCTTTGGAATTGCCACACTTCCTTCTGTCTCTCAGGCACTCCTTGCAATTTTTGGCCAGACAGTTTAAAAATAAATAATTATAATTAAAACAAAATATAGTACAACCTCTAAACATAATCATATGTGCTAAACCAGCCATAATGCAAACTCTTTTTAGAAAAGTCAAGTTCTCAAGTGTCTCTTTACCAACAGTGTGATTTCCAGTTCATGTTTTCTCACTGCAAGTCCAGAGTATTGTATGCCACCTTTATGAGGAACAGTAATAATTTGGAATGATCTCCTCAGTTTTTTTAGCTTTTTATGGCTACTTATCCAGAATCTTAAATAGGATTTATTTTCAAAGCTTAAGTCTTAGTATGCACTCTCAGTAAATGGAAAGAACTCTGCATGTATGTATGATCTTGGACTTTTCTTACAAGCAGCCTTTTATTCCTGGTGTATACCTTTTGTTTTCAGCCTTTTAATTTGTCCTAAGAAGTTGGAAGAAGTCACCATCCACTCTCTTTCAGCTCTAGGGCTTCTTTGCAGAACATAGTTAAGAGTTCAAATATGGGTTATACCTAGACTGTGAAGAGAAAAATTTCTGTGATGTGAGGTACAGAATATTTGAGTTGATAAATGTAATTTTTTTTTGTTTCTGAAATACATATACAGTCACTCTCCTCAGTGGTGCCACAAAAATACTTAATGTTTGAATTTCATGGCAAATAACTGCACGAACATTACATACTACTGATTTTGAATCACAAAGTCCATTTATCTTAAGTTAAATAGCTGTCATGATTGAAGAGAAATAATTGTGAGAAAAATATGATAAGTTGCAAAATTTTATAGAACACAAAGATGTGCTGTGATTTCCTTATCTTTAGGCAGACTGTTGCACATTTTGAAAAGTTTGTTATTGATTCCAGTAAAAAAATAATGAGGCATCTTACATTGAGCTGATGCATGTTGGATTTGGGGAGTGATCTCTCTCATCATGGAAGATGTCTTTATGGTCCTGGTCTTACACCTGTGTTTTCATGATCATAAAGTAGGTGAAGTTGGTTGGGTGCACACTATTTTGGGTTGCCTAGTAGCAGTCTTCAGTAGGCATTGCTGTTGTTCACTTCAGCTGTAAGCTTGTAAGCTCTGACCTTTGCAGGGACAAGATGGATCCAAAGGCAGGACTCACAGGTGGGGGTGTCCTCCACCTCGGTTCATTGCCTGCACCTTTGTGAGAAATGGGAAAAGCTAACAGCAGGAAGCATGGCTCCAGCAAATTAAGGCTTTCATATGTATATGTCTACTTATTCCTGGCTTACAAAAGTCTTTGTTTAAGTAGCTTTGAATTAGATCTGTGTGATGTCTTACATCTACTGTAACTCATCTGTGAAGCCTTAGCAAAGGCTTCTTAGCAAAGAGTGAAATTAATTGAATGTAGGTTCTTGGTGTTTTATGAAGCAGTGATTACTAAGCATATTTTTCACTGTAGAATCAGGACAGGCTTTGAAAACAGACAGTTACATGCTCACATGTATTGCTGAGATGGAGCAGTCAGCATCAAGTTTTGTAGATATCAGCTGTATAACATAAAGGAGATGCTAATATATATATACACATATATATAAAATCATTGCATATAATTAATCTCCTTGTTGTAAAAAAAATAAAAATATATAGACACCAGCAAGAAATTCATACATAGCTAACTAATTCTTTAAAAAAAAAAAAAAAAAAAAAGCCATTACTTCATTACTTTTTAACCTGAAATTCTTAAGCTATTTTTTCTCCTCACCTGGCTTTCAAGTTGACATAGCAACTGTCATGGGTTCTGCTGCATTGCATTCATCTTCTAGTTTCAGTAAGGGATGCAGGAAATGCTGTCCTGCATCAGGTTGTGTTGATACAGTAAATTATCCTTGTGTTTTGGTGTAACAGGAGGGTTCTGAGGAGACAGCCTAGTATGGGGGTGCAAGCCAAAGTAGAAATTCAGAGTCTTACAGGAGAAACTGGTAAGCTGCAGATTTATTTGTAACATGGTATGTCCACAAAGAGATGTAAGGCATGTGTAGGGCAGTCAGAAGATGAATACTGAAATGCTACCATCCATCCAGGGAAAGAGCTGGTCAAATATTTGAAGCCACAGGCTAATGGGAAGGTCTCTGCACATTTTCCTAAAGCTTTGAAGCAATCTGTAACCCTTTCCTCAGAGAGCTTCCTGGAGTCATCTGAACAAAGGAAATGTCTTGCTGGCACAGGTAGGAGTTTGTCTTGCTACGCAGTTTCCATTCTGTAGATGCTCTGAAAAAAGGATGGAAAGCAGAAAAACTAACAGCCAAACAAACTTCATATAACTTTAGTCTCTCAAAAGGAAATTTATTGAATCCTGTATTGCTTTAGGTGACAAATTGTCTGATGTAATTTCCGCTTTTAATTTGGTATAATTGAACTGGAGGAGTGGGACTCAGGGAAGCATTGCTGATCTGTTCACTATGGAAATAAAATGGGCTAGTCCCAAAGGAGATTAGATAATCCATAATCCAATTTACCTTTCCTAAGGAAAGTCCATCATTGACTGTCTAAAGGACAGTGTCCTTAAGTAAGGACACTGGCTTTAAATCCTGTAACAGGCCACAGATGTGGATGCTACCTGAGAGACTAATCAACCCAAGGGTTAGTAAATTGATAAAATAATGAAAAAAAAATCATTTGAGAACAAGGAATTTATGAAAAATTAAGATTGAGGAAACACTATGCTTGCATAGAAATGCTTTAAAATCAGTGAAAAAACTGTAAGAAGCAAGTAATTAAGTAGACCTCAGAAAATCAGTAACATTGTATGTGCAATAAAACTGTCAGAATATTCTACAAGTTTTAATATCCAGAAATTGTTAGAGAGTGAAAAAGTCTGTTCTCTCTTTCCTGTAATTTATATGCAAACAGTGAAAGAAACACTTATAAGTAATTATTTTAATGGGCTGGGAGATCCTACTGACTGCAACAGTTTCTGGTACAACTAATACAACAGGTCAATGTGATTGAAGTAATTATTGACCTTAATCAATTTACTAGTAGCAAAGTTGTTTACTACATGATCTGATGCTGTTATGACTACTCATCACTTTCTCAGGGTATTGAATTCCAGTCTCTCAGATTTATTAGTAAACTGAGCAACAAATCCTCCTTTTCTTTTTATTCAGCTGTAGGTGAAAACATCATACATGGTCTTTCTATTCAAATGCTTTTTTCTCTTTTAGCAAATATATCCCCATTTATAATATTGCAGTCATGATCAGTCACAAATTATCAGTAGTTGTCATCATAGTTGGTGATATACTCAGTTCCCAAACTGAAATGTACTGTGTTAAAAATTAGATAAGTATTCTTATTTTAATAAACAACTGGAGTGCATTTACCTCTCACCAACTTCCCTCAAGATTGCTGCATTTCATCCTTACACTACTTAAAAATTGTTCTGAAATTTGAACAGTGATGAGCAGTAAGCAAGTTACTGGGTTTTTCATTGGCTTTTACTTATCAAAGTGTGATTTAGTCTTAAGTCTTGATTTGTGGACTAACGTTAGTGCACTTTCAAAGTTAATTAGCATGGAAATTCAAGCATTTAGAATCTTTATTTACTTTAAAACAATTTTCTGTCTAGTCAAAAAAAAAAGCTGATTGTAGACTTGGGACTTTCCCAAAATTATTTTCCTTAGAATTTGACCATTTAAATCCAACTTTAAAGGCTGGAATGTGAAATACTGTGAAGGCCATCTAGGATCTCCTATATACTTGTGATCTGAAAGTTCTGTCAGTGAAGTCACCCAGTCCACAACCAAAGTTGTGTTGGCAATTTTAACACTTATTAATTCGTAGTACTACCAGAAACATGAGAAGTTCTTTGGAAAAAAAAAAAAAAATATTTGTGGTAGTATAGGATTTGAGGAAGGGGCTTGTATGCCATGTACAGTGGCTGTCCTGATAAATTGCCTCCTAAAGCATGTCTTGCTGCTATGCAGAAAACCAGGCATTGTAGGATCTGAATGGTTTACATGATGAAATTTAGGTCAAAGATTTGTGCAGAAGCAGATGTTCTTATGTCTTCCATGGGAGTCTTCTCATCTCTTAGACACCTAAAGGATGATTGCATAGTCACTCACTTTGGATATGTTTCTGAAGCTTCCTAAACTACTACTGCTTTCATACTTTCCATTCATACTCAGTACATTTTACTTAGGCAGGCACATCACTTGGTACGTAATTGTGAGATATCCCATGAGTCACTTCCTTCTTCAAGCTTAGCCAAACAGTTAACAGGGTTGTTAAGTCACAGAATACAGTATTTGTCAGAGGAATGACTTCTAAAGGCTGTAGAACCTCAATACTGTGTTTTCTCTCCCTCAGCAATTATGAACATGCATTTCAAATTGATGCCACCTTTTTTGGGCTTAGACATGATCTGAATTTCACTAACTGTCTGACCCTTGTGACCTCATATTTCATACATGTACTTGCAACAGTTATTCTCCAGGCCACACTTCTTGTGGCTTTTTTGCATTGTCAACTTTTGTTCTTTCAGTTATTTTTTTTTCCCAAGCTGTGTTAATACTGTGATGGCAGTGTCAGGATGATTGCATGTGAGGTCAGGTCATAGTTTTAAAAAGGGGAGGGGAAAACAGTTGCAGCACAAGAAAAAGCCTTATTGCTGTAAGGTTTGCCAGCTCTACTTTGCTGCAGTGTATGTCACTTTTTCACTTTCTGAGGCAAGCACTGTGTCAGGAAAATGCATGAAGGAAAGAAGTTATGGTTTCTAGTTTTCCTTTCTATGGACAGTAGTTTGTTTAGAACTGGGATAGGAATCTCCATTTCATAAACTATAAAAATGGTTGAGATTGAACACTGCATATTCATGGCCATGCCTGTAGATGTCCCTTGTGTTAATAGAAGAGACCACAGTGTAGCAAGCAGTACAAAAATCTGTGCTGCCAAATGTTTTTTGGTTGGAAATTACTTTGCTTCTCTAGTGAAAAATGTTGCATTGGGTTTAAGGTAGAGTTATCACCTATTCTTGTTCTTTGAATAAGGCAAGAAGTGAGAAACTCATGTGTCTGAATGCTGTCCCTTTAAAGCCAAAGGAGATGTGCCCTTGGATCTGATTTCCTATTTCTTAAGTCCAAGGAACAGCAGTTGATGAGTGAGTAAATGTTTATTTTGGGAAGAATAGAGACTTTCCAGGAGAAGAAGTAAGAATGCTAGGCCACTGTGCTATTAGAAAAGACAAAAAAAAACCAAAAAAACCCTTGCTGGTACATATCAATCAAGCTTTCTATCTGTGGTATTTTTATCTGTGAGGAATATTAGCTATAAACACTTTTTTAAACCTTTCTCTTTTGTAGTAGAGCAAGATGATAACTTATTTGGGGAGGTGGATCGAGTTGGCATTATTTGACTGTTATTACAAGCCCATTTCAACAATCCTGCTCCATGGTCCTTTAAATACAGCTAAGACACAAAAACTACTGCATTTAAAAAAATGCTTAATTATTCAATATACTTTACTTTTATTCAAAATACATTGTTTTTAATTTTAAATATTTTCTTATTACTTTATTGGATAGAAAGGTACATTTTTCACATGTTGAAAATTATGGAAATCCTATTTTCTATGTAGTTTACCATATGGGATGATGCTCTTATATTACTCTGTGTTGTAAATTGGTGAGAAGCAGGAAGGTACAATTATATTCCATTACATTTAAAATCTTTACATATAAAGAAAAGTAGTAAAATGGCTATGTCA
Organism: Erithacus rubecula; assembly: GCF_903797595.1. Classification (NCBI taxonomy): domain Eukaryota; kingdom Metazoa; phylum Chordata; class Aves; order Passeriformes; family Muscicapidae; genus Erithacus; species Erithacus rubecula. Next base: position 77,648,676 of record NC_136689.1, read on the forward strand.
GCATTTCTGTCTTAATCTTCAAAGGATTTGGTGCAAGAGTTCTAAATTAATTATAAATTTAGGGATAATATGGGGTCTAAGGCTTGCAAGATGGGGAAAGATGAAAGAAAGTTTGTTGGAAATGAACTCTCAAGTAGAGGGCAATATGCTTATTGGTATTTTTTGCTCTTTATATCAAAGGTCCAGTGTTTTTTCTCTAAAACTTACATGCAAAGAGACAAAAAATGGATTTTTTGAGGTGAGGTTTGTTGTTGTTTGCAGTTAGCTAAAGTACACGAGTGACTTTTCTCATTACCAAAGCAGGTTAAAAAAACAAACAAACAAACAATCCTCTGCCAAATCCCTTGGAAGTTACAAGTTCAAATCCATTTTTTTCTTCTCTCTTGAAAAGAAAAATCATCTTTAACCTGAGCAAAGTCTTACTAGGTAAGCACTAATTCCTAATATTAACTTTCCACCTGTTTACCTAAGAGAACAGATATATATCAACTTTTAATTTTTATAGCAAACACAGAAGTGACAGTAGCATTAATAATTGCTTTAAGTTCTGTATTACTTCAGTTTGGGGTAATATTATGAGGCGTCATTTTGGCAGAAATAAAATAACTGATCATCTAGTGAATGTCTAGTATAAAGGATTAAATAGAAATGAAATATTCACTGTCTGCATTCAACCATCTGTAATCAACATGAGATATGAAATTCAGAGCACTTTTTAACACCGTTTCAAGTGCAGGACCTTTGGATATTCGTGTGCTAAAGATTAAAATCACAGTGTGTCATATTTATGTACTTATGTTTCAGAAAGAAAAAAGTTCTAGTCTAGACTGCAAAAGCCTCTACAGATTTAAATCTAAATGGCATTGCTACCACACTTGAAAATCAAGTAAAAGTGTTAGAGGGTCCACCTGTGAAGGAATTTTAGATAGAAAAGGAATGTGTTATCCAAAATACATATAATAATACCAAAATTCTGGTTTGGAATAATGAAATCAAAGGCACTGACTCTTCCCTGAGTCAGTGTTTCCTTTGACATAAATTGAATGACCAATCTGGTGTCTAAATATTGCTTTGACACAGAACATTAAAAAGAATAAGCAGCAGATGCAAGAGGTGTCACACTGATAGAGCACACACGTTTGAGACAAAATGTATGGTTCCTGATTGTACAATTCTCATAAAGTTAAGTGTGAAATTTAATAACTTAATAATAATAATTTAATATTTAATAACTTTCTTTCTTTTTCCATTTTGATTCTTGAAATATTTTTAAGGGACAATGTGTTTATTTGGTCCTGACTAGCATCATGGACATACCTGTCTTCTTTTCCCGTGTCAAAAATTTGTGCACATATCCCTTCTGACACCTGTTATCTCACAGTCAAATCCCACAGCTTTGATAACATCTTTGGGGATGACTTGAATTTTAGCGCCATAGAAATGGAGTTTGGACTTCAAGATTTATCATTAAATGTTTGAAGGATATTAAAACAGATTCCTTGTGAGTCTCAGTGTCCAGAAAAATAGTGTAATTCAAAATAAGGATGAGTTGTTATTATGGGGCCTATAGCCAAATATTTTTAAGGTCAACCTTGCAATAATCATAACCTATTTTTTGGATAATCCTGGAAAGATACATAACTTTTAGTGTGGTTATTTTTGATTGTAGGTCATGTTTACATTGTTACCTTCAATTTCATGTGCGTAAGGCTCTGTAAGCTCATCTCTGGCATTTGTGGTTTGGACAGGTGAATGCATAGAACAGTGAAGTTACTGCTCTCTCAGACATTCGCTGAGTGTCCTTTGGTATGCCCAGAGTTTTTCTCAAGTGCACCAAAGATTTTAAATGCTGGCTACTGTGGACATAACTTGCCTTTAATTTACTGTTACTGTGAGCTAAACCACATGAGGTTAAGAGCTTGTCAGTGTGATGTGAAGCAGCCAGCATACTGAATGTGGCACCACCTGAATCCACAGCGTATTAGAACACAGCTGTGCACATCTAGTCACATTTTCAGTCCATCACTGCAAGCTTCAGGAGGTCAGCTCTGTCTACCTAAGGCATACTGACCTAAATTTTTTCTGGTATTTAAAAATTTACCAGGTATCTTTCGCTCATGTCCAAAAGGCCACCGGAAAAGGTCTTTGATGCTCTAGGTAGAAAATGTATAAAAGCTTTTATACATTTTCTACCTAGAGCATCAAACACCTTTTCCAAGTTCAGTTCTTTTCCCTAACCAACAAGGAGAATTTTCTAATGACAAGAAATATGAATTATTTTGGCTGAAATTTATTTTTATGCTTCCTATGATGGCTGTTCTGCTATGCACAGAACTGAAGATTCATTAGAGTGGAAAGAGGTCAAGGAACATCATTCTGACAGCTGGGGAGGTACCTGGATTTCCATCTGTGGTTCCAGGACTGTTCCTGTGCTGTGGTTTCAAGGACTGAGATATTAGCCTTTAAAATGTAAAGATTTTTTTTTTTTTTTTTTTTTTTTTCCTTTATCACCACCACATGCTACATTTGCCAAGAGTGATTTTTTTTTTTTTGGTAAACAAATGCAATAACATAAATGGAAAGATGTAATTTCTATGTTCATTGGTGGTAAAAAAGCAGTGGGACTTGTGGGACTTTTGTTACGAGAAGGTGAGAGTATGATTTGTTTAACTGAAATTCTTGAAGATTGATCAATAAGAATGGCACAGGGAGGTGAAAGTATCTATCAAATAGGGTGGGCTTTTTTTAAAATTACAAGCTTTCTGTTCAAAAGGTTTGTGCTGTTTTTTGTGGTTTTTTGTAATCAGCATCCTGGAGCTGTGTATGTAGTCTTTCTTGCACATCACTGCTACTGTGCCACTGGCAACACACACAAATGTCATACTTGAGTACTTCTCTTTTAAGAATATCCCAGTGGTATTGTGAACCTTTTGGGGGGAGAAAGAACTGTAACTTAGACAACTGCATCTTCTATTGAAATCCAGGACAACAAGAGCCGTTCCCATTACCTGCAAGTATACCTAGCTTTGAGTGGGTTGTAAGAATACATTAACTAAGAAATTATTTTAGTTGTTTAAGAGAGCAGAAGGCTGATGAGAAGGAATGGTAATTCCTTCTCTCACCAGCTTTTTCTACATTGAGAAGAGGTATAACCACAAAGTTAGTAGTAGCTCTCACAGAAGGAACATCAAAGGGAAGAATGCTCATGTGACAGCACACAAATCTCTAGCATTAACAAAGAGAAATAAACTTGTAAAATATTAAGCCTTAGCATTTGAGCCATATGTCATAAGATTAATTATCCTTATGAACCCTTTTTCTAAGGTTGTACAAGCTAAGTGTACAGTTTTTTGTGCAGTTAACAGTTTGACTTCAGTGCATACAGTTCAGTGGTTACATAGGGTTAGCCTGATCCTGCTGAATACAATCACACATTCCAAAAAAAAGATCAAATGCCTTGAAGTAGATCACTTGGAGATAAACAGTATTAAAATGGAAGCACATCTGCCAAGTATCAGCTGTCAAAGCCCTGCAGCTATCTGAAACCAATCAAGTGTTAGAATAATCCGTTGTAGTGCACTTCATCTTTATGTCTTTGTAATCATCCAGCCAATTTCATGAGCTACATGGTAAAGCATACGTGTATGTTTGTGATTATAATAATGCTTTAGGTGAAATCAGAATTAAAGAATGAACACTTAATCTTCAGCTATGAATTTCAGCACCTCATTTGTTCATTTTTTTCCTGATTTCCCATCAATTCGTGATGGCCTATGGCAGTTGAAAACATTTATTCATTCTGTATCTGGTTGAGAATAAAGAAAACTTGATGATAATAGTCTGAACCTCTCAAGCAAGTACATACAAGACCTAAATGATTCCGACATATGCATTGTTTCACATTTGTCCTTTAAAAATGTTTGTGTGAGACTCTTTGCAGAATAATTGGACAAACTTATTGCTACTGTCCAAAGTCAATTTTCAGCACACCTAGTTGTCGGATCTGCTGTGTTTGTGAGGGGGCTGCATAAGTGATATATATCCTCTATCACTGAATAAAACTGAAAGCATTCTCTGTTGGTTACAGAGCAGATTGATAATGAAAACTGGAAGCCTGTCAGAACTGTAAGACAGCCCATGTGACATAAGAAAGGCCCCTTCATGGCACCCATTTTTCTTCTACTTCTTGCCTCCTTCACCCATCATCATATTGTTTGGATACTTCATAGAGCAAAATATAGAAAAATGGCTTTTCATATAAACTATGTCTAGATTGTTTAGATATTCATAGATCACTAGAGAACTGTGCTGTACACACTAATTGTCTTTCATATGCAGTTGGTTCTAAAGACAGTTTTATGCTGTTGGTTTTTCAATTGGAGCAGAATGCTGATAGGATAGAGGAGATGCTGGAGAAAAGTTGAGTGTGAAGTCTAGGCCATGGCCATCAGGACATTATCACTGGAATTCAAGAATCTACTTATTGAATATAAATAGTTAAAACTCTGTCTAACTTTTGATCTTAGTTTTCTGGTTTTCAACATAATCACTAGTTTCTGTGTATGGATTTGACTACTTACTGGTTATGGAGGAAAAATACTGGGTGGAGTTTTTAAAAGTATCATGGACAGAAATGACCCTGTGAGTGTTCAGATATGGCTTCTCATTTACCTTAAGCCATTTAATTTCAGCCAGCTTATGTATACTTGAATAACATGTGTTTGCCTCACATAATTTTCAGAGAAATGTAAACTCTTGGTTTATAGGCATTAAAGGACAGAGAGTCCACAAGTGCCCTTGGTAGTTTGCAGCTCCAGTGGCTACGGTCCTTCATTAATATTGATACCAGATTATTCAGAGGAAGAGTTTGCTATTGTAATGCTCTCCTGTTCTGCTTTCTGTATCAGGAGAAAACCCTAATGCCTTGACTGGGAGAAAGTTTCATGTATTGTAATCAGAAACTCTCTCAATCTTCTTGATTAACTGATCAAAAGAAGCCTTTTAATCATATAGGTCATACAGAAGCATTTTCATCAGTTTAATTTGTATTATTCTTCACTTTTTTCTCCTGTCCTTTCAATGACCCCTTTTGAATTTGATCTCTCTAAGCAATATTTGAATATCAATAATATTTCTGGAAGCCTTTAACCAAAAATAGAATTTTCTCCACTATTTTTATGCTCTTTTTACATGCAAGATTTCAAAATTTGCTCTTCCTGCCGCAGCATATGGATTAACTAGATAGATATTTAACTATGACAACAAAATTTTTCTTTAACTGTTTTTCCAAGATACATTCTCCATTCTTCAGGAAAAAACAGAATTCCTTATTGTTTAATGGATTACTCTTCTTTTGACTGTAATAAAACACATTTGCACATAGGAAAGTAATCACAATTTGTCTTTCCACTTGTTTCCTTCACATCTAATAATTTTGCCAATTCCAGTGATCAGCAAGCTTTATAAAGTCATTGTAATACTTTATTCCAGCTCATCAGTAAAAGTAGTGTTAGCTGTCCTACATACTGTCCCCATTTGCTACAGAAGATGTCAGCTGTTTCTCTACATGTGCTTTGATTCTACACAGTCCTATTTTCTATCTGAAAATATTATGCAGAATGGCAATGTGCAAACTGTATCTACCATTAATTTTAATAAGTGAACCTTTAGATTTAGGAAGGCAATCAAATTGTTTTGATAATAAGTACCCTTGGCAAACTGTTATTGACATTTGGGATCAGCTCTTGGTCACTGCAAAGAGAAAATGCCTTCATTGTCCCACCAATTGATTCAGCAAATGGAAGAATAATCAGGTAGACTAAAGAAAAAAATTTAAAAAAAATTTTAATAAAGTTGTTTCTCCTGACTCTTACTCTAGAACCCCTCAACAAAATTTCAGTTTCCATGATAGTTACTGATGATTTATTTAGAAATTTATCCTTAGAGTAATATACTTCTTTTTTCTTGACCAGAGTTCTCTAAAGCAATTTACAGTTTGAACCAAGATATTGTCTGATAGCTGGACTACAGCTGGACTACAGCTGTGTGATGTGAACAATGTGGCTACATCATCTAGTATTCACTGGATTCTTGAAAATAAGCAAGACTACCTAATAGTACCTAAATATTCATGCATAGTCCAGCAGTCAGTATGTTTACAATTATTGCCTTACTAAAACACAGGCTTGAATATAAGATACTAAGTAGACTGTGTGACTTAAATTTCATAGTGAATCTAATAATTTTCTAAGTATAAATTGTGCAAGAGATTAATCTTGACCTTTTTAAAATTCATTGAGACAGAAGGGTTATGGAATCAGCATTTGAGATCATGGGCAAATGAACCGGTATTAGAATTTTTGCAACTGCCCTCCACATGCTTTGTAAGGTATTGCATTTGCTGTCTGTTGTAAATAACTCACCATTCTTTTTATAAGATCCTGGAATAAATTAACCTCTTAACTGAATGGAGGTTCAATTTTTTTTTTTTTATTTATATGTATATTAAAATTTTGTTTCCATTAAAAACTCACAATATTCTCTTTTCCATTATAGAAATTGTTAAGTAGTTTGGACTGTATAATATATTAGATTCTCACATTTGAATCAGAGCAATGTTAAGATTGCTTTTTTAGAGTTGAGACAAATCTGTTTCTGTAGCTTTTAATATGCCTGCAGATGTGCAGGGTGTTCAGAATGTTTGTGGCAGTATGCAGTTCTGAGGGGAAAGGGGGACAGCTTGCCTTTTGCCTTTTCTCTCTCTTTTTTTCACCATCAGATATAATATCAGGAAACTTTCTACACCAGGCTGGACAGAGAGACAGCAGTGAGTTCAGCAGGTGTTACCATCCGTAGTAGTGTTCACTGGTGGCTGAGTTACACCTGAGAATCACTTGTGAAGGGCTCACAAACCTAAGCAGGCTCTCCTTACTTGACTGGCCCGTTCAGGGGTTCAGCTGAGGAGATGTAGGTAGGAGCCATATGGCCTGGATTACCACACAGTGTAGGATCTAGAGATGAAAGGGTGCAGGGACTCCTCTGAGAGCCTGCTGATGGATGAGGATCCCCTAAAACAGTGAATACAAAGATTTGCTTGTCTTTGCCAAGTCTGGTGAGTGATGCTTTATTAACAGTTGTTACATCCATTAATAATAAAACTAAGACCTTTTTTTTTTCCTTTTTCAATTAAATTCTTTTGTCCAGCATAAAAAAAATAGCATCATAATTCTGTCAATTTTACAGGATGAGGTGTCATTCTTGTTTGTATGTGAAATTGTTCAAAACACTTGTGGAACTAGAAGCATGTAGATAATGCATGTATAAATGTTATAGTTCTAGCAAAAATACAATATGAAAATTAAAGTACTTATGCTTGCATATAATTCACATTGCTGGGAGCTCTACATGTAATCACTTTCATTTTTCCTGGCAAATGTGCTTGTAAGGAAGAACAATAGAGCATCACAGCACTTTGCAACACTTGGTGATTAAGCTGATTAAGTTATATGGTACTCACAATGAGTAATTTAAAACTATGTAATATTCAGAGACAGGAGCAGGAGAAAACAGCTCCCTTCATTTCATATGTGCTCACTGTTAACTGTCCACTGAATGGCCTTTTGCCTTTGTCAAACACCATGCTTCTTTTATGTGCCAATTTTGTCACTTTTGTGAATGTGCCATACAGTGAGAATGTATCTCACTGTTCCATAGCTTTAAGGAAACACTTCTGAACACTGGCAGAGTTTGGATCCTTTGCTTCAAAATTTTGATCTACTTCAGGCATCTTCTAGGAGTTTATTCTCTCTAGCTGATAAGGAAGTATAAGATTCATACTGTGTTCACAGTTGCCTGTTGAAACATTTATTTCCAATACAAATTTTTTAGCTTAATCTTTTACTCCAGGAAATGACAACCAAGGAGAGACATGAGTTCTGTAGAGCAAGTAAAATGCAATAGCTTCAGCTATTAAATAAAAGTGTTACAGATTTTTGCAGCTGGAGCTTAAGAAATATTGGGTAGTAAGTAATGTTATCCAAAATACATTCCCAAGATATTTCCATTTAGAAACATTTCTTCAATCTATGTATATTATTCTTCACTTGATTATGCATTTCCAATTTTTTAGCCAAAATTCTCTTTGGCCTTCTCATAATGGTTGCACTATAAAATGCCTTCAAATATTTTAAAAATAAAATAGCTTTCAATAACCAGTTATATTATTTACTATCTATAGATCTCTGCAGAAGAAGCTTTCTTTTCTCTCAAGTTAACTCTGGAGCTACTTATTCTATCCTTATTCTTTCATCTCTTTCAAGGATACCATCATCATTACTAAACATTTATGTACAGCTGTGCATGCACTGTCATAATGATCTGACAATATTTTGCAAGTGAGAGAAAGTCAGTATTTGCATCTTCAGTAGCTTTATCCTGACTTCTTAGAGATGCCTCTCTAGCAGCAATGATTACTGTGTTCTGCTCAGATTTTGCCTTTTGTTATTTGATACACCTACAAACTAAGAATTTTGCATAGATGGTGCTTGGTGTGAGTGCATCTGATTTCTCTTAATGCATTACAAATATCCAGAAACAAGTGAAATATATTCAGTTGTATATAATATAAAGACCCTATATAATATAAATGCCCTGAATATTCAGGTACTAATTTTTAGGCCTATTTTCAAGAATACATGTTAGGATATCATATTATGCAGATAGTGATCATCTCCAGGCCTGCCTTGTACTGCACTAAGACTGATAACCAAGCTGTCTTTCTTTAGCTGTTATTGGTTTTGTCTGTGGAAAGATTGAACTGAAACTGCCCACTCAGTTTTAATCCACAGACCACCAGTTAGCTGGTGATGCAGCCAATTTCCAATTTGGATTCCAATTTAGACAATAAAAAAGATCCTTATCCTATCATCTGCCTGTGCCCTGCTGAGTGCACTAGAAGAACACAGCTATAAAAAATCTGGCAGTTTAGAGGTGTAGTCATGTTAGATGTTTATTCAGTTTTGAGATTTAGAACCCAATAATGTAATATTTTGATTCTTTTGAATGATAAGCTTGTTTGCCTAAGAGTTGTAATTTTTTTTTTTTCTATACTGATATAACTCATGTAAAAGATGCTATTTAGTAGCAACCTCTGTTCTAATTAGAGGGAGTATTGGTGTCACACTTCTCATGGAAGAAAAGATTTCTAATACTTCAAGTGTCAGGTAATGATAATTTTAACTGAAATCAACATCGACAGAAAATCTGGACAAGGTTTTCATTTTCCATGTCTATCTGATTTGAACAGATTATTTCTTAATACATCACAAAAATCTGGAATTTAAAAATAGTTTGCTGTGCAGGGATTAGAATGATCATAATTTTTTTTAAACTTTTCAGAGTGGAGACCATCTGTCTATTAATTTTTTTTCCCCAAGTTCTAAATATAATTATTTTGTAGTATCACATACCTTCATATTTAATCATTCCACTTCTATGGAAAGTTTTATTTTTGACTCATCTTGAGGTTATACAAACACATCTTTTCCCAACTCAGTCTGGATTGAATTTTAACCTGTAGATCATGGCTTAAATGTTTTTCTTGCTTGGCCAAGGTGCATCATCAGTTCAAAAAACCATATCTGTTTTTTTGTACACATCTCAATTTAAATATTTGCAGAATGCATAATGCAGTTAGCACAAAACTGACATTTATCATGAGACTGTTCTTGAAATACAAGATTTACTGAGCAATTTAGATGTGGGAGGAACCCAGCTTTCATCCTGGATGCATGATGTTCTGAAAATAGAAGTGGTATTTCCGATGCTTGCTTATGATCCAGCTAAGTTGATATGTGCTGCCAAGGGCTTTTGGGAGCTGCAAACATTTCTTATATTCAGGATGTCTTTGCAGTTTTAAGTCAAATCTCAGTATCTTCCCATTAGATGATGGGACAATAATCCATTTGAGTTCTGAAACTTAAAAGAACTTGAGTTCCAGGGGTTCTGCTAATATTATTTTTAAAAAGTTTATTGTGGTTGTACTTTCTTTTGCAAATATGAACATTACTTTCTGTCTTCTGAAAAATGTGTCTATGTTGTATTCAAAATACTTTTAATTTGAAAAATAATGATACAGTCCTCTTAATTAGGTCTCTGATTGTGACAGCAAGCAGCAGGGGAGGGGGCTTACAAGGATATACATGCCATTTTTTCCCATGTATGCATCCTCAAGACTAGATCAAAATGAAGCCATATGTTGTTAAGCAGAGAGTGCTGTACCTGATGGTACCATCCTTCTATTCCAAAAGCAAGTGCATTTTTGGTTTTTTTTCCAATAACTCCATGTGATGTACAGCCAGGTACATATTGGGTGGGACAGACAGTACTTCAGCTTCAGCCAGGGGAACCACTGTGGTTAAGGGCTGAGAGCTGCACTTCAAGTTCACACTTTACTTCCTCAACAGAGAAAGTTCATACTTCTCTGTGGGGCACATGGCCACAAAGTTTCGGGGAAAGGTTGAAGACAATGATATTTTAGCATTTTGTTAGTTTATTTATTTTGCAGTTTTCAGCATGCCTGGATTTAAATTCTGGTTTATAATTTATCTGATCTTGGTGACATCGTTTTAGGATAATCTCAAACCTGTTTTGTTTTCTCCCTGTTCCTTTAAAAAACACGAGTATTTTTAAAATCACCATGAGATCCCAATATGCTCCATCTTTTTGACATTCTGATATAAAACCAGTGAACAGTCAAGACTGCAAGGCACCTGTGGAAGTGTCTGGTGCCAGCTCAAAGCAGGGTCAACTAAAGCAGGTTGCATCCACAACCTCTCTGACCAACTTGTTTTAGTTACTAGCTGTAATCAATTTTCCTCATGTTTAAATGGATTTTCTTCTTAATTTGGGCTCATTGCCACTTGTCCTTTCACTCACTACTCCTGAGAGGCCTGGCTATTCTTTGCTCCCTTCCATCAGGTTCTTACACAGGTTGATAAGATCCCTCCAAGCCTTTCCTTCTTGAAGCCTTTGCAGCTCTCTCAGCCTTCCTTGCACGGCAGAGACCCAAGTGCAGTTGTCATCTTTGTGGTCCCCCATTGGACTGACTCCATGTCTCTGTATCTTATGTCCCCAGGAGCTCAAAACTGCCCACTGTGCACATTGTGTGGCCTCACCCATGCTGAACGGGGGGGAAGATCACCTTCCTCTGCTCACTGGCAATTATTTTCTTAATACTGCTCTGGGTCCTGTTGGCCACCTTTTACTGCAAGGTCACACTGTTGGCTTATGTGCTGCTTATTGCCCAAAGGACTTCTCTGCAAAGATTCTTACTACATGGTTAGACCCCAGCCCTACACTGGTGAGACTGTCCCTTCTTGGTCCCTTGTTGAACTTTGTGAGGTTTCTGTCAGCCCATTTCTTCAGTCTGTGGGGATCTCTCTGAATGACAACTCGATCCCCTGGTCTCTCAAACACTTCTCACAATTTTGCATCATCTCTAAACTTTCTGAGGCTGCATTCTGCCCTATTATCCACACTGTTAAATTACAATGCTCAAAATGCTCCTCTCCACACTGATATAATTCATGTGGTGTTTTCACCCAGCTGCCTTTCCTTTGAATTGATGAAGAGAGGCAATATATGTTAGGCAATAGATGTGCTGTACACAAACAACAAAAAAGCACTTCTTAATTTCCAGTGACCTCACAAGGAGCTACAAAACAACAGTTCAGATGTAAAGGATATTTGAATTGGAAAATTAGGTGAATCTAGTTATAAATACTATAGAAATGCAGGATTTTCAGATGCAAGGCCTAATTTTGACTTTATTTTGAGCACCAAATGTATTAATTTTGGGACTGGCTCCCTGAAAGGGAAATAACCTCTAGCACATGTTTATGGTTTTCTTTATATACTTATTCTACTTCTCACATATAATGTCTCCTAAATTTACTGTTATCTATATTTGATCCTGAAGTACATAGCTCATTCTGTTTAAATGTGTTTTTACGTATTGCTTTATCAAATTTTTAGGACATAATAACATCATAAAATTACTGCTGCAGTATCTAATCTGTATTCTACATATATCTATACACAGTAGTTCACAATTTCAAAGTTCATACTTAATAGACAATAAAAACATATTTAATAACTGTCTCCCTGGAAATACGTTTTTTTTAACCAGGAGTATTGGTTTATTGGTTATTCATTTAAGTAAATTCTATTTAAATGTTTCTCTAGTTTTGTTCTGGCTACAAAGTTCTTGGCCATAATTGTACTGACAGCTGTGGATCCAGTAATCCATTTATATAAAAATCAAAGTATTACTCACAACCTTAAAGCTGAAAATTTATAAAATGGTGGAATATAAGTTAAACATGGAAGTGAGAGAGAATAGAAAAAATGTTAATGACTAGAATATTTATAAGGTTAAATTAATTTTAAATGTGATTCACACAGTGATGTGAGGAGTGAGAGTACTTTCATTAATTTAATTAGTTAATTAATTAAACAAAAATAAACCTCTTAGCTTCTGATTGGGCCATATTCTAGTATTATAGAATTATTCAAATGTTTTTTCTGCTGTAAGTATGTTTAGGACTTGCTACATAGACGTGTCCAATTTGTAGAGGAAATAATCTGACAGGTCTAGCAGCCTGTGACTTCCCTAGTCAAAGAGTGTGGCTGTTAAATGCATCACCTGTGCTGCACCTGTCATGAGTGGGACCAACAAGGTGTGCTGACCCTGGCTAGTCTGTTTGCTTGAGAAGTTCAGAGGAGTTTGCACTCCTAAGGAAGGCAATGTTATTTGGCTAATACCATGCAGAGCATATTAGCCACGTTCAGTTTGTCACTTAGCCTGAAGGAAATGGAAATGCACTTGAAGTCAGTGTGATGGGCTCAGAAAAGTAGAGTGGCAATAGTGGAGATCTGAGCTTGGCTGGTGGCTGTGATATAGTAAGTTAGACACAGGTAGCATACACTGCAGTGGAGATATATGGAATCTGACAGCTGGAGATACCTGCTGGGGGCAGGAATTTAAGATGTAAAATAGGACTGGGGCAATGGGGGGTATGGAGAAAGAAGGCTGAATTCAGGGCAGGTGTAATCCACATCATCATAGAGCCCAGCTTTTTATGGACTTATTCAGGTGGTTAGGGCTTACATAAAATAATGAGCCAGATGACACAAGTTTATTTGGGTTAAAAGAAAAGCTTGAGTATTGTGGAAGAAAGTGAAAACTACACAATGACTGTGTGGTCAGCTACTCCCATAAAACTGAATTTGCTACACTCAGTAATTATTGTCAAGTGTCCTGAGCTAGGTAATTGTGTCAAGTGTCCTGAGCTAGTTACATACTGACAAGGAATAATGTTTTATTTTTTTTTTTCCAGAATAAAGAGTTTATTCTTTCCTCAAATACACACTTACAAAGGGCTTGAAGGAGAAAGGGGAAGGTGCCCACCTTATGTGAGATAGCCCTTCACTTCAGTTGATGCCACACTTTTTCTTAGCAGGTTGTTCTTCTGCAGCTTCTGCAGAAGCTGTGAGAAAGGTTGCCCTGTCACATGCCTATCTTGTGTCAGAGCTCTAAAGAGTGAATTGCCATGAAGGCAAGCTTCCAGTCACGAGTTTCAGTTTGTTTTCAGATGATGCCACATATGTCTCATTGCCCTTGGCTGAAGAAGTTGTTGAAAGAATCTTTTCCTTTCAATTTCTGAAAGTGTAACTCAGCCCTGAGAAGATGTTATCATGTCCTGCTGTTTCTGCTGTCCCAGTGATTCCAGGTTATACTTTCACAGTTTCAAAGCAAACATGGGGATTACATTCATCTTCTCTTTTTCCTGTCTGCAATGCAATTTGAGACTGGCTTTTAAATGCAGCCAGACCTTCTTGCATGTGATGTCCTGGTTAGGAGAGCACTGACAGTAATGCCAAGCACACTGTACAAGCCAGAGCAAACCACCTGCTTTTTCTAAGCAGCACTGGCTCTGGGTTTGCAGGAGTTTAATCAATGTGCCAGATCTAAGTCTTGACATGTGCAAAATATACCTGCTTCATATACTTGGAATCAAGTTTCTTAGTATACCAGCATTTTTAATTGAGTGTTTTATGGACAGCCTCACTTGCATACTAATCTATCTTCTTCAGCTCCTACTGATCTGAGTAAAATCTGAACCTAAAATCTGCCAAGGAAGAAATAAAAAGATCCAGTAATTGTTTGCAGTAAATATATTTATTCACTGGATAAATAGTAGTTGATATTTCAATGTGCTTGGTCTTGTCACAGGTTTCAATAATGCATATTGTAATAGGCAGTAGATGGGAAGAGAAAATAATTCTGAAGAAAAGGAAACAGAAAAAATCTAAACAACTTTCCAAATAACTCATGTTAAAGGTTTTCAGAAATACAGCCCTTTGAGTACAAATGCTGGGTAGCAGCAATATTGAAGTTTTGTGCTGAAGTGGAAAGGAATTAACTAGGCAGTCAGGCCACCCATCATGTGTACAGACACCATGTGCTGTAGGAGAGTTCTCCTCATGTAACTAAACCAGGGAATCCTTGATCCTTTTCTCCTACTACTGATGATATGCTCACTCATGCACTTTGGATTTTCTGGATTCTGCCCAGCACCAGGTCAGCTCGCCCTGTAAGAAGGCAGGTGAGGGTGCTGACTGTCACACTGAGGTCACCTCTTGTCAGTGTCTCCAGCTCTGTGCCCTGCAGCTGCCTGCAGCTGACCTGGCACACAGGGGAGCCACTTGCTGAAGGAGTGCAACCTGGATTCTTGTGCAGATCATTTTAATTATGTATTACTTCTTGAAAGCACTTCTGCTCTTGTAAAGAGGAATTCATAGAGCATGTCAATTTTGAGAAGGCAGTCTTTATGTATAATATGGAAATTTTAAAGGTGTTATGGGCTCACAGTGCTGCAGAAGAACATTTTCAAATTTTTCTTCAGTGCTGAAAACAATGACTTTAGAAAAATAGGACAGAAATATTTTGGCCACTATTAGTGTGCATCACCGACATTGCACATGCAATTTTTAGTAGTATTTAGTTTTATACAGAAGTTAAGAAGTCCAGTCTTATCTGATACCAAAGGACTGTTTTAATACATTTCAGGTTCTGATCATTTTCAAACTGCCTGAATTTGTCTTGAATACTTCTGTGGAAAACTGTATTCCTCCAAGACTGACTTTTGGGCAATGCTGGGCTGTGTCTCTCTTGCTCAGCTTCAGTTTAACACTGCCAATTGTTTCTTGTCTGGCTCTTTTTACACACAGTGTTCAAATCTTGTGCTGTTTCTCACTTTCTTTTTGAAGCTATTAACTTGGCAATGTCATGTGATAAGGGGTTAAATGCCCAACGGAACTCCAGATGTATAAGAAATTGTGCTCTGTGATACTTCAATACAATCAATTGTATTTACTTCTTTTCCTTTTGAATTATTAGCAAATTTTTTTAAGACAAAAAAACCACAACAGGATCTGGATACAATTTTTAACAATTGAAGGCTAGGAATACCTCATTGCCAACACTCATTGACCTGGCTTTGAACAGAGGTTTTGCTACATGACAGGGACTAAAAGTCTCTCTCTTCTCTTGACACTGGCAGCCCTGAAGCTAACTTGCAAATACTGTTTTTCCCCAAAATGGCCACAAAACCCATTGCGTTCTTAAGCAAAATTATTGTTTTAAACTCTGAGCTTTAGCATTTCTGTACTTCGAAAAATTAATTTTGTGAAGTCTAGAACAGATTTTAAATGATTAATATTCAGGGAGAAAAATAAAATAAATCAGTTCCCTTGCTTTTCATATTAGCTCTGTTTGCAGTGAGAACAGATTTAGCTTTTTGATTGGACTATTTCCAAGATGCACTGAACAAGTAATATAAAATCTCAATTTTACAATCAGTTTTTAAGCCTAGATTAAGATATTCAAAGAGAAAGAAGTTAAGAGAGTTATCAAATGATGGCATAACTCAGTTGAGAGCCCCTTGAAATTTCATTTAGTGTAATTAGAGAAAATAAAGCTAAAATAAATGCAAAACTGTATATGTAATGTATATGTATGTATATGTAATATTTCTGAACATGGTGATTTAGATGGGAACAAAGAGAAAAATATTACTTAGTGGCATGAGCTTCAGTGAAAACTAACTGGGCTCTGGATCTACTAGGAATGGGAAAGAAAGAATTTTAATTAATTGTTTTAAACAAGTGATGTTGAGGCATCCTAGAGAGGGATTTGCATAGGTATCCAAGAACTTAATTTTCTTATGGTTCAGTAACCTTCTGGCCACAACAAAGGACTTTCAAAGAATTCTATCTGCCAGTGTAAAGCTCAGCTAGTTACTTGAGATTTGTGTTTCATTTCCCCTGTCTGCTGCTTCAGCAGAGTCAGCAGAGAAAATTAGTGCTTTTATTTAACCAAATACAATTTAACATTTTTCTGCATAATTGTGCAGAGTTTATGGGAAGTACTGGATGGTCCCATGCACAGGATGAGGATCACTGCCTATCTTAATACTTAAAAGCATTACAACTTTCAAATTTGTAGTTCTTTGAGGACTGTAGTAGGTAGAATTTTGTTTTATCAAAAAAAAAAAAAATCTCAGCAGTTGAATTCTTTTATTACAAGGTTCTTAGATATGAACTCAGTGCTACCATAAGTGACAGACTAATTGGCCTCTAAAATATTTACAGGTGATGAAAGCATATAGCTAAGCCTCCTGCATCTTTTTTCAATGCAAAATAAGAACCTGTAGTATTTGTGAAGCCATTTCTCTAGTATTTGCCACATTTCCATTAGAGAAATTTGCAATAAATAAGTAACAGACAGCTTTCACTACTTGTTCAATTTACTCTTTGATTTGATCTCCCCGTTTTGTGGAAGGATTGTCTTCTTGGCAGCTTAAAGGAACAATAATATGGAATTCAGGGGTATGCTTTTCTTTCTCATGAGTATTGGTAAGATTACCAAAAACAGGCCATAAGCATTGGGAAAAAGTCTGCAATTCAGCTGTAGCAATATCAACTGCATGGTAGTAGGTGCAGACAGGGAATTTTGGTACTTGCTTCAAAATGCAGAGAGTGAGCAATAGAGGGGTTATAGAAAAGCCAAAAAGAGCAAAGAGGTTGTGTGTAGAATTTCCAAAGTTAACTGAGCACTTGTTTTTGGATCTGATTAGAGTTTTGGTCTAACTCTGGCTATTAGTATGTCCCTTCATGGTTTAGCTGGTTGGCAGACCTTGAGGACTGGGCCAGGACATAGGTAATTCAGTATTGAAATGTGTAGGTTATATATGAAATGAAAAGACTCAATATTTAACTGTGTTGTGATACTTCATATAAAGAATGTGTAAGTAGAAAGGTGATTTCACCATTTTGCTAACAAAACAAAATTTCTAAGGCTTGGTGTAGTTGTCTAGTAACTTTCACAATGTTTATAGTGTAATATTCTGCTAAGAATAAATATTGTTGAAAAAATTGTTTGTGTCAGTACCAGTAGTATGAGATCTGTAAGATATTTTCTTCCTAATTCCAAAACAATATCCTTTTACTCTTCAGGAATATTCTTTTTAATGCCTGCATATGATTTTTAAAAATACAGTATATTCCTTACATCTGTCTTTGCTAAATGTCTGACTTATGAACCTGGTTTTACTTGTATCATGTCTCCTGTGTTGTGTTTCTCCTGGTAGGAGATATATGAAATGAATAAAGGAAGAAATATTATTTTCATAGGAAAGTGATTCTCATTTTCCCCTCTGCACCTTAGTGGTGGAAAAAGCCAGAATAAAAAGACTGTGCTTACAGCAATGCTCCCAATCTGTCTAAAGGTTACATTTACTTTTTGTCAGTTTGAATAAATATAATTTTAGTCATTCTCAGTAATAAATGTGTGATTAAAGGTTATCCATATAGCTAAATAGCTGTTATTACCATGTGCCATTTTAGTTACTTGGATAATTTGTCAACTCTGTATACTGACAGTTTACAAATAAGAACTTTCACTCCTATAGTTAAAATCATAAATCAATAGCAATTTTTCATGAGTTGATCCAGCTGCTTATCACCTGCCTAACAGACCCAATTACCTTTACATTCATCTAACATTTTAGGTTAGAAAGTAGTTTTCTTTTGCTTTATGTTCCACTGAAATGTAAATGTAACACTCATCAGTTCTTACATACATTTTTCTTGATACTGGCTGCTTCTAGAAAACTCTGTTGCCTGGTGTTTCTGGTGGTATCAGTTATGATTTTATGCAGTTGTGTGGATACTGCTCTGTAACAATCATCATTTTGCCAGCATCACAGATTAAGGTTGTTTCGAATACAGAACTGGAGGCACCATCCTGGGTTGTCCTCCAGTTCCTTGAAGCTGGTACTAATATCAGCTAATAAACTTACCAACCAACCTTCTAAGAGCAGAGTGAGTATAGTTTTGACACCTCAACTCCAATTGCAGAGGATTGGCTGCTTCTGTGATCTTTTAATGCCTGTTTTTTAAGTTCCAGCAAAAATTTCAGTGACCACCTTCAACTTGTTTGTCCTTATCCCTCATGTGCTTCCTCTATTTTTTTTCTCCTGTTCTTCAGCCTTGCTAAATTATAAAAGCCAGTTGTGCTTCCTTCTCAGACTTGAATTCTTTTATCTAAATTCACTAAACTCTTCTAGTTTCACCTTTCATCTGTCTTTATTCTCTCTATTTAAAAAAGATAATTAACCGAACAAATTCTGAACAGCAGAATACTGATGGAGTCTCCCACATGCCTTGCTACATTATGTCCAGGACAGTACTTTGAAAGTAGCCCAGCTTTAAGTTGGGACACAGCCAAATGTTGCCAAATTCTCCTGTAAAAAAACGATCAATGAAATCTTTCCTGCTTCCTGCAGAATCTGCTTCTGTTTGATGGGAGTGTTTCATGTTCACACATCTGGTGGATAATATGGAAACAAAAGACAACCTATATGGTATAGATGACCACTATGCAGTCTCTTCAGTGCCAAATTCAGACAATACATTGACCTTGAGACTATTCTTTGTTAGTTACAGGGCCTTTCCACCACCGTGGAGGCACAGTAGGTGTTTGCTTCTTGGTTCCAACAGACATAAGCTGCAGGAAAGGAAGTAGCTTAATAAACAGAAGAAACATCCTGGTTCTGCATTTTCTTCTGTAGAGGGGAAAAGGAATGCAAAGAAAAGGAAAGAATTGTTTACAGGGAAAGAGGTGAAGGTGAGTAGCTCTGTGAAGGGAGGTTTCTTGGAAGCAGCTGAGTGACACTAATGTGAAGAGGCTGCAAGGGAGAAGAACTGGGAAGGGCTGTGATGTGCAATTTCACACAGTGAGAGGCTTTTTCTGTGTGTACTGGGAATTTCCTGCATGGAATACACTTTCTTCAAGGTAGAGGCCGTCTGGCTTCTGTCTGCATTATTTCCCTAAGGAAGTGCTGAATTTAAAATGAATCATCCTCTCAAAACATAGAGAAAATCTCTTTCTATTATTTACCAAGGACAACACAGAACAAATATTGTAGCTGAAATGGTAATATAAAGTGGGATCGTGCTTTACATAATTTACCTAAAACAATGGTCAGCATGAGGCTCTTGGCTTGATCTTCATGTTAAGGATTAACTCTTCAGCAGAAGGGATATCCTTGTCAATTTGTTGATATTGAGAAGATGAGGAGCTTTATGTTACTAGTGCTGGGGTTTTTTTTACCTGTTCTAGTGGTTAACTATCCCTAGGAAAAAAATACTGCAATATCCTCATTTACAGAAGTGGGTTTCCTTCAAGGAATTTAATTTCTCTTACACCATATTTCTTTGGAAATGAATGCTATGGTACCAAAGACCAGAACCAAAAATACACTGAAAAAATGTGTTGTTATTGATATTTTTAGGTGACTGTCTCCATGCATCCATGGATTGAGTTAACACCCAAACTACAGTGCTCATACAATGAATAGGGAGCCATGTGCCTCAGAAAATAATCAATCTCTTATTCACTGTTTCTTACCTAGCATCAAAACACAGGTTGTTTAAGGCAAGAAATTCACTCCCACTCCTTGTTCTTCAGTACCTTTTTCTGCTCCACTGGGAAAATACCTTTCCTCAGTGCTACTGTCTGCACGCTTTCCCTGAAGGCATCTTTCAAAACTTGATGCAAAGAAAATGTAGCTGTGATGGTATCTTTTATAACAGAGTTTCTTAACTAAATTAATGAATTGTTTTCTATACAGAATAGTGGTTTCAATAGGAGTGGGAATAGCCTGATGGTTACATTGAACTCACTCACTGCTTTGATTTCTCACAAAATACTATAACTAGTTCCATCACATTGTGCACAAGTGCTTTAATAGCTATATTTTTGGAATAAGTGGGGAAAGGGAATGAAGAAATTAGGGTGGCAACCACTATCTTACTTTTTGTGCAATGTTGTCAATAAGGCATGCTTGAAGAACACAGTTTTGTGGGTACTGATAGGCTGTGGTGTGATTTAGGCACCAGATTGCTCTGTTGCCTTAGGGCAGGGATGATTCTATCTCTCTGCCATTGATTTCTCTAATTTGCCATTTCTGATTCTGTTTTAGATGCTTGTTTGCTTTGGATCAGATCCAAATGCCACTACTGGGACTAAAGGCATGTCACAGTACACTGTTATCCAAAATGCTCTGCTGTGTAGAAGTGGCAAAATTTAAGATGGCTGAGCAGTGAGCTCATTGTCTGCAGCTTCCTCAAGGGGTGAAGGAGAGAGGGAAGAGCTGGATCCCTGGGATCCAGAGACAGGGAATATCTGGGAACAGTACATAGCTGTGTCACGAGACGTTCAGACCGGGCATGAAAAAGTATTTCTTTACCAAGAGGGTTGTCAAACACTGGAGCAAGCTCTTAGAGAGGTGGTTGAGGCCCCAAACCTGTCAGTGTTTAAGAGCCATTTGGATAATGACCTTAATAACCTGCTGTGTAACCTTCAGACAGCCCTGGAGTGGTCAGGTATTTTGACTCAATGGTCATTGTAGGTCCCTTGCAATTGAAATATTCTAATTCTGTTCTCTTTTAAATGTGCTTCTGCGTAGCTATGTTCAGTTTGGGAAGTGAGCTCTTTTCTCAAATAAAAATAGGTTTGAAGCAAGCCAGAAGAACTAACAGTATTAGCAGAAATCCAGCCTTGAGCTAATCCCTTCTTTTTGTGAACCATCTTCTTTTTCCTTAATTAATAAATAATGGGAAATTACAAAATGAAGTAATTTGGTTTGATTTTGGCTTCTCTAAATAAGAGCAAACAAGGGGTTGTATTGATTGAGAACTGGAGTCTATCTAGCCCAGTATCCCATCTGGAATGCATAAGGGCATGAAACAGACATCAGGAAAAGAATGTGAATTTGGCAATCACATGGTACTTGTTTCCCTAATGTTGTTATTGTGTCCAAGTTTAAGTTAAATAAATACACAAAGTACTTATTGCCCTGTAAATTCTTCTCCTTGGAACAGCAGAGCTTTGAAGCTTCTACTCTTTGAAAGAATTCTCTGTGTTTACTGCAGCCAGTAACTGCAGAACTGAAGCTAAAGAACACTGGCTGATTGCAAGTGAGGTGTTCTCTCCCTAGGTGACCAAGTTCATTCAAAATTGAAGTAAATGGTTTTTGGGGGTTTGGTCTGTGTGAAATTAATTCAGTAACAAAATAAAATTGACTATAATTGATCCTCCCATTTCAGGAGTGATGGTCAAAAACTAGAGGAAATCAGGTTGTGTTATGCTTTGTCCATTAAATAACAGCCTCTGGCACCTGCTTTGCAAGCCCTTAAGCAGTGCACTTTGTGGAATGCAGGGCTGCTGGTGCCTTTCCATGCATGCTGTGCATTTGAACAGTGTTCTTAGTGTTGTAGTACCTGATCTTTAAATCACATTTAAATAAGAAGAAACAGAAGCACAATCAGAATAGGGAAATTGAACATAAATAGGACTGGCACAGTTTAAAACTTGTTTTTGAAGGAAAATCATGTTTGCCAATTCCTGCAAATACTAAATGCAGAGGAAAGCATTGATTTTTGAGACCTGTTTGGAAATTTGACTGCAAATATTTCCCTGCATCATTGGAAAGAAGTACAAAACTTTCATAGCACATCCATGAAGTTCTGCTATTGATTTTGTAAAACCTAGGGAATAACAATAATTTTTCTGAGAAAAAAAAAATTAGACAGTTTTTCTTTCCCTGCAGGAACTTGAAGTGAAGCTGCTATAATAAAAGTGGGAATTAACCACCTGAATGGTTTTCTGGCATCTACAGCTAAGAATTTTGTCATCATTTTAAAAGTCAGTTTGAAATTTCCAAGGTACAAGAAAGCAGCCATCAGTAAAATAGGTGTGTGTTTGTGGGGGTATTGTTTATTTATTTTGGTTTGTTGGATTTTTTTATATTTTCCAGGATCATTAATGGGGATTGCATAAGGTTTCTTTGAACATCAAAACAAGGACTTCTTGATAGGGTAGCCAGGCTGATACCACAGCTGACTAATAGAGTGCAATTAAATACTGGAGAGAGCCTACAGTGTCACATTTACAGAGGTGAAGAGAGTGACTACCAATGTCATAGATTTTAATGTAATTTTAGATTGGCCACTAAACCCAAAAGTTGCTCTTGAGGACTGTTTTTTACTATGATAATTTATTGAGGGTTGGTACTTTTTCACAGGATTATTTAATGTAAAATTTATTCTTAGGTTGTTTGGTTTTTTCCTCCACCAGATAGTTGATACTAAAAGTTGTTTACTGTATTGCAAGTAACCTGAAATGTACTGCTGATTTAAAATCTGCTTCTCCTTTGCTTTAGATGGAATATTAATTTTTCAGCCTCCTTGCTTCTTTGTGAAATGCTGCTGGATCTTTTTTCTTCCACCTTCCACAAGAAAAAAACAATTTAAAAATCAATGAGACAGTATCTGCCTGTAATTATATGCAGCAATGTTTGTGTAACTCCATTGTAGAAATAATTTAAAAGATCATGTGCTGATACAACTACTTGTAAAATCCTTTAATAGCTTTTGTACAGTAGTGTTATATTTAATTTTATGAATTGTTTTAGATATAATTTCATTAATTGTTTTAGAAAACAATAAAAATATTTTTGTGTAGCAGATAGCTGTAGTACTTTCACAAAAAATGAGTGACAGCTGTAAACTGAATGACTTCACACAAAGGACAGGCATACAAACATTTCTTGGATAATTAGAGGAATACAAAAGTGTGAATTTGCCCTGGCAGCCTGTATGCAGGCTCAGTGATAAAACAACAAGTGTGCCAGGAAGAGTGAATGAAAGAAAACCTACCTCCCTTCCCAGCAAGAAGTGAGTTTCTTTTCTGTGGTGTTCTTATGGGGAGCAGCAAAGCAATGAATAACCAACTGCTTTGGCCTGCTGTGCATGTGCACTGATGTATTTTGGTGCATGGGGAAAAAATTGAATTTCTGCAGGCTGCATAATAAATGCTGTTGCTGGAAAAGTGTGTACAGGGCAGTGGTGCTCCTTAGGGCTCTGAACCTATCAAGGCATTCCTCTGAAGTGTGCTGGGTCTCACATTAGGGCCATGTAATGTCTAAAACTAAACCCCAGTGATGTCTAAAACCCAAGTGATGCTGCAAGTGCTGTGTCCAGGTAGAGTGCAAAATGTGTCTTGGGCTGGGGTTTGATGTAAATTACCTTTGCCTACCATTGTCTCTGCTGCCAGTGCCTGCACTGGCACACATCCACCTTCTAGGAGTTTAACTGAGTCCAAGGTGCCCTTGCTGCTTCCCAGCAGCTGCTTTGGAAGTGAATTTTTGGGTGTTTGTGCAGGCCCTAATAGCAGCACAATCTGAGGATGTCTCAGGCAGCTTTTCTTCCACCAAAGTACCCAATAGCATTCCCCACCTCTGGGTTACCTTCCTTGAAGACTTTGGTTGCTTTCATAGAAATCTGGCTGGTGAATGCTGTCCAGGAAAGCATTATTTCGGTGTCATATGAAACATTCACTTCTGTACCAGCAAAACTGCTTTTGACTTCCATAAATTGCTGGGAGAGGTGTTTGTTAGTCTTGTGCAACTCACCTTGTCATGCAGGTGCTGGCTGTCTGCACAGAGTCCATCTTACCATGGTGGATTCCTATCAACTCCATCATGAAAGGGCACCCACTTCTTGTTTAACTTGACTTGAGGTACAGGAAGAAATGAAGGCCTGGTTTGTTGCTTGTTTATAGAGAAACTGTAGGTCGGTCTGGGATTTTTCTATTTGTGCCTGAAAAGGGATAAACTTGATGCACAGAGCTGCTGGTAATAGTCAGACATCTTCAGCTGGCTGTAGAAAATCTGCATTTCTGCACTGCTCTGTGCTTCTGCTGTGTCCTTGCTGTGCAGAGGCAGGTAAAGCTCCCCAGGTGATGCTCCCCAAAAGGAGCTCCCTGCAGCCTGCTGTGCTCATCTGCCTTGCCCTCCCCACATGCAAGGTCACGCACACAGGGTTCTCACTCCAGTGCTTTTATGACATGCGTGCAGAAATGGGAACATGTGAGTTCAGCTGGAATCAAGATGCCCATTCTGTGGGTATTTACTTTGCTCATTCTTGCCTATGGAGGTAAAACAATTTTTACTGGAAAATCTCCTTTCCTAGGTAATTATTAAAGGTAAAGCTTTAAGCACAGTGTAGTGCATCCTCACAGAACACAGGTTTATTAGCACAAACATTAACATCAAGAATTAAAAATATAACAATATTCTTCTTTTGTTTAGTCGAGTGTTTTGTTCCTTTTTTGGGTTTTAGCATTATCTTCTTGGTATTAAGTTATTCATCTTCCTTGCCATTTTCCTTCAATACATTCAATTTTCCAAATATAAGCATAGAAGAATCAAGTTTTGCATAGCTGAATGTTGAGGGAAGATTCTTTCTGTAAGTCAGGTAGAATTAAGTAGAATAGTAGTCTTATTGGTACCTAGAACATTTGAAGTACATACAGGCTGAAATTACTACCAAAAACAAAAGAAGAATAAATAAATCACAATTATTCTTCTGAGTTTGGGTTAAGGAAGGTAGTAATTCTACCTGGTTGAGTTCTGACCTGAGTCGTATTTTCTGCTATGATTTTCTAATGCTGTACTAATGTAGTTCTGGTCAAAATTCCTTCTCAAGCTCTTAAGGTGGACTCAGGTCACCATACTTCAGAACAACTTGATAAAGAATTTTATTGCTCATCTTCCTCAGTCAAAGATACTAGCATTTGCAAATTTATATAATGAGGCATAGAAATATGCAGAAAAGGGGTTGCTACTGCATTTTTCTTTAGGAAAAAATATGAAGCAAAAATATGGTTGCTGGACATATGAAAAATTTATTAGGACAATACTTCTGTTAATTATCGGCTTTTTATCTTTTCATTTATTTGATGTATCTGTACAGTCAATTGTACTGATCTTTTGTGAAACTGGGAAACAAACACCTTAAAGAAAAGGAAAAAAAAGCATGTCCTTTTATTCACTCAAGCAGATTTGGCACATTTATGTGACAGCCTAAAGGCTTCCTGCACAAACAGGTCAGGTTGCTTCAGTCAGGAATCTTTTTCAGGTCAAAAACTGGGGAAGCTCAGTTAAAAAAAGGAAAAATAAAGAGTACCTAAATTAATACTATGGAAAGTTCTAATAAAGTTTTCTAGGGAACCCTTTAAATGTTGGTTTGGAAGGCTCTGGCATTGGTTTGCAACCAAGAAATGGCAGCTTCAATATCCAACCATACTGGATTTTTAAAAAGCTAAAGAGTGTGAATTTAGCTAAGAAAAACAGCACTCTTTCCATCTCAGAATATACTGATATCTTTGTAGGAGCAAACACAACTTTAATAGAGAATCATAGGTGGGAAAATGCCTTTGTGGCCATCAAGCTCCAGCATTAACCCAGCACTGCCAAATCCACCACTAAGCCACGTCCCCAGGTGTCACATCCACGTTTTAAATATCTCCAGGGATGGGGATCATCACTGCCCTGCACAGCCTGGTTCATGTCCCACATGTTGAATAAGAAGGTAGCATTAGGATAAAAATTCTGATGGTGGATCTGCTATCATGACTCTAAGAGCTACATTATTTGTTGAAAGACCTTTACAGTAGTAGTGAGGAGAATCATGACTTAAATTGGCAAAGTCAAAATGTAGTGAAAATTCATTATGATCCTAAGATTGATATGGATGCAGTACAGTTTTTCTATGGAAGTCAAACAAGTGATATTGGGGATTAGTATGAATCAACCAGAAGTGATTCATTGAACATAATGAACTTGGTTACATTTTGTACAAGTTTGCTACTTAAAAAGGACTAATCTGGAATTCCTGGAAGTGGTAATTCACTCTTTATGCACGACTTGATTTTCTTTTCTAATTTATTTGGATGAGGTGGCATAGGCTTTTACATCATCGTGTTCTTGCCAGCAGCATCAGGTTATACATTCTGCCAGCAAGAATGCCACCTGAGATATTAAATTTTTTTTCTGTCTGGTGAGGTGATATCTATGACAAGAAATCTGGATACTGAAAGAGGGAGTCTAGAGTGGAAAGTAGTACATTGCTACTTATTATGGATTGTGTTAATTACACAAAGGAAGATTGCTCCAAAGCAACTCTCAGTGTGTCAGATGAAGCTGCAATTATTTAGTAAATCTGAAAATTAGACAAAAGGAATTCACAATTGGAAAAAGTGTTATTTCAAAAAGAGTCACTGTTCCTAGTCACCACTAGGACTTCATTTCAAAAGGTAATTTAAATTAATTTCTACCAGTTCAACACTTTGCAGTTATTATTGTTTGCCCAAGGACTCTGGCAACATTGGTCTTCAATATTGTTAATTTCAGTGGATTGAATGCAAAAATTTTCACTATCTCATCAAAGAACTGGCTTCTTAATCTATAACATCACTGCAGTGAGTCAATACAAACCACAGACTGGATATATTAGGAAATGTATGATGATGTATAGATTTGAACTTGCCAGATTAACATTTGTGATCCCAGGTAGAAACTAAAAGTTATTTTAGAACTATTTTTATCTAAATTAGACAATTATTATATATATTTTTTAACACTATCAAATCTGGTAAATAATTCAAACAAGTTCTTTACTGTAAAAATAGACTGTTCCAAGGAAGCATTTAATTTCATTTACATTTCTATTGTTCAGAACATAGACAGTAGGAGATATACTGACATATTCATAAGTGATCCAGCATCTTCTGGATAAAAGGGAAAACAATCAGAGATTTAAATCCATTTATTCATCCAAAAGAGTGTTTAGCCTCAACCTAAAAAAAAAAAAAAAAAAAAAAAAAAAAAAAAAAAAAAAAAAAAAAAAAAAAAAAAGCAATTGTTTAAAAAGTTAAAAGAATTTCAGTCTTTGTTTTTTTAAACTTATGGATGCAGCAGATAATGTTGTTCTCCTCTGTAAGTATCTTATTAAAAGGTACAGGAAAATCTTTCAGTCATGAGTGTAATAATCAGTTCACTGTTACCAAAATAATGGTTAGTACTGAGTAACTTCAATCCTTTTTGTATTCTTGTTGTGTGAGAAAGACTTATATTGAGGCAGAAACAGAACATGCCTTGGAGGAAAGTGTAGTCATTGCCTAATTGAATACCCAATTGATTTTATCATTCATTTGAATGTATCTTTCATTTTATTGAAAAGAAAAATACCCTACCTAACCCATCCTCTGGTGTGCATGCTCATTATTTTAAAATTAAGACCTTCTGTTGCTTAAGTGCTTGTACATAGAAGCACAAACACATCTAAATTTACTTTCCTGTGTAGGCCAATTGAATTAACTTAGCTGCACATTTGAATAATATAAAAATGCACATAATAATCAGTAGAATCAGGAATCATACTCATAATTTCTTTCAGAAATCACATGTCACTATTCACTTGAGAAAGCAATTTATAATTTTCTCAATAAACGTGGAGAATCAGACAAATGGAAGGATCTAGAAAAGTTTAAGAATGCTAATGTTTTTGCTTTGAACTAGTGTAGTTTGTATATCAAGACCAAGAGGCCAATTTCTATATGCATGATTCAAATTACTTGATAAAGAAGTAATGATGCTTCCCTCCTGCTGAGTGAATGCTGTACAAGTCATTAATTAGAATTAGATATAAAATTATGTATTCTAAATATGCTTTTTATTCTTAAGAGTGTTCTTGTCTTAAATAAGTTCCTTCAGAATAGATTTATATCTGAATATTCATGCCACACTACAGAACAATTTAATTTAAAATTATCACTTTTTTCTTTCTCTTTCCAGTTCAACAGAAGAGCAGTTTCACTGGCAAACACAAGGTAATGTACTTGTCCACATACATGTATTACTTATATTACTTATATTGTCTCCCAGAAGGATCATTTTTACCTAAAGAAGATGGAGGGGAAAAGCACATTGATATATGTGGAGGTTTTTATGGAGGTTTTTGTGTGTTTTTTCTCATTGCTAGCATGTGAAAACTCTACTTAAAAAGTGACAAGATTTGGCAAAAGTTGTTAGGGTTGGCAAAAAGCACACTGAAGTGAATGTAGAGTTTTGAGAGGGCGAATTGCTAAATGTGTCTCTGACTTTTTTTACTACTAGACCTAAATATTCTCATTTTGCTGTTATTAATCTAAAGTCACACTTTCAAAGGATGGCACAATTGTCAGTATGGCCAGCATCCTGGGAATGTGTGGCCTCCATTCTTGAATCAGCTGTGAATGCTTAGTCACATATAACTGGTTTTAGCTTTTGTCTTGTATATATGTGGCTTTACCTTTTTGCCCTCCTTTTACATTTTTATGTTGTTAATTTCATTATAGATGGTCAGAAGGATATAGAAGATGAACTCACCACTGGTCTGGAGCTGGTGGACTCCTGTATTAGATCACTGCAGGAATCAGGGATACTTGATCCACAGGACTATTCAGCCAGTGAAAGTAAGTTGCTAGAAATATGTTTTCTAGAACCCAGAAATTTTGTGCTTTAAAACTGAATGCATATTTTTAAGTGTTGCTAGTTTTTTGGGGAAAAAATAAGCACATAAATATACTTTTAGGAAAATATTTTCTAATTGCAGTGTTGCTGTAGTATACTATAAGGTCATGTTACAAAACTTCAGCATCACCACCATTAAAATAACATTCAAACAGCAATTTTTCACTATCCAAAGGTAATAAAATGAAACATACTGGGTGGCTGTGAGGAAGTCTAATGTCTGATTGTAACCACTTGGCCAGGTAGCTGGTAAGTCCTCACAACTAAAATGTTCTTGTGGATACACAGATATAAATAACTGAACTTAAAGATGATGAACAGAACGGCAGCTGTAACAAGAAAGGTAAAGTCTTTTCTCCAAGGTTGGCTCACTGGTCATTTACCAGCCATTCTGTCTGCAGAACCCTACAGTGAGTGGATTGTTGGCTAGAACCAGCCACTGGTGAAGTGAATCAAGGCTAAACAACAGCAAAAGTGAACAAGGGACATGCCCCTCAGTGTCTTGTAGAGCAGATATCTACCAACAGTTGAGCTCAAGAGTCGCACTGAAACTGTTTTCCAGCATGTTTAATAGTCTGTTGTCAGATGTAGCACTAGATGATGAGAAAGCAGGTTAATTCCCTAGTTTTCTTTCTTTTTCCTCAGTCTTCTATCTCATATGCTGTCCCCATCTTCCACAATATTCCACATTCACTTCCCTACCACTGTAGCTCCTGACACTGGCTTGTTTTTAGTATTCCTCTACATCTCCTTCCCTCTTGCTCAATTGGTCCCTGCTACCCAGTATCTTCTGACTTTGGAGGTGGCTGCTCAAATTCAGCTTTGTTGATACCAAAGGGAATAATCTCCCCTTCTTTTAAAAGGCTGATAAACTGTGACAGCCATCTTCTGCAAAGCATCTCTAGCAATGACAAGTCATCAACTGCAATGTGGTCATCAGGTGACAAAAGGGAGATGTATATTGGATGCAGAATTTTAATTTGTCAGAACATTTTTCATAATTTTAAAACAAGATTTGCTGTCAAATTCAAGTTGAAAATCCTGGGACAACAGAATCTTTTTCATTTTTCATGTGCACAAGATTTCTGGGTATCACTTACAGTATCACTTACAGTTCTGTTATGGTTTTGCTTAATCTGAACACAGTCTGTATGATTGACATCTTGATTGGAACAAAATGGGGAAAACATGATGAGACAATGTAAGCCCTTGTTTGTTTTCTTAATTTGGGGGAGAAATTTTGAGGAAAAACAAAACAGACTAGCATGAAGAGGATTGCCTTTAAAATGTGATTCTGTGATAGAAAATGAAACTGCATAGATGGCAATAGAGGAGATTGAGAGCAGAATAGGACCAACTTGTTTGGAAAAGTGCCAGAACTGGCTTAAGAGATGGAAACTAAGAAAGAAATGGTAGAGAAAGATGAAGATAGTACATGGAATGAAGTCTGTGTACCTAAAGAAAACTAATACTAAAGAAATTTCTGGAGAGTATCACAATAAGCTAAAATACAAATCATAATGCAGTTAGATTGAAAGAAGAATAAAGAACATGGGCAAATTGAAAACAATGATGGAGAAGAAGAGTAATAGAGATGGATTTACAGAGAATCATCAGGAGAGGAACCAAGGTTTTTTGAAGCAGGAGATCCATACAAAATGTTGAAAGCTGAGTTTGCTTGGCTGGATGATTAGTTCATGGGAGCAAGAGTTAGGTGCAAAGAGAGGGAGCAATGGGGTGATGAGAATGACAGCCAAGAAAAGGAAAAGTGGTATCATTATGGACAGAACAATAGCTGTCCCTAAGAAACACAGGATGGGAGAGAACAGGCAGGTGCATGTGCTCACAAGGGAGCAGGCTTTCCAGCAGGGCTGCAAGCTTGATCTGCATTGTCAGGAAATATTTGCAAAGCCTTCTGTCACAGTGCCCTTATTCCTTTGCTCTGGGCTCAGCTTGTAATAAAACTAGATTGCTATTTGCCATTTATGGGTTTAATTAAGAATCAGATCTATATGCCAAAGCTAACAGTTGCAGCTCTGCTAATCACTCATGAATACAATTAGGATGTCACATACTGGAATTTTTTTTCTGGTGGGGGGGCTCTTTTTTTAATTTTGAGTAAAATGTTACAAACACATCAGACAGGTAAAATGCGACTGTGTTTTAAAAGTCAAAAGTACAAAAGTCAAGACTGTGTGTACAGCATAATTTGAATTTCTTATGAATGCATTACAAAACAATTATCATGCCCTATTTTGTGCCTTTTCTGTCCATGCCTCATTTACCCCAAGTTGAAGCTCAAATTGCAACAGCACACTAGAGGGGAGAGTGCTTCTGACTTCTGTAGGCAATGAGTAGAACATGCATAAACAAAGAAAACAAAAGCCTCATATTTACTTAAAATTTTATTGTGTCCCTCCTTTGTGTCATAAAGTCTTCATATTCTAGTTGTGAAATAATTTAAAGTATTTTTTACTGATACATAGTTCTAGGTGTTCCCAGTTAGGTGTGCTGAGAACAGTTGTAACAGAACACTATGGGAGCATGGTCTCAAAT
This sequence comes from Erithacus rubecula, assembly GCF_903797595.1. Lineage (NCBI taxonomy): Eukaryota > Metazoa > Chordata > Aves > Passeriformes > Muscicapidae > Erithacus > Erithacus rubecula. Next base: position 77,680,271 of record NC_136689.1, read on the forward strand.
ATTTGAAGCATGATACAAAAAGGAAGTTTAAAGCCCACTATGAAATGTCTCAAACACAGTATTTGTGTTTCCTAGACACTTAAGTTCTTAATCCTTTCAATCTTTAAATAGGAAATGAGATCTATATAAATGTCTCACTTTACAGGTATTCTAAAAATCACCATTTTTTGTGATGTATCTGAAGTAAACTTTGAGTGCTGTAGAATTATTCACCCAGATGCTAATTTTTTTTTTTTTTTTACTTTGTATTGAACATTTTTCAATGGAGACCTGCTGTGATGCAGTAAAAAACACTGAACCATTCTGCATTGTGTGCACTGGCCATAAGGCAGGGAAGGAGGGGAAGACTCAGAAAAGAAAACTTAGACTGGCATTTTCTAACTTTTGAGCTCCCAATTTGACAATTTTAGTTATGTTTACTTTTCTGCAGCTTGGCTGCAAAGCTGTATTTTAAGTAACAAGACTGACTCTGAGGAGAGCATTTTTTAAAGTCATATGATAGCCTGCCCAGTGATATGACCACATCTTCCTTTTCTGAACTGAGTGCATCTAGTCTAATGACTTAATCTATCAGTAGCCCTGCCTTTGCAGAGGATTAGTGTGTCTCTACTCAGACACTTTACAATTTGGTTTCACGCACCCTGATTTTCTCAGACTTAGTTTTAAAAAATGGTCACATAGCAGTCAGCTATTATAATACTGTAAATCCCAAACATCACTTCACATGTGCTATTTCTTTAGTAGCAAATAAAAGGCATGAACAAAAGGCTAATGGGACAAATCACATGAAAGGGGCTTACACAGGAGGGGCCTCTATATTGCTAATAGAGATGCTTGCTAATTATCTTTATTGAGTGTTAATCAATAGATGTAAAAAACCTGAAGTACATAAAACTTATTAATTTAGTGAAATGAAAGCAGAGTGATCACTGGTTTTAAAGTAATTATTATCAGACAGGCAGATTCATAACTGCTGCAAGCTCTCATAAAAGCTTCCTGTGATGGAGCTGACCCTGGGACAGGGTTATATGCAACCAAGAGGAACTCCTGCACTGCGGCCCCCTCTTTCTTCTGTCCAGACTCAATCTAAGTTGGCTTCCTCAAACTATGTGCTTCCAGTTACAACCAACAGACCAAAAGTCAGGAAACTTCCAGAATTATGCAAGAAACTGCATCTAACTGGAGACCTGAGCTTGCATCTCCATGGCCCAATTCCCCCTACTGAAGTGATTTCTTGTTATCTCTATGTAGCTCTAGATCTGTCGAGACTGTGTCACTGCAGTTTACATCAAACATGTCATAGCTTTGTGGCCTCAGAGGGGCATTCAGCCTGTCCTGAGTGTTCCTGGGGATCAGCAGCAGCACAACAGTGGTCCACACATCCCCTCAGTCCCCAAGGGCAAGCACATACAGGCTGCTGCTAGTGTCAGTAGCCATTAGCTACAGTGGGTCCAGGGGCCAACCTGGACCCTCAGGGTCATCCTGAGAGCACTCAATCCATCCTCTTCCCTGCTCTACATTGCTGTAACACCCAGCTTGCCTGGCTGCTCCTCTCTGCAAATATTTTTTCCTTCTGCCATTACCTTTTTCTAATGGGAACTCAAAAATACTGCTTTTGCACAAATGAAGATAAGTAACTGTCACCTTAAATAGGGTCAGGGGAAAGAACAGACACGTGAGAGCCAATGTAATCACATATAAGATGCTGGAAACAAGTCATGGAAGAGGGATGGGAATGCACAGTAAGTGCAGGACCTGCAATCACTGGGTGAAGAAACATGCGGGGGAGTGAAATTTAGTTCAGGATAGGGATAACATTATGGATGTTTCAGGAGACAGAGCAGTACTGAACAGTGAATGTAGCTCAGGAAAGGTATTTTCATGGCAGAATGGTTTAATTTAGTGAGGAAAGGCATGTGAAAATAAATTTTATGAGGAGTGAGTATGCACTGTGGAGACGAAAAAATAATATTGCTGACTAGAAATCTTGGAAAAATGCAGGATAAAAGAAGAAGGACATTATTTCTTCCCCCTCCCATCACTGCACCACTGTCTCAAAATCACACAACTACTTCAGATCCATTCCTTTTAGTTACTTGTCAGTGCACATCCTTTTTTGGTTTTGTTTTTGTTTTTTTATTCCTTTTTTCCACTCAGATTACACATAAGAACAATCGAAAAAGTGGAAAGCTGCATGGAAAGCAGGAGAGTAAACATGGATATAAAGCTGTCTGAGTTAGGAAGACTGGTTGCTGAGGACATTTGCCATTAAGATTTGATAATGTTGCAGTCTGGCCTGCAGATAAGTGGGAAAGGTTCTGATGAACTGCCTGAGGCCCCAGATGTCCATCCTCTGTGACAGAGAAACTGGACTCCTCTCAGCAGTTGTTAAGACCAAACTACCTTTTCCTGATGATGTTTGTACATTTGCAGTTTACACATGGGTAGTGTAAGATAAAAGTGGAACAAGAGGAAAAGTTGGTTCTATATTTCTTTCCCTTCAATTAGTTTCTCTGTCCCCTATTTCTGTAGGTCATTAGCATGGCACATTAGAGGATGGGCATGACAGTATCATGAAAACAATCTAAACTAATTTCTGAGATAATTAGCTGAAGCTCACTGAGTCCTTACATAATATGCTGCTTACAGTCTACAGCAGTGGAGATAGGCAATGTTTTTTCTTTCTGTCATGGCATTGGCAAAAGGAGGGTTAGAAGAGTTGTAAGATTACTGAGCAAATCCATTAGCACTTCTTCCTAACTTAAACCACAGGTCAAATGTCTACTAATACAAAAGTCTCTAATTTTAATTTAAGGTATCTATTCTTAAGTCTTCCATGCTTTTTCTTTTGCTTCAGCCTCCACAAAATGACCATAAGACCAGTCTTTAAAGGATTACAGGGCAGATTTATGGAGCTTTTGGTGCTTTTGTTTCTAACTGAAACAGAATAATTTCATTATTTTTCACTTGGTTCATCACTTCATGTTTCAAACTTCCTTGTTTGCTCTCCCAATGGACAGTACAGACTGTAGGAACAGAGCTGTCATCGACGTGGATCAGGAGACTTTGTGGATAGTTCTCCCAATTGTCTTGACGATTTTTAAATGCTCATTTTTAATTTCAGTTTCTAATATTTTTTTTCCCCACATTTTCTGGATATATATTTTTATTTATGTCTGCGATCTTGTGTCCTGGTGCTCAGGATTAATTGCAGAATCCAGAGCATTGATAAGGGAATAAATACAATGTAGATTTAATAATACCATCTTTTTGGCTAAGGCCATTTCATAATGCATTGCACAGATGCTACATATTGACAGAAATGCAGGCAATTAAGGATGTCCAAGTTCTGGGAATAAAAACCATGATTTACCACTCTGGTCTCAATCCCAAAATATATTAACTCTTGTAGTAATACAAAACTGTTTGCATTAAGGGCAATAGGTAGCAGTACCATTTAGATGCTGGGGTTTTTTGCCTCTGAATAATGAATTATGTTACAAGAACATTTTACCACATGAAATTATATACAGATGTTGCATTAGACAGATGTGGGTTTCACTTAAAACCCCAGTGAAATTATAAGCTGAAAAGGTAGGCTAAACTCTTACTTTATCCTCCTAATTCACTTTTGTTTCAGTAATTTTTTGTAATAGGAGAGATCCTCCTTACTTTGTGGGAAAGCAGATTCCCAGCTTGAAAAAAGCAGTCCTTGTTCAACCTGTATGATTTTCAGCCTTTATAAGCTGCTTTTATCATAGATACTGAAAATTGATTGAAACAAAAAGGCACTATTTACACAATTAATGTGTGAAAGGATGTGTGTTTATGTGTTTTCCATCCCATAGCTCTTGCTTTGTGAAATTGCCACCTGTCAGATGGCTGGACATGCTCAATGAGATGAAATTTCGCAACAGTGAATCTCAGTTTTTCGATAGATGAAGTTATTTCCATTTCTCTATCTGCTCTGAGAGCCAGGATGTTCCAGCTTAGTTATTCTTGTGCACACAGAGGAGGTGTTGTGGGATCTCCTGGTAAACATACACACTAATAAAGTTATGTGCTCTTTGAGTACGTTTCCAAGCTAAGAAACCCCTAGGAAGTGTGCATGCCCCTCCATTCCAGGATCAGTCTTTAGAGTAGAAGTGGCGTAAGTGCCTGACACAGGGTACACAATCTTTCTGTCCTGGTGCATTAATGCAAATCTGGATGTCTCTGACTCAACAGTTCATATCTCCAGATAAATCTCTCAGAGTATGAAGTCTGAGGAAATTTTGATTTTTTGCAGAAACTTCTCTCAGTACTGTAATATATTTAGAGTAAATATTTATGGATGTCTCTCTTTACTCCATTCATCTCTTCTAAAACAAGCCTTTGGCCAATCTTTGCCTCAATACTTTGGGGTTTTAAAGTCATCTTTGCCCAATTTGCAATGGAGTAAATCTCCAAAAGGGGAACACTGCTTTTCAAAGGGTGGTTTCACAGTTGTTCATTTTATGTTCTCACAGAGAAAGTTGTAAAGGAATCGTCTCAACTGTGAATCAAATTCAGTCTTTTGAAATAGTCATTAATTATGTAGATTTCTTAGAAATGTTGTTTCCTTACCCATCTCTTCTTTCTGGCCCTAGTCACCCGAAGTGTGAGCATGAAATAACTATTAAGTCATTTAACATTGTAATAGCTACTGGCTGATCACAGAGACCTGCTTTCCAGGGGCAATCTGCAGCAGGAGATGAATGTCTTTACAAAATAGCTGACCATGAAAACCTCTGTAGATTCAGTGCTACATCCCAGTGAGACATTAGGATTTGATGAAATGAAGCCAGCTCTAGTGCTGCTGAGAGCAAGCTCTTACATCTCAGCATCAGTGTTTACAGCCAGTGGTGCCTCAGGAAATGCTCCATCAGCACTAAGCACCCTAAGCTTGGACTCTCTTGTTTTCATTCTCTGTCACAGGCAGAGCTCTAAGGCACTGATAATAGCACCAGAAGAAGAGATGTAGCTCAAACACTGTCATCCAGTACTCCATCACCTCTGCCCTTCTGGGTATCAGAATGGAATAACAGGCACATCTTTGTTGCTGACATATCACATCCTGGTAAATTCATGTCAGTGTTCTTACCTTAAGAGCATGAGTGAAGTTTTCCTTTTTGGCCACTTCCCTTATGCAGGCAGGAGGAGATCAAACTGAGGAGCAGAGTCACATTATGGGCTTTCACCACCACGATTCCTGACAGACTTTGGTATCAGCTTCAGGATGGACTCAGGTCCAGCTGCTCTTGTTGCTCTTTGGCTTGCTGCCTGTCTTCAAGTTCACATGTGGCTGTTGCAAGCAGGAAACCTGGTGAAGGCTGAAGGAACCATCAGTGCTCAGGGAAGCAGTTCATGCTTTCCCTGCTTGCCTCAGCACAGAAGTTGCTGTGGGCACCCTCCTGTGCAGGGTTACAATTATCTCAGCTCTGCTGCAGCTCCTGTGTAGATTGGTAGGTACCTGGGTGAGTTTACAGGCTTCTAGGGGGAAAGTGCTAGAAGCCACTGGCAGAGATGCTGTTCTAAACTGATGGCCCACTACATGCCTTTATTGTTGGACCTAAACTTCTGCAGGCTTCCCCTTGCAATTTCTTCTCCTCAAGAAGTTCTCCAGCTGGAGACACTCACAAAGTCCAGCCTTCTCCCTTCCTGTGCTCTCTTGCCTTTTCTTACTGCCCCATCTTTCCCTAAATCATCCATTTCTATCTTACCACATCCTTTTCTTTTGCGTCCTCTCTTGTTTCAATTCCCATATTTTCTTTTATCTTCTTCCTTTCTATTTTATCTTTTCACATGGCATGCAACAAAGCCTTCAGTGCTTGTCCCCAAAACAGGTAATCATTCATCCTCAGAAACAAAAGAACAATCCATCAAACCCCCCGCCCCCAAACCCACACACATTTTCTGCATATAAGTGACCTTGCTATCCAGACTTTTCACATGATTTCCCAATAACTAGAAGCAAAGCCAGATTGAGCACTGTTGTGTCATGTTGGGAGTCCAGAGGTAACACTATGATAACATTGCAGCTAAGGAATTTCTAATTTCCCTCCATAAGGCACAGCAGCCTACAGACCGAATTTTTGTTTCAATGTGTTGTGACTTGTAACAGGGATTTTCTTGGAGTTCACTTACATCTGCAAGATGAAACATGTTTTTGTATATAAATTCCATACTGAATCACAGTATTACTTCGTATCTCTGAACTTGTCCTGTGATGAATCTGATTTTGGTATCTGTTGTCATGTAATGCTGTGCAACTGACTTAAAATCCATGCCTAAGGAAAACAACCCCTCACAATCTAGCTTTAGTACTGTAGTACAAAGCAGTAAATAAAAAAAAAGAAAAAGGAAAGAGAGCAGTAACAGCAGGTAAAACATATATGGAGGGGGAAATGGAAAGATGAGATTTGAGACCAGGACGGCAGGAACAATTAGTAGCAACATCAAAGATGGATAGGAGGTAATGATCAGCTTGTAATGCTTAGTCTGTGTCAAACACAAATCCTTTACAGGCAACCAGGTGTTCCCTCACCCTCTGCAGGAAGCAGCTACTGAAACTCATTAGGAAATGACAGTGACTTATAGTAGCATCTGTAGGAGCAGAACAAAGAAAGGCTTTTGGCACCCGAATGTACAGCGCAAAAGAACATCAGTAAATATTGTGCCTGTAGTATGGGCCAGGAAACAAATGCACCCACATCCCCACGACAGACTGATAAACCACTCACCCTGCTCCTGCCTCAGTGGCAATGCCAGTGCCTGCACACTTGGCACAGTCAGGAGTGCCAAGAGCCACATCATTCTGGGATCTGCAGATGCCAGCTTGTGAGCATAAGCATTGTGGAGATGCAGCCCTGGAAAAAGAGGTAGTTGGCTTGTTAGCCTATGTAAAATGATGCATGTGGAAGAGAAAAATTTGGCAGGTATGGATTTGGGTTTGATTTCTGTTGTGCTACATGCAGTATACACAGCTCTCAATCAAATAGGGTTTTTGTGACTTCTGTGGTAATGCAGATTAGGGAGCTTTTTCCATTCTGGTCTTACAAATGGAGAAATGCATTTTCTCAGGACAGTATGAGAGCAGAGAGTGGTGCACATTTGTGAGGACAAAGAACATAGCAGGGTATACTTTCTGGTTTATGGCAGAGGAGGTTTTGGCAGATAAAAAAGATTGTAATAAAATTTTGACCTTTTTGACTTACTTTTTAATTGACTTCTGAGACAGAGCTAAACACATTCTGAACTCACTCACCTCAGAGACCAAACAGTCATTTTCTTTTGTGGACAGAAAAGATTCAGATTTTAAGCCTGTCAGAGGTCTGGAAAAAATTGAGTTCTACTTTGTACTAGAAGAGGAAACCTGCTTTGTGCTAGTAGTTAAGTTCATAGAACAACATAATAGCATAATAGATCTGCTGATATCTTTTACATTAGATCCATATATCTGTAAGGGGTTTTATAGGCTTTTATAATCAGAAGCTGTTGGGCATCCCCCCCGCTCCCCCCACCAGCAGTCTAATTTAGGTCTATCAGAGGAGATTTCTCTGTTTGGGTTTTTTTCTGATAATGCATTCAGCTTGCATGTGCATCATGTTTGTGTGATGTCTATAAACATCTGATTTTATTTCCTAGCAATAAAAAGGGAACACATTAGTTTAGTACTATTGATAGCAATTTTAGGCTGTGCTAGGCACAGATTGACTAGAAACACTTGATGTTTGCAGCTGATTTTCACAGGTATAACACACTTCAAAAAATTAGGATTTAATAATGGAAAATATGTTCTTAACTTAGTTGGCCTTTTTTTTCTGTAAACAAAGCCCACATACCATTTTAAATGTAGTTATTCCTTTAAAAATGGGAGATTGATAATGAAAACACAAATTAAAAAATAATAATTTTTAATGCCAAAATCAGTGTTTCTCAAATGGAAACATGGCAGTTCCTTCTGACTTGGAGCTTCCTGTCTATGTTGCAACTTGTAGTGCCTCCTCCTGTATGCAAATTTCTTCTGGTCACATTCACAAATGTATCTAATGTCTAAGGAGCCCCAGGCAGGTACTGTTCTTCTTTGATTCCACAGTGATACTTTAATATAAAGGAAGCTTCTGTTACAGTGAAGTGTTCTACCACTCCTAGTCTCGCAAAGTTTCACAGAAGCAGCATCAAAAAGGCTTGAGGACACTATTTTTCCTTTTTCTGTCTTCTGTAATGCAGAAATGTAATTTAGTTATCCTCCTTGTTGCCCATCTTTTTCTTGTGTTGTGTCTATTTATTGCTCCAAGAAAGCTTATTGTCCTAATGGCCAGTGATAAATTATCTTGTTCAGAGACTATCTGATTTCAATATCTGCAGGGTTTAGCAAATAATTTCATAAAATATGATTAATCTTCTACCAAAAAAAGTTGTTTTAAGTTTGGGGTCAATTAAAAACTCACATTAGTGTGGTTATCCTTGGTTTTAAACTCAGTTGAGGGTACATTTTCTATTAAAAAAAAAAAAAAACAAAAACCAAACCAAACCAAAAACAAAAATAAGCAAACAAAAAATACTAGAAGAAAAACAAAGACAAGGCCAGCTTCTGTATTCTGATCTTACATACGTATAGATCTCTTCTTGCTCAGTGCATGTGTTTCAGTCCTGGTCTCCAGCATCTTCTGTAATTTCTCTCATTAGCAATGGAACTCCAGATTTTTCCTGCTGTCAAACATTACTCCAGTATTGCTTATGAAAGAAGATATGGCTGGTTTTACATTTCATACAAATACCTGGAGGAATGCTAGGCATGATATGGTATAAAAAGCAAAATACACACTATCTGAGTAGTTAACACTGAAGTTACACTATTATGCCAAGTTTACTTAAGCTTTGCTATGTTACCTTATTCCATGAGGTTTAAAAAAAAGTTTTTCAGGAATCAAAAAAGAAATATTTACTGTTTCAGAGGAATGCAAACTTTTTTTTTTTTTTTCTATGCCCTTCAAGCCTTATGTTTTTTCTAGTATTTCTTGTGGACATTTATGGTGCTTTGCTATCCCTTGGAGTAGAGATCTATTATTTCAAATCCTAGAAGATGCCTCTGTTTCCTTCATACTGGCAGAAGTGTTACCTTGTATAAAAAGTGTAAGATAATCAGCAGCTAATGAAACTAGTTTCTATTTCCAGTTCACTTATTCTTGAAATAAAGTGTTCTTCATCTTTCTTTCCAGGAGAAATTAGGTCAGAAGGAGAGTTAGAAGGGATATACTTGTATTGTTCACTTATATAATGTTATCAGCCTAGTTTTTGCATAATTTCTCCAGATATATATCATTTATAAAATTCTTGGATGAAAATGAACATATTCCACACTTGTGAATGCATTCCACAAAATCCTTTTTTCCAGTACCTAAGAATAAGTTCTATAGCAGTACTAAAGCCCTTTTCTGTATTTGTAGGTAGAACATAGCCCTCTTAATGCTGGTAGAGCATGGCATTGCATATCAATTACTATCCTTTTTTGTAAAACAAGTTTGTTTCCAGTGTACTCATTTTAGAATTGCTGCTTCTCATCTAAAGAAGAGTGTTTGGTTCATAACAAGGGAGCTGCTTGTGATTAAGCATTTAAAGTATTACCATTTATTTCTTCATTTTAAGCATGCAGTTGGGTGTCCTCCCTCCTCCCTCCCCATGCCTTTTTTTGCGCTGCAATTTTCTTCAGTTCCAGGGTATGAAATTCCTTTGCTATATTGCAGCTTTAGCATTTTTTCCTGTAATATAAAGCTACTGATATATTTAATATTTAATATATCCTAGAAGGTAGATGTTGAAATATTTTCCTAGACCTATTGTAGTTCTAGTTCTAGTCTTAAGATTTGGAAGGAGAATGGGTGCCATGCTTATTACTGTTGTTATAGGAGAGCTGCTTGTTATCTTCTACTTGAGGTCAGACTAACAGGTGCCTTGAAAACCCTTCTTTTTCTAGAGTCTGTTTCACCAGGTGCAGCTGACAAGTTATGTTTTCAACTGCAGATCATAAATTTTGCCTTGGTTTAATCTCTCCCTTTTGTCTGTACTTGAGAAAATGTCTTCTTTTTATGATTGCCACAAAGTTCTGCCATACAGTTCCCAAGGACTATCCTTATTGCTCCATGCCTCTGCTAGTTTTGCCTTGCATTTCTCACAACTTCCCTGGAGACTAGAAAATGGAGAAGGTCTGTACCTATGTGGCATTGTCACTGCTTCTTGCCTCTGTGGTACTTGTGAGGCCTCCCTTCTGCTCACTCTTCCTCTGCTTTCCTGAACCATCCTAAATCATCTTGGCAAGAGAGAGTTTCTTCAAAGAATGTTTCAGATGACCTTAAAAATAGGACTCAGTGCAATAGAGGGTGTTAAAACAGACAAATAAGTGCTCCTTACCCTTCTGATTTGAAAGGAGAGTTTACTCCTCTATCCAGATGGAGCAGCTTAATTCTGGTAGCAGGACTTAGGAAACAGGATGCCAAAGAATTTAGTATCACCAGGAATAGGTCTGTCCACCTTGTAATTAACTATCACCTCTTCTCTAATGTCAGATACTGTGGAAGGACACCAGCAGGTTACTATCAAAAGCTCTCTTTTGTTATGCTGTCCTTTTTAAATTATCCATTCCTTTGCAAAACTGGACAACAAATACAACTCAGCTTTAGGAGGGGCTGGCAACTGCTTACTCGGAGTACAGACACTTTAATGAACTAACAAAAAAGTAGGTTGTAGAGTAGGAATCGATATTTTGTACTCAAACTAAATGACCCAGGAGGTGAAGAAGCAAGTAAGTGATGAGTTTTTGGTATTTGAGATCCTTAATTAGGCATATACTAGCAGTTAGGAGGTGGCTCCTCTCGATGGGATGTGATGCACCTCAACCTATTAACTCTGTAAATGAATGTTTAAAGGACATTAAAGGAGCTTTGCCAGTGTTTTTCTTTCAACTGTTATCCAAATGAGCAAAGCAGGTTGAAGAATGTGTGAAGTGATTAATTACACTAATTAAAAACACTTTATTTACACTTACTCTATAATTTATCATTACTACTTTTGTCAGTTGATCGAAGGTGAGTGAAGTGTTGTTTATAATTGGTATGGGAGCTAATTAAATGGTCGTTCGAGCACATTTTGGTCTATTTCCTTTGTCAATTAGAACTGGCATCGTAATAGATGACTGACCAAATGGAGATGTATAGCACAGTAGTACTGCTACTCTTTACTACTTACTTGGAGAAGCAAATGGGAAGTCAACTGACTTTAAATCTCAAGGAGAAGAAAAAAACCCTTCTCCTTTCACTTGCCTGCTATTTTTGTTTGCAACTTCATATGAAAAACTCAGGTAACAAACATGCAATTACCTCATGAAGGGTGACTAGGTAGATGTTTCTGTTGTTTGTACTGTAATTATTTTAGCCAACTCAGAGGTAATTATTGCAGAGATTTGGAATACTGCATTAATCACACTTTGGTCTTGCAATAATATAGCACTATATGTAACTAGTCATTATCTGATATTTATTTTATAATGGAACAACTACCAAATAATGTATTATTGAATATTTGTTCTACAATAAATTCTGCTCTGTAGGGTAATACATTAATCCTGTTTTGTAATTCAGCCTTTTTGTTTGTTTGTTTGTTTGTTTGTTTGTTTGTTTGTTTTGGAGATTCACCATACTGTTGCCATAGTATTATCTTGAATTGTTAGATACTGTGAAGCTCAAATGTTTGAAGTATTCCCTAAAATACTGTGGTCTAAGGATTAGGAAACAGGAGCAACTTTTCAGATGTTTGACAGGCAGACACTAGGGATAGATTGTCAGTGATATCCCCAAGAGATAAATTTCTGTTGTTTCTTTTTGGAAGTTCCTTCTTTACAAGAAAGGACTGTTTAGCTTTGTGACATAGCAATGGTGCTACAATGTGAGGACAGAAAAATATAAAGATCTTGGAGTATGTAATGGAGTTCATCACACTCCTGCAAACTTAACTTGCTCTCTTGTAGTTTAAATATGTATCACAAATACTGATTGTACTTAAATCTTATCAGACTTTCCCTTGGGAAACTGTCCTTAGAAAAGAGAGGTCCAGCAAGGCTGGACACACTTTAAGAATGGTGCAGGACTAGGCCTTCTCTATATGCCAAAAGGTGAGCTGATGGGGAAGAACACCAGCCTTGCTGAAGAGGGAGCTTTTGCTGGAACTCAGAGGGAAAAGGAGACTTTATGACCTTTGGAAGAAGAGGTAGGCAAACTCAGGAAGACTACAAGATGTCATTTGGTCATGCAGAGAGAAAATGAGAAAGGCAAAAGCTCAGGTAGAACTCAATCTGTTAACTGCTGTGAAAGATAATAAAATGTGTTTTTATAAACACATTAACAACAGGAGGAGGGCCAAGGAAAATCTCCATCCATTATTGGATTTGGGCAGGAGAGGGAACATTATCACTAAGAATGAGGAAAGGGCTAAGGTATTTAATGCCTTCTTTGCCTCAATCTTTATCAGAAAGACCAGTTGTCCTCAGGAAAACCAGACCCCTGAGCTGGTAGACAGGCACAGGGAGCAGAACAGACCTCCTGAAATGCAGGAGGAAAATGTGAGTGACCTGTTAAGTCACTTAGACATCACAAAGGCTATATGGGGAAGGATGGGATTCACCAGAGGATGCTGAGGGAGCTGGAAGAAAAGCTCACCAAGCCACTCTCCATCATTTATCATCAGTTATCAGGATGGTTGACTGGGGAGGTCCAGACAACAGGAGGCTGGCAGATGTGATACCTGTCTACAAAAAGTGTTGGAAGGAAGAACTACAGGGCTGTCAGCCCAACCTTGGTGCTGGGGAAGATTATGGAACAGATTATTCTGAGTGTGATCACATGGCACATACCATACAATCAGGAGATCAGGCCCAGCCACCACCAGTGTAGGAAAGGCAAGTCCCATTCACCAAAACCTGATCTCTTCTTATGGCCAGGCAACTGCCTCAAGGATAAGGGAAAGACTGTGGATTTAATCTACCTGGACTTCAGTAAAGGTTTGGTACTCTCTCCCACAGCATTCTTCTGGAAAAACTGTCAGCCTGTGGCTTGGACTGGGGCACTCTTTTCACTGAAAGGGTGATTAAGCATTGTAAAAAGCTTCCCAAGGAGGTGGTGGAGTCACCATCCCTGGAAGTATACAAAAAATGACTGGAAGTGGCACTTTGTGCTGTGGTTTAGTTGACAAAGTGGTGTTCAGTCAAAGGTTGACCTCAGTGATCCTGGAGGTCTTTTTCAACCTTAACAATTCTATGATTCCATCATGTGTTTGCTTTTAAAACCTCACTTGTCATCTGGTAATATTACAAATATTAGAAATTTAATAGGATGAGTTCATTTCCTCCCATCTCTAATCAGTGTCAGTGTACTGAAGCAGTCTTTCAGCACTTTGAAAATTGCTTAACTTCTGACACTGGTAAGCTCCTTCGAGCCCAAGTTCCAAGTTCCTACTGGCTTTGTTTTATGAAATACTCTTCTGCTTATGACTACCATGGGCTATGATTCAGGTGAGCTCTGCTACTTGTGTGGTCACTAGACAAGTTCTTACCCTCAGGTGGAAGGGAAGAAAATATTTGATGACTCACCAGCTCTGATTCCTAAACATGATTCCTGTCCTTTCAACTACTGTTGGTGCTGATGCCTGTTTTTTGTAATCTCTCACTGAATCCTCAGTCAGCAGGAATGACTGTTCATCTAATCAAAATTCAGTACTGTGTTGATGCACTTTGGTCTTTGCTGGTTTTGGTTTGATTTGTTTTTTTAGCTAGAATAGTATAAGCAGGTACTGAGAAGTATCCTAGTATTTTGCTGTTCTGCCATTTTAAATATTTTTGTTTGCAAATACTTGCCATTCAAGAATAATTTATTAAAAAATACATTAAAAATTATATTTTTAAGGTTGTGATTTGCTTCCTTGGTTCAGTTTTTGTTTTTTACCCTGAATGGCATAAGAAGGAAGAGGACATGGTCTGAAGAGAGCAAAAATTACAGGCAAAATATTTTATTTTCAAAGAAAATGTTGCTCTTGAAAATTAAAAAGACAAATGTTTTCATAATTTAATTTTTTTCCTCACTTTTGACCCATTTATGAATGATAATAGTAGCCTGGATTCTTTGTGTCACTTTGTTTCCTGCAATACACTCTTAATGTGATGTCCTTGAGTTATTAATAGTCTCATCATTTCAGACCACTCACTTCCTTAGTTTGGTTTTTAAATAGCAACATTGCACCTTATAGCAGCATTGTGTGTTGTATATCCCGAAGGAAAAGCAGTGGCCCCTGAAGGAATCCTGCCAGTGCAGATCCCTGTCCCTCACAGGCCAGAGGGCACAGCACAGCCCCAGCTGTGCCATGGGGCTCACCCTGCAACCCAGTTCCCCCTTGGCAGAAGCAGGCAGGTGCTGTGGAAGCTCTCCTCTGCTGTGGTTTGTCTGGAGCCTGGAGCTCACCAGCTTACACTGATGGCCACATGCAGCATTCTCAATGCCATGCATCAGGCTGGTCAGTGCAATGTCAGACTGTGCTTTGTCAAATGCAGTGTGGCCAAGTGTGGGCTTCAGTGCCACTCTCTCTAGTAGGAGAGCACTGCCTCTGCTCCTCTTCCCCATTTGGACTGAAGTAAGTGTGCAACATACTCTCAGGTCCTCCACATCTCTTAAACGAGTAAGTTTTGAAATACGAACCATAACAGCCGTGTAATAACCAGCACAACTGCCAGTAGGAAGGGTGGGTAATATAAATTAAGGGAAAGAGCTTCACACTGCCTAAATGGGAGGGTCATTTTCCTCTAACCCTGTCATGCCAGCCAGCACCTGGGCCTCCAAATTGCAAAAGAAATTCCTGTTTCCCTTCTCTGATTCCTAGAAAAGTCCTCTGCTCCACATCACCTCTGAAGTTTCTGTGTGAGTTGACTCCATAATGTAAGCATATTATCCATCCACATCTGTTCTCTTCTTGCCTGGTCTTCTCTGTGCTCCAGCAGCTTTCCCCCACTCAGGTGCAGTTTGTGTCTCAAGACATCACCCTCTTCCTCTCCTTCCAGCTCCTTTCTGAGCTGGATTAGAGAGGCCAGTGTAGGGAAGCTTGCACACTGCTCTGCTCAGGGTTAAAAGGAAGAGGAAGGTATTGTCTGCAGTACCTGTCCTTCAAACTGGAGACAAGTTAAAGAGTTGATTGCTATAACCCACTCCATCATTTGAACTTGGTCCACAGTGGTGTTGTCTCTTGCAGTATGATGGCTTTGACTTAGTTTCCTGAATTTTCACTCTTACCTCTACTATTTTTATAAAGGAGATGAGAATGGCACAAACTGAATCAGTGAAAAATTGGTACTATCAACCTGAATAATCCAACATCAATATTCTTTAACAAGGAAAATAGTTTTTTTATGTGGTGTTGAAAACATAAGGGAGAACAGGTATTTATATCTTTCTCATACCCTCAAATAGAAACCAATCATAATACAAAATTTTAAAGCGATACTTACTACAGATCATCGATATCTGCTACACTGAATGTTATGAAGCCTGAAGTGGTTGTTTCAAATTGAACAATTGCAGTAATTATGTCTCACTAAGGGAACCACTAAGACTGAATTGTGCTACCAGTTAACTAGTGATTTCCAGTGCATAGCTGAAAATAGAGGATTTCCAGCTGCCTTAACTCTTCTGAAAGCAAATAAAACAACAGTTGGATGAATGTTTTTTTATGCTAACATAACAGAGTTTAAATTCTAGCCTGGAAAAATGGTAGATTATTGCCAAGAGCTTTCAGTGTACAGCACACAAACTTCTCTTCTGAGTGAGCTTCAGGCTTTTCAGAAGGTTTGGTTTTACCTTTGGATTGAAATCTCAAGAATGTTAATGAGATAAGCAATCCATCTTTTCCCTATCAGACAAGGTGGGACTGCTTGTAGTCCCTGAAAAATGATCTCATGTTTTTCTCATGGTCACATTGATTGAGTTCAAATGTATCTTCTAGTTTGTCTGCTTTATTCAGGTGAGTAGTCACTACTCTATTCTACAGTTGCTTGGGCTTATTTAAAATTCTAGGCTTATTTAAAATATATCTCTCTCAAATTACTTTGTAATTATTTAAATGTATGTATGTTTTAATTGTTCATTACTGGTTGTTAAGGTACAAAATAAAAACTGCTAAATAAAACCAATATTTTAGTGAACTTCAAACTATGATGTGTGAAACTTTTTACATTTTTTATTTCAACGGGGTTGGATAAGTTTCTTTAAGTGCATGGCAGTGTTGAAACTAAATGGTGCAGGGAACCCATGTATGTGTTTCTAGCTGGCAATGTAAATCCCCTAGTGAGCCACAGTAATATGAAAGCAGCACTTGAAAGCCAGATGCAATGAAAATTTAAACATATTGCGTTCATAGCATGTGATAGTTTAATCATTATTTAAGCTTTAGAAATGTCACAGCATAATTACTTTCAGAATGAGTACAAACACTTTCATGCACAAAAATTGCTTTCTTCTTGCAACTTTTGCTTCTCATGGGGAAGTTATGCTTTTGTGAAATTCTTGAACTTGATCTTGTTCATCACTTGATCACAGAAAAATACTCAATGAAAATTCAAATCCAAAAGATTGAAATAAACCCTACAGATCTTTTTAGAACTAAGCATGTATTTTCTTTATGTTCTTAAAATAAAAAATAAATCTGTGAAAGTATTTATTTCATTAAAGAAGAAATTTTGCAACAAAATCAGTTAAATAGAAAATGCTAAATAAACCCTATTTGCAGAGCCAGGGAATGGAAAGTAGCAAAAGCTGGATTTATAAGCACCCATACAGGATTAAATTCAGCTGTCCTGTGGACGTGGTACATTTTTAGTGGTGTCTCAGCATACATGGAACTCTACCTTCTGTACTTATAAGGAAAATACAGGCTCCAGAACTTACTTGATTTTGCAGTATAAATTGTGTTGATATGTAAATTAGTGTCAAAATCCCAGTCTACATTTAGATGCCAACACCTCCTCTTTACATAGCCTACTATGATTTGTTTATAATATGACTGGCTCAGGTTGGATTTGGAAAATAGCAGTTATAATGGTTCTGCCATTTCTGAGAAATAGGCCAGAGGAAAAAATACTCTGTGTAATTCGGGGGTGGGGTTGTTTGCACATTTTCCAAGTGGCAATCTTTTTGGAACAGCTTTACATCCTCATAGCAAAGACTTAAAGGTCATAAAAACTGCCTTTGTATCAGGAATGTACTGGAAGTTATTTCTGGTAAATTCATAGGAATTTTTTCATTACAAGTCTGTTTAAAACTGATCTTACCACGTTTTGTAGGAGCAAGATCACTGTAACCATTTCACATCTCTTAAAGCTTGTGTCACCTTTTGTGCTCTTGGGAGCTTGTTAGGGGTAACCAGAAGATGAACTTGTCATCCCTGTAGAGCCACTGATTCTGCTATAGATGGCAGCTGTTGTGTTGAAGGTAACCTATTCACTGGCCAAGGTATAACCCTTTCTCCTCCTCTTGTATTTCACTTCCTGGGCCCTGACACTGAAAGACACCAATATCAGTGAAAACAGAGAGAGGATTAAGTGTGTATTCTTTAATGTAGCTCTCTGTGAATCATAGAATGACAGAATGGTTTGGATCAGAAAGAAGCTTTAAGATCACCTAGTTCCAATCCCCCAACCATGGATTGGGACGTCCTCAACTAGACCGGGTTGCTCAGGGCTCCATCCCACCTGGCCTTGAACACTTTCAGGGATGGGTTATCCACAGCTTCTTGGGACAACTTGTGCCATTGCCTTGCCATCACAGGAAAAAAATTTCTTCCTAACTGCTAATCAAAAGCTACTCTATCAGTGTGAAGCCATTGTGCTTCATGCCCTTATAAAAAGTCTCTCTCCATCTTCCTTGTAGGTTCTCTTCGGGTGTTGGAAGGCCACAATCAGGTCACCCTGAAGCCTTTACTTTTCCAGACTGAACAATCCCAATTATTTTAGCCTTCCATCATAGGAGAGGTGCTCCATCTAACTTAGCAGCTCTCCTCTGAGCTTTCTCCAACAGATATTCTTTCTGTGCTGGGGCCCCCAGAGCTGGAGGCAGCACTGCAGTGGGGTCTCACCAGAGCAGAGCAGAGCAGAGGGGCAGAATCCTCTCCCTCACAGTGTGGCTGCTGGCCACACTGCTTTGGATGCAGCCCAGGACAGGAATGGCTTTCTGGGCTGTCAGTGCCCGTGGCTGGGTCATGTCCAGCCTCTCATCCACCAGCACATCCAAGTCCTTCTCAGCAGGGCTGCTCTGATCTCTGATCTGTTCAACCCCCAGCCTGATACCAGGGGTTACCCCAACCCAGGAGCAGCACCTTGCACTTGGGTCTTTTTAAACTTCATGAGATTCCCATGCACTCACTTCTCAAGGTTGTCCAGGTCCCTCTGGATGGCAGCCCATCCTTCAGGTGTGGCAACTGCACCACTCAGCTTGGTGTCATCTGCAAATTCGCTGCACTTGATTCCCGTGTGGAAAAATTGGGAGATTTGCTATGCGCATGTGGTAAACTAAATCACTTGCATGTGAACCTAATGAAGATTATAACATTTTTAGTTTCACAAAACTACTAAATCACTGTGGAAAGTGCCAGTGTTCATGGTCCTGACATGCCCTTCAGTCTGGCAGCCCCAGTTTAGGCTCACTGCCTGTACTTGGCTCTCCTGCTGTGCAGTTCTGTGGTGGGGAAGGTAAGATAGCTGAAAAATAGTTGTCAAAGATTCATTGAGATCAGGGTGTGTCCTGCATGATGAGAAGAGCAATTAATATTTTAAAGGCTGCCATCCATCCCTACAGGCACCACAGTATTACATCACTCTTTGTACAGGACAGTGGCAGTAATCAATAGATCTAATGTGCTGGAGGCTCAGGGAGGGACAAGTTAGCATTTCCCAGGCAGAATGACTGGATATAATTAAGAGAAATAAACAAGGCTTATCCTTAGGGGAAAAAAAAAAACCCTCATCAACTATTCTGAGTGGAAAAGCAGGAGCTCTTTATCAAATAGTACGGTTGGATTTGTTCAGGCATAGAATTTCTTCACCAGTCAAAACCATACATTTCTTGCAGAGAAAGCAATGTGGTCTCTTGCTTGAACATGATGACTGAGTGGTAAGAAAACAAAGTAATGTATGCATTTTTATTAATGAAAAGTCAAATTCTGAAAATCTGAAGCCAGATCCACCTGATAATTTCTAGACTCACTTGACAGATAATACAGGTATATTCTTTCATTGAAGCTTTCTGACTGTTCTCAAATCCTGTCCCCACAGGGCCCAGCCTCCTCTCCCAGAGTGCACTCCAGCTCAATTCCAAACCTGACGGATCCTTCCAGTACTCAGCCAGCTACCACAGCAACCAGACCCTGGCCCTGGGTGAAACAGCATCTGCCCAGCTCCCGTCCCGCAGCAGTCAGGCCAGAGGTGCCATCCAGAGCTACAGCCAGGTATGTGTCCTAAGCAATCATGGTCTCTCACACCTGAAATTGTGTGCAGTGGGTCCCAGGAAAGAGCTGTTTGGCACTTCCCACATCTGAAATTCTGCCCTTATGTTCTGTCTCATTCAACACACCTGCAGCAGGGTGGAGTTACCATCTTGATTTTTGTAAATCTCCAGTGGGTTGACTTGCATAGTAATAAAGTAATGCTGATTAACAAGGAGATCTGAATGCCAGATTTACTTACTTGCTTGCATATATATTTTGGTAATAGCATGTTCAAGCATTTAATTTTCAAAGTAAGTTTCTTTGACTGTGCTGATTAGGAGTCCATCCTAAAGTCTAGGACCTGGCCAGCATTGGTTGAGCACATTACTGAAAGTAAGTGCCAAGAAACAGAAACAAAGCCAGGTTTGCACCAGATGTGAAACCTGCCTGGGATACCATGCATCACATGGTGCTGTGGCCTCATCTCAAGTGTAGGAAACATTTTTTTCATCACATATTGTAGGAAAGTCGCCTCTCCATTTGAAACATTTTCAAAGATTGTCTCAGATACTCATGAAATCTTTGTAAATCCTTCTGCCTGTCTAAACCATCCCTCTGGCTCTGACATGCAATCCTCTCACCTTCTGTGTTTTTTGCTGTGACATCAAAGCCTCTCAGTAGAAAGTTAAGCTTCAGTTTAGATAAAAATTCAAGAAGCGTTCATGCCTCTGTACATAAACAAAGTCTAACTGGGTTGTATTGGTCAGCACAGGTTTTTCTCTCTGTTTAGATGCTAACCATCCTAGCAAAGCAGATCATCTCAGTATGATACCAGGACATTGTGCAGTTCAGGATTCCATAAAAGAGAGTAGTTATATGAATTTCAAAGCCTTAAATTGCTAAGAGATTTCAAGTATTAGAGTAATGGCAGAGTTTGTGGGATACTGAGAGACATACAATATTCTATTCTCTCAATTTGCTCAGAAAAGCTCCCTATTCTCTAAGACTGAAAAATGAAATAAAGCACAGTTAAATTAAATTTCAAATTGGGTAGGTACTTTTTTTTAATCTATAGACTCTTTTACACTGAAAAAGACCTCTAAGACCAGAGTCCAAATATTAACCCAGCACTGGCCATGGGTGAATCATGTCCCCAACTGCCACATCTCATGTCTCCTAAATATCCTCAGGGATGGTGACTTGACAACCCTTTCAGTGAAAAAAATTCTCCTTGGTGTCCAACCTGAACCTCACCTGGTGCAGCTTGAGGACATTTCCTCTTGTCCTGTTGTTAGTTGCCTGGGAGAACAACCTCCATCTGAGTACAGCCTCCTTTCTGGCAGTTATAGAGACCAATAAAGTCTCCCCTGAGCCTCCAGGCTGAACAACTCAGCTGCTCCTCATAGCACCTATGCACCTATACTCCAGACTCTTCACCAGCTCTGCTGCCCTTCCCTGGACATGCTCCAGCATCTCAATGTCTTTCTTGGCCTGAGAGATCCAAAACTGGACACATGATTTGAGGTGTGGCCTCACCAGTGCTGAGTAGAGGATGATGTTCACTGCCCTGGTCCTGCTGGTCACACTATTGCTGGTCCAGGCCAAGATGCCATTGGCCACCTGGACACACTCCTGGATCATGTTCAGCCAGCTGTCAACCAGCACCCCAGGCCCTTTTCCACTGGGCAGCTTCCCCCAACCTGCAGAGCTGCATGAGGCTGTTGTGGCCAAAGTGCAGGACCTGGCACTTTTCTTTGTTGAACCTCATGTAGCTGGCCTCAGCACATCCATCCAGCCTGTCCAGATCCTCTGCAGAACCTGCCCACCCTCCTGCAGATTAACACTTCCAGACAGCTTGTTTTTTTTTTCTGAAAACTGATTGAGCGTGCACTCCATCCCTTTGTCCAGGTCACTGATAAAGACATTAAACAACACAGATTCCCGGGGAATTCCATTTGTGGCAGGCCACCAATTTGATGCAACCTTTCACCACCATTCCCTAGGCCCAGTCACCCTGCCAGTTTTTTTACTAGTGAAGAGTGCCCCTAGCCATGCCATGGGCTGCCAGTTTCTCCAGGTGAATCTTGTAGAAAAGAGTGTGATCTGGAGCTGTGCTTTTTAAAAAGCATCATACTCTGGGGGTTAGCCTGAAAGACTGTGATGCAGTCTTTAAGGAGGCTGGAAAAATGAGAAGATGGAAATGGAGCAGGTTATGAGAGTGACAGAAACAAAAACAAAGTAAAAGGGAAGGACAAAAAAATCTTTTTTTAAAAAAAAGGCAGGAAAGAAAATTATGCAGTTTTGTAGAGGTTACATATATTATTAATATAAACTTTATTATACTCATTGATAGAAAAATATGAATTCATGGAGGGGGAAAAATAATGATCTAGATTTTTTCATTGAAATTACACTGATCAGACACTGCTTAGATCTGAGAAGCTCTCATGAGCCATCAACTTCAGAGAACTGATTTCCTTCAGAAAGGTAATTAGTAAGTTAGAAAGGCAACATTTCTAATCCTTTGTTTTTCTTGGTATGACAGGACAGAAAATAGATTTTCTTTTTACTTTCCTCCACATTGTAGGTTAGATATTCCTGCAGGAAAATAGTTCAGGAAACTTAATAATTTTTCACACCATGATGCTGCAAAGGATGCCTGACAATTTCAGATGAATTAAAATATATTTTGAAAATTCTAACAAACTGCCATGTAAACTATTAATTAATACCATTAAAAGTATAAAAGAGGTTTTAAAAGAGGTAAACAGGATGAGGAAAATTCAAAGGTTAAAATTAAAAAATTCTGAATATGACCATTGCTGATCCTACTATTGCAGGGAAAAAATGTCAATCCTAAGAATTGTTTTGCTATACTTATTATAATTAAAATAAACCTCAGGAGCTGAAGCTTCTCAGATTGGGATCATTTCCTTTGGTATTTGTGTGCAAGGAATATAGCTATCTCTCAACATGAATGATACTCCAAATGCTTGCAAAATAAATGTAAATAGTCCCAAGGCCAGCTGTGACAGCAAGAACAATTTGTGAAAATGCAATTGTATAAAAAAGAGAAACTAATTAGTCTTGGGACTTCCTGTATAGTGTTGCAAAGTGCAATCTAACATTTTTGTCAATTTGGTGGAGCTCATTATAGATCATAGAGTTTTTCCAGTGCTTTGTCTACTTTAGAACACAAAACTTTTATCTTATAAATACTACTGGGATAGGATTTCTCAGAAAAATCTGCTCCTCTGGCAGGGAATTACTCTGCTCCCCTACTGATAACTGCATTTCAAACTTGGTGTCCAACCAGGTTTAGTGCAACCTTGAGAATTATCATCTTATGTTGCAGAGATATCAAAGGAGTATAAAAAATAGCATGCACTAAAGAGTTGTTTTCCACATGCTCTGCCATGTGTTTGCAAGGGGACAGGAAAGAAAGTTTACGTTCTGGATGAGGATTTGTTTAGCTATTGGTAATGTGGCAGTCTTTTCAGAGGCTGTGCCAGCAACACAGGTAAATCCCTACTGCATGTTATCCTGTGTACCTGATGCTTTTGCACTGAATAAACTGGAAGAGAACTGGAAAACCTTAAAAACAAAAAAGTAGATGGAAATTAAAGGTGATTAAAAAGTCTTGAAAATCCATTTTACAGTTAGTGTTCTAATTTGTCTCCTTTTTCCTATAAACAAATAATAAGTTTGTCAGTCATCAGACCACCACACCTCACTGGCAAATTAGAGCTAGAATGTATTAATTTTTAAAGCAGAAACTGTATACTGGCCATAGAGTAACAGGCTGCTTGATAACATACCCAGACAAGAGCTAAAATAAAAATTTCCCTTCTGGCAGGTATGGCCAATGACAATATGTTTAAATCCAGATTCCAAATATAAACATAATAATTTTTCTGTCATAAAGAAAACAAGGTGAAATCTTAAAATAGATTACTCTTATTACAGCACTTGGAAAACAATTCACTAGTAGAGATTATGGCAGTGGAAATCTGCAATGCTGTTTTGATTCTACCATAGGTAATGACTGTAGCTTCCACTGCTGCTTTATAAACAGAGATGGACCATCTCTGGACACACTGAAAAGATCTCACACAATTCTGTTTGTGGATGTAGAAGACTACAATTACCTACTTTCATCTATATGTATGACCTTTGAGAGCAGAACAGGTAGGCTGAGAAATTTTCCTAACAGTGCTGGAATTTTGGAATGGAGCAATGGAACAGAGTCAGGAGTAAGAGGTGAAATAGGCCATATTTGAGGGATTCAGAGGTATAGTCTGGCATCTGTTATTGTATAAGAGCATTTGAACATAGGGTAGCATCCTCCTAGTCAGGTCAGGAACTTACAACATTAAAGCAGTCCTGCAGAAGAAAGGCCTTTCTATAGGTCCTGCACTAACCCTGAAGGGTGCCTCCCAAGACTAGAGAATGTTATGCAATTTCCATGCCCCCTTCTACCCTTTGTTTGAGTGTTGATAGAGGCATTGCACCACAGCAGAGTGAAGCCTTACAGAAGGTTCTTTGGGCTGACAGGAAAAAAAACTAGCCATCAACAGGCTGGCAAGTCTAGCTATCTCTGAAAAAGGTCAGAGCATTACTGAGACTGTGAAACTGAGCTTGCACCTGTGGAATGCTCTAGAAAACCCTAGTAAGGATGAACCAGTTTTCTGCCTAAAGCTACCATCACACACCGATATTTAAAAGCCAACAGGGGCCTGGAGGGAGGTTTTCCACACAACTTGGAAAATCTTCCCTAATATCAAGAAAAAAGGTCTCCTTATGAACCACAGTGTACTGTATATGACTGTGTTAATATTTAGCAGATGTGACCTTTTTTGAGGTTTTAAGGGCAAAAAGATCAAAAAAGAGAGCAAAACGGGCTGAAAACTGGTGCTGGCATTTACTACTAAAATAAAGTTAATCCAGACCTAAGATGGGCATGCAGACATATTCAAACCTCTGGGAGCAATCTCCAAGAATCAATATGCTGATTCATAATTAGCAGCAGACCCCAAAGTTTCACTTAAAGTTGTCTAGTCATTTTGTAATTCCTTATCCATGAAAAACTTTCTGCAAAATAAATAAGTCAACACAGTTATTTGCCCCTGTCAATTCTACTCTACAGAGCAGAAATCACAAACCCCAACTCCAAAAATACTTAATTTCCTGAAATTCAGAGCATTAAATGCTTGAATGAACAGGCAAACAACAGTTAGACTGTTCTCTAGTCTCCTATAACTGGATATCTCAAATAATTTTCTGTATGAAGCTCTGGATACTGTTTTGTATCAGTAGAAAATGATCTTAGTAACATTAAATGGGAAAGAAAATATTTTTATAGCTGTGTTAATTTCTCATGTTTTTTTTCACACATTCCAGCTTCTAAAAAGGATATACCAGAATCCATATATTGAATCCAAATAAGCAAGGCTACTTTTATTTGGGATGCCAGGGAAATTAAACCCCTGTGTCTTGGAAGAGATATTCATAGGGCTGAAGTAAGGAAGTCCTTGATTTTTATTCACATCTATGAAATAGGCAGATACTAGAGAATATAATTACTGAGAAGCAAATATGCTCTTAGTTTATTAGCTTAAACACAGTTTTGTTATCAGGTTGACGAAAATAATAAATAAATGGAAAAATAAGGAAAAAATAACATTGTAATTCATTCTTCCATATAAAGTATGTCACACTGCAGGGTGAACAGTGATGTGTCTTTACGTCTGTCTTAAGCCATAGACAGGGAGAGACACAATGAAAAACTAAACCACATTTTGTCTCTGAAAACGTGTGGACAATGTTACTGCACACTTGGCCCTTTGAAAAAACCTAAGAACCTCATGGTACATTTAAGACAGGTCTGAGATTAGTCACATCCTAGAAAATACTGCATGCTAATGTTTTCATTGCAATCTGTTCATCCATAAGTTCTCTCCTTCACACAGAGCAAATGCTTAGCTTTTTAGGAAGTGCTATACACTGCATTTTTAATTAAGCATTTAATTATTGTGTCCCACCACTACACCTTGTTTCCTATAACAAATCATCATGAAATAGGATTTTTGGGGTTTTTTTGAATTAGTGCTTGCAGAGTGCCTGAAGCTTTATTTATTAGGAATATGGGATAATACTGGTTTACTTGAAATTAATTAGTCTAAATCCATGACATGTGAAGCAGTGTAGAAGTAGATTAGGAAAAGAAATTTTGTATATATGATGACAGTGCTTGCCTAAAATCCTTAGGATCAACAGCAAACTGTTAAAGTTACCAATGTGTTGAAGAAGTAACTGGTGCATTGGTTATATTGCAGAAAACAGAGTTTAGTACAACAGTATTTATTATCATTATTATTATTATTATTATTATGCCACTTAACAGTCCAAAAAGTAAAATTTATTAACAAATATCAATTGATAATGTAGCTAGTTTGAATGACATTTTGTTTTGTGCAAAATTTGCTCTGCCCATATTGTCTTAAACCATGCCAGACTGTTTTTGTTTAATGAAAGTTATTACCATATAGTCTAAACCTGGAAAATGAAAACTGTACTCCTATCAAATACATTATTGGACAGTCAGCTGAAGATTAGTCCTTCTTTCCAGTTTAAAGCATATATGGTAAGTAGCTCAGCATGAAAGTAGCTTTTAAAAGTTCACTGATGTTCCCACAGTTTTCCTTCCTGTTTTTTGTTATGAGCAACTTGAGCTTGTTAACCATTTTTGAAAATGTCAAGGTTTGTACTCGAAGCTGTGGTGTTGGTTACTCGCTGCTGCAATCTGAACAGCCCAGCTCAAAAGAGAGCAGCTGCTTCCATCTGTGAGCCCCTTGCTCACCTGGCAGTCACCATGCAGAGCACCTGGAGGGGAACAGGTTACACTCCATTTATGTGCAAAGCCATTGCACTGTGAGGTGAAAAACCTCTCAAAGCCAGGGAGGTTTGTGTCTGGCAGTGCTCTCTTGAGAGGCCTGAACAATGTCAGTGCTGGTAGTGTTTTCCATGCTACTAACAGCTGGGAGCAAAGCTCCAGGAGGAGCTTCTCCAAAGCCTTGTTTCTTGTCTCTATCTAGGAAAATACATATTCTTAACCCAGATACAAAGCATCTAAGATGAGGGGGCAGGTTCCAAAAGTAAAAAAAAAAAAAAAAAAAAAAAAGACACAAACATTTCCAGTGGGCATACACAGGAAGAAGTACAGATTTCTGGCATTTTGAATCTTGTTTTTTTTCTCTGATTAGTTACATTGTCCTCAGTTCCTGACCAAATCCTTTATTGAATATCCTAGTGCAAATAAATTTCATACTAGGAACATGGTGCTTTTGCCCACTTGTTTTTTTGGTTTTTGTTTTTTTTTTAGGATGTTACTGAAAAACCACATTGCTATTCAATGTATAACAATGCTGCTGTTGGCATTCACAACACCTCTTCGAATTGAGTCACAAAATTCATTATTCACATTTTAAAGCTTCTTCTGACTAAAGGAAATCAGTAGCTGAGAGGTGCGTGTGTGTTTTGGCAAAGCACTGGTCAGACTGTGTTGTCAACTCCGAGGATCCAGAGCACTTTCTGAGGTTTCAAGTAAATCTCCTGCATAACCAGAAAAAAATAGTATCTGAATCCAACAGTGCATTTTCCAACAGAGCGCTGAGCTCTCACTCACTGCGGGGTGCAGTTATGAGAGGATTTTAATTTTACCAGACTCACACAGCCTAAGATCCCCGATTTAAAGGGAAAAAAAAAAAAAAAAAAAAAAAGGAGCCGTCTGTGTGTGAGGGCGAGCTCCATCCTCTGTGGCTTCAGAAGCGGCTCAGGCACAGAACCGAAATTTCTCATGGGCAGCATCTCCCGAGGATTTTCTCTCACTCCCTCTACCCAGCCCCCCTCAATTACTGGTCTTAGAGGGGACTCAGCGCTGCCTTGCCCACGGGCAGCGGGCCGGTGCCGGGAGCTCTCTCCTCCTTCCCTTTGCAGATTCCCCGCTGGATGCGGCCCAGGGAAGCGCCCGGCCCGGCAGCTCCTCCCGCACCCCCCGCCCCTTGGCGCCGCGTAACTGAGTGCGGGGCGGCCGCTCTCCGGGCGCCTCGGCCGCACCGGCCGGGCCCTCCCTCCCTCCCTCCGCCCCTTCACCGGGGCCGCGGGGCAGCCAACTCCCGGAGCCGTGCCGCTCCGCCTAGGGACACAGATTGCTGGCAGCGGAGGAAAGTTACTCCATTAGAGGCTTTTTCGAGGCTTCGGCCGCCCTTCTCTAATGTATGCAGAATAAAGGGGCGCGGGTGTATATATTTGTGTATATGTAGGTAGGTAAGTATTTGAGCCGGGGCTAAACCCTGCCTGCTTTACGGGTGGGTAGGCGAGCGCGTTCCGGAACCGGAGCCCCGGAGCGCTGTGCCCCACGGCCGGGTGCCGGCTTCAGCCGTCGGGAGGAGTTTCGACGCCTCTCGGCCCGAGCCGGCGGCTGCTTTTTCCCTGAAAATGCTTTAGCAGATTACGGACTCCCGTAATCCCGCGGGTGCCGGCTTGGTTGGAGGTCAGAGAGGGGCTGCGTGCGGCCGGGGGGCTGCTCCGGCCGGCGGGCCCGCACCGCCCCGCGCAGGGCCGGGGGAGCCGGGCGCCCGCCGCCGCTGACGCCTCTGCCTTTCCTTCCCGCAGCAGGGCCCGGGGGGCCGCGGCGCCCACCCGGGCGGCCCGGAGCCGCCGCCGCCGCCCGCCGCCCCGCAGCCGCGGGAGCCCTTCGCGCCCAGCCACGGCAGCGCCTTCCACCTGCCCGAGCCCCAGCACGCCGCCGCGCTCTACTACGCCAGCTCCACGCTGCCGGCGCAGCGGGTGAGCTCCCCGCTGCCCGCCCAGCCCGGCGGCTCCCCCACCAAGCTGCCGCGGGCCGGCTCCGCCGCCGAGGGCGCCGCCTACGCCACCGCGCAGCGCCTCTCCTCCCCGAAGCAGTCCCCCAGCCGCCTGGCCAAGTCCTACAGCACCAGCTCGCCCATCAACATCGTCGTCTCCTCGGCGGGACTGTCGCCGTCCCCCATCCGAGTGACCTCCCCGCCCACCGTCCAGTCTAACATTTCCTCCTCTCCTATCCACCAGTTAAGCTCCACCATCGGCACTTACGCCACCCTGTCGCCTACCAAGCGGCTGGTTCACGCTGCCGATCAGTACAGCAAGCACTCCCAGGAGCTGTACGCCACCGCCACCCTGCAGAGACCCGGCTCCCTCGCAGGTAAAAGCGCGGCCGGCAGCGCCTCGGGTCCGCGGCGGGGGCCGGGGCTGCGCGGGGCCGCCGCTCCCGCGGAGGGAGGCGGTGAGGGGCGAGGGAGAGGCGGGGGCAGGGCCGCCGGCCGGGGACGGGAGGGAGGGAGGGAGAGAGGAGCGGGGGGCGCTTGACGGAAGAACGGTACTTGGGGGAATGCGGGTGCGCTTCCTCCCAGGTCGTGCCCGGAGAGGCTGCCTGCCGCCTCTTGAGCAAAGTACCTGAGTTGTCCCGGCTCGTCCCGCCTTCCCGGCGCCGGGCAGGTGTGCGCGCTGCCGGGGGTGCGGGGCTCGCCGCGCTCCCTGCTGCGACCCGCCGTGCGGGTGGGGGCTTCGTTACTATGGCGAATCTCTTCGCTGCCGCGAGCTGCGCCTCGGAGCCTTTTGCAGGGAATCTCTCTTCCCCGGATTTACAGGCGGCTCGGGCGTACCTGACAAGTTTGGGGTTACTTAGCAGGAACTCGCGGTGTACCGAGTCGTGTCGTGTAAGAGGTGGCGGTGATTTGGCTCCGAGTGCTCTTAGGGGAACAGGCTGTTACAGCTGATATAATGTCTCTGTAAAGGCAGACTTTGAGCAGATCCTAGAAGTGAGATACTGGTGCGCTGTTCTCTAAACCATCTCTTTGCTAAACTGAGCATCCTTCAAGGGTGGGTTTTTTTTGTGTTCTCAAAATTTCCAGTTTCATTGCTATAGTAACAGCTGCTATGCTCTTATGTTCTCTTGTGTGACATAAATAGATTTGAAGATAAATAGGATACATATAGAAGTTTGGTTGAGTTTATCAGTCAGGTACACAAGTTTCTTACTGGAGTGAAGACCTCACCCCCCTTTCTTCTCTCACCCACCTCCCCTCCCCCACTCCAGCTGTTGTCGGCATCCTATATAATTCCAGTGTGTCTAAACACACAGATGGAATTAACTAATAATAAAATACAGTTTTGATCTATCTCCTGGTAAGAACTATTTGCTGGATTTTTTCTCCTATTTAAAGGGCAGGGATTTTTAAGCTTTATATTTTCACAAAGATATATATATATATATATGTATTACACCACATTTTAATTTCAAAATTAGTAAAATGGCAATATCATTAAATTAAGGTAAAATTCAAGATCTCGGGGTGCTTATATTATGCCTGTTGTCAAATACTTTCAGAATACTAAGTGGTTTATTTAGCAATTATGTATTAATACAACTTCTTCCTGCTGTAGTCCAATATACTGTTGACCACAAATATTAAATACTGGCATTCTACAGTGTAAATTTGGAATTGCAGCTGGCTTTATAATTTAGGAAGTTTTCTAACTTCATCCTGTAGCAGAAGTTTGAGCCTAAAAAGGCATGAGTGGAACTGTCAAAGGGAAAAATATCGATTTGAAACTTACATACCTGTGGCTGTGTGCTAGTAGTATTTGCCTGAACTTTTGTTCTAGGATGGAAGTCTTTGCCTTGGGAAGTTTCTAACAGGCGCAGTACTTTTTCCTATTTATGGACTGTTAGCATTGGAATTTGTGTTGTACTGGGGGCTTGGTTTTGGTTATTTTTAAGAAGGCACTGTATAGCATTACAGCATCAGATCTATGATGGTACCTTAGTCCAGAACTTTATGTAGGGGTTAAGGTCCACCATAATGACTCTGAAGTGCTACAGAAGCTGTTAGTCCTGAGCTAGATCCAAGTTGAAATGTGAATTATGGGGCCTTGTTGGCCAATAATGCTTCTACAGAAATTCTTAATAGAATTTTCTACTTTGTTTTGAATAAAAGTTAAGGAACTGTCATTCTTTTTTTTTTTTTATTGCTTTTAAATGAAAGCTTTTGATAAGACTTCTGCATCTTGCATAACCTGCATCTTTTTAAAGCCTACTGTAGGGCGTTGCCTGATTTAGTGATTTATGACTTTGGTGAAAGAAAAAGTCTGTGGATGATACATACATTTAGGGAATGGCTGGTGCATTTTTGCGTGGATTTTCCTATGGGAAGGAAGTAGTGACTGACCATTTGAGTTTGCTGTTGAGTTTGTAAGAATTGATAAAGCAGCACTAGCTTTGCCAAGGATTGGGTGGATCAGAACAAACATAACAACCTACTGGGTTGCTCATCCCTTAGGGATATGATTTTAAGATATGCAAAAACCTTCCTTGTTTTATTTTAGAAAAATCGTGTAGCTTCAATGTGTATTATGTGGCAGACCTGGAGACAGAGAGTATTGCCACTTGAAAGACTCAGTGTAAGCAACAGTCTGTTAGTAAATACCTTTTCTTTTTTTTCCCCCACGGTGGTGACATGCCTTTCAAGTAGTCCTTGAAAGGAGCTCTATCACATGATCTATTCTTTTGCAAAGGTTTCCTATTGTGTGCTACCCCTTATTTTCCACTGCCATTCTTATGCATGTTCCTCCTGGCCTCCCTGCCATCCCCCGAGTTACACATTTGTTAGCAGTGTTAAGTGCCTGACTAATCTTCTAGACTTTCACTGGATTCACTGAAGCCAATGGAACTACTCACAGGCTTAAAATTAGCATATGCTTTAGAGTTAGCCAGGATCGGATGATACAGATACTACTAAGGCAGTCTTAATTTTTTCTCTTTTTTTGTAAGTATTTTTGCTCAGAATAGGTTTGGAATTTCAGCTCTAAGTATATTTTTGCAGGAGTTTTTCAATCAGAAATCAAACCCACTAAGGAGAGCAAGCAATTTTATTTTGAAAAGCTAATGTTCAATAAATAGTGGTTTTGCTTCTTGTTCAAAACATCCAAAGATGAGTTGAACTTTTTTGGGGATTTTGAGAGAGAGAGGAGGAGGAAGAATGGAGAACAGTTGTCACACTGCACTGATTGATGGTTTGCCTGCTGTGATTAATGTGAAATTGCATTGGTGTGTATGTGTCATCAGAGGGATGATGTTATACTAAGTAATCTTTTTTTTATATCTGGCAATAAAAAAATGAGTATTTGTAGTAATTGCTAGAAACGAAAATAATGCATTTGTTTTAATTATTTTTACATGATACTAGAAATCTGTCCTGGAGCTATCTAGTTCATGAATACTACTGGGTTTCAGTGTGCTAAACAAGCCAAACTGTATCAATGCCAGACTTAGATATTTAAAAGAGAAGGCATTCAGATAGAATTAATTTAAAAAAAAATCAAATAAAAAGTTGCATAGATGGCCAAAAACATAGTCTGTGTGAGACTTAACTGAGGAGATGGCATTATTTATATTAATTTCCTGCAAATTCGATTATGAAACAACTTGAAATTATAAAAATGGCAATTCTTAGACTCCGTCCTGAATTTCAAATGAGACATACAACAGCGTGCAATGACTCAGTTTTAACCGAGTAACCTTAGAAACGTCTTCAGAAATGGCTTTTAGTCTAGTTATATTTGAGCTGCTGCCACTGCCAAGTGTGTGTGCGTGTATGGGTGTGTGTGTACATGTGTACATAGTGGCTCTGGTGAGTGTACATTTGCTGTGTTTATTCTTAGTCTAGCTGCTTCATTGCTATGATCTGCAATTACAGTTTTAGAAGTAGTTTTCTGCTCTGCACTGCTCCAAAGCATATTCGACCGTCTGTTCAAGCAGCGATCCAAATCCAGAAAGCACAGTTTGTAAATACCTTCTTGCAGCTTCCACACCTGCACTGAGCTTTGGAGTGCTGCTGGGAGCCCAGCTCACCACAGCAGCACATTTTGCCTGGAAGGAGGAGTGTGTAGGACAGCAGGCAGCAGAAACACAGGAAAACTCTTTCAGGAGGCAGGTCATGGCACAGGTGACCACTCCTCATGCTCTTCTGAAGCATCACCTGCTGGGCAGAATCAGACAGACAGTACCAGAGGAGTACTGAGTTTATTTAGGAGCAAAGGGAAAGGAGGCAGTCAAAGTGTGGTGTTCAGGTGGTTTGTGCTTCTGGTTATGTGGCTGGGAGCCCAATGTTACAAAGCCACTCCTGCCTCTTCATCCAGGTTTAGGGAAGACTAGGGACATGTGAAGCAATTTAAAGTAGTTTTATGTATTGCCTTATTATAAAAAACTAAAAGAATAATCATCCTGCTTCAAGACTGCACCATGTTTCATAAGCTGTACTAAAAGATTAAGTTTAAGAAATGAGTGTTGGTGTGAATCACTTGATATATTGTTAGATGGAAAGAATATTACACAGCTGTCTTTCATATAGTGATGACACATTCCACTGAAACAAGAGCTGGAGCATCTCTCTGGACAGCCCTGCTACCAGTGTTGAAAACTTACATGCTTAGCCCTGTGTTTACAATCTTCTTTCGAGTCCCTGTAAAATCAAAATGGAAAAGAATTTTTCTTTTCTGAGTAGAATTGTTGGTATGCAAGTGTAGTGCTAACATTAGAATAATACCATTTTATAAAAATGTGGCATGGGTTAATATATAAAATATGCTTTGTACTCTTTAATGAGCAAAGAGTTCTAAGTTTATCGGGGTCTTAATTGGTTCCTTCTGCTTCTTCATATGTTTTGCCTCAGTCATCTTACTCTTTGCTGAGGACCTTCCTTTACCCTTTCTCCTTCTGTAAGCTTTTCATTCCATATGACATGT
The DNA here is from genome assembly GCF_903797595.1 of Erithacus rubecula. NCBI lineage: Eukaryota > Metazoa > Chordata > Aves > Passeriformes > Muscicapidae > Erithacus > Erithacus rubecula. The sequence goes on from NC_136689.1 coordinate 77,713,643, forward strand.
TGAACCCTGGTTTCCTGTTGAGGTTTGTGGCAGGACTTCTATTTGCTTGTCAGTGTTGACAAGTTTAAGCATGTCAATGTGCACTCATAGGAGCACAGAGCAGTTTAAGCAACTTTGTATGAGATAATTGATGTACATTACCACTAGCATGGGTTGATGATTCCTTTCGATTGCATGAAGGTATTGGATCATCTGTATATCACTAGTTCCTTGCCATCTTTAAAAAAATTACCTTGTTAAGTGTTAGAGGTCTCCAGTAAACCACACTGTACTTGTATTTGTGCTAGAAGAGCTGCATTACAGTTAACTTGCTACCAAAGTGAGTCTAAATCACCCCAGAATTAAATCCCCACCTGAGATGCAGGGCTGAGCTAATTAAGTAGTCTGGTGTGATATGTCATTGTACTTTTTTGGACAGACAAGGAATAAAAATATTTGGATTTTTTTGGGGGGGCTTTAATATAAGCTCATTGATCATCTATATGATTGATCAGAACAGAAAGGACATTCATTTGATTCCTGTAACAGAATCCCGTATCTCTTTTATAGGAACACCCAAATTGCTTCATTAATTTTAACCAAAGTAATTTTCCATAAATTTTTTCTAAGTTTTTTTCTTTGTTTTTATTAGCTGGAAAATTCCTGTATCTGCTGCCAGAGCCTTTACACATGAGAACACTGTTAATGCTCTGTTCTGGGACAGATACCACAATCTTAGTCTTTTTTTTTTTTTTTTTTATCTCCTTAAGAAACTCTTGTTTGTTTTGAGACTCTTTCAGATAAGAAAACAAAGTGGTAGTTTTGAGTAATATCCAGCAATATTTCAGATATTAATCACAACATAGGCTTTGGTGTCTTTCTGATACAAAATGATGTGTTTCCACATTGCAGCCTGGAGGTTAGATGTGCTGATGTTGGTTTGGAGTTGATACAAATACACAACTCAATGTTCACTTTGCTTTTCTTTGTTACTTATTCTATTTCTTTAGCAGTAGTTATGTTTGCAATTGTTACAATTGGAACCTTGACAACAGTGCTCAATTCCAGTTTGGGAAAGGTATCCACAGTGTACAGCAAGAGAACAGAAGGAATAAGGTGGATGACTTTGAAATATTTTACTATTGCCTTGATTTTTGCTCCTGTATCTTTCAGATTTAGATTACATGAAATTAATTTTCTCACAGGAGAGGAATAACTTGACAAGAGCCAAGTACAGAAGCATCATTTACATCTTCCAGCTAATGAACTTGGTGTTGGCTCCCAGTGTGAGCAAACACAAGAAATAAGTCTAAACTTGGGTCCTATTCTTTCACTGATCACCACCTTTCCCTTTGCTTCCCTTTCTTGATAAGAAACATTGTTTGACTGATCTTTCTAATGATCTTTCAGAGGGGTGTTAAATCAAATAATACTGCAATCTTAACAAGCTTTTGGGCAAAGATAAACCATTGTGCAGCCCTACTGGAAATGGGTTCAACTTGTATAAAGCTTCAAGTATCTTAACCAAATGACTGGGAAACTGGGTAGCAGTGGCTGTTTCTGGGATTTTAGGCGAACGTAACATTAGATATGCTTCTGGGGGCTGCTGAGGCCTGTGCTGTTGCTTGGTAACCACATATGTGGTTTCTGGCCTCTGGTCCTGAACTTTAGCAGCGTACCTAGGAAGGCCAGGATGCAATTTTAAGCATGCAAGTCACTAGAAGAAATTTCTTAAGCATCAGAGCAGATTTTGAAATGTCTCTGCTTACATACCTGCTGACCAGGAGCACAAGAAAGAGGTTAAAGTTAAAAAAGTTAACAGAGAAACAGTTAACAAAAAAGTTAACCAAAAGGTGACAGAGAATAGTCTCTGTCTGCAGCAGAAGGATGGTTAAACCAAGGAGCGGGAATTTGCCGATTTTTCTTGGCTACTGAATTCCACTGGAATGTGTGAAGTCAAAGAGCAGTGTTTTGAGAACTTGACTTTATGGAATTTAGGTTTGAGCAGTGGAAATAAATTAACCAGTGTTGGCACTACACTTCCTATGCTTGTCTTGCTTATGTTGATCTGCATTCTGTTTATTATGGGATTTCAGGAAGAGAATAGGGCCTCATAAGTGATTATACATCTGAACTTTTGGGTCTTAAGGGTGTGCTATAACATAACCATTAATTTGTTGGCATATCTAATGGCTTTTTGGTTGTTGTGTACATACTCTTTAAAGCAGTGCAGGTACCTCTGATCAAAAGTGATTAATTATGGCAGAAGGAAGATGGCAAAATGGGAAGTTGAGGAAGCCCCCTTTAAGGTCAAAGCTTGGGTGGAGAGGTTGCCCATGTCTGCCCATGCCCCATGCAGAGTGCTCATACTGAAACACATTACTTGTCAGTAGTAGCAGCTGCCAGAAGCTACACAGGGCCAAATTTGCTCTATGAGCAATTATGGGGGATAAATGAGGCAACTTTTCAGTAATCATAGGGTCAGTTTTGGAGATCACATAGATGTGGACCCAGAAAAGAGTATCTTTTGATATAAAAGTGATATTGGAGGGGACAGAGAGAGATTGTCTATTGATAATGAATTAATGAAATTATACATTATTATAAGTGGTTAGTAGCAAAAGTCACAATTTAATATGTTGAAATGAGAAGGACCAAGTAATGACTAATCTTACAATTCTAAGGCATGACATATGAAACTGCCAGTTGGGTCACATAGATTTTGAATAAGTACATCAGGTTGCAACTTTCAGTGTGTTAGTGAAAATGTTTCAACCCCGTATCAGGGGGTTTAAACTAACCTTTAAGTCCCTTCCAACACAAACCATTCTATTATGTTATAATAGAAAAGTACGATATTAGTTTGAATACAAGTTGTTTGAAATTTCATGCAATCCTTGCTTTAGTGAGGAAATTTTTGCATATGCTTTTCTATATTTACTTCCTCTATAGTGTGTCTATGTCTTGCCTTATGGCCCCTTATTCTCTCTGTCCAATCCAGGTGCAAAGCATCCCTTTTATCAGCTAGCCAGCTGTGCTGCTCTCAGGCAGTAAAAGCTTTTGATCATAGGGCTAAAAAGCTGTCCCTGGGTTTAAAGAGTGTTGCCTGAGAGGAAGCCAGAAGTGGAGAGGAAGCTGTGACCCTCTGATACTAGGGCAGATTTCTTGTCACTGGAGAGCAAAATGACACCTCTCCATGGGGTCTTTCCCCAACCCCACAACTTTCCTGAGCATCCTGGTTCAGTGGGAATGCAGTCATGTTTACATTTTATCACCAAAAGGTATCATGAGCTCCCCAAAGTCCTGGGAGCATGGTCTGTAAAGAAGGGTGAGTTAGACTCTTTCAGATATTTGTGGGGAAAAGAAGGTGGAGGGGGACAAGATGACAGCCATTTGCGTCTTTGGGGCTAATATACCTTGGAGAAAGGGAGGACTGAGTGAAGGAAAGATTACAGACCTGCTAATCACTGTGCTCTTTGGATATTGAAACAAAAACTGATAGAAAGGATAATATAGGACATGAAGGTAGTAAATGGTTAATGGGATAATTTGCAACATGAGTTCTCCAAAAAGAGATTGTGCTGGAATGGCCTGCTTACTGACCTTTTCTTAGATGATATTTGATGTTTTTCTATTTCCTGTCAGGGCTCTGAACTTGGATTTTCTGTAGTGCCACTTGGGAAATACTTAGTTAAGGTAGAGAAAATGGATATTCTTTCAGGAGTGTAGTTGGACAGGGACCTGGGTAAAGGAACATTTCTAGTTTGTCATTTTGAAGATTGAAGTAATGGAAAGGAAGGGTACTCCTAACAAAGTTCCACAAGGAGAACTCTTTTGGCTACTTGAAAAATACTTTTTCATTTTATTATCTTGGCACAAAACCATGAAATAACCAAGGAAACTTCTTGATAGTGGAATATTAGGAGGCATTTTCTGAAGAGAGGAAGATCCTATGTAGAAAGGATTTTGCACATGAGGGGGAAGAACAGAACTGAAGCTGAGGTAATAATACACTTAGTAGCTAGTTACATGTTCAGCACCTTTGGCTGAAGAGTAGGAGAATACCTGTGTGATTTGGTTGATTACAGCATATCTCAGCCATCTATACTGGGAACATAATAGAATATTTAATGGACTAACATGGCCTCACATAACAAGCAAAACTGGGAGTGTTACACAGGGTTAGGATTTCATCTGGAGAACTGTACACAGCTGTGACCCTCTGTAGGCAAGAGACACTTGCTAGCCTCCATCTCTTCTGAACTGTCCTGCATGGCTTATCAAGAAACAAAGAAGCTTGTTATACACAGACCTGGCATAGTGTATTTCCTCCATTTCTGAACTGAGGAGAGGCTGCTAGATTACATAGCTTCATGTAGTAAATAGAGGTGTTTTGTTAAGAGTGCTGGATCCTAGTAAGAATAATTAATCTGATGAAAGATTTACTTTCTTTGAAAAAAGACAGAATTACTTGAGTCCCTGGCATGTTTTAGGATAGTTCACCCCTGCCCATGGTGACAGGTGTTTGGAACTAGATGATTTTTAAGGTTCCTTCCATCCCAAGGTTTCTTTCTGTATTTCTTCCAAGGAGGGAGTGAGAGCTAAAGGTACTTTCTGAGTAGCTTTTCACCATCAGCCTTGCATTTTAGGGCTTTGGCTAACCAACCACAATGTGTGTGACTGGAGCATCTTTGTCAGCTAGGGCTCCTACATTCTCCATCAAGAGATTTGAACCTGACAGCCCTAGCAAAACAGTGACTCCCCAGCCATGATTGCACATTTTCTGGTCTCTGACCAAACTTCAAAGTTTTCAAGGTTTATTCATAGAAATGTGTCTCTGTCTGAAGTTGTAGTTCTTGTGTAGCTCATGTCATCCTTGTCTCTGTTGCATCTTGAAGTGCCTTTGGCAAGAGTCAGCTAATGCTGAACATAGCTGAGCATCTCCTCCAAAGTGATCTAGTTTGTGTTCTGCCATGCTTAAGATCCTATCTTGTGAATCCAGGAATTCAAAAATTAACTGTCTTATCTGAAAAACATTTTTTCTGAAGTTTATCAGGGTTGTGATTGCATGTCACTGTTTTTTTCAGTCTGCAGTACATTTTGGACCTCTTTTGTAAAATCAGGCAAAACTTGATGCACATGTCTTCAGCCAGCCATATGGCCATGGAAGTATTGGCTTCACAGGCAGGGCAGCCATTTGACATGCAAATAGTTTCAATTTGCATTTGCGAATAACCAGGAACTAATCCTGTGATATTTAGAGTGCCTCAAGTGCTTGTCACCTTTGGACTACATCAATCTCATTCTTCTAATTGAAATTACTGTTGAAACTGTTAAAGCCATTCTTGAAGCTGAAGATATCCAGTAGTTTATTGCAAACTGCTGTGAACACATTTCTTATGTTCCTAATCTTAGATCTGTTTTCCTTTTGCCAGCGACCTTTTTTCACCATTTGTCTCCTGCAGCATTTGTCATGGCCATTTCATTTTAGTATGGACTCTATGCTGAAGTGACAGCACTCTTTCAGCCTAAAGTCCTTTTCTGGCCATGCTTTTCAGAAATAATCTGAATTTGTGAGGTTAATTGCAAAGTCTGTCTTGCTGTGTTTGTTTGTTTTCTTCTCTCTCTCTTTTTTTTTTTTTTTTTTTTCTTGCAGTAAGTTTCTGCTAAAAAGAATCTGTAGCCATCCATTTCCTCCTTTGCTTGTTGCTTGAAGGTTTTATGTAAGGTATTTTTCTCAGCTTTTAAATTGGATACTAAATACATGCTATTGAGTGACTGCTATATTAGCAAGAATAATGAATTAAAAGAGAACTTTATTTTATGGGATGCAGTTATTATTTTAGCATAAATGTTAAATCCTTGAGTTACTCATGTCATGGTGTTAACAATATTCATTTTCTTTGTCTCTACATTCAGCATTTCTTTTATTTAGAGCATCCCTGTTAGAATTGCTTTAGATTATAATGATTTTAGTAAAAGGAGATTATTTTAAAGTTTTCTAGCAGAGGTCTCAATAGATACATAATGGAAACAACCTAAAACCAGCTTAGATAATGCTACAAGAATCTTTTGAGCATAATTGTAAAAGTGGGTAATTCTTTAGTTAGACTGTATTCAAATTTATTATATATTCATTTTTTAAAATGTCCGTGTTTTAACTCCCATATTTTAACTAATATTTTAAATGCAACGGGTCTCAAATGGATAGTGAAAACTTGAGGAGTAATAGAGTGTGTCACGGAATATCCAGAGATATCTTCCCTTTCTTGAATTTGGCATTGAGAAAAAGACAAAGATAATGAACTCCATTTTTTTGTCCTAGAATGTCACATTCTCATGTGTTGGTTAAGTCTAGAAGCCAGGGGCTGCAAGGAAATGTTCACTGAGGAGGAGAAAGCCTCTGTGAGGAGAAAGTGTTTGACATTCTATCAAAGATGACCTTACATGAAAGAACAAATACACCAATGCTTTTCTCTTAATGAAAGGCAAGTTCGAGTACAAAAAGTTACAAATAAAAATTCCAAAAATCGGTATTGTTCACACCTCTAATAACGTGCAATCTTCTTGTAAAAGAAATTACAAAAGATAAGTTGCCAGCACTTTTATGTGAGCAAACCCCAGATGCAGTGTCTTGAGTTTTCAGCTGTGTCTGTCAGAAGCTGGCACACAGGTTTTCAAAACAAGAATATTCATAATAAGTTAATACTTTTTAAAAGGTGCATTGTGATCCAGATTCATTTGAAATATGTTTGCCTTTTCCCTGTTTGCAGGAAAACCACCTCTTGAAACTGTGAACTCCCAGTACAATTAGGTGAAGAATTCAGGTTGCCCAGCAAAAACCCACATGAGGAATACTGTGGTTGGGCAGACTTGACACTTCATTACATCACTGAGTTTTGTTTTCTGGTGTTACCTTTCCCATGGTGTTGCACAGTGACTGCTTTTTTCATTTGGGAGCAAAGCACCTTCCTTAGCAAATTCTCTGTGAAAATCTTGAGATTTTCCCTTCTAGTTGGATTTAAGCTCTAAATATTCTTTCTGTTCTCTGTGCAGGGAGGAGTTGGTGTGGAAAGGTTTTCCCCTTCCCCCTGCACCAGAGCTGCTGTGAGGTCTTGCTCTGTTTCAAGGTTGACTGAGCTGATGCTCAGTTTGGGGGAAGGATTCAGAGCTGCTGGGTTTTTTAGCTGCTGTGCTTTTCCACAGTGTTAAACACGATCAGAAAGTTAAATTTTCACCAGCAGGCATTAGTGCAATAGTGCCTGATTTGTTTTGCTGAAGGCAGCAGTGCTTTTTAGCAAATCACTCATGCTGCTGGAAGTGCTCTCTAGCCCTACAAAGACCTTTAGGGTTTTGTATGTTTAGCCCGTACTGCTGCTTAACCAGCAGAAGTTTGGCTTCCAAGTTTGCTTAGGTACAGCCTTGTGAAGGAAGGAAAACACAATCTTGGAGAATTAAGGATGTGCTGTTACTTCTGTTTGGTGTGCAGTGCTTGTCAGTGAAGCATTCATTGTGAGGTTTTGCAGACTATGGGATCACAAAGGGGTTTTTTTTCTGCCTATTTGATATTGGGGCATGTCTCATCAAGTACACCAGTATTTAATTCCTTTGCTTGCTGTGTTGAATGCATTGCCACAGCCCTTGCATCAGCATAGATTCCGTGGTGCATCACAAACTATTGGTGTTTAGAATTGGAAATAACAACTTTTTATCTTTTCTAAGATCAAGATAGCAGCATTTCAAAGTTCTCTGCTGCTCCTAAGGCCTAGTGCTGTTTCCAGTTGTTGTGTAGCTGTGGTGAACTATCCAGACAGCTTATGCAGAGCTGCTTGGCCGTGCTGCTTGGTAGCATCATCCTGTTGCTGAGGCACTCGGCCCTCGCTCAAAGCGGGTAGCGAGCAGCGAAGTTAGGAACAGTGATCTGTATAACCAGATAGCACCATCTCTTCAAGGGACTTCTTTTCCCTGCTCTTGTGAAATTGGCAGGGTTGAGGGGCGTGGAGGAGGCAGAGCTTAAGAGAGAGAAGTGGCAAAAAACCAAACACAAAGTAACACACAGTATGATGATTTGCTAAATGGTTTAAAAAAATCTTTAACTTTCTTTCCTGCTAACAGCAAATTGTTGATGTATGGTAGTGGTTGCTTTGAGGCAGTTTGTTTTTAATTTTTTCTTCATTGACAGTACCCTAGATGAGAAATGAAATGGGAATTATCTCCCTGAACTTGTCTGTCACATTTAATCTGCTATTTCTTCCTGGCTATATTTGCCTCTTATATCTTTGCTCCCAGTCAAACTTTTCTTTTCCATTGGCAATTTATTTTTGATAAAATTTTTTAAGCAGGTGAATGCTTTTCAACAGAACAAGGGCAGTAGCAGGAAGAGGAAAATCATTGGGATGAGGTAGAAATTTATAGTGTGGTTTTTCTGTTTTCCCTAGATTCTTAGAATTGTAATAACCGATACGATATTTTGCAGTACAGTCAGATTGCAAGACCAAAATCATAGACCATTTAAGAATATTTTTTACCCTTATTTTTTCTTTTAAATATGCTGAGAAATGTAATGGATGCCAATAGTTGGTTAAAAGCTAGTTCAAATGGGATAAAAGTTATGTCGGTTCTTCTTACAAAGACACAATAAGCTTTATTGAATGATTTTTTTAAGTTAATTGGGTCCTGCTAATTATACTTTCAAAAGTGTAATCCCCTTTTTTCCCCCTCCTTTCTCTGTTTTTAGCACTGATGTGAAAACTGCTGACCCTAGTTCAGATACTGGTTTTGCAGTGTTCCTTAAGCAGCCAAGGCCAATCTGTTTTGAGGAGGCTTTCCCAAGATACTTAATCTGGTTAATGGATGAATTATGTCTGGGAAATTCCACAGTGTGAGCTGAATGTGGCAGTAACCTGACGGTGACACTGCTAATAGGTTTGACAGTGCAGTGAGAGTTTGGAAGAAACACTCCAGACATGCATCTTATTGCACTTTAATCTTTTTTAAGTAGAAAACCTGAGGAAAAGCAATCTAAGATACTAAGAGGCGAGGCAAGGCTGTTCTTTCTGTTCTGGGGACTTGAATGTTGGGGCACAGACTTTTTGTTTGGTGGTGAGCTCCTATAGTGTAGGCTGAGGATGCCAAAGGAGCAAAGTGTCCAAGGTGTTTTTATCAGATCCAGAATTTGATATCAGTTGAAAGATGTCATGTGTAATTAGTCAATTCACTGAGGGCATTATTTCTTTCTGTATCTGTACAAATAGTCCTGAGTCATAGACACAGTGATGTAGTGAGAATGGGAAAAGTGTAAAGACAGAAATGGGTTTTAATTCTGAGCTTTCATTAGTTAATATTTCATTCTAGTATTTCAGGAAAGAAAAAAAAAAAATGATGCATTTGTGTTTGTAAAATCTAAACAGGTCAAAATCCTGTGTTTAAAAAAAACCTACACCCAGTTAGAGTTCACAGTGGACTGTGTCCTGATTCTAGTGACTACAGATCTTGGGTGTGCTAAGGGCCCATGCTGATGTACCAAGGTGTGCATTAGCTGATACTGCCATATGGCCTGTCATGTCTTACTGGTTAATTTTACCATCTGTCATGTCTTAACAATTTATACTCACTTTCAGTAGTCAGGTTAGAAGTGTTTTCTTCTCTTTGGTACAGTAATTTTCATCACACAGTGCTGTTGCATTCTCCTTATCTAAGTTTTATTAGCTTTATTTATAACCATATTACTTGCAGATCATACTTTCCTTTTCTGATGTTATGACTAGAAGACAAATACATTCAGGCAGGCATTTTGAAGATGTTTCTGCATAAATTTCTGGCACAAAACAAAGTCAGTATCAAAATTTGAGCTGTGAATGTTTGACTCTACTTCTCCTCCTGTTCACTTCTAATTCTGCACTTGTGTTTGCATCAATTTCTTAAATTTCTGTAAATTAAAACAGGTTGGTATCTGTAAAACAGGTTTCATTACATATGAGTTCAGAGTAAAAATCCCACTATTCATATGCTCTTTCTCATACGTCTCCTTTTCAAAATTGCAGTGAAGCTGTGACCTGCATATATATATTTATTTAATAAGTAGCATGATTATTATGCTACTGTTTATTTAATGGTAGCATTTCAGGACAAGCATCTAAGAGAAACTTATGTCAGAAAAGGTTTTCAGCCATAATATGCTGTTTAAATCAAAAAGTTCTTTCAGTCCTCTGAAAAGCATGCAACATATCAAAGCCACAAAATTCCTATGATTGTCTTTCAGACTCTGTGCCTGTGGGCCCTTATCTCCAATGATGGGCTTATTGCAGTTTTACCACAGTCTGGGGTTTGTTGTTGTTTTTTTTTAAAAAAAACCAAAAACTTGTAGTCTAAGCAATGTTGTCATTATATTTGAAATTAAGAATTGATGTAGCCAGCTGTAGATCTTTAATCTTCCTTGTCAGAAAGATGCATGGTCTAGGTGTGAAGTGTTGTAGGGTGTTCAGTCTGTTTTGATACTTAGAGCCTCGAGTAGCCGGAGGTCTACAGTGTGTTGAAAGGTGGGGGTTGCAACAAAGTTAAATAAATTTAATTAATTTTACTTGTTAACATGTAACTGCCAAGGAGTAATAAGCTGGTTGTTGATCTTCAGCTCTTGTCTGACTTAGGATGTTCCTCCATCATATATGTAAGGAAATTGTTTAACAGGATTCTTCATCAATTTATTTAATGATCAGGGATTTCTGAGTGGGGGCTGCATGGCTTATCTGATCACATCTGAATGGATTTTTTTAACATTTAGATTATCACTTGCATAGGTTCTCCTAAATCCTGGACAGGTGGACCATATTCTCTTGCTATTAGAGATCTTTAGAGAGCATCATGACTCTGTAATGCTTCTTAAAGCTTCAGCAAGACAAGGTGACAGGTTATAAAGGCTTTCAAAAGGGGCACAAATAAAAACTGCCCAAGATTTATTAAAGCATAAGCAAATGCCCGTGATCCATTAATTTTAATAATTTTAATATCTTTAGTTTATTGCAATAACAAATGCCAAAATACAGATTTACTTTATTGACCTAAACTGTCAGATCAGGAGTGTCATTCAAATGTGTCTGTTGTATTTATTTTCTTGACAACCTGCACCAGCTCTGAAGAGCAATTAGGGATTATTTTGTGTGTTTCTCTCATTTTACACTTGTCTGATTACAGTATTTATCTTCCTGTGGGAAGTGAGACTTTGTCAAAAAAGAACATTTTCCTTAGGAAGCAACTATTTCCCTATACTACTAAGGAAAGTATCAACTAATGTGGAAAAAATTAGCTGGTAGGATACGCATTTTGCAAGTGTGAAGGTAGGAGATTGACTTTTTGATCCAATTTGGTAGGACTGCACTTTTCATGTGTTCTTTCTATTGCCCCTCTTGAATGTGGAAAGAGAGAAAGTGCCACATACAGGAATGTGCATTTTCATCTGGGTAGTTCTGTGTTATCACTGTTGCCCTAGTCCAGTTCTCCTGGCTGGGGGCTCATGTGATACCCTGGTGGAACCTGGCCATAGATGACTTCAAAAATCTCCAGAGTGATGCAGAAGGAGGGGCATTCCACTTGCTTTCAGGTTTCAGTCTTGGAGGCTTCAGAAGAAAGAGAAGACTCTTTACTATATAAACCTAGACTATATAAAAATATATGCTGTTGTTCATATAGTTAATCAGTTTGTTATTAAAAAAATTAATTGAATTTTTTTTTTTATGCCTCAGCTATTTTAGAGCTGTATAGTCTTCTATATACCTTCTGCTGTGATGTATCTCTGGCAATGCAATAAAATAATTTCTCAGTCTTTTGTCAAACAAGATTGGACTCTTGGAGTAATTTATTAATTGATGTTTTTTTCTAACCCCTAAATAATAGTTTAGTTCTTCTCAGTGGTTTGAGTTTTTTAAATTATTCTACTACCCCACTTCTTCACCACCAAGATCATGAGAATTATGGTCTAGTGCTGGATACATCATCTGTAAACAATGACTAGCAGGATTGAAAGTTTAATAAAGTTTGAACTTAAGCATAGACTGTGTCTGTGAACAGGTTTGATCCCTGGTTACACCTCTGAAGGAAAAATAGCATTGCTGTCAGGGTGGGGTGGCCAGGGAGAAGGACTGAGTCCATTTTCAGAATATGTAGGAGAAAGGTGTGGCCTTGGTGCACATCCCTTCTTTGATTTCAGGCAACCCAGAGAAGTGCAGTGCTATTAGCAGGGTGAAGGAGATGGCAGCTGGTTAACAACAGGGTTTGGCAAGTGCAGTTTGGTGTCGGTCATGCATTCATGATGCCTCTGGCTTTAGGGAAACCACTTCTGAGGGCACTGAGCCTCCTTAATGGAGACTGCTTGTGGGCCTTGCTGATGTCATGTTCTATTGCTTCCTAGTAGTGTATTGGTTGCTGCTTTTCCATTCTGACCTGCTTGCTTTTCCAGCCTCTGTGAGCTTTAAACTGCATTAATGCAAGTGTTTTTGAAGGCAGCAATACAGATCAGCTTGCAGCTTTGAGTAGGAAAAGATGTAACTGCTGGCTGCTAACCTGGGATACGGACAGCAGACCTGTTACACCTTTCCTCAGTGGCATCAGTTCTTTGAGTTCATGGTCTTTGTTCTCATCAGTTATCTCAACTCTCTCTCCAGTGCCTTCCAAAGCAGCACAGTATCGTGGAGGGTTGAATGTGTAGATGAGGTGGGATTCAGTTGTCTGAAATCCCCAAGTTATCTGTGTGACCCTACCTTGATGTAACTCTTGGTATAACAGCTACAGGTTGATTTGAATATTTTAATAAAATATGCAACAAAAAACTGTTACTCCTCAGTTGAGATTTGAAGAAATTAATACATAATAAAAACCTCTAAGAACAACTGAAAAGAAATTCTAACTTAAATCAAGTTGCTGTTCTAGTTTTTTTAATGCAAACTTAATAGAAACATTAAAAAATATTGCATTACATTAGATATTACATCTTTTATAAATCTTCTGATTTTTTTTCTTTTTAACTATATTAAAAAACCTTAAAGGGTGGTAGTATTTTGTGTATAAATATTGATATCTGATAATTTGGAAATAGTGTAGTAAAATTGCATATAGAAAAGTATAATTTTTGCTTGAAGCTAAAGGTGTTTAAGACATGCTTTTAAAATTACCTCAATTTCTGAAAGTGGTTTAGTTTCTAAAATGAAAATATATTAGTTACCTGTTGAAATCTTCATTTTCTTGAAATGTTAGGGGGATAGTGGCAGTTACTCCCTGATAGGGTTTAACTCTTGAACTTCTTGGGGGGTGATGTTCAGTCACAATGTTGTTACTCAAATGCCTTGAAGTTTTTGATTGCCACTTAACTGTCTTCAGTTAAGGTTGGTTGTGGTTCAAATCAGGTTGGTTAAATGTTTTGGTCAAGAAGTTTCTCTGGTTATACATGTGTTTACTGTTTAGTACAGTAGTGTTGAAGTCCGAATTACATGTGTAATTTGTAAATAAATCTCTGTTCAGTATTAAATAATAAACTAATATTAAGCTTCTATTTAGACTAGTATCAGGACTTGCAAATGCAGAACTATAGGTAGAGTATGAAGGAGGTTGAATTAAGCCCACCTCACCAGAAGATTACCATAACAGTTTGGGAACATGCTGATATCTGGATTATACTGCTGCTGAGTTCAGTGGGTAAAATCTTTTGGTTTACAGGAAGCTCGATTGGGAAGAAAATCTGTTGTTCAAGAAGCACTGTTAACTTGTATGCAGGCAAAAGAATTGTAGTGCTTCTAGAATGGGTTGTAATTCTTTATTCTGTTTCAAGTCTGGTTTGTTGATACACTCTTAAATGTCTGAAATGTTCTCCTCAAATTTTTTCCTCTGAATACAAATTGAACCAAATATGCATTGAAAATTGGACATAATCAAAACAAGCTGTTTTTCAGGCCACTCTGAAGGATACTAGACCGTGGTGGGATCAGTTCAGCTGTTCTGAAAATCAATCTCAAGGGTGCAGGGCTAAAGAGCACTTTGAAAATGTAGACCATGAAGAACTTAATTCTGTAATAGAAATATCAACTTTCTAGATAATTGCTGTAGTTAGAGATAAAATATGTCTTTGGGATTCTTTGCAGACTTTCTAGTAAGGGGAGCAACAGATTAACTTTCAGCAGTGTGCGAATGGCAAGTCAGACTGAAAAATGTTTGAAAGGAAAAATATGCAGTAGGGCATTCCTCTAAAAACATGCACGAATGTTGAAAAATTCAGAAGAAAACATGTATATGGCACAAGCTGATTAGAAGAAGGAAAAGGAATAGATTATTCTTTTCTCCAGACAATTTGTATTAAAGTTTAAGTAATGTTGTGTCAGTGTATATTTCTCATTTCTCTCCTGTGTTGCTATCTCATCTTACTTTATATCTGTGCTTTGCATTTTAAAAGTATTTAGTGTCTGTTTATTCAACAAAACCACTGCCAACACAATGATTGTGGCAGAAGCTTTCAGCAGGAATGACTACACCTATGGTCTGAGCAGTATAAGATCAGCCAGTGGAACATCACCTACATCCAGGATTTCAGCCCCACAGAACTAGCAGCAATGCCATGATAGTTGTATTTTTAATTGCTTTTCTAAACACTTTATTGTGGTATAAACCTGACGTTTGCCAAGTGTTACTTGCATACTTATTGCTGACTTTGCTTCATTCTTACCTTTAAAATGTGTAATATTTGTATGACATCCCCATGACTCTCCTTGCCAATTTTGATAACAGACCACAGAGCTGAAGTACCTGAAAGGCAAAAGGATTGAAGTGAGAACTTCAATCACAGCTGGAAATATATGTCCCTTTTTTAAGTGTTCTAATATAATCTATTTTTCATAGTAGAATAAGAAAATGTTTTAATAAAATCACATTTGATCTTGTCATTAAAAAAAAAAAGAAATAAGTTGTATTCTTAAAATATTTATTTCAGGAGGCGTGTTTAATTTATTCATTCTCCGAGGATATTTAAGTCATAGAAAGTCTTAGCAACTTGATTCTTTTTCAAAGTGTTGAAGACAAAATGTTGATAAGGCACAACCATTCTACTGCACTTTTGTGCAGCATTGGAAAGATCAGCCTTTGTGTAAAACTACATCCATTCATCAACTCCAGCTTATTTCATCTGTAGATCTTCAGATACAGGCATAACATGTGAAACCCATTCTGACTGCTGCTGCTTTTTTTTCCCCAACCCTTGTACCTCCCCCAGTCCTGGACCCGTTTAGTTAAGGACATTCCTGGGTTACACAGCTTTTGCCTTTTCTTGTTTGTTTGTTTTTGTTTGTTTGGAGTATTTTTTGGTTTTCGATATTTTTGGGGGAGTGAGGGGATTTGTTTGAGTTTAGTTTGGTTTTGAGGTTTTTTTTTGTTTGTTTGTTTTGTTTTTTGAAGGGGAGAGTTGGGTATTTTTTTTATTTTTGTTTGAGAGGAGGTGGTGGATTCTTTGGTTTTTGCTTAAGAAGAGATGATAATCATGATATCTGTCTCTCAAAAAAAATGTAGTTTCCTTGAATAAATGAGATTTTGGTGTAGATGCAGGCAGCTGGATGATGTGGCTAAAGTGTTTAACTGGAGCCGTAGCTGCCCTTGTTTGCTATTTCTATTTTCATGTTGAAAACACTTACTATTTAGTTTTGTTTGGGGAATTTTTTTTGTGTGTCAGTGCTAATTTCAAGTGAAATGCTAATAGTCGTATCCTGTATTTGTCTCTTGTTTTCTCCCTCTTAAACATCTCTTATACATCTGTTTGCAGCTGGGTCTCGGGCATCTTACAGCAGCCAGCACAGCCACCTTGGCTCCGAGTTAAGGGCACTGCAGTCTCCAGAACACCATATAGATCCTATTTACGAAGACAGAGTTTATCAGAAGCCCCCTATGAGGAGTCTCAGCCAGAGTCAGGGGGACCCTCTGCAACCAGCACACACAGGCACATATCGCACTAGTACAGGTAGGTGGATGTAACCTGCATGATTGTCTTTCTATGAGATATGTAACTTACTCTCTGCTACTAACTCTTCTTCTCTTCCTGATGTGCTTAACCAAATGTGTTCTGTGCATGCCAGTCAATTAAAATACCTTTTGCAGATGGCAGCTGAACCCCAAAGACATGCACTAAAGGGAGAAATACTTAATGTTGTGATGCACGTACAGTAGGTTAAGCGAATTGGGGAAGGGAGCTTCCTCGTAAAGGGAAAGAAAATACTTCTATTAATCTAGTGTATTGCCTTGGAGAAAGATCTGTTGTCTCTGAAAAAATTGCTAGGATTTTTTTTTTTGCTTACAAAGGTATTTTTTGTGTTGCAAATGGATTGCAAAGTTCCTGCCACATGAAGCTAAGTGATTGTTCACTTGCTTTCAAAGTAAATCATAAGTAAATGTTCTTCCTCTGTCCCATAGAGGTATGCTTGAGTATAGATACACAGACATAAAATTGAACTATAACATAGGGAAAGCTGTTGGCATCACGGGTTTATCCATAAATAATAATGATTGTCCCTGAAATGCGTTGGTGTACAAGTCCTACTTGCAGAATGTCTTCTCAACCAAATAAAATACAGCTGTATGTTGGAACCCACAAATAGATCAAAAATCAACAGGGATATTTATGGTATTTAATGCACAAAATAATTGGAGTATATAAATGCTACAGCCAAAATAGCCTAAAGCAGATGTTGAAGAAACTTGCCTTAGGAATTGTAAGTATTTTTGGTGTTTCATCTTTGCTGTGTTATCAAAGAGGGAAGATTGTGTCCATTTTCACATCACTCCTATTTTCATCAAGGAAAAGTTAAATACACTTCTCAGAGCAAGATACTTTGCCTTCTTTAAAAATTATTTTTTGAAATTTGTTTAAGAAACCCATTTCTCCAAAGGAAAAGCTGGCAGTTTTTTTCATTTCCTACTGCCTTATTCGAGTTTGAGTGTTCACAATACAAGAGGAAATATTAAAAAAGAAATTTAGCCAGAGAATTATCTAGCAAAATACCTGTAACAGCTCTATGCTTTTTGAAGAGCACTATTGCACTATTTCCCTCCTGTTAAAGAAAGTAGCACAGTCTTATGTTTTGTATAGTCACACATTTACATGAGAAAAAATTTCTGTTCTTTGCGTGAAGGGGACAAAATCTCTTCCTACATCGGTGGGCAGTGGAGGCAGTGGTAGTGATTGAAACTACTGTTTCTATTGTACTTTAAGCCTCCTGTTCCACATGTGGCTGCCTCATATTGCCTACATGATGCTCTCTTTCCCACACATGCCCTGAAGAGGGTTTCTTGTTTTGCTTGCAAAATATCCCTTGGTTGTCTGTGCTGAAGGAGCAGGCTGTCTTGTGAGTGTGCTGCAAACAACACCTCTGTAAAGAAGGAAACCTAGATAACAGTTACAGTGGATTAAACTGGGACATGAGATGTTAGTTGGTTACACATGAAGATTGGTTTAGAAGGAAAGAGAGAAAAAGCTATAAAAGCCCACAGTTATATAGGTAGCAGGAACATGCCCTGTGAAGGTAAGTTTTGTTTTGCCACTTGGGATGTGGATTTGAACGTTGCTGCAGGCTCACTCTGAAGCAAGACCCCATCAGTCCAGTTTTGTGTTGGGCTGTTCTTCCCTTGCCTTCCCCCCTGCACCCCTATCATCAGGGTCAGGGGAAATGAAAGCAGATGGATGTGTGCCAGGCCAGTCACTCTATTGCTCTGTTGGTAGCTGACAGCTGCAGATGCTGTCAGCCCTTCACACAGCCAGGCTGAAGAGCTGTCAGTGCTCAGAGGGAATTTTGAGCTGGATTGGTTCAACTCTCAGACTCCTGCCTCTAGTACAAATACCAATAGGAACATATCCTTTCCAATGGAAACCATACAATTTTTTTCAAATTAACAGGGAGGATGGAAAGGAGTTCACGTTTGCACAAGTATTTTTTTCCTTTATTGGGGAAAACCTTTATTGGGTTTTCTTAAGTGTTTGATTGCTAGAATTTTTTTTTTAAATAATTTTAGAACTAGATTGCTATTTTGTGTAAGATGAGGAATGTAGTGTGCCAAGGCCTCATGGCCTGCATATTCTGTGTGCATGAGTCATGGCAGAATGGGGAGCTTTAAGACTTTAATGTGCTTCTTCATACACAATAGTTCACACTCTCTGTCTATCACAAAAATAGCTTTAATCATGAGGATGATGCGTGCTTTTCCACATCTGACAGGAAGAAAAGGGAGGGCAAACTTAGTCTAAAGATACTGCGCAAAGCCTAGTTTTTTTTCTCTGCAGCTAACACTGCCCATTAGAAATAAAATTAAGTTAGTTATACTTGCAATCCATGTAATTTTTTTGCTGTTTTTTTTTTTTTTTTTTTTTTGTTTTTTTGGTTTTTTTTTTTTTTTTTTTTTTTTTTTGGGGGTGTGTTTTTTTTTTTTTTTTTTTTTGGTTGGGGTTTTTGTTTGTTTTGTTGTACTTTGTGGGATTTGAGGGGATTTTTATGAGGTTTTTGTTTGTTTGATTTTAAGGCACGTTATTCCTGAATTTGAAAATTTCACTTATTTTGAAAAAGTAACCAAGAATGGTTACTTACTATAGACATCACCTCTTTATCTTTTGTGAGCCCTTAAATGCAAATTGCATTCGAGAGTGTTTCCACAACTGAGGATAAAGTCCCCTCAAGAGTTTTTCATTTTCTAGGTGAATTAACCTTCTGTAAGCAAAATTCAATAAGCTAAAATGTCTCTATGGGGTGAAATAAATTGTTTGTTCTATATACTCATTGTTTTTTGGGTGTTTTGGTTTTTAACGTATTTTCTTTGTAATTCACTTGAGAATTAAATGCATGATGATAGTTCTGCACTACATACTGCAGCAGGTAGAAAATGTGTCTGAGCATCTCCCCTAATAGCTTTATGTAGGATGAATTCTTCACAGAATCACAGAATGGTTTGTGTAGGAAGGGCCCTTAAAGGTCATCACATTCCATCTTCCCTGTCACTGGCAGGAAACTTTTCACTAGACCAGATTGCTCAGAGTCCCATCCAGCCTGATCTTGAGCACTTCCAGAGATGGGGAGTCCACGGCTTCTCTGGGCAACCTGTTCCAGTGCCTTACCAACCTCACAGTAAAGAATTTCTTCCTGATGTCATATCTAAACCTATCCTCCTTAAGTTTAAGTCCATTCCTCCTTGTCCTTCACTTAGTGCTCTTGGAAAAAGTTACTCTCCAGCTCTTGTAGCCCCTCTTCAGGTACTGAAAGGGGCTCTAACTTCTCCCTGGCACCTTCTCTTTTTGAGGCTGAGCAGCCCCAACTTTCTCAGCCTGTTCTTGCAGGGGAAGTTCTCCAGCCCTCTGGTCATCTTGGTGGCTTCCTGTGGACTTTCTCCAACAGTTCCCTGTCCTTCCTATGCAGAAGACCTCAGAGCTGGATGCAGCTGGATACTGCAGGTGGGGACTCACCAGAGCATAGAGGCAGAATCCCCTCCCTGGCCACACTGCGTTGGATGCAGCTCAGGACATGGTTGGATTTCTGGACTGCAGGCACATATTGCCAGGTCCTATTGAGCTTTTCATCTGCAAACACTCCCAAATCTGTCTCCCCATTTCTAGTCTTGTTCCATTCTCCAGCCAGCCTGTACCTGTGGTTTAAATTACAACTGGGTGTGTTATCCTGTCTAAGCTAAAAATAATGTTTCAAATTTGACAGCAGTAGCTGTAAAAGCTCTTTTGGTTGTTAAGCTTTTACTTAACAATCCCTTTTGGTCTTCAGAGGGTAATGCCTTCTCTCATACAAAAAGTACCAGCCCAAAGTTTTGCAACTAAAAGCAGTAAGTGTGAAATTTTCCTTTTGAAATGGGAACCCTCAAAGGATGTGCTTGGAGGAGTACTCAGACACAATACAAAAAGCAAATTAATTTATTTACTGAATAGCAACTTATAGCTTGTATTTGTAATTCAGCTAAACACCACTAATAATTTTTGTTCAGGCAGGTTTGCTACTGATTTTCCTCATAAACCTAAAGGTTTTGAATTATTCATATAGTAGAGATAAGCTTATTTGATGGAATATTTACATGAGCACTGATGGAATTTGAAGAGGGTTGTTAATTAAGAGAGAGAAAGGGTTGCCTTTCAGCCAGAGTGGCACATGGAATCAATGATTGTTTGCTTATTTGCAGAATTAGAATTTTGAACTAGAGGTTTAGTCTATACTTATTGACATTTAATCCACGTCAAACACGAAAACAGGCAAAATCACACTATTTTGCAAGCCTGGGATTTCTGTGGCTGCCTTAAGGACATAGCATCCTTGCTACTCTGGTCGTGGGCTGTCAGTGCTGACCCGCAGCTGTGGGGTCTGTGTGAGCAGTTGTCATCCCCCTCTGGAAGCTGGCATCACTGTCTGGAGGCTCATGCTTCTGTTGTGGTCCCTCAGAGAAACAGATGAGACCTCTTCTGTAAAAAGCATGTAATTTCCAGACAGAGTTTGTAAAAGCCTTCAAAGAGTAGTGTCCCCAGTGATCTGGGAGGGAGAGATGAGAAATGGGAGAGCTGTGCTTGTTCTGAACTCTCTACAAAGAGGGATTTTATCAGATAAAGTAAGTGTTTCTGTGTAAGATCACTGGTGCTGCTGGTGAACTGTGAGCATTTACATCTTAAAACCTGCAGAGTACTCACGCTTTAAGAGCAGTCACTGGTTTCAGGGGCTGCAGGTGGGTACTTTTGACTCCAGCCTTACAAAAGTGATGAGGGTACACTGGAGGAGTGAACCTGTCTTCCTCAGCTCTGTGAAGGATACATGCATCTCATGGGCAGCAGGGATCCCTGGCAGCCTGGCTGAAAGCTTAGGGATGGCCTGGGATGCACAGCCTGGGAATGGTCTCTCAGTCGCCCAAAGGCCGCCGTGTGGGAGGCGTTGTGACACAGCTCTGTCATAGTTGAAGGGACTTCAAAGTCCAGCAGCTTTGTGTGGTTACATGACCACTTGGTGCTCTTTGGAGTGCTGGGTGCTCAGAGCTCCTCCTGATGAAGATAGGGCATGCAAGGTACTGCAAAGACCTTTCTGAGAGCATTAGGAGAATGAGTAGTGTGTGTAATTGATACTGCTGAAATTAAAGAGAGCCCTGAAAGGAAGGATTTGTTGAAAGCAGGTTGGATAGTAGAAGGGTAAGCAGTAAAAGTTTGTATTGTCTCTGAAGAGTCGCTTAGGGTGGGATTTGAAGGGTTTATCAGGCATACTCTTGCAATGAGTTACCTGTTGGGGAACGTGTTTGTGGCAGGTGCACTCTTGCAGCACTTCTTATGCTACCTTCAGAGCTGCCCGGTGTCCCTGTGTATGCAGGCAGTTGCCAGGCTGTCTTCAGGCTTCTCTGATGGCCTCCATTCCTTCAGACCAGGTCCATCTCCCTGAGATTGCTCCCACTGATGCTTGAGTGCTTCCACCAGTGCACCAGCATCTCTGAAGATGTCTGTTACCAAAAGTTGTGCTGTCACAGGCTGCACCACTTCCTGGGCACCATGGCACAGAGTACTGATCCAGGAGAAGAGCCCCATGGAATTTGTGATGGCAGGTGCAAAGCAGAAATATGTCTATTTGCAAGGTAGCTTCCTGTGTGGAGGAAGAGTGCTGACTGGAGAGCTGCGAACAGCCAAGGCAGCTGCTTTTCAAAGGAAAGAGTTATCTGTTGCTCCTGGCCATTTGCCAGTGGCAATATTTCATTGTCTTGTGATGCAGCTCAGGAAAAACTGCCAAAGGTGAGAATTGCCATTGTGTATCTGGACAGATGCTTTTGTCATCTCTGCCTTCCATCCCACTCCTGCCTCATACTTCATTTGCTGAAGGAAGAGTCTGCACCAAGAGATGCCTTATCTCAAATGCTGCCTTAGTAATGTTGCCTTTCTCCTGTAAAAGTGTGTCTTGCTTTAGTAGAGTAGAAGCAGTGTTTGTTTCTGGAGTCCAGTCTTTCTTCATGGACTAGATACTGCTGGAGGGATGGGAAGAGGAGCCAGGTGGCAGTGGCAGCATTTGCTGCTTTATGCCTGATGCATTAGGCCTGGGCTTTTGCTGTCCTGGAGTTTAAGCAGTGTCCAAGGAGAGTGTGTACAGGAAAACCTGGTCCTTCTTTTGTCACTGGGCTGCTTGTTTTCTTACAATGTGACCGAGCTGCCTCCTTGTTCTGTCTAATGAGGTGTCTGTGGTGAGGATCATGTCTCTGTTCATGACCTAAAGGAGGAGTAGAGAAGGAGAAGCCAAATCCCCATTCATCTTCTTCCCCAGGCAGGAACAGCCCATACAAAACTAATTGTACTCTTAGTTTGTTTGAGTTTGGTTTTTTGCAGGGGAGGGGAGGTTGTTAGTTTCGGTTCTTGAGGTGTTCAAATGGCTCTGACCTTCTTTTCTCATTCGCTTTCCACAAGTGAAGCAGGGTATCCAGGTTCTGAAAAACAGGCTCATATGTCATGTGCCTCTGCTCCCTGGGGACTGCTTCCCTGTAGAAAAGCCTGACCTCTTCAAACTTCCATCTCACTGACCTGGTAGACTGTCATTGTGGAGTGGCTTCTGGAAAGTTGCAGTGGCCACCATCTCCTTGTGTCTGCCCTGCCTTCCCTCTGCAGCTGGCATGGTGGGGCAGAGACCTTGCCTTGTCCTGGGGAGTGAGTGCTGCTCTGCCTCCCCATGGCCCTGCTTTGCCAGCAAGGGAGCCAGAGATCTGTGGGAACAGCAATTGCTGAGTAGGTTCAAGAAAATTTTTTAACAGTTTTTTACAGCAGGGAGGGAGGAGGGTGTTGCATGGACTTCTTCATGCTGCTTTGAAATACCCCAGGGCTTGATTTGCTGCATGTTTTTCATGCTGGTCAGCTTAGCCTTTCTTTGGTTCTCAACATTTTGTCATGTCTCTTAGCTCCTTTGTTGTCCTGTACAAAAGGAGAATGAGGCTACAAAGGATGCATGAATTGAGCCAAAGTACATCATCTTCACAAAACTGTAAATATTTGTCTTGGTATATAATAAAGTAGTGAATATCTTTGAAATTTTTAGAAATTATTATTTCAATGTGTGTTTTTTACATATTGTGAAACTATTTTCCAATACTCAAAAATTTGATATACTAAAAATTTAGATGTCTGAATCCTTTAGAGTGATTTACTCTTCTTTCAAGAACAATTAAGCTACTTTATTGTAATTGTGTTTTATCACAAACTGTGTTTATCTGTCTGCTTTTATAGATAAACTGTTCTTGTACCATTTTTAAGGCTTTAAACCTTATCTTTTGGCCATTGAAATTTGTTGGTATTTTTTAATGATTATGAAATAGTTTAAAACAGAATGATAGTCATTTGGGTTGCAAAGGGACCTCCAATGATCTAGTAGTCTAAACCCTCTGCAGTAGGTAGGGACATCTTGAACCAGACCAGATTGCTCAGTGCCCTGTCCAACCTGACCTTGAATGTATCCATGAATGGGGCATCTGCCATTTCTCTAGACAGCCTGTTGCAGTTGCTCTTTGCCACCTTCATTGTAAAAAAAAGCCCTCCATCTTTCTAGCCTCTCTGTTTAAAGCCATTGCCTCTTGTCCTGTTGTGACAACCCTGCTAAAAGATCCCTCTCCAGCTTATTTCAGACCCCCTTCAGGTACCCTTTCAAGTCTCCCTGAACCTTTCTCTTTTCCAGGCTGAGCACCCTAACTCTCTCAGCATTCCATCATAGGAGAGGTACTCCAGCCCTCTGACTGTCTCTGTGGCCCTCCTCTGGACCAGCTCTGACATGTCTGTCTTTCTTGTGCTGAGCTGGATGCAGCCCTGCAGTGGGGTCTCACCAGAGCAGAGCAGAGGGGCAGTATCCCCTCCCTCCCCTGCTGCCCACTCTGCTCTGGATGCAGCCCAGGACAGGGTTGGTTTCTGGGCTGTCAGTGCCCATGGCTGGGTCATGTCCAGCCTCCCATCCTCCAGCACCCCCAGGTCCTCCTGGGCAGGGCTGGTCGTCATTCGTCCATCCCCCAACCATGGGTTTCTGCACCTTGCATTTGATACTTAACATTCAGATGATATTTGAAACAAATACGAGTGGTTTGGTTTTTTTAACTTTACTTGGAGATACATACTTTTGATGGTCCCCTGGTAACTTGTTTGTTATTAGCTGTTTCAAATCACTGAAGCTATCTTATGATTTAAACTGAAGAATGCTGAAGAAAATTTAGAAAGTTAACACAGCATGAAATAAAATGAGACTATGTAAAATGACATTGAGGGACTGCAATTTTAATGTCATGATGAATCACATACAGAGGGCTTAGTTCACAGTTTTCTGCACCTGAAAGGTGTGCAAACATGACTTAAGCTTTGGGAATCAGAAGTCTGATCCTTGCATATCACCAGTGGCAGTTTCCAAAGAGCAGTTTATATCCTAGTTAATGGACAGTTATCCTTTCTCAGGTTAAGTATTGCTTTTCAGCAGGGAACTGGAATTCAGTTAACCAGATATATCACATGTAATTCCACAGACTTAAAATTAATGAGTCAAAGGAATCTAAAGGGGCTTAGAGGAGAAAAAAAATCATGTGTACATGCAGTTAGATATTGTCAGGTTCTTACAGGGAATACCAATGGCATAGTAATTAATTTCAGAATGGCATCTAGCTGTTAATGGTAAGTTACCTGTTACATGCTCTTTCATGTATTACAAATATTTGATTTAAAAGAAAACGGGAATGTTGGTTTCAAATATATATTTTTCTTTATTTGTCTCTAAAATTATCAGTTCAGGAGAAAAGGAGGAGCAACAGAAATATCAGCTTTCACTTGCCCCATTTAGTTTAAACCCTTTGTCCTTTATGCTGTTTCTTAATTCTGCATTTAATTTTTCATTCTTTGTGATCTAAAAGAGTTAGATTATAAATACCAAATATTGCTTCTTTCTGCTTAGGTGGTGGGTTTTTTTTCTGGCTGGGAGACAGATTGTTTTGTTGTGTCACAAGCTGATGTGCTGTACATGGATGTTCTGTGATGGCACAGCTGCAGATTAATTGAGGATCATGCTGATAAATCACTCAGCATGGAGTTCTGGCTATAGGACATAATGTTTTCAGAGAAATTAAAAAGAAAAATTATTCCTGTGACTGCATCTCTTTCAGTTTGGTAATGTTGTGATAATAGACCTGTACTCCTAACTGACATCCACTTGATAACATTGTTTTGGGAGAGAGAATTATAGGAAGCAAGCAGGGAACAAATCTTCAGTACAAAGTAAATTGAGCAGAAAATACCTTAGTAATCTGCATAAAGAATAACAAATCACCTCAAAGCAATACAAAGTCATAATCCCATTTCATTTGTCACATCCAGGTTCTCTCATATAGTCTTACCTGTGTTATAGTCTTGCATATATGTTTTTAGATGATTTTTTTCTCTTTCTGTGAGAAAGAATTTTCTATTTTATTTCCTTCCTATTAAAAATTTGGCGGAAGAATACCAAAATACACTATTTTCAACTTCAGCAGTATACTATGGACAGGAATGGAGAGGGAGGTGGCCAGCGGTTAAAACCTTGAAGAATCACCTTTATAATCTGAAAGCAATATCCCTCTTATAGTGCAGAAGCATTTCTCCAAATAAGATTGTTGTATTTTCAAAGTAGTAAGCCCATGATTGGGTTACATAGAGGAATTACACCCATATGAAGACAGACAAGATTTTACCAGTCAGAATGTAAACCTTTTAGAATGGCTAGTATCCATGACCCCTTTCCTGTGTCCCATGAGCAGGATACTTCTAGAGCCTTGTATTTTGTTCCATGTATTTTCTAATTTTTCTCTTCTCCTTTTTTAATAGAAGAATGACTTGTAACATGTCTGAGCATTTCTCAGGTGCCCCTTGACTTCTGCCACCTGTTGAGGGAGAGCGGTGATTATAAAATCTTGCTCAGGGGAGTAGATACCCTGTAAATCTCATATGCCACTACTGAGAAAATACAGTGTTCGTGCCAGAAACTGTAGGTGTATTTGTCATCTGTTTACTGTACAGGTGTAGTCTCTGTTTAAAGATTCATCACATTAGATTTTAGTGATGCAGGACATCCATTCTCATTTATATACTTCAGCGTTGCATAGAAAAGCAAGGTTGTCATTCATGAAATAAAAATTCAATTCAAACACCTTTCATAAATCTCATTCTTGTAAATCTTTGCTGAACAAAAACACTTCTATGCCTGAGGTAACTACCCAGTCATGTCTTTAAGATGACTAAATCTTTTCTTAGAGGGTCATTCCTTCTGCAGTATTACATTTAAAGGCACTCTTAAAAATCACTAGCCTATTTTTTTTCTCAAGCTGTATTCTTTTTTTTTTTTTTTCTGTATGACTGGCTACTTTTAGAAGTATCTCTTTGTCATAATTTCAGCAGTTTACATGTAGTTTTTATAATAACAAGTATACAAATACAGTAATTTTTACTTAAATGAGTAATTAATAGAGACAACAACTTTAAACTATCATTTGCAGAAGTTAGGTTAATGTTTAAGGTTATGCCATAGTCTGGCACTGGAGCACAAATGTGATTACCTTAATAACAAAACAACTGTCTATTCCAGAATGGGAACTACTGGTTAAAATAGCTGATATTTAGTAAGGTGTTATAAGAAATACCATTTAGTAGCCACTTTGCTACTTAGGATTATAGTGCCCTAAATAAGGAAAAGTAAAAATCTGAAGGAGATGATGGCCATGTGCTTGATGGCTGTAGCATCATTCAGTGTAGTTTGTTAATCTGTTATTGTATCATACTATTTATATATCTTTCTATATATTATAGAATATAATGGACAATATATTATATTGTCCATGTGTTCAGCTTTATGCTGACCAGATGGATGCGAAACTTGAGAAATTTCAAGAGAAGGTTGTTTTAGGAGTGAAAGCAGAAATTTAGTTTCCGTAGGCTCATCTCTGTGCAGCAGTGTGGTCTGTGTGGATTTGCTGTGATTGGGTCATTTTGTCCCATGCACAGAATGTACTGCAAAGAGGAGGAAAGTGATGTATACATCTCCTAATGTGCCATTGCTCAGGGTTCAGTTTTATCTCTAGTGAGGAAATTCCCATGATGAATTTTAATATGTCAGGTTCTGAAAGGGCAGTTGTTGATTTCTCTGTTTGAATGCTCATGGAACAAATGAATTAAACTGCATGTTCTTCCTAAGATGAGGTATGCAGCTCAGAGAGGGAAGACACAATCTAAGAAAAGATCTTGGCAATAACTTCTTTAGCAGCCAGAGTTGGCATCTCATTATCACATTATGTGTACGCACCAGTTTTTACGTGCAGAGCAGCATCACTGAAACATGGTAAAAGCTGAGCCTGAGAATGAAAGTTGCATATATTAGTGAGATTAAAATCTGGCAGATTTAAAATGCAGTCAGTTACTATGGGTAGAAAGGAGTATTATATTTTTTAATACTAATAACTTGAAAAATGAGGTTTCATCTCTGCTTGGTTGTAAACAAGGAAGGAAGTAATTTTATGCTTGAGTTGGAAATGTGAAATAATTGAAAATATATAGTTGAAATTCTAATATCTTCTTAAAACTCTGGTGTCCACTTGGACTATGTGGATTTTTAAATGATGCTTTAACTATATGTGCTTTTGAGATACAGCCTTTGAGATGTAGGCTGTGTTACTGTGTTGGACACCCTGTAACTCTGGAACCTCATGGTGGGAAATTATTGGAGGGAAGGATGTAGAATTGGAGAAGATTGTGGGTGTGGGGATGTGAGATGGTGCACAGCAGTGAAGTCTCTGACAAACCTGGCTGTGGAAGAGACTGCATTCAGGGTTGGACTTCAGGCATCACTGAAGTCTTCTTTAAGCACTGTTGCAAAATAAGCTTGGGCAGGAACTCACTTAGCTCAGCCACTGTATCTATTAAGCTGAAATACAAGTTTCTATGATACAAATTCTGCATTAATATTTGCTTACAGGTTCAGAAATCTTTATAGATTACTTCATTCATAAAGTCATTTTCTTCCATTGCCAACCCTGGTGGCACCAGGTGATTGCAGATTGACACCAGCTAATCAGCTAATGAACCCATAAGTAAAATAATTAGTAGTAAAGAAATGCCAAGTTTAAATTGGTGATGAAGAAAATCATTCCATATGCTGAGGGTTAGCCAATAGCAGTTATATAACTTCCCCCAATAGGAAAAAGAAAAAGGAAAAAAAAAAAAGGGAAACCGGGATGCAGTGTAAGAGTGGGAAAACTGAAGTGGAACAAGATACACAAAAAGCCTTCAAAGTGACCAGGTAACATCTGTAATGTAAGCAGAGGAATAGCTCAGAAACCAAGGAAGCAGTATTCTCTTTGAGTGACTCTTTCTGCATCATAGAAAAAATACCAGTTTCTAAGCAAAGGAATGTTCAGCCTTATTGTTGCAATTACTGTTGGATCTAAAGAACACTTAGAAAATGGAACTGAAAGGACACCTCAGTTCTTCAGTCTTCAAAGATGGTCAGTTTTTGTATTGTAAGACTTATTGAATACAATATACAGAGCACAAGTGATGTTTCCTTGGTTTCTCTGAAGCAAGGAATTCTGCAGTACAATGGCATGTAGATATTGCAATGGTCAGGAGATGATTTTAAGAGTTTTTAAAGAATCAAGTAGCAAATGGTTGGAGTGTACACTCACTTTGAATATGTTTGTGACTTTCATTAGGATTAGTGCTTTACAGCTGCCAGCAATGGCAATGAGCCTATTAAATAATTGAGAGAGGCCTTGAGTACTTTCTATAGCTGTAGGAATGTAGCAGCTAAACAGCTACCTATGGTTTTGAAGATAGGATGGAAAAGTGAGAAAAATATATATCTCCTGTGATAACATCTGGTAGACACAGGGATGTTGCCTTGATAAAAAGACTTCCTTCTCACCAAGTCATGAAAACATCTGATGATTAAAATATTACTGAATACCTACTTGCACCAGCTTGTAGACATGCTAATTACAAGTAGGTGTGACAGTAGGTATAACCAGTACTTGAGGAAATTATGACTAATATGTTCGTGGGTGGAAAAGAGGCCTTTTTTGCTATGCACCATCCTGTTCTGTATCGATTTCTTTAGTTTGCTTGCATTTCCCCTGTATGTTGTGCTATGTTGCCTTTAAAGATACACTCTGTGCAGCAGGGAGAACTATTTGCCATGACCAGCTGTTTAAAGCATGGAGCTGAGCATGGGGATCTGGGGACAGGAGGGAAGAGGTGGTATTTCCCCTGATTTACACAAAATAGGAGCATCTGGAGAAAGCTGGAGTCTGCAGAAAGAATTAGGTGGAACAGTTCAGGAAGCCCTAAAGGGTTGATGTGTTTGAAAATAAAGGCTGGCTGGCTGGTGAAGAGCTCATCTCATGAGGAGGCAAAGGAAGATTTGCTAAAAAAGTCATTTTCATTTGTCTCTGGCTGAGAATTGGGAGGCTGGAATTTTGACTGCAAGAAAAACTGAATAGGACAAAATAAAGAATGTAGAAAAGTGAGGGAGGAGCAAATGGAAAACAAGAGAAACAGAAAGTTGTAATAGTTTTGACAGTGCTTTTTCTGGTTTGAGTATGAGAAGGCACATAGCAAAGTTGTCAACCTCCACAGAACTCCTGTGGTATTGGTATTTGTAGAAGATCCTAAATATTTTAAATTGAAATTGAGGCCTTGTATCTTGAAGTCTTGTAGTATTTTTTTTCCTTTTTTTTTTCATTGTTTTGTTCTCTCTTTGCATGCTGAAGTACAAAATTCCTTATGCATGTGTAGTTTGAGCAGAGAATATGATAGTGCCTTTATCAAATTTTAACAGCATTAGAGGTAGTTGCTAATATCAATTACTAGGGAGGGTATTTTCCTCTCTTTCAATAAATATTTTCAGTTTCACTCAAACATGCATTTCTCTAAAATTTTGTACTTCCCATGTGGAAAAGTTCTCCTAAAAGTAACTGCTAAGCAAATTATTGCTATTGTTATTATTATTATTATTATTATTATTATTATTATTATTTACGTTACGTCTAATTCCATGTATCTTGAACAGTGTTAAAATTGACTGCTTGTGCTTGTTCCATTGGATTGCCAATTCCCTATAAGCTTGATTAACATCTCTTTTCTTAAATTTCTGTTGCAAAAAGACAGGTACACGCTTTAAAACACTCATTTCAACATTTTGAGTCAAAGTGTTTATACACCAAGCTTGATGAGCTTTTTCCTAATTGACAGAGAATGCACTGGGTTATTTTTATAGTATATTAGGTGGGAAAAGCATCTGCTTTATAAATCTTCCTATAAATTTGATACCAACAGAATGCACTGCATTTATATCATTTATGAACTCGTGGAGGGATGGTGGATATACTTTGCACTGAAAAGATGTCTCACTGGGATCCAATTTTCAACTTGAATGAGAGAGTATAAATCAACTGCAAGTGCAAATCAGTGAAGAAAAAAAATAAAGGGCAAAAACAAAGGAAATAATTTGGAAATCTCTATGAAAGAAACTAGGAGAAAGTTAGCACAGGAACTCAATGTCATATCAGATGTTAAGAGGAAAATTTTAGAAGGTAATACCTGCAAGTCAAATAGCAGCATCAGTGAGGTAATTTTCAGCAAGCAGGTGTAGCAAGATAATTCT
Organism: Erithacus rubecula; assembly: GCF_903797595.1. Taxonomy (NCBI): domain Eukaryota; kingdom Metazoa; phylum Chordata; class Aves; order Passeriformes; family Muscicapidae; genus Erithacus; species Erithacus rubecula. Next base: position 77,744,284 of record NC_136689.1, read on the forward strand.
CATTAATGAGTTTATAATTTTTGAAGCTCTGACCTTTCTTATGTTAACAGGGCAAAATGTCCTCTGGCTTCTAGAAAGTCTGAGCTTTTTAGCTGTTCATATGCAAACTTGATCTCCCTAAGATGCTCAGGCATGGTGCAGTAGTATCCATGCCTAGATCAAGGTGTTCTTGCTTTTTACATTTTGTTAGTATTTCCTGACATCTGCCACAGATGTGAAAAAAGCATTGAAAAGCTGAAAGCTTCTGAGTATCACATTAGGAGCATACTTAGTGATACACCTAAATTATCAGCATTAATACAGAAGTTGGGATATATTTATTAATGCTATGTAGAAGCCAAAGAAAATTACAAAGACTGGCTTTTCTATATGCAATCAAGAGAACTATAATCAGGGCATGTATCAGGTCATCGGAGGGTTTTCGTTATATTTATTATACTTTTCTTTCTCTTTGACAAACATTTGTAAGAGCATACTAAATGTCTGTGTGGTATCCCAGATACTCTGTTTTCTGGGTATGTGATTTTGGTTGGAGTAGTGATGGGCTGAGATGATACTGTATCTTTTAGCTATTAATGACATGACCAATTAAAGCAAGATCTTAAATGTTTAAGGGACAAACTGGGATCACTGAGACCGTAGTTCTTGATTTGCACAGTGTGAAACGCTGAAATGCAAAATTCTCGTTTCAGAAATTCTAAGTGAAACCCTTCTCTCAATCCAAAATTAAAATTCTCCTTTTCAAGGAGAAGTCTTACACTGAATTTTAAAATACTGATAATGTATAGAGATTTATTGGTGTACACTTGAGTGTGTCATTTTTGTACTGGGTCTTTGCTGGCTGCAGCAGAGTGTGTGCTATGGCTCTCCCTCCAGCATGAGCTGGCCTCAGCTGCAGGTCATGGACCATGCAAGCCCCTCTTCATGTCTGGGGCATTTGGGAGGGGGTGGTCAGGTGCCTTTCACCCTCTCCTTGTGTCTGCAAGGCCACTGTGCTGAGCAGTCCCAGGGAGGAGCCGTGGGGAGGCTGACCAGTGCAAAAGGACCAAACAGAGCTTCAGAAACTTACATGACATTCAGAATCCCCTGAAATTCCATGTAAATTCTTAAAAAGTGAGGGGAGCAGTCACTGCTGAAAGCAATGTTTTTGTGGGTGGTCACTTACGTAAGACACAATACAAGATAAATAAGGTTTGGAGTGCTGCTTATTTGGTTTTCATGTTGGTCCTCTTGTGAGTTTTGGACACCTTTACCTTCAAGCTTCGCAAAACTAAACCTGCTTCTTCAGGGTGGTTACGACTTTTGGTTTTACCTTTATGTGGAGGAAGAACAGAGTTAGTGGTAGACCCAGGGAAACAATGTGACTTAACTCTGAATCTGCTTCAAAAAGGCCAGATCTCTAGCTGGTGGGTGGGGGAAAGACAGTCCATTTCTCCATAAAAAGTACTGCTGCAATTCCTTCTTGTCCCTCTCTTCTCTTGCTGGGGCAAACTCTCTATTCTTGACATTTCACCTAAACTGACCCGGTTCTGGTCCAAGTGTAGCTGGCTTGGATTTGAAAGGACAGTCAAATGCAAAAGTTAGAGAGAGGGCTGAGTATCCTCAACTGCAAAACAGGTTAAAAGGTTGCATGACCATCTGCAGATGTTCTGGTATATGAATGCTTTCTGGTTCAGTCCAGGTACGTGCCTTCTGGATGCCCTGTGCTCAGAGCAGATCTATCCTGCTGGGTGAGGAAATAGACTTCTGAATTTGTTTCATTAGACATAATCACTGTGGCTTTGCTGTTTGAATAGCTAAATAGAAGGGAGATCTCAATAGTTTGCCATAGCCTAAAAGAGTCACAGTTCAGTCAGCAGGTTTGGCTGCCAAACGGATTTGTTTAAGCAAGGGAAGTGTATTGGTAGAAGATGACTTTGCTTCAGTTTTACATACACTTATTTTTGTAAAAATGTCTGCTGAAGCATAACCCTTTTACAGTCAATGACAGAGGATGTAGTCAAGTTAGATGTAGAAGTTTTTCTAAAGTGTTAGTTGTTTGTGTTTTTTGTTTTTCTTTTAATTAATCTTGGTAACACTGTCCAAATAAACACTATTGTGAATGTTTAAGTCATAGATTTGTTTCATTCTCATATTCTGAATATGGCATTTCTGTGTTCATTGTGATAAAATTCAAAAGGAAGTAACAGTCTGCTAGGAAGGTAATTTGAGAAATGAATCAGAGTGACTTGAGGAGCTTGTAGGTGTTAGGATGACAGCCAGTTTCAGTGCATATAAATACCTATTTTGATAACAAGACAAAGAAGAAAATAGAAAACTTTTCAAATAATTTAAAAACAAACACAATTTCCATTGAACTGTCTTGCAAAGTAGATGAAGGAAATACACTGGAATATTTTTCAAAGCAATCAACATTAGGATGAAGTTCTTGTTTTCAGCAATATTGGTGTTGTAGAGTTTTTTCGCAGCTCCCCGTATAATTTGTCAAAAGGTAGTAACGTATTCTATGGAATGACAATGCTTAAGAGCATGCTATGTCACTATACAATTATATTTTCTTTTTTTCACTTGAAAATATTTCTAGTGTTTTCTCTAACTTGTTTTATTACTCTTTTTCTCACAAGGCACCTGATTTTGGTTTTGAACTCTGTGTTTTCTTTTAAAATGTGATGTTTGTCTTTCTAACACTGAATTTAGCATGATTTCTGCATGGGATGTATAAATATGCTGATATGCTGATAGTTAATGTATTTGAATTGATGCAGTTTTATGAAAATGTCTGTGTGTCTTAATGACTAATTTCTTAAGGAGGTGTGTGTATATGTATATACACGCACACACTAGTAATTAAACTGAAATACTGCATGCAAAATGTTGCTATATATATGAGTAAATGTGAATCGTAGACTGGTTTGGTTTGGAATGGACCTTTCGGGTCATCCAGTTTCAGCCCCATGCAGTGAGCAGGGACCCTTCCAACTAGATCAGGCTGCTAAAACTCCATCCAACCTGACCTTGAGTACTTCTAGGGATGAGATGAGTGGGTGATCCCATTTCCTATGTTTGTAGTAAAGTTACAATACTTGCTATTAAAATTAAATACTTCAGAACCACAAGAAAAAAAATTAAAATAAGTCACAAATTCAATATAAATTTCAAATTTTCATGTGTTGCAATTTTGACAAGTACAAGGTCACACAAAACCATGCTGATTGTATTTAAAGCTCACTGTATTTCATTTGCTGACACTTTGAGATAAAATGCTTAAAATGCATTAAATATTTATTTTTAAATGTGCATGCCAATGAAAAATGATTGGGAAATCTGTTATGAAAACCAATGTCTTCAGTGTGTGGTTTTGTCTGGAATTTAGCATATGAATTCGACCCAGCTAAAAATAGCCCTGGACTCTGGCCACTCCTTTTGGCAAAAGTATTCTTGTTGTCTTGGGACACGAGGAAATGGCAACCACCATAAGCTCATGTGCCGCTTCAAACTGTCCAAATTTTCTTCTGAGCAGAGCCAGCATTTAATTTGTGTCTGTCTCCAGGCCAAAGATCGTGTGGGTATTGGTCCTCTTGCCCTTACAGTGATAATCCATTTGCCATTAACTGGACTTTGGTTCAAAAATACTGCATGTTTAATCCAGTGGACTGGATCTCCACTACCCAGTGCTGTAACAGAAAGATAATGGGCTACAAGAGAGATTAATAAGATTTTTGAGTCGCAAAAGCATTAAGTCAGTTTAAAGCTATTGGTTAAGCTGCTCAGAATGGGTAATGCATTAATCTTGAGCTGTGATGTATGAGTGCAGCCACTGCTGGCGTACATTAAGACATCTACATGGTCACCTTGTGCTTAGCTCTTTCTCAGACTGAGTTAGCAATAACACTCTCCTAAGTCTTAAGGTGAATTTGCAGGAGATGGGCTAACAAAGCATTCGCAGTGATTCTCGTTAGCAGGTGTCTGGTTTTATCTGCTTTATGGATACCAGGGCTAGAAATCTGGGATGGCTGGGTATTTCTTCTGCTGTAGAGCCATCTATTCCAGTTTGGACTCTTGAGCCTGCTTTGATCCTCCTTCTGTTGGTGGATCTGAGTGACTTCCACCCCTGTAAGGATTACAAAAGCCTCATTGGCTTGTGGTGGTGAACCTTAGCTTGAATATTCCCATGCTGCTTCTGCACTTCATTTTGTGTTAGTGCAGTTAGAACCCCAGGTGCAAATATCTCTCCAGTCTGTTTAATTGGTGTTAAGGTCTTCTAGTCCAGAACTGGCATGTCATTTAGAAATTTGTTTGATGGTTATTTCCTTCTAAGGTTGTGAAAATGACAATGTTGCTTGTTTCTTTTTGTTTGTTTTTTTCTCATTCTTTTTGAACCCTTTTATATGTGTGTTTTTGTTTTTGTTTTTCCTCTGCCTAGACCTGGTTAACCATTTCTGTGAACAGGTCCTCAATTTTTTACTTTGTCCCTACTTTCCTGTCGTAGCCCCATCTTCCCCTGGTGTCGACTCCGTACCCTTACAGCGCACAGGCAGTCAGCACGGCACACAGAACGCAACCGCGACCTTCCAGAGGGCCAGCTATGCGGCCGGCCCCGCCTCCAATTACGCAGACCCCTACCGACAGCTGCAGTATTGTCCTTCTGTTGAATCTCCATACAGCAAATCTGGGCCGGCCATCCCACCCGAAGGGACCTTGGCTAGGTCACCTTCTATTGATAGCATTCAGAAAGATCCCAGGTGGGTGAAACCTTCTTCTTTGTCTTTTGTTTCTTGCTCGCGCTGAGGTTCGTAATTGCGGTTTGCTTTGCGTGTTTCTGCTGTTGGATATTAAAAAAAGAAAAAAAAAAGAAAACAAGCTGTTGTGGTACACAAAAGACTTTGTTTGCATGACAGCATTGTCCTAATGCATCACCTTGGAAAGCTCTCATGAGCTGTTCTGTGCAATGAAATGATAGGAGTGGTCTTCAATGTGTGTTTGTTTAGCCTGCTTTCAGTAGTGCCACCCCTCAAAAGCTTAAGAAAAGTAATTTTCTCTGGAAAAGGGAGGAGTGGAGTGACTGTTGGCTCTGTAGCCATTGTGGATTGAATTTTCAAGTTGCTTCTTGGGTGGAAGTTGTTTTATTTCTTGATTTGTCTACATGTAATGCTTATAAATGCTACAGAAAGGGTATTTCAGTGTTGTGCAGTAAGACTGAGCAGTGTGAAAGCTACATGTAACCAGGGGTATGTTTCATCCCATGGGTTGTACAGGCTTCCAGTGCCAGTGTGTGATAAAAGACTGTATGATTACAACTTTGCAGAAAATATTATCTCTGTGCATGCCTTTCAAATATTTAGCACAATTTTTAATGTTACTAGTGATCATCCTCATCTAGTTAGGGAAGGTGCAAGGAGGAAACTTTGCAGCCCAATCAGGCACATGTACTAGAGAGAGAATTCTCTGGGAAATTATTCAACTTCCATGATAACCACAAGTAAAATGCTAGCTGGAATCCTCAATGCACTTTGTGATTTTGTTCAGTTTTCTGAGGGGGAAAAAGAAAAGCAATTCTCTTCGGTACCTTGAGTTTGAATTTATTGAAAGTGTTAGTTTATACCAAGGTTTTTCTTTGGCAGATGGTGTGATTTATTTATTTGTTTGTTTGTTGTAATGTGTAATTTAATGATAGGAGAGTCCAAAAATTTGCCTGCAACAAAAATGCTGAAGGTTTTTAAGTAACAATTTGAAAAGATTTCTTTCCCAAAATTTGGAAAAAAATAAATCATAAACTGGTTCTTTATTTGATTAGCATTATAGCAGTTCTTTCTTTCTCTCTCTCTCCCCCCAGGAACAGAACAGCAGAAACATTTTACAGCACATCAGATACATCACTGATTGCAGGGTTTTACTTGTTGAGAACGCTTATATCTTCAACTTTTTTTTTCCCCCTTAGTTTTACCTGCAGAAACTTGAAAACATATAAATTTAATTGCTCCCCTTCTTCCCCCTGCCCCAAAGCAAACATTAGTAACAAGAGGGAAAAAGTCTTTTTTCTGAAACAGTGGTATTGTATTTCTATTCCAGTATGCAAGAACCTGTTAAAAAAAAAATTGCTTTGTAATTGTGTTACATTGAAAGTTAAAGAAACTCGTATTAGGAGTGCACTAGGCCAGGGGAGAAATGATTGTAATCTATATGAAATGTTTTTAGGGAGAAGTATGATGGTGTTGAAAATGCTGTTCCTTATAAACAGGAAAGACATTTACAGTATCTCTACAGGTCTTAGATATAATGTCTTTTTAAGAAGAGGTTACTTCTGTTCAATTCCTTTGCTATCACTTTGCAGCTGTTATCCAGTTAATGTATAGGATATGTGCTAGTATTTTCAATTTGCTTCTTTTTTGGTTCTTCCTTGTCTTGTGGTTCCATTTGCACATTCATGAGTATTGGTTTCTGTAGGTAAAATAGGAGTGAGGAGGCATCTAGGTATAAAATTAAGTTCATAAACCCTTTAGAGGGGATCATTAAATATTATTATACTGTTAGATGGTTGGAAATTTGTACAAAACTTTTGTAAATAGGTTTGCATTACTCTTGATTTTATTTATTTGGTTCATAGGCTCTGTGTAGCATGTATTAGTACATCTGCCCTTGCATGTTGGTTTGAATAATTCTGATAAAGAAATGTCAGAAACACACTTGATTATATTATGCCTTAATCTCCAGAAGCCATATTCCACTGAGGCAGACTGACTTGTGAAGCTGTCTATGGCCTACAGCAGTTGCTGATAATTCAGCTATTGGAAAGACATTGAACATTCCAAAGGAGTTTGGAGAAAAGTAACAAAAGCAATCAGAATGTTTTTAATGTGTTGATTTATATTAATAAATTACAAAAATGCCAATATATTACAAGTGTGGAAGTGATAAAATGAAAGATTTTCCAGATACTTGAAAAGAAAATATGGAAGGATATAAATTATTTAGGCTAGAATGAGGGAGATAAAACCACCCAAATGTAATACAGACTTTCAGTGGCTGTGTTAATTTGTTCTGTTATGTCCCAAAGGTTTTTTCTTGCACAGCAAGAAAAAAATACACAGGTTGGTCAGCAGCTGGACTTTGTCAACTGAGAAGTCACAAGTGTCCTTACAGCCGTGTTGATGCTTTTGTTGGTTGTAGTATTTTGTGACTGCCACAGATTTGTAGAGGGCAGTAGTAGGCATCATTTTCAGACACCAAACCTACCTGTCCAACCAGAGATAAAAAAAAAACAACTCAGTGGCAGAGGAAAATTTGCAAGAAAAAGCACACTATTTTCAGGCTTTTGATTAGCATATCCTGTGTGTCATCCAGCTCAAGATGAAAAAGTAGATATTCGGGAGAGATTGTACTCACCCTAATAAGCAATTAGCATTCCTAAAATTGAACATTATTTTCTGGAATCTTCAGTTCAGACAGAAGTTCTGGCTGGAGGTGCAGAAAAATGGTTGGCAGGCACTGATGTAATTGACAATCTTTTCCATTGTTTTCACCATGTAGTTTGTCTTACTGATACTCCCCATTTTAAATACGTGTTCTGAGCTGACATTTGGCAAATGAAATTTTAGCTCAACATCTGTTCTACATCATCCAGCTGTCATAAAATGCAGTTCAGTGTTCATTAACTTAAAGTTTAGGACAAAAACTTTAAAAAAATGGGGATTGAGATGAAATCAAGTTTGTAGTAGAGTATAATTTTTAATTTATTCAGGTAGACTGTTAGCTCATAGGAGCTCATAAACAGGTAGTAAAAACTTTACACATCTATACAGTTGAAGAGTGAGGCTTTGTTGTTTAAAAAGGAAGTCAATCCCATATCATTGTCAGAAATAATACTTAAGTTCTGCATATGGGAAATGAAAAAGTTCATAGCATTACAGACTGATTTTTTTTCAGAGCATTCTTTTATATTTACTTCATATAAAAGGAAGAGAAATGTGCAGTTGGGCTGTGTTATCAACTGTTTCATGCTGTAATCTGTTATATGAATATGTGGTGTAAGAAGGGAAAGAACATGGTATTTATTTTATACTTCTTTGGTTTCTTCTGAACTGTGAATGACAAGTCTCCAGTATTTTAAAGTATCAGAAATACATGTTAATGTGACATGTTAATACATGTTACATTAACATAGATATTTTCCAGCCTACTTTCATGAAGGAAGATTAATCTGTCTCTTGGCAGCCACAAGTTATCTGTGGTTTGTGTATATACTTATTGTTCTATTATTATTTTATTCTTCAGTTTTATTTTGTCTGTTTCTAAATTCTAGAAGAACTGGGGAATCCTGGAAATAGAAATGTCAGGATCCAGTTGTCAGTATGTGTGCATTCTAGACTTTATTCCAAAATCCAAACTTGCCAGATGTGTATAAATTACTTAATTGTTGAAGTTTTAAAGTAGTAAGAAATTGTGTACATGTATCACTGTGGCTGTTACTCTTGCTACACAACAGATGAAAAACAGAACATTTCCATTTCCTCCATTTAAATACATACCAATGAGGTTTTGTGGTGCAATGTTTTTGCTGGTTTATGAACTCAAACTGTGTGAATTAATGTGTCCAGTCTCCAGGTGTCCTTCATTGCTGTGTGACTTCCCACCTGTTTTTATTTACACACATATACGCAGGTCATCTGCTGCAAAGAAGGTGGCTGAAAGCTGAGGTAACAGCAAGAATTATGTGGGATACACCCCACCATGGCTGCTAGAGTGATTTTCAGAGCTCTCTGTCCATTTTCATATTGCCTTGAATTATATTGATCTGCACTTAAAACTTTCCATTATGGCTTCACTTTTCATGTGTTTCAAAACCTTTAGAACTATTTATTCAGACAAAGTGGGATAATTTGGTGAATTAAACTGTAAAAGATCAATTATTTATTACAGAACAGACTGCAATAATGATTTGGCTCTTGTTTAAAAAGAAAGAAACATTATCATTAGAGAATCATGTTGCAACTTCACAAGAAAAAGAGAAATAAAACCCAGTTATCTTGTAGTAGTTCTCACCTTTAGAACTCTCAGGGTGTAAGGTATTGGATGATTTAACTGTAATACCCTGAAACACTTCTGTTCAGTTTTGCATTTTGAGGGTCAACTTCTCATTCTGTTGACCTTAGTTTCCTTCTAAGCAGAAAACAACAGTGCTCTCTATCTTCTAAACTTATAAACTGGCTTTGTTTCCACTTAGGAAAGGATATTAATTAGATCAGAACATTTTGTGTGAATTAAGTTTCAAAACTCATCTTTTTTCTCTACCTTTTTTTTTCCCCCCCAGAAATATATTTCATTTCCAAAATACAAGCTGGAGAGCATTCTTTTTCTGTATGAAAAATGGTAGAAGTGGAATAAACTCCTGGCTAATTTCTGTGCTCTCCTAAAACTGCTTATAAGATTAACACACAGAGTTTGGAACATGGCCTCTTAAATGTTGCTGCTGGAGCCTTCTCCAAATATTTAATCTCACTTTGTTACAAGGACTGTCTCAGCATTAACAGTGTAAGTCTGAATAGCAGCCAGGCACTCTGAGAGTCTAAAGAGGTAAGAAAATAACAGTAGAACCCTGAATGGGTGGGATGTTGGCAGTCTTGGCAGAAACATTTGTGATAGGTTCTTTGGGTAGGGTTGTCACCCTCAGAAAGAAACTTATGGTGAGATAGAAGGGCTTGCTGTGACTGTGGTAGAGCTGGTGGGAGCACTGTGCAGTACTGCTGTTTCCAGGCCTGAGACATGGGCTGGGGTTTACAGAATGCCAAGGGATTGGTGGTGGTATCGGTGAGTTTCTGGCCTAACTCTCTAGAATGCAACATGTAGAAGATTGCAGTTCACATTCCCAGTCTGGATGAGACAGAACAGGGCTTGCAGATACTCTTCCTGCTTTTATGTGACACAAGGCATGATAGGCAGCTCTCCTTTTCTCTTTAATTGTTTTCAAAGGTCCCTCTTACCCTTAGCTGAAATTAAAGGTTTCTTCAAAGGTGTTGGTAGTAGGACAGCCATGGGAAGCACACTTTTAGTGAATCAGAAAATCTAAATTTTGGCAGTGTAGGCTTATGTACCAAAGCAAATGGTTAAACTTTCTAAGTCCTGTGAACCTCCTAAGACTTTTCTTTTTTTTTTCCCCTCCATCAGATTTACTCAGCTCAGGCCCTGTGTATTAGTAGAACCAATTGGACCAACTGTTTGAGAGTGCTCATTTCATAGGTCTGTGCTTAAGTAACTCTTTCATACAGGAGAGAAATACCAGGTTTACTTTCCCTACACAGAAATCATAGTCTCTCAGGATTTAATCTATACTCCTGTGAGTATGAAAAACTGTCCACAGAAGAATAAATTTGAAGAGTCTAAACAGCACAAAAATACCCCCAGTTCAAGAACAGCAAGTCTGGAGCACATTGCAATTCTTCATACAGATCTCTTCTACTTGGAAGGTGGGAATTTTTACTCAGTGCACAAGTTAGTTTTTAAAAAGCATAGCAGCTCTGATAAAATAAACAGCAATCTGTTTCCCTTTCCTGATGAAGATAATTAAGGATGAATCTTGCTTCATTAAAATAGGTGAGGATGAAACCCATAGACTGTTTTACAGTCTGTTAATTTGGGATTTTGGGACCTAGATGGAAACCTTGTCTGGAAAAGATTTTCCCAGTATTTATTTAGTTTTAGCTTGAGTATGGCAAAATATGCAAGCATCTAACTGGTCCTTGCAAGTGTCAGCTTATGGCGAGGTGAAGTATTGATATGCAGTACTTGTAAAACTTATTTTTGTGTGTATTTGAGCACATTGCAGTATGTGCCAACAGTTCCTGTCTTTCCACTGTTTACATTGAAGTGGTTTATAAATGGCTGGGGAGGCGTTGGGCACAGGTGGAGCCATCTCACAGCACAGCAAATGCAATTCAGTATGCACAGAATTATCCACCTGTATTTGCTATTTTTTCTACTGGAATTTGCCCTATATTGTTTGGTAACCTTCTTTCTCTAGGATAAATGCTTGGTAGTAAAAAAACAAAACAAACAAAAAAAAAAAAAAAACAGCCAAACTAAACCAAAGAAAGAGAAAATTTAAAAAAAAAAAGTATTTAGAACTGTAGTCTGCAGGAATGAAGTGACGGCTTTTAGCTCATGAAGTAGTTACTACCCTCTTTCTCTCCTTTTTGACTGGTACTATTTTACTGACAGTGTGGAAGGCCACTCTGTAATGTTGCCATCCTGTCTTTCAAGAAATCCAATCCTATCATTAGAAAATCTGCTCTGTTGTGATCACAGAACATCACACTTTCAGGATATTACAGTAACATGGATGGTACTGGTCCATGTAGTTTGAGTAATGATGTGTCCAGGAGAGTTTACCATTTCTAATCTATGAGCAGAGTAGAAGAGGTTATATGTAGCAATTTATTTGTCAGGTTATTTAGTAGTATGCAGAGTATAATTTTGAGAGAGATGATACCTTGTCTCTTGTTTTGATCTACAAGTTTAGCTCCTCCAGTCCTCTCCCTCCAGGAGAAAATAATTCCTTTCCATTATGCTGAAGGAAGGAAAGCCAAAGACTCCTTAGGTACTTGTGACTGAGGCAGAGCATTCATGAGGATGCTGGCAGCAGAGCCTTGTAGTGTGGTAAGTGCACTTCTGATAGCTCAGGGGAGATGACACTGATGTTTCCTTTTTGAAGTTTTGTTATTTATGTTAACCTTCCTTCCTCCCCAGTGCTGGCGTGCCATTTTAAGAACAGCAACAAAACCCTTCCCTCTCTTTCTTCATCTGTTGAGTCTTTTAATGGCCTCATTCATCCAAAAAGAAACAAGTGGACAGAGTACTTCATACTGTTCATAGCTCATTTCTGGTTCTTGCATGGAATTACTGAGTTTCTAATGGCAGTTTTTGCAACTTCAATGCAGTTTTTGCCTTTGTTTGCCACGTGTTTTGCTCAGCATCCTGTGGCTCATTTGCAAAGTTTGACAGATGCAACATCTATGTGGTGCCTGTCTATGATGACAGACTGTTAGAGCCAGGAAATGTTGTAAGTATATTTCTTAACCAGACATAAAAAACAAGGAGGAGAATCATATTTTCAGGCTTTACTGGGCTTATGTAAGCTGTTATGATTTTCTGGCAAAATAAACCTCATAAGAAGCTTCTCAGTAGTATCTCTTGGACATCTCATCAGCCAAATGGGTAATAATGATCTTACTGTTTACAGGGACATTGAGAATAAGTTAAACTTTTAAGGTGCTTTGAAGTTCAAAGGATAATCTTGCATTTACTTTCATGGGAAATGTGATGGGAGCAGGAAGAGGGAAATAGATGGAGAAGATGAATGGGGGAAAATTTAAAGAAGTGATAGAAGATCAGGATGCATAGTCTCAAGTTTTTTCATTAAAAGAAGCAGCTGAAAGTCATTCTTGATCGTGAGACAAATTACTGTGCAGAGATTGTTAGTTTCCAAAGCTGGACCTCAGTGGCATATACCATAGCTATTTTATAAGCAGGAAACAAGAGCTAACATTGAGAGTGCAGAACATTTCTGCAAGATAATAACATCAAGCATTTGCTGAAAAAATATCTGTACTGTAGAGCAGAGCTAAAATGTTTGAAAGGAAGGAATGGTCAACAACTTTTATTAGTTCCTAGCAGAACTTTATAGCTTTTATAAACTGAGAGCTTGACTTTAATAATTTCAGCTCTATGTAGATTTAAAATGTTATATGGTAATAGATGTATCTCTGCCAGCTCACTCAAGATCAAAAAAAATCACAGAGTATTCTGAGTCAGAAGGGGCCCATAAGGATCATCAAAGTAGAATGGTCCCTGCACAGGACACACCAGGAGTCACACCATGTTCCTGACAGCATTGTCCAAATGCTTCTCGGACTCTGTCAGGCTTGGTGTTGTCCCTGGCCCAGTGCCCAGCCTCTGGTGAAGAACCTTTTCCTGATATCCAACATAAACCTTCCTTGACACAAGTCAGGCCCTTGTGTCCTGTCACTGTCACCACAGAGCAGAGATCAGTGCCTGCCCCTCCTCTTCCCCTCACAGGAAGCTGTGACTGCAGTGAGGTCTCTCCTCAGTCTCCTTCAAGCTGAACAGACCAAGTGACCTCAGCTGCTCCTCATACAGCTTCCCCTCCATGCCCTTCACCATCTTCATAGCCTTCTTTTAGCATCAGAGCCTGATGTGAAGTCCAGCCTCCAGCCTGTATTTCTCTGACTCATCACAGTTTTCCTGATGATTTTCACCACCTTCACTTGTGTTGTTCTTTCTCAGCCTGCTCTACTGGCCCACTCCAGGAGCTCAGTGAACAAGTGAGCCCCTCACTTGAGCACAGATGCACCTCGGTTCTTAGCATTAAGCAAGCGGTTTCCTAGGTAGCAAAAGATGCCACTGATCCCATAGAAAACTGCAGCCATTGTTGCCAGGGAAACTCCTAGTCTCTAGACTTACTGTGAAATATTTGGGGTTTTTACTCATTTGATTTTGGTTGGTTAGTTTCTTTAAGGCACTGCAGCACCAGTGAGACCACTTGCTGCTTAGCTTGCCGTTTACCATTAATAATTTGGGGGTCATGTTTGTCTTTGCTGTGTAATGAAGTGGAAGGATCTGGATAGCTGAAGACCTGGAATGAAATGGACAGGCTTTCTTAGCCCAATGGAGGGCTAAGAGTGAGATCTCTAGGTTTCCTGAACATACCAAAGGTAAAAATGTGGGGAAGGAAGGCATATGTGGAGAAAGGAAAAGCTATGTAAACTCTGTCCCAAGATAAAACAAATAATTTATGTCAGAAAATGACCAAAAGCAACACAGGGTTAAGGAAATATTTTAATACAGTTTTTTACTCTTTAGAAATAATTTGAAGTTAACTTGATAATCTTTTTGTTTCATGTGAGGACATGATGAATTTATTTCATGGATTTCTTTTTGAAGAGGAGGACTGATTTTTGGTTTTATTCTGTTTGATGCTATGTTTTTCTTGCTATCTACCTGAATTTGAGCATCTTGAGTGTTAAAACTTGGTTTGAAAGTTTGGGCCTAATAGCTGCAGCTTAAGAACAGTGGTCCTCTGTGTGTGTGTGTTGGTGAGAGGAATGAGTACAGACAACACAGGTGTAACAGGGTTTCTTAGTAAAAGCAGCTCCATTACTTTCCTGTTAGCCAAGGGTGCATAACATTTCCTTGTGACTCTCTCAGAATTGGTGCTGATCCATCAGCCTCATTTACTCCAGCTTTTGTTGCTAAGTGTGAAAAGTGGTCCCTTTTCTTGACCAGGAGATGGCTGCTAGGAGCCTAGGCATAGGGTAGGCTTGGAGCAACCTGCTGGTGTTTGTTTTTCAGAGGTATTGGTACTTTTCTGTTAGCTGAGTGATATTGCTGCTGTGTCCATTCTGGTTCAAAACTTGGAGCTGCAGATCTTAAGCAGGAGTGTGCAGAGAGTTCCCTGCTTGTAGAGAGCCAGGATGTCAAACCCACTCACAACGAGGGGTTTGATGCCAGTGACGTTTACTGCAGCTGAAGGAGGACTCAAGATATTTGAATATTTGATATTACATAGCTGTAATTCATATCCAGTGATCCACAGAGAGAAGCGGCCTCTGTTGTTCAGTGAAATGATCCTGTAATGTAATACATAGTATTACACCATAGCTAGATTTATGACCTTAAAATAAAAGGAATTTGTTTTCCCCCTGCAAGAAATTGGCCCTTAAGGGCTTACCCTTTTTACACCCTTTTAGGTTTCTGTTTAGTTCTGTGATTCCTTCCAGTACTTTTTAATAGGGAAGGCTTGACATTTTTCTGCATGAGAATAGCTGTCTAACATCTTGTAAAGCTCTGGCTGCACACAAATGGGCACATGGGGATCTTTTAGATGTTTTGCTGTTAGCTTTTTCAGGAAAATATGAAAGAAAGGGATTTGATTTCTCCTGTGCCTTTACCTGAGTTCGCCATGGTTGGCCAAATTGCAGAACCTCTTTTTCAGCAAGGCATTTCATCTCTCATGGATTTAGAAATTCTTTTAAATGCATGAAATCATCTCTGCAGAATGAAATCTTCTTTGCATAGTCTTCTCCAGTGGATTTTTTTCATTTGTCTGCAGCTACATTTTTTTAAATGAAATTTTATCTTAAACTGCCGAGGTTTTATCTGCAGCTGTGAAGGGATAACAGATCCTGTCAGCCGCTGCTTTTTCTGTGGCATGGCTCCAGCAACCATCTGTTACCTTTCTGCTTCTGCATGATTTACACACCAGAATCTCCCCTCCTAAAGAATTAAACAAAACACCACAAAAACAAAATAGTGGAGAAGTGCTGCGCAAAAGCTGAGGGACCAGTTCTTGGGTCTGATAAGAGAGATTTTAGAGCAATTTGGTTTTATTTCACAGGAGGAAGGGGCTGCGTTTGCACAGGGGGAAATGGCCTGCATGAAATTTTCATTCCTGCATGAAATTTTCTTTCAAAAGTGTGTATGCATGACTTTCACAGAGAAATTCAGGAGAAATGCACACTGAAGACCTCTCCACTTTTCCTTTCCAGTTAGGCGTTTGAGCTGATCAATTTTCAAGTCAGCTAGGTGGAAATAACTTCATTGAGAAGCCTGTTTATCACCTCCTATATGCCTGTAATCATATCAGTTGTACACATGGGTGCAGTGAAACTGAGCCTAATAGTTCCTAATCCACAGTAGGTTTAGTACTAAGCCAGATTTGCCTCATAATATTAATGCAGACAGCTTCTCAGAATCACTTGCAGTATGAATGCAGAAGCCTTATTCCTGTTTCATTTCATATTCATCAACATAAAGCTTTCTGATACTGAACTTACATTTTCTTTGCTTTTGTTGTTCCTAAACAAAATCAGATTTTGGGTTAGATTTTATTATTTATTAATATTAAACATAACTATGTTTAATTCTGTTTTGGTGTTTGTATTGTGGATTTTTTTTGTTGGTTTTTGGGGTTTTTTTGTAATTAGCACTAAGAATGGTGTAGGAGTCATTAGCTTCTCAACTTTTTTCCAAGAACACATGATGAGAAGAAGCCTGCACTTTGCTGCTGGAAGGAAAAACAAAAAGGTGTTTGGAAGGATGAAGGGAAGAACTGATTGAGCTGTTTTCCTTCAAAAGAGAGTTTCTTGGGAAAAAAAACCAGGAAAACTGTGTATCAATCGCACTAGAATGTATTTAGCATTTAGAGCATTATTTATTTATTTTGCGTCTCTACAATTAAGAATAGAATGGATGACAGTGAAACTGTAGAGCTGGTAGGTGACAACTGAGACATGCAGAATAGTGAATGTAGCCTGTAACACTTGTATTGAGAATTTCAGCATAGCCTGAAGGATAATTAAATGCACAAAGTAGTTTTCAGAAACATTTTAAAGAAAAAGTATTTATGAGCTCACATCTCTAACATTTTCCACTTCTTTGGAAAATGCAGTTCTCTGCATGTGGTGTTGATTTACTTCCCTGCTGTTGTAGGCTTCTTGGGAAAGCCTAACTTACAGTGCTCCCAGTTGCGCTGAATATAAGCAATATAAGCTAAGTTTTTAAAGAGGAAATTCCATTTACTTTGTAACATGACTTTGCATGGAGTAAGTGCAACAATTCAAAGAGACTTCTGTTCTATTGAAATATTGATCATGGGTTTTGATCCTTAGTGGTTAAGAGGCAAATTTTTAGTTTCAGATTAAAAAAAATAAGATGAGGATAAAACTGTCATGTGACATTTTATTAGATTACAGTAAAAACTAGTGTGGTTCAAGTATTTGGTGATGATATTTTGAAGTTCAGCATTTGTTCACAGTACAAGTAAAGTTTGTATTTATCCACTTTATGAATCTTGTATGTGGGGGAGAAAATGTTTAAAAGACACTGTTGTCAAGTTCACAAAATATGTGCAGTGAGAAATATGTGAAGAAAATCTTTTCAGCCTGTTTCCTCTAAAATGGTCTTGTAGTTTCCCTGTACCTCTCTTACCTGGAACAGCTGAGTCTCAGCAAGTTCACAACTGCTAGAAGCAGTTCAGAGATGGGGTTTTTTTTTTCATACTTTCAGACTAATAAAGCTGCTTGATTCAAACAAGAAAAAAACATTTCTTGGATAATAACTGTCTAATAACTTATCACTCAAATGGTAAGATGTCAGTGTAACAAGGGAACTATTTTTTACTGTCAGCATCTCTCTAGAGTAATAATTTTGTTTCAGTTGGAATGTGATGCATCCTGCTTTAAAACTTTAATTAAACTTCTGGAGAGACATGTTTTAGATTTTTCTTGTAAGACCTAAAGTTTGAACTCTTGGTGGTAAAAAAGTAAAGCAAATAAACTTAATAGAGCAAATAGGATTTTCTTATGCTAGTGTTTGGTTTTGTTTAGAAAAGTCAGGAAAAAAATGCTATTTTGAAATAAAAGCCAGGAAAAATAATAAAAGCTAAAGCAAGTAAATGTAGCTTTTATGTTTTTGGGAATTTAAAAGACTGAGTGTTTAGAAAGTTTAGAGGGAAGAGAGATGGCTGCTTTTAGATGAGTGTTGTAATACTATAAAAAATATGATCTCTGCCTTTGTTTCTTTTACCTTAGGGAAAGAACATTTTGGCAAAGAACATTTGTTTCTTCATTCTCCCCACACCCATGTAAAATTTAGGCTTTGCAATTCTGAATTCTCTTAGGATCCCATTGAAAAGGAGACTGGTGTGAAGATTTATGTAGCTCTCTCAATATGTGAAAGTGATAGTGATGCAACTCCCTTGAGATGGGATGGAGGCTGTGAAAAGTGCCTGGAGAATTACTGGCCAGCATCCCCTTTTAATATGTGAACCAAAAGTAAAAGTATGGATTGATGCTGCTGTTTCTGCACATCTTCCTAACATTTAAATGGTCCAGTGGTTTCATTTTACTGTACATGTTCAGTTCCAAAAAGCTTGTGTTCAATTTGAAATGAGATGTGGAAAGCTGGACTGATGAAAAGCAAAAGAAAGAAAGGCAGGATTAAAAGCAAAAGCAGTTAAATTGTTTAGTTATGCCAAAGATTAAGATTGGGTAGTTTCTTTCTGGGCAGGTCTGCTGTGAAAGCCTATAGGAAGGACACAATGTGAAAATTACAAAAATCTTTTTGGAAAATGTGGGCAAATATGTGCTCAGGGTTGTTGTTTTAAAGGAGCTTTTAAAAGAGTGCAGCGAAAGGCAAAACTCTGAAGGACCTTGGACATCTATGAAAACCGTGTGGAAAATGTACCCAGCTATATTCAAAAGTCTCATAGCATCTTGTAAAAATCAAAATTGCTTTGAAAGCTTGCTTGCTGAAATGAAAAACCCACATCTTTGAAATAGGCTAGCAATTTAACTGCACAGCTATTAAGTCTGGTTAACTAACTTGACAAAATTCCATCTGTTTTCTGTACTACTCCACATGTGGCATTTGCTAATCTTAGCTTATTATATATACATATATTTTTGTGTATATATCTATGTATGTAGTATTAAGTAGGGCTCATGCTGACCATGGAATGTCTTGAACAGAGAAAGTGCAGATCACAGGATTTTTAACAATGGAAGAACAGTGGAAGACCTGGGGAAACTCAAGTCTTTCTGTATATAGAGTAAGTACAACTTATATATGTAGTATGTATTCATATGTAGAAACCATAATCCATGTTTGCCTGACTTGAATCCATATGCTGTATGTGTAAGTGGGGAGGGATATGGAGCACAGGAGTAGAGTGTGATTTTTATTTAAAGATATGTGATAGCTTACAAGAAACAGTAGTATCAGTGTAGCATGAGTGGAATCTCCTTGGCTGCTGCTGAAATTGCTTGTGTAAATCAAACTGAAAGAGGGTACATTTAGCCTAGATGCTAGGAAGAAACTATTCATTGTGAGAGTGGTAAGGCACAGGAAGAGATTGCCAGGATAATCTGGGGATACCTCATCCCTGAAAGTGTTCAAGGCTGGATGGGATGGGGCTTTGAGCAATGTGGTCTAGTGAAAGGTCACTGCCTGTCGTCATGGGGGAGTGGAGCTGGAAGATCTAAAGTCCCTTTCCAACCCAAACCATTCAGTGATGCTGTGATTCTGTAAAATGCTGCTAATCACTGATATGGACCCCAGCCTCTCCAGCACTTTTCACATAGAAACCTCATGTTTCTGTGGACGTGTCCTTTGTCACCTTCAGAAAAGGTACGTTAGTTGTGTCCTTTACTTAAGGTAGAATCATTGTCCATATCCTTTATTTGTGCTGTATTTGTGCTGGTCTGTCCAAAATATCGTTTCTGTATCTGTTCTCTGAAATACCAAGATCAGGACATGCAAATTTTACATGTACAAATTCAATTGCAGCAGCTAGTTTTATTTATGCCATTGGGATTTCTTTGATTATAAAGTGGAAACTGCAGTTTCATTTTATTTCAGGTATTTGTGACGGTTTTCACTAACAGTTCAAGGAGCAGTCATGGTCATTTTCAGTGTTTAAGTTACAGGCGAGTTACAGAGAATCTCTTTTATTTGCATGGTTTCAAATACTGAGTAAATATGGATACTTTGTCAAAAACAAATGAAAATAACCTGACTATTCAAAAAAAAGTATTGCCTGTGTTTCACATGAATGAGTTGCTGTAGCTTAATAGTTTACCTTGGATTGTAACACAAATCTAGTTCAGTGAGTAACCAGACTGACACATACTGCACCAAATTACCTCAGCAGACATATTATATGAAGATTGAAAATATGTGACAGGGTAGTGTAATCCTGAAGTGAAAAGAGTTCTGACTTGGTTTATATCAGCTGGTATGTCTAGGAAAGGCTCCTGTCTTACTAGGGGTGTGATATTTGGAAGTTTTCCCCTAGTAGAGCTGATCTGTGAGACTGAAGCTCTCTATCTTCATTTCATGACTAATTTTATGGTAGAAAGAAGCTTTCCAGTTCAGAAGAATAAGTAGGATTTGGTAAAGTCCTAGCTAAGTTGCTTGCTAGGAGATGTTGCTCTTCCTGGAAGATGTATAACTGAGACCGGGATTTGCCTAAACTTTAAAGAGTATTAATACTTTTAAAGGGTATTAGTTATTATAGAGTAATAATAATCTTCATATGAAATAAGTACACATATGTATTGCATATTCACATATTTGTGACCAAATTCTATGCTGTAAAAAGATAAGTTTGCCATATAGGACAACAAAGTTGTTTGTTTTCAAATGAGATTTAGTTATTGGCTGATATGTTTCCTTCTTTTTTGTTTGTTTTTACTAAAATGTTTATAAGAACATTTATCCCTGAATACTGTTTTAATTTTAATCTTTAGACTCAAAATTGCATTTGCTGAGGACCTGTAAGATAATTTAGAAGGATTGTATGTTGCATTAAATAAGATGATGCTTCCTTCTTTTGGGTAGGAAGCAGATTCTCTATGTTTTTAATAGAGATTTATGTTTTATAACCTATTGCATAAGACTGCTCTCCATGGAAGCTCAAGAAATTAGGGAAAGTAATAAATTTTCTGGTTTTTTGGGGGCTTTTTTTTGTATCACTGGGGAATCTTGGAATTGCAAAACAAACCTTATGAGAGTCAAGTGAAAATCCCCCTCGTGTTGCCTCACTTCCAAACCAAGGACTTTAGTCTCTGAAGTCCTTAGAACAGATACTTCCTTCCTTTCCTGTTCTCTTAGTTGACACTTTAACTAGACAGAGCTGAGTGATTTTTCAACAAGTAGCTAAAAATATGTAGGAGAGTGACAGATATAAAACTAGTATGAATTAAAATGGTCAGAAGATTGACATGGATGTGTTTCTTCTAAATTTATCAAAGGGTAAAGCAGAAAAACTTTTAAGACCTACAGTAAAGTAGACTTGCTTGTGAGCTCCAAGAGCAATATTCCTAGTTGCAAATTTGTTTCCTGCTTATTTTCATCCTAGGAGGCATTTCTGGCTCCTAGGCTTCTGAACCTTCATATTTGAAGTACTGTGTAAAACCTCATTCAGGATTTCCTCTCTTAATGTTTTTGGGATCTGTACTGTGCATGTATCCTGTCAAATAACACTTCTTTGGAATGGCAATTGATCTCTTCCTTTATTTCTCCTTCTTAAAAAATAATTTTTAGAGCCTCTAGTGATGTACTCTGTACCCATGTGTGCTGCCTTCTCATCTCCTGTGGATTTTGACTCTAGAGTGGTTCCTGGTGCAAGTGGGAATTCTGTCCCCTTGTTTCATGCACACACCTTTCTTCTCGCAGAGCAGGATGCTGGCCGATATTTTTATTGGGGTAACTACTAACTTCTCTGGTGAAAGAGGAAGAATTTGGAGCAGAATTTTATTATGGTTACAGAAAGTGTTGTGAGTAGCTGGGAGAGTGGAAGTGAGCTCTTAGTTGTTTACATGCAAGGAATGCTAGAAGAGGCAGTGTGGTGATATTTCAGCTGTGAGGTGTAAAGCAATGCCTCATTCAGAGTAGCTCATAGGGCAAATTTGGTGGTGGAAGAGACACATACTCACTGAGGGGCTTATTCTTTGCTGTACTATGCACAGTATAGCTAGGATATATCAGTTTTGGTCTATGACTTACTAATGTTTAGTATTTGAATTTTCATTATTGACAGGTTTCTAGCTGGCAGTGTCTGAGTTTTTTAAAAGCTGGTCCAGTAAGCACAACCATGTTGGTTGGAGTTGGTAGAAGCTCTGAGTGTTGATAGAAAGCTGCTGCTGGGAAATTATATATGAATTATTTAATGGTAGGAGCCTTTTGTGTATATCAGACATCCGGAAACAGCACTGAAAACGAGGTCTGGATTTCATTTTTCAAAGTTACTGGACATGTATTGTATAATTGAAAAACTTGTCCTCTTGGTTTTCAAGCTAGTTGGGGGCACTTAGACGAGGGTGCCTTTTTTGCCTTCCTCCATGCCCCTCTCTCCTCCACAAGTTTCAGTCAGGCTGGAGCAGTGCAATTTATGGTGTGCCATATGGAATGCCATATAAGGGGGGAAGCCAGGAGCAAGAATCTTCTGTCATGGATAGCTAATGAATATTTTCAGAATTAAGGCTGGCCTGAAAGCTGTGACTGGCTGTTGCAGTTACTTGCAGATTGTATCAATGGCCTCAGTAACTCTGCAGCAAGAAAACAAGAATAAGTGAAGTCTGCCTTTCCCCACAAAAAAAGTGAAGGGGTCTGAGGGTTCTCATTCCAACAGATTAGTATAATACAAACCTATGAATACTACGGCAATACTGAACGTTTGCTGGTTTAAAGTTTTTTTTAGTGTGTTTTTATGTGAACTGTCTTTGTGTCTTCATTCTGAATTTATAAAGCAGTTTAAATATTCTAAGTTATTTAATACAAATTTCAATTTTTTCTATATTTTGCCTTGTTTTTTTATTATGGTTGAAGAAGCACATAGATGCCTTCAAAAGTGCTGTTCTCGAGCTTTTTATCAATAAAGGTGATGTAAAATTATGTAACATTTCAGTCTTTGCATTCTAAGATACAAAGTTATGCTTTCAACTATTAAGGGTTTTTTTATAGAATTTGAGTGTAGGGAGTATCAGAGGAGTATCTGGAGTATAAAATACTGAGGAGGAAATTTTTCAATGACATCATATAAATGACTTTCTTCATTTTATTTACCAAATTTACTTTTTTTGCTTGGACACTTGGTCCTAGCTAATCACTAACAGAAGGTGTAGTATCTGATTCACAATAAATGTTCTAAAACACACTGTTTGCAACCTCTCTTTAAGTTCTTAGTGCTGAAGGTGATAGCTTGTCTCTAAAGGTCTATGTACAGTACTGTTATTTTTACACAGGCAGCATAAATAATATATTACAAACCTGAGCCAGGGAGCCTGGGCAGTGATAACAATGTGCAGAACCAAGATTGTTCTGTGAAGCAGTCTGAAAAATGAGGCTATCAGTTGCTATCTCTACTGAGGGTAGGTGAGGCAGCTATAACTGAAAGCTAGTTTGAATTGTCAGCATAAACTCTGTCTAGCTTGTGCATACACTGAAATTACTGAATTCTCTCACAAAAATTGTCACAGTTGTCAAGAAAATCTGTTTGCTGATATGAAAGAAAGGTACCTGTCTCTAGGACTCCAGAGGACAGTATTTGAATGTATGACAGTATTTAGAGAGTACATTAATTCTAGCTTGGGTTGGTTCTGATTCCACAACTTTTATCCACATTACTGTCCACTGTCATCTTCAGCAGAAGGCAGATTGCCCTAAGGGAGGTGATACATGTATAGGTGCGTGTTTATCACAGAAACAGACTTAATCTCTTGAAGTCCAATAAAAGGTGATGAATAGTAGTTACAGAGAAAGAAAAATGGGAATCAAAAAAGCGTATGACACCCCTTATCTTTCATTTACACTGTCTAACACAGAACTCAGCCTGTGGCATGTCACAGGATGGCTGGAGCAGTGGCTGTGCAACTCCAACATGTATTGGTCCAGTTTGGCTTGTGGAAACAGTCTTGATTTAATATATAATAGTGTTTGTTCAGGTTTTCCTGTTTCAGTCTTACCCATGAAGCAAAATGCTCCTTTTCTCATAGTTTTAAACACAAATTTTGGACACAGATTGTAGTTTTGTTTTCCACTACTCTGAGAGAAGTTGGGTTTTTTACATGATCCCTTTCTCTTGTCCTCGGTATTTGTTCTATAGTCACACATGCAAAGCTGTAATCCACATTTATTATATTGCCACCAGTTGCTTCAGGCCCAGAGATATTTACCCACTCTCCTTGATCCCCTTATCTACTAATTGAAAAAATCCTTGGAAATTTCTTGAGGTACTAATATCCTAATTAATTCTAGCAGGTAGTAAGTCATATTATTTCACACTTCTGGTTCATGTACAGAATTTTATAACTAGAGAGTAAAGGATGAATTCATCCTGTGGTTGTGTAGATAGTGTTTAGAGAAGTGGAATAAGGGGTTGACCTGGAGTATTTTCTTTGGGGTTTATTTTCATTGGCTGAATGTGACTTCCTGAAGGTTTTTTCTTAGGGTTTTTTTTGTGTTTGGTTGGATTTTTGGAATTTTCTTAATTATATGCAGAGTTTGATTATCACCTGTGTCTTCTTGCCTTTATGGTGATTAAATACCTGCACAAGAGTTTGGGGTAAGAAAATCATCTTCTTTACAAATGAGTTGTGAGTCGCCTTCCAGATTGTAGTTGCATTGTTCAGCCATGTGTGATTATAGGATCATCTGATAAAAAAAGCATCTGTAATGCATATGAGTGCATATCTTGTTGCCCAGCTTTCACAAAAGCCCTCTTGGTTTCATGCTACTATATACTTCTCATTTTGGTTAAAATGTTGACATGCAGGTGTAGTGTATTATTACTAAAAAAATTCTGAACATAAAAAGGCTGAACACTGTGATTTGAATTTTAAAAGGAATAAAAACAAACCTAAACTAGCAGTTTAGTTGTTTTCCTGGTACATGCTTGAGAACATTTTCTGTATAGCAGAGAAATATCATCTCATTTGAAAAGCAGACATCACGACACTTACAGATTTGTCATATAGCACATTGGAAATTATCCATGGGAGCTGTAGTCTGCTAATTTTTACTGCTGCCCGTATCTCTCCATACATTAAGAAAGGTGAAATAGACTTGAGATGAAAAAAGTGTTGCCATACTTTTTCAGCTGCATAATTGACTTCATATTATTAAACTGGAAATCCTGTGGGATGCTAGAGCTTATCTTGAAAAACAGCTCCTTGGTGGCCATCTGGGCTTTTAGATGATAAAACAATGTACTCATTTTTCTTAACACTCTGATATACTAGAGTGCAGTGCAAGATCTGTATTAAAATCAGCTTCCTTGGGGGGGGCTTCCCCATCATTTTTTTACACCCTCCTACCACAATATTTTTTTGTGCTCTGCTTACAGACTTGATTTACATAAAATCCAAAAGGGAGACAGCTTGTGTCGATTCTGAGCATTTTTTTACCTTATATAGGTTAAAGTAGTTTATAAACTTCCCAAACATCAGTTATTTTTATCACACTGTACAACCTGGAAAGTGGTTTTTAGATTGATACTGCTTACAAAGCTTGTTAGCTGTGTGACCTCTGCTTTTATTACAAGGTGTTGCTAGAAATTTTTTTTTGACGTTGCTTCAGTTTTTCTATTATGTAATTTATTTCTAGACTTTGTATTTTGATTTCATCATTCAATAGCTGTGTAAAAACATATTTTTCAGGCTCAGCATTCTTGAGGGTGTTCTTATCTCTTAAATTGTAGCTGTCCTTTAGTTAGATTTAGCCAGGTGAAATACAAGAGCAGAATAGTGGCATAACATACTTTGTTGGAAGTGCAAAACACTCCTTGTCCTAGGAGTTCAGCTGCTGCCAGAAATGCCACTGCCATTAAAGAAAAAAGTCTGGTCAAGAAATGCTGGATGGTGTAACTTGTTTGTTAAATGCTATTAAAAATAAAGAAAAATTTAAAGAAATAAGTGCTTCAAAGCATTTGCTTTGTGTTTGTTTTTCCAGTCATAGTTTCTGTTGTTTCTTTCAGTTCAGGGGAATAGAGATAGTTTAACTAGATACAGTTTTTATACAAAGGAAGATGCTCCTGTACTTTTGTAGCTGAGTGAAGTAAGGATATTGCTGGTTAAAAAGAATATTAGGTAGCAATACATGAGATGTGCCTGTCCTTGCAGTCTGATTGCCTGAAACATGGTCACATCATCAGCTATCTTAAGGTGGCTAAATGCCCCCTTAACTTAAAGGGTAACAGTTTTTCAGAGGAGACTCCTCAGTGGAGGTGTGTCAGCTGGTTTTTGCTCTGAAGTCACCATGCTTTTTTATTTATTAATACCACTGTTAAGCACGCAAGGGATGTGTGCTTTTCCCCTCCTCTCAAATTCCTGTTGGCTTTGATTTGAGATTTTAAATGAGGTCTGTACTCTTGTAGCATTTTGGAAGAGAAAGCAATGAAACTTCAGAATTGTGATTATAAGTTAGCTCAAAGGGCTGTTGAGTCCTGTATGCCCTCTCAAAGAGGCCAGCACCCAGGGAAGAGGACAGAGCAAGATTGCTGTTGTTAATGCAAAATGTTTTTGTGTCCATACTGTGTTCAAGGAGCTTTTCAACTTATATGCACCTTCTTTGAAGATGTCTTGGGAAACTTCCACTTGATATTTTAATTAGATGTCTATCTGTTCTTATACTGAACACAGCTTTAAAACATAGATCCATATTCCTCTTCTCCATGGCAATCATAATCTACCACCCATCTTGTAACTCATTTATTTTATAGGTTGAAGCATTCTCTGTATGTTTAGAAGTATATATTATGGAAACTGCTTCTGAACTTAGTATTTCTTATAGCCTTCTCTATTTTCATTAAGGCATTCAAGGTACA
The DNA here is from genome assembly GCF_903797595.1 of Erithacus rubecula. Lineage (NCBI taxonomy): Eukaryota > Metazoa > Chordata > Aves > Passeriformes > Muscicapidae > Erithacus > Erithacus rubecula. Next base: position 77,770,676 of record NC_136689.1, read on the forward strand.
GGTGTGTATCGTAGATATGCAAGTAAAGATAATGACAGTGGTGCCTTTGTCTTACATTGTTTTCCTAATTACATAATGATTTCACAGATGTTTCAAAGTATGAAGCTGATACTTTCCTAGAACTGTTATAATACAAGGGGTTTTTTTTCATTTTTTGAAAAACAGTGCACTCCTTGGCTTCTCCACAAGCTTCCAATGGCTCACGTGGCTGTATGTGCTCATTAGTTCAGTTATTAAAAATAGTGTTTTAAAAATTTGGTCAGGTTCTTACAGGCCTGTTCCCCAAATAGTCCCTGCAACATTCTTCTTTTTTAATTAGCATTCCTCTATATGACGCCCCCAATTACTTAATACACATATAATTTTAAGCAGGAGGTTGCACAGTCTGGCTAGAGGTTCTCTTATTTCATTCTTGCATTTCTTTCATTGTGCATGCAACATAGAATAGTTTGAGTTGGAAGGTACCTTTAAACACCATCTAGTCCACCTTCCCTGCAATGAGCAGGGACCTTAATCTAGACCAGATTGCTCATTGTCCCATCCAGCCTGACCTTGAATGTTTCCAGGGATGGGGCATCTATCTGGACAGCCTGTTCCAGTGTTTCACTATCCTCATGATAAAAAATGTCTTCTTTTGATCTTGTCACAGACTACCATCCTTCGGTTTAAAACAATTCCCCTTGGTCTGTTGCCACAGACACTGCTAAAAACTTTATCTCCAGCTAAGATATTCCCTGCAAGTACTGAAAGACAACAGTAACAGGTCCTCAGCTCCAGCTCTCAGCTTTTCCTCATAGAAGTGATCCAGTCCTCTAATCATTTCTGTACCCATTTCTGGACTCACTCCAACAGTTCCCTGTCCTTTCTCTGCTGGGACCCCAGATCTGGATGCACTGAGGTGGGGTCTCACCAGAGCAGAGCAGAGTAGCAGAATCCCCTCCCTGGCCCTGCTGGCCATGGTGCTTTGGATGCAGCCCAGGGTACAATTGGCTTTCTGGGCTGGGAGTGCACATGGCTGGGTCATATCCAACCTTTTATCCAGCAGGATCCCCAAATCTGTCTTGGCTGGGCTGCTCTCGATCTGTTAGTCTTCTGGTATGTATCAATACTGGGGATTGCCCCAACTAGGGTCAGCACCTCTTGCACTTGGCATTGTTAAACCTCATGAGGTTCCCATGGGAACACTGTTCAAGGCTCTCTAGGTCCCTCTGGATGGCATCCCATCCTTCAGGTGGGAGCTGTGCCACTGAGCTTGGTGTCATCTGCAAACTTGCTAAAGGTGCAGTTGATTCCACTGTCTATGTCATTCATGAAGATATTAATCAACACTAGTCTCAAGATGGACCCCTGAAGAACACCACTCATCACCCATCTCCATTTGGATATCCAGCTGTTGACTACTACCACCTGGAGGCAATGATCCAACCAATTCTTCATCCTCCAAATAGTCCATTGATCAAATTTATCTCTCTTACTTAGAGAAAAAGATATTGTGATGGACCATGTCAAAGGCCTTAATGCAATCCAGATAAATGACACATGGAACCCTTCCCTTGTCCATTAATGTAATCACTCCATCATAAAAGGCCTTTAGATTGGTCAGGTAAGTTTTGCTCTTGGCAAAGCCAAGCTGGTTTTCTCAAATCACCTCTCTGTCTTCAATTTGCCTTAGCATAGCTTCTATGGTTCTGTTCCATGATTTTTCCAGGTAAAGAAGTGCAACTGACGTTCAGTAGTTCTCAAGTGCCTCCTTTCTACCCTCTTTTTTTTTTTTAATGAGTGTAATGTTTCCCTTTTTCCAGTCAGATGGGACTTCATCTGACTGCCATGACTCTTCAAACATCATGGAGACAGGCTTGGCAACTACATCAGCCAATTCCTTCACATACTTCTCAGGGGTGTTTCCAAATCATGATACATGCATGAAAAAAACATTTATCATCAGCTTTTATATGTGTGAAGTCACTTTTTCACCTACTGATTTGGCCATTCCTTTGATCTGTTTAATTTTCAACATTTCACCTGTTATGTGTCATGTGCAAGGGGGGAATCTTCTCACACCCTTTGTTTCTCATCAGTCTGCCAGCATCCCAGGAAAGCCCTTGTGCCTGACCTGTGTGCCAGTATGCCATTGTGGGGACATTTCACTGAACTGTCTCACTGGGTTGGAGGGTGATTCAAATGCTTTGTTCAGGGACACACATCAACAGCAGAAAAGAAACCCTCTCTCAGGTCTCCACAGCTGAGTATCTTACCTGTTACTGGCCACTGCTGGCACCCTTGAAGGTCTCACACCAACAGTTTACAGAATGCCACTCTATATAATGGAAAATTGCAAGAGCTTAAGGTTTGAAGATTGATGGTGATGATACCAGGCTGCAAAAACTTACTGAAAGCAATATACGGATAAGCTCTAATTCTTAACAGAAAAGATCTCAAGATACTTAATCAGTGTACAAAACCAATGGCTCTTATCCAGATGTTCCTATGGAAAAGCAGAGAGGCTCAGCCCAGAATTTGGGATGGAGTCTTCCATAACTTTTCCCCACTCTCAATTTAGTTTTCTACTATTTGTGTTTTAGGTGGAGCTTGAGTGATTCTAGTTGTACATAACTTTATCATTGATTGGTGCAAATTCTAAGGCATAGTCCATGAAATATGGAACATTTGCTCTGTGAGGAGTGGTGGTACTTTGGAGGCACATAGTTGTCGGATGGAGATACTACATTTGGGATTGGGCCATGGTTGCTGTTTAAACAGTAATACATCATTTTTCTCCCATGTTTGATAGCTGCTATGTGAATTATCAGCTGCAAGGTACCACCACATCCATTGCAAGGATTTCCACAGACCCTGGCCATGCTGCTCCAGTCCACCCTTCATTTCATTTCCTGTGGCACGTGCTGGAAGTCAAACATGCTGACTAAATCCTATCCAGGGATTAGCTACTGCATTTCACCCTATAATGTCTGTATTGTAACTGCTTTTAGAATGTGAATATAACTTCCCAGTTTTTTTCTAATTTACCCAGAGTAATTTTCCCATATCATGATACTTTAGGTTTTTCATTTAAGCACAATCCCAAGTTTTCTGAAAACCTTTTTCTTAATATCCAATTATGCCCCTTTTGCTGCTCTTTAGCCATGGTAAACTTCTTTTTAGGGTTTATTAATTTTTCTCAAATTTAAGTATAGTGTACTAATCTTGACCAATGGTAGTGAGACCATTTAGCTGCTCTTACTTTCTTTTATCAAGCTTCTTCATTTTAATGTGATTTCTTTCCTTGTAATCAAAGACAACTGTAAGGCTTTCTTTGGGGTTTTGCTCCAACAAACATGTTTTATCTGCATATTTTTTATGATTTCTTGAAGATGATTTATTGACTGTAGTGTTGGGAACTAGGCCTTTGCACAACTGAGGACCAACACAGGCATTTCATTCCTTCCATGGATTAGCAAAGATTAGAGCCCTTGCATGCAATAACTGCACCAATGTCAAAAAACTAATTAATAACAGTGGATTTATTTGAGGTGAGTGTTCACCACACAAAATATCCATTGACATCAGAAATACTGATTTCTTTTTATTTTTAAAATTAGACATTTTTTTAATTAATGTACTCACGGAGTTAGTTAAATGGAACTGTAAAGTGAACATACGGTGTAGTGAGATTTTCTGGTATAAATTAATGGGATGTGAAAGAAAATATTATTGGAACGAAACATCATAGATTTACTTAGGGTGAATTATGCCTGACCAGCCCAATTGACTTCTCTGATAAACTAACTAGATTTCAGGGTGGGAGAACAGCAGCCCATGTAATTGACTTTACCAAGGCTTTACTCCCACAGTATTCTCTTGTCCACATTAGGGCGTGATGGTTTCCTGGGACAAGAGGTCAGTGTGTAGAAGAGTGGGTTTATGATCACACTTTGAGGCTTATTGAAGGACATCCTATATCTGAAGGCCAGTAGCAGGTGGAATATCCTGGGGCCTGTCCTGCTTAATTTCTTTATCAGTAAGCTGCTTGAAATAATAGTGAACACTGTATTCAGATTTGTAGATGACACCAGATTAGGGTGACCAATTGATACCCTTGAGGGCAAGGCCACCTGGGGAGAGACCTGGTGAGGCTGTGGAAATGGGTCAGCAGAGGAACCTTAGGAAATTTCAAGTGGACAGATGTCAAGTCCTGCATCTGGCAAGGAATAAGGCCATGCAGTGACTCAGGCTGGTCCTCACTGATTGGGAGCATCTCTGTAGCAAGGAATATGGGACCTTGGCAGGCACAAGCTGGGGAGGAGCCAGCCCTGTGTCCTGGCTTCAGGGACAGCCAGCTGCACCCTGGGTGTGTCAGCAGGGGCACAGCCAGGACAGCAGGGGAAGTAATGATCTGTCTCTGGCCAGTCCTGGTTTAGTCACATGTACACTGTGCACATCTCCCCCACCTGGTACAGGAGAGACATCAACAAAGCAAAGCAGCTTGAGTGAAGGGCACCCCAAAGATGAGCAGGAAGCTAAATGCAAGTCCCATGAGGAGAGCCTGAGAGAATGGAGCTTATGGAGAAGACTGGTCTTTTCTGGTGCCTAGGTAGGAGGATGTAACTGAGAAGCATTTTCCAGGGTTGCATGGTAGAAGGATGGGAGGAAGGCAAAGGCTAAAACAGGGGAGGTGTAGACCTCATATAGAAAACCTTTATTACTACATGGAGACTCCAGATGGGATGAGGTTGCTCTCAGAGGTGCTGTAGTTTCTGTCCTTGCGATTTTCAAGACATGAAACATGACAAGTTTAAACCCTGGATAATCTAGTCTGAAACTTACCTTGCTCTGAACAGGAGGTGGGAAGAGTTGCTGCTTCCGACCTAAACTTTCTGAGCTTGCTTACGAACTCATCCAAGGGTGACCATTCATTCTTGACAACTGTTTGACTGTAATTTTATTTTTTTTTTTTCAGAAAAAAAATTGCAAGTTTGTGTGTGTATACATATACATACATACATACATGAGGAATTTGAGATGAATTGATGCTTTTTTAGAATTTAGGAGTGAAAGTGGTGTGGATGATGTGAAATAGACCAGTTTGTTGTGGGTATTGCAATCTCTTGCTAAAGAGCAGTTACTAACTCACTGTTCCATAACCAAAGGTGACTTTGCTGTATTCTGTATTCTTACCTGGAGTACTCAAAGGCAGGGTAGATTTTCTTAAAAAGGATAACAAGATGGAAGTCTTGGGAGTAACAGAGTATCAAGCAGTGGGCAAAGGTTCACTTTGAACGTCAGTAGCTGTAATTTGCTCCCTACACAGTTACTTTGTGAAAGTTGCTTTGTGAAAGTACTCTGTTCCTCACTGGGTCATTATTTTTCAGTACTCTTAAAATACTATTTGAATTCCCTATTTATATCCATTGGGGTTTTTTTAGGTTTGGTTTGTTTTTTTTTTTTTTTAATTACCTGGAGGTTAAACTGGTTTGAATTTCAGGTGACTTTGAATGCACCTTGCTGCAATCTGAACCCAACTCGTTGTTAAGAAGGCTAGCACAGGAAGACAGATAGTCCCTGAGGTAGAGTCAGATCTGATACTTTACAATGCTTCCCCTGGAACAAAATGTTGCCCAAAGCTACTGAGGTTTTGATGGAATTTGTTATGATTTACTAGGTTTAAAACTCAATTCAGGTATATAGAATTCCTGATATGCCTGCTAAGAAATCAAGTAAACCTAACACAAGTGCTGGTGTATATAAATGGCATTTTTTTGTTCTTTCCTTAAGGTTTTTGAGCACTTTGTCCCTAGTGTGTCTGTTTAATTTAGGCTGGGCTGCTTGTGTTTCTCCCAAGGAGTCAGTGTTGAATACATCCATCAGCATAACATCTCAGTTTAAAAATATTGCTAGAACACAGCACTGAAAATTAAATTACAGATATTACAACTATAACTCGGACTTAAAGGAAACAAACTCTTTACTTCATGAAACATTTCAGAATTGCAAGTATAATTTAAATTGTGTGCACTTTCACAATGATAGGTAAAATTAAATCTTCCATTGTTAAACTGGACTGAAGATTATTAACCAAATTGAGCTGCAGTCTCCTTATAGGTATGAGTGAATGAGCTCTGCATAATCTTGTTTCAGGACACCATTTGGACCTAGGATCTATGTGTTCTTTCTCAGTTTTGAATGTAACTGATACTCTGTGTCCATCAGGTACATGCAAAAGAAGAGGTGCAGAGAAGAGGTGTAGGTATTAGCTCACTTTGGGGAGAGAAAGCAGTATATTTGCAGCCTCCATCCCTGTGTGTTTTCTGTTAGCATGCATGTTCATTTTATCTTGGGGAAAAGAGCATAAATCCTGGGATTATAACAGCAATATATGAGCAGTTGTTAAACATTCAGTTTTCTAAAAGCTAAGAAAAGATTCAAGCTCTTAAAATAGTGGTGCTTTTCAGCACTTTCCTCGTGGTGACCACCTAGAAATGCCCCTTATACTTAACAAAAGATTGATTTTTTTTTTTTTTCCTCTACAAGATAGAAATTAGCTTTAAATATTACTTTGTAAAGAGAAGCAGTGAAAATAATGAGAGCTTAAATAGTTTATCATAACTAACCATAAATTGTCCATTACAATGGGGCATCAAGAGGGTGGGGAGCAGTGATACCCAGATCAGGAGACAGGTGCCCTTCTGCCCTTATCCATGGCAACAGACTTGTTTCAGTGACCTGAGGCTCAGTTCCTTGGCCCTATGAGAGGCTGGTCAAGACTCTACCAGATGCTATTGCAAAAGGAGACAATACTAAAGCAAGACTACAGAGAAACCTTGCCTTACCTGTACTGCATATTTTACTTGAGCTGCTATTTTGTCCAGTCTTTTCCTAGCTCAGGCAATAGCTAAGGGGAAAACCTTTTCCATGCTTTCCATTCCTTTTCAGTGTCTTCTGGAGGAATAAAGGGAGCAAGGAAAAACTCCAGTTGACAAAGTGTTGAACTAGAGTCAGGGAGTCAGTATTTACTTTTATGGAGAGGTTAAGGGGGCTGCACACTATAAATTGTGAAGGTGCAACAGGAGATCTCAAAACTGATATATTTAGGAGCAGTTAACTTATCTGTAAAATTTGTTTACAGTTGCCATCTGAACCATCTGTTGCATTTCCTTGAGATGTAGTCAGTTGGGGTAGATGATATTCTGTAATAGATGAAAGGTTTTTTAAAAGTATGGTTTATGTCTCTACATATACATTTATAGAGTACATTTTCTAACGAGGCCTGGATCCCATTGGTGTTATTTGAGGATGCCACTGTAGTAACAATGATATATTACATGCTGTTAATGCTGTGTTTGCAAAGCATTTCCAATTAAAGTCGTTATGCAAATGAAAGTTGCCTCCTTTCTCCATCTGGTTGTTTGCATACAGGCTATGGCATGCTTTTCAGTGAAGTACTTTTTGGTGTTAATTTTCTAAAAGTTTGTCTTTAATGTTGGCTGGGGTAGGGGAGGACTTCCCTGATAGGAAGTCATAGTGTCCCATGACAGGAATTGTCACCAGTGCTTGGACTTGTTGGATGCACAGCTCTATGCTTGAGCATTTCAGCTGATGAGCAATTGGCTGCATCACTGTTATGTTCTACCCTCTCCTGCTGGTGAGCGATGGAAACCACAGCACAATGTCAGGAATCACAGTTGCTTCCCAAGGGGTCAGGTAGGATTAGGAGCCTAGAATAGGTGCTCATTTCCAGACACAATGTGTTCTCCAGGGTAATGACAGAAAAATATACAAGGGGTGACTAGTTCTGGTTTCTGAGCTGCCCACTGAGCTGTAGATTTGGTTCCTCTAGGTCATGTTTAGAAGACCAGAGGCAGCTTTTTCCCCTGCATCTTAGTGAGAATGTCACCATACAGGCTTGCCATTCAGACACTTGTCACAGGAACTACAGGATGACCAAAAAGGTGGGAATCATTTTTGAGAATGAAAGGTAAATTCCACTCTGTGCTGGCATTAATATCATTTGAAAAAGCAAAATCACCATTAGGACCCCACAGAATTAAGATTAACTGATAATTTAGCACCATTTACAGATGTCTTTATTCCACTGCAGTTTTTGTCAGGATTTGTCAGTCTCATATATAGTCATGACCAATCTATTTGAGAGCCCACCTTAAGTATGTATCTAATAGTTTGTATGGTAGTTATTTCACAACCTAGTATTCGCTTCAGAGAAATTGCACCTTCTAGTTTAATGAAGTACTGGCAGTTTAACATCTGTGAAGGAACGTGTGGATATGTGGATCACAGTTTTCTTTTAATAGAAAAATATGAGTATGAATCAAATAATGCTGAATTGGAGTTTAGGTGGTCCCCTCTGAAAAAAACAGCAAACAAAACATTTCTGCCAGCATTAATAACTATTTGCTGTAGCATTTACCTTGTAGAAGATAACCCAGTTTTTGTTGTCCAGCCTAAAGGACTCTTGTGTGTTTGATGCTAGACAAGTCTCAGCAGCTGTGACCAGCACTTCAGACAAATAAACAATAAATCTTTCTGCTGTTTCAGCTAGAGGTGTATTACCTTATTCTAGGATCACAAAATGCAGTTTTCTGTAGAAATGGGGCTTTTAATTCAATGCAAGCTTAATCTGATTGTGGGGCCAAATCACAGTGGTTTATGTTCTCTACTCAGTATCAAAATGCACTTATTTCCTTATAGAGGACTTGGGTTTTTCCCCCCTCTACTTGTGGGCTGTGGTAGATAATGATCACCTGTTAAAAATCTTGTATTTATAAAAACTCCACAATATTAATGTAGTGTATGAATCCTAATGACATGTGAAAGGAAAGGGATCAAGTCGAGCAATCCAGTTTTTGCATGTTAAAAGAGTAAACAGATGCATAAATACCACAGGCTGTGATGACTCTGCTCTTTTTGATACAAAGTACTGCAAGAAGTTGTATGTATTTATGTATGTGTATACATATATGCATATATTAGCATGTAGTTGAATATATATATTTAATTATATATATACAGTTATGTATTTATATACACATACGTAATTATAGGTTGAGTGTATGTTTTTCCTAGAGAAGCTGATGCTATTAGTATTCACATTTGGCAAAGAACTCAAGGAATGGGTAGTCCTTTCCTTTCACTGATACTTGTTTTACCATTTCTAATTGTTTATTCTGAAATACTAATTGTTTTTAGGGATTAAAGGAATGAAGAGAGGCAAATTCCTTTAAAGCAAACTTTTATCAACTAAATGCAGTGCTGCTGAAAGGGCCGTGGCCAGTGGCAAATTGACCATGATCCAGCAGTGCCCTGGCAGCCAGGAGGGCCAGCCCTGTCCTGGGGGCATCAGGCACAGCATCACAGCCAGGCAAGGGAGGGGATTGTCCTGCTCTGCTCTGAGCTGGGGCAGCCTCACCCCCAGTGCTGGGGACAGGTCTGGGTGCCACAATATAAAAAAATCCCATTAAACTACCGGAGAGTGTCCAAAGGAAGGTCACGAGGATGGTGCTGGTTCTGGAGGGGAAGCTGCCTGAGGAGCAGCTGAGGTCACTTGGTCTATTCAGCCTGGAGGAGACTGAAGGGAGACCTCATAGTAGTCTGCAGCTTCCTCTCAAGGGGAAGAGGAGGCACAGACACTGATCTTTTCACTCTTATGACCAGTGACAGGACTTGAGAAAATGACATGAAGCTGAGTCAGGGCAGGTTTAGATTGGATATCAGAAGACAGTTTTTCACCCAGAGTGTGTTGGGGTACTGGACCAGGCTCCCCAGGGAAGTGATCACAGCACAAGGCTGACAGGGTTCAAGAAGCATTTGGGCGACCCTCTCATGCACGGCGTGTGACTCCTGGAGTGTCCTGCATGCGCCAGGAGTTGGCCTCAGTGATCCTTGTAGGTCTTTTCCAACTCAGTACATTCTGTGATTCTCTAAATATACAGGACTGCAAATCCTCAATAATCTTTCTATCTCTAAGGAGCAAACTATGGAAAACATGTGCCTGTGTGAGACACATAGTAAAAAAGTAGTTGTTTCTGTAGCTAGCTGATGGCCCCAAACCAAACTGTTTGTCAGATGGTAGCATTTCATAATTCACATCCTGTTCCTTCATCATCCATACATGATGAAGTTGGTCACAGAGTTTTGGAATAAAAATAGGTACACTGTTTAGGAAACGGTATTGAGTTCTTTCTTTTTGCAACGTTTGACAGAGGCTAAAGAGAAAAGAAGTCAAAATTAAGTTGAAGAGTACTGTTGTGGTATTTCATCATAGTTTACATGTTCAAAGCATTTTGGTATTTTGTCATTGTATAAACATCTAACATAAAGCTGCTTAGTATTTCATAAGGGATTTAGTCATTAAATGGTAAATATTATAAAAAGAATAAATGGTTCACCATTTAAAAAGTAATTTTAAGGATGAACACTGCTAAATATAAATTTTAAATTGGGGTATTGTGTATATCTCTATCACTACAACCCATGTTTTAGCCTCAGAAGCTGAAAGCCTGTAGCTATGTTGTATGAAACCTCTGAATAACCTTCTGGTTTCTTAAAAAAAAGATAAATAGTAATCAGTTTGCATTGTTTATTTAAGTTAATATTTAATGTGCATTATGAGTTTCTAAAATAAACTGCTTACAATAATTCATTATGGAAAGATAATTGGCTTATAATTTTTTTGTATCCTGTATATTCATGCTGGCACTAATCAAAGAAAAAATACTAATAGGAATTTTTCCCTAATTTGAAATTTTCATGTTGGTATTTTTTTCCCTCAAACATCATAAACACAGGTTGTTTTATGAATACTTCAGAACTTAAATATTCCTAATGAAAGACTTAATCATCTTATAAATCTTGTTTTCCTTCCTATTTATATGAGAATAGAGAAGTATTAATCACTACTGAAATTTTTTTAGGAGGTCAGAGAATCCTTAAGAGAGTAGTACTTGTTATGGCACAAAGATTTAAAAGTACTTTGTTTTCATTTGCCCCTCTAATCCCTTTGAACAGGTCACTTAAGAGATAGGAGTAGTTGCATTTACACAGTTTCTGAGTAGATTTATGGTTTAAGTTGGTTAGATAGTTAAAATAATTTTTATTATGAAGAAACAGTTTGCATTGCTTAGCCTGTTGCTTAACTGTAAAAGAGAAATTCAAACTAACTATTTCCTGTTCAGTCATCATATAAAGACACAATAAACATACTTTTTAAGGTATAATACTTGAGATGGGAAGTATTTGGTGTTCATTTCTCATACACAACTTTCTCTTACACAACTAGTCATTATCAGTTCAGAGATTTGCTACTGCTAAGGCTTGTTAATAATGATTTTGGAATTGGTGCACATATTTCACTGAAATTAACGGTAAATGAAATACTTTTGATGAGTTTTATTTCTGTACCAGTGCTGGCCAAGAATTTAGAAGTATGCATATGGTTGCATTGTGATATGGTTGCACAGACCATCTACAGTAAGAAATTTTTCTGTTATCTTGCACAAAAAAACAAAACATTGTTTTGAATCTGTCTTATTGAGCAGAAAAAATGGCATTATTCCCACTGTGTTTACATCTAAAAAGTTGAAGAGCTGAATTTGCTGCTTGCATGTTGCAGTAGAAATTATGCACCATCATAGAAAGAAGTAAATGTTTTCTATCTCATGAAGTAAACATTATTAAATTCGTGAATCATTAAAGTGGAAACAACTTAGTACTGTTTTGAAAAAATACCAATGTATGAACACTATGACTGTTTGTAAATCCAGTGTTAATTCTAACTAACTAGGAAAGCATTCTGTGAGCCAAACAGAGATGGCTGTGCCACTGGTGGTGATTTTTGTTGTTGTGGTTTGGTTTGCTTTGGTTTGGATTGGATTGGTTTGGTTTGCTTTGGTTTATGGAGGGAATGGGGTGTTTTTTCTTTGTTTATAGTTGCCAGGTTAATGCTTTCCTGGAAAGAGCTTGTTAGAATTGTTAAAACTGGAACCCTTGGGAAGTTCTGATCCAATGATCTCAGTACTACTGAATTTAGACCAGATTGTTGAAGGCTTTGTCTAAGTGTGCCTTGAGAATCCCCCAGAAAAGAGATTATGCTGCCTCCCTAGGCAGTGTTTTATAGTGCTTAATTCTCCTGATTTTTGAACATTCCTTTCTTTATGCCAAGTCAGAGCCTCCCTAATTTTAATTTTTGACCATGGTCTTTTATGCTTCAGCCACAGATCTCAGTAAAGAGCTTAGGTCAATCTTCAGTATAACCTCGTCCTACATAAAGGAAGGTTGCTGCTAGGTCCTGCTCTCCAGACTGTTATTTCCCACCTTGTACCATTGCATGTGTTTATTCCTCAAAGCAGAACTTTGCATTTGTCTATTTTGTATGTCATGAGGTTCTTGCTAGTCTGTTTCTCCAGTCTGACCTCAAGTTTGCCCATGCATCTCTCAAAGTTGCCCCCAGATAGGATAAGAGGCAGCAGACACTAGTTGGAACAGAAGAATTTCAGATAAAGTGCCAAGACTTGTGTTTCTGATCCATGTGCCTGGAAGTGGCTTTCAAGACAACATTTTTTTCCAGGTGCCAAAGAAAGACTTGCTGTCCTATCACCTTGCCATTTTTGAATACCAGTGTAGTTGTTTTTTTCCTCCATTATTGAGAACCTTAGCCAATCTCCATGCCATGTCAAATGTCACTTCCAGTGTCACCAGCAGGCTCTTGGCACCATCACATGCATCAGATTTGTCAGGTCTTTCATCATTTAAAAACTGTTAGCTGCCAGTATCTCTCCTCCTTGAACTCTTCAGACATAAGACCCTGGAAGATTTTTTTAGGGAACACTAACACAGAAGGGATCAGGTACTGTAATCTTGTCCATGCCTGTGATTACTGATTTAGCAACAAATTTGTGGTTTCACTGTTGATCTTCTGTTGTTTATATAGCAGTAGAAGCTGTTTTCATTGCCTTTGAAATTGCTTGCACATCTCAATTCAAGCTCATTTTTAGCTTTCTTAACAGCAGCCATGCATGTTCAGGCAGTATTTCTGCTTTCCTCCTTCCACATCCTGTCCTCACTTCCATCCTGTGTACCTGTCCTTGCTACAGTGCAGCTCAGTTAGTTCTTCAAACTTTTTACTTGGTACACTAAATAATACAGATAAATTATCTTGGCTTGTGAGTCTGTTCAGTATTAAAACTTGAGGATTTTTTTCTGATTGATGCAACCTTTGTCCTGTGACAAAAGCTGAGGATAAAATGCTAAAAATAAATCAGTTAATTAGCCTAATTTTCTTCCTTTGAATTAGTTTTGCAAATAAATTAGTATTTAGAACATATGTCTGGAATTTTCTGGGAAGCTTCATCTAGGTTTCCAGTGATAACTGAAACTCATCCATGCTTTATGTAAAGTTCATACAAGTAACATCTATTTACTGTAAAATTGAAGACTTTGAATGTAGTCTTTAATCCTGAGAAAAGTTAGAAAAATATTACCTATCTGGAAGAAATTAGAGAGAGGAGATGTAGCCTTTGTTTGTCTGTGTAACAGTTGATACTGCCTGTCATGAATTCAGAGCAGCTGAAATAAAAGCTGGATCTCATAAGGAAAAATTAGCTAAACACTACTTAAAAGATAAGACAGCAATGTACAGATAGACAGCAAAGCATATGGTGCCAGGAGCTTGATGCTGGGAACAGTCCCACTCTATATCTTCATTATTAATTTGGAAAGAATGCAAACATATGTTAAGTTTTATTTTATGTTTTTCTTTGCATAAATGGAACCTTATGAATTGAAGAATCTTGTACTTTACCAGTCAGGACAGAGCACAATGTGATTTGGCACAATTTTTTAATTTTAATTGGAAAAAAAAAAAGAGTAGTATTTTGACTTAGAAATGACAAACTAATGTAATTAAGGGGAAATGAGGCCAATTTATTTAAAGACGGAGACACTCATATAGGAAATAATGGTACTGCAAGAGACCCTTGGCATTCCTTCTCCCTGGCAGCAGAATGGGAATGCAGAGAGCTGTATTCCAAAGGCCTGCACTCCTGGATGAGGGGAGAAGGAGCTGACCTTTCCTGCAAAGATGTGTTCCTTTGTGTGGCGGAGAGGGGAAAAACAGGTCACATTGGGATTTAAGGAAAACTGCTAGAATCTGTGACAGTAATGAGCAAATGAAGGAATTCTTGCTTTTAGTCATTTGTAATCAGGAAATTGAGAATCAGTTCTGCAATTAAACCAATCACAGGTTGAGGGCTGAGTTAAAACTTCACGGGCAAAAAAAAATTGGCATATGGCTTAATCTGTCCCTAGGAGCATGGTTAAAGTATTATGGATTCTTAGGTAAAACAGAGGCTACAGGCAGTCATTGAATTTGGCCATTTTGCGGTGTGAAAATGCCATATGAACATATTCAAAAACATGGACAGTTATCAGGAAAACAGAAAGATCAGTCGTGCAGCAGTTCATCAGCGCAGGAGCAGCATAAGTGAAGTTGTTCTACAGCAGCTCAGAATGCCAAGTGTGTTTCTTGCACTGATACTCCTTCAGGCAGCAAGTGCTTGCCTGCCAACATTGTGGGGAGTGAATCTGGGGGATAGAAAAGAAACCAGCATTTCTCTTACATTCACTATCTGGGAAGGGCTGTATTTCAGCCACAGGTATCTTTATGCCTAACAGTATGACTTGCTTCCTTATTACTTTCATACTGTGTGGAACAGTGGTTAGGGTTTTATCCTTAAATAACAATTTTAAAAAAGGTAGAATAATTTCTGACCTGAAACACGGAGATTTACTTTCTTCACTAGTGTTTTCATGTATTTCTTTTCAAATTTCTGTTCAAACACTCTCAGAAAAGTAGAGAATATTTAAATAATGTCCTCTGCTGCATATGGGATTATGTTTGACATTTGCTTGATATTTGCTAATATATCTTACTGGTTTTAGTCTCTACAGCATCTTGAAACTTAGCTTCTACAATACATATTGAAAAAGTACTTCTTAGCATTTAGCAAGTAATGCTAGCTTTAAATTTATAAATATGAATTCACTAAATGTTAAATTAATGCTAATAAATACAAATTCAGAAATGAAGATCTAATGCTGTTGTTTTTACCAAATTGTTTTTATTCTCTAGTGAATCCTGCAGGAAAATTCTGCAGTCATTACAGTGTTCCTGTTACAGTTTCTTCTGAAGATTTTTTTTCAAGAGACAGTGACTGCATAGTAAGCTGGACAGATGTTTACATAGTATGTGTAACATAGCATATATGTGAGTCACTTCTTAGGGGGATCACTCTGGAGTAATAACCATTCACTTAAGAAATTAATTCACAATGTATGCAGCTACACGTTCAGGAGTGTCTGTCTAGGAAAATAGCATTCAAATTAGAGATTTAACAATAAATTTCTGATGTAATTTTGTTTTCACTACATACAGTCCTGAATTGTTTGAAATCTTGAAGCTGCTCTTTGAGGAGCTGTTGCTTGGCATCTTAAAATATCTTGCTGTGTTTGTATCTAAGTGGGGGTGATACATGAAAAGTTGGAAAATGTACGTAAAAAACTAGCACAGTATTAAATAAGTGAAAGAAATTGATCAGCTGCAATAACAATAGATAAATAATTATTGAAAAGACAAGCTTCATATGCATCGATCAATGAAGATAATCATATTTCCTTAAAAGCATTTTCCAGGTAATCTTGAGATTTCTCTTAGTTTTACAGTTTTTGAGGTTAAGTTTAAAAAATTCTTTTTCTCCAGTCAGATTAAGAAACTTGTTGATACAATGCTTGTTTTTAGTCTCTTATTTTGACTTTTTCTATAGTTTCTTCGGTTGTTTCTCAAAATGCCTATAGCCACTACTGCTCAGTCACTAAGAAAATGTTGAAATATCTGTAAGAATTTTACCCCTCAGGATCAGATCATCCAGACAGTTCAAAGTATATCATGGACCCAGTGTTCTCTCTAGTATTGTTACGGGTGAATTTTTATATCTCGATATTTTCTCTGGGATTGCCAGGAGTCTCATCTCCACATTTTACGTGGTTGGACATCAGATCACACCAGCTTGATTCAACAGGAAAGGAATAATAACAGTCCAAATAATGACACAGGTTAGAATTACTTCTCTGATGTGTTGTGATTTACCTGGAGTAAAAATAAAAATGTACTCCAGCTGTGGTTTCACCAGTCTGGCAGCCAAGCATCACGCAGCCATGGTGCTTCTGTGTAACAGAAAGTATTGAGAATTTAACTTGGATTTAGTGATCTACATATGTGTACATACTTCACTAAAGAAGACTAAAATACAGAAGATAAGTGCCATATCAAAAAGGTCAAAGTCTTTTGAATCAATAGGTCTTTTGTACTCCAGAAACGTGTGCTGGCTCTGTACTGAGGGTTCCAGGTATTCTGTGCAGTACAAGAGATGGCACTCATGTTTCAAGATCACACATCATAATCTTGATGTCTTTGTCTCACTGTGAATTGATGTTGGTGAACATCAACTTGATAGAGGTGTAATCAGTCCTGGAAATCCACAAAAATGGCTCAGTAATTGGCCTGGAAGCATATGATTGAGTTTCACAAAGTATATGGCAATGATTTCAATAAAAGTTAGGTACTACAGGGTTGAAAAAGTAGCTAAAATACTATTGCTACTAGTCATTGATAATGGTCAGTAGACATTGGTTTCAGCCTGTCTTTTTCTAAGTTGTATTCAGTAAATCGCATATGCCACTGATCTCATTTTTCTTAATGCAGTCAATAGTTGTAATAAACTCAAAGTTTTCAAGTGTTTCAAGCTGTTTCTTTAACAGATTTATATGAATTTAGATACTGGTTCTTGGCCATGAGACTCTTGAGTAACAAGAAACATTTTGACTAATGAACTCTTTATTTAGTTCAATAGTCTAATGAGCATGCAGGTCATACAAAATCTCTAAAGGGAAGGAATTCCCTAACTGACTTATTAGTTCAGAATTTCTTGTTATTCTTTTAACTTCACATATTTGTCACTTTCCCCTTGTTTTTCTTCACAGCAGTACTTTTTTGAAAGGTTTCATAATATTCAGCTGTTGTAAATAATCTGTTTGTAAAGATTTGACAATTGCTGCTTTGGTAGCAAAGACCAAGTATCACGGTCCAGAGAGTTGTTCTCTATATATCCTTATGCAAAAAAAGATTAAAAGATACTGATTAGTTTATCAAAGAGTTCTTAATGTGCCTCTCACCTTAACTTGTAGTATTACTTCCTCCTCCTCCCAGCTTGTGCTTCCATCTCTTCAGATTGTATCACTTTTGCAGGCATATGCCAGAAGCACATTCAGACACAGCCTTGGAATGATGCTGGGAAGCAGCAGGTGAGAGTAGCTTTGCCTTTTGGGTCAGCTTCCGAGCCCAGAGTGATAGTAGGGGAGTGCCAGCGAACAGAGAGAATATCCAAAGGCCTGACTCTTTTCTCATTGACAGAGACTAGTTTTATTTGCTCCTTCAGTGACATGGTAAGCTAGCTTCTGTTTGAAATAATGCTGTGCTCTTTCTGAACATTTGGAAACTGTTAGGTAACTGTTAAGTCCCAGTTCAGATATGACTTCATTCTTAAACCAGACATTTGATCCATGTCAGTAAATTGATTTTTATTTTCTACTCTTGGGATGAAATGAGAACAGCACAAAAATTGTTCTGATTCTTCATTCATACATGCTTTTTGACTTTGCACATCACAAAACAGTTTAAACACTACATTGCTGTTATCCTTGACCTCTCTGCAAATGCTTCTTCCATTATTGACACATCTCATGGATGTGATGCAATCAGTGTAAATAGAACAACATCACTTCACAATGCCTGTAGTGAGCTGAAGAGCTACGCCTGCTTTTGATTCATTTTCATTCTTTGACTTCACTGGCTTGTGTTTTCAAAGATCTCAGAAGCACATCTTAAAAATGAACTTTCCTCATCTTCTTTACTCGTTTTTCCTTTTCGTCAGGGAATAGGTGATTCATGTAACTATCGTCCTTTCCTTAGGGTCTTATAAGGGAGCATTGATGCTGCATTAAGTATCTTCACTACCCCTATTATAAAGACAGTCTTTTCTTTCTTCTGTAGTTCCCTCCTCTGAAGTTCAGTGAGACTGGAGGATATTGTGGCCTTCATGTTTCACATTGGTATGTTGAACCAAAGAACATTCTAGTCACTTGTGAATGTGTCTTCAGTTGCAAGAGCTCAAACAAGAGCTTGCACATCATCAGAGGCAAGAGTTGCCCTTCTTACTGCCACACTTGGTGCATTACTGAGTAAATACCTGTTGTTGATCTTACTCTCAAAAATTTGATTGATCTCTTATTAATGCAAGAGGGACAAAGCAAAAACATGTAAATATGTTTGCACAAAGCAGTATATTTACAGAACATATTTTAAATTGCTGGAGATAAACCTAGATTCTCTCTTTGAAAAATAGGAAGAGCATTAAACAATATGCCATGGTCAGAGCAGAATTTCTGACAGTTTTTATTTCAATTTAAACAAGCAGTTTACTGGGGGAATTGTATTAGGGACTTACCTTTGAGCATGAATTATAAAATACACAAACAGTGAAATACAGAAAATTTTCCACAGATCTCTGTTTTCTATAGGAAAATAGATCATGACTTTCCTAGTTTAGGGAAATTAGACCAAAACTAGCTACATCGTCTGATCAGGAATCAATCCCTCTCAAGGGCAAGTCACAACTTGGGATAGCCTTGCCACCCTTATCCATAATGTGGGTATTGCTAGATGTTCACCCTATTTTTGAGGACTTTCTTGGAGTTGGCAAGGCTTGGGCATGTCCACCTTCTTTGAGATATCTCCAGATTGGATCCCTAGCCATTTACCATGATTTTATCTGAACTTAAACCAGAATTCTTAAGTAAGTTGATAGCAAGAGCATCATGTTGGTGACTGGACCAATTCCAACAAAAATCTGAACAAAATGTCCCTATATTAGCTCTGTGTGTGGACAGTGAATTGATCCCAAAAATGGTGAGCTGTCCCACTGGGCTAAATATCTTTAACCACTTAGGACTGCTGGTTTTGAGGCAGAAGTTCATAATCCTCGATGAAAATAAGCAAAGTGAACACACAATCCCTTATTCCTAGACATTTCCAGTGTAACCAAGGGCAGTTCTGTGAGGTCATTCTGCAGTTGGCTTGAAGCATCCTAATCTGTGAGTAGCTACTGTGGTCCTTCAGGTATTTCACAGAAACTGTTCCTGATCTTACATCATCACGTTTTGTTTCCCATTACTGTTGCTGTACATCGGTGTTTGGTAGCAACATAAAAATACATTTTTCTGTTTTCATTTGTGCAGGATAGATGACTTGTGTTTTCAGAGATACTTTGTGTCAGAATGAGTTTTGCGTAAGGGATGACACGTAGCTGCTGAGCGCTGAATGATTCAGCAGTGTTCCAGGGGAACAGACTTTGACATATAGATGTGTAAATGACATGAGCTTTTCCAGCATACAAGACTTACAGCACTGATTCATTTACTTATCCCTATTTTCTCTTTCTATATTCTTTTTTAGACTGGATAGTCCCTAAAGGACTGTTTCAGATTTGAGTTATACATTTCCAGATAACATAAAACTTCTGTGACCATTGTTTCATTACAATTGTCCTATTGTTTGTTTGTACTACAGAAAACGAAACAGACATCTTTAATTTTGGTGTTTCTTATTTTAGTTAGTATTTTGGGGAGTTTATATGAAATCTATCAGGATTTAGGTTTGCATTTTATACCATGTCACGTGAAATATGTCTCAATTCACATATTTTCAGTTTGAATGTTGTCATCTATTCCAAGAACTTGTTAAAGGTGTTAGATTAGTCATGATTATTAAAACTTCTGGCTTAGCTGGTGGAAAAACGTGTATTTTTTAAAATAATATCTGTGTCTGATCATTCTAAATGAGATGCCTATATTAAAAAAGCCAAAGAGGGAGTGAGGAAGCATAACGATAAAAGACATAAGAAGTTCTTCTTTGGAAGCCTGCCTTAGAGTACCTCAGAAGAACGGGGAAACATGAAAGACTTAGAAAAGTCAGTAAGCAAAATCTTTGTATTTACATTCAAACTGATAATGTGTTTGGAAAAGATTGTCAAGAAAAAATTATGAAGAATGGCAGTGGATGGCAGATCAGATATTTTATAGGTATGATGTTTGTGATACGATAGTTTACAAGACTCTTATGTGGTCAAGTGCAAAGAATTTTATGATTTGAAAGTTAACCAGGTTAACATGCAAGAAGGTGTTCTTCAGGATTAGTCAGAAGATGAACAGGCACCTGTGTTAAATTTAACACAGGAAAGCAAAAGCTAATTAAAATTTCCTGTATGGGTTGCTGTTCACAAGATTTTTACTATTCCTTTGGGTATGCAGAGTGTAATTGTTTTCTAGTTCATCTGAGAAGCATTTGCTGAAAAAATGTAAATAATTGTGTTTATCTAAATCAAATTTTTACTCTTCATTGAAGAAGCAAATTGCAAAATCGGAAAATAATGAAGAAGCAGATCACATAACATTTATTGCTGTGAAAAATAAATTTATGAAGTTTCTCATTAACTTAAAATTAATATTAAAATATGTAATTGGAATTACTTTTGTAATTTGCCTTGTCACAATCCAGTTTATGACATCTTTTCAATGAAACAACAAAAGCAGGAAAAACAAAGCCAAAGTTCAATGTATTAAAGTCAACTACTACTGAATTGAGATGATCAATATATTTGAAAGGAATTGCATTCCAGAAGTGCCACATGCTTGCACAGCTCAATACTGGGACTGTAGCTCCTCTGAAAATCAGAGAATTTTTATTTTTCTTTTCATACGTTGTTCCAGAAACTACCATAATGTTTAGCCTTGTGTTCTTTTAGCTAGATTTTTTTTTCCTATTTTTTCATCCTATGGTTAATCCAAATTATACCTGCTGTCAGGAAAGAATGTGCTTTTTATTAATACAGCAAAGTCTGCCAAGACTTACATGCTGAATTTGATCTGTGTCTGCACAATTCCTTGAGGAGACAGAAGAACGTGGAAAGCTCAGAGTGCCTCAACCCAACTTGCACATTTTTCCCTCCTCCCTGTAGTTATTACAGATTTTAACTGAAGAAGCACGAGAAGTAAGACAGTTAGTATGAAGTTCTGGCTTAGTAAGAAGTTCTGATTCATAGTGTTTAGAATTTAAAGTTTCACTATCTAACCATTAACCTTAAATTTTCTGCTATTTTTTTAAATTTAAAATGTTGATAAATTTAATTTTTGAGATGCTGCTTTAAATTTGTGCCATGAATGAAATTGCTGTCTTTCAATCCGAGATTGTCCAAAACATAATGTGCTAAACCTCCTGGATTCAGTGAGTCTGGTGTGGGGTTCTACAGCCTACCATCCATAATGCAGTATAAAAGTTTCCAAACCTACTCACAGCATCTGCCAGTCTCTTGTTTTACTCCTTTTCTCATGGCGACAGGGTAAGAAAACTGACAGGGTAATCTTGGTCTGTAAGACTTCCAGGTTTCCCCTTCTCTCATATGCTGTGATTTGCCAAGAAAATTTCCAGGTTTCCTCTACTGCATCAGAGGTGATGAGACATTTGATTATGTAACTTGGAGACAAATCTTTAAGTGCTACCTGGTGACCTACTCACTCCCCTGGCCAGCCCTGCCTCGGGTTCAATTCTCGAAGTTCTTAAGGGTGTGGATGTATACGCCCATTCCTACACCCATTCCCAAACAAAGGCCAGCTTTTAAGCTGGAAAACTATCCCTTGTCATCACATAAAATGATGTTCTGTTCTGGAGTCAGACTTTTTGAAGGTAGGCAAAGCAAAGAAATGACAAGAACTTGCACGGGGTCAAAAAGAATGTAATGAAACAGTTCAGTGAAAATGCCCTTGGTGTCAGATTGCTTGTGCAGACTTTGCCAACAGTTAGTTCAGCCTGTGAATCACAGTGTTTGTTACACTAGAGGAACATTTATTTCTTCCTGAATTTCCCTGCCAGCACTTGCTCACTGAAGAACAAGTGAAAAGCTTTTGCTTTCTCTCCTTCTGAGATGCATTTCTGAGAGAAGAGAAAAAGAACTTATCATAGGGAGTATCTCAAAATGTATCAGTTACAAAATTGGAGAACAAATACTAAATTTTGAATAACAGATTGCCAGGGCTAGATAATGTTCATCCAAAGCAGCAAGAACACTCAGAAACAAAAGAGCCAAACTGAAGGCTATAGTTTTCTCTTTTAGCCCCCACAAAATGTCTCATAGGACGCCTATCTTCCAGATGGGTTTCCAAGTAGGTCTAGGCAGCTTGGATCTGTATCACATTTGCATCAGACTAATAGAAAAGGCAATCAAGAACAGAACTCATTAGCTCACATATTAATACAGCGTGGTACGAGAGAAAAAACATAGAGTTCTTAAGAAAGAAATTGTGATGCCACACTGAAATCAGTTAAAATTGATTTTGGGTACTTATGGAGTGATGTATATGAAAAAGTCATGATTTCACATAGTCATGTAATGCATTGTAAGCCAATATGAGGCATGGAGATGGTCTCGTGGTGGTAACAGGATCTTTCCATTAAAATGCTTTTTAGTGGTCAGTAGCAAGATACTGATAAGAAGTGCCTGAGGTGACCTGGTAGCCCAACCTAGAATGAGTTTTGCTACTTTGTAACATGTAACTCAGAGTGGCGTTTTTGACAATTTTGCTTTAGCTTTGCAAGTTCCTTACCATTTAGGATAGTCAGTCCTGAATTGCTTCCCAAATTTTCCAGTAGCATCTGCCTGTTTCAGATCTGTTTATCTTCACCAGAACTTCCTACTGAAAACTTGTAAAGAATATGCAGTCAGAGATCTTGGTTTTGATGAAATAACAAAGTTCTTCAGGCCAAAAACCCAGATGACAACCATTTAATCATTCAAAACATAATGTGGGTTGATAGATTCAAGTGAAAAATTATAGTTTCACATTACGAAATGAGAATCAGAGGGAGCCCATTCTTCTGCTACAGTTGCTAGAACTACTATAAACCTTAATTTCTGGTGGAGTAGAAGATTTTAGTCCACATGCAATTCTTCACAGTCTTCTTAAAATCTACCCCACCAGTGAGATACATTTTTTACTCAAGTATCTTTCCTTCAACTCATAAAATTAGACCTTTTTTTTTTAAAGCATAATTATCCAGATTTACCACATGCTGTCCTTTCTTCTGTAGAAGTGCTAGCCCTACATCTGTCGTCTTTTGCTTTGTGAGTCATAACTGATGTTGAGCAGTGTGTCCCAAATAGACTTTCAGATCATGTCTGTGGGTCTACACAACCAATTGCCATTTTCCATACTGTCCTAACAGTGCCAGTCTAATTTAAAACATACAATTTATTAACAAATACAGTGACTCAACTACATGCTTCAAATTACTGTTCAGAAATTTAAACTCTGGATAAAACTGAAGCTTTTGGGAAAACATAATTTCTTAGAAAAAGGTGGCTATTTGTACACTACCCCATGCCTCTCAAACAGCAGAACAAAAAACAAAAAAAAAACCAAAACAAAAAAAAAAGCAAAAACATCTACCCCAAAACAAACAAAAAATACCCCACCAAAAAACCAACAAACCTACTAGAAAATCTAAATACTCATTCATGCTGTTTGTGGTAGAGATATATTTTAATGTCTTCGCACTACAGAGCAGCAAAAAAATCCATTAGCACACAGATTCTCACAGTCATTGACTGTGTGGGAAGATACAGATGGGGTTTTTTTCCTCATTGCAACAATATCACTAACAGCAGGAGCTGAAACATACTATGTCATGTCAACCTGAAACAAATTAGGATTTAAGAATCTAATAAGGTTGGGATTGCTCAGTGGTGCAGTTTGCTGACAGAATGTCATTGTGCACGAATGGCATGTGCTCAGAGTTGAGTTGCTCTGGCAGTTAAAATACCCATGTTTCCCTATTAAGCCAGAATGCCAGCAGCTTCCCCACTGGGGGCTTCATTGTAGTATAATACACTCATCCCAAATTTTCTGTGGCACTGGGTGGTCAGAGAGCTGTATGGCCAAACAACTAAACAGAAGAAAATGAAGAAAAATACCTGGTAACCTGTCAGAAGCTTAAAATCTGCCAAGTTTAGTGGTTGCCTCACTGTGGCTAATTGAAGCTATTTCACAGGTTCAAATAAATATGTTGGTATATTCTGTGCTATGCTTAGCGAGAATGTTTTTTATAACCCTAGAGGTTTTTTGTTGTTTTTTTTTTTTTCTAAAGAACTAATGTATTAATTGTATCAATTTTCTGTATTCTTTCTGTTACAGTGAGAAGGAAAGCAAAAATTTAATGGGAGGACTTTCCATTTATTACCAAGAGCTGCAAGTGTTGGCAGGCTTTTGCTTCATATGTATCCAGGGCTAAGAAACATTTTAGAGCTAAATAGCTCTTTGTGCAAGTTTCTTAAACCTGATTTGAATTCATGGTCTCAGCAATGTATGTACTGTCTAAGAAGAGTTTGCACATAGAGATGTTAATTGCATACTCTATCTTGTTATACCCGTGATAAAAAAAAGTCACATAAACGTGTTGAATCAACAACAGGCAGTTGATATATTCCAAATTCAGAATACTCTCTAATACATAGTGCAAATACAAGGCTGTGCTATCCTTCTAAAAATTGGCTGTTCTTAGCTCACTTGTTTTGTGAAGCAGGACACAGCTCACTTGTTCCCAAGTGTCAACAGCCCATGTTAGAAGGCTTTGTATGGGCACAGCTCTTCAGTGCAGTGTAGTGTCAGCTTGACCTCCTTCCTGTTGCAAAGATATTTTTCAAATGGCCCTGTTTGAAAATATAAAGATTGTTATATGTATTAACTGCCAGTTTTTCAACCACTTCAGAGAATTCTCTGTTCTTGAATTAGCTTAAAAATATGCAAAGTATTTGAACATCAGTATCATATGATCACAAAATGAAATGTTATAATTATTTTTTTCTCTAAAATAGAAAAGGCATGTTAAATACATGCTAGAAAAACTTAGGATTTTTAGGGTCCAGCTGAATGGTGCACAAGACATCTTCTGGTTTTGTACTTCTTTTGCTTAACCCCCAATGTGTATATTTATGCTTTTTTTGAAGCTAATTGATGGTAAAATTGGTGATCCTGTATTTTTTTTCTCTATTTCTGTGTCTTGCTAGACAGCTGGGCCTAATTATCTTCTAGTGCATTCCACAAGATTTAGCACTATTGATTGTCAGTTTCAATGTGCATGGAGAAATTTTAGAAAGGGAAAAGGGTCTGTAACTTGTAACCATTTCTGTATCTGTACCTAGGATCAATCACTATTTAAAGGAGGAGAAAACTCATCCCTGCTCCTTTCACATCTTTTACTGAAATAGTAGCAGATCTGCTGTATGGAAAGGGAATGTTCTGTTTAAAAGCTAGAATAGAAGGTCAGGGAAATGCAGAAATCCTAGTGATTAACTGAACAAACCTTTGAGCAGCACACATTTTCAAGCCTGACTGCACATTTCAGTGCTCCTTGCAGGTGTTTTATGGCACCACTTTCTTGTGTCTTAGGAGCTGCTGGTACAGCCTTGGCATCCTCTGCCTGTGTGGCTCAGAAAGCTGTCCCCTAACTGCAGAGTTCCACATCTAATTGCTGCTTCTCTCACTGGATCTTGCTGAGTTTAAATCTGGTAACTCCCTGCTCTGCACTGATGGATTGTTATCTTTTCTATGTCCTTTCATCTACCATGCTAGGACAACATTCTTAGAGCAGATAGTTATATAAGGGTTTTGCTTTCTCTTAAGGAAGAGAGAATAGCTGGGGGTTCTTTTATCTACTTACCATGTCTGTGCACACCTTTGAAATGGAAATTAAGATATCAGCAGATACTTGAAGGCCAGTGTGCTCTGAATATACCTTAAATCAAGACTTTACAGAAGGCAAGTCATTATTTAGTTTTTCTGTCTATTCCTTTGGCTAGTGCTTAACTTCCAGCACTGTCAAATGAATCTCACAGAGAACCATAAGGTTTTTTTTTATTTTAACTGCATCACTGTCCTTGTCACTGAGATGAGTGCTGGATGATCTTATTCACTTCTGAGGAGGCCCCATCTGAATTTCAGCAATAGTGAGCCTTAGAACATCATTATGCATTCTTATTCAAAATGGATCACATGAAAATATTGATAATTATTACATTTATTAATTATTACAGCTCTAGGAAGTGTTTGAATTATCAGGAACTTTTAACTTCTGGGATTTCATTGCAAAAATTAAAATGCATTGCTTTTTAAAAAATCCATGAGCTGTTGCCTCTACAAAATGGGATTTGCTGAAACAGTTCTGATCATTTCAGCAGCTACTTCAGTCAGTGCATCTCTAAGGGCTGGACACCCTGATCCAGTCACAATCCAGGTGGACAGATACAGGTGTCCCTCCAAAGGAATGCTGAGCAGCTTGGACAGGCTCCTGGCTGTGTGATCCTCTTCTCTGGGCTCGTATTACATGTGGTTGTCATGGAGAGTAATTTATCTTCTTGTTGCCTGCATGAGTTTAAACAGGGCTTTGGAGTTTTTTGATCATGCTGAATCATCACAATGAAGTGCAGTATAGTTCTTTGATTTTACACTTGGCTATGTAAGAAACTGCCTGTCAATGAATCCAGTCATACATGGAGATCACGGGCAGTTGTCTGCCTACCAAAGAAACAGCCAGTGGGAATATTTTTCCTGGGGAAGTCTCTTGACTTCACCTCAAAACAGGCATTTTAGAGCAGTTTTTTCTTAAAAGTCCTTATTTTGAAATGTGTAGTAGTCAGGAAGAAAGTAGGTCTGCAATATGTTAATAAACCCTTAAAGTTAGAGAGACATTTGGCTTATGAGTTTTGCCATGCACTAAAGATAATCTTGGAAACACATAGAAGGTTTAATGTGGTAGTAAATGTGTTCTTAATGATTTCTCAACACAACTGTGAATAAAAGGTTGGAAATGGCTTGATTAGTTCGCTTACCTATTTCCTGGGTGAGTGTTACCTCTCAATTGATACCCCTTGGCATTTTTTACAAAACTTTTGTCCTCCTTCCAGGATCAGTTAATTACTCATGAAATACACAGCTTATTTGATCTCCAACTCTCAAAAGTCTTCTCCAGGATAATGGAAAATTGCTTGTCACGTTCCTGGCTCTCTCTCTTTCA
This sequence comes from Erithacus rubecula, assembly GCF_903797595.1. Lineage (NCBI taxonomy): Eukaryota > Metazoa > Chordata > Aves > Passeriformes > Muscicapidae > Erithacus > Erithacus rubecula. Next base: position 77,797,920 of record NC_136689.1, read on the forward strand.
CGTTTGGCTTTCCTTGTGAAGCAGCCCCCTGGGAGTCTGATACTGTGCCTTGTATGGTTGTAGATACCATTTATGAGAAAAAGAATATTGGATAAAATGCAATGTCAGACTATTAACACATAAATTGCCATTAATGAAATACACAGGAGTGAATTTAAGCTAACAAAGAAACTATTTGATGCTTTGATTTTGCTATCAGTTTAAATGGAATAAATTATGCCATCTAAGTATGTGGCTACAATATAGAAATCAAAATGTCTGAAAAGAAAATCTAGTGCTGAGCAATTATGTTGAGAAGTAAAATTTTGACTCTTCAAAATGTTATACCTTATTGATGCAGAAGGAAATCAGTTCCAAGGCCAGCAGCATTCTCTAGAAATGTAAGCTTATTATCAGGTTGTAGTGGATGATGAAAGTATTTTTAAGGAAGGTAGTGGGAGTAGTATTTAGATATTTCCCAGTTGGTAAACGTTTGAGACTGTTGAACAGATGGCAGTAAAGGCTGATAGGTATTGGTGAGTCTGGTGATTGGTATCACATAAATACTCAGCTATACTGTGTGTACATCCCAGGTCTGTTAAAGATTTGTCATTAAATTGCTCTTGAGTGTATGTAAAGCAAAAATCAAAGTTTTCGGCCAGTTGAGTCTTCCTTTTGACATCTCAGTATTGCTGAGTAATTCCATTATTGCAGAAGAATCCAGAGCAGGTTCTAACTTGCTAAAATAGTCATGAAACCATCCAATTTCAATTGTTGAGCTTTGAAAGTCATTCATGTGTGGTAACAGATCAGGTAAAATGCTGACCTAAGGTGTCATTTTATTAAGGACTGTCCACGGTGAGTATTTGTAATTGACCATTTTGCAGCTGCTTCCAATAGGATTTTTAATTAGGTGAGGAATTTTTTCTTGAATCTCTCTTTAGATACATGTTGTGGCTATGTTCTTCAGTCAATGTCAGTTCTCAGAACTGGGATGTGAGGAATATATTCCAAAGACATTTGAGTTTTAGGACAAAACACCTGAAAACATAAATGAGAAACAGAATTTCTTTAGGCATGTGAAACAAATTGCTTTTTACTGAATCTCTCACATTTTCTTTTTTCACAGTGCTTATTTAACAAATAGTAGTTAATACTCTGCCTCATAATGGGTTTCTTTTATCTTAGATCTTCACCCTCTTTAAAACCACTATGGTCTGGTGACTATTCTGCACTTCCATGGCAGCATTGATAATAGCATTTGCCCTGGAGTCGGTGATTTTTACAGCAAAGTCTCAAAAGACTTTCAGAAGGGCCTTTCAGAGGGGTTTTTTCTAATAGGTAGCAAACTAAATGTATAGAGATATGAAATGACATGGGAAAAATAACAATATATTTATGCCTCCCATTTCCTTGTCCCTTGCTGTGCTTACTCTGCATGATCTCTGCCTGACCTACAGGGGTTTTTTTCTTAGTTTAATTCATGGAGTTTGTGGCTGTGAGTATATTGCTTTGCTTTTATCTCATGTCTTCAAGCCATAACTCTTTATCTCCTAACTCAAAGCTGCAGGACTGAAGGCGAAGCTGATTTGCTTTCTTCTTTTCTCAGTGCTCTGATGTTCCGCAGGGAAAATTTGGCAGAGGTAAATAACTGTAAAAGAGAAAGAACAAGACAAACCTAGCAGATCAAGGTTTTCAAAATTGGCTAGCAATTTTAGGTGCATTCATTTTGGATGTGCAGTTGACAAGCAAAGACTCAAAGCCAGGTCCTTGTAGTTTGGCAGCCAAAATTTGTAGCATCTTTTAATAAACTTGGCTACCATGCTATCTTTATAGATAAGTTGATTTTAAACACCTGGCTAAAGTAAAATTTTATTAGCAAAGGTAATTCAGTCTGTTGAAAAATATGACTATTTTTATTGTTCATGTATTCTAATCTTAATTATAACAAGAAAAGTTTACCTTCAAAAAAAGTTTAATACTTGTTCTCTGACAAGACAGCTTTTAATTTCTGCTGTGTGGAACTCCATTTCAAAGGGAATGGAACAGAAGTCTCAGCTGTTGTTAGCTTTGCATTGCAGACTGATGGGACCTGCACAGCTGCAGCTGTAAGCAAACCTGGCTGGTGCTGGGTTAGACCCATGCTGCCTGTCCCCCAGGAGCATCCTCCAAAGCAGCCCTGGGCATGAGGGCCAAACAGGTTTTGCAGGTGCAGAACTAGTTAGCCACGGTCTCACTCCCTCCCTGACCCTGCTGCCAAAGCAGGGGCTCCCTCAGTATTGGATTTCATCACTTCTGAGACGGGGCAGTGGAGCAGCTGCATGGGGCACGTTCAGTTTTCCTTTGCTTTGCAAACCTGTTGAACAGGCTGTGTTTATTTAGTGTCGAGACAGTAGTTGATGCATCATTTATATGTCTGACAAAGAATTCTTTTAGAACCTAATTCAGGATGTATTTCCTTATCTTAAAATCTAATCAGGCAGAACTTGCCTATTGTGCATATTCCTAAAAAGGCAGTTAGTTGAAATAGATAATGCAAATTTGTTTTTCTCCAAGACATGTTTTATCAGTTACTCTGAATTTTTCTTGAATTTCTAGGACATCTCCTCCTGTTACGCAGCAGCAGCAAGAGTCCATGACTGATTAGTATGCAGAGCTCATTTTAGTCCTTTGGTCCTAATAGTACTAACCTCAAAATAAAAAGTTAATTAGAGCAAGTAAAGTTATTAAAAGTGCCTGTGTGATTTAAAAGCTGAAGTCTATGTTTTCAGGAGAGTCTTAGGCATTTTGAAAACCTGATTAAATTAAAATCCTTTATGAGATTACATGAAAATAGAACTTCAGCTTTAAATCACCTTGCTGATGTTGATAATCTTAGTGTCTTTTATCATCTCACACAATAAATGGTAGTCCTTCACAGGGGAAATTCACCACTCATAGCTATGGAGAAGTACAAGGAAATTCTCACCAACAGCATATATTTAGTCAATTTTTTCACAGAACCCATCAGGACTTCAGATAACATTTCATTTTAAATGAACGTTATTTAGAAACAGTTAGGTAAAGACACAAGAAGTTTTCTTTGGGGTTTTGTTTAGTTTTTGTTCTTTACTGTCAGGAGAGACATTAGTGACTGTGTTATGGTTGAGCTTACATTCTGTAGCCCAGATGTGTAAATCTGATACACTCTAGAGCCCAGCACATTGCCGGCTTTGGCAGGAGAAGAAAAAGTTGAATCAGAGGGCTGCTGAGAGAGGCAGAGCCTCTCCTCTAAACTCAGGGCTAATATCAAGCACAGTGTTAATATCTAGCACAGCAGCACTCAGGTGCCATTGTCCACACTGGCCATAGAAAACTAGTTTGGTATGGTAGTGCCAGGGAAATAGGTGAGTTCCAGTTGCTAAATCCTCACTAGCAAAGCAAAGACTGAACGAGCCTGGGGACTGAATTGTGTTTTCACCTACAGTGACTCTCTTCAGTGGAAATTGACTGCCTGTGCTTAAATTAGTGTAAGAAATGCGAGACTGTATGTGTTTTGTTTCTGAAGAAAACTAATACATGGAGTGGGAGAATGAATAATCTGCTGGCTGCCCTTGGTGAGGGGGATGAGATGCAGTGATGGGGGAGGGAGGAGCTGTGAAGGATGTGGAGCCACTTCTAGTGAAGTGGACAAGAGACATCTCAAATCCTTTAAGTATTTTGCTTATCTTTAGCAAAAGCATCCTGAGATGCTTGTGATGGTACAGATAGTATTGAATTCATACTCTTGTTTTATGTGTACTGTCTTGGGACTATAATAGGTGTTTAATGCAGCTCTGCCTGTCTCCCTTTTTCTACTTGTCTAGAATATCCTTGGTGTTTAAGAACAACCCTTATGTCAGCTTCTTTATTAAAGAATGTGCTGAGGAAATTATGCTAATTGAGCTGGAGTGTAATTATGGGCTAGGAAGATTATTTCACAGTCAGAATCGAATTGTTGTAGATAAATGTGCATTAACTTAATAGTGTGTAGCTAATTAGTTTTGCTATTTACTCATAAATATTTTTTAAAAAAGATATAATCAGTTATACAAAAGCTTGAGAAATGGATATATTGCAAGGCCAATGGGGAGCATATTCTGAATCTCTCTTTAATTATTGTTTTGCTGGAATTTTTTCTTAGCTTTCCTATTCTGAACTTGCAATGGACAAAAGTAGCTAATTAACAAACTTTATTTCTACAAAAATATATATTATGCAAGTAAAACATTTGGTTGCCAGTTTGACAGTTTGTAATTCATACTAAAGCAGTTACACCATCAAAGTCTCTTGCACTCTCCACAAAAGTTAAATTGTTTTGGATCTCATTGTGTAGCAAATCAAGATAGAGATGGTTTATATGTATCTGACTTTAATTTTTGTGTTTGTCAACCAGCTGGCATTAGCCTTTGGCATGGCTTAAGGAAGGAAGGTACTTTCATGCTCAGGTACATCCACTAAACACCTCTTAGAGTGCTGCACTATGTAGTGATGGTACAGTACTGAAAACCAAAGAATGTAGAATTACTACATCTAAAAGACTGAAAGCCTTGAGGTGTTTGCCAACAAACATGAAGTTTTATATGTTCCAAAAATACCCATAATAGCTGTATGTCTCAGGTATTCACAAGTGTGAAAGGAAGGCTACAGAACATTCTCCTTAATGTACATTAGTATCAGTTTCTGGGAGATTATAATACAGTAATTTGATTTGTGCATATTAATTCATATATAGAAATTTTTCTAAGCCACCTCTGAGCATGATATGCCTTCCATTGACTTCAGAGTGAAAGCGACTCCAGTATAAATTACAGTAGTGATTAAAAAGTGCAATCTCAAACTGAAGTCTGGTGTGCTCTGAACTTCATGTGCAGGGTTGCCTACAGGGCTTTACTGCATGATCATCTTTTTTATGCTGAAATGAAAAACCATAGAAGAGGGACATATTTTTATGAAACAGAGAAAAATAATTTCAATAGCCTATATAGTGATTTCTCCCCTAATAAATAAATAACACCAGATATAATATCCTCTATTGCAGAATAGTTCCATGGCTTTTCCACAGTGAGTTTTAATGAAATTGGATATCAGTTTCATTTTTATCAAGTTGTATCAAGAACACTAGCTCCTATGTGAATTTGTATTTGCCATTAGAAGAAAACTTATTAACAGCAAGTATTGACACAAACCTAAAAAGTCTCAGACTTTTCCAACTTCCAGACTCCCTTGTGCAAACAAAACAGCTGAAAATCTGTGAACTTTATCATGTTTGAAATTGTCTTTGGAATTTGCAATAAGAATTTGGAATATGAATTTCAAAATCATACATATTTTGCCTAACATGATCAAAAGTGAAAAATAAGGATGTGTAAAAAATGCATTTTTTTCTCTTTGGAGGATTTTATAGCTGCAGTTGATGCTATCAGTTGAGTACACAGAGGAGAGTTTCAAAGTTTGAGGGAGTGGTGTTGTCCTTTCAGTTCCAATAAGGAAATATGGAGAGAAAGATTACCAAAGTCTGAAAAGAAATCAGCTCTGAGGTGCTGGGAAAATATATTGTAGTGTGTCGCTCACCAACTAAATTCTTGGATCAGTGAAAGTCATTGGCACTGGAATTTAGTATATCAGATGAAAAATCCACCCAGAACATGTTGCATGGAAATAAGTTCCATACAAGTAACAACTAAGTAAAACACGAGTAACTCATTCTTTTTCTGTCAATAGCTGTACTTCCACTGGCTGAGGAAAGATCTTTGATAGATTGAGGCACATATTTTCCTTTAATATATTCAAGTTTCAAAGGCCTCTTTAAGATATTGATTCTGATTTTCAAATGACAGATCCTTGGCAGTGTATCTGTCATCCATTAATAAGGGAAATTGCCCTGAGTCAGTACCATGATTATTGTCTCCAGTGGATTTATTAGATACATGCAGTGTTTCACAGTTCAGCTGGAAACGTTTCTGTAGAAGTGCTGTACAGCACATTCTGCAGCCTCATTGTTTTACTCAAGAATAGAAAAGTAACTTCCCCATTGTATCCTGACAGAATGGCAATTAAGGGAGGAGCTAGTTTTCCCCATTCTAAGGAGGTTTTACTGTGAGCTGGATTTTACTTGGGTAAAACTATCAAATATACATGTGAGATGTTTAATTTAGATTCGTTTAAAAGATACAGCTTACTTCTGCTCTAAACTCTGAATATCGTCCATGCAATTTTTTTTTTCTGATTCAGCTTTTGCATAATTTTAGTAAGAAACTTCCTGGTTTCAGCTGGGATTCACTGTTTTGTGTTGATACGTCAGTTCAGGGTTGTGGATTTCTTTGGTTTTGACAAGCACTTGGTAGTACTTTAACCACTGACAAACTCATCATTCTTCTGGCTTTCAAAGCACTGTGAAGACTCTCTTGGTTATACTGTGGCCCAAACAGGGATCAGAGACATTACCATGCTAGATAGCCAGCTAGAAGTCATCCTTTCTCCATTTACTTCCCCCTTTTAGTGCTGAAGTGATGCCTTTTTTTCTTAGTATTCAAAAAAGGGGGACATGTATTGTTGGTTGATGCCTTGAGTAGAATAGGATGAAAATACCCAGTTAGAAACAGAATACCAGTAACAAAAAAGGTCTTATTCTGAAAGAATGTGTGACAAATATTTTTAAATTATTATTATTTATAAACTGAAACTGTTGTTAGTTCATATCAACATAATCAGAGATTGATTTAAGTTCAAGCCAGTTGATGGCTACAAGAAGCCATCTTTAGCTTAAGCAATAAATGTGGCAGCATCTGTGCCAGATAGCAAGAGGGTCAGAGCAGTCAAAGGTTGGCTTTGGTAGCCCAGAAGGTCTCTTCTTGCCCTGCACTCCCCTGAAGTGCTGTCCAGATTCTCTGCATTTTTTATGTACTTGAAAACCTTTTGCAGTCAGCTAACAGTGAATCAGTCTCTCTGGGTTCCGGGAGTTCAAAACCAGGACTGAGGATTTAACAGCAGCCCTTTTAACTTCTGGCAGATTTTTTTTCCCTCTATCAGAGAGTCATGTAAGCACTATCTCTCTTTTCCTATGCTTGGCATGAAGATGATGGTATCTATGTACTGCATTAGGAGAGCTCCCTAAAATTTCTACAAAGCTTAGAAGAAGATGAAAAACATGTGATAGGAAGTCTTTGAGTATCACTACTTGTTGCTGTTGGATATTTTTTCTTCAACCCAACAGCTTTTATTTGAGTAATTTTTTAACAATTTAACTCTCCTGTTACTGACTCTATGAACTTTCTGTCTCATGATTGTCAAGTGTGTCTTGCATTATTGCATTGTTTTGATGGTTGTACATTGAGGTACATCAAGCTAGCATGCAGGAGATCAGTTTTTCCTTGCTTAATGAAAACTGAAGTAAAGGCAGCACAGGAAAGCCATTAGCCTGTATTTCCCTTTGACAAGATCAATTTCAAGTGCATTTATAGTATTGTACAGCTTGCAACTTTAGTGAACAGAATTAGTTCCTCAATTTTTCCAAAAGACTGAATAGGAGTCTAGTTGTAAGAGAAGAAAGTGAGTGCTCTTTGTTGTTTGTCTTATTTAAAATTCAATATGAGAAATTTATGTAAGCTTTTTTCTTGACTTTCCAGAGTTGGTGTTTTGACAAATTCTGGACTTGCCAATTTGTATTTTTTTAATCAATATCTTGAGTCACTGTTAAGTTTTACTGTTTAATGTTCATTATTAAACATTAAATGAATGCTTATTATGAAGAGTTTGCTATGTTCAGGAAGACAGAGGGTGCTGGAAAGTGTTGCATAGATAAGAATAATGCCTGTTATGGATGTGTGGGGATGAGAGTGGTATGGATTTCCTCTGTGTAGCAAGAAAAGAAGGCAATAGTGCACTCAGTGGAGTAATCATTAAGGACTGAGATAACTCAAGATATTTAGGATTGAGACTTTCTGTTAGTTTAGGTTAACACCTTTTCCTGTCATCCCACATCAACTGTAAAAAGTATTTCTGCAGCTTGTGCTTTGTTGGAATTTCGTATTTTCTGCTGTTTGCACAGATAGAAAACACCTAATTTCTGGTGTTGGTGATCACTGCTTTCCTGTGGCAGTCTCCAGGTTACCCAGGCAGTGATAAGTCCAAGCTTTACATTTGAGAACATGAGTGAAACATCCAATCTCGTTGTTTCTTGATTTGCCTAAACCTCAAGAAGCTTGACTTTGTCACCCCTGCTGGAAAAGGGTAGAAGCAGTTTTCCTGTCACTGCTGTTGAACTTGAAATCTGGAGGCAGAAGCTTGATCAGGCAAAGAGAGCAGGGAGAGACAAGCCATGTGTTGTCATGTCCCTTATTGTGAAACTTGTTCTGCTTAATAGCACAACATTGGAAAGCTTTGACTGGAGAGAGGTGGAATGCCTCAAAACCTTTTGGGAACTTTTTGTGGTTCTGGTTATTTCAAAATACATTGTGGATGCTTTGAGCCTTTCAGGGTATACTGCGTGTAGCTTCTTCTTCTCCTGCAGATGAGTGTGGTTTAAATCATTAACATTGGTGCTGTTAGGCTGATGATAAAGTGCTCCTGCTGCTTTTTTTTTTTTTTTTTTTTTTTTTTTTTTTTTTGTAGCTTCAATGTTTAGGTGTTATCATACATGTAGGGAAATTAAATGTCTTTCTCTATAAAATGCTTCTTCCATTTTCCTAGGGAATACTTTCCCATATGGCCGTATAGGAACAGAGTCTCAAAAGCTTTTTTTTTTTTTTTTCTCCTGTTGGAGAAATATAGAAAGGTTTAGGTGCCTCTGAGTGGGAAGAGCAGTTCTAGAAAAGGAGACAACTTTGATTTATGGGTCTCTGGAGGTGGAAAACCTCTCAAACCTCAGAGAAAGGCATTAAAGTAAATAATTCTGTCTGACAATGTAAATCAATGACAGAGTCAAGGCTGGAATCCCTTAGGTCTGTTTACTGTTCTGATCTCCTGCCTATGTTTCCACCTTTCTGATCTACGAGGAAAACATATCTGCATCTGTAACAGCAGTGCTGCCAGTGAATAACATTTCACAATCTCCTGAAATCTGCCCTGTGACGTGTGAACCTGTGTAGATGGAGGGAGGCCAAGTGTAAGCTGGTCTCTCAGGGAAGCGTTAACTTGGCATATTTTCACAGCTGCAATGTATTTAAGCTACTGTAAGACCTTTTGTAGTAGGAGGTCAGAAAAATGTTATGCATCACAGGGAAAAAGAAGATAAATTAGGCAGCTTAAAGACATCTTGGTAGCTTTTGCTAATTTGCCTCTTACTTGCTTTTGCGATGGCAGTCCCTGTATATGCAAATACCTGCAGAGGAACAGATAAAACAAGTTTTTCGAGACTTTCAGCTCAACAGCCCCAGAAGACAAATATCACTTTCTAACTAAAACAAACAAACTAAACAAAGAAATACGAATGGCAAAGTTAAGAGGTAGTCTAAAGTACTGAAGTCCCTGCTCCAAACACACAGTCTAGAGGAAAGATAACATTGTACCAGGTACTGTGGTTGTAGTTACCTCACAGTCAACGGCTTTGTTTTGTTTTATTTTGTTTTGGTTTGGTTTTTTTAAAAGAGGCAGCCTTTTTCATAAGAATAAGAAATGCAAACTCCCTCATAGGGTGTGAGAGAATTAATATATAGCGCAGTACCAATATAGAGTGAAAAAGGTTCATAAAAGTTCTTAAAAAGCATTTCATTAAAAATGCATTTGTAGATGAAATAAGGGTAACTTTAAGTAGATAATACTTATACCTCTGAATATAATCATGTTGTGTTGAAGACAGTAACCTGGAGCTGTAAATAGTAAAGTGTTATTTGTTAATCTTTACGCAGCTGAATCATCTTTTAAATCTTTTCCTCTTAAATTAAATGTTCACAAAATCTAAAGATGTTTCAGATCCAGGCCATTTTTGTTACATTGAAGTAGTTTTCGTCTTGCCTCTTCACATGCTCACCTCTTAGGGCTTTTTTATATTGTAAAATCTAAATAACAGAAGAGTGATGCCTTATCAGAGAAAATTTAAAGGATACAAAGGCAGAACTGTGGGAAGGTATATTTGCCATTGTACAAGTCAGTTGTAGCCCTTTGCTGTATTCAGGATGTAATTTTTTGAAGTACTGGATTAACCCTGAGACCTCAGGTTTATGGTTGTGTTAAAGACCTGGGACATGCTGAGCACTTCCATCGCAGAGCTGGACAAGAATCCTGTGCATCTGGTAAATCACATCCTTCTCTGCAGCTCATTAGCAGACAGAAATACATTGTGAAAACCACATCGTGCTGAATCTGTGTAAGCACTGCCTCATGGCTGTTTCAGTTTAGGCCACATGAAAACATAAACCAAAGAAAATGTCGTAACCCAAGAGCAGCATCCAAGTTTTTGGCAGGAGTGCCGCTGTTTTACATGCAGTCATATTAAATTTGGAAAGCTCTAACAAGAGCATCTCTTCATAAAGTGTAAAGAACGCTCTTAGAGGAAGAAAAAAATGATGAAGGCTTGCAAGATTCCAGAGTCACAGGTTTGGTGAGATGTTCACATTTAGTCTGTATGATGATGGATTACATGTGATCAGCCTTAGTGAGCACCTCACACAGGCTACAGTTTTCAGGTTGGAATAAACAATAACATATTTCTTTGTTTCATAAGAACTTAACATATTTATTCATAGAAGATACATCTTCAGTGCCTTTTCTCTGTCCTTCTGGTGCTTCCAAATTTAGACTAAACTATGTCAGATTATTTTGTTCATTACTTTTCCAGTAAGGTTTGACTTACCTAATTTGAAAGGACAAAAAGAGAAGTGCAGGGAGCTGTCTGCTGATAAGGGTTCATTTCTGTCCTAAGGGGTTTGCATTCGGCCTAACCAGGTTATTACTATATCTTGTTTTTAGTTATGTGTTGTTTGTGTCACCATGGGTCTGAGGGTGATGATCAGTTGCTTTTTATTGTACACTCCTTTAACCAAGTTTGACTGGAGAAGAGAGTGTGCTGAAGGGTTTTGAGGGTTTTCAAAGGTGAGAAGAACAGAGATTGATATATCTATTTTATCTTCTAAAATTGTGTGCTGAAGTTACCCGGTATTCCTATGTTCCATTTTCCAAGCAAATAGAGTAGTTCTGCCTCCTCTTAAACTAGCAGATCATTCAGAGGGGCTGGCAATCTCTGCATATGTGTGTATGCATATACATGGAGATTTGTGCTTGAAAAAGAGAAAGTACTTCAAGGAAGCATTTCAAATTTAACTCACAATAAATTAAGTGTTAGAAAGCTGTGTTCTCTTGTGTTTGACCAACTGTCAGAGAACCACAGAAATAAAATAAGAAAATGAGCTGTTAGATGGCTTCTTCTTCCTTGTATCACATTCATTTTCTTTGGATTATGTTTAAGTAGTCTTGATTTCTTTTTCTAGCTGGATTTAGTATCTTATCTTTGCTTTTTTTAAATGTACCAAGAAAAGTCCTCAGAGAAAGATTCTTGTAGTATTGGTATATTGCCTTCCAAATATTTTAATAAGAGTTAATTTCTCCCTTTAAACATAGGAGCTAGTTCTTTGATCTTCTGTTGGCTTTTGATTAGTTCTCTTTGTGTTTGATCCTGAGCTACATGTAGTTTGTTTTCTTTTAGTACTACCAGAAAACCATTTTCACAGCTCTCCTTTCTGAAACAAGGGAAAAGAGATTTTCAGACCTTATCTATTGAATTGAGAGAAGAAGCAAACAGAAGGGTCTATGTCTATAGGCATAAATTCAGCAGAAAGTCTTTTAGAGTGGAACTAGCAATGTTACAATATATATGAGGTAAAAATTGAGGAAATACCCTTAGCTTGGGTTGAATTGCCTTTGCCTTTGTGTACCACTTCATATGTGAAAACCTTTCCTTCACCCGTTTAAGACTGTTTCACATGCATATTAAGATAGCCAGGAACACACAGACGAGTTTGGTTTAAACAGTCTTGTAATAAAAAATTGTGCATTCTGTTTCTTTGATAAATGCTCGGTGGTAGTTCAGTCTTTGTCAAGCATATGGTTCTCTATAGCAGGCGCCTTCACAGCATTGCCTTTGGGGAATGCTGCAGAGACAGGAATAGCTCTGGGTGTCAGTGCTTGCCTGTGCCAACTGCCTGATCAGATGTGAATGTTCTGCTCTAATAATGTAAATCAGAAATAAGAACCCAAGCTCTCGTGAGATTCACTGTGACCAATGGCTGGAGAGTAGACAGAACCATCACACCTGCTCATCCAATGCTTTGTAGAAGCAATCAATATCCTTAGTTACCAGCTGGAGACCTGTTTGTTTTTTGGTTTTTTTTTTAAACTCATTTAGTAGCCTTTTTAAAATCAGTGCAGATATATACGTAACAGGATTTTTAGTTTTGCTTTTCTGTGTACCATTAGGATTTTCAGTTAGCTGAAGTAGAAAATTCTGGCATAATTAAAGCAAATATTCAGATGGAGTACATCCTCTGTGTTCAGCAGCTTCTCTAAGTGAACCCACAGAGCCAATACTGTATTACAAATAGTCTCTTTTAAGTTTGCACCTCTTTTACACTCTGGCACGTGTATGTGATATGGCAGCAGGAGCAGGACCTGTTTTCAGTGCATTATTGCAGTACCCAAGTCAGCCTGGATTTCTAGGTGCTGGCGCTTCTATGTCAGAGTTGTCGTCTCTAGTAGAACTCCTTGTTGATTGTCTTCAGTTGTTCCTAATAAGATACAGCCTTTTGTGATTGCTCTAGGCATTTATATTGCCAGTTTACATAGAGCTTAGTGATCCCCTTTGGGTTGGGTCCTCTTCCACTCCCGGAGCACTAGTCTGGTGTAATCCATGGAACATGTGCCTTAGTCACCACTTCAAGCTAAAACCTTCTTCAGGATTCAAAATTAGATCAACCCTGCAATTCTAGAGCACAGTTTCTATCAAAGAAAGAAGGTTGGAACACCTTGGTGTGTTCCAGTCAGTCTCCTCAGACAAGGATGCTTCCTAGAAAAGAATGCACTTTTACAACCTGCCAAAATATTTGGAGTTCACAGCAAATGCTGCTTTCCAGACAGACTGTGAAGTTCTTGCACAGCTGGGATTCTCTTGTGAAAAAACTCACACTGTCACCAGAAGCCTTTGTCTGACCTAAATGGATTAGTGTTCTTATTCCAAGGAAATGATAAGCAAGTGGCAGATTAGCAAAAAATCTTGCATGTACAGCTACTACCTTACTCTTAATTTTTGGATCATCCACACAGATACTTTGTTAGCAAAGTGCCACACACCTCCTCAGATTTACTCCAGCCTTCCAGCTTGTTTCACCATCTGTGTGGATTGCCTCACTCAGATTTTGTAAGCATGGTGATATTTTAATAAGGGACACAGGTTTACATAGTGTTTGTTTTGATGGTTCCCTGTGATTTCAAATGTGCTTACTTCTACTTTACAATTTTACTAAATGTGAGTTTTGTCAATTTGCATGTGGCACAATATAAGATGTTGCACAGAAGTCAAGGTAGATTGGATTTTCATTAACTTTCTACTTTCCTTTAATCTTATCTCTGTTGAGTACTGACCCTACTGCTTTTTGTTGGTAGGGAGTAAGAGATCACTTAATTCTAGGTTTCTTCTACTAGTTGTTACTTTTTGTGTGGCTCTCTATTTAAATACATATTTTTGTCATTTAGGCATGTATTCTTGGAGGCACGGCCTGGATGTTCCCCCACACCTGTGCAATTGTTCCACATACATTTTGTTCCTGATGACTTCATTAAGTAGCCTTTCTAACTTTTCATAATTGAGCTAAATTTTAAAAAATCCATATTTAAATTTTTAAAATAAATGTTTATAGAGCTGCAGACTTGCTGTTCTCAAAACAAAAAATCCTTTCTCATTCTCACTTTTTTCTACCTATAAAACACTTACATAAAAAAAATTAAAAATTTAAACCTCTAGAAACTATTCTTTCTTGCCCTGAAGGCTGCTAAAATTATCACAATTATTCAGGCAGCCTTAACTGTTGACACAAGTTTTTGTTTGTTTTGTGTAGATACTGTATTTCATTTAGAAACTACTAAAAATACAGTCATCTTAGAGACCATCTGCTTAAAATGATGGTGCATACTAGGGCTAAATTTTTAAACTTTTTTTTCCTGCTTTGTTCGTTATCTCTCAAAAACTGATTACATAACAGACTCGGTGTTCAGTGCTACGGGTTTCTTTTCTGAATTGATTTTCTACTTACATGCAATGTGCACACATCTATTTGCAGCAAGTATTCATACATCTCCTGTATGCTTTTTTGGGAAATCAGAGGGTAAAAGTCGAGAGAGCCTTGTTTTCGTGCTTAATTACCATGTAAAGACTGCAGGTTCCTCAGAACAATTAATTGTTCCTTTGATGAAGGGACCATTTTCCTTTTGCCTCCTCATTGCCTGTTCTGTTCTGGATTCCAGGACATGAGGAAGAAAAACCTGAGCTGATGGTTAGATCCCATAATATACTACTGCACATAATAGGCCTTTTGTTTACTTGGGGTTTGGTTGATTTGTTTCTTGACTGGATTAAGTAATACACGTGTTGAGAAAGAGGAAATTTCCTTTTGGAGAAAAATTGTCAGTAGAAGTTCCCACACTTTGACAAGTAATTATTTGCTGTAAAACAACTAATGCCAAATGCTCCCTGTTGTTCTCCTGTCATTTCTTCTGGTATTTTGTATGAACTCCAAAATACCCACACCTGCACTTGGCATCTAGGATTGAAAGTGAGAATAAATTAGAAGCAGAAGTAGGATAATTAATTTGCTGTCAGTAAAGTTATTGGATTTTGCTTTCATTTCTTATTTTTATGTAAACAAAAAATCTGGAAGATGTCTTTGGTTTGTTTAGGGCCATTTCTATAAAACACAGCTCTAATAGTTTTGAAGAACCTGTTAGGAAGTGTTAACATTCTTAATTGAAAGAGAGCAGATGTAAGAGGAAGCTACCCTATCAGATAACATTGTTTCTATGATCTCTAGCAATTTCAACATAAAAAAGGTGAACTTAACCAGTGAATCTTTTCCTTTTCACCTGTTCCAGGGTCATGGTAAGCTGGAAATGTCATGTTCACAATCTTCAGCTGCTGAAGTTTGTAGTCTGCCCTGATACCTTTTGCAATGTATTCTGACTTTTCAAAATATCAATTAAATGTTAAAATCTTTTTGAACCTATGCAGATGTCTCTTGCAGAGATTTCCAAAAGTCTGTAACATCCAAAAATTCATTGGCATAGTCCGTATGTGATTTATTACTACATCTTTATGGTTTCTTTGTATTAAATGTTTAACGTGAATTCTAATATTCATAAGTTAATTTACATTTTGTCAGAAGAGAAATAACCAAATGAAATTATGAGTGGTTTTTTAACATCTCATGTTCATATTCTGAATCTTTTTAAAGATGCAACTGTAATGACAACTCTCAATCTGGTAAACGTCATATATGAGAAGAGAACAGACAATCTCTCTGTTCTGTAGCAATTCATTTTTACTGTAAAATGAGTCTTCCTTCCCTGAAATGTCATGGAGAATTGTTGTATTTAAAGTGTGCTTGGGACAGATTGGAGAGTCGCTGTGAATTCCCCTAGTGACGTATACTTGGCCTCACTGCAGAAAAATCCCTGTATTTTAGGAAGGAGACTGGTGATCAGGATTATTTTATCCAAATTTTATAGCTGGACT
The DNA here is from genome assembly GCF_903797595.1 of Erithacus rubecula. NCBI lineage: Eukaryota > Metazoa > Chordata > Aves > Passeriformes > Muscicapidae > Erithacus > Erithacus rubecula. The sequence goes on from NC_136689.1 coordinate 77,813,632, forward strand.
CTGCAACAGGTCTACCAGGTTTTTTGTTTTTTTTGTCAGTGAGGTCTCAGATGATCATGGTAACTGCAACGGAGAACTCTTTTGCAAGTTACCTCTTTTTCCTCATTTCCCTCTTCTAGCATGAACATGTGCCAGTAGATGGAAGATGATCAAAATATTTATATGGCACATAAAATAAGCTTTTGGGGAAGAGTCCTGTGATAGCTAATTATATCATGTAGAGAGGCTGCCTGTATCTCTGGTTTTAGGAACATGAAGTCCAAAGCAACTTCCATGAATGATTTTACCTGTAAATCCAGAGTGGAAAAATTCATCTGAAGTGACAGATTGATTTTAAGTTCAGGTCTGGAAGCTGAATAATATGTACTGGGATTTGTCCAGCATACTTAGATTAGGTCCTTTTATAGGATGCTGATGGTGTTTCATATTTTGTAGGATTAAAGTAAAGTGCAAAGACTTGAGTGCTCAAGTAGGGCCAGAAATGTGTAAGAGTTTTACATTGACTGTATCCAGAAAAAAACCCAAACAAAAGGCAAAATTGGTTATTACTTTCTATATAAGATAATGATTGGTATTGCATAGAGATAACAGTAGGTAAAAAGGACTATTTTACAAATTAGCATTTCATAGCAAACCATTTGTGGTGATATGAGCATGTATTTTCTTTCTTATATTAAGATTTCATATAGCCTTTTCATTTAGGAAACTTTATCAGTCAGAGAGCTGATTCCACAAAGTTATTTCTTTTAGTTATACTTTGTGTAAGTCTTTTTCCAGAGAAGTACAGTTTAAAATGAAAAATAACTTCCTATTGGATTTAATGTTTGCTTTGATAATAATGGGGAAAAATATCTTATTTAGACATTTCTGTCTTCTTTGATGACCTAACTGTTGGCACATTTATTCACTAATAGCAGACTTTTTGATTAATCTTTTGTATTTGCTTTTGGACAGAGAGTTCGGATGGCGGGATCCAGAGCTTCCAGAAGTTATACAGATGTTACAGCATCAATTTCCCTCAGTACAGTCGAATGCTGCAGCCTACTTACAACACCTCTGTTTTGGAGACAATAAAATAAAAGCAGAGGTAAGATTTATAAACTCTTTTTCCAGCAGTGCTGTTGTCTGCTATTTATCATCAACAATTATTTATGTGTGCTTGAAAAAACTTGAAAGAGACATCATGGATATATGCCTGGACCCATTTTTCTAAAGCTGTCACTTACGTAATTTGTTACAGTTACAAAATGTAAAAACTGCATAAAATACTGTTGTAACTCATAATTTCATTTTCTTTGGAATAGTTTGATTGATTGCATACCATTTAAACACTCTGTCACAGTTGTTCTGTAATCAGCTAATGGTGTAGTCTTGATCTCACTGAAACATATGGGCATTTCCTTAGGGTTCTCCAAGAGGCATCTAGACACTAAATACAAACACAGAATATGAAAATTAAGTGGAAAAGTTCTAAATCAAAGCATCCTTTAATGGATAACTGTGTAAATAGGTTTAATTTCACTGGGTTTGCAGCTTGAATGGTGCTCATTGGTCTATGATCTTGAAATTCAGTGCAGATTGTATCTAAAATGTAATTCAGACATCAATATAGAACTTGCTCTGTACCTGTAGCTGACAGGTACGTCTTTCTTGTTTGTTCCCTGTGGTTAATAGGACCAGCACAGCTTTTGGCACAAGTTAAACAGAAGGAAGGCAGCTCTAAGGGATCTGACAAACACACAGCAGTCAATTAAAGTTGAATGAGTGAAGCTGTTACCAGCCCCAGCTGTTTCCCCTGGCCCTCTCGGAGACACTGCTAATCAGGGGCATGTGGTGTGCACATAAATCTGTGCCTGTACTGGCACCTTTTAGCCTGGCATGTAAAGGTAAACTGAGATCAAGATCTGCTATTGCCTATTTGTCAGAACTGTGCAATGATGCTGGCTTGCCAGTGCTTCATCTTCTTCACCCTCAGCACAAACCATTTTGTGGATCTATCCCACTACTGCCTTTCCTTCCAGGCTTCTTGATGCTCAGGAAATTCTTTAGTGAGTAAGCATATAGTCTGCTGGCATTGGCAGAGCTGCAGTGATTGCATACATCAGCTCAAACATCTTAGAAATAGTAATTATAAAAAATGCTTACATGAATGTTAAAGTGAAGAATGTTTGTGGACTGGAGAACTCTGGTACAGGTATCACTGAATATTTAAACTGGGTGCTCTCTCTGCACTCGACTCTCATCCTTATTCAGAAATTAGTTTTTCAGTAAAAGAATTGATAAATCTCTGAGAAAGGCACTTAAATTATGCAATTTACTCATTGCACAATCACTGCTGCATCCTGGTAGCCACAGATTGAGATGTCTCAAGTAGCTCTCTCATTTGAGTGAGTAAGATGGTTTCATTTCTGTTGCTAACCATTTAGGAAAAAAAGGTGTCTGCTCATTGTTGATCTCACCCATCCCAGCAGCCTTTGGACATCACACTTTGTAAGCTTCAGGCTCATGAGCTGGAAGGGTGAAGGTAGGTAAATAAAACAGCAGAGCACTATGCAGTGTTTTGAGCTTCTTCTGTGAGAAAGGATAACAGATAAAACAAGGAATCCCCCACTTCATTTGATACTATTCAGGACTTTTATATACCCCTCATTGTGTAATACATAAACTGCTATGGAAACAAACCAAAATACGTTTTTTAAAACAGTTCATCCAAGAATATGCTTTCAAACTTCTGGTACTTTGGATTTTTGTAAGATGACAAGATAATGGGACATACTATGTATTTTCCTAATGCTTTGTGGAGCTTTTCAGCCTAAAGCACTCAACATTATCAAACTATCTTATCTCTGTATCTATCTATGTACCAACCTCTTTCATTTAATAGGACCTGTTGTGTTTCAGTCATGCCTCAGCAGAGCACTTGAAACGGTTCCTCTGTTTGCTTGTTGGGATCAGGGTCTACCCAAATGGCTCAGTAGTGTGCCTAGGGACTGCTCAACCTTCCACTGACTCACAGTTTCCCAAGAACCTTTTGTGTGAGAGTTCAAAATCCTGTAGGAGATATCCTGAAGGATATCACAACAGATATCTCAGATTCTTGCTAGGTATACACCTAGCCAGAGGAACTTGAGCATCCTGTTAAACCTGCCTTGGACAATGCCCATGATAACTGTTAAGATGTATCTGAATTATGAGTTGAACTAACAACTAAATAATAGAAACTGATACCGAAATTGTCTTTTCTGCGAAGTATTGGTGTTGTGTGTTGTGGCCAGTTCTCTGTTTGAGAATGACCACATTTAATATCTAATTCCTTCTTCATGATAGTAGCATTCCAGTCCTACTGCACATGGTTAAAGGGAATTCTGCAAACTCTGACACAAGGAAGAAACACCAAGATACAGGATATTTTCCTTACAATCTCTTATTGAGATTACTGAGCAAAAAACAACTCCAAAAAATTCTTTTTAAACAGAGAAAAATGCTCTTTGGTGAAATACCTAGCTTTAATATAGCAAAGGACTTGGGCTAAATATAAAAAACTGTCTTGGTGGTCTTTCAAATCCTAGAAAAAGGACAAGCAGGTATGTGTAAGTAAAGAATACTGCTGCTATTTTGTGTGTGTAACAGGCACTGAGGAAAAAGCAAATGGAATTCACACTTTAATGTATACTTGAACATGCATGCACAGAAAGAATAATATTATACCACAATTCATATTTACCTGGTTGTGTTGAATTTGAAATGTAATGCAGTTGTTAAAGTTTCAAATCTGGAGTTACCTGACTGGGAAAAAATTATCTTACCTTTGTCACTATTGAGCATGGAATTCTCACACTGCAATTAATGGCTATTTTATCCAGAGTTTCTGAAAATAACTTCTGAAATACTTTTTAAATTTTTTTTTAAGTGTGATTTATACTGTATCACCTACCCAAAATTATTAATGATCTGTCCTTTGAACTTGATCATTCTTTCAGTCTTCCTGTTTTGGTTTTGTATAGTGGCAGACTTGTCCTACTCTCATAAATTAGTAGGATATGTATAAAATTTCTCCTCATGTACTTGGCAGGACAAAGGTTTATCTTATATTTCTTTTGTGGATGAGTGTCATCTAAAATTTAGACAGAAGTAGAAAATAGCAACTGTGACTATATGCATTTCTGAGATTCCTAGCATCTTTTATGGTTTTACCATTATGATTTTATCTTCTAAAATTTTTCAATTTCTGTGGCTGAAGTCTGGAACACTACCCCTTGCTTCCTCTGAAACCCCCCCTCAAGAAAAGGAAGATGAAATGCTTTCCAGAGAACAAGTGAGAAAAAGATGCTCGTTCAAAAACTGTTGAATGCATGGCTAGGGATACTAGAGCTATTTTTCCCTTCATGACCACGTTCTTTATGTTAGATGTTGTTTCTAGAGTCCATTGATCACAGGTGTGCTTATGAATTTGGTGATGTCACTGGAAATGTGCTTTTACTGCTGCATCAGTGTAAATGTCCTGCTCAGTCTTACATAGCAATGAAGTCTGCAAATCCCCTTCTCTATCTTAAAGTACTTCAAACAAAGTTGGTAACTGTTTATATGAAGCTGTCCCAGGCTAGATGCTAAGGTTATGAGAGGTAATTTTCTTTCTCACAGAACAAACCCGGCTTCTGTAGTGAATTATGTTTTATATATCTGAAAGAATTTGTATTTTTCCCCTTCAGGCCCTGATCACAGCAGAACATCAGTAGGTAAATGCAATAATAAATATTGGCCATTGATAAAGATGGTGGTGTTAACTCTTGCAGGTGCTGCCACTTCTGTGCAGCTCAAAACCATTCAGTACAAGTCTTTATTTCAAAGTACAACTGGAACTGCTGCTCTAATCTGAAAGTTCTTCACAAATGCTAGTCCTGAGTCTCTTTCAGTCTTGCTGACTGTAATATAGGTGCTGTACATGCTCTCAGTGGTGCTTCTTATTCTCTACCTTTATTCCCTGTGCTGTGGTGCAGAAGAGTTTAGATTGGAGTTGAAGAAATTGGATTATATTTGCTAATTTTTGATAGTTAGATTTTTCATCTCCTTTTGAATAGTGACCAATCGTTGCTGAAGGTGTCACGTATGTAGAAGGGGACATAGGGAGACAGAAGTCTAAAGATTGTAAAAATTACCAAGCTGCTCATTACAGTTAGGCAAAATAATTCCAAAATTCAGATTTTCAGAATACTTCAGTAAGTTCATATATAAATTATTCTTTCATGGGTGGCAGTGAAGAATGTAAGTAAAAGGCAAAAGGGAAGGAGGGAAGAAGTTTTAATCAGATATTTGAAGGCAAATTAAAAGCCTGTCAAGCAGAAGAGCACAAGAAGACCCTTTCAGATGGCATTTTTCTCCTCAGGAGAGGCTCTTACACCAACAATGGTGAGATTGTGAACAGAGCCAGAGTAGCTGCTCCTGGATGCCAAGAAGGAACAGACAGGGGATATAGGAAAGGAGAAGCATTTTAAAATACTCTGCAGAGAACATTTCTTCAAAAGAGCACATTCTATTAAACACAGGATTCATTCTTCCACAGCGTTTTTTTCTTCCTATAATGACATTTTCCTCCTTTGTATGAGGTCACCATATAAAAGGATTGAATTGTGCAGTTTCACACGCCAACCATTTTGCTCTCATGGAAAATGGCAGCCTGCCATAAGCTGCAAAGGTGTAACAGGTCACTCATGGATTTTGGCACCAATGATTCCTTTCCTCAAGCTAGGAAATTAATTTTTGACAGCAGAGTCACCACACTTGAGATTCTCGTCACAGGAAAATAATTCAAAGATGCCAAATAAAAGAACTGCAACTGCTGAACTGTCCTGCCTGAAGCCTTCCCTTGCATCCTTAATAAATACTGCTGAATTGGACAGTGTCCTCTTTATCTTGGAGGGCATTTCCATAGACTCCCTTCAGAAGGAAAATATCAGTCCAGACACTATTACATGGAGTTCTAAAAACGGAGTGACTGCACACTGAAAGCATCTTTTTCCCAACTCACTGAAGCCCATCCTTCACATTCATTTTGTCATTTAAATAAAGGTGTTTCTTCATCTTGTATGTGTTCTTTAGACTGTGCCCAGCACCATTTCAACATAGTACTCTGCTTGTTCACATGTCAGGCAATGGACATAAACTTCATTAGTCTCTTGTTTGTATTCTCTATAATCCACATAGCTGTGGTGTTGTAGTAATTTTGATGTCATCCATTGCACTGCTATATTCCTGATGGTCAAGGATACATACATACCTGCTTCTAGCTTGGTTTTTTCCCAGGGAATACTTGCACTTAGTGTGGGGTGATGGAGAAACACCCCATAATGTTGCTTTTAGACATGCTAACAAAAATCTTCATAATATTTGAAGGATCTAGAAGAGTGATTGGAAATGCTCACATCATCCTTAGAGGGTATCTTGGTTTGTTTTTATAGTGTTCTGCAAGATTCCCCTCTGTTCCCATAAGAATAGTCAGAGAAAACAGAATATCTTACCGTGCTGCAGGCTGGTGGAAGAGAGTTAGTGGAAAAGCTGGAATGCTGCCGAGCAGGAAAGGACCTAGTGCTGGTCAACAGCCAGCTGAATATGAGCCAGAGTGTGCCCAGGTGGCCAAGAAGGTCAAGGGCATCCTGGCCTGTATCAGCAATAGTGGAGCCAGCAGGAGCAGGGCAGTGATCATCCTCCTGTACTCAGTGCTGGGGAGGCCACACCTCGAGTGCTCTGTCCACTTCTGCGCCCCTCACCGCAGGAAGGACATCAGAGTGCTGGAGCCTGTCCAGAGAAGGGTGGCAGGGCTGGTGAAGGGACTGCTCATGTAGATGTGGCACTTAGGGGACATAGGTTGGTGGTGCACTTGGCAGGGCTCTTCTTCTTTTACTTCTAAAATCACTTCAGTTAAAGGCTGAAGTGCAGCTTGTACACTGGTGATACTATCAGTCTTCCATTAAAGGCATTATGAGAACTCCTTTAATCTCTGCGTGAAAGAAGATATAGACATAGTATTTAATTTAAATGAAAGAAGTATCTCACAGGTGATGCTGAAAAGCAATGTAGTAATTGCAGAGAGACTCTACAGCATTTGTTGAGAGTGCATTTTAGTGCAGACAGCACCTGTTTACCTTAGGAGAAATTTTACTTCCCTGTTTGGTTATAAACATTTTGTTAGTACTTTGATAACCGTAATTTTCATATGTTAAAATAACTCTGTGAGTAAAATCTCACAATTTGAGAAATTACTTCCCTCAATGGCTTCACAAGGAATTTCCTCTTCTGATGATGATTTTTAATACTAAAAGGTGCTTGCCTGCACCTGATTGCTAAAACAAACACCAAGATGTTCATGCTTTTGCTTACCTGTGTTTAGATGACTGCAGTACAGTTTGGATCTATGCCCCACAGCATCCCCCTCTGCAGCTGTATTCATTTCTGCAGGCAGATGTCAAACTGTCCATTTTAAATACATTTTCTGTGTAGTTTTTATTGGTGGAAATTACTCAAATGAAGTAAAGCAGCACTCAGTGGCATACCCAGAAACAGTCTTTATGTAAGAAGTTTTTTTATTTTCTAGAGGCTCATTGATAATTTTACAAGACTTACCTTTCAGGTTCTTAGTGATCTCTACTTTGGTTTCTAAGAAGTCAACAGGTGCTATATCATTTTGCAGTAAAGGTTGAGAGCGTTTATTGATGGGTTATTTACTGTCAAATATTCAAAGACAAAATGCTGCTTGTTTGGGTATTTTTATACTTCACTCTCAAAGTATTTTTGAAAATGATCCTTTGATTTATCTTTTGTAAATTGTCTTAGTTTTGCACTGTTGAAGTCAAGTCTGCAACAAGGCTTTCCATTCTTAGCTTCTCGTTATTCAAGGATATGATTTTACACTGAGAGAAAGTTAGGTGTAACTTCTACTCAGAACCATCAACAACACCAGGGAGTCTCACTCTGCACAGGAAGACAAGGCATGCAAATAGATACATGATCACTTCTTGTGCCACTACGTTAAAGGTTTTTGTTCTTTAGCATGGGGAATGCCATTTTTCATTCCACCTCAAAATTTATTTATGTTTTAATGTTAGTTTTCCAAAAAGCTTTTGAGCTACTTAAAGAATGTATTTCAGCTAAGAGAGGCTACACTGTTACAGTATTTCTGGTGTACTGCATATACCTTACATGAGAAGTAACTTGGAGTGTAAAATAACTGACCTGTAAGTACTAAATAACATTTGGTCAACTTTGGGTGGTTGATAATTACAAAATCAAACTGTGACAGGAACAATTAATTTGATCAATTTGAGTATCCGTTGTTGTAGCTTTCTCTAGCATACCTATGACTCAAATCATGCTATAACAGAAAAAAAAAAAACACAGTTTTATGTTTCATTATTACTAGACAGAGAAGAGAAAGGGGTAAATATGTGAGGGTGTCACAAATAATGAACCTGTTAAGTAAAAGCTAACACAGTAACTTGAAAGAAAAAGGGTTTATATTATATTTTTATACTGAAAGCATTTGACTAAGTTTTAAACTGATGGCCTGTTTTTAGCCCTACATGATGATGGACACTCCTGTAAATGGGGATGTTAAATTTTTTTAATAGTATTATTATTATTTCCTTTTATTCTTCTTAAGGGTGATAACTTGGCAACAACCTGTCAGTATTAACTCAGGTTGAAAACATTTGTGAGGGCTGTACCTCTGTCGTGGTTTGACCCCAGCCAGCAGCTAAGCCCCACACAGCCGCTCATTTAGTTCCCCACAGTGGGGTGGAGGAGAAAAATGGAAGACTAAAAGTGAAAAAACTCAAGGGATTAGATGAAGACAGTTTAATAAGAACAGCAAAAGCCGCACAAACAAGAAAAGCAAACCAAGAAATTAATTTGCCACAGCAAAACAAGGAATTTCATATTCCACCACTTTGTATGAGCAGGGACTTTTCCTGGCATCATGCATCTTGTGGCATTCGTGCAGTGCCACTAATTTGAAGTAGGATATAGGGGCTGAAGGTCTCTTTTCCCCTGTCCTATTGGAAGATCTCTAAAACACCTGGGATGGCTGAAAGATGAGTCTTCTTTTGGTTTGAAATAGAAATAATGCTTTTTTTTTTTTTTTCCGTGATCAAAATCCCATCCCTTGGATACTCTAACTATGGCTTGCCCCACCTTCTTTCCACAGAATTTTTTTAGAAAATTTAGTAGTAGACTAACCTTTGTTTTCTACTATTGCTGCTTGGTTTTGATTTTATTCTTTTTTTTTTTAAACCCCATCTTCTGCTCTATGTAACCAGTCATGGTCACTCTGCTCCCTTCCATTTTATTCATTCCAGCAGCCAGTAGCTTGAATTTTCTTTCTCTGTTGAGGCAGGCAGATATAAATGGTTTGTTTCTCCTGAGAAAAGCATTAGTATCTGCACTTCAAACTCTTCTCTATTGACAGGTGAGCAAGAGAGTTTACATGACAGCATTTCAGTAACTGCAGTGCCAGTTTGAAGTGTCTCATATGTCTGCTCTGGATGTCCCTTTTTGCCATCTCCATGATACCCTCTCTCCTCTTCCAGTTTTGCATGTAGTACAAGCTTGTGGCTGAATGTTTTTCCTCTTTAATATTAACTAAAACTGGTGAGACAGAAATGGCTGCGTTGGTCTTGACACAATAGTTTATGTAACACTGTTAAGACCACCTAAATATGAGTGGTCTTAATTATAATGCTAATAAAAACCCAGTTTCATTCACTTCATATAAAGTATTGTAACTATATTTCTCAGTCTAGAGATCAACACTGAGTTGCTAAATAATATTTATAGAAGTATATCAATCTTAATTTTTTCTTGTTAATATATTGTCTGTATATTGCTAGTAACTTCCTAAAAATGATAAGATGGTAGGCCTTTTCACTTTTTCACAGGAAAAAAAGCATAAAAGTGTACCTTCTATCTGGTAATTAAATCTTACATTGACAGCCTTGCTTTCAAAAGTATTTCTGCATGCATTTCTCCCATCTTACTTATACAAAACCATTTTATGATATTTCTCTTTTACTGATGAGAAGGTATATCTCTGTTTTGTGCAGTCTTTACACTGATTAAGATTGAGTATTAATGAGTGTCACTGAGTGCTGTGTCCCCATAATATGTGCTTTCTGTAGCACTAAAGTCGCATTTTACACTCTGGGATCCCTCTGGGATCATTAAACTATGGTTATTCTTGATTTCATCATCGAGATACTGTGCCTGAATTATAACAATGATCTACTGTGTACCTGGCATAAATTTCATTTGATTTAAGATTCATAAAATGTTCCAGTTGTTCAATAAATGAATTAATGACAAGCAGGAGTAGCATTTGCTTATTATGGGGAAAGGCAGTTTTAGGATATTCAGTTGGGCTGTTAGCTGAAAACTGCACAACCAAGTAGTGGCGGATTGCTTGGACCTGTTTTGTCTTTTAATCCTCTGCTCTGCTAAGGATCTTGATGAATGCTTTGGGTTTATGCATTCACATTTCAAAATTATTTCTATTGGAATATAGCTTCAGTCATGTAAAGTGGCATGATTTTAAAAAGAAGTAACTAGGAGTGTATTATTTCATAAATGTAATGGAACATCTAGTTATGGTTGGGTTTGAGTTAATGATAGATAAGAAAAAATTAGACATTTTTCTTGCCTTCCTGTTTTCACTTGTTTGGTAACATAGTATTCTTTTTCATCTTGAAAAGAGACTGAATCAAACAAATTTCCAAGGTGACTTAAAACATTATTTTACAAAATTGTGCACTTAATATTGAGAATATATGTTAGTATTTTCATTTCAACACTGCTTTACACTGCTTTTGTGTTTCTCCCCTCCCGCTGCCAAGTTATTCCCTCTCCAGGGAATAACCAAAAGGACAGTATTTTTCCCACTCTTCGAAAAGTTTCTCTGGAATTTTATGATAGTATTTTTATGATAGTAATAGTCGGTAGCAATTATTTAGAGTGAGTGAGGCCTTGAACAAGAACCTGTCTAGACTCCCTGTTTGTCCGGGTTTAGAACTTCTACCCTGTCTGCCTCACTGGAGATGGGAATACTGGCTAAAAGTTTCTATCTTTTCAGCTCTAGGCAGTCAGAATAAACACCTAGAAGAAATTTCAGGCAATAAATTTGATAAGTGAAAAAATTTGGATGTGAATATCTGGTGCAAATGCTTTTCATGTAGTTAGGAGAAGAGGGGAAAAAAAAAGCAGTATTATGTGTGCAAGACGAATGCCTTTGTGCTACTTTCTGTGGTATGCAGCAGACACAGAAAGAACATTTCACTGTACTGTTCCTCCCTCCACTGGTCTGAGGAAAGCATGTTGTAGTTGTATCAAAACATTTGCAAAGGCTTTCTCTTTTGTATTTGAAAATATTCAGTGGTAAGGAATGAAGGATAATACACTGCAAGACAGTGTCATTTGACATAGGTAGTCAAATGCATAGGTAGTTTGACATTTTGAATGGGTAATAAATATATTTGCAGCTTTTTCAAGCAGTTTAGTGCTCTAATGTATATGGCATGGATTTCTTTCTATTCATGACTTTCCCACCAGTTGCTTCTCTGATTTATTAGACTGATGTGTGAATGCAGAGGATCACTTTCTTATTGTAGAGCATATTTTTTTATTACTGTTCTCATCATCCAGAAAGGCCATGGTAAGACTTTGCACACTATATATAGAAATAAAATAGCCTAGATTGATATCAATATTAGTAATTTGATGCTTTCTCAACATATCTCCACTAAAAAGGTTGGCAGCCAAATGATTTCACTAAGAAAAATCATAGTCCTGATAAAAAGGACCTGCCAAATGAAACTTTCAAAGTAAAGACCATCAGTTGATCTTCAAAATGTGTTTAAAAATACAAAGAGATGGCTGTTACTAAGCTACTGAGAATGGTGGCAGCAGAAGGTTTGTAGAGACATAAGAACTAAGACTGAAAGGTTCTCTAAAACAGAAATGTCCCTGTTGAAACCAGTACGTTATTTGTGTGTATATATATATAGATATACACGCACACACAGTCATTTATTATATAATACATACATTTATAAATATCTAAAATTTTGCATATTGATCTGTGGATATTACAAAGTGTATTAGCTATGAGGCAGGTGTTTACTTGTGTTGACTTATTTAAATGGGGAGATTGAGGAAAGATTCCCTAGTGCAGCTTTCTGCTTCACTGAAACTCTTAAACTGCAGGTCATGGCCTGCCTTTGTGAACTTAGACAAAAATTTAAATTTTATGTGCCTGGGGTTCTCTTGGCAAAACATCCTGCCAGAGAGGGATGTTGTTAGAATGTGTTCCTTAGCTCTTGAGGGAATATCTTGCTCCCAAAATACTTCAGGACAGAAAATTCTCATTCTCAAAAGAGTGAAAGATTCTTTGAAGGATAATTTCATGCATAATTTCTGAGAAGAGAGCACCTCACATTTAAAGCACGGTAGACAATGTCCTGTCAGCAGTGGTCATCAGGTATGATGTTCAACGTAATAAACTGTACATGTATTTTCAATCTAAGAAGAGGTCTTTTGTTTATTCTGTGAGGCAAACTGAGGTAACTACAGCAGGCATCAAAAAAGAAACTTCTTGAATTTCCAATTAGAGGCAAAATGTCAGATAGAGTTGTTTTATTGTTTGGGCTTAAATGACTGAAAAATAATTTCTTTGATCTTATTGGACCATCTTGTTCCTAGATGGTATTTATGTTCATATTGACTAAATCCCATTTATGATATCCTTAACCAAAGAGAGTAAACTACAGCTTCAGAAATTTTCATATAACACTGAGGTGATGTCCTCTATTGCTGTTAAAATATTTGAAGAAGTGATATACTGCTTTCTCTAAAGAACTTCCTTTTGCTTTATATTTTAAAAAAATAATATTGAATTTTCTTTATCTTGTTAAACTTCACTAGGTATCTAGTTATAGGAATCCCAGGATACTTTTAGTTGAAATACATACGTCATTTCTTTTCACCAGTAATAAATGTAAGCCTTCTAAAATATATATTTAATTATTTTTAAATACCAGAAAGTAAATGATCCAAACAAACCCTTGGTGTTAATCACAATTTTTCATTTAATGTCAGACAGTAGTAAATCAGTTGATTGGTTGAGTAATGCCAGTGTCTTTGCATCCGAAATTAATACTTCTCTTGCACTGTCTATGAAGTGCACACTGCTGAACCTTCTTAACATTGTGCATTTTTTGAAAAACAAAGACCCTGAGTCAATATCAAGTAGTTACAATAGAGATACTGTTTTTAACAGTGGGATTGAAAATTGCTTTTCCTATGCCTTCGCAGTCAGACAAGCACGTAAGGTCAGCTCTGTGCTTGCAGTTAGAAGCATTATTTGCAAGATCCCACTAGTCCTTCATGATTAGAGTAGGATATTCGTGTTGTCCTTCAAATATAATGTTTTTTGAAAGTATTAGTGTAAAGTGCTTTACAATTACAGGTAACTCCTGCCTACCCAGGGATTTTTATTTTTTTGTTTGTAAAATCTAAAATCACACGAAAACTTTGATTTATGATAGATATAGCCTTCCTACCAAGCATGAAAAACAAGATGTGTCACAGAGCAGAATACATTAAGGCTTACTGACTGAGAAAGCACCACATTTATTCATACCTTCTCAGGGCAATTTTAGAACATGATTTTGAGTCTCCTCCTGTTCAGAAAATGGTTTTGACCCTCTGTCAACCCCACACATAGATTCATAGATCTAAAGAGGTCACTTAAGAGACACAGAGAAAAACAAATCTGTACTCAGTAACAGAAATAAGATACCGACTACCATAAAAAAAGCTCCTGAGTATTAACCCCATGCTTTGCATCCTCACGTCACACAACCTTTCCACCAAACACCCACCTGGTTTCTGTAGACACTGAAAAAAGATCCCCATCCTTCTCCACACAGTGCAGTTTAGCACAGAGGGAACAATTTCTATTTAACTTGAAGCAGAACTTTGTACATATACCGGTAGTTGAATTTATTTACATTATGCCTATTCACAGCTTTATGTTACCTTTGTATCTGATCTAAAAAGTTCTAATGAGAAAGCCATTCTTAAATGGGACCTACATCCAAACCCTGATTTAGATTCTTTAAACAAATTAGACTTTATAGTTAATGCAGCAATTTGCATAACATTCTGCTCTATTTTCAGCTAAAATTGCTCAGCACTTTTTAAAACCTGTAGCAAATTACTTCACTAATGAGGCTTAATTGCCCTATGATGTTACAGGTAAATTTGTCTGTAATACATCTCATGTGCTTTTGCAATGTACAGATTTTGCATTGTCTACCTGCTGTTCCATAGGCACATCAGAAGAAATAATGGAGAGTTTGAACCAGTATATTTGTCTTTAGAGAGGTGCTGCACTAAATATTATTTCCATATTCTGTTCTGATGAGTTATTTTCTCCTCTTCACATCCATTTCAAGTTCTAGGAATCAGCCCTCTGAAACTAGCTAGCAGTGGGGCTGCTCATCTTCCAAACCCTTCTCTAAAAAATGGTTTAGTTCTTTCTCTCTTAGATGAAGGGGATTTTAGTGATGTAAACAAGGCAAGGATAAATAACAGAGAGAATTTGTATCTGCACTAAAACATGAAGAAATGTAATGATTTCATGGATACTGTGTATAAACAGTCAGTGTAGTTCCTGTGCAGCTCTCTTGGCCTGTGCTGCAGTGCCCTGGTCCGTGTGGGCACACAGCAGTGAGCCTGAGAAAAACAGGATGGCTGTAGCCAGAGTGTCTCACAAACACTACACAGCCTGCCACCATTTAAAAATTCTTGGGAATTTGGTTTGGCTCACTTGTAGCTTCTCCTTCCAGCACTGGTGGAACAGAGTTGCTCAAAATCCATTCACATGTGAAGTAGTTAGCTCTTGCCCTGCTGGCTGGAACACCAGCATCTAAGAACATTAAAACAAATTCTTACTAATTATTTCCAGAAGCAGACTTAAACTGCATTGTCCTTTTAATTTGGTGTTTATTGGATACATAACATCACCTGTGCTAGCAGCCAGTTATTTTTTAGTTCTTTTCTATGGGTAACAGACTGGCATTAAAAAAATTCCATGTGTTTAAAGATGTGTATTTTAATATAGTAAAACATTATTTCTTAATAGCAGAAATGTCACAGAGTAAGTGGCAGATGATGCAGTGTGTTACATTAATTAAACTGGCAATTAATATCTATGATGTGTAGAAAGGATTGATTGTTTTTAGATTTCCTTCACCTCCTTTGGATGAAGAGGTACTCAATAGTGATTATTAAGAAAAATGTGGTAAGTAAGCATCTAACCATGAATTAATCTTTGAATTAGGAATGTGGAGCTGTTAATAGTGGAACACTTAATGTCTTATTTGGAAGAGGAGATTGTGTTATTTTAGCAGCATGCTTTATCACTGTCAGTGTAACAGGCTTTTACCTATTCCTGCTTCTCTTTTGTTTCCCTTATATTTTACTTTGTAAGGCAGGGTACTCAGAATTAAATGCAGACTAGGATGTTTCAGTTATACCTACTGGCAAAATTTGAACAATATCTCAGATACCCACTTGCTGAGTATAAATAGAAGAGGAAGGGTGTTTTGGTTTCTGTCACATAACTATTTTTAGGCAGCTTTGGAATACTTCATTATCTAACAGTCTTTGGCTAAACTGTTTTAAACTTGAAGCTTTACCTTTCTTTATTTTTGTATTTCTACCTAATTTTTGTAGCTTTACAAGGGATGGAAGAAGAAATTTCCATTATGCAGTGATTGAAAGAAAAGGTTTTTTCTTTGCTGCTGAGAGGAATAGAATAATTTTCACTCCACAGAGTTCAAAGAATATATTTCAAAATAGGTTTCAAAACCTTAGTGAGAGTCAAAGCAGATAATATCTATTCACTTTAACATTACTTCTGCTGTTGCAAAGCCATAAGTAATAGCCAGGTTCCAGGTGAATATTTCTCATAGCTTGATATGAAGCGAGGTCACTCACCTATATTTTTTTCACTCTGGTTTTTCCAGTATCTATCCCTAAGATCCACAGTGTATTTGATGGCTCATTCCCACATCTCCTGTTTTTCTCATCAGCTATTCCAGCTAAAAGTTCCCTAGTGTTATGCCATTGTTAGCAATTAGGATTAATAACCAGATAAAACAGGGTGCAGGGATGAAATGAGGGGTGTGGCCACACAAGCATGCTGAAGCACAGTTTATTTACAGATGACCAATCCCTTTTATCATGCCCTTCTCTATATCCTCATGTTGTTCCTCCCCCATGCAATTGGAATGTCTCCCTTTTCCTATCTTTACCCTTCTGCTAAACCTCCTGTGAGTCTGGCACACTGCCTCAATCCCATCAGCATGCTCTTTACCATAGCACCTTTCCCTTCCTTCCTCCCTGGCTGCCCCCTTGACCAGTTAGCAAAGCTCAGGCTGAACCTTGGAGTGGTTCCTCCAGCAGCCCATCGAGCAGTGACCTCCTAGACCTGCTCTATGGTATTGTCTCTTGCTCTGCAGGGTTTCTGTACCTCAGTGAGGTTTATTACTTTTCCTGTCTCTCTGTTCATACGCTGGACAGCCTTTGAGCAGATGTCCTCACAAAACAGGTATCCAACAGGTATTCCAAGTATCTACATACCATTCACATCCTACATTTCACTTTCTTCCACACATCCACACATCTGTTGTATTGAGTTAGGAAAGCAGCTTTCAAGGATTCAGATGCTAAAATCTTGGAATAATCAAGGAGAGAGAGAGAAAGGGAGAGAGATATTAGTGATGTCTTATTGACATGTTTCACCAGCATACATGCTTCAGGCTGGTTATGTGTAACTCCTGGTAGATTAAGTGTCTAACAAGCCATTGCTGTGGTAAACAGCACTGTATCAAAGTACCTTGAAATAGATAAATTAATTTCTCATAGCCTCTTGGCATGAGGTATAGAAGCTGTCCTTATTAGGAAAATAATTGTCATCTTTACTGCCTCCAGCAGTGGCCTGAACCCCTTCTTGAATTTAAAATTTATTTTCATAGTGTAGATACAGATACATGTTCTCAGATGTAAAGCAAAAACCTTCATACTATGCCAGAGGAGAAAACTCTGTCATCAAGCTAACATGAGGGAGTCTGGCACCTTTTCCTGTCCTGTCTGCCTGTGTTGTGGCATGAATGGGGTCAAGTGCTTCTGGCCAGCAAGTAGACAGTGACATACATTAATGGCAGAGAGCCAACTTGAAAGGAAAGTTTAAAAATATCCTGGTAAAAGAAAAGATGAAAGCAGCTTTGTGCCATTCTTCCATGGAAATATTTTTTTTCCAAAATTTATGTGATCTCTCTTCTTTCAGTTTTCACTTTGATTGGCATATATTCCTAATTGCAGCTCTGTATTTAACAGGTCTCTTAACAGTGTCTTCTAAAGACATATACAAAATATTTCCAGTGAGAAACAGGAAGGAAAATTACTTAAAGAAACTAACAGCATCCATGGATTAAGAAATCATGAGAAACAATGCAACACAGATTCATCCAGCATTGTTAATATTGTTACTCCTTCCCCTCGGATCCTCTTTTTTTTAATTTCTGAGAAAAGATGGTGTAAAAAGGGGACAATGCTTTTGAGACATGGGAAGAGGCAACTGGGCATACTCAGTTGTGCTGGAGAGTTGAAGGTCATTCTTTTCAGTTCAGAAGTGGCTACTTTAGGGCTGATCTCTGTGAGAATAGAGTGTGCCTCTGTATCTCCAAACAAGCTGGTACTTCACTGGTTTTTTTTTAGTAGGCAAACAGACTCTCACATATTCAATTTTTCTTTTCCTCCTTGTTGTAACAATGCAGCGGCCACCAATATGTCAATAGATATTATATTAAAAAATGCTTTCTTCCCCTTAGGTTAGGAAAGAGACAGAAGTATCAAATTGGGATTTGGGATTTGATGCCCCATTGGTGCAAATTGCTGCTTAGCCATCCATCCCAGCATTCTTGGCAAAATCATCCATAGTAGCACTACTGAATTCACTAGAGCTGTGACTAACTCAGCTGAGATCTGCCCCAGGAGACTAAGTCAGATTTTTCCTTCAGCTTGTGGCTCTTACCTCCCTAAAGGACTTGAACAAATAATTTAATTTCCTTTGCCTCTGTTTCCATACATTTAAATAGATCCTGATAACATCCATCACAGTCTCACAATTTGTCAAGCATAGTTAAACCTGCTGGAGAGTGTGGTTTTAAACATCGATGTAGATATTTGATAGAAGCACAAAGATGGGGTGAGACTTGTAGTGAATAAAGGAATGTTTTTAAAAAAGAAACAAAACCAACAAAGCAAGAGCCCAGGCCAGATTAAAAAAAGCATCAGAAACTAAGCTCCTAGTTGTGAACAATCAGCTCCATCTCTCCCTGCATGACACAGTTACTCTGCTAAATATCTGAGCCTGGAAATTCAAAGAAAGTTTGTAAAATAAATCTTGTATTTCCCTGGTTATTTCTTCAGTAAAATTTAAGAAATTTTGTCAGGTTATATAAAGTGTTATGTAACATCCATTTCATTTCTGCTGTATTACTCTTTTTTTTCTGACAGAAATGTATTTTAAATTAATATTTAATGCTTTTGCTTTTAAGAAACTATCTTTGAATCACTTCAGTTTGCTGCTGGCTTCAGGTTCCTGGGAGAGGAGGAGTTGCATGAGCTGAACACTGGTGTGCTGTCAGCTACTGTGACTGGAAAGGGAAGGTGCAGCTCAAGAATACCATCTCAATGTAGCAGAACCACACATTTCCCTTTAGAAATGAGCAGAAGATAGCAAAACCTATCACCTGAGAACATTCACAGGATAAATTGTTGAGGAGCATGAGATGCCACTTGGTTGTGTGCAAGGGGAAGAGTGGGAAAAACAGCATGGGCACAGAGTCTCTGAATGGAGACAGAACCTTCTGAGTCGTTAACTGAATTGTACCACACAATTTTTTTTTTTTTCTACAAAGTAATACTTTTTCTCATTCTTACTCTTTCTTACTCTTTTTTTTTTTAACAGCAAAGCAATTAAAATATTCATTCAACATATTGTGCTTTAAAAATATAATTCACAAAGACCAGCAGGCAAATTTTCATTCTCTCATTCCTGATATTACTCATCACACCAGGCAACTCATGTATTTTTTAACTGTATTCTTGCTTCTATCAGATCTTGTTTCTTTTTCAAGGTAGAAGTGTGAAGCTCAGGGGCTGATTCACCTTTTGTAGAACTGATGCATAAATTTGTGTTCCTAGTCTGTTTAGTAAATGTCATCTGTTTTGTCATGTAGGTGGCTCTTCATGTAGCATGCTTGGTTTTGAAAATCTGGTTAGTAGGGGAAGCAAATGTATTTTTATATGAAGGTTAAATGGATTATAAACCCAAGCAAACAAAACAAGCAAGCTTCACCCCCCACTTCTCCCAGATAAACTTGGTAATTTTTTTTCCTGGCTCAGAAATGAGCTAGTTATTTAATTGCAAGTCATCCTGTTCACATGGGAAAGATTTGATCAGTGAGATATTTTGTGGCTTTTCTCATTTCTAAACTGAAAGATGTCATGGTTTCTCTGAATAGCAGAAGCATAAACCCTCAAAAAATGGGTAAACTTTTCTGTCTGAAATTGATATATTTTACCAATGTCAATTCATATTTCTTCATGCATCATGTAGTGCCAGCTGCTGTAGTCTTCGAGGTGACCTGCATATTGCTCAGAAAGCTGCACATGAGTACTGATATAATCCCTATTTATGGAAAAATATCCTAGTTTATCTTTAAACATGATCACTTTGAAATTTAGACCAAAGCTTTGTGGTAACTGTTCAGACATTAAAACATCTTAATTTAACATTGTAACATTATGGCATATATGCTTTTTGATAACACAGCTGTTCTATTTTTTAGTTTTTTTATGTTACTAAAAACATAAAAATATGCCAGATAAAGAAGAAAGGGAGAACTTCTTGTTTAGCAGTGAGTAATTTCATGTAGTTCCATTTCGGAACCCTAAATCCTGAATCACTTTCCAGTCTTTATTTGAAGTGAATCATTTAAGCTGGAAGGAATCAAGATCATCTAGTCTAACTATTAACTCAGCACTGCAGGTTCCACCACTAAGTGCCACATCTGCACACCTTTTCAATACCTTTAGGGATGGCAACTCTACCAATTCCCTGGGCAACCTGTTCCAGTGCTTGATAACCTTTTCAGTGAAGAACTTTTTCATAATATCCAACCTAAACATAAACATGTTATGTCCCCTGACATAACATGAAGCCATTTCCTCTTGTCCTACCACTTGTTACTTGGGAGAAGAGACCAACCCTGCCTGGCTACAAACTCCTTTCAGGCAGTTGTAGAGAGTGATGAGGTCACCCCTGAGCCTCCTTTTCTCCAGGCTGAACAGCCCCAGCTCCCTCAGCTGCTCCTCATGGGACTTGTGCTCCAGACCCTTCACAGCTCTGCTGCCCTTCCCTGGACACGCTCCAGCCCCTCGATGTCTTTCCTGCAGAGAGGGGCCCAGAGCTCACACGGATGTGAGGTGTGCCCTCAGCAGTGCTGAGTACAGAGACAATCTCTGCCCTGCTCCTGCAGCCAGGCTACTGCTGATCCAGGCCAGGATGCCCTTGGCCACCTGGGCACAGCTGGGCTCCTGTTCAGCCATGCTGACAGTTCCTTTTCTAATAGCCACCTTTCCAGCCACTCTTCCCTAAGCCTGTAGCACTGCATGGACTTGTTGGGACAGTAACACATGACCCAGCACTTCACCTTGTTTAAGCTTGTGTTAGAGCCATAAAATGCCATAAATTAGTTCTATATAAAGATTTTAAGTTAGTAAATAAAGCTGGAATTCCTAATAGATTTTACTGTTCTTTAGCTATTTCTGTCTTCCAAGATTTTTCCCTGCAGAGCCCCAAGAACACATGCCCATGCAAAAACAGCTTCTTTTTTTTTTTTTTTTTTTTTTTTGGTCTTAAATGTAAAATGGCCAGCTGAAGTGCCTGGCTCGCTGTGGGCCTCAGCCAGCTACACCCATGGGGAAACTTCTTGACTTTTTTAGAGATGTCTATATAACTTGCTTAAAGCTAAAGCATTGTACTCGTTGGATGTTAGTTATGAAACTAGGTGATTTCTTAAAATTAGATCCAAGACTGATTACTCTTTGAGGAAAAAATAGTGCCACAGAACCATAAAGATGTATTTGTTTGAAATGGATTTAATAGTGCATTGTGCTGCACCTTCTTGATCATTTGTCTCAAGTATTTTTGTGCTGTTTTTTAGAATGTTTTTTTAATATGAGATATCACATCTGAAATTTATTTTGTAGGCTACCTTGGGTACACATAAGACTTTTGTTCCTGCATCAGTTAAGGGTCTCCCTCAATACTGTTAGAACAAGCTTACCACAATTTATTTCTCATCATTGTCTTTATATTTCTGATGACTTCCTCTTTTTCCTTTCATCTTTGCTCATCCCAATTTAGTTGATATAACATCCTTACTGAGACTTCAGTAGCTATTCACATTCCCAGTCCTAAAAGCTTTATGACGTTAAGTGCATTTTTTGGTTTGCTGTAGCCTTGTGGGTTTTTTCTAGCTTGTGATGTGTTACACTCAGAAGGAGATGATGTTTCTCCAGCACAGGAGAAACCCTTGCCAAGGCAAACCTTGACAAACCATGAGAAACTTTGGTGAGGCAACACTCTTGAGTAACTTTGGCTGCTTTCACAGAGTTTGTCATTGTACAGTTATGTTACCACTGAAGGAATAATACCAGGAATGAAAGCAGTGAAACGTAGCAGCTCTGTGGTGTTACCAGCACACCTTTGCTGGACTTCAGTCCACATAAAACACAGCTTAATTATATTGGACAGCATTTATTAGTACTGTGCTCATTCCCTAACTGTATGATTATCACCTTGGCCTGTTTCAGATAAGAAGACAAGGCGGAATACAATTACTGGTGGACCTATTGGACCATCGGATGACAGAAGTCCACCGTAGTGCCTGTGGAGCCTTGAGGAACTTGGTATATGGGAAGGCAAATGATGACAACAAAATAGCTCTGAAAAACTGTGGTGGTATCCCAGCATTAGTACGGTTACTCCGCAAGACTACAGATTTGGAAATCAGAGAACTGGTCACAGGTTTGAATTTTTCAATATTTTTTGCTCAAACTCTGTCAGTCTTGCAGGTATAGTCCTGTGCCACATGCCACTTGCTCTATCAGTACCTATTTCATGACCATCTTATTTGCCATAACAAAAAGCTTTCAAGCCCTTTGGATTTATGTAATGGATGAATGGCTTTCAATATCATGCAGTTTACAGATATAGTGGTTTATGCCTGTTGTTGCTGGTTCACTTTTTTCTTGGTTATCCATGAGTACTCTTGGGGGAGATGTGCTCCACACATGGATATGTTGAGATGGCAATCCTCTGCTCTCCCTCCTGTCTGGTATAGGGTTGGCTAGGCAGGAGCCATATTTTACTGAAATTACTTAGAAACTATTACTCATTGCTTTTATATCCTATGCAGTGATGTTGTGTGAGAGAGGATTTGTTTGGGGTTTTCTGCCTTTCTTGGGGTTCAGATAGGAAAGTGAAATACTGTGTTGGAGAGATGGTCGCCATCTTCTGAAGCCTTTTGTCTGAAATTTGACAGCATGCTATGGGATCTGTTTTACACAGAACATGCAGGTAGTGGTAGTTTATTTCTTTTCTTGGTATGGTAGGATCTGGCCTTTTTAAGATTGTGTGGTTTTTTTCCTTTCTCAAATTCAAGAGAAAGGGAAGAGGTGGTGGTGTTCAGGAATACAGGAATGCTGTCAAACAGGACTGCTATGAAATGTTTGGAGGATTTTTTTTCATCTTGCCCTTGAGCTAGAATATTTAATATGTAAAACAAGCAAGGTAGATGGGGTTTTTTAATTTTCACTTTGTGATTTCATTCTATTTGGTGATTATTTAACACTGTAAATCAAAAAAACATTTTGTTATCTTGTTTTCAATGCTGGTATTTTAATTATGATTTTCCTACTAAAATATTTAAGAAAATATATCATTTTTGTCACAGAATCATCAGAGTACATGTTATCGTCTATGTTTCTGCAGAAATTATTTACCCTTGTACATCAGACCTCATTTAGGATACAATTGATAAGATACCATCCTTTAGTTGGGTCCAGGTTCTGCCCTTGAGGGTGTTTGAATGAACTGCATGGTGTTTATTAAATGTAGATTTTTTTATATTTAGTTTTGTTTCTTAGTTAGAACAGTTATCACCTCCTACTTGTTAGTCAGGATTAATGGGGCAGAGATACAGGTTACATGAGCTCAGATTGTGCCTCCTGTAGAGTGACAGAATTACTGACAGATCTAATAAAGTGTAACCACTGCTTCAGATTCAACATACTTGTTTGTCTCTTGGTTATGTTGTCACTATCCTGGCTCCAGGGAACATTCTGGCTGTTTATTCTGAGTAGTAAGTGGCAAACTGCTAATAAACCTCAGCAGTCACTGTGGCACTTCCCATGCCATCTGTAGATGAACACGTAATGTCATTAGGTCATTTAAAGAAAATATACTGGGCTGCAGTTTGTGTTGGTTCCATTGCACAGTGTGCTGTTCAATATTCCCAAATTTCACAGAAAGAAAGGATGTTTCTTTTGTAGTATGGCCTCAAAGTCTTATTACCAAGAGGAGTAGGTACTGACCATCATGGGTAGGGAATAACCTGCCTTTGTATAGGTACAAAGTACACATACAGGTAGATGCTGCTCCAGGGATGGTGAGCATCAGGAGTGCTGGATGTGTATGAAAGGGGAGAAGACCAAGATGGTGACCCTGAGAAATGGAATCAAAGTCAGTGGTATTTCAAGATTTTATTCCTGAGCCTGCTTTTGTATCGGAGGTTTTTGTTTGTTTTCAATAACCAGTACATCCCAAGCAGCCATTGCTTGCCCTGGCCATGTTTTGTGCCTTTGAGAATGCAGATCACTGGCCCTTGCTTTCAAAATGCAGACATGTTTGTGGTGGTGTTCAGCAAAGCTTCCTTCCACAGCAAGGCCCATAGCTGCAGCTCTCATATTGCATCTCTTAGGAAACAGGCTAAAGTCGTGCATCTGAATCAGTTCTCCTTTGCCGCCATTTTTTTTTTTTTTTTTATTTTTTTGTAAAGTCTTGTATTGTGACAGCTATCGCAGCTGAATTCCTTCTTTTTGTCCTTTCTGGGAAATGAAAGGTAGCTCCTGCAGCAGCTCCCTTGGTAATGAAAACATTTGACTTGGTGGCAGGCACAAGGAAAAATAAAAAGTTCCTCATGCTTTCCATCAGCCTTCCTGAGCTGAAGTAGTAGGAAAGTAATTATTTCAGTAGGGGCTCCACAGCCTGGAGGAGATGCAGAGAAAATAATGACAAATGTCTGTTTTGGGACTAAACACAATACTTTGAGCCTTTCCATCTCATGTTCATTGTGCATCCTGTCTATATAAAAGCTGCTCTTGCTTGTTACTTTTAGAGAGGACACAAAGTTCATGCCTTATGAATTCATACAGGCTCTGACACAGCTGCCCCTAAATAGTCATCCACATTGGTCCTCAGAGCACTTCTCTTAGGTGGGGAAGTATCATTATCTCTGTCGTACAGATGGGGAACTGAGTAAATGTGTAAATGACCTGTCCAGAAATCTGGCAAGATGAAGGTGTGAATCACTCTTGAGTGGGCATCCAGCTGCAAGGGAAGAAATATGGCCTGGAGAGATTTTTTAGCAGCTCAATTTGTCTGGCACTAGTGAAGCATTCATTGCCTGCCCCAAGTACCGTGAAGCACTTGCCCAGCACAGCAAAAGTTCTGATATTAGTTTCTTGCTCAAACATGCACATTCTCTTACTTCTTGTTGCTCTTCTCTAAGTAGATTATAACTTCTATTTCTGGCAGTCTCAAGACTGGTTTTGGAAGGGTGTTTAAACCTGCAGACCAGCTTTCTAGCCCAGTAGCTTCTTGATTGTCAGGATTGCCTTAGGCACCATTTGTGGCTTGTCCTCTGTCCCAGAAATTTCCTTCTGCCATAATCTCTCCAAAACAGAGTTTTTTTACTTTTTTCTTTATCTCATCTTTGTCCTCCTTGGACAGAGGTCTTGGGCTAATGCTGGAAAACTTACCATGCTCAAATTTTTGGATTGCATAATCTTATAGCAAAGTGTTAGAGCTTCAAGGTTGTCTTATGTCAAGGCAATGGTTTCAGTGCAAGCTCCCTTGAAGAAGCTCTGAGGGAAATGTGCTGCCTGGGTGTTATGAAATTAAATGGTGTTAATGCCCAGGAAATATTTCCTAAGATATGGGAAGATTATTCTTACAGAAACACTTCCACAGTGACAGGTTTTTACTAGAAGAACATGGATAAAATTAGGTATACCCATGAATATATGCATTTGTGCAAAAGCTAAATACTCTGATAGAGATAGAGATGTTGGCATGGCCTGCAGTCTCTGGTAATTTCCAGAGACTCAAGGAGAACCTGAATCACAATGTAGCTCTGTAAATCTGTTCATATCAGTCTGTAAATAAAAAGGAATAGGTGTAAGCTGAATGCACAACACTTAATTTAGCCATCTTTTTACCCCAGTACTGTGCTGCCAGTTCCCACAGTAGCACCTGTTAATGGGAAAAAATAAAAGCCTTCTATTTTAAAATAATTAAATATTAACACTTTTCTAATAAATATAAATAGAGAGGAACACAGTACAAAATTAGCACAGCTCCTGCAGATGGTAGAAAGAAATGTTTTTACTTGGTAATAATGGCAATGAGTAACTGATTTCTGATTCTCTTGCCTTTACCAAGTTAATTATGAACTCTTCCACAAAATTCTATTTTATATTTTTTTTTCTATTTGTTTTACTGTCAGGGCTAAAAGCATACATGAAAAACTGACATTTTAGCAAGTATAACAGAGGAGTTCCATGGATGCCTTATGCAGAAGGTGAGATCAAGCAGCTGTTGCTGGATCCTTTCCAAATCAGGCCATTTTATGATTCTGTGATTCAACCTATGCTTGCTCCTTCCATCAGCTTGATTGGTTAACTGGGTACCTGTCTCAGATAAAATGATTTAAACTGCTGTTCTTCTCAGTTTTGACAAATGTGATCTATCACAGCTAGAAACAGTTTCTACTTATGAACAATAAGGTAGCTGGATTAGAAAAAACTCCTTTTAAAGAGGTTCCTTGTATGACTCCATCACCTGTTTAAAGTCTGTAAATACCATTTCTGATTGAAAGGTAAAAGTAGATAATTCACTTTTAGAAAGTACATGATGATAAAGAGCTGCAGCTATAAATAATGTCAGGAGAAATTGGGTTTTTTTCTGTGCTAGCAGCCAGTCTCCTTCTTACTTTGGTTGACAGTAACATGTCAGAGATTTAACTGTTATCTATAGAAAATACATAAATTTTAAAAATACCACACAATAAAAATGTAAAAAGCAGAAACTAACACTATAGATATATACTAAATATAACAAGGTTGATAGATACATAGGTACTGACTCTGTGTATCTCATTCACATTTTTATTCACTGAATCAAAAGGCATATATTCCATTCCTGCAAAACATTGTGTACAAAATGATTCTTTCAAAGGAGCACTAGTTCTGCAAGTGTCTTTAGCCCACAGTCAAGCTGGACAGGGAAAAATTTCATTTACTTCCCAGACTTTGGATTCCAGTATTCATTAGTGTTGGCTTTAATTTCAGCTGTGGCCAGTTTGTGTTTTGGCTTGGTTGGTCCCCTGTTGTCACCCCATGTTATGCAACATTATTACATAGTCCTGTTTCAGTTTTAGTAGCTGCCATATGTTTATAAGGAGAGGTTTATAACCTCATGGATAATCTTTCAGTGTCACTGAAAGCAATTACATGTTGTCCACCTTATATCTATCGTGGTCTGAGTTAAACATTGCTGTTGAATCTTCCTTTTGACTGCATGCTGCTTCTTTGCATGTGCAGAAACTATTGGCAGATTGATCAAGTCACTCCAGAAGGCCCCTTTGAGCCCTGTATCTGCTTCTGCTAATCTGTGTAGTTGCTAGTTAGTGAGCCTGCAGTGTTATTTAAAGCATGTTTAAGGGAGTGTTCTATTTAAATGGACCTTTTAGCTCACTTCAGTGGAAGATTTAATTGGATTTTTTTTAAAGCAATTCTGGACAATTATTTAGAGTTTTTAACTTCCTAGTACAATGGCAGTTCTTCTGCTGGGGGTTCCCAAAGTCAAAATCACATGCCTGCAATTGTTTCCTATTTGTAATGTTATTTTCTAATTGGACTTTGAAAGGTATTACACTTGGGATTTTTTTTTTTTTTTTTTTTTTTTTTTTTTGTGTGTGTGTTGTAAATCTTATTCAATAATATTATGGCTAAGGATTGACTGTTTAGTACTTAGGATCTTGAAGCAGTTTATTTAATAATTTAATAGTTTTCTGTGAAAGTGCCCTTGATATTACCTTAGTTACCGGAGTGTGTAAATACAGATGTGAAATTTTATTGTGATATAAACAGTCATTTAGAGGTGGCACCTATTTGTAACCTTATTGCTCTCTGGAAATTTGATTTGAAAATGAATAAAGGCTCTTTTATCCTATTTTGAGATGAATTTCTGACAGCCTTAAGTAAAGAAGAACCCAATTCTTCTATGAGTTCTGTATACTTAGAGTATTTCACCTTGATGTAATCCCTAAAATCTCTATAATATCCCTTTTCCTTTACAAGTTTATAGGTGTTGCTCCAGTATTGTTCATATTAAGTACCCCATTTCTTAACTGTATTCAAGTTTTGTAATGGAGCAATGCAAAAATAAGGAAGCCTGACCACTGAAAGGCTAATTCATTAGCATAATTAATAATTTTATATGTAATGTAAAAAGATGGGTAGGAAGGTAAATGTACAAAGTGGCTTGCTCTTGGAACCAAAGAGACAATTTCAGCAGACACAAAAAGCCATATATGGGTATTTAAATTGCCATGATGGCATTACCATGCTAAGATTGCTGCCACAAGGTTGACATAGCTCTGGTTCAACACATGCTTAGCTAAGAGAATAAGACTGCCAAATATCCTTTGGGGCCCATAACTCTATGTAGTAAAACAAAACTGAGGTGTGGTATAAATGCAGAAAGTACACAAATGCCTCTTGAGATGCAGCTTCTCTGGCTCCAGCATCTGATCATTGTGTCCTGTCAAGTCAAGGAAATCAGAAAGGTTAAGCATAGAGTTAGATAAACTGCTAGCACAGAACACTACTTTCAGAAGTAATGATTTTGATTTTGGCAGGGAAATATGTTCATTCACTTCTTGCTTAGTGTCTGCTCTGCACATAAGCTAATTCTCTTTAATAACTTCAAACAAGTGTTTTGAGGAACTCTGCCAAGTGCAGAGGCAGGTGACTTCCAGACTTGTATTATTTTTCCACTACAGATTTAGGATAAGATTAACAAATTTCAAATCTATTTTCCTGGGCATTTAACTTTGCTGGTATTTTAAATGCTTTTTATTCAAAATGGAGATTTAAAGGGTATTAGCTCTAATAAACCTTTCCTACTCCTTTGTTAAATGGATGTAATTGCAAGTACAATATCCTACCACAATCAATTTTAAAAGTTGATTAAAGCTTATGAAGTCATTTACTTCTAATTAGGTGTTTTAAATGAAAGTTGTTTTCAACATTAACAAGATTATTTGTGTAATGAAAATTCCTATCTATTTACTCTGGATCAAAGCCAGAAGCTGAATAAGGAATTACATATTGTAGGTTCTTCAGTATTTCTTTCTGCAAGTACAAGAGCCTTTTCAGTTCCCAGAAGTTACATAGTAATTTGACTTCCTCCTTTTGCTTGAGATACTTTTAAGCAAACCTCCTTACTTCAACATCCACTCTGAGTTCTGTGAACCACTAAGAATTTAAAAAAAAAAAAAAAAAAAGCCAAACTCTGTCAAATCCCCTGCAAGTCTCAGATTGCTTTTAAAACAATGCATTTCAGCTCACAGCCAAAACTTTGCACAGGCTAGTTTATCATTTTATGCTGTTACATCTAAAATTTTTGTGGGGGGAAAAACAGAAACCAAGAGTTTCTTTAACTCAGAAAAACTACTTGTTGCTGCTACCTTGATAAAATTTGGTTTAGTCCAGACCATGATCAAAGCTAAGCAAAAGCAAAATAAATGAAGGTGTCTGGTCTGCAGAAGCGGCTACTCGAGTTAATCCTACTGAAGGTCCAGGTTTCCCAATACAACTTCAAACAACTCCACCAAGGTAGTACAAACCCTGTGGCAGGGTTAGTGGGCTGCAAGGCAGTTGTTTTTCATCAGTTACCTTAAGGTTTTACAGAGAGTCTCCAAAAATGATTATCACATCATCGTAATTTTCATAAAATACTTAAAATTCGTATTTTGTACTATTTTTACTTCTCCAGTCTAATAGGCTGATATTTTGTAGTCGGTGGATGTGCTATGACCAGGCACAGCTGTATGTTGTACTTTACAGTATGATTCTACAGTGTGGCAGAGTTTAAGTTTTAGATTTTAGCATTACCTACAGAAAATACTGCCATCATTTCTGGAAATGTGGCAGTGATTTTAAAACAAATTCAGAGCAGAAATTATTTGGAATCGTATAAAATCTTCATATGAACCCAGTGGGGAGCCACTCACCAAAATACCAAATCTTTGTAGTCATTTTCCTTGCAAAACAGGAAGGTAAAAGGTTCTACAGCTTACTCTCATATGACGTTGGGAAACTGATTTCCAACCTATAGGCTGTGACATCTTCAAGAAATTCCAGAGTCATTCAAAACACATCCTATTTATAGTTCATATGTACCAGCAAATCTAAAAGTAATTTAATAAAAAAATGTAATTTTTCTTCAGAAATTATGCTGTCTTATCAAATATCACTTAGGCAAATAGTGTTGACAGTTTAACTGGATCATTTTATACCATATCTATTACAATTTTACTGTCTAATTATAAAACAGTCTTTGCCCCCTTTCTCAATATGCTGTCACTATTTTGGCTCTGAAAATGGGAAAACCCACTGATAGAATCTGTTGTCTTCATGAAGAGTTATTCTCAACTTTTTGTGAATCATCAGATTAACTTCTTCACCCCCTGCTGCTCCCAGTTAAATAAGGAGATGTGTTAAAATAGACACTTTCTCAAATCTTATGCCCTGCTTTCATAGCAACAGTCTGGGCTACTGATTTATCGTGTAAGGTGTTACATCCAAAGAATTTTTTTAGGTGGAAGGGAAATGTACTGTTACACAGCCATACCAACCTTCCTCAGGCTTGCAGTGCCTGTTTCCCTGGAGTGAATGTGGGAGAGGAAAACAAGTCACTGGTGCTGAGGGCTCTGCTTGGAGCAGTGCAATGCTCCTGGCAGGAGTCCCTCTCCTCTCTCTTAGGGGTCTGCTTGGGGGTGCTTTCATCCATTTTCCCATCAGCCTGCTTCCTTCTCCCTGTTTCCCATGTTCACTTGTCCTGCATTTACCATCCTCAGTACCAACACCAAACCCAAGGTGCTCCCTTGTTGCTCTGCTTTCCTCTCTAAGTGGGAAGTGTTTTTCTCTTGTACAGTGAGATGCATCCTCTATGGAAAATTCATTCAAATTTTGTCCATATTTCAATTCATGGAGCAGTGAAACTGATTTCATAATTTGCTTGTTAATATACTACATAAATAAATTCTTTTTTTACTTCAGTCCAATTTGAAGTTTAAGAGGAAATATCAAACAAGGTAATCTGGAGTGATAAATAGCAGGCATCTGTTGCAGCATATGGCTTGACATAAGAGCTGCATTGAACTTTTTCAGCAAGTAGTAATCCTTTGGATAAAGTCAGTTGGACATATAATTTTGATGAGCCTGCCTGAATGATGGAGTATTAAAATGCCTGCAGTTTAAAACCGCTTTGTAGTTTAAAATGTTTGAGATTTGCCACACAAAATCATTAAATTTTATTTTGAAAACAGATTTTCGTTTAGAAAACATCTGAATATTTCATTTTTTGTTTCCAAAATGAAAGTTTGAGGTTATGGTGAAACATTCTGTGGTCAAATTACTGTTTTCACTATGCCCAGTAATTTTATTCTTTTAATTTATTATTTTTAGGTTCAAAGGCCAACTTCCCTTCTTCCCTCCCAAATAATGTTATTAACAGTGCTCTCTTTTTCTTAGGTAACAATTTGGCTAGCAAATGCTTCCTTCTTTTTTTTTTTTTTTTTTTTAGCAACTGTATGCTTAGCCTTTCATTTTACACATAGATGTAATTTTATAGATAGAACTAACTTTCTAACTGGTTCTTTTTAGAAAGGAGTTTTGTCATTAGAGCTGTAATTTAATGTTCAGTATAACATTTTTATTCTCTATATTAGGGTCTGTTATCAAACATATGTTTTAATTTTGGGTGCTAGAAAAGATTATTCAGCATAATACAGGTGCAAGCACTGAAAAAAATCTTGCCATTCATTTATATCCATCCTTTTTGGATTCCCATGTTTTCTAATAAAAAGTACTTAATTTGGAATGGCATTGCCATTAGTCATGTGTTAGTATAAAACTTTTTCTGAAAGCAGTTGATGTATTTTCTCTGTGTTTTTGTCACTTAGAATTAATTGGTTTTGGTTTGGCATCAGTGTTTTACAGGACTCATTTAATTTCATCAGCTAGGAAGGCAAGTTAAGCAGAAACCAGTGATCTTTCCACAGTAACCTTGGTCAACTCTTCTAGTATTTCCTCTACTGTTTAACATGAAGGCTAATAACTCTCTAGCATTCTTGGCTGACACTTCTTCCCTTCCACAGTTGTGTGTTAATTTGCAGGGTACAGCAGAAAAACAGGAGCAACCTTAGGTCAAAATTCAGTCCCATGAGAGAAATACAGACTCTTTTGTTAATGCAGTAGCAATGCATTTGGGTGATATAACAATAGTTAATGCAATAGCATTGGGTTCACTTGGTCTTAGTCAATACTAAAATTGACCCCTCCTTTTTGTTTTAATAAAATCCAAGATGTAATTTTGGAATGAAAAGAGCAGCAATTAAGAATGAAAGGGCTACTTTTTCAGAGGAAATGTTTATATTTTTATGCTATATGTAGTCTTGTACTTTTATGTAGTCAAGATCAGTTGCAACTTTGCTTAGCATTCCTTAAGCTCCTGCCTGCTTGTGGCTTTTACTGAAACTCAGTATTGCTCAATGTGGACTTTTCCTACATCAGCTTATACACAGATAGCAAACCACCTCTGTGCACGTCACTCCATGGATTACAGCAAGGTGTGCATAGGTATCCATTCACAGATGAATATTTCAATAAAATTGGTGAAAGTTTCTTGTCTGTTATGCCAATTTTAAACTTAATTTCACAGTGTGCTTTTAAGGAGATTCCTTCTGAGCTGTGTGTTGTTCAGGTGCCAGAACATTTCGAATCAGGCACTTTTTCTTTCCTACAGAAGGTCTGTTACTGAGCCAGTTTCTCACCTTGACGGTTGAGCTGGTTGTGAAGTCTTGCTGCACTTTGTATTAAGAAATGTTGTGGTTGATATTCTCTGCAGCAGAACTGCTGTAATCTATCAGGAGCCCACATCTGCTGCCAGGGAGCAGATCCAGCTCTGCAGAGCAGCCTTGCAATTACAGCAGGGGCTCCGAGCAAATGGCTTTTCTGCACTTGGGAGCTTGGGATAGAAGATGATTTTCCTAAGGACTCCAGCAAAAGATCCCTTGTGTTTGGCTTCTTGCAGGGTATTTAGCACTCAGATTTCAATCTTAATTGTCATGTTCATGAGGGAAACTCCCGGCAGTATTTCTGTGCCTTCAGTACATAAACAAAAATGCCTGCAGATGCTTTGGTCTCTCTTTGTGGCATGCAGTCTCTCAGCACTATCAAATGGTTTTCTGCATCACTCCATGGCCAAACTACTAAATTATGATGGAAAAGGAAAACCTGGATGCATTGCAATACTTTGGGTTTTGTTTTTTTTACAGTGAATATGAAGTATGCAAAATCCTAATATAATTGAAAGTTGATTTAGATATCCCATATTAAGAAGAATCAACGTCTTGTTTCTCCAGATAGTATTTGTTTACTTACAATCTTTTTACCATATAATTTATTTGAGAAAGTACATATTTTGCACCACAAAAAACCAAAAAACATAGTGCAAGTGTGGCAGGGGCAATGCTTTTTGGAAAGGATGACTTTCCAGTTTCTTGGTTTCCATTTATGTTTGTGGTTATTGTAAGAAGTTTGTTTATTTTGATGACTTTATATATATATGGAGGGAGGTGTTTGTGTGTTTGTATATGAAAGTCATAATTTGAGGTAGCAATAAATAATGAACTAAATAGCTGTTGGGTTGTTGGGTAGATCCCACCTTTTGTCTTTGGCCACTGATGAGTCTGTCCCTGACCTTCCTGTGGGCTGCTGATGGCAATACAAATTCTCCAGGAGTTAGTCAAGGCACCTCTGAGGCTATTGCAGATTTGCTTCTTGTGCTGAGGAACCCAGTTCAGGCAGGGCTTTCAAAGTAAAGCTGTCACATGGCCTCAGCAATCAGATTCTTACAGTAGCCCTAAAGAGCATGTCATGAATACACACTTGGAAAATATGTTCAGAATCATGTGGTAAAAAGGTGACTCTGTAATGAAGGTGTATAAGGAAAGGATTTATTTTATTGTCATTCTCCCTTGCAAAGGCAAGGGAGATGATAAAGGCAGTGGATCATCTTCTCAGACCCCACATAAATCTAGCTCCAGGTTATCCTCAGCAAAAACAATGAGAAGTGAATTGCCAATGCCCTTTCATAATTGCAAATTCTTAATTAAGAAGATTACAAGGAGGCGTGTAGAATGCCACCCTCAGCATGTAGCAGACTGCACTGCTCAGTAGAAAATTGCCAGTAGAACATTTTTGGTTCTTGTGGTTGATAGTATTCAATACAACAATTACATAAAACTCATTGTTCTGGGGTGAAAAAAGATTATCTCACCCTTTAAAACTGTGAAGAGCAAAACTCAGAAGAAAGCATCACGCTTAGTGGGCAGTGCTTCTGCCTTGACTTAAAATCGTTTTAGGAGAAGGTTTAATAGCATTTTAGCCTGGTGATCCCATCGTCCTCTTACTCTGAGAGTTTAATTTTCCAGTTAGAGAAGTCAGAGAGAAAGAGGGCCTGAAGAATATTTCTAGACTCAACTATTGCTGAATACCACAATGTTTATGGGAGTTTACTTTAAATTAGCAAGAACCTTAAGTGAATAAAAAATAGTTTTGACATGCATGTTTTTAAGAATTTTGCTAGACAGGGCTCTTATGTTTGCTCCTTTTCTATTCTTTTCTGCTTTTGTAGTTCATGACTACTTCTTGAAGCCCAAATTATTGTTTTGTTGCCATCAAAAGACTCTGTTCTGCTTCGCTTTTAAAATAGGACTTCTTCACAAAGTTACAGCTCATTGTTTTGCATAAGAACTTAAATGGAATCTTAAAGGGGGGAAAGATTTGCATTCTGATTCTCTGCTTTTATACCATGCGCATCATTTACACCTGTCTAGATAAATGTAAAAAAAAAAAAAAGCAACCACATAGTTGTTTTTACTGACAAAACCCAGCAAAATGCCAGGTATTTCAGGAATAGTAGATGTGCCATTAAAGCTTGCCAGGAGCAAGAATACATAGAAAAGCAAGTATTAACGTCTTTATGAAGGTCTTTATTCCTTTAAATATGGAATTTCTTTTCATAAAGACATTCAGAATTCAAACAAAGAATTGTTTCCCTTTTAAGTAGCAATTCTTAAATGAAAAAATTTTAAAAAAATATTAAAATGAACATTTTTCTTATTTCTGGTTTGGATTTTTTTTGTCTGTAGCTAAAGTTAGTCCCTCATGCAGATTATGTTAATGGGGTTTTTTTATTAGTATGCAGACCAAAATTTTAAACTGTGTAACTACTTTTGCAGACAGCTGCTATAAAATAATTTAAACATGAAACTGTATAACTGAAATAGTCTCCCCACAGAGGTAATTAATTTTAAAGGGAAACGCAAAAGTTTAAGTTGATTCCTGTTAATTATACTGCCCTGTCAAAACACAGAATGCTAAGGAAAGCCTTGAGCAAGTAGTTCTTGCTGCTTATATTTATAAATGTCTGTGTTCCTACTGCCTTCCTTCAGCATTTTCCTCCCACAGCACTCACTTGGATATTTTGTAGTGTTTGTATTTGTAACCTATATATAATGCCGATGATGGTAATAATTTTTCTCTTTTGGTTGAATACTTCGATAGATGTAAAATCAAAACTCAGTTTTGCCACTCAAAGTCAGATGTGGGGCCATACTCCTGTCCTTTGGGAAGGAGAGTAGGGAAAAGTAGGGTTGGACTGTACAGAAGAGGGCTCATGTTGGCAAGGGGAGGGGTGTGATGAGGCAGCCTTCCCCTTCCAGCTACTCCTGGGAGGGTGCTGAGCTACAATAAAGACCACTGGTTCTTCAGAACAGCAGGTTGTCCTCCAGCTTCCCCCAGCAATAAGAGCTGCCCAGCAGCAGCAGGCTCTTGGCACAGCACAAGTCACACGTGCTTTCCAGCAAATACACAAATACATAAATATGGGAATGGAAAGCAGGGTGTCTTTTGCTCCTAAAAATTTCTCACCTGATTTCAGTGTGGCACAATTGCAGCGACCTTAATCTTTGCAGATGTGCTTAGAAAACTTTCTCTCTTGATTTCTCTTATTTTTCTTTTGCACATTACAAATTGCAATGGCAGAGATTTGAGTTTTTTAAAACTCCAGTAAGTCTCCTTGTTAGTTGCACCATGAACCTTGCTGTTTTCTGTAAAAATTACAGTATTCTGTAACTTTGTATAGTTAAATATTTACAAAATATGATCTTACTTGGTGAAGTCTGCTAAAATACTGCTCTATCAGGTTTTGGAAGAAGTCTTTTTGCTTGTAGTACCAGCAAGCCTAGACAGTTACTTCCATTACAGTGAAGATCACAGGGCTTCTCTCAACATGTATGTATCAAGAGTAAAAGTTTTAGTGTAAATCAGAACCTTTTTTCTGCTACTGATTTTTATTAATTTTACTCAGAAGGAAGATATCTGAAGACTGAGCCCTAAAAATTCTTGTAATACTCCCTCATTCATTGTGTGCTTCAGAGCCTGCGTAGGCCTAGATCATAACCAGCTGTTCAGTTTTTAGGCAGAGCTCTGAGAAATTTCCAGTGCTGCTGTAAATGTGTTTCATTTTTAAAGCTGTATTCCCTCTGCAAAAGTTTGTAAGTGTCATTCAGCCCCATGTACAATGTAGTTTGTTTTATTTTTGACAGAAACACTTAAATTAAACCAATGCTGTAAATATATTGGTTTGGATTGCATTTTTTTAAACAAAGAAACATTCAAACTTGTTTTGGAATAGTGTTAATTATTAGTCATTTTACTTTTTGTAGGAGTTCTCTGGAATCTATCCTCCTGTGATGCACTGAAAATGCCAATCATCCAGGATGCCCTTGCAGTGTTGACCAATGCAGTGATCATCCCTCACTCTGGATGGGAAAACTCTCCACTCCAGGATGATCATAAAATACAACTCCATTCATCACAGGTGCTGCGCAATGCCACTGGGTGCCTAAGGTGAGTCCTTCTAAACCTTTGCTCTACCTTAATCATCTTGATTGTGCTTGGATTGGTATTTCTCATTCTTAGTCATCTGTAAATTACATTGGTTAGTCTGTCAGCAAAGATGATGACTTTCAGTGATGTAAACTTAAAGTTGGAAATTAATTAGAATACAAGGTGCAGGTCATTAAAAACAATCTTTAGAAGGCCTGTTGGGGTTTTTCTGTTTTTCTTTTCTTAGTTGCTTTCATCCAAGCTTGTATATTACATATATTTTCTCCCTTGTAGATTTGTCCTATTTCCCCAATTGCTTAAATAAAGTCAGTATTTCCTCACTATAGCATCCAATTTAATCAGTACAGAAAATAATGAATATGTTCACAAAAAGTAACATCTTAAAGGTTCCAGATGCCACTGCTAGAGTTGTGATAAAAATATAAAGTAGATTTTTTTATGCTCTGGGAAGATGAGAATTTCAATAAGAGACCAACCAATTCAACATTTTTCAACCAAAAGACTTAAACAGATCTTTAACAAGTATGATAACTATTTATGTTTGTGTTCCTATGCCAAACTAGTATATGCAATGCAGAGGTGCATATATATAAATATGTGCAATTTGATCTGTCCATTCCTAAAAGTCATTGTAGATGTGAGAATGAAAGTAGAATGAGAGTTTCAGTTTTGACAAAATCTTACTAAAGGGTTGGGTTGTAGCAATTTCTGAATTCCAATGCAAATCATTTAGATGCAAAGTTTTAAGATACTAGGCAGGTTCTTTTAAGTTCTTTTAAGGTTCTTTTCTCCAGAAAATACGGGAGAAAATAATCTGTAATCTATTCCAGAGATGTGAAAATAAATTAGTAAATATTACATCACAGAATATAATGTAGTGAATAGTATGTGTCAGTAAGGCAATCTGTGTTGTATGCTGCATCCAAAGCAGATATACATTAAAGAGCTAAATAAAAAAGAAAAAGTGATAGGAGGCAAAGTAAAATAGCAGTATTTTTTACATGTCTGTAACAAGCACCTTTTTGTCTTTGTGCTCTTTCATCAATGAAACGTCTCCCTTTCCAAAGTTATATTTAAAAAGTTTAAGGGAAAAACCAATATATATTATTGACAGTTTATATGCAATCAGAAGAGAATGAAAGATAGAAGATAGTAACTTTCATATTGCACATGTGGAATTAAAAGCAGTATTGCAGTGCTGGACTTCAACACAGGTGTGATTATGTGAATACCACCTATCTTGGGGTATGTGACTGAAGCCAGGTATTTGTATCTGAGTTGTTTTGACTTTTTTGGAAAAGTGTTTATGGTATAATTGTGTTGCATTGCATTCAAACCACTACCAAAAAAAAAAGTTGCTGTAATTGCTAGGAGTGACAGAAGGTGTTACAGGAAGACCTTTACTAAAAGTCTCACTTTTCCAGTATTTAATGTGTCGCAGTTAAAGAGCTGCCTCTGAAAGAAACATCTGGAACAAATTTGGGGCTTCAGTGTCCCCTCTCTGAGGGAGCATGTCTGGTGTTGATCTCCCCTCACTATAAACTCCATCTTCCTGTTAATTTTTCTCAACTGCTTCTCAGGGACCAATGCTCATCCCTGATCCCGCAAACTTCAGTTTCTCCTACCTCTTAGTTGATGGATTCATTGCACTCTGGTCTTGAAATCTTTCTTGTTTTTTTTTTTTTCTTGTGAGTGTATGTGCACGCCCATTTGCAAACTGATGTGAGCTTACAGTAGCCTGCATTCTGGGTCAGCCTGAGGACTGGGGCCACGTGAGAAGGGTACGTTGCCTGATGTAATCCACACTGCTTTGCAGCAAGGCTTACTACCAGCGCTTGATGGGATGCTGTCGTAGCAGAATGGCTTCTGGGCAGCTCGTGCAAAATAAGCTCATATCTGCCTGCAAAAGACTGTGCATATTATAACTCATGAATCCTTCCCAGGTAGCTGTAGCAGCAGCTCAAACTGCTGTCCTGAGCAGCTTGGTCTTCCTTCTAAGCCCAGGCCCTTCAATCA
The DNA here is from genome assembly GCF_903797595.1 of Erithacus rubecula. Classification (NCBI taxonomy): domain Eukaryota; kingdom Metazoa; phylum Chordata; class Aves; order Passeriformes; family Muscicapidae; genus Erithacus; species Erithacus rubecula. Next base: position 77,852,371 of record NC_136689.1, read on the forward strand.
TAGTACAGCTTTTTAATATCTTTCTGATATCAAACTCTCACTATTTCCAAAATGCATCTTTCTATCCTCTCTAATGGCTTCAGATATTTTTTTGGCCTCCATCCATCTTCTTTAGATAGTTCCATCCCACTGAGTCTGTGTGGATGCTCTTTGGCAGAGGGAGAACATTTGGAGAGGGTTGAAACTTACTTTTGCTCCACACCACCAGTAACTTTTCTTGCTTACTTTTCCCCAGTCACTGTTGAAAATATCTTTATGCAAAATATCAAATCTGAGATTGTGCAAGAGAGAAAAGTGCAAACTCACCCCTGAGATGCTAACTGGTTTCTTCTGTTGAATTCATGTAATATACTGGGATTGCAGGCTGGAGGAAACAGCAAGTGTCAGAATGAAAAGATGAGGAAATTCTTTGAAGATGATGGGAATTTTGCTCAGTTCAGGTGAAATACCCACCACCCTCCATAAACTGAACAGCCTTCACACTTCCCACTTGGGTCTAGTTACAGGACCTCTACTTCCATTTCAAAATCTCACTGAATAAAGGAGGTAGATCAAGAAGGTGTAATGTGGCTGCTGGCTGAGGTTGGGCTATGCCTCTCTGCTAAAAGCAAAGTCCATTTTCATCTTCCATGGGACAATTTCTTCTAAGATTCTGGTTTCATTGTCCTCTTCTATTTTCTGGTTTTGCTAGAGGGGATGCAGTTAAAATTCACTTTCATTGGGATTACCAGTGACAGTGCTCAGCATCAGAGGAGGAGTAGTAGTGTTCAGGATACTTGAGAGATTCTGAATATCTAATGCTGGCAAATTTTAGAGATATCAGGTTGTGTTACATAGGTTTAATGCTAAAAATATGCCAGGAGGATTTGGGTTTAGGTTTTTTTTCAGTCTTCTGTGACTTAAGTTGTCTGGTGTATTCACTGCTGAAAACTTCAAATAATGTCTGAGAGGTGATGTAATATAATCCATCCCATATACAACACTAATAAGTAGTTTGCAATGGCCATTATACAGGAATAATTAGATTGTTGGTTTATGTTTTTATCACAACAGTATATGAATTATTCTTTCTGCTGATTTTTGCTGTTCTCAGTTTCTTCATGATAATTTCTTATGATTTTTCAATTAAAAAGTTGGTTATTACCTACAATTTTTAGTACTTATGTTCCTCATTATCTTTCCTAACCATATTCTTATGTGTATAACTCCAGTCACCCAGTAAGGCAGCTGAAATCACATTAAAAAGCAGCAGCAATATCAAACCTTATCCTGTTATTTTCTCTTTTCCTTAAAGATGTTATTTACCAACCACATTTTCCATACTTTTCTGATTTGAAAAAAGAGAGCAGTTTTAATACAATATTGTACAAATTCATTTTACATAACTGGAACACTTTGAAATTGTTTAGATAATTCAAAGATCTAAATAGAGCGTTATGGCTATCACTTACAAATTTAATCTAAATATTCAACTTTCATAAATTGCCAGACCTCAGTGTGACATGTTGGAATAATCACCCAATTTAGTTGCCTCCCCACTGAGATACTAGTACCTTACTTCATTAAGCTCTGGTAAAGTTAGACTTCTTTTTTTCTTTTTGTATTTTAGCTGTGGCTCTTCTACTTGTGTTAGGGAAATACTCTATCTTTGATTTATAGTTTCTGATTCACTTAAACTTATTAAGGATAGTCAGGTGAAAAGTGAATTTGTAATCACAGTTGTTTATGGAAAGGGGTTTGCAATCCCCAATCTGAAATTTTAAAATGAACAGGAGAGACATTAGATAATGTTGTCTTAACCTGAAACTTCAAGCTTACTTATTACAAAACTCTAAATCCCTGTCCAGAGATTTATTTGAAAAAACTCTTCAAGAATTTCTGCCTCATGTACAATCTGGAACTCTGTTTTTTGTTAATTTAAAATTCACTTAAGTTAATAGAATATCATCTGAGGACTTTAAAGAATTTTAAGACCTTACTTTAAAATTAAGACCTTAGTTTTAAAATTCTATTGTGAATTTAGACACAAAGTTATAAAATGTTTTTTATTTCTTCCATGTTGTATTTAATCTTTAATCATACACTGAAATACAGGCGCAATTGTGAAAATCAAAGACCTATTAAAATATTTATCTTCACCCCATTAGTTGATTAGAAATGGGAGTGTCATTCAAATACTTATTTATTTAGAAAGCCCCATATTTTCTAATTTTCCATACTTTCTTACTTATAAACTTTTAACAAAATACCTTTAATTATTTTTCAACTGAATTAATATGTAACAAGCTCTCAAAGTAGAAGAGCAAAGGGAAAAAGTGTTTTTAAAACATGACTTGAATAACTGACCCAGTAGTATTTTCTGGGTAGACCAGCTTTTGGAAGGAACAAATTGCCTTGTTGAAACAATTTGTATTAGCTGTGAAACCTGAATATCAAATGTTTTCAACTAGTTTGCAGGTGAGTGATGTATTTCACAGACATTTAAATCTAATGCATTTGTCTCACTATCTTATTTCTCCTCCAGCTTTCTAAACATTCAAAGCCTGTTGACTCCTGTTCTTAGGAACTTCTGTACTCTCTTTTCAGTAGAACATTCTGCTGCATACTGACAAAAAAGAAAACCATGGGAACAGCATCAGATAAATGTATTTAGACTGTATTATTACCTGTTTTGTTTCTAGAGAAACATCTGTGTAGACATATGTATGTGAAACATGTCTGAGACTAAACTGATACATGTATGTATGTGCATATGTGTAGGTGTGTTTATGTTGTGTACATTCAGATATAGAAGGGATGATTATGGAAGCCATAATACCTTTCTGGCTTTACTGACTAGTGCAAGCTCTGAATATCTCCTGTTGTGTATAAATAGAGCTGGCTTCTTACAGTAGGAGCAGCACTGTTGCTGATGATTTTGTGATTCTCCTCCTGTTAACAGAGCAGTCATGTTTTGTCCATCTCTGTTGATGCTGTGATGAATATAGAGATTTTGGACCTAGCAACCCACCTCAGTACTTTCTGTGCTTTTCTAGAACCTAGGAACTCTTCCCAGGCTCTGACCATGCAGTTTTATCCTTTAGAAAGCCCACGTTTTCTGTCAGAGTGCAAAGTTAGGACAAAACTCAGATGAGTTGTGTATTTCCACAGACAACTGCTCAAGGGAGGGACTGTTACTACAAGCAGTTCCCACAAGCCAAAATGAGAAGAAGTACCAGAAATGAGTAAGAGTCAGTCTGCAGGAAAATATGTATTTCACCTTTTCAAGAATCTAGGTTCCAGTCTAGAAAAGAGTCACAAACCAATTGAGAGGCCACAACGATTGCAACCCAGTTAAGCCTAAAGTTTTGAAGGTGAATTTCTGCAAGTTATTGAAGAGATTGTTCTTTCCTGAATGCTGCAATTGTTCATAAATGTAGCTGAAATAAAAATCTAATGTTCAGACTCAGGGGGAGGGAGAGATTTTGGTAGGAATAGATCAGTGTCCTCTGATTACTGCTGTAATGCTTTTATTCAGAAGATACTCAAGGGAAAAGTATCAACAGAATTAAATGTGTAGTTGTGTCAGATATTTAAGCACCCCACTTTTTCTTCACAGTGTAGTTATTCCTAATTTGCATATTCATGAACTAATTTATAAGGTTTATACGAGGTCATACTGTATTAATTATAGCAGTGGCATTCAAACAGCACTCTGAAGTGTAGTGCTTTTAATGCTTCTTCAGCATTCCTGGTAAAAGCATTATTTCAGCATACCAAATTGATGCTTCAAATTCTCTATAGCTCTGGAAGTTTATTCTGGGCTCAACCTGATGAAAATCTTAAACAGAAATTTTGATTTTAAACTGATATTATGAAATGTCCTTTGTATTCTTCTTAGGTCTGAAAAATAATGCAGTATAAATCCAGCCACTTTTTACTTTCCTGTACTTAAAAACATAGAAGTTTTGGTGGCATACCTCCTTCTTGCATCATTTTATGTGATAAGAGAGATGGTGGGCTGCTCTGCAAAAATCAACCTTCAAATGCAGGACAAACTCCCAGTGTATTGATTTTACACAGAGTGATCTGTCAACATATATCTTCAAAATGCTATGTAAGTGGTTCTTGGGCAAACAAGGAAACTCACTCATGGATCAGGGGGGCTTTGTGTTTGGACACCAAATAGAAATACTGGACCTGTATGTTGAGAGTCTGATAAGTGAGGACCTAGCTGAAATTTACTTCCTGTTCTTCAATTGACTTATTTTATTCTCTTTAACATGAGTGTATGTGGATGTTTTCAGGAAAAAAAGTCCACAACTTAGCTGGGTGTCAGACATTTAAAAGTATTTACTTATTGCTGTGGCAGGGATGTGTTTTTCCTGTATTTAAGTAATTTACTGTTTCTGGAAATTATGGGCCTACATGTGAAAAGAATGAGTATGCCTTTTGCATCTTATGATATTCTTAGGCTCAGCAACAATGACAAAATTATAAACTGTTGCTTCTAAGGCTGAATAGCTTATGATGTACCCTAGCCTTGAATGCGAGGGGTGTTGAATATCTCAAGTATATTTTGAATGACTGACTATTTTTCCAGCTTTTGATGATTTTAATTCCTTTCAGGTTGAATGCCTACTGTTAACTAGTGCCTAACAAGAAGATAAAATGTCCACTCTTATTTGCATAGTTAGGTAGTGTTAATTTACATTTCCTTCTGCCAGAGGTTTAAGCCTTGTGGTTATGAATGCTTTGAAGAAAGTAAATAGTTTGTTTTGTGGAGTGGCTTCAACTTTGTTTGGATTTTTTTGTCATTTCAGAACAGTTTTTATTCATGCAGCAGCAAGTGTTAGTTTGGCTGTAAAAAAGTATGATCTGAGTCTTAGTGTCCTGCTGGCTTGATTCTAGCTGACTCTTAAACACAGCTGACAATAACAGGTCTCCTCACTGGCCAGCTTCAGAACTGGTATCACAGTACCACTAATGTTTTCTTTTTGGGAAAGCCCTCTAAGTCTGTGTGGTACCACATGTGTTTTAGAGTGCATCCATGCAGTCACTGTGTGGGAAGATAAAGAGATGAAGCCAATTTTTTCTTGGCTGTCTGGGCCCATTGAGAAGAATAAACACAAGTGTCAGTGGGAATCAAGGTGTATCTTTGTTGTGGCTTTGCTGACTATCAAAATCCTGAATAGTCCTTCTTGAATGGGTACTTTGAAAAACTCATATACTCTGGCTCCACAGAAAATATTATTTGTCTCAGCATGAGAGAAAAGCTGATTGTGACAATTCTGTGGCACCACTCATGGTCACGGTGATTGATGATAGAGATGATGTTTTATTTACCCAAGAAAGATGAGAAACACAGTCATTCAGAGTCTGTATACCCACTCAATTTCACCAGAGATAACAAAATAATACTCAGTAAGTTTGGGTTCTTTGGTGCTCATCGTGTGATTTCTGTATTGACTAGGTTTTCTCTTGTTAAAAGTATTTGCATTACTAGGCAATAGGAAAAAGGTGAAAACACATGGCTCTGCCTAGGGAAGGAAAGGCAGTGCATACTTCTGCAACTTTCCCTCTTTGTCTCATGATAAATGGCTTCAAATCTGAAGAAACTGCCTAGGAATGGGAGGATCATTTGGTCTCTGCTCTGTCTGAGGATTTGCAGTAGAGGGATGTATTTGCAGTATGCTGAACTTGCTTCAGCCTTCTGGAAAAGCCAGCCAAGATCACAGAATGTAAACATTTTATCACCTCCTTTCAGAATGTTGTGGGCATGTGAACTGTTGGACTTGAGGTACAGGAGTAATTAATGCCAGCAGCTCAAGTTGAGCCAGTGCTCAAAGCTTTTCCTGAGAGAAGGCTTTGATGGCATTCCACATGTCTGCAAGCTGGTGAGCTGCTGAGAGCTGGTGAGAAATGCTCTCCAGGAGTAAGTGTAGCTCTGAAACCCCAACAGCTGCAGTCCGTACTGATCACATTCACAAACTTTGCAACTTTTGTCTGTTCGGTAGATATTTTCCCAAGACTCTCCTGATAAGTAAATAAATAAAAACACAGCTCCTAGGGAGTGTGATGAAACAGGCTGCAGACTGTCAGGCCTGGTTAGTCTCACTCAGAATGTCTGAGCTGAACACTGAAAAGCAGAAATTAATTTCCAAATCTATAGTTCGTGAAACTTTGCCCAGTCAATGTTGAGATTGTGTTCTTATTATCATTACTGCAAATCTCCACAGAGGAATTTTAGCACTTTGGAAGACTTTTTGTTGATGTCTTTCGATGAAGAGAGAGCAGTCTAGTAAGAGCACATTGAGAAATGGAGATGAAGACCTCTGCTTGCAATAAAATGGATTCCCCTCTTTCTGAGAGGATTAGTAAAGTGGACACTTAATTTGAGGGTAAATTGAAGGTTCTGTAAAGACTGAAGTGAAAAAAAAAGTGATGCTTTTCATTAATTCAATTCAATTTCATTGATTTTATCCAGTTTGAATATTTCCATGGTCATAATACAAACTAACACTCATGCAAGTGAGGTGAGATGATTTAAAGCTTGGGTAAGGTGGTGCTGATTTCCAGCTTACTGATAGACACACAGCCTTGCAAACACCGTCTCAGAAAGGCAACAGCAGCACAAATACAGAGGATTTTTGTGTGTTCTGCCAGCAAAGTCTGTGCTGTTTCTGTCTAATATGGAAAACAGGGTGGCAGGCTGCCTCTTCAAAATCAGTTAGAAATACTGGAGGGTTTTTACTTCAGGTGTTTTTTTCCTACTGTCTTCCCTAAATTACTTTCATATACAGTATTTTCAAGGTGTTTCTTACTGGTGGGGAGGTTTTCTTGGGAGAGAAAGAATACATTCAGTAAAAAAAAATTAAGAATCCATGTACTATGGAAGCATGTACTTACACATAAGTTTGTACTGTGAGAACATTTAACATCTGTCTGATAGATGCCCTTTCACAAGAGCATATAGTGACAAGGGGGAATGGTTTCAGACTGAAAGAGAGTAGGTTTAGATTAGATGTTAGAAGGATATTCTTTACTCTGAGGGTGTTAAGAAACTGGAATTGGTTATCCAGAGAAATTGTGTATGTCCCATCCCTAGAAGTGTTCAAGGCCAGTCTAGATGGGACTTTGAGCAACTTGGGATAGTGGAAAGTATATCCCTGCCTATGGTTGGGAGGATGCAGCCAGATGGTCTTTAGGGCCTCTTCCAACCTCTAGACCATTTTATGATTCTATAATGGTATTTTTATCTAGGATTGCACACTCCATGCAGACAATTTCTATGACAAAATACTTTTGAAGTATTTGTCCTAGTGTAGCTTTTTTATATTCACAGCTCATTTCTTTTTGCCAAGTAGTAATTTATTACAGTTAGTTGGTTACAGCTTCAGTGTTTTCTCTTGAAGGACAGTAGTATTGTGAAACACCTCCTCCTCTCCCCTTGCTGTCATTCATCCATCTTTGTACTGGATTTACTGTGTACAAAAAAAACAATATTTGGAAAGTGTTTCAAAAATGATGGTCATGAGAGGGCACAGTGTAAGTATTGTGTCTATACAAATGTGAGTTTAGAGGTTTTTTTAATCCCCTAATGAAGTGAAAATACCCACTAGAATGCATGATAAAAATATTTATTTACAAAAAATATATATTTATTTCCCTGTGTTCTCTTTAGATAATTGATTTGTGCTGAGTAAGTTAGTCAACTTGTCATATTGATTGACTTTGGTTGATTTTGATACCTGCTATGTTTGGTTGCCAGACTTTGTGTTAAGAAGGAGTGTCTTAAAATCAATTCAAATATGAGAAAATGCACAGTATTGTTTGCACTTCTGGTAGTTAGTTAGATGCTAGAGTCAGCTGCCTGTGCTTGTGGTGTGCTTGCAGTCTGCTTGCTCGTGGGCTCTTGCAGTCAATGAAGAGAGAGACCTACAGCTGCCTGGCCTTGGGCACAGCTCGAGACCTCAGAGGTATTTAAGTTTCATAAACCCACAAAAAAAAGGGCAATCTTATTTTTAGTTAACAAAAACAGTGGGAGGTCATCCTTTTTATAGCCTATGTGATAAAGGGAACAGAGCAGAGAGTAGTGTTTCTGTTTGCATTCACTGACAGCATGATCAGAAACAAACATTTGTGATGTGGCGAATATTTGCTGTGCACAAGAGAAGGATCAACTGGGACAAATGGAAGAGAAGAATGAACTGAGACAAGTTCAAGAAAGAGGGTGCATCTTTATTAATTTAACATCAAGGATGTTGATGTAGCTGGGGTGGTATCTTCTGTGCTGGATGCCAATCTGTTTTGGAAATAGTGTAGTCCTCCTTAGCCCACTCTTAGATGGAATCATGTCACCCTTCCTTGTCATTAGGTTGCAGAGGTTACTGAGGGCACCTGGTCCACCCACAAGGCATAGGATCCACTAACAAAATCAACAGGAGTGGCTGCCTCTGCAATCACAACACTGAAATAGGGAAGAGGGAAATTCACATGAATGATACCATTTTCTGAACTGAAATTTTATACCATTTACAGAAATGACATGAGAGTTTTTAATTGTTTTTACAAGAACAATGTGTTTGCTTTTCTTGTTTCCTTTACCTTTTACAGAATTGATAGTTTTGTTTTTGCTTTCACCTAGATTATACATGAGTCAGCTAAAAGAGTTCTTGGGTACTGAATTACTCGAAGATTTCCAAGATGGTTTTTTTTAAATAATTTTTTTGTTTGGGCTTTAATCGAAAAAACTAGAGTAACTAAACTTAAATAGGCAGCATTTCCATCTTGAAGGATTTCAGGGAAAAAAATCACCTTCCTTTGATTATAAAAGCGATTCATGACTTGTTTTAGGTATCTTATTTAACTAGACACCTGAATGAGGTACTGGTTGTTTAGAGGCTACTGGTGCTGTATATATGTCACATTTGTGTATACAAAGATGATCTGTAAATAATTGGTTTGTTTCACCATTTTTTCCCCTGAATATGTAGGCACTTTAGGTGCTTTGCTAGTATCATTGTTTGTAATGAAAACACATAATTTCTTGCTTATAAAACAGGTAGATGTGTGTGCGTCTCTAGAGGGATAAATACATCTCTATGTATTTATTTTTCTTTTTTTTTTGTTTTTTTTACTTTTAGAACTGAATGATGGGGTTGGTACAATTTATTTTAAAGCAGTGGGAAGTGATTGCATTAGCACAAATATTTTATTCTAGAATCATGGCTCCACATATCATGAAACACATGCAAAGCATGAACTGATTAATTATCCCCTGTAATTCTCCAACCTAGCTCTGTCTAGATTATAATGCTTACAGTATCACTTCTGCTGGGGTTACATTTTACCTGACCTTATGGCAGACATACAGTGTAATTACTAAATAGGGGCTAATTTATATAAACAAATGTTAGCTTTTCATAGCATGAGCCCTATCATTATATTTTATTGCTAGTGGATATATTATGTAGTCAGCCATTCTTCAACAGTTTGGTTGACCATTATAGTAAATTATACTATAAACTAAAAAGATTAGAGTTTACAAAGTGAAAGTAGTATAATCCTTAGATATTATTTATATTTCCTCCCCTACAAATATATGAGAGCTTCAACTGATCATACTTTAGCAAAGCCAATATATTTTATTTTGTATGAGGGTACTTCAGGTATTTTCCAGTTAGTACAATTTGAGGTTTCTAATGCAAACCACAGCTTGTGTCAGATGTAATGCATAAAAACAAATATACAGGAACTGGAGTTTATTTAATACTGTGGTAACTGTCATGTACAGACCTTCATCTACCAAAAACTTCTGAGATAGCTGCCATACAGTAAAAGTAATTTATTTCCATTGTTTGTTTAAATTGACCTATTAGCTCCCATTCTTAAATCAAGTGCAGAAATGTGTTATGAGGATAACAGTGAAACTATCCAGCAGTTTTCTTCTTGCTTTTCTTACTTCTTATTCTTAGATGAGGAAAGAAAGGAGATTGATCATGTTTACAGAGACATCAGAATACCTGGAGTTTTCACTACTGTAGCAGTATTGGGAATGAGACTCTTGGCAGGCATCTAAGCTTATTCATACCCTTCCTGTTTAATAATTTCACATTTACTCCTCTCTGCTGGAGGCCTGTTTTTGTGCTGTTCATTTTTTCAAGTTCATGTATTCAGTAAGAAACAAATTATTAATCTATTTTATCAATAATAAATATTTGTTCATGTTAAAAATCTGCAATGAGAAGCAGAATATTTTCAGCAGATGCCATTTGGGAGTTTGCTCTGCTTTTTTCCAGTTAGTGTGAAATTAAGTTACTGGCCTCAGCACAACTCCTGCTACTGTCTCACTTGAAGCAGTACTGCTGCTGCAGTCAGGCAGGAAATAGATAGGAAAGATGTTGGCAGTAGAAGTGGAAGGTAACTTGCTGCACTAGGTATGTGTGCCCTGCAGCAGGTTCACATCAGCACTTTCAGCCAGCAGTACAGACTATTGCATTTGATATTTGATACCAACCTCCTGTGGGCCATGACTGTACATTTAGGTTGTTATTCTCAACTCTAGCAGCATACTGTCAAGTTTAACTTGGGTTGTTAACCATACCTGCCTAGCTATTTGATCTCCCTCCTGACCATAGCATCAAGGCATCCATGGCAGTCACACACTCATATTTTGAATCCTTTGTGAATCCATTTCAGAGGAGAAATGTGGGCACAAATCAGAAACAAACAAACAAACAAAAATCCCCAAAACCAACCAAACCACCAAACAAAAAGCAATCAGCTTGCTGGGAACTTGGGGCAAATCACACAGCTGTACAGGAAGACTGGAGATAATGGCAGAACTGCTCGTTTGGGTAAACAGAAATTCTCCTGAAGCACAAGAAGAAACCAGAGTGGAAACCAGAACAACAAAGGACTATGAAAAGCTGCATTTGGAGATAAAATGAGGAAGATCAAAGACCGGCAGGAGGTAACTTGGGTTATAAAGGATCACAGCAGGGGATTTTACAGGCACATGTATCCTAAAAGGAGAAAGAAGTTGAGAAGAATTTAAGTCTATTAGTGCACAGGGAAGACAAATTAGTGGTGGATGAAAGGGAAAAGACTGAAGAACTCAACACCTGTTGTGCCACAGTTTTATCAGGCAAGTCCTGCTCCTAGACTCCTGTATATTTCAGTGTGTTTTAAGAAGAGCAAGGGGAAGCAGTATAAGGGCTATTTGGAGAACATACATGTATATATGTGTGTATCTATGACACTGGGTGGAATTTACCCTAGAGTACTGCAAAGAAGCTGATGCAGTTGTGAGGCATCTATCTGGTGTTTAAGGGAAGTGGCTGAGAACTAGAGAAAGGCTGAAAATTTATCTGGCTTTGAGGAGAACAAATATAATCTGAGGATCACCTTTATCCCAGACCTCGGAAAAAATGCGGACTATGACTTTTTAGAATCTATTTCAAAGCATGTGATGGAGGAACAGCCAGCATGGATTTACCACTGGCAGATCATGTTTAGTGGGCATGATTGCCTTCTGTGATAAAGTGTTTGTCCACACGGATGAAGGGAGAGCACTGATGGAATATACTATTCCTTTATTGTTTTATTAGTACAGGCTGTAAACCCTGACTAAGCAGCATGTTTTTGAAAAAGAAAAGGGGTTTGTTGGGGACACCAATCCAAATACAAGCAACAATGTGTTCTTATCCTGTATATGGCAGACTGAGGTTCCTCTGTGACCAGCAGGTGTATGGAAGTTTATCTGTTTTCTTGGTTACTGCTGTGGACACCTGAACAACACTGTTTCCAGCTTTGGGCCCACTCTTTTCAAAGAGAATTCTCAGAAACTGGAGAGGGTGCGGGAAAGAAGTCACAAGTTTCAGCTTGGGAAATTCAGATTGGATATTACACTTTATCAGGTAAGCAGTGTTGCACACTGGAACAGAGAGGTGGTGGAACATGCATCCTTTGATCACTTGGAGGCTCTCCAGCAAAACCAGTGGCCTTGTGTGGTCTTGATAATCCTTCCATTGGCAGCAGGCTGGACTCTGATGACTTCCCAATGGTTCTTCCAGCCAACAGTTCTGAGATTATGTGAGTGACTCCAGAGTTCAAGTCAAGCCCCTGGAAAACTGGGAATACAGAAAGTACAATCCCTGAGACCAAATCTGGAACAGAACAAAATTCCTGTACCTCATTTCTCATGTGAGGGCCATTATTCCTCTTCCCTTGCATTGGTCATGGAACACTTGCTGACAGAGGTGAGCAGGCTAATGGAAAACAACCCCAACAAACCCTTCTAAATAAAACTGTCATACACATCAAATAAATCCATTGTGTGTGGTGGACTCCTGCACACACAGTGACTCCTACAAGGGTCTAAAGTGACAGCATAGACAACATATCACAACCATTGTGTAAAAGGGTGTTGAGTTACAGAGGCCAGCTTAATTGCCAACTTAGTTGGCAGAGGCCAACTTAATTTAGGTATTATGTGAGTTTTCAGTGCTTGACTTTCTAACTGTACTGCTCTGTAAAGCATGTTACAACAATGAACTGATAAGCAATTGCAAGTAGGCTTACTTTCAAGTGCCAGCTAAACAGTCTGAAAAAGATCTGTAGTTGAAAATCCTATTTCAATTATGGTCATGTAGGCTAATAAGTGTTAATTTAGGTTCTCTTAATAAATAAGTAAATAAGTGGTATTTTGATGGTACTTTAAATTGATATGTGTAGTTACAATATTGGACATTTGTAATTAGATGTTTATTTAAATAGACAATTTCAGAATTGCAGTTGCAAGCTGCTGTTTTTATTCCTTACATCAAGATGAAATTGCAGAGAAAAAGTATTGACCTTTACATACACAGTGTCTTGCCATTTGTAATTCTCTAAATTCAATTAAATCCCCTTGAAATTGCAATCAAACTTTAAAATTCTATGCAAAATATTAACACTACAATTTTTGAAGGACTAGACATAGAGGAAACACAGTCGATTCTTTTGTTAATCAGTTTGCCTAACACAACTTTGAAAAATAAGATGTAAACATCCCAATCTCATTGATACTTCCATATTTTTCTGGAGTTCTCTGAACTCATATACTGAAATATTTCCAGAACTCTCTGCTGTTTGTTCAGGGTGACTTCACCATTGGTCTAAATAAATAAAGATAGTTGCACTTAATCTTTAAAGTACTTCAAGAGTTTATGGCTGTTACTGCTGTTCTTTCTGGCATTATAGTAGTGATCAGCTTCTCTGGCATTGTTAATTTTTTTGGCTGTCATGTTTTGCTCAGTTAACAGGGCAAATTTGTAAATCAAGTTCACAGCCTAGCAGACTTCCTGAATCTTCTGAGGCAGGTTATTGTGCTGGTTTTCAAGTAGACTTTGGGTTATAAATGTGTAAATTGAAGTCCTAAGTGGTGTAACTTTTATTTGGGGAGAGAGGGCAGGAGGCATATTGATAGCCATGCCATGATAAGAGGCTATAACAGATAGCAAGGACAGATGTATGAGGTTTTGCTGCCTGAATCAGATTAATTAGGCATGTTTTGAGAAAAGATTTCATGGTATGGATTGAATTTCTGGTATTCACCTACATGCGAGTGTCTTTGGCTGCAGCCATCACAACAGTACCACTTCTTGGCAGACTTAGTATTTGGAGAAGCCCAGCACATCCCCAAAAGTGTGGGAAAACACTAAAGTTTCCGTTTGCCATCTGCCAGGGTGCTGCTTTCCATTGAGATTCTTGAGAGCAGATGACATGGGTGACAGTGGTGTTGTGTGGCTAAATACCATGATTCTGAAGGCAACATTTTAGGTTAAATGGTGATGCAAGAGTGATACGTTTGGTGAGAAGCAGGCAGATTAAGCAGACTAAATTGAATCTGGGTATGGATTGGTACTTTTCTGTTGTAACCAAGAGTTTTGTCTTGGAGACTTGACTACACTGTGGAATAGCAGAAAGAAAGAGCTGCAGAATAGTTGTTTTTAAGTAATTTTCCCAGTAAATACTCTCAGGATAGACCCTGAGTCTCCAGAGGAAATTAGTGCAGGATAAATACTGCATATGAAATACAGATACTTTCTCCAAAGCTTCCTCCAGTAGAAGAGTCCATACAGTGCATGAATGTTCCTGAAGTGTTCACTGGCACCCATTGGTGCCAGTGGGTGTTTGTGGGGTGCAGGTGTGCAGTTCTTCCCTTCTTCTAAATACTTGTAAGTTGTGGTTTTATACAGCTAAGAAGTTCCCTGAGCTGTGATCAGACACACTCAGCTGCTGCCAGAGCCAAAGGATACAGGGAGTGGTGCTTGTGCCCAGCAAAGCCCAGTCATTGTCTGATTGTGATTGCAGCAGGGGAGAGAGGGGGAGCCCCAGCTGAGGCCCCTCCAATATCTCTGCCTCATGTGGTGGATAAGTAATTGGCTGGATGGATTCAGACAGAGAGTTGTGGTCAATGGCTCTGTCTTTAGGGGGAGATGGTGCCCCTCATGGCTCCGTCTTGGGGTCAGTGCTCTTCAACATCAGCGATCAAGCGCAGCCTCAGTAAATTTTCAGGCGACACGAAGCTGCGCAGTGCAGTTGACACAGAAGGAGTGTCGTCCAGGGGGATCCAGACAAACTTGACAAGTGGGCCCATGAGAACATCATGAAGTTCAACAAGCCAAACAGCAAGGTGCCACACCTGGGTCAGTGTAATCACAGATGTGAGAAGCCAGTGAGAGCAGCCCTGCCAAGAATCACTTGGCAGTTCTGGTGGATGAAAAGCTGGACATGAGCCAAGAGCATGTGCTTCCATCCCAGAAGGTCAGTGGTATCCAGGGCTGCATCAAAAGCAGCATGGCCAGGAGGTCAAGGGAGGTGACTCCCACACTGCTCTACTCTCCTGAGACAGCAGCTGGAGTGATGCATCCACCTCTGGGGACCCCAGCATCAGAAGGTCATGGACCTGTTGGAGCAGATCCAGAGGAGGAACATGGAGACAATCCGCTCTGGGCAGAAGGACAACTCAAAGATAAGGAACTGGAACGTTGCAATACTAGATTCATACAATTATTACCTTGATGGAGTGTCATTTTACCAGAGCCACCTGCTAATAAGGGAAGAAAAATTCCTCACGTATTTGGTACTAACATATTTATTTCAGCAAGGTTTTGGCAGTGGAAATATCTGAACTGGGAAATAAGTACTAATCTTCCTAAAGTTCTATTAAATAATTTGTAATCTTTATACCTAATACAGGAAATTTTACTGTCATTTAGGGAATTGTGTTTGCACTGTTTCAGAGGAAGCTATGTTTTCAAGTAACTGACAATTAACTGAGAATGGTAAAATAATAATTACAAAATTAGAATGAGTGTTTATTCATAAAAGAACAGGCACCTTTATAAGCTGTAATTATCCTTTTGCTAATTTGGTCTGACTGGCAAATGAAGCATACCAGAGGATGATTCTTTTCCCAGGCATAGTACCTCTGCAGTCAAAGCACTGCTAGAGGTGAGGTTTGTTGTAAAAGCAGGTCACATGGCAGCAAGCACTGATGGTGCTGAGTATCTCTTGCTCAGGGAATTCTTCTTATTTGTCAACTGAAGAGTAAAAACAACTGCAGAATTTCCTCAGCGTAGAAATAATTCCCCAGAGACCAAGGCTGAAGTTTGCCATGGCACCAGTAACTTGGTACTTGAAACCAGCTCTCAGCTTTTTCTGGTTATTCAGTTTGCATCATATTTTTCCCCCCACTCTTTTTTACTGTCAGTTAATTGTGGGTTTCTAGAACACACATGTCTCTTGGCCCAAGAAACATGTACCTATGTACGTGTCCTCCTATATAAGGTGAAAACAGGATGCACAGAGGTGTATCATGAGAGAAAGAGGACCATGATTCTCCAGAAAACTTTACTCAATCAGATACACACAGCTCCTGCAAACTATATTTCTGGGGGAGAGGAAGGGTTGAGGGTGGGGTGTCCTTTTCTTTCACAGCATACAAGTGTTTTGGTGCAATTTATAGGAAGAATCAGGATGATGAAATGCAGTAAGGTATTAAATGCATATCTTTCTACAGATGGGAGGGTGAAATACCTGATGGATAATAGTGTATTTTATGGCCAAGCAAGTAACAAAGTAGAGAGTCTGATACACATGCAAGAGTTTCGTGAGCATTTTAAGCCACCAGTGGAGAGTTTGAATTTGGCATTTAGTTTAACAGGAATGAGCTAATTGATTCAAAGGGTATGTGTTAAAATGAAAAGGAAAAAATTAAATTTCTGACAATAAATAATATCTGCCTCCTGAGCAGTTCCTGTGATCCACGAGAGAGCCAGGCATCAGGGCAGTGTAGGGTCCTGTAAGGAGCTTGTTCTGGAAGAAGGTCCAGGTTGTCAGATGGCATCCCTGGGATATCAGCCAGAGGAGTAGAGAGCATTGACAGTAACACTCATAGCAGAGTTTGTTCATCATTCTGTATGGCATGGACTAGGTGGGGTAAGTAGGGTTGTGGAGTGATCCCCTGCCTTTTTTACAGGATATTTCAAGCAGCAGTGATGCACAATGACTCATTAGGCCAAAGGGCACAATAGAGGGTCAGTGTACACATAAAGCTGTTTGGAGACAGAATGATGTGACATAATCTGAGGTAGGATGCTCACTGGCAATTTCATCTTAACTGTCATGAAAATAGGACATGAACACACATATTTATTTCTTGTGCTGAAGGCACATTTGGACAAAGCATAAGAATTGTAATTTATTATGCATCACATTATATATTTTTTGCAATTATGCAATTTATGCTAATGAGATTTTTTACAGGTATTTAGCTCAAAACATCGTAACACCCTGAGATGCTATTACTGGGAAACAGCATAGATGCCTTGATGTTTTTGATGGATTTAAAGCATAAAAAAAAGAAAATTGAGGGTAGAGATTGTTCTAGAAATAAGAAAATGCAATTTTGCAGGAACAGTATCATTTAATGAATTATGTGACTAGAAAGAAATAATATGAGCAAATAATAAATTAATTTTGAGATGCCTAACTGAAAATTCAGAAGGAGGAGCTGGTCACAGAGCGTGCGGATTATGACAGTAGAAGAACTTACATACTGGTAACTAATTTAGATGAAGAACTGGGAGAAATGGCAAATAAGCAGCATTTCTAAAGATTTTTAGTTTGGTAGGGGAGAAAGATCCCTCTCAGATTTATAGAGAGTCCAGCTGGAGAAATGTCCATAGCAGTCAATTCACTGAGAGCATGGAAAATCACACAGCTAGAAAGCATTTGTCTTCTACTTTGCTGTGCTGTGCTGTAACTTCATATGTTTCAGAGCAGCATTTCATACTTCTGATACTCTAATGAGTGTTCTGCTTTGTGACTT
Organism: Erithacus rubecula; assembly: GCF_903797595.1. NCBI lineage: Eukaryota > Metazoa > Chordata > Aves > Passeriformes > Muscicapidae > Erithacus > Erithacus rubecula. The sequence continues at coordinate 77,869,730 of NC_136689.1, forward strand.
CTTATCCTCTATATTCAAATTTCTAAGTAGCTGATCAAAAAGAGATGAAGCTAATAATCTAATGAACTGATTGGGGTTGTAATTAATTGTGCTCATCTGATTAGTCAACAACCAAAGCTGATTCACCTTCCTTTCTTCTCAAGGCACTGCACTGATAATGGTTTTTCAGGACTGCAAAATAGATGCAGGAAGGCACTTGAAACTCAGATGTGACAGAGAGATTGCTTTGTAGGTTAAGGGAATCATCTCACTTGAGCAATCACGATCCTACTTGTTTGTTTCCTCCAGGTTGATAGGATTGCTTATTGCTTGTGGATTTTCTGAAACCTAATCTTTATTCATAAGATTTTTAGAGTGGTAACTTTGCTAAATATAGCTATTTACATTGTTTCTGGTCTTATTTTTGCAATTACCTTTTTGACTGAGTTTTAAAACCAAGGCAATACTTGGGTTCATAAGACCTGAGAAGAAGTACATTACTGATAATGCTTTTAAATGTTTCAAACAGAAACATTGCAGAGACAATGTTTCAACAAGGCAGAGACAAGCAGGCTTACTGAGTTTAAGTGTCTACCAAAGTGTATGAAAAGAATATGCAATATGTTGCAATACCTCATCCAAAACTTTTAGGATTGGTTTAGTAACAACAGTGTCAACTTAAAAATCAGCATATAAAAGTGAAAATTGGAGCATAAAAAGTACAATCTTATGTCAAAGTGGAATCCAAAATTCATTTGTAATGCCATTGTTTATTCTCATATTTATACAACTAGAAAGTCACATCTGAACTGTCATCCAGCCCAAGTAGAATGCTTATTCTAACAAGAGTAAGAAACCAAAATGACAGTGTCATGGTGTCCCATCCCAGGGTCTAAAGTACTTTTTCCTCATACAGATCTCTACTGAGTTACTATGTCTAAAACAGGCTCTATTTTTTTGTTTTTTGTTTTTTTCAAGATGTAGCTTCTCTGTTTGCCTAGAAATGTTTTCACATCCCTTTGTCATCGAACTAGGACAACCCATTTCAGCTTCCATCCTTTCAAAGGGTTTATTTGGAAATATAAAATTACTGGGATTGTACCTCAATCACAGACTTTACTTCTTGTATCATGTTGTAGGAATTTAACAGTTGTGGAACTTGGCTTTTTACTACATGTGTTTGGTTACTCTTAAACTGAATTTGTGTGGCCGGTGGGTCTATTTGGCATATGAACTGTTTTCCATGTAACAGGCTCTTCACTGGATATTTAAATGGGCTGTTTTTTCTGGGAAACTGACTTCTTACTGTTCCATTTGTGTGTATGAGCCACAGAGGAGACCAAGACAAGGACCGACAATTCATGCATTAAAGCACTTTTTTCTTTTATAATTCTTAGTTAAGAGAATTTATGGACAACAGGTCTCAGTGGAATGCAGGACACTCAAATGATTGACAAAGTTTTAATGCAGACATTGGGCTTCAGATCACTTCCTTCTTTGCTTCTGTGAAGTAGTGCAATGACATTCTTTGCACAAAGACTTCCAAGCATGCTGGGGACCCAGTTCTAAGTGCCTTGTTAGAATGGAGCAGAGGATGCTCCAGAGGGTTCCAAATTACAGGTACTGAGTTCATCATTACCTGAGAGAGGGGAGATGGGATGCACAAATTAGTCCTTTAAGAAGGCAGGATATTTACAAGTAAACTTTAATAAAGTATAACCCAAAAATCTGTTTTTCATAGGTTTTGTTCTTAGATTTTGGGGTGGGGATGTTTTTCTGATTACAGAAATTATATTTGTGAAACTTTTTCAAGATGTCGTTGTTGTTTAGGAGTCTCATTAAATAAGGAAACTAGTGTGTTAGAAAAAGCATCATACTTGTATTTTTAATTAACTGTTAATTTTATGTGGTGGTCTGGTCCTTTTCTATTGCCAGTCCCTAGTGCTAAGCTATTTCAGGTAAAAGCTGGCAGCAGGTCAGGAATGTTTTTGGCCCCATGTTGGATTCTGAAGTTGGACTTCTATCATAACCAATTCAGGTGTTGAAATATTTCTGAGTGTATAGGAAAGAGGCTTGTGTGTATTCCTGAAAAGCACAAGAGCTACACTGGGATTAAATCAAGGGGAAAGAGCTGTCAAAACTAAGACTTTTTGGTTTTGTTTGTTAGTACTAGTTGTTCTTAAGATTAAAAAAAAAAGTCAAATACTTCAAAGGATGGCAAGAAATTTCACACACAGAGAAGCTGGCTGAATTCCTTTTCCAAGTTTCAGATATGAATGAAAATCCTTTTCCCCAGCTGTGACTGAAGGAGAGTGATTTTTCTTTACCGCTAAAATTATATTAGAGAAATAACATTCAAACAATTTTATAAAGAGATCTCAGTAGTGTAAGGCATGCTGGTACACTCAGAATAATATTTAAGATACAGTAAATTACTGCCTTTTACAGACAGTATATTTCTTTGTTGCTTACTCCCAACTCCAAAGCAGTTTGTCTGCTTCTTTTCAATTGTTCTTAAGAATGCAGTTGTAATGACAAGTTTTTTTCCTGAGACTATAGCCTACAGAAAATAAAATGGGATATTTTTAGTCTTGTGGAAGTATATTTGCTAGGGCAGCTCATGCAAATCAAAAACTTTCCCACAGACCTAAACATGACAAATAGAGGTTTCATCTTTTAGAGGAGAAGTAGACATATGTACGAATAATCTGAATTATAATATTTTGGAGATTGATTGAATGGTTAATGTAGAGAATGGCAATTAAGAACATCAAGACAGAACAATATATAATCATTTGAAGAAAAGAACCTGATAAACGATAGGTAGAATGAGGTTAATTGAAAACTGTTTATGTCTGAGCAGTTTTTTTCTGAATAAGATAACAATCTGAACAAAGAAATGAAAATGGACTACTTTTCAGTGCTGAGGCATATGACACAGTAATTTTGAGTTTTCATGATGTCCCGAGTAGGTAGCCAGGAAATAAATATGGAATGAGACAGTAATACTTCCTCAGGGCATACTGCTTCTGGCCACGAAGGTGTTTCACTGAGTACTGGTGGGGGGGAGTGATCCCAGCATTTGGCAGCCTCAGTGCCATCCTTCTCCTCAAATATGTCCTGTTTCTCTTTGGTCCATGCAAGGAGTAAGAGCTGTAGAGTCAGTCCTCTGGACAGTGGTTCTGTAGGACAGAAGTGCCTGAGCTAATGCTGATATTTAATGCTGGATCATCAAAAGCTAAAGCTGTTGTATTTACATTCTTGCAGTCATTAAAACATATAGAGCTCCATTTAGCAACATTACAATTGTAAATGGAGAAAAGTGTTTTACCTTGACATGTTTAAACTATTCCCATTATGACCTTCAAAGTCTGTACCACAGCAGCTCTTCCCAAGGGCAGTAAGTGACACAGTATTTCAGCTCTTTCTGAATGAACAGGTAGTGTATTAGGAGCTGTATAAAGAGATGAGCATTAATGAGTGCAGTGATTTTTATGAAGCCAAATACTAAATGTCAGAGAAATTAAATATCAAAACAGAAGTTTGATGAAGGTAGGATTTTTATACCATAATTTAAAACATTACCTCAATACACTATGTGTAATTCTGTGTATTGTAGTTAAATAGAACTGCACATCAGATGAAAACACAGCAAAAGAGGAGAGGGGTGGTGTTGCATTCTAGGCTATAGGAGAGTGGCAAAAAGGATAATGCAACATAGTTCCTTGTGCAATGAAGAAACAAAATAGAGAGAGAGCTTTATTTAAAGAAACACTACACATATATATAGGGTAGTATGTGCAAAACAAAATAGAAAAGACTCATTGGCACAAGAAGGCAACACCTTTTTGAAAACATACTTTCTGCAAAATATCATGAGACATACAGCTCTCATATACCTAGCAGGTGTATAATCATTGTTGTAATTTCTTGTCCTTGTGGAGCCTGAGAAACTCAAGGCTTCGAGATTGCTTTTTCCCTGGTTCCCAGCAGTATCCAGTTAGAAATTTTTCTTTTTTTTTCTTTCAGATAAGGCTATAGCTGATTATACCATGAACTCTAACCAAAATTGTTTATGACAGAAAATTTGGGGTGGTTTTGATTTTGGTTTTATGGAGACAGTCTCTTTGAAGATGTTTCTTGCAGTTCATGTGCTTTCCAATCACGTATCTTTCAAAACTATCAAAATAGCAAAAAATGATGTTGGGAATCAACTAGCACAGAGTTAGGAGTTCACAAATCACATGGAGCAGTCATTAAAAACAATACATTTAGCCTTAGGATTGGACATGCAGAAGCACAGACACCTGTTGAGTGCTTGACTTGGTAGGCTAATTGCTCTGGTGTTTTGAAAACAACAGGTACTGCTGAACAATCAAAGCTAAATCACATTGTCATAGTATATGACAGAAAGGTTAATAACCAAGACTGTATCCACATTAGACTGTCAGATGTTTGTCTAATTGCAAAATATTCTTTTAAAGTGAAAGAGTTACCTAAGAGAGAAAGATCTCTTCTAGGCCAAATTCCTTGCTGACATAGAATGTTTGTTTTTTTTTAGTGTGCCAGTTGTAACTCAGTTGCTCAGTATTCTGAGGGCTTTTCCCTTGCTAGGTATCCTGGGGCAAACATAATCACAGTTGCTATAATATTAATGGGGTTGATGTAATTCTTGATTTATGTGAACCTTTCCCCCTTGCTGTGAAAAATCTCTTTTTGGTGACTATTAAAACATGTAGAAAGATGAAAAAGGTTGAGGCTTTTATAATTAGTTCCTCTTACACAAGACTTCTTGGAATAATTATATACTTGGAAGGCCCCTGAAATTTCATGCTGAAGGTAACTTGTACTGTCCACCTAATTTAGGATATTCTCTTTCCTGTGTCTGTTCTCTCTCATATCACGCAAAAATATTACATATACTACCTATTAAACATACTTTCTCTTTTTATCATGGGGCTTTGAGGAATACCTGTCTCAATTTCACCTTTGCCAAATGCAGAGTATTTGTTTTCTACCACTATTTTGCATGACTGCAGTGAGATCTACAATCTGCAGACTGGTAGCTGCTATATGAAAGAACCTACTTGACATAACTTGAGCATGCTTAGGGAGAGCAGATGTAGATGCTTTAATTCTGTCTTTGAGATGGATAAAACTACCACTGGGAGTAGTGTCAACAGTTTGCTAAATATTCCCACATCCAGAGGTCATGTCTCAGCACACTGGCTTTTGCCTTCTGGATGATCTTTCCATACAAATTAGTGTCCCTCCCCTGTATAAGGCAGGTAATTTTAGTTATCCTAGGTTCATAAGAATATTGCTCTGTACCTCCCACACTTTGTATGAGTTATGGAAGATGACCCCTGAAGCAGAAAGAAATTGCTTGGCACCACCCATCTTCCCCTTCCTCAAAGCCTGGCAATTCCATTGAACAACTAATGCAAGTTCCAAGGTTGACAGGAGTCAGGTGTGTGTTGCACTGTGCACTCCTTTATACCACACCTTTCATATCCTTAGAACATTGGGTTGACATGCCCTAGGTATAGAGGATCATGCCTGCTGATAGTTTTCAGGTGATGATATGATAGTTAGCACATTTTCTCAGTAAACTGAGTTATTTTTAGTTCTCTTCCCATTCCTAAGTAATTAGCAAAGTCAATCTGCCATTTGTTCAGAAAAGCAGTTTGATGAGCTGTGGGTCTGAGCTCTTGCTCTATCTGTTCCTAGTGTCCCTCTCTTGAGAAAAAGCTGGGTTTTGGAGGTCTGACTGGGACCTTCTGACTAAACAGAGAGATTCTTCAGCCCTCTGTATTCTTGGTATTCCTGTGTGACTGGATTCTATTTGAAATTAATTTTACTGGTTTATGGCTCGCTGAAGGAATCCTTACCCTATTAGATTTAAAATGAAAGCCTATAGCTCACATATATTATGAGTAGAGTTTACAAAAGGAATCAAAGTATACAGGGTGATCAAGCTGGGCTGCTTTTAGAATGGAAAAGTATTCTTTCCCTGAAAACTTGTGCATTGTATCTCCACATCCTTTAAGACATCTCGAAAACATGTTTTCACCTGTTTGGAAAATCACTGGAAAAATATGCACTGACTTAGTGGGACTAAGTAATTACTACTATTGTTCAAATTTAAATCTGCACAGTGGCCTGCAAATTCAGAAATGACAAATCATGTCTTCTTCCTTGTAACACTGACAGCTACAGCATGTCCAGGTTGACAATGAGAAATAAGATGGCAGCATGAGATGGCAACTCATGTAATCTGAACTTGTTTATCATTGCAGAACTACGTAGCCTGAACATGGTGATATTAGAGACCCTCTGTGAAGGATCTCAGTTAACAGTTGTTACTTCAGTAGAGGTGACATTAGAATAGCTAGATATTGGGATGTTTTTCTTTTGAAATCCACCAAAATGCTGATGCAAGGTTTGGATTTGTCATGTTTTTTAGCTATTTCGTGCGTAAATAAGAGCACCATATCTTGGAGAGGCCTGTAATAGCTCCAGGTCAGTGCAGAAAGTTAACAGTGACTTTTGTCATGGGAATTCTGAATATCTACCTCTTGATTACAGGAGCAGCTGGAGCATAATTGGGAAGGATGATAAACAGAAGAACCCAACTCAACAGCTCCTTGATATAGAGCAAGAAAATGCATTGTCTGTGCAAGATGTGCCCCTGGTGTGTCTGTATTGCTTTGTGTACAGGCCTCCTATTCTTTGTTTGCTGGAAATGAATGAGGCAGATAGCTTGCAGCTCAGGGACTATAAGTTTGTCTACATTGCTGTCTTGGTGAGGGGGAGTTTCTGGTGAACTTGGAGAGGAACTGAGAGGCTGACAGTCTCTGCAGGCTCTGGATAGTCAAGGTGACATGCAATTGGTAGTGATAAAAAGAAAGGAAAAATCACCTCAATGAGAAGATATGGGAGACTATATCTCTCTGTTTCTACTGGTGTCTAAATCAGTCTATTTTGAAAGTTTGCACTCAGTATATGTAAGTGCAGAAAATAAAGAAGCATGGACACATTATTCTAGTACAGACTTGAAGATCTATCTCTGTTTAAAAGATTCAGGAATATTTCAACTTTTCTTTTCATAGTGGTGCAAAAAAAGGTGCAAAGCTGTGCTGAGACCTCTTCCTCATCATTCTCCTATTTGTGCAGTTGCTCTTGTAGAGCTGGATACAATTTTTTTTATCGTAGAATTATAGGATCATAAAATGATTTGGATTGGAAGGCATCTTAAGGACTTTTGAAATTAAGCACCTTGCCATGGACAGCAGCATCTTCCACTAGACCAGATTGCTCAAAGCCCCATACAGCCTGGCCTTGAACACTAGCAGGGAATGGGACATCCACAACTTGTTTGGGTAACCTGCACCAGTACCTCAATGCCCTCTCTCCATCTATATTTATCTGCCTACCTCTGTCTTTATCTGCCTAGAGGGTAAGAAAATGAAATTTCAGATAGAAGCAAAATAATCCTTCTTATCCTCACTATATACTCCACAGTGCACTTTTCCAGTCCATGATGCTGCTTTTCCTACATATTCTGCCCTTTCGAAATATTAGTGGAACTCTTGCTTTTAGATGGGGGTGGTCTACTCTACTTTAGGTGGAGTCCCCAGCCCTACAAATATAAGGCACAGGCACTGTTTGGGGAAAACCATGTTCTATATTTTTACCTTCTTATTTCTGCCACACAAAAGTAAGTCATAAGTTTCCATCATTTCAAAGGGAGAGAGTTTTTCCTGTTGATGTTGTCCAGACCCTACTTCTAGAAGAAAATTTCCCCATGAACTGTAGGAAAACGCCTCACCTGCTTGCTGATCTCACAGCAGCAGAGAGATAGAGGTGTTGGAGTTCAGGGACCAGAGGAACCAGACAACACAAAACTTGCAAGCTGTTATGAAGGGCAGGCTTCTGATGTGCAATGTGGCAAAAAATGAGGGGTTTCAAGGAGAGTGAATTTGTTTCTAGAGAGATACAATAATTCATTCCAGCACTCCAGGGCTATATGGTTTCTGTCAAGCTATCTGCTGAGGTGAAGGGAACAGTGTTGAATTAATTGGGCCAGTTTGTGTGTGAGAGAGCAGCACTATTTAGGACTGTGTGGGGATGTAAGTATGGATGGTAAATCATATATGTTTAGGGAGCAGAGTCGATTAGGAACCTGCATTGCAGGGGCTGGGGATTGTCCAGTTATAAAACTGTTGTTTTGGAGGAATGAAAATACTGTTGTTTTTAGAATAACAAGGAGGCAGAACAGGATGAAGTAGATAAAGCAGAAAAAGAATTGCCAGGAAACCTAGCCCTAAGTCTTCTCATCTTCCTCCATCTGAAATTCTTTCCCCCTTTTCAGGATTTCTGTGCTTTTTCCATCTTTAATGCAAAGGTATTTGAAAATGGTATAAAATATAGAAAGTGCCTTGCCTTCTTCTCAAATTCAAGGACCAGTGTTCTCCCTTCCATTTCCACACATTAGCATTAAATACATATATATAGGTCTGGTGTGTGTGCTTTTTATGTTCTTTCTTTGTATAAACTTTATTAATGGGGAGAGAAGAGCTATAGATGAGCCACCTCAGCAAAGGGTTGTCTTCCCCTACTGAAGGAGACTGTGAAAAGTTTTATCCCATTCTTGAGATTGCTAATTCATCCATTTTCAAATCAAACCTGCTATGCAAATTTGCATGCTGTTTTTCTCTGGGATACTGTGTTAGCAAATAGAGATTCTGTTTGTATGTGCTCATTCATACATATTTTTACTTTGTGTATCAATACTTTGAACTTTGTGGCACAATATGTTACGCAGTGAATTTTGTTTTAAATGGATTTGTATAAATGTGTTCAGAAGGCCCTCTGGCCACATCTAGGAACACAAGAATTACAATATTATTATAATAATCCAAGGCCTTAAGTTTTGCAATGTAAAATAAACAAAATAAACAGAAGATTGAGGTGTCAATGTTCTCTCAAAATGAAAGAGAAAAGGAAGCACTCATGTAAAATGAGAAGCAAGCAGCAGCAGGTGCTGTATATTGTGCTCTGACAATATTTTTCTCTCAGGTTAAGAGCTCTAACTACTAGGCTATTCAGTTGTATTTGTCAAAACCTCTAGACTTAAAATCCTGATTTATATGTACATATGCACATTTTAAAAATGCTTTCAGGAAGGAAAGAAGGGAGCAAGGAAGGAAGGAAGGAAATTATCAGCCCCTCTCCAAATTTTATTGGGCCATGAGTCTCCCCATGCAGGTGGGCGCATGCTGCTTGGCCACTCAGCCCCATCCTGTGGAGGAGCTGATGTCTTCCATTTGTTCCCCTCTGCGTTACATTTCCTGAGCTCATCCGCAGCTGTCTCCATTATTCACAGCTCTGAGGTGATGAGAGGAGAAAGCAGACGTGTGTTTTATCTGGCTGTGAGCAGGTTTCAGTGGGCAGGGAGCTGTGGAGATAGTGACCCTTGCTGTTGCCTTGCAGGAATGTCAGCTCTGCTGGAGAGGAGGCCCGCAGAAGAATGAGGGAGTGTGATGGCCTGACAGATGCATTGCTGTACGTGATCCAGTCTGCTCTGGGGAGCAGTGAAATTGATAGTAAGGTTTGTCCTCTTTGTCTTTTCAGCAGCACATCCAGGTATTCAGGGTACATGGGGACTCCAAAGAGACAATCTTTTCATGATGCTCTTTTTTAAATGCATTGTGAGGAATGTCTGAGCAAAACACAATTTAGCCCATCTTTTCCTTTTTTTTTTCTACTGAGCTGTTTATTTCAATGTGCTAAGTATTGTATTTGTGTCTACCTGTGTAGTGTGCACAGGTAAGCATGTCATTCTTTCAACTGAATTATTGAAGCAGAAAATATGTTACTGGTTTAAGAAGAGCAAATATATCGTATTCTGTGTAAAGTTCCTTACATTGCCAGTTTTACCTTAAAATTGATTTTCAGTACCCAGTATGAGAGCTAATGAGAGTGAGGTAGGCTTAGAAGGCAAACAAGCAAAAAAAAAAAGGGGCAATTAATAGGCAGTTTTGCAGTAAAACCAACATTATTCCTTCTTTGAAGAGGATCAATGAATGCTTTCAATAACAACTGTGTTAAGATGCCTCATTATGTCAACTTTACTTCTCTTAAAATGCTAGGATATGAACAAGCTTCTCCAGAGGTGAAAGGCACTCCCTAATTAAAAAGACTCCAAGCATTTACAAATTGAAGATTTGTAATGCATTAAAGTATTCCAGAGAAAAGCAAAAAGGCCAGTTTCTTTTGCTTTCAGTACACTGTGCTAAATTAATTACAGTTGCTGCTCTAGGGCAACCTTGGTCCATTTGCAAACCCCTAGGAATCAGCCTTTTATGCAGCAAGGTTTCACAGAGTTGTCTGTGGCTCCCCATGGGTTTATAGATTAGAGAGGAATAATGTCCAGGCATCTCTGGTCACTACCCGAATCAAATAGGTGAAATTTGCCTGTGAATTCAGAGGACGGAGAGAGAAATTAAGAGAGGTTCATAGCATGAGGTGCTGGGTTAACAGCATGGCTTTGGTTTGTTTTTTTTAAAGACATCAAAAAAGAAAACAAAAAACCCTCAAAACACACAAAAAATCCCACAACCCATTAGCCTGTGATCAATTTTCCATTAATAGAAGTTTAGTAGAGGGATGCTTGGAGGACACTCACCCACAAGGCAGGCACAATACCTGGCAGGGTGTTTGCCTGACCAGGGTTTGGGGAAAACTTGGCTGTCACCAGCCCCCACTCCCCCACCCAGACACTTCCTGCAAAGCAGCCCCCAAACACAGGAGTGTTTTTAACTTCATTAGCTTCAGAGTAGCTTAAATGTAGCTAGAGTAGAAAAACTAGTGAACTTGTCCTTAGCCCCCTTATGATGAAACTGAAAACAGAATAAGAAATACAAGGATCCTTGAAAGTCAAGGAGGAGTGAAGTCAGTCCAGCTGTGTGGTAAGAACCAGCTTTCTTGGCTTGTAGGAGTTTACCTTAATAGAGAAGGTGTTGGTTGTATTTGAGCCTTGCAAGTTTGCTTATCAGTTTTTAGATTAAGGTAACATTGTCCTTGTGAGGAACTCAGCTTACGTTTTCCACAATATGAGAATTTTAAATGCAAAAACTATGATTTGTGAAAAGGAAAATTAAATTTTAGTATTCTAATCAACAAATGCAAAGATTCAACTTCAGCATGCTATAACAAAATAGAATAAAATTCATGTTAAAAAAATGAGAGGCAGCAAACTTTAAAAAATAAATGGGATGTTTGCAAAGCTTTCAGCTATAAAAGGTGCACTAAGAACACTTTCTAGACACAGACACACACATACCTATTTCTACATGTGTTTATATATTTGGCAGAAATTTCAAATTAGTACAAGTGTATTGCAAAATTGTGACATTTCATCTATGTTAAAGATTAGATATATAAATATTCCTGTATAGATTGAATTCGATATCACCTCTGGAACTTTGTGTCATCACTAAAAACATATGCTGAATGCATACCTGGCAGAAGTTCATGCTGTACTTGAAATAAAACAAAGTCCCATCTGTTTGCCTGGCTAGTGAATATGGCAGAATACTTCAGAGCTGAAGGCCTCACAGTCACTCCATTCTGAGTAAATGGAGCAAAAGAGCTGGGATGTAGTGGCTATTGCATTTTATCTCCATGGAGCATTAGGAACAGTCAAAATAAATATAAATAGAGAATGGCCTTTTTAACCATGCTTTCCTTGTGTGCAGAAAGTTAAGCTCATATCCTTCTTATTAGGGATAATCAAATGAAATTGAACCAACTCAATGAGTAGGTTTCACGTCTAAACTAAGCTTCTTTTAGACTTGGAGAAATTAGGTTGAATTACAAGATAATTTTCCTCCACTGGGTCTCATCCATTTATGGGTTCCTGCTTGCATCTTCTACTGAAGGCACAACCTATTAGGGGGATAAATGGATGAAAGGAAAAGGCTGTATACAAGGTATCTGTCTGCAGCCTGGCTAGAAGCAGTAAAAGCAGCAAGACAAATTTCTAGTCCTGGTTTGGGACTGGAGAAACATCATATGTTCATGCTAGAAGTACTTGTGAAATGGAACTCAGATCCCAATTTTATGGCAATTTACATGGAATGTTTGCCAGAAAATAGCTTCTTTCTGGTTCTAAAAGGGCAAAACCCAGATTCCATTGCCATTTTCTGTTTGTAGCATTTTCTATTCACTGAGGTGGGAGTTGTCGGACATTTTGAGTGTTCATGTTCTGTTGATCACTTTTAACCTCATCATCTGTTCCACATGGTGCTCCAGTGTGAAATTTAAAACAATTTTAAAACTCCCAGAAAAGTATTTTCCAGACTACTAATTTGTTGCCATAAAAATTTCTGAATCTCTTAACCTATGATTACCTGGGGAACACTCTGAAATGTGCACATAAGACTTGTGCTGGGGAAATACACATGCAAAGATAGATGAAATTCCTTCTGCTTCATATTCAGAGTGAGCAAGGGAATGATTTTAATCTTTTTCTGGTTTTGTTTTCTGCATTTTTCTTTTTGTCATACTTTTCAGACCGTTGAAAACTGTGTGTGCATTTTGAGGAACCTCTCATACAGGCTAGCTGCAGAAACATCTCAGGGACAGCAGATGGGAACAGATGAACTTGATGGATTACTCTGTGGTGATGCCAATGGAAAAGACGCAGAGAGTTCAGGGTGCTGGGGGAAGAAGAAGAAGAAAAAGAAATCACAAGATCAGGTAATGAAAGTTATTTGCAGCTGTGTTGTGAGTAGTTGAAGTGCCCATCATTTAAAATGTAAATAATTAATGCGCTGTATTAGAAATCAAATGCATCACACATAATATCCAAAACTGTTGCTCTTGTTAATTAGCTGAGAGCTTAAAGCAGAATATAGCTCTGGAGTAATGAACTATGTTTGCTTGAGATATTGTACATTATGTGGTGCACCTGGAAACTGTAGTCATGGGTACACTCTGAATGCCATAAATACCATAAAATGCTCTTTGAAAGGAAGCCATTTCTCATGAAAAGTGTAATCTGCATATACTTTACACTGCACTTCCACAGAGCCACGTGTGTGTAGAAGGGCTTTGATGCAAACAAACATCAGGCTTATATATATGCACTCGCTTGCTTCAAAATTAGTCTTGTACCATATCTCTACACATTGGGAGAATACTGTACGGGACTGAATCAAGTAAAATGAGTGAATGATATAAAAGCATTCATATTTTGATATATTTAATGTTGTTACCTAAGTTAAATTGAAAAGCAAAGTCTTGATTGCTTCCTCAAGTTATTTGACAGGTAATATTTTGGGGTGGGTTAATTTTTAAAGTGTATTTATCTCCTTTTTTATCTCATTAAAAATTTAAAATTTGGGGAATGCTGACAATTATATTACAGAGAAAGACACTATTGTATCAGTACACACAGCAAATGGCAGTAAGAATGACTACTGATTTTTGGGCTTTTTCAGACAGCCTGTGCTGGCAGCAGTAAGTTTTCCACCTCTTCGTACACTTAGTCACTTTTTTGCATTGTAGTTTGTTTCTGTTTCAGATTGCTCAAAGAAAATATTTATTTGAGTAAGCAATTAAGTGCATGGGGTATTTGAATAAATTATGTAAACCAGTACTGAAAATATTCCTGAGTTCCTAAAGCCAAATTATGTCAATGTGGATAAGTTATAGCAACATTACTAAGCTAAAACTTGGATACTGAAAAATGCAGCATTCATGACTAGTAAGACTAATTTCACCTACTCTTGTGGTTAAACAACCCATCATCAGATAACTTGAATTTATTATGGTCTTTTGTTGGGATTCCTATATTAGGCTACTGTGAGATTAAAAGTATCAAAGCAAACTAATTTTACCCCATATACAGTAGTCATCATCCCTGTTACTGGATTAACATTTCACACACTGTGCTTGCAGTTATTCAGAGTGCAGGAGCAAAAAATAGCGTGTTTGGATATGAATGCATCACACTGCAACTTGGCTTGCTCTTTGGTGCTCTGTTTACTAACACATGCACACACCATCTAAAGTCTTTTTTAAGTCTTCCTCTTCTATTTCTTCTGTGACTTTTGGATCTCAGATTCATAGTTTTAACTCTGTACTGTTGACTCTTTCAGTGTTCCCTTAGGGCTTCTCTGTACTCTAATGGTTCCCTTAAAAGCATTTTTTTGCTCTCCAGGCCAAAGAATTGAGTTCTGTGAGTGCTCATTTTCAGCATGTTGCATGTGAAAGGTCTCCTCAGAGCTGTTAGTGTTGGCTTCATGGAAGAGTTTAATTTTTTTTTAATACAAAGAATAATAAAATACACATATGTTTTCAGGTTTATGATCACTAGGCTTTTCTATGGCAAGGACATAAATTTACTCTTTCCAGAAACAATTCTGTTGTGCATAGGACTGCTTTGTATTACAAGTATTAGAAACTATTTTCTAATGATGTTTTCTTCTTTAATCTAATTTCCTTTAAATCCAGACATCCTACTTCATCTTACCATATTCAAATTCTCACATGTGGATATTATTCAGTTCAGGGGGTCTTGTGAGTCTTCTTCAGGTTATTTTCACCCCATAATCCTCAACTGTTGTGGAACATTCCAAATGATTTGAAGTATATTATCAAATTAATATATTATCATGTTAACTAGAGTGTCATTAAAAGCAATAGCAGTAAGATCACTGTGCCAGAAAGAGCTCTCCCAAATTACCCTCAAAAATGGAAAAGCAATATTTTTCATGTAACCACATTTATATCGACAGCCTAAAATAACTCCAACTGTCATAAGGGTAAATGTAACTTTTTTTTTTTTTCCCATTTATTTTGCAAAAATAAGTACAGAAGTATGTGCAGAGGCACTTGTCCAGTGTGGACACAATTACCCAATTGTGTAAAATGATTTGTTCTTTCTGCTTCTTTGTCTTTGTGGTTCCTTTAATACTTGAGAGTTTTATATTTTCGGGCAAAGGACAGGGCACAGGCACATCTCTGACACCTTAGTACCAGGGAGTATCCACTCTATTGTTGCTACATTTTGCATCCCCAGAAAATAAGTGTTCAGGGCATAGGTATTCTTTTCTTTTTTGGCAATGCATGGGGTTTTTGAATAACAAAAGTTTTGTTTAAGTCTTTCTCAGAAGATAAGATGTACAAAACAGTGAGGAGAAAAAAAAATGTGCAGATTTTAGTGAATGCAATTTTTAATTTTTCCTATTACACCATTGCTGTAACTTAGTTCATTATTATGTGTATTTTCTTGAACCTCATTTGTGCATTTATGAGCTAGTCTTTACTTCTTGGATAAAAGTATTAGTAAAAAAAAACAGTAGCAAAAGTATTGTAGTTGCAAAAGAAAAACAGCTGTATCATTTTAGACAAAAGATGTGGATGAAGATGCAGTTTTCTGTACTTTAAAAGAAATATCTCACAGAGCAGGAAGTTTGTTTCCTAAACCATAAAACAGTAGAAACTTGATATTAAAGTCACTTTCTCATGGGTTTTCTCTACAATGAAAGTACAAGTTAATTGCTTCTTTTTATGATTTAGGGAGCAAGTATCCCAAATTTTTCTAAGTCATGTTTCAGTTGTAGTCACGTGTAAATTACTTGAAGAAAAGAACAGAATTGAGTGGTACGATGAGATGTGGCTTCTTTCAAAGGCCTTTCAAGAACAAACCAGAGTTTATTTTTTATTAATGACATCAGTTGTCTATCAGTTGTCATAAAGGCAACTTCTGTACATCTTGGAATCAAGTAAGAGATGTGTCTTTGTTCAGATCATAGGTCTAATGACATCTTTTAAATTACTTTATTTAAAGAGTTCCCTTAGGATCACAGGAAACAGTGTTCCCCACATCTCAGAATAAAGGTGGGTGGTGTTAAAAGAGCCTGCAACTATTTCACCAGAGCTGAGAGAGGTCTCTGAGGCATCTGCTTTGTCACACAAATTGAATGTTAGAGGAGGCCCAAACCTTCTGAAGGTTTGTGATAAAATCTAAGCATAGCACTGATTTTATCTATGGAAACACAGCCAAACTTCTCTTCAGGCCTCAGAAAAAATAAGTGAAATTCACCTGACTTCAGTCTGAAACCTCTAGGACTGTAATTCTGTGCTGCTTTGTTAGTTGTTCTCTGCTGCTTACCTGTGATCAGCTGGTACTGAACCCTCACCCCAATAAGCTCTCCAGCCACAGACCTCTTCATCTGACTAGGACCTTGTAGACATCAACCTCTCTTGTATTGTGTTACTCTTCAAATGGAAACTGATTCTTCAACTGCTGAAAATGTTCGTGCTGCTGGCAGGCTCACTGCTGCCAGCAGGTTTATTCTTTGAGCTGTGTGAGAAACAAGGATTATGACAAAAAGCAGTTAAGGCAAATCAGGTGTATGGTCCCACTTCAGTAAAAAAAAAGCCTGTCAGGGAGTTGTCATTAATCCTTATTTTATTTCTTGTTATGCAGCCCATTATGTATACATGTGATGCAATTTCATTTATTTTCCTTTCTTCCCTAAGACAAACTGGTTGTCTTCTTGTTTCATGCTCATCTTGAGTTCCCCATCTGTGATCATTCTTGTCAAACCAGAATGTAGCCCAAAGTCTGTTTTTTGATTGGAAGTGACACTCCTGAAATGAGCCTGACCTTCTTTTTCACCTTCTGTCAGGAGCCTTAAGGTATAACAGCAACATTTCAAGTTATATATCATTAAGAATTGACTGGCACACCTCTTTAGCATGCTTGCTAAATGGCCTATAAATTCTTCATTCTAGATGAAATAGCAGGTTTAAGGCAATAATATTTCAAAAAGCATAAAAAATAAACCTGCCAGATATGTCTTTTCATGTCATGAAACCAGTATTTTACCAAGTATGGTTCATACTCTGCCAAACCACAGCCAGCTAATTGGCACAGAAACAGAGAAATTGTGGCAGCTCCTGGGTTTAACCAAGAATTTGAACTGTGATTAGGGATTAAAGGCTATGTTGCCAATACGATATGTTGTCCTTGCTCAGAAAGAATACTGTTTCCACTTGTTGCTTCTTCATCTTACACGAGGTGGTTATGTCAAATGTTGAATAGCAAGAATCAGCTGTCTTGAGCAATTCCTTACAGAGCTTTTTGAAAACCATTTCTATTTTCTTGCTTACCTACACAGCATCTTCCAGTTACTCTGTGAGCCTCTCAGTGTCATGTATGGCCAATTTGTTTTCAAAGTCAAAACTGCAGGGTTATTAAATATAATTTGTATTTATCAGTTTGTGGAATATACTGCAAAGCCAGTTAGCTTCAGCTTCCTGTGGAGAAAAGAAGAGCATGCAGTGACATGCCAAGGACTGTTTTCCCAGCTTTAACTCCATCCTCCTTCATTTGGGAAGGGTCTGTTTTTAAGCAAAGAGAAAATGCACAAATTGAATTCTTTTTTTTTTCTTAGCTAAGCATAATATTAAAAAAGTTTAATAAAGGCATTGGCAATTATTTTAAGAGTGTAATGTATAATGTAAAGTACAGTTTAGATTTATTAATATCTGATATTAATTATAATATTTCAATACATTGAAATGTTTTGAAAGCATTTCAAACCCCTTTTCTATAATTGTAAATGTTGTTGCATCAAACTGGGGAGGGTGCCATTATTTTTGCAATGAGCTCTGCTCTCTCCCACCATGCTCCTGTGAGTCTTTGTATCAGTTTAACACCTGCATTTATATTCACCACCCTTATTTAGGCCTGGATATATCTAAACTGAAGTTTGACTTGATGTAAACAGTGGTATTCCTGCCTGCTTAGTGTCAGCTGCATGGATTCTGAAATCAAGCTCTGTGACTTGGATGTATTTTTGCTGCTGAATTTCTGATTTCTGCTCTTGACAGCATTGGCCAATTCACCTCTTGAACCAAAGTGTCCAAAAGAGGTTATTGGACTGACAGGTCTAGAGAGAGCTGGCAGAGACTGTCACAGCCACTAAGACATGCACACTGTCTTCTTAGGTGGCCTGTTAATTTAAGTCTTTGGCATTTCTGAAATGGTTTTAATAAGCAGTGTGTAATTGCTTATATGAATTTTGTCACTGCTGCTTCAAGGTGCATAACTACAGTGTTATCAGACTATCCCAAATGTCTGGGGTCGTTGGAGAGAGGTCTAGATGGTTTTAGACATTCCTGGGGTTTGTTTTAATTTTTTCCTAGATTTTTTTAGTAGTGGTATTTTATATATTTAGTAGTAGGTATTTTGTACAGATTGGGGGAAGGAAGTATTCACATGTAATAAATTAAAATAAAACACTGTTGTTTTGTTATCACAGGAAAACCTGTTGTCATGTGATACCTATTTAAAAGCAAACCCCACCAATTTAAGATTGTTACTATGAACCTCAAAATCTGCAGAGTGTACTTTTCTTGCTGAGTTGAAGCCTTCCCACATATTTAGTACATTTGCACTACAAATATGGATTTACTTTCATTAAAATTAGACAGGTGGTAGATAATCTGTTGTGCAGTACAGGAGAGCATCTCAATGAGGAATATTTTTTTCCTCTCCTTACAATTATGAAAATTTGGAAATTTTGTTAGAGTACTCTTACTATCAAAAGTCTGTTGTTCTTAAAAGATCTTGGTATTTGGGTTTTTATTTTTCTTGCCTTTCATCCATTTTTTTTGCACCAGTCTCAGGAAATGAGAGATTTGTATCTCACCCACGTAACAAGCAGTTTGTCAGCGTCAACCACAATATATGTGGGTAATTTCAGCTGAAGGAGGGAAGCCTGGAAGGAATATTTGTTTATGACTTTTTTTTTTCTCCTTAGTATAAGCTAGGAAGAGTAATTGCATGTTGGTCTCTTTTTCAGAAACTCCTACTGCAGCCTCAGTCTATTTTAAATAGACCTTCCTGATCATTCCTGATGGGCTGCAACAGTACAGTAACTCTTCCAGTAATTTCCTGGGTGGAGGTGTTTACTGGGTGAGGATGCTGCCTCAGCTCATTACAGCTCATTAATATTTAGCAATGCAAACTGCAAAGCAATTTCTGCCACCATGCCTTAACCCCTGTTTTAGATATGGACTCTAATACCACTTGGGGAAATTTTTTTTTTTTTTTTTTTTTCCTCAGGTGATTGATATTATGAATTACAAAATAAATGAATGAAGATCAGGCAAATATCATTTGCAATGGCTTCTTTGCTTGCTTTTGTCAGTTCTGCATGCCCTGCAACAGTTGGGCTATGCAGCTTCAGGTGCTGGTCTGAGCTACACAAAAGACAGCAGAAGCCACTCACTCAGCCCTACAGTGAAGAGGCTGCCCTAGGCACAGCAGATGTTGTGGTTTAGCCCCAGTCAACAGCCAAACCCACAGAGGCTCGCTCAGTGGGGTGGGGACAAAGAGGAGTGAGAGTGAGAAAATGCCTGGGTTGAGGTAAAAGCACTTTAGTGGGGAAAGCAAATGCCTCACATGCAAGCAAAGCAAAGGAAGGAATTCATTCATGCTTCCCATGGGCAGGCATGAACACTTCCCATCTTCAGCCATCCCCTGGAAAGCAGGGCTCCATCATGCACAAAGATTTGGTTAAACAAACCCCATCCCTCCAAATGTCCTCCCTTTCTTCTTCTTCCCCATAGCTTTGTATTCTGAGCATGACACCATGTGATATGGAATGTCCCCTTGGTCAGTTGGGGTCAGCTGTCCTGGCTGTATTCCCTCCCAACTATGTGCATCCCTATTCTCCTCTCTGGTGGGGTGGGATGAGGAGTTGTGTTAGTGTTACTCAGCAGTGACTAAACATCCCTGGGTTATCAACACTGTTTCCAGCACAAATCCAAAACTTGGCCCCACACCAACTACTGTAAAGGTAATTACCCCAGCCAAAACCAGCACAGTACAGTGAACAGTCACACTCACCCTGTACAGCCACAGCTGGGCACACACTGCATCTGAAGAGCAGTGCAGGACCTTCTCCAGGGTCACTGAATTTCCTGTGCTTTCACTGCACATGCATGTGTGCTACCAAAGATTTTAATCATTATTACAGGGACTCTGAGGCATCACAGCATCTTGGGAAGAAGGTCTTCCCTCACAGTTGGTGATAAATTAATGCAATCATGCTGAAAGTGAGTTGCAAGAAGGGCAGGGAAATGCAGTAATTTGTCTCCTTTCTTTTTTTTTAATGTTTTCTCATTACTGGGCAGAATGGCAAAACAACATTAAATATTTATTTATCTGCTAGGTAATTTCTAGTGCTTTATATGTACCAGCACAGCATGAACATGTATATAGGACTCTGTTTATGTCAGCTGATTTTCAGTAGTCCTTGGGATTGTGAGAGTGTAAATAGCTGAGCAGAAAAATAAAATTATACCCCCACATTGGCATATACCCCCTCATATGGGTAGATCAGATACATTTGATGCATTTCATGTGCTTTGTCCTTGAAATAATATACCCTGTGCAAACACTCTTCAGTTGCATAATGCATAATTTGTGCAAGTTGGAATGCGACAAGTGAAGACTTGAATTGGTGCCCTTGGACATCTCAAGTCATTCATTAGTGGACTTACAAAACCTAAACTTCATGTGAGGTCAGATTTGACCTGTAAGATATGTCTCTCATTTGTTTTCCAAAAAAATCTGACAGTGTGAATGATTGAATTCTGAGAGTTAAAATAAGAAGCAGGCTTTAATGTATTTTTTATGAGCTGGAAAGAACTCATTTCTGGCAAGGCTGGTGATTTATAAGGAGGAGACAGAAGAACTGAGTCACATGCACTGAAAACAATCTCTTGGTTTAAAAGCAGAAATTTATTAAAAATTTCAAAGACACAGTCCCATTACAGTGTCATGTGAAGGCATTGTTTCTCCAGAAAGCATTTGTCCTCTACTTTCTCAACCATCACTGGGCATTGCCATGCCAGTCCTTTTAAACTATGATATCATTTGTCCAGCATAGTGAGTTTCACATCTGAGCTGCTTTTTGGTAACTGGTCATGTATATGAAATGGTTCCTCTAGCTTTCCACTTTGGTGTTTGTTCTTCTTCAGTTTATAAAAAAATAGCGTGCTTCATTCCTAAAGCTATTATTCAAACAAAACTGTTGAAATTGAGTTAGATGTTATTGGGGAAGATTTGATTGATTGTCCCTTAAAATATATATATTTTATTTTTAAAGTTACTGTAAGTAAAATTATGGTCGATACTTCCTGAAAACAAGAGGTTCTAGGTCTTTTCCCAGGGCAAGTATTATTGTACATTCATAACTAGTTAAATTAACTGTTGCAGATTTAAACCAGGAATTAATCTGACTTATGCTATATTTGTATGTTTAATAGATGTTTAATGTTATGGTACAGATTTTTTGTTTTTATGGACACAGTAATCTCTAAGCCAAGGTACTGAAAGATTTACTTTTTAGTGTATTGTGCAATGTGGACATGACCGAGGTGTTAGAAAAGATATTTTATTAAAAAGTTAAGGCTTGTTCCTGACAGTGGCATTAGTGCCATGAATTAATAAAATTTCCTTATCTGTACAGAACAAAAAAAAAAAAAAAAAGAAAAAAACAAAATAAATAATTATGGATTTCCATTTAAAATTGTATTGAAAGTGCATTCCACATCTTCTTTGGTTTAAAAGGAAAACACAAAGTCTGTGTATTTTCCTTTGAGATGTTTTATATGTAGGTGCAAGTGTTGTGTGTTCCACTGGAGAGGAGAATCCCTGTCCTCCTGGAATAAAGTATTTATTTCTGGTAAGAGTGGGTTTTGTGCAGTAACCTACCCATTGTTCAGGTTTAAATATTGCACATTTTGAATCTCGGACTTGGGTTGTTTTTCATGGCAAAACTCTGTGTGAGGTGAGAGGAACAGTGTGTTTCATGAGAGCTGGTTCTACCAATTGCATTGGAGTCTCAGACCCCACAGCTGGCTGGCTGAATAGCTCCTGCACTCTCCTTGTGAGAAGCCAGAAGTTGTGTGATTGTGGAAGACTTGTCACACCTCTGCCTTTAATGGGATGGAGGGCTCATGCCTGGTATCATTTTCCATAGTAGCATTCTGTGTTGTTTTTCCTCTCATGGGATGAGAGAGAATGGGGAGAAATGAAAAGGATGTGAGAAGAAAATCTCCCCATGCAAGTTCTAGATTTGCCTCTTAGGATAATGTTCATTGGGTTGTTCCCACTCAAAAAAAATACATGCAGTGTAAAGTGTTTTTGTTATGTCAGCTAGCTAAAACATTGGGATTTCTGCCAATCTTACAGCTTGTCTGTAAGGAATGTTGAGTAGGAAATTTGGTTCATCCGTGAAGAATCACATGATGTGCAAAAATTGAGAACATCTGTTTATGGGCAGATGCCCTCACAGATGTTACAGTTTCAACTGAGGCAATTCTCAAATGTATTTCACTGTTCCTTGCTGACAATCTGATTTGTGCTTTCCAACAGTGGGATGGCGTAGGACCTCTCCCAGACTGTGCAGAACCACCCAAAGGAATCCAGATGCTGTGGCACCCTTCAATAGTCAAACCCTACCTCACACTTCTTTCTGAGTGCTCAAATCCAGACACGCTGGAGGGGGCAGCAGGGGCACTGCAGAACTTGGCTGCTGGGAGTTGGAAGGTAGGAATATTAACCCAATACATATTTCCTCTTCAGTTCTGAAACCACCCTTCAGTTGACTGCAGGTTGGTGATATAAATGTATCTAATTGCTTCTGGTGGTGGAATAACCTTCTGTTCTCATAGAACTATCTGAAGTCAAGTTTGAGGTAGTATTTCAAGTCCTGGGTAGTCATATCATAGCAAATGTCAGCATACAGCAGCAAAGATCACATCAGTCAAGTCAAGTATGAAAAATTGCCACTGAAAACCAATATCCAAATGTGGAGAATGAGGAGATGCAGTTCTTTGTGAACCTGGGTGTCAGAGCCATGAAAAATGAGCCAAAAATGCCACCACTGGCAATCAAATGAAACCATATTGTTTTGTCTCTGCAGAAACTGATTGACATTCTGTCCCTTAGGAGAAGCCAGAGCAAGATATAAATGATGTGACACCAAAACAAGTAATCTTAGCACCTACTTTTTTAAAAAAATAAGGCATTATTAAAACACATTCATAATATGATTAATTATATATGAGTGAGCAAAGATGCAATCAAGGCGCTGTACTCTGGCTAATCCTATTTTTCTATAGGAAAAAACTATATTCAAAAGCACCATTTTTCTTGTGTATTATTTGCAGTATGTCAAGTAAAAAATTAAAGAAAATACTTGCAGTTTTAGAACAAATCAGTAAAATTCAAGTTAACATTGAACTTTGTTTACTTTTTGGGGCAACTTCCGTGATGGTAAACTAGTTTAATTGGGTGAAAGTACTCTTTAATCCTATGGTGTAACTATATTGCATTGATTTTAAATTAATTCTCAGCAGGAATTTTTCTCTTTACAATAAAAACAGTCATGTTTGGGAAAATGCACTGATCAAAGTTATGTCTCAGAAGGTATCCTATTGGGTTTTAAGCAGTTGAGCATTCATATGTGATATGTAAATACCAATTTAATTAGGCATTCATTTTGAAAGGTTAGCGCTGACACTAAGAGTTTGTTTCCTTTTTCCCATAAAGTTTTATTGGAAGTTGGGCTGGCACACTCACTAGCTCTTCCAAAGCATATGATGGTTTGTTTTTTTACAGTTGTGTTCCACCAGACTTATGAGACGTCTTCAACTGTTGTAATCAGTGGCATGTAAAATGATTTAACAAAATATCTACTTGGTGGTTTTTTTGTCCTGTGTAAGCACTGTGCCTGAAAATCATTATGGTTTTATTATTCTCATGTTATAGACTGTTTCAGATGGTGTAATCCTGGCAGAGAAATGTAATAAATGTGTTCTATCCATCTGGGAATGGGTGTAGCCCTGGTCCAAATGAGAAAACAATGCATACATGTTTGCCAGGACTAATAGAAGTGCTAAAATCCAAGTGGTGTCCCTTCTCTCATTTCTAATAAATCTGTATAGCCTTTAGTTGGCAGAAGTGTACAGGGAGAGGAAGGGAGGCTCTGCAGAGCTCTTTGGCGAGTGCTGGCTTAGAAAAACTGGTTTTGGACTTTAATACTATCTGTGCTGATACCATGGGAAAAGCTGAGTTGTTCTCATATTGCTCTATTTTTCTAAAGATTCCCCAATTCTATTACAAGGGATGTGCAGACACAGAATGAATATCCTTAATTTCACATGTCATACTAGCCATTTTTGTGAGGAGAGTAATCCTCTTTGGGGATTACATAAGCATTGATGTTTCCACCTTTTGACCTCTCCTTTCCACTGCTGCAGTTCAGATACAAAATGACTGAAATAAAAGATAAAAACTCTTAAAAGAAGAGGTTATTCCTAAGAGACATTTAATTTTTTTTAGTTCCTCCAACAAATGGTAATTGTAAAAGGAATGTAAATTATTTTTTTACTTGAATTCTTTCAAGAAGAACTTGATGATGGAATAAAAGAAGAGCAAACTGCATGAAGATAAACAATGTTGCTATTAATATTAATAGCAATAGCAGTTGTGAGCTTTTTTCCAATTAGCATTATTTTAATGCCAGAAGAATCACAGACTGTTTGAAGCACCCAGCCTACCAGGTATGCTCACACACCACAGAAGATACAGTCTTTTCTAGAAAAAAAATGAAATGCAGTTGATACACTTGCATAATTCTTTCCTAGCTGTTTCACCCTTTTGGTTCCTCTGGTACAAAGCTGTCTAATCCTCTTGGGTGGCCAAGGGTAATATTTTAACACTGGCAGTGCTTAGCCAGTGTTATTACAGAGGGAAGTGAGCAGATAAAAGGAAGCCTGAGTAATTTTAAAAAAATAAAAAGTTGTATAGGGGATTTAGATAAGTGTCTACCACTAGAATTAACAGATGATATGTGTCTAAATCCCCTAGACTACTTTGGAGCATTTCAGGCACAAAAAGAAAGCATCAATATGTAGCTTTAAGGATTAATAACTCAGAAGGGCTGAAAGTTTTCATTATTTCAGGGAATATAGTTTCTCAGGGATGCATTCACATAAAATCAACACATGCACATGGTGAAACATAATCTGTAGGACATTTTTAACACTGCTTCAGTTGCAGGAATTCCTTCTAAGCCCTAATACTAACATAAAAGAAAAATGTGTGACATACTTATATTTACGTACAATTTTTCTATGTCAAAATGAAACACTTTGGACTAAGGTTCTTGACATATATTACCCATCTGTGAAGTAAAACTTGGGAGTTTTTTATAATGACTAATGAAATATTTGGTCAGTGAAATTATTATTTGACCAAGCTCAGTCTGCAACAAATCAAAAAGGGTCATCTTGGTGGCAAATATATTAAGAGATCCGAATGAAGGTTTGTCAATAAAACAGGATGCTGATTCTGAGGTATGAGGAAGAATATTTTCAATGTGAAAATTTCACCTGGCATAATATATGACTGTGTATCTTGACTTTGGTGTATATTCTGGTTTTGAAAAAGATTAACAGCTTGTATATAAAGCAGAACTCATTTTGGAAGACACTGTTTCAGATAAACACAGACATTTGTTCATCTCACTGTTCTGCATCAATATGTCATCACATAAGGAGGACACTGGTATTGGAATCTGAAAGAGAAGAACCTCCTCTGTCATAGAAAATCACATGCATATCCTCACAGAGATATCTTTTTTGTTCACGTGCTTTCTTGATGCATCTGTGAAAAACAGGATTAGCCCTTCTGGAATAATATTTCTGGAGACAGCCAATATGTAAGTCTTTTGGAAAGACTGGACAAATTAACATTTTCCATGGCTGCCAGGGTATCACATTGCCTAAGGCCTAATTGCTGGCCTGCACAGTGCCCTGTGACCCCAGCAGGGGGTCACTGCATGTCCCCCTCCTGGCAGGGTTTGTGGCTGCCAGTACTGCCCACTCCAAGCAGAGTGCTGCTGCCTGACAGCAATGGGGCAGTTTGTCAGCCCTGGATCTGCACCCACCTTCTGCAGAGCTCCACTGCTACATCTGACTGTAAGAAGTGCTGTTTTAGAGAAGTCATTGCTTCCCAAAACATTTTATCCCATCAATCACAACCATGGTATTTTCACAGTATCCTGGACATCCTGCAGACAGAAAGAACAACACATGGCCATCGGTTTTGGCTTTGCTTCCTCTCATTGCCACTCTAAAGATTTTTTTTTTTTCAAAGAATAGGCTTTTTGTAATTATGCTTAATATTAACTTGAATATTAAAGCTGCTTAGAAATATGAAATAATAAAACTAGGGAAACACATTCCTCATCAATCTTTGCTGGAGTTTTCCCTGAACAAATAAGGTTTGAGACATGCCTTTGGAAGCAGTGCAAACTCTTTATTTCCCATTAGGTATTAACTTTCACTGGGAGCTCTTTTAGTTTTTGTCACCACTTGATTTGTGTTTAACCAAATTTGTGCAAAAATGTAGAATAAGAAAAAAGGAGACTTTCCGACTCCCTCAGCTCTATTCTGAAGACAGTTTCCTGCTTCTTAAGAAATCTCTCCCACTATAACTCTTCAAACCAGAAGTTCTTTCTGCAACCTCATATAATCTTTTTTATGCCGTGGGTAGAAAAAATTACATGGTTTAAAATTACAAGAGTGATCCTGTAAAAGATTATCTTTTTATATGTAGTCTGGCATTAGTACTTCTCCTCAGATGGTAAAGATAAAAGTGCTGAGGTCTTTTCAGTTTTCACCTTGGTCAATTGGCTATTAACACATTAAATCTCCTGAGCCTGTAAAAAGTTATATGCAAAATGTCCTCAAGTTAACAATGTCAAGCATCCAAGGTTATGTCCCTTCCGAATAAAATTTCCCTCTCAGGAAGAAAGGAAATATTAGGATGTCTGCTTATTACTCCATCTGTGTATATGTATCTGACAGCTGAATTTAGGCTGATGTCAGTTTATCTGCCAGACATATTGCAAGACCTGTGGCTCTGAACTCATAGAATCATGAAGGAGCTAAGGTTGGCAGGGATCTCTGGAGGTCATCTGGTCCAACCCCTGCTTCAGCAAGGCTGCCTAGAGCCATGGTGCCATGCTTGGAAACATGTCCAGATGGTTTTCTGAATGTATCCAAGGCTGGAGACTCTACACCTCTCTGGGCAACCTGTGCCAATGCTCAATCCCACTCACAAGTAGAAAAGCAATTCCTGCTGTTCTGAAAAAGTCTTTTTGTGTTTCAGTTATTGCCCATTGCCTCTGGTCCTACATTACCTTTTCTATTGATGCAGTTGGTAACTCAGTGTTATCACCACAAGTGGCATTTCCTTCGTTTTGTCAAACTCTTAAAAATAATTTCTTTCTGATGATCCTTTAAAAAATACTATCATGACTTACATAGGTAGTGCCTATCTTTCAAAAGCAAGAAACAAGATTTACTCCATTTCTTCTAGCAGCACAAGGGCTTACATTGGAATAGATAGTACACCTGCTCTGGGCCTTGGTTAGTTCCTTCTGTGTACTCAGTCTTCTGTCTCAGTTACTTTACAGGCTATATGAACTCCCTCATCTGCTTTAATGACAGGATGGCCAACTTCCTTTTGCACACTATTGCTGATACAGGCCAGGATGCCCTTGGCCTGCTGGACCACCTTCTGACCACTCTGGCCCATCCTGTAGCACTGCCTGGGCTTGTGATCCAAGGGCAAGAGGAATAGGTACCTCAGCCTTTTCCTCATCCTGTGCAGCAATAAAGGAATGAGATTCTCCTTAGCCTTCTTTTTATTGGTTCTGTATTTATAGAAACATCTTTGTTGTCTTTTACAGCTGTAGCCAGATTAAGTTCTAGCTGGACTTTGGCCCTTCTGATTTTCTCCCTGAACCCTCAGAACATCCATGTAGTCCTCTTGAGCTCTCTTCTTCCAAAGGGGAGGGAAAAACTCTGCTCATTTTTTCCTGAGCTCCAGCAAAGCTCTTTGTTCAGCCAAGTAGTTGCTTTTCCCCACTGGCTCATTATTTAGCATAAGGGATGACTTGTTCTGTCAGCAACAGGAACAAGCTTTTAAGATTTCCTGCTTGACAATTGTCTAGCCTTCCTGGACTTCTTTGCCCTTCAGTAGTCTCCCAGGATAGTCTGTGAGCCAGTCTCCAACACAGCCCAAAGTTTGTCTTCTGCAAGTCCAAGGTGTCAGTTCTGCTGACCCTCCTCCTTTCTTATCCTTTGACTGTAACATGAGGAGCACGTGCTGGTTTGTTGAGGTCAGTATCAGTCTCATGAAATTACAGCATTCCTTGGCTGGCTCTTTCTAGCTCCTCTCCTTTCTGTTCCATGTTTGATCAGTCTCAGCAAGAAATGAGGAGGCTTTTTGGTTAGACTACTGAATGTCCCTGCCTTTGATCCCTAATATACAGGTACAATACCCATCTGACTGGGGTTTATGGGTCATTGGCCTGATCTCTTGAGATAGATTAGATGCTATCTTGGTCTTTGTTCCTTAGACAAGCAACTGCATTTATTTTGTTAATTCCACACTAGGGAAATCTGACTCTCATAGGAGCAAGAGCTCCATTAAGTAAATTATTAGATAAGGAAACTGAAAACATTAAAGGGACCAATTTAGACACAAGGTCAGTGCAGCTGCTTCAAAGAGTAGTATGAGAAAGAGTTTCAAACTCCTTACTATCCAGACACTTGAAGATAATGAGTAATTATTTTCTAAAGCAACAGACATCTAGGTTATCAATCTTCTCTTATCAGGAAAGGACATACTGTGGGTTCCTTGCCAGACTTCTCTGATGACTCTAGTTATTTCTGTATTAACCCTCTGAAGTTTCATCAGACTGTTCCATGAGATTTTTTTTTTTTATTGCAGTGAAAAGACTTACTTTCATTTTCTCCAAAATAGTAGTATTATGAATCTTTATGTGATAGGATGCAGAAGACCACTTACAACATCCTATGTTATCAACAAAGTCAATTTTTTTAATAACCAATGCTTTATTCTGTAAGAATTCCAATGCTTTATTCTGTCAGGAATTCTTACCTGGGTAAAAACACCTCATAAATGAAATGAGGCAGCATCAATTGTTAAAGGGAGATGTATGGCTCTAGAGGACAGAAGACAAAATTGAAGAGACAAGATGTATTTTAAAAGCAAGACCTGCTGCTGCAAACACTTGTATCACAGACATCATGAGGAAATCACCATATCTGTATGTTGAACAGGGGCACAGTAATTCATAGTGACTTCATGTTCAAAGTAATCCCTTACTATATGTGGTTTTCTTCCCATGAAATGTGTCACTTTTGTCTCAGATCTTTTCTTTTTTAATTATGTTGGTTGCAATGTTTGGAAAACTGATTGTGAAAGTTCTCAGATAATTTTGGAAACACAATCCCTATTTGTACTGCAGAATTAAGACTGATGAGGTGCAGGGGCAGTTCCTCCCTGTTTTACCTCCCTGTTTAAGATAACTTCTGTTAACACTCTTTCATTTTTCTCTAGTTTATTTATTTAACTTTGTATCTTTACCCACTGTATTTTTTTCCTTCCTCTTTAAGCTTGACTACGTTTGTAGAGCAAGAGAAGAGTAACCAGTTAATACTTTTCTCTTGTCCCAACACAAAGATATAGAGAACTGGCTGGTAGTGTACCAGAAGGGATCATTTCTGAGGACAGAACACTGCAGTCAGGGGCTAGAAAGTCCTTGGGAAGTCTCTTTCTGCTCTCTTCAGAAACTGCAGAAAGTTAACCAAGATTTCAGAGCTTTACTCTCCGTCAGGTCGTGTGACTTCTTAGGGATCCCAACAGAGTTATGTGAGTAAAGTAGATCTGTAATTTTTTCCTGATAGGATGTTACATTGAGTCTTATCAGACAGAGAGGAATGTTATTCTTTGATTACTCATTGATCTTTGGTTATTCAACATGCAGTTCTCTTTCATGGTCTGCTATTTTACTGCTGTTAGCATGGACTCTTCCTAAGCCTTTCTTAGCAGACCTAAAGTATCTCTAATCTTCCTGGTACCCTAGTTTGCTGAATATTTTAGTTTGCTTTGTCATGCCTACTTCCCTGATTTAGCTCCCATGTTGTAGTTTACATCTCAGCAGTTCCCTTTAATATTCAGTAACTCAGTAGTCTTTGGTCACAGTGTTGAACTGTACCAATACAATCCAAATTCTGAAAATTCTAGTCAAAGTTGAAGTATGTGATTAAATACTCTGCAGATACTTCGGGAACACTGATGTCAATGGCAGAAAAGTGAATCCATTCAAAATGTCAAGTGTATACTGTTGTTGGTAATCCTTGGATTTTAGAGGGGAATTTATTTTGGTAGCTTTTTTCTCTCTCAATTTATGATGGAAGTTTCTTCATTGTTCAGTTTGGTCTCCTGTGTTGTTGTTTCATAGCAAAATAAAGAAAGCCATATGAAACACCAAAAGGAGTTAACTAAATAAATGCTTTTCAATTTTTCTGAAAAATATAAATGAGTTTTATCTAAAGTAATTACTCTTTTCTTGAATTTCAGCCTAATATAATCTTAAATCCCAGGAGGCATTCACTTCTGCAAATGGTAACTAACAAATAAAAAAGTAATTTGCAGGTTTACTCTATTTTTCTACCTAATTACTGTAATGAAAATAAAAGGAAACTACTAATGAAAGTGGACATAGAGCTCTACTATGTACCTTCAAAGTGATGTGTGGTAGTTATGCCCCCTGAATTCCTTTATTGGTAAAGTGTATTCATGCACAGACTGTGGCTCCTTTGCTTGTCTCTGATAATTTAGCCTCAATCTGATTCAACAACAATGACTTTATTTTATTTTCTAGCTGCTTGTTCCCGCTAAAGTGTTTGCTGTTCCCACAGGAATGCTTTTGCTTTACAAGCTGAACAGCTATTTGATCGTTGACACTGCCAGTGATTTGTGCAGTAACAGGATGATTAAACGTATTAGCAGAGTGCCTCATTTACTTACTGATAGGCAACAAACCCTTTGTCTCTTTTCTTTTTTATGATTTTTCATCTCTTCGCTTTTATACTTCACTGAGCTCATATTAGCAATTGACCCAGAGTGTGGAAATGCAGGCACTCCACAATGGCTTGAGGCAAACGGAAGGATCATCAGTATACACAAGGCTGAATCAATTTCTCCATTCTCTGCAAGAATGAAATAGCCTTCTGAGGCATCTCAATTTGAGCTTTCCTGAAATCCACGCAGCACAGCGTAATTGCTTGCAGAGACTTGTCCTAATTGGCAGCTTAAGGAAAGAGAACCAGACAGTTCATACCATTTTCCACATGGAAGGTTCTCCAGAGACCGTTGAAACAATTAAAAGCATTTCTCTCTTTCTGCCTAAGGTTCATTATTTGAAACAGCAGATGAAATTATAGCAATTCACATATTGAGGAGCCTGTGTGCTTTTCCCAAAGTGGATGACATCCTCTGGAAAAAGATAGCTTGGGAGGGAGAGGAGTACACAGGGGAGAGGAGAGGTTTTGTACATAACTTTTCTGTAGTCCTCCTCCCATTGTTTTATGTGTATGTGTGCAACTGTAAAACATTATATCTGGATCATTCCCCTGTGAAAGCTTGCAGCTCTATTTTTTACTGTTGTAATCAAATTAATCGGTTCTTTACAGATCCTGAAGGCTTGCATGTCATCTATTTAGTAAGGAGGTTTATATTTTTTCTTTTTCTTTCATACTGAGTTATATCAGTGCTTCTCCTACAATATCTCCTACTCTCTCTAGGTTTAAAAGCAAAACATTCCCTAACTTGTTCCTCTTAAACTTTTGGGTTGGAATGGATGATGAAAATACTACATCCTAAGAAATGTGTTGTAAACTTGGCTGTATAAACAAGTGCTTATGTTTTCTCTGAGGTTTTAGTATGGAGGGTTTTAAATAGTAGTGAATAATCTACAGGATCATTTTTGATTCTGCTTGGTATTGAATAGACGCAGATAGGCTTTTTTCTCTCAAAACAAACACCCCCACTGGCTACCTTGTAGCCCATTTTGGGATGCTACATCTGTGATGTACTTCTGCAATGAACAACAGCATCTTTCAGAATACTCTCAGCTAGCTTGAACTCTCACCTCAACCAGACAGGCTCACTTCTTTCTCAAAATATTCCCACTGCTACTTTGAACCCTCATGCTGGTGGTCACCTTGTAATCACAGCAGACTCAACAGATGCTTCCCCTGGGAGAGATGTACAAAATACAGGATTTTTTAAGTGCAAGGAGGTATTGCTCATTTGTCAGCTGCAGGTGAGAATGCATCTAACTGGCAGGTAAATACATATTTATTAAACCAGGAAGGTAAGGTTAGAAATATCCATTTGTTGTTTCTATAGCATCCTTTATATTGAATATCCCATTAAAATAAAGGTATGGGAAAGAAACAATTTTTCAGAAAATACTGCCTGTTAAACCCATTTATCCTTAAGATCTGTTTTAGTTTTTTATCTGATGGTCTTCCTATACACTTGTTCTAGAGAAGAGACTGGAGGAGAGAGCATAGAATAAGATCAACCAGGAGTCCTGCTTATCACTTATGTCCCCTAAGCTGTTGGCTTTGCTGCACAAAATGACAGCACATTTATGTTTTAGACACATTATTGTACTCAAGAATGCTGAGAACCCCTTGTCCAACTTAAATGACTAGAAAGCTTATCATAACCATTATCACTTCCATCTACAGCAAAATCCAGCCAACTGGCTTTTGTATGCACAGTTATTACAGAGAAGAATTAATAAAAAAGTACTCTTTAAATACTTGTTATATTCTTTTTTCCCAGTTTCCCCTGAATTATATCACCTGGAATGAATTTGCACTTCAAACATTGCAGCACTGTAGTTCTTGTCTATCTCCATATCCACTGTTTTTATCATAAGTATATATTCTGGTTTTTGCTATTCAGGGCATGTATCCTGTATAAACAGATGCTTTTAAAGTGAGCTCTTCAGCTGGGGTAAGCAGAGGCCATATGCAGGGGTTAAGCATGCTCTGCTGGCAGTGAATGTGCTAACCTTTTTTGGTTTTGCTCTGCCTGGCTCTGCAGTAGTGCTATTGCAATGTAGTTATTCTTTACAGTGAGATGTCTTTGTCAAAAGAGAAGGGCCGTCCAGACCAGACAATCGTAAGACTTGTCATCCTAGTTTCTGGAATATTTGAAATATTTCAAAAGCAAAGACCTTCCAGAACTTGTCTTCACCTTCCAGGTACAATGGCAAGATAAGTGTCCATGCCATAGCACTGAAAGGGAGGAGACATTCTGCATCAATAATTTCCTTTCAACTGTCAGTACAAGAAGCATAAATGTGAACTTTATGAAAATTCCAGAGAAAAGACCATGAAGTGAAAGGAATGTGTGCCTATGGATGGCTTGTTTTGAAGAAGGCTATTCTGAGGAGACCTGTACATCCACAGATGTCCAAACATCTTAACTTTGTCAGTACCAATATACTTTAAACCCACAAGATCACAGCTGCTGTCTTGTTTACATGTTTTGCAACTGCTGCTGATAACAGTGGAATGGAAAACAGGGCAGTATAACTGATCTTTCACCCCTTCATGTCCTGGGAACCCCAAGTTGTGCAGCTCTGTATGGATCTTCTACTCACAGCACGCTGCACAGATCCCTTGCTCACTGACAGGATAATCTTTAGAGCTCCTAAAGGGTTTCTTAAAAGTAAACAACTCTATTCATCATTTCTGCTGTCAAATAAAAAGGATGTTTACATGAGAACATACTGCTCACTTTGCTACAAAGACAAGGCCGTGCCAAGGGTGTCATGGCCAGCTGTCAAGTGGGAGATGCCTACAGGCTTCTGTGGTGGAATCAACCTGTAGGTTTATCCTGCAGCCACATGGTACCTGCAGCCAGGCACAGCACAGGCACACACCACCCTCCAGTCAGCTCTTGAGAGAATCACTAACTCTTCCATGTACAATAGTGTTCCAGTTAGGATCGCTACAGCTGCCAAAGCCAGGCATGTAGTTACTTCTGAACAAGTTAACAATCACAAGAGAAATTATAATGGTGTTTTCATGTTTGTAGACCGAATAATTCTTATGGTAACAACAAAGAATACTCAGACCTCTTGAACTTGCTTTGTAATGCATATTTTGTACAATAAATGTTGTTGATTTAGCGGTAAACAAGCATCATTAGATGTTGCATGCAAAACACTGGTGAAAAGTGAGTTATCTGCATCTTGGGCTGTGTAAATGTGACCAGGTGTGCTGGGAGTGAAGTCAATTCATCACTTAATTTCTCTGTCACCATAAAAAAAAAAAAAAAAAAAAAAAAAAAAAAAAAAAAAAAAAAAAAAAAAAAAAAAAAAAGAGTGCTGATTGCCAAAACAAGTGGTTGCCTAGCATCATCAATGCAATTATTTCCACTCTTTTAAGTTTTGCATCCAAATGCTTCTGTTAGCCCTTCCTCTATTGTGAGCTGAGATGCCTGGCTGTCTGTGGCAGATGCCTGACGTTGTTCCCTCTCTGTCCCCGTGTCTCTGCAGTGGTCAGTGTACATCCGTGCCGCTGTCCGCAAGGAGAAAGGATTGCCAATACTGGTGGAGCTGCTGCGGATAGACAATGACCGGGTGGTATGTGCAGTCGCTACAGCTTTACGAAACATGGCCTTAGATGTCAGAAATAAAGAGTTAATAGGTATGTTCTTTCCAAACAATCTATATATACTGTGGGTTTGGGGATTTTTTTCTTCCCAGTTTGCAGCAGAATGAGCACAATGGAAATTATTCTCACATTCCTAGAACGATTTATTTAATTCTTTTTCTAGTGTGGCATATTCACATTTTATGTGACACCTTGCTAGTATATTTCAAGTAATTGTTAAATTAATTAAACATCATGCAATGTTTCTTGATCTCTCATGCTGTAATCTCTGTAAGAAAAGCAATGGCTTTGTTCTGCTTTAGCATTTCGTTCTTAGGCTGGCAGTAGCACTTGAATCTTCCAGATCAAGGATCTAAGCAGAGCACCTCCTCCTGATCCTCAGATTACCTATTGCAAGTAACTTTGGAGTCATGAAGTAACAAGCCATAGAAATTTTAAGAAGGTTACAGTAATTTACTGGGCAGATTAGTAGCTCCAGCAAGAGAACTGGGAGACTCTTGCTTTACTAATAAATACGCTGTTAAGGGAAAGAGCAATAATTTATGTAAATTGTTGCCCCTGAATTCTGATTGTATGGTAAGCACATGCCTAAGGGTTTGGGCATGTTTTATTTTGTTCAGGCATTTGGTGGGCTTTTTTTAGCTGAAATTTATCCAAACACTGTGGGTCATTGAGCTTTTATTTTCATATTGAAAAATAATAATTTCCTTGATTTTTAATTATTTCAATGATCATAAGCAATTAATTTCTATTTCTGTACATTAAGAACATATTTTCTGTTAATTTTTCCTAAATTGTTGATTTGTTATAATTGCAGCATATTTCTTCCTTGCTTTTAATTACAGTATTATATAAATAGATAATATGATCATAATGTAGTAATGTAATGATCATAGTGCTATCTTAGGGTTAATGCTTCATTACAGCAGTGCTCTGGAAATTGTTAAAACAAGGCAAACAAGACAATCACTCCTCTCATATTGGGAGGAGTGTCTCATTGTACTAATGTTCCCAGATCTGCAAATTTCGTTTAGGAATATAGCAGTATACATTTAAAATTGAGCTGTCTTAATCTGATGTGCCATTCAAAATACTGGTCAAATTATGGATAGTAAATTTGCGCAACCTCAACATTTTGATATTTTATTAAATTCTTAAAGAAAACGTCATAAAAGCAAAGATAGGTTATAAAAATGTGGGACTATTCGGTTGAATATAATAACCTAATATATTTATTTACGTAGCCAGCTAATAATAGCTGTAGAGTGCTGCTCTGATTTATGTTATTTGTAGAGTTATTCTGAGAAACTGTACTTCATAATTGCAATAATAATTTGCTGCAGCTTAAAAACAGTCCAGACATGCCAATATGACAGGAGAGTTATGATTATAATTCTTGAACCATTTCAGCTGTGATCTTTGTATGTTCATTTCTTTGGCTTTCATCATTGAACTTCAAAGAAACAGTAATAGCGGTCATTACTGCTCTTGTTCTCTAGTGTTTTTTAGCAAATAGGGCCTATTAGAGAGCTGATTTTTAGAAATGCTAAACATCAGCAGTGGTCAAGGATTTCAACTCTTGTTGTAGTCCATCCATTTGTGTGATATTGCACTTCCATGTATTGTGTATGTATTGCAGGATGCCTTAGCAGTTGTTTTGCAAAGGAAGCCTCAAAAGGAGCTTGTGCTTTATCAAGGTAGTTCCTCAAACAACCTTCTGCCTAGGCAAAATCAACATGCTATTTATCTTTTCTCTTTCTGATTTTTGTTAGTGCATCAGGTTGTTGTGGTGACACACTCTGCTTCACAAGCTGGAATTTCCCCCATAAGATAACCTTTTCTAAAGGAGAAATTTCCAACTGTATGTATAGTAAAGTTACATAGCTAGAATTGAGTTGTTTGGAGGAGGTTTAATTCCTTTTATAAAGCTTTCTTTTCAGTGGTGCTGTCATTTCATTCCCAGCTGACATTTTTTTACTGAAATGTGCCAGAGAGTGATATATTTAATTCTGCTGCTGCCAGGCAGCCCATAAATCAGTATTGAGACACCTGGAAAATATATTAGAAAGCTTGCTGAAATCCAGACTCACCTGTACTGAGCTACAAAATAAACAAAAAGACCCTTTTCTCAATGGCCAGAAGCTTCATACGAGATTTCATTGAATTGACCTATCTGTTTTGTTTTTCGCATAGATCTATCACCTCTGTTGTTATATTGCTAAAGGTTGGTGTGAGGCTTCTCTTACAATTTATCTGAGCCATCCCCATAGCAACATTTTCTTTATTTATACTGAGGTCTTCTTCCTGGGTTTCATTTCAGGAATGCTCCATGTCTTTAAAAGTACTTTATTTTTTCTCGTTGTTGATTTTGCAATGTGCTGCATGTCCCTTGGCCAAGACAGCAGACATATTCATCCCTCTCCTTCCCAGAATTAAACTGCACTTAAAAACATGGTAAATCTGGCCTACTTAGTGCTGGAATAGATAATGCAATACTCAGTTTTCTCTCCTTGAGCGCACTGCTCATGTGTATTCCTGGTCACAGGTTAGACCGCATTAATTTTCACTTTACTTCCAGGACTTTTGTCTGCGTGGAATAGTACTCGGTCTTTGTTGCTTCCCAGGAGTGCAGCCAAGGGAAAGGTTTCTCAGCTTTTTCTCTCTCCCAGCTGAGGGAAAGATCCATTACTGATATTGCCTGTTTTGTTCTTCCTTAGTTTCAGTGATCTAGGCTCACAGCACCTCTGTGTCCCTCTGGTAACACAACATTTTTCCACTTCTATTCATGTGCTCAGCATTTCTAAAGGTTTCTTTTCCTTCCTTGAAGCAGCTTTTGTCTCTGCTAAACTTCTCCATGGGTCCACTAGCTTCTGCCCCCAACCCCAGTAGATGCCACTGAGTTGACAAAAATCATTTTTATTTGCTTTTGACTGTTCACTTAGGCAGAAAAAAATCACTTTTATCCTGCAGGTCCTCTAAAAGCTATGTTGATGACCTGTGTGCAGTTATGTCATGCTCGTGTTCTTTCCCTCTTCATCTGTCCCTTTCTCTCAAAAAAAAAAAAAGGGTGAGGAAGGGAAAGTAGATAACAAACCCACCCTTCTGTGTTGCTCATGGCTATACTGGTGGCTTAGTTTGAGGATATAACATTATTCTCTTTCTGCTGGGAATGCACTTTTTAACTTGAGGATTACCTGCAGGTCTCTTGATTCTGGCAGTGCCAGTCAGGCCAGCACCTCTTTCCAAAGCTGCTCCACTGTCTTCCCTACAGTGAGAACACCTACAGACTTCCATTCCCTAAAGCCACCTTTTGCTGGAATGGTATCTGAAATTGCTAAGTGAATACAGTTTCTTTAGTTAGAGGAAACTTGGATCAGCTGTATGGGGCAGAAAAGTTTGAAAGTAAATGTCCTGAAGGACAGGTGTCTGCTAAGAAAGACAGAAGACTCTATTTGAAATGGAGAATGTAAACCCCCTCTCTCCAAATTATTATAATTTTGAAATTAAGGGGCTCTCAGGCAAAGATATGGGAATTAGAAATAACAGTTCTTTACCAGGAAAATTAAAACAGAAATGCAGTATTACAAAGAACAATCCCAAACCTGACAGAGTCAGAATACAACCTGCCACCCTTTCAGTCAGGGTGTTGGTAGCAGTCCCATTAAATGGTGGCTACAGTCCTCCTGCAGTGACAGATGTGGTTCAGCTGAAGCAGTGCTCCTGTAGAAGGGTGCAGTTTCCCTCTGAAGGTCCAGGGATGATGTGGAAAGGTCTGGCTTCTCCTCTAGAATCCAGTGGAAAGAAGGTATCTTACTGTCCAAAATCTCAGTTTTTATCTAGGTAGGAAAGACTTGGCTCATCCCCCTGGCTGGAGCATCTCCCAGTGGGATGATGTAATTTTATCAGTCATACAGTGGGACTGAATGGGCCAGCAGATGATATCTTCTGGAGGGAGGATGGGCTGTGGAAAAGATAAAGATGATTGCCTCACCTGGTTTTAAAGATGGCCCATTAGCAGATAATGTGTGCCATGGAGATAAGGACTCACTGCCTGACCCAGCTTCAACAGATGGTGATAGAATACACATTTTTGGTCACATCCTGTATTGCAACCCAAGACAGTAAACCTGTCTCCTATAAACAGCATCTTTGCAAGATGAATTGTTGCAGTCTGCCCCAACAACTTTCAGTGGTTTCTGGTTCAAACACCTTCCACACAGTCCTCTGGACTTCTAGGAAACTTTCTGTGGGTTGCCTGAGCCTGCACTATAGACTTGTGTCCTTAGGAGTCTCTCAGCCAGCACTGGAGCAGCAGCTTCCCTTCTTGCTATTCCCTCTACCCACTCTGCATGTGAGAATGCTTTCCAAATCAGGATTCCCCATTCAGTCCTGGGAAACAAGCCAGCTTCCTATTTCTTTTATCTCAAAGACAGACAGCATTTTCTTCTCTGCTGCTATCCACGACCTCTTTAACAAAAGAGATTTATGCATTGTACAGTTAATTGAAAATGATGTGACTTGTTATTCTACATAAACAAGCAGGTACAGACTATCCCTGTCTGAAATTTTAAAAGGATGACTACTCCCAGAATTTGCATTCTCCTTGTTCTTGTGTGTGCACAGCATTTACCTTTTATTTTAAGTGGCAATTACTGCGGCGTTTTAAAGTGCAATAGGTGGTCTTTCAAACAAGTTAGGCTGATTTTTCAAGCTGCCCCAAATGAGAAATTTGTCACTATTCATGTACTGCAGAATATGTACAATATAGGATCTATCCTCTTGAAAAAAAATTTGGAATTTGTATTAGTACTGTTCAGTGGTAAGTCCACAGGGCTTTGGAAAGAAAGCAGAGCTGGAGGTAAAATGTATAAAACTTCAATGCATGGTTTTGTGCTTCAAGTCTTTCTGTCACTTTCATTTTATCCTGACAGTGGTTTCTAATGCCATTCTGGGTCAGTGTTGATTAAGAGAAGCATTGTACTAGTAATTGAAGAGCACCATTCTTTCTCTTGGCCTCTTGGTCTGTATTTTTTCAGTTAAATAAAAGATTTTTCTTTTTTTAGAGACTGGTAGTACTTAATCACTCAGCCTTGGAAGAAAGTGGGACAGTTCCACCTAAAGGTTGTTGTTGACCTCTTGTACTATGTAGGAAACAAGTCCTTGCATATCTATGCCCTTAAAATATTTAGAGAATGCAGGTATCTGTTCAAGGCTCTAGTTTCTATGGAGTTTGATTGCATCAGTTGAAGTGCTGAAATAATTAAAACATCCTCGTTGTGGCTATGATTGTAGAAGATTGATTCAGATAAGTAAAGATAGTGGTATGATTTCTTCACAAGGTTTTGAATTGCATCTCAAAGAAGGGCCTCTAGCAGAGGTAATTTTAAAATAATTGTTCCTTACTTGGGGACTATGTATCAGTACTGAATTATTCTCTTTTCACTATTTGTCTGTCAGTAATGCAGTTATACATACAAAGTTCAACAATAGCATGTCAATTAAACTATTACTTAATGGGTGCTGGAAGCTGCTTACTCTTGCTAGGTTTCTAAAAGTTCATTGTCTGAGATAAGATACCTGTAGCAGACACCCTTATTGATGACTGAGAGATTCACAGAAAGTGACTTATTTTGTCTAAAATGGGATATGAAAGTTACTCTGCATTACCATATCACCATTGTTCAGTGATGAAAACATCTAAGTGTGTAAATTGTCAGTGTATGTCTTGTGATCTCATAGCAACGTGGGTCAATTTGGGTGCCTGGTGTTTGTTTCAAAGTTTAATTGCAAAACTTGAAAAATTTGGACTGAATGATACATTAGGAGTTCACAACTCTAATGAATTGTTAGATTTGCAGAATAATTCATGTTGGAAAGAACCTCACAAGGTCACCTTGTCCAGCTTTGTACTCAAAGAAAGGTCAGGTATGTTATTTCAAAGTGTGATATCAACATTTGGAAATACTGCTTTTCAACTGTGAGGCTGAAAATGCATCAGAAGCAAGTATTTGCATTCTCAGAGCAGAACATGGCTCTTCTGGTGTATAAACAGCTATATGGGGTCCTCCTATCTTAGAACATGGTCACATTTTGTTTCAGGATTAGTAATAAATCCAAGTGAAATGAGTTCCCAGTTTTGTAGTTACAGGAACAGCTAAGTCCTAGTAATGTACATTGATTGGGAATATGGGGATGTGTTGGGAGATGATTACATCAAATATGCAGCTTTCATTCCACTTAATAGTGTCTACATGCAGTTTTCTCTTATTTTTAGATGTGAGCATTTCTGAATTTCTCACACATGCATCTGCTGACAGTGAGAGACAATGAATTTTTTATTGAATTTTTAATTGACATATAAAGTATCTTAATCACTGGAATGTTAAATTGACATAAATTCGCAATGCAGAAGATGCCAGAAAGCACTAATCAGCCATTTGTTCAGAAGAAGGTGAAGACATAATAGATCCTGTAATTTGTTTAATTTGTGTCAGTTTTTATTACACTTCATTTTTTCTGTTTGATAGTTGAGCTGTGCAAAACAATAAACAGATACCTGAATGAGAGCAGGCTGTCATCAAGAGGATGAGGAAGTTGATGTACAAAATTAAATGTATTGTCATGCATTAATAACTGGTGCTCCTTACTGTGTATCAATGAAGAGAAAGATGCTAGTTAAGTTAGTAAAGGAGTAATTAAACTATGATGTTTTATACCACCTGTATGGCAACATCTGGACTCCCTGATTTATAGTGTTGTATAAATAAGTTAGCTGAGAATTTAACCTGATATATATTTAAATGTCAAGTAGTTTTTCCATTGCAGTGTAAAAGCCTTGTGTCAAGGAGATGTTGACCTTTCATGTTCCTTAGACACTTGCATGTTGCTTTTTGCTCTGTGTTTCTTCAGATACATTTCTGACAAGCAGACCTGGTAGTTACAGAGGTTAGAAACGGTTTTCAACCTCAGTCATTTCTTATTAAATAACACTCTCATGTGAAGATATTTAGGAGAAAAAACAGCATTGCTAAAACTGCATTCTTATTTTTAGTATCAAAGTCAAGATCAAGCACTTTCAAAACTAGATTAACTCTTCTACATCTGAACTTTCCTATTGCCTAAATACACCTGTCTAGGTTTGGAGGGATTTTTCTCTTCCATGGGCCACCCGAAAAAAAATGGTGTTTAAAGTAGGCAGCTTGTCTTCTGAGCAGTAGAGAGAAAATGGCACCTCTAGGTGTTCATCCCACTTATCTATATCACATAAAGTGTTTGATCTTACAGTCTAATGGGTCCTGTGAGAGAACCCAGAGAAGTAGCCAGAGACTCCTTGGCCAACTTTTGTGTAACTGAAGATAGGGAAGTAGTATTCTATCAGAAGCTGTTCTGGTAATAAACTAAACTGGTAAACAGACTTAAACACTGTCCTGCTCCACTTTAATTAGGTCAGTAGACTCAGCAAGGGCAATTAGTGAAAAAGCACTACAATTTTCATTGTTACCCAAAACAGCGGAAATAACTGCATGCAGGTTCAAATTAAGGATAATAAGTGATACTGCTTTCACAAATCTGTTTTTCCTTGTCAAAGTCAAAAGAATCATTTCATCTCTGTCATAGTAAGGTCAAGATGCTTTGCAAATTGTAACCACAACCCAGCCACAGGTCAGCTATTCCTTCTAGTAGAATAAAATGTGGGGAAATGCCAGTAAAACGCCTGCATTTCTATTTTAAGTGCTGTAATCAAGATAATAATCTTCAGTATTGCACCATGACAGCTTCTGTAGATGATGATGGTAATGTTAAATGATGCCATATAGTGCTTTAAGGTTTATAAACCTTGAAATATTTATTATAGGATTTATCATTTTATGTTCACATTCAGTATTACTTAAGATTGAATTCTGAGTGTAAGTCATAAAAGTTGTGAAATCTGGTAGAGTTAGCCCAGGAGAGCCTAGATTAATTGAGACTGCTAAAAACACCACCACCTCCAAAAACAGCTGAGGGATGTGCCACTTCACTTCATTTCACTGGTGTGCTTTTCACACATAAGAAAGTGCCCTGACCTGTACCTTACATTTTTTTTGAGATAAACAATTTATTTTCCTTTCTGTTCTCCTGTACAAGGTAGCAAGCTATTAAACTGTAACTGTATCAGCTTTCCTCACTCAGAAGATTGACATTTCAAACAATTTAATATTAATTTTCATCTCTGTTTCTCTGTATGTTCATGCTGAGAAGTGCCACTTACTTTTTGAAAATTTGGAGTTCTGATCTACAAAGTGCATATAAATTAGTAACATATTCCATAAAATATACAAAGGTAGAAATGCAGATTTCAGAAACTGACAAAGTAATTTTATGAGCACTTTTAAATCCCTGAGAATGGAAAAGCAGTTCTGAAAATCCAAGTTTTGTGACAGCCCTTACAGTAACAGGTAAGTGTATCAAAACATGTTTCTAGCCTTTTCTGTATCAACTTTGATTGATAAAATAGTGAGCAAGTTTTATTCTCTGTAAGGTTCAAAGTAGTGTTTTCCTCTGAAATACATATCACCTTAAGTGATTTTTAAATGATAGAAGTGACATATATGGCATTTTTTACTAAAAGCACATTTCTTTGAAGAAACTCAAATTCCCATTCATGACACATGTCAGTGCAAGAGAGTAGAACATGGCAGGTGAATTAGCATTTGATAAAGGGAAGTAATGCTGTTTTCTTCTCACATGTAAAGACCCTGAGAATGGATCAGGGGCACTGTAGTTGCAAAAGGTGTTGAAGGTGGAACTGAGAACTGGAAAAGAATTTAAACCAGTAAGAAAAGAAAGGGTGAGTGTGTATTGATTAAATTTAGACTACCTGTAGATGGTTTTCAGTTAATATGACTGAAATTTATTCTGTAAATTAGTGCAGTGGTTGCTGCAAAATCTCATTCAATCCTAGTTCCCAAGTTAGATGTTGACAGGTGAAGTGGGCAGTACACAATGCCCCTTTCACCTTGTGTGGTTTTTCAGAGATACTTCCAGTTCTATTTTAGTGGCCCCAAAGTTGTTTCTTCGTGTTTTAGAGTGCTTAAAAAAGAAAAATGCTGAGGACAAAACCCAGACACCATTCACAATGGTGACGCTGGTAGGAAATTCTGATTGCAGGGACCTAAGCTATGTCCTTGCACAGGAGGACTAATTGAAGGCTAACACAGAAGTAAAATACCTGCAAATATGC
The DNA here is from genome assembly GCF_903797595.1 of Erithacus rubecula. Taxonomy (NCBI): domain Eukaryota; kingdom Metazoa; phylum Chordata; class Aves; order Passeriformes; family Muscicapidae; genus Erithacus; species Erithacus rubecula. The sequence goes on from NC_136689.1 coordinate 77,913,615, forward strand.
AACACGTGTTTGTCATCATCTATTAGATTAAAAAATGCACCATAGAATGTCTCATTTTCCCTGGATAAAAAATGTGACTTTCAGGGTTTAGAAATGGTGTTCCTTAATTTAGTGCTTCCACTAAAGTGAAAAACCACAAGCTGCTTCCCTGTCCCCATCCCCTCCAGTGAGAGACAAATGGCAGACATACCAAGCTGAGATAAGAACAATTTACTGGAAACCACAAGGAGATAAGAAGAGGAACAGTAACTGCAACAAAGTTGATAACAAAAAGATACAAAATTGATACAAAAAGACGATGTCTTACAGGGAGAAATTGCTCTCCAACCAGGACAGTGAACAAAACAGTGTACAGACTTTCCATGTCCATGCTTTTTCCCTCAAACCCAAGACAGTGATGGTATCTAATAGCACCATGCCTTGGACACACCCACACAGCTCCAGGCTCTGCCCACCACAGCTACTGGAAGAAATTAACTCTGTCCTTGTCTGAAAGTAGGACAGCAACACAGATGGAAGATACCAGAGAGTTCAAAGAATGCAGAATTAGGAAAAACTGTGGATGTCTGGATTCTTACAACTGGTATTTTAACTAAATCTCAGTGCAGTTAAATTGAATTTAGCGTTTCTTTCTGTTCCTGTACATTAGGTGCTCATGCAATATTCGTGGTTCTTAGCACTTGCCCAGTATGGTACTTCTTTATTGAGTTACACGCACTCTCTGCCAAAATACCAATCTGTACATGTGTTGGTTTAGTCTTTGGTGGATTTAAGGAAGGCAGTCAGTCACATACTAGTTGGTTTCTGCATGCCATCCTCAGAGGTTTCTGTTTTCTTATAGTATTATTGGTCTTCATTAAGTACTTCCATGTAGGATTTTTTCACTTCTAAGAGCCAGGTCATACCCTGGGTGTTTCCATCATTTATTATGGGTTTTAGTGTTAAAGGCCCTTGTTTCAGTTAACATTAGTAAAATGTCAAATATCCTCTTAATTACAGAAAGCAGAATAATGGTCTTTTGCTGCAGCCTTTGTAAATGAATGCTTGTGTTTCCTGATGGATATTTTACCTATATGTGCATGTAATATCTCTCAAAAGGCACTGTCTGGGACTGGTTGGAAGCACTGTCACTGTGTCTTAGCTTTCTGGTCATTTTTGGGCTCTTGTTTTTGGTATTGGTTAAATAAGTCTCAGAAAATATCCACTTCCACCCCTACTTAACAAGCAGTATTTTTAAAAAACCAAAATCTGCTGTTTCATGCTTATAACTGATGGGATTGAACAGCATCAGTTTTGTAATACACAGTTACAAAATATTAAAAGGGTAACAAATTCTCATCATCTGAGATAAGTGAGGGAATAATCAATTTGCTGAGGGGCCTTATTATCATAATTCCATAAGGTAAGACTGTGATTCTGGTACTTAGTATCTCGATGGGCTCAATTAAAAAAAAGTAAAGAAATGTATTTTTCCTCCCAAGGAAAGCCTAGAGAACCCTTAGACTTAGCTTCAAAGCTCCATTGATCTCTCCATGGCATCTCTATAAAATTACTTGAAATCTGGTATTACTGATACAATCTTCAGTGTTATTATGTTTTTCATTTACCTTTTGCTTTCTCTAGTGACTGTGTTATGCAAGAGGTTGTGTGAAATGAAAAAGATTCAATGACTACCCCCTAGAGTTAGCAATTTTATATATTTAATGTATGATATTATATAATGATAGATTGGACTTAAGGAATTACTTAAGAAAGAAATGAGATGCCTTAGTGCTTAAATTCATGCTTTTTGTATAGATATGTAATATGAGTATTGTAATTTGAAAGACCAGGTTAAGACAAAAGAAAACAGCATGTTGTTGGCACTTGTAATTGAAGGACTTTATTTTTTTCAAAAATTAACTAGATAATTGAATATTTTAGATACTATCACTCCAGTATTCCAGAATGAAGATTTTAAGCAAACACAATCAGAGAAACACCTTTAAAGAGATAGTTTTGAGAATTTTTGGTAGATTTTCGAGCCCTACCTTACAAAAAGCAATGAAAATAAAACCTACCTTGTTGCTGATGGTTTATGAACCTTGATCAATATGCAGGGACGTAATCAGCAATTAATGAAATTCAAAATTGCTTGTCTTTGTGATCTCAGCTGTTCAGTAATTGCTATCAGTCTGGGATATGTATACTATGGAATTCCTTTGATCACTAGATGGTGTGCTGCCAGTTTACTTCCTTTTAGTCCATGTAAGCTTAGACAATGAAGTTAACTGGGTAACTTTAGAAAAATACACTTTAAAGTAACTTTTTCAGGTTTTAGGGAAGGCTTCAGTCTACAAGTGCAATAAAGACAAAGTTTGGTATTACTGGATCTATTTGGCTTGGAAAGGACCTCCAGAGGTCAGGCTGCTCCAGTAACAGAAGGGTGGCTTAGGAGTTTATGCAGCTGATGAGATGGAGATTCCTCAGCCTCCTTGGGCAGCCCATTAGCAAAATTAGTCTTCCTTTTATCAGTTGGAAATCCTGTGTTCCAGCTCATCTTTTGCTTCTTTTTCTTAGACTGTGGAGCTCTTAAGACAATCCTGACCCCATCTTCTCCACACCAGTCCAATAAGTAGTTGTGAGCAATAGCAAGATCTCTGCATAACCTTCCTTTAAGGCCCAGATCATGCAGTTTTTGTCTGCCTTGTGTTCTGGTTCCCAAGCTGTCTTTGTGGTGCTCCACTGAACTTGTTCCAGTATTTTGCAATGCCTTTTTGTACTGGGCAGAAAAAAACTGCATGTGACACTCTAAGTGTAGTATAAATGAGAATTGTTTGAGTGAGAGGAAGAATCATATCTCTGTTGGGTTGGCTAGACTCCACATAATAAAGCCCAGGATATCATTGTCCTTCTGCTCTGCAAGGGCACATTCTGGAGTTTTGCTCAGCTTGTCTACCAGCACTTCTAGGTTTCAGATTTTTTTTTTTTTTTTGGAACTTGCTTTCCAACCAGCTGACACCCATCTGTGTGCTGGTACAGGGGCTTATTTAATCTTGGGTATGCTTGCCTGTGTTGAACTTTTTTGCTGTTTAGCTGTCCATCTGAATAGCAGTCCTGCCCTCCAGTGTATGAAATGTCTTTGGCCTCAGTGACACAATTGCAGATACTTAAGTTACTTCAGGACCAGATTCACCAAATTTAAACCACAGTTTCAGTGTGACAGTACATAAGCTTCAGGGAATAACCATCTTCTTGTGGAATCCGGGCCAGAATAGGATAATTGTAACTAAATTCATTTGAACACAGAAGTTTGCAAGAGGGAATTGTAATAGTAGCTCAATTTGTGGCACTTTTAGTAAGGCATTGTACTTGCAGATTTTAAAAGGGAAATACTCTGGAATGCCGTAGAATATCTTGAGTTAGAAGAGACCTACAAGGATAATCAAGTCAAACTCCTGGCCCTGCACAGGATTGTGCCCATGAGTCACACCCTGTGCCTGAGAGCATTGTCCAAACACTTCTTGAACTCTCTCAGGCTGGTGCTGTGACTACTTTTTTGAGGAACCTGTTCCAGTGCCCAAACACCCTCTGGATGTGAAAAACCTTTTCCTAACATTTGTCTTTGGAATTGATTACTTTCAAATCAGTGGAAATAAATGTAATTTCTCTAGTATTCAACAGTGATGCCTATTATTAAACTAATCACATATAGACTAATAGATTTTGATCTGATACATAATTGTATAGCAATAACATGAATTTTAAATTATTTCAGACACATGGAAAAAAATGGTTGTAAGAAATGTAATCAGAACACTTATGTACAAAGGCATTTTGATTCTGTCCTTTAAAATAACTTAATTCAGATTCACCTCTGAATATCATCTGCAAAATTATCTGCATATTAAATTGATGCAGAGTGCCTTTAACCTAATCTTTATTTATATAAATATAAACACATTGCAACACTCTGTATGTGTGTGATCCTGTGTATGTGTGTGTTCATATGTTACTTAGGTAGGTTTTATTCCAGCCTTTAACCCACACCAAAGAGGAAGAGAAGCTGTGCTAAGGAGTGCATGTGCATGTAGAAAATTACTCCCTTCATGTAAAACATACATTGTATTATGATGTACACTTGCAACAACTAGAAGAAAATCTTGTTGCTGTCAGCTTAGTCATCTCATGGGAGCTAGAAGGAATTTTTCCATCAAGTTCCTGAGAAGCAGGATTCAACTCAGAGTAACAAAGCAGCATTATTAAGATAGAGTGAGTAGGCTGCATAAGTACTAATCGCCATACAATGCCAAACAATGGTAAGGTCTACTTTAAATCAATTAATTAAATAGGAGAGTGAAAGTACAAGTGGTTCTTATCTGTTAATAACATCTAGGTAAAATTCTTAGGTGCCTGATGGTAAATTAAGAACTGAATTTCTGTTTTCAGTCATGACATAGGCATTAAATGGACTGTTCTAAAGGACTACTAGTTTATAATGAAAAACAGAGTTGGATGCCAATTAATTCACTTTGATCCTTTGAAAATGTACTTATCCCATTAAGTATATTTAATATCAATAAATTCATATAAAATATATTATAAAATACAGTTCTTTTTTTTTTTTTTAATAGTGGAATTTCTATTTTCACTCTGAAAATTATAGGTTCTCAGCTGATTGAGTTAGTATATTTAGGAAACTACAGTTCCCTAACCTAACACATGGTAATTCACCATGAGGTAGTCAATGCCAAAATACCCTCCTGCTTTTAGGTTCTGTTCAGCCCCTCATTAACACATCACATCGACATTGAAACAACACTCCCCCACTATTCTGCCAAAATGAGGGGGAGTAAAAAGATTACTGTTTCCTTTTACAGACAAAGTTCATTAAACAGAACAAACTCAAATGAGTCAGGTGAGCAGCTGACCTGAGAGGTGAAAAGCTGTGACTTGCACCAGAAGTCTTATGATGCTCAAAATGATAAATTTTCACACTTGCATACTGGAGGTCTGCCTACAGCCTGAAAATTGTTTTATTTTGTTAGAATCCAGCCACCAAGAATCCTGTCTTAGTATTATTGCATCACTGTAAACTGTTGCTTTACTAAAAACCCTCCCTGCCCCTTCCCTCCCTCCCAAAACAAAACAACCAGTTTTGGGAATCCCTTCATGTCTTACTGGAAAATTAGAGTACCAAAACATATAAGTTCTGTTCCTTGGACAGACTAAAGCAGGGTCCTTTAGAATATAATGGTATGAGAGAGGCTGGCAAGCTGGCATGTGTAATTTCTCTTTATTGGTATTAAACCTTCAGCAGCTAGATGTGTTATCCTCTGCTGTACAGTGCTGTACCACAGTGTCTAAATCAAGCCCCAAAGAAAAGGCCATGTCTCCTTCTCTCTTGTGAACCACTAACAATCTGAAATACCAAGTATATCACAAGCAAAGCCTTTGAGAGGGGGTTCTGAGGATGGATTTTTGTGCATTATCCACTGTAGTTAAATCCATTCTTCTGCCTTGGGATTGAATATGTATATGCCTTATAGTGAAAAGCTCAGCTTCTTGCTAGGGAGACTGAAATTCATCTCATTCAGTTGTAGCCCTGTTCAAGCATCTTTCATTCACTAGGACTTTTCTGATAAGCTGTGCTCAGCTTACGGAAACTTCAAAGCTGAGGCAAAGTTATTAAGAGAGAGAAAAGGACTGCACCTCTAGTTCAATCTTCAAACAATACAAAAATAGATTAAGAGTCAGAGATTAGCTTCATTGTAACCCTTCCCACATTCTCATGAAAATCAAATGTTGTCTCTTCCCCATTTTATTCTAAAATCTACTTAAAACTTAAGACATCATTAACTATTAGTCTGGCTACATTAATAGCAAGCTGCATTTGGAGCCCTGTGGCTAGAGATTAGTTGTAGAGTTGCCAACAAAGTAAACAAAGTAAGAGAATGAAATTATTTACAAAGCAAATACTAAAAAGCCTCATCTTGAAGCTGGAAGAGTTCATTTGCTTCAGTCATTCCTGAGGAGAAAAACACTAAGTCTTAGGTGGCTTGAGTTGGATATTGGCCTATCTTGCCTTGGTTTCTGTGATTTCATTCAGTGAATGAATAATCACAAGTGGCTTTGTCATTGTGAGAGACAATTACTGTGCAGAAAATGTCTGGACGTCACCCATCAGGAATTCTTAAAAGCTTATCATTATTATAAAACTGATAGACATAGAAGCAGTGGTACTAATTTGGAAGTTAGGGTGGCATGGGCTTTTTAACCAGTCCTGGGGCACAGCCTAGACTGGACTGCAGCAGGAACCCAGTAGAAAAGTATCCAAGGTGAGCTGTTCACGCACTAATCTTCCTGGAAAGAGAAGCAGCTGACCCAGGAGGTAAGTCACCTGAAGGCTGTGAACAAAAAAAAAAAAAAAAAAAGAATTTTCCCTGGATTATGAAGAGGAGTGGAGGAAGGTGTGTCAGCTTTCTGCTTCACCTGATTCTGAACTAAAGAGAGCAGACAACAACAAGCAGGAAAAGGGTGGTGGTCAAATATACTCAAGGAATTGTACAATTGTAAGGAAAATCTTCAGAGACGTTGATCTAGAGACTTCTATTGTGAATCTGCCATTTTTCATCTAGATTGTTTCCTTGCATCTCTTTTTCACCCTTCCCAATACCAGGAAGTTAAGTGGTTCATTCCTTTTGCAAGATATTATCATCCAACAAGTATTGGACTCATTCACAAGCTGAAATGGTACTTCACCTAAGGAGTGTAGTTACAGGGCCCTGAACCACAGAGACTTCAAGCAGAGGTCTCAAGCCATTATGATCCTGAAGAAGATTCAGAGTATTATCAAAAGCAGCTATCATATTTTGACTGCAGGAGTTTTGAAAATAAGCTCCATTTGCAGGTTTCTGCCAACCATCATTCTGAGCCCACTAAACAAATTCATTTGCAGAATCAGCTGAAATTCACCAGTTGTTCTATAGGGAAACTGTCTGGTGCTGAATCAACTGATAGACCTGTTGGTAAAAAGCTCTGTGAGCCAATCCATCAAGTTACAGCTCCATCTCCTACTCCTTCAAAATTCAACATCCACACCCTCAGTCAATTGATAGTCCTGTCCTGTCTCTCCCAGCATGTCACAAGCCTCCACTTTCTGAAGTTAACTCTCCTGCCTGACCATCCTCCACCTCAGAGTAAGCCAGCAATTTTCAGATCTCTAGAGAGGACGTGGTACAGTTCACTTTTTATCCTCAGAAAAGCTTCCCTGACAAAGGCCCTGTTAAAGGAACTAACAGATTCAGAAAACACTCACTCCTTCTTACAACTGCTTTATAATAAACCCTTACCTAGTGCTGCAAGGCCCTTTGAGCACAAGTTTGGAAGTCCTAAACCCAAACACAATCTCTTTGACAAATGAAGTTCAACATAAATCACTGTCACCATCAAAATCTCCCAATTCTCACCAGCTAGTTTCAAAAGCACACAGCTTATTGCAGCTTCCCAAGTTTGACATGGAATGGATACAATACCTACAATGAACAGGTTCAGCAATCCTAAGTATCAGCCCATAATGTTAATGCTGTTCCTAAAGCCATTCCTATAAGCCCTTCAGCACTCAAGGATGAGAAGGAACCACAGACACACCGTTGGCAGCCACAGCAGGAGGTGTATTTAACAGCTATGGTGGTGTATTCAGCTCCATAAGGACTGGAGTTAGTATATTTATACCCCAGGGTATATTCCAGATGGACTAGAGCAAGAAATCTGTTTCAAAGTCTGCAGAGACAACACTTCCACTATTGGTGAAAAAGAAAAGTGAAATGCTTCTCAGCCCTTCAGTAATGTCAGGGCCTCATGGATTAACATTTCTGTAATCAGTGGAACTGTTCCTGATGTACTGTCACCCCAAAACCTGTCAAGAACAAGTCCCTTCCTGGGGATACAGATTATCTCATTGAAGGAAACTGTTTCTCAGTCCTAATTGACGATAAAGTTAGCTCAGTGAATAAAAAATGGGAGACTGAGGTGGACCTCACATATAAGGTGAACCACTGTATTCCAGGGCCAGTAAAAGCAGCTTGCAAGCTGAATTCAGAATTCAGAAACAATGAAATTTACCATATAAACCGGTTCTTTCTTCCCATTTTAGACACTTGACTTGCAATTTTGTTTGTTCCAGTTCTTTAAGTAGATCATATGAGGACCTCACACTAAACATAAAGTGGGGCCACACATCCAGGGAACTTTGCTTCTTCTGCCATCTCTTGGTGACCTGCAGTCTCCAGTAGCAGCCTCCTCTGCCATGTGTGTTGTGCATGAAAACATTGGGTAAGAATGGTGCCACTGCAGTACATTACCATAAAGAACACAGCACTGTTCCTTGTTTGCAAGTTGAAGAGGCAGAGTTAGAGTAGCTGAATATATAGTTAAAGCTGAGATGGCAGTCACTTCAGTCTGTCTTCCTAGCTACTCTTGTTGTTTTCATTTGGGCTCATTCTGGTTGGTCCCTGTCTTTCCTGAAGTCTGCCATTCAGACTAGTTGTATTTCTCCATAAGCTCTGCACAGAGGAACACATCATCTGTATGCTCTGCCAGGAGTAGTTGTTAATATACTCCTGAATAGCTGTCTTTGTCACAGCAACCCATCTTGTAACACATGCCTATCTTATGATCTTCTCTGGCTTCCTGATCCTTTCCTCCAGAATTGCTACTCAGTAAATTGTTCCTCATTCTTTATTTCTACAGATAACCATCTCCTGCCTCTATGTAATAATATTATCCATTTGACTTGAATTAATTTCTTCTTCTAAAATCAAGATAACTGAAGTCTAAAGCAGTCCTCAAGTATTTTTCAGCCTCTGTCCTTGTCTCTATCACCATCCATACAACTGACTGCCATAGCATGGATATAGACCCAGGATAGAAGATTGTCTACAGAAATTAATCTGTACTTTTTCTACAGAAGTCTTTTGGTAAATGCTTGTATTTCAACAATGAACCATTAGCATCTGTTTTGAATAGCACCATCCAAACATTTTTTCATTCTATTTGCACAAGTTCCATCTTAGTTTCCATCCCTGTTCTGTCAATAAATACATATTTTCTCCTCTATACTAGTTATTCTTTGCTATTGTAGAGTCTTGCTGCCTTCATATCCCAGAATATATTCATATCAAAAAGAAGGATGGCCATTTTGGTATTTTTGTAGTTAAAATTGTGGTTAAAATTTGTACTGGGAGAAGAGACTAAACAAATGTGCACACATGAAGACACACATTCATCATATTTAAATGTTTCTTCCATTAAGAATAATACTCTTTTTGACAGGAGAGCAGCAGAGGGACTTTATATGCCATCTGTTGTATTATGTCAGCTATATGAGATATAATGCATATATTTTTTAACAGTTTTCTATTGATCTGCAGTTGCCTCATGATGGTTTTGCATTGCATTTTTACATTTGTTTTGGGCAGGGAGGTAAGGTAAGATAAACTCCTGATGTCCTTTCCAACCTCAGTTATTCTGGTTCTACATGAAATTTTGACATTTACTTGATATTAATAAAGCCATTTTTTCATATGTATCTACATAAAGTCAAATACTTTTATGAATTATAAGGACAGCATTATCAGACTCAGTCTCTGAAAGGAGAAATAATTCCAGGACAAAGAGAACTCGAACATAAATGACAGATTTATCTACTTTCATTTGCTTTCAGAATAAGATTTCACAACTCAGAAGTGGGCCAGGTTCCAAGATATTCTTCATTATATTTACTTTTAATGTTTGAAATAAATGCATACTAAGGTTCTATTTCAGACATTTTCAAACATAAGAATATTTGTGTCGATAAATTTGGAATCTAAGAGCTATCCAATAGAATATCTCATAATTAGTAAGAGAGTGTGCTTTATATTAATGATCTTTAAAGAATCTTTTCAGCATGGTTTTTCTGCTATAAATTTGATACAACATGACTGCAAATGTGCTTTGTATGGCTGTTTATATTAGATAAGGGGCTCATGTTTAAGTGAACGCGTGGCTGCACAATATTGCTGTTAACTGTGTCTCACTCAAAAGCTGATATGCAAATACTAATATTCTCCTTCCCTCGTGTTTTCTCACAAAAAGTTTCATTTATTGAGTGGATTTTTTTGAGAGTAGTACTATGATATTTAAGATCCATTTAGTTTAATGGTGCCATTTAAATGGAGTATTTAGCATAATTGTTAAAGGGAAGACCACTTGCTAGTGCATTGCATCATATTTGATTCATAGGCAGGAATTTTAATTGGGTGTTTCTGCTAAATGAAGCTGGGAACCAGCTTGAGCTGCAGGAAAAGCAGGACTATCAGGAGTAAAATCTTTAATTTTCTCACATAGTGAAGACTAATGTTTGCTTGAGTGATAAATGAAGCTTTATGTCACTGCTCCTGCTCAGCTTTATGAGAACAAGATCATGCCAAAAAACTGGCTTCTTTTTTGACCATTATAAATATTTGTGTCAGCTTATTTTCAGTTTATACTGACTTCATTGGTGTTGTGTTTTGTTATTGGCTGAGAAGTTGTGTTTGTGCTGTTGGGGGCAAGGATTAGAGTTTGGAATTGGTGTAGGAGGTGGGGGAGAGGTAGGGGCTGGGAGTCAAGCTTGGGGTGAGTGGTCAGAGTTGGTGTAAAGGCTTAACAAGCATGTCTAACACCCAAAGCCCAGGCACAAAATCAACCCTTCCTTGCTGGCCCAGGTCTCTCTCACCTTTGTGTGAATTTCACATGCCAGCCTCCAGGTCCTGCCTATTGCACTGCTGAGGCTTAAGGACCCCCAGGGATCCAGCTGAAGCATTCTGTGCTCCTGGAACTCTGCCCATCTCCCACCTCCAGGGCACAGGCACCCTGGAGCTGGGGTCAGAAGAGGGGCTGAATGTGCAGGGTCAAGAAGGGGGGCTTAGGCTTTGGGAATCTGCCTGGGGCTAGGGCTAGGGGGTTGAGCCTGCCTTTTGGGGAGAGGGATTTGCCTTTAGAGTTACAGAAGGGCTTTGGGTCAGGGTTTGGAATTCCATGAAGAATTTTTGATAAGCAGTTGGGTATGTAGGTTGAAGGTGGGAGTCACAGTGAGAGCTGCATTTAGGGCTAGGGACAGCAGATTAGGACTGCCATCAGAATAAGGATGTGGAGCAGGGATAAGATAAAGGTTTTCAGGTTTGGGTTTTGGCCTTTGTGATAGAGCTTGGGGTTAGGGTTTAGTGAGGGGTGCTGGGGTAAAGTGCAGGGGTCAGGTTACGCAGGCTTTGTGTAAGTGGCCAGAGTTGGGTAAGGGTTTAAACAGTGTGGTCTTGCATTTGCTGTACCCACTACATTGCCATCACTTTCATTGTCAAGACAAATCTAAAACAGTCCTAGAGTCAGCAGCATGCCCCAGCAGCAAAATGAGCCAGCACCTCCTGGGCTGTCAGTAGTGTTAGCAGCAGGTCAGTGGAGCTGATCATGCCCCTCTGCTCAGCACTGGTGAGGCCACACATGGAGCGCCAAGTCCAGTTCTGGGGCTCTCCAGTCCAGGAGAGGCACAGACATACTGGAGAAACTCAGTCAAGGGCCCTAAGAATAATTATGGGCCTGGAGCATCTCTCCTGTGAGGAGAGGCTCAGGGAGCAGGGACTGTTCAGCCTAGAGGAGAGGAGGCTCAGTGAGATCTTAAACATTGTTTAAATGTCTGATGGGTGGGTGTGAAGAGGACAGAGCTAGACTTTTCTTGGTGATCCCCAGTGTCAGGACAAGACTTCATGAGCACAAATTGAAATACAGGAAATTCCATCTGGGTATAAGAGAACACTGAGCTGAACCTACATTGAGCAGAGGGGTTAAACTACATTAACCTGAGAATCCTGGCAACCTCAACTGTTGTATGATTTTTAAGGAAATTATTTGCATAAATTTGTATTTAATTTTTGCTTGAAGTATCAAGGTTCACAGTCAAGCATGACTATGCTAGGGGCCTCATTCATTCATGGTTACATTTCAGTTTTACACATTTAGCCCTTTGGGGAATACAAACAGAGATGGGCTAATCTTTCTGACATAGGGAGCTTAGTCATTTAATGAATCAGTGGGTGATCCTGCTATTTTATGGCTGTTCTTGCATTTTATTCAAGGTACAGGCTGTAACCTTTTCTTCTGAGAAGTTCTCTGCGACCTTAAGATAAAAATGCTCCTAGTCCAAATTTACAGATTTTGCAGCATAAGCTCTGTATACCAAAAGAATGTGCCATGGTAGTGTTCAGAGTTCACCTGCTGTTTGGTGAATCTAATGTGCAATTTGAGAAAAATAAATTGTCTCATTACTTACTCCTCTCAGGAGAAAATTTACAGAATCTTAGATTGTGTGCTACTCAGGGTGCTCTTAAAGTGATATGTTTTATACATTATTTGGATTTCATAACACAGGATTATTTTAGCAAATCATCAGTACTAATTTTAATTAGAGGAAAATGCTTCTATTAGCATGAGAATATGCAAAGTCATGTATTTGTGTATAAAGTTTTTCAAGGTGACACTGACAACAAAGATTGCTCTCACAAAGGGAACATGACATTCTGCAGATTTATAGTTTTCAGAGGAGCAGTCTATCAATACATATGTTACTTTTGGTAGTATTGTCCTCCGAATCTGCTGTGATTAGGAGGCCAGCATTTTATCTGACCTGTTACCTGTTTTGTTTAGCTAACAAGCATTGCTTTTTCAGCCTTGTTTTTCTGTTGTTGTTATGTCAAGTCTTTACCAGCACTCCAAGCCTGATGTCCCATCCCTCCCCTGCAGTGCAGAGTGTATTTTATATTGTGCCATGTCTCAGGGAAGTAGCAAGGCTGCTGAGTACATGTAAAATTTTCACTCTGACTCCTCCCTAGTGTTTCAGAGTACTCTCAGCATTTAAAATAGGGCACTGGAGCCTGGAAGCCAGCTGCCCTTTGCCAGATTTGTCTCTTCCATAAATCTGGAGGGGGAAGAAGACTTTTGCAATATTTGCTCAATTCTCCCCCTCTCTGAGGTCAGCCAGTGTTGGAGTTGTCAGTAAACTTGAAGGATCTAAGAAGTTATGGGCTTTGCCTTAAGCAGGTCTCCTCTGTCCAGCCTAGCTCCAAGAAGGAGGTGAAGCCCAAGTTTAACATATGGACTCTCTGACTCTTTCCATGTGAGCAATTGTATCTCCATGGAGGTAAAAAAAGGGAACTGAGTAGGTGCACAGTCCTGAAAATCCTCCTGCCATGTGTTACTGAGTTGTAGGTGAGCAGCTGTGACTCAAAAAAACAACAGTTTAATGACACTGAGCAACCTCAAATGAATGTCTGAAGGCAAAGTTTCTTTGAGGGCCACGAGAGAGAAGACTTGATCAGCCACTAGCCTGAAGGTGACACCTGGAGCTGTTACTTTGAAAGGATCAGCAGTGGCACAACCCAAAACCAAGTCACATTATGAACTGTTTGACTCTTACCTCCTGAGGAAGCACAAACAGAACTGTGCTCCAGTAGACCTGTACTCATGGGATTAGGATTCGTTTGACACAATTTCTTTAAACACAGCTTACAATAAGCTGTATGCCTTAGATGAGCTGGGAAACTTTTTTATGAGAAATGTAAGAACTAGTAGCATTGTAGTCAAAACAATAATATGCCACTCATTTGTTAAAGAAGGTTATTGGATGCATTTTTGCCCTTCCTATGGGAACACTGAACCTACTTTCACTCTGCAGCATATCCTTGCTCACATACTTACTGTATTCGGGTCTTATAGTAGCTTTAGGTGATTTAAAATATAGAACTACAATAGAATTTGCTCTTTTCCAGTGGCTATGTTGCTAAGACAAAACACTGTAGGGACCAGGAATTTAACAAAGTCAGAACATTAGTAATATTTGCAAAATTAATTGACCTCTAAAAAATACCTGTAAAACCAGCTACAGGTCCACTTTCTGCATGACTAATGTGAGAGGCCCTGTTTCTAATAAATGTACTTACAGCTTCATTACCCCAGCAGACCTTTGGATGGTCTGGTTTAGTTATACTGATGCATTAAGTAATTCAACAGATGAACACTTTTCATGAGATATTTGCTAACAATTGCAAATTGCAGGGGAAAAAAATCAAATACTGTATTATATTTCTACCCATTCATGGATTAATTGTCTTATCATAACTATTCCATGTAGAGTTTTCATGGTGATGACTTAAATATTTGAACACTGAAGAATAGATGAACATTGCAATATGATTTGAGGTGGTTTTAATGTCTGTTGGAAGAGTTGTTTTCAAAGGACACTACCACTTTATCAAGATTTTTATTTACTGAGCTATTACATTTACATCTATGTTTTTTATTTAACCTTTAGTAACAGTAGATCATGAGGATCCCTTTTATTTCTCTTAATATGAAATAAAAAAATTAATGTTTTCACCATTGTGTTGTATATAAAAGCATGCAAAAACAATCAGTCTTTCAGACCATACCATGGGGACAAATTTCTTCTTGAGTTTCAGACAATATTATAGCACAAGTAAAGAAGCAGAAAAGAGTAGCAAATAAATTGCAATTCCTTCATGGACACTTAAAACAGGATAATGTCTACTTGCAATTTCCTCTGACTACTCCTGTCAGAATCTTGTTCTGTTTTGGACACAAAATGAAAACCAAAGTGGAAAGGAAAAGCTACTTTTTTATGCATCCAATTTCATACCTTTTAACATTGGTAGACAGGCTCATTAATTTCAATGGATGTTGGATCAGGGTATAGATCTGGAAGCCAAAACTTACTTTTCCAAAAATAGACTACATTTTTATTTCTTCACTATGCCCTAATTTGAAGTCCCTTGAATCAGACAATTACAAAATATTATCCTATCTCAAAAAATAATGCAGATAAAACTAAAATTCCACTCAACATTCACATAATGCTTTTCTTCTTCAAAGCATTTTAGCATCACTGATTAATCATAGCATTAATTAAATGACTGTGTTTTTTTTAATTCAGCCTTCCAAAAGCTCTGTTCTCTGCAGGGAGCAGGGAAGAGCATAGCAAGGGACTAAAACCAGCTCCAGTAATCAGAAAACTTAGCCTGCAGCAATTAAACTGAGGAATCACTTTCCTTGCAGAATCTTTTTTACCTTGGGCTAGTGGAAAGATGAAAGGAAAGATGACAGTGCAGTCTAAACAAGAAATAAATCTGTTGCCTGTAAAGGAGCTGTTTAATTGGATCTATTTGCACTACCTGGATCAATAGGTAGGCTAACAACTCCTTTCCATGTGTTTTCAAGTTTGTATACCTGGCAGGAAATGCAATCAAAATTAATTAGAAAAGAAATTATTTGAGTTATTGCACACATGGACTCCATCTATTCTGGATATAAAACTTAAACATGCAAGAATAAATTCCTTGGATCCAACCACAGTTACGCCTGAGGTTGTCATTTTTGTTCTCAGACAACCCTCCAGAGCTAAGACTGCAAGGGAGACAGCCAAAGCCACCACCCAAATCCTTTTTTCTGGCCAAGAGAGCAGAAACAGCAGAAGAGTTGGAATATCTCTGTTTGCCTTAAAAAATGCTGCTTTCTTCACTGCTGAGGATGACAAATAGAATCTTATTAGTGGAGATTTTTCTCCTTCTGTGGACCCAGCAGTTGTTTGGCATACCAGGTCAGCAGATAATTAGACAGGTCAAGCTGAGCTTAAACTGAGTCATTTTTATATCCCAGCATGGGTGAGACAGTCAACAAATTAACGCTTGCACCTCTTCCCAGATTGGTCTTCATAAACCAGGTGGCAAGTCAGAGAGCTCACCCTTGAGTTGGGCTGCCTGCATTTGGTGGTTGCTTCACTTCTCCAGCATAAGAGAGGGAGGATTGCTTGACTGATACGTGGATGAGCATTCAGAGCAGAAGCTATCTGCTGTGCTGGGTGAGAGGTGCTGTTACAAACAAAAAATCCATTTGGCCGTGGTACACATAAATCTATTTCAGTATTAGTCTTCTGTTGCAAACATATACACCCCTGAAGGACATCTGGTTTCTCCAGAAACCCACATGGCAGGCAGCATGCATCCCATGAAAATTGCCAAAAGGACAGCAGCAAAGAAGGAAGAGGCAGAGATGTTCAGCAGGGTCTCAATGCAGTGCTCTACCTTTGGCATTACCTCTGACAGAGCTTCTGCATGTGAAGTGCAGACATGTATCCAACCTTTAAAGCACATGTTAGAACATGAATTAGCAGGTTATGGTCAGCCAAGGAGCCCTAGAAGTTCTTCAGTCTGTAGTTTTTATGGTAACTGCTGGTATGAAGTCTGAATATCTGCAGTCTCACTATGTGAGAGACAAGCATAATATGGAGGAGTTTCACTGAGAGAGGAGTAAAATTAGGATTATAAGTAACAGCAGATGAAATAGCTGCCTGTGGAATTCAAATATACAGGAGAGGCAACAAAAGTAGTACAAGAGCAATAGCTTTTAAACACACAGGTATTTCTGAGTCTAAAATCTATGCTTGCAAACTAGCTAAAATATCCTTTAGTTCAGAACATTAAAAACTGAGTCTGTGGCAGGTAGGGGTGGGACTGGGAATGCAAGGTTGTGACAAAAGCAGGATCTAGCTGACTATCAGAGTGTAGGTATTTAAACCAAAATGAGGAGAGATTGGAAACACGTGGCAAACAAGGGAGATGCAGATACAAGACATGGCAAAGGATCATGAAAATTCACAGTTGAGACCCAAAGGTTTGAGGGGATGCAGCTCAAGGAAGAAGAAGTATTTGTCAAGTAGTAGAGGAGAGAGGGGGTAACCCTGAGAAGGTGAGTTGAACACAAGGAAAGGAATCAGCTGGAGGAAGGCAGGAAACATATGAAATGGAAAAGTTATGTTTCTGGAAGCAGAGAGGCTGAAGGAGGAGAGTAACTGGGTTAAAATGCTGTTGCAGGAAAGAAAAACTATGAAGGATCTGAGAAAGCATATTGCTGAAAAGCAGTGATTACATTGCACCCAATTGTGATTTCCCATGGCATGTTCAGGTTCAAAATACCAAAATACTCTTTTGTCTTTGTCCAATGCTAATAATTTCTATACATGCTGCTCTTTCATCCTTGCTATGGATGTGCCCTTTGTCAGTCCTTGTTCTCCTCGTACCTTTCTTTTGCAAAATATAGAACCAACATCTTTAATCTTTTTCAAAAGATAAAAGCTTCTATATTGGTTACCCTTTTAGATATTGAATTCTTTTACAAGCAAATCTCAACTGACATTTCCACACAGTTACTGGTGTTCTATGTACTTTCATCATTCTGTGATAGTTTGAGGGTTGCTTCCCTAAAACTAAAAGATGACTATTCGTGCTCCCTGTAGGGCTTTATATGGTACAGTGCTGATGGCTGAATTTAGTCTTGATAAAAAAGATTTTTAAAAAAGAAAACCAGTGACTGACACATCGCGTATAATGCATCAGGGAAGATACTGTTCCTCTTTGTTGTAGTCCATACCAAATACCAATCTTATGTCTTGAAATTTTGCTGCCTGTCATCAGAGATGGTGAAAACCTGAAAGTGTGTATAATTTATCTGAAGTGAAGAGGGAATCTGAGACCTCCACCTGATTCTTTGTTCAGTTTCAGCAGCCATGAGCAAAGTGCACCTGAATCCTTGGGGCCACAGGAGGGCATGTGTGTGTAATGGTTTTTATTCTTTCTTTATTCTCAAAAAACAATTTATCTCTACAGAGTCTTAAAATTTAAATTTAAAAAACCTGCAAGGAAATGATGTCTGGTATTGTTCTCTAGCTCAAAGTACTCATTATCCAACTTAATTGTCAAGTTATGCTTAATGTGAAGCAGCTAAAACAGTGGCTTCCAGCCCATGAGGTTTGAGGTGGTTACTAAAACCAGTTTAACTCGTCACTCTTTTCTTTATAAATGATTGAGCTGAGGTGATAGGTTTTTTTGATAGGTATAATAGCAGAACTATAGTCAATTACTGTTAAGTAGTGCAATACGTATTTATTTTGAAGTGCCAGAGATTACAAATGTTTGTGCATGTCACTAACATAAGAAGTAAAAGGAGCTGAGTACTTAACTAACATTTTTGGCCAAACATTGAGAATGATATCTAAGTGCCTAGAGATAAGCATTAAACTTTAAGGACCAAAGGATTTCCAACTTTGTTTACATCTGCTTTTCCAGAAGCCTGTATGTCTTCCATAAGTCTAGTAACTGTGCAGGTATCTCAGGTGTCCCAGGGAGTTTGAAACCACATTGCCCCCGTCTGTTTGGACACATAAATTTCCCCTTGTTTACCTGAAAATGGTTTAATCATTTTCTTTACCATCCCAAAGTAATCCAGAATCAATCTGTTCTCTGACACATCCTAGAAGTGGTGGGGCCCATGCTATTTGGGGCATGCTTTTTAGTCCTACTGTTCCAGGGTTTTTCCACTTCCTTTTTCCAGTAACAATTGATGCACAGTGGTCTTAGAAGTAAAAAACAGACAAGGAGCATCTCAGACCATGAGCCAGGCCATGGGGGCTTGGCAGTAGGCTCTGCCCTGAAGTATCATAAACCTGCTCTGTCTACAGCTGAAGTCATGTCAAATGAGGGATCCCAGAGGGAGGAAAGAGAGCACTGCTGTGTGCAAACTGTGGGGCTTGCAGTCCTTCACATGCAGTGTAGCTGCAGTCAGCCCTGCTACAGACTGTACCTTACAGAGCCGGGTGGAGGGCAAAGTCACTGGCTCAGTACTTGCAGTGGAAAGCAGTCATGTCATCTAGTGGTGAGCCAGAGGGCAATCAACTTTGTGCTGGCTATGACCCTTATTTCAGATTGTGCTTCTCTGTCTTCTTTTATAAACCTTCTTTTAAAAGACGCCCTCTTTTATAAACCAACGTTGCCTCATAAGGCATTTTTTTCTTATTCTTCAATCACCTTTCCTGCTGTTCCCCCAAGTCTGAGGAGTAATCATTTACTCAGTGGGTCAAGTGTCTCTCAACCTCAGTACCGCAGCCTTTTTTGCTTTCAAAGATATAGGTTTGTGTCTCCTTCCATCTGCTGCCTTTACTCCTGGCCCAGCAGTTCTAGCATCACCCTGCTTCACATATTTAAGCTCACTTCCTACCCTGTCCCACAAAAAATCACATGTTTGGCTCTAAGACCCAGTATGACAGCATTTCTCATCTCTTAGCATATTTTGCATTTAAAATTCAGGGTAGTTTTCTCCCTTGAGTCTTTCACCGGTGAAAGAAAATCTTATTGCGCAAACTAACACACCTTTGCCCTCTGAAATGACATGAGGCTGACTGCTGCCATGTCCATGTCCAGAGTCTGCTACATATTGCAATAAACATAATAATTCTTTTTTTATGGGCTCTTACACCCCCTCTTGCACCTCAGTATGTACTAGAAAATTTCCAGTGCTCATAGTAGGCACAGGGCTCCTCTGGAGCAGGGGCAGCTGGACCCTGGGAGCAGTTCCAGGTGCTACACAAGTGCCAGTAGTGGTGATATATTACAGCTTAGAACAGTGGTGTCTGACAGTGGTGCAGGAATGAACCATCAAGTACAGTAGCCATGTTCCTGACACTGCTTTTGTGGGATGAATGCACTCTAATTTATTAGACTACCAGTTGAATAATACACTGACTTATGACCAAAATCTGTTCCTTACAAATTAACTAGACAGTTTTGGCACGTTTATTAAGTAGTGATTGAAAGTAATAATAAAAGCTCTACCACTCATATTCTTTCCAGAAGTCTGTGAAATACTGAAGTTGAGTAGTATTAAAAACACAGGGGTGGTGAAAGTGCCCAAAACCACATATGTCTAAGTGGAGCACACGTGTTAACACAAAGAGAAGAGAATTCACAAATATTCTGAATGCAGGCACCAGTAGTTCTGGAATAGGATATCTGTGCCTTTATAACAAAGAACGTATGGCAGCATTTTGTCCTTTCTTTATTAAGTAGCTACATGATGTGAATTAATACATATCTTTGGAGGGGAGAATAGTGAACAATTACTTTTATAGAAAAAGATCTATATCTAGGACAGGGGTCTTAGTTTGCATTAACACCTGTTTGGGGGTTTTTGTTTCTTTAATAGGTCAGTTTTCCTAATCTCTTACTCTCAGACTAGGAACCATGTCACAACTATTTAATAAATTTGACAATGTGTCAAAGGCATTGTTCAGAGATGAGTGAAAATGGAAGTGGATGCAATGATATTATAACAGCAGTGAAATTGTCTCAAGGCAATAGTAGGGAAATATTTCCAGAAGTGGAACTTTATCTGTGGTGATTTTGCTGTGGTTTAATCTACCAGAAGAATAGTTTGCTCTGCTGTTTGGCTCTGAAGGCAGAATCTCTCTTAGGACAGGTATTTTATTCTCTTACGTGAAAAGTTTCCTGAATTAAGTAATGGAGGCAGGTATTAAATTAAGGTGCTGAGACTTCTATCATGCAAAGGAAAAGACATTAAATCTTCATTGTTGAAATAATAAGCAGATGCTATCATCTCACAGTCAAAGACTTAGTGCATGCTGTTAGATGAATCACCTTCCTAATACGAAAATTATGGAAGTCTTATCTTAGAAAAACAACTTTTAAATGTATAGTATTAGAAAAATGCTCTTCCAAGCATACCCACAAGATAACCCCTTTCTTGTTATGTCTATTGTATGTCTTTCTTCCTTCTTTTAAGAGTGAAATTGAACAAATAAATAAGTTTTCTTTTTTCCTTGTCAAGCTGTTGGCTATGTTTAATCATATTATGTAAATCCTCTTTAAAGGCTTCAAATCAGTTTTGGGTCTTACAATGTGTAATGTTGTTCAAATACTAAAAATAAAAATAAAAAATCAATTTGTTTGTAGACTGAAATAGTTCTGCATGGACCCTAATGAAAATTACCGAGGCTATTTATTTTTAGTATTATCCTCACACATCTGCCTCTCTTCCCAGCATCCTCATCAGTTCTCACTTCTTCCATTCAGGGAGGCTTCTTGTGTGGCAAGCTGAATTGCCCAGCTCTCCTACTAGAGGTGCTAGATAATAGTGCTAGGGAACATTTTGCTGATGCTCCAGCACTGGTTTCCATTACACATTTCATTCTGCTTTCAGAAAAGGCTCTTAGCACGGAAAAACATAATTCTAAGTAAATCTGCAAAATGTAACATACACCAGTGCAGAAGTCAAGGATCACAGTGTTGGCCTGATGAAACAGTGCCTGTGGTAGGACTTCACATTTACACCACTGTAGAGCAAGGTAACTTCTATAGCTCATGCTAGAAAACATGACTCTTCTTCATGTCTGCAGCAAAGCAATAGAAACATAACTGAGATAAGAGAAGATAACCAATAACTGATGGTGTTTTTTTCTGTGAAAGTACTACAGTGGTTTATTAGCTATTTGTATAGTTTTAGAAAAACTTCTTGCAGTATAAAGAATAGTCTTCGACTTTCAACTTCCATGGCTTAATTCATTACAAAGCAAATTTCCTGCTTTTTCAATATATTTTCATATAGCTAACACAATGTTCAAAGTACTCAAACCACAGAAAATGTGCTAACAGTTACACTTGTTAATAGGTTTTAAGGCCCACATAAAACAGTGGCTTTGATCAGCTCTGTAGCCCAGCCATTCTCTTCTTCTTCTTCCAGCTGATGTGCCAGCTGTGTTTGGGAAAGACGTTCTAGTGTCCTTGGCATCAAATGCCTGTGGGATTGTGGTCAGTTGCTTTACCTGCATGGGTGAGCACTTCATTGGAAGCAGCGTTTCTGTCTTTGACTGCCTCCTGGGGACAGGGCAGAGAGAGGGAAGCCTGTCTCCCCAGCAGGCAGCTCCTGGCAGTGGGGCCTGGCAGTGACATTACAGGTTCTAGTAGGGGATCTCCAGACTGGACACCAGCTTGAACAGCTGCCACAGATGGAATACAGTGACTGGGTTTCAGACCGATGAAATGTGAGTCTTTAGCACTTGCTATATCCAAGGGATAAATTTGATGCAGTTCTTGGAGGAGAAAGAAGGGGAAGGCAATTAAAAAACTCTACTAAACCCACTCAGAATATATTTTACTTTAAATATGCATCTGATTAAGAATTGAATGGTAGTATTAGGCTGGAATTACTACAACTGCTCACAATAAGGAATGCTGTACTATCCCACTGTTACACATGATCTATAAAAAGCCTTTTTTATTGTCTTGAACTATCTAATACTGACTTGATCTTCTCATATCTAACTGAAGGGTGTGGACAGCAGAAATGTTAAAAGCTGCTGAGCATTGGCATGTCCAGAATGCTTATATCCTGCTTGATGGTGTCTGTTTTAGTTTTCTGACTGAGCTTTCCCTGATAGCTCCAAAGCCCTTATTGATGGTAAGCAGTATCTTGTGTGTCTAGGCATGTGTACTGGTGTGAATACTGCTGCCTGGAATACTAAACCTGTTCCAGGAAAGAAATCTGCTTGGGGCAGCCATCCAGATTTCCTTACACCCAGTGCTCTGGGATGCAGTCTTTGGCTGCTAATGAAATGATCATCATGAACTGATTCCACCAGAGGACTGAGGGGCTGAGATGCTCTGTTGCAATTTAAGTGAGATCCAAAAAGAAAAAGGAATATTGGTCTATTCTGGATGTGTACACAGAGTAAAGCACAAAGTCTCACTGATCTGATTTTTCTACTTGTACTTACTCCTGACCGGTGGCAGACACTGCTCTAGAAGAGTAAAAGCTACATCAAATCATAGTTTATTTTTTGAAACACCAACTTAACCTGATATGTGTTGCAAACTGAAGTAATCATTGTAAGTGATACACAACTATTAATGTGTTCAGGTAGCACAGAACAGACAGATGCAAGTGAAAATAGCATTTCAGATTTTATTGCAACTGTGTTTCATAAATGTGTTGGGGAAAATAAGATTTTCAGTTTGCTCAAACAAATAATTTCTGAAAGAAGTGCTAACAGCTGTTCTATGTCTGATATTAATAATATTGCTTAAAATTGTAACAGTGCAAGTAAATTAAATATTAAGTTCAACTAAATAAAAATGTTTGAGGACAGGATTTGGATTTGTATTGCAATGCACTGGTAAGATTCAAATCCTACTGTACACATTTTGTAGGCAGTCTTAATATTTTTTATAATCAAAAATGTTTTTACATGTAAAAAATTAGCATTTTCTAACACCTCACATTACCACAAAATCTATTTTATAATCTTTAACAGTTCAATACAGAGATTAAGTTTTTATCTGTATTACGAATATTCTGTTGAAATGACTCACTGTAGTTCTACCAAGCAGGAAAAATTTTGAGAAATAAAAATGGTTCAATGTCTAATAGCTAAAAGATGTGATTTTCCTCTTGCCTCTACTTTCAAATATAGATGCAAGCAACTGAATTTATGAATTTAGAAATAAGATTTTTAATAAGTACACATAAACACTAATTGATCAGAACATTTTTAAATTATCCACAAAATCTGATTAAATTACCATATTATATACAATAATCATACCTGATTATTCACAAAATTTGATGTAGATTAGATTACTAATTATGTTTATATTTCCCAATTTTCCTGTCCTTTTCATCCTATATGATACTCTCATAGTGTTTGCTGTATGTAAATTCCTAGCACAGCTGCACTGAAGGTGATTCAGAGTTGTTTCACTGACCTCAGTAATAACCTCATCAGACCTTTGCCTTCTCTGATCTTCTGTTCATCACATTCAAGGATTGAGCAGCCATTCACCATAAGAACAATCCTCTGGAACTGATGTGAGGTTTCTAGTGTTTCAGTGCTGGTGCTAATCCTGCCGTATATACATATATATCTATATACCTAGATCATATATATATTCTCAGAAGCTTCTTCTTTACTATTTTCAAAAGCACTGCATGGCTTTTAGGTTTAATTTTGGAAATCTGTTTATTTGAGCATGAAAAAGAATGATAATAATCTTAGAATCATTTGGGTTGAAAAAAATCATCAAGCCCAAACATAATTGACAGCATTTACTTTTCTTTAAATGTTTGATGTGACCATTTTAAAAATTCCTTTCATTTTAGGAGGTTTTAAGTTCTGGAGGTTAGTGTTTTATTCCATAAATCCTTGCAAAATGCCAGACTGGAATAGATGTCAGAAAGGCTCCTTTTCTGGTCAGTACCATGCATACAACTGAGGATGTGTGAAAAAGATGGTATCCTCTTGAGCAGTACAGTCTAAGAAACACTAACAAACTCAGTTAAATAGCTGCATGTAGAGTCGAATGAACCCTGTGCATGAAGAAGCCTTCAGAGAAGACCTTTTCAGAAATAACATTGTTGGGTTTGCATTCACTGTGTGGTTTTAACAATTGATGCACATTCCATTTATGGTAGCAAGCTGTGAGTTGTTTGATGGGAGATGAGGACTTGCCAAGTTCTGTGAGTTGTGGTATTCAGGTTATCTTTGTGCACATACTTGGTCTTTGCCATCATAGTTCCATTCTCTTACGGGTGTGATGCAGCCATATGGGAAGTCTCTGACTGATGCAGTATGGAAGTATTAAGAGAGTCCATAATGTGTGAAATGCCTGAATGTGCAATCATATAAATATGGCTTGCTCCAAAATAATATCAGTGTCCAATGAGATTACATGCGATAATGCAAACAGTGCGTGTTTTCCCTGTTCTTCTCCGTCACCCTTTATTGCTGTATCTTCTGAATTCTCCCTTCATTTTCTTTCAACAAAGGCAAGTATGCCATGAGGGATCTGGTCCACCGACTGCCAGGCGCTAACAACAGCAACAGCTCAGCAAGCAAGGCCATGTCTGATGACACCGTCACTGCCATTTGCTGCACTCTGCATGAAGTCATCACTAAAAACATGGAGAATGCCAAGGCCTTACGAGACGCAGGCGGCATTGAGAAACTGGTTGGCATATCTAAGAGTAAAGGAGACAAGTATGTTTTGCAAATCACCTTGCACCTTTTTAACCTCTCCAGTAGTTATTACTAGTCCTGAATGTGTTTCCCTTCTCTGTGCAATCGCGAATTGAATCCTTTAGTTCCATCAGAAATCACATGCCCAGTGTGAAGGGTGACAAGAAGCAGACAATGCCAATACCAAAAGTCTCCCTATGATTTGGTTTATTTGTGATGTGCCATCAGCAGTGCAGGGAGTGCACTCCATGTGCATTTTAAAGAAGAGTAATTATCTACAGTAACCTCTACCTCTGAGCAATTGCAGAAGATCCTGATAAGCATTAGGGATCAGAGCAGTTGGATTTCACCCTGCACAAGGCATGGCATGCAGGTGGAGGGGCCCTTTGAAAGGAAGGACCTCACCACAGTTCTGGTACTGCTCCTCTTGATCTAGGAGTGGAGAATGTAAAGTCACTCTTCACAGCACCCTTTTCCCTGCCACCAGCTTGGTAGTAGATCCATGGATTTTGACTGGTTGCTTCTGAGAGAGCCATTAGGCTGCTTGGTGAGGCAAAAAATATCGTGCATACAACTGTGACATTTTCAGAACAGCTATGGTTTCATCTTGTCTGTTTGGCTATGTACACACTCTTCATGAAGAGTTCACTCTTTATCCTTCTTTTGCCTAAAACAGATAGCCTGGTTCTCATATTTGTCAACCTGATGAAGTATAGTGCAATGGGACTATGGCAGTTTGAAAACAAAAAGCCTTCACTGTAGTGTACAAAACCCATCAGTCCAGCTACTCGGAGCTGTCATCACACAGCCTACTGCAGCATCAGAGCTCTTAAAGAGCCCCACAAAGCCAGGCCACAACCTGAAGGAAAGATTTATGCACCCTACATTTGGTATGAGAACTTGTGCTCGCCTATGTGATCGGAGCATTGCCAATATAATTTAATCACATTTCTTTCCTCTATTGTCACCATTTTCCTTTCATACCAAATTCATTATTGAAACATTCTTGCATTCAAAGTTGTAAGGGGTAAAAAGTAGTGTGAGCAAGCATGTGATTCCAGTTGTGGGAGCTCCCCATGCTCTGCCAATCTATTTATATTTGCATTTTGCTATTATTAAATCTACCTAAATTTTTATTTATATTTCCTGGATCAAATGTTCTGACATTGCAAGCAGGTTCATATCTATTTCTCTTAAGCCTAATGTGTGTTTCCTCAGAATAATGCATTTGTCTACCTGTTCATTGTATGGTAAAGAATATCACTACCTGTTGAATCTGGAATTTTTTAAGTGTCATGGACAGCTTTAGGAGGATCCAAGGGCATAATTCCCTGTCTGAATATCCCTCATAACTGTGAAAAACATATATTTCTAATTAATGTAGAGCAGAGTAATTCCAAAATGCCTTTCCAAGTCATGATATGTATCCCTCCTGCCAAGTACTTTGACCTGCAGTCCTGTGTTATTATTTTTACAGGTCACACAGTTCTAGAGCAAGAAAACCTGTCAGCACACAGTGCTGCTAATGCCCATCTTAAGTATAAACTCAATTTTTCAGCTTTCAGAAATGACAGGACTGTGTGCTGTTGGTTTGGTTTGATTTCTTACAGGTTCAAACAATTCATTGTTTGAAAACTGAAATTGCTGGTTGATTGTTGGACTGACAGAAAATTCTGACATACACACTTTAATACAGTAAATCACTTCTGTATGAAATCATTTTGTCCATTATGAAGCAACTGCTTCTGGACGTACAGGATACTGAACTGGCCATGCATCCTGGTGTGTATCAGTGCCAGTAGTGCCACTGATAGAATATGCCCAGGGCTTGATTGGTCTCCCTGTATGACCACATGAGAGAACTGGTGTTCATGAGGTTGTTGGATTGGCCAGGCCCATATCAGCTTCACATAGCTCCTGCCCCTCCTCAGTGCTCCTGGGCTGGTGGGCACAGCTATTTTCTTGGTTACTCCATACTTTCCAGCACCCTACTAGCCAGCACAGCTGGAAGTATAATAAAAACAATTATGCTTCAAAGAGTTTATCAAAATCCTGTTTACTCACCAATTACCCACCTACTGCTGTACTCTGGGTGAGAAATGGAATTGAAGTAGAAAAAAAAGCACCAAATAAATTATGGGGGAAATCTTGTATGAATGAATCAGTTGTGTCATAACAACACTTTACCAGCTTGCATGTCAGCCTGCCAGTGATCCTTTTCAGAAATCACAGAATGAACCAAAGCCTGGCCCCTGCCCAAAGCAGTAACTTATGCTTGCTGCTGGTTTTCTGGTTTCTCTTTGATGTTTCAAACCATATGACTCTTCTGAGTAAAACATAAATCACCTGAATGATTGCCCTGAACTCCATCAATCCTCACTCTGGACTTTGGCCTTTGCAAGGTTTTCTAGCATTCTACTGCTTTATATGTATTTTTGATCCTGCACAGTATATGCTTCCTTAATGGGCTGGGTTGTCTTCCTGGTCCTTTTCTATTTGACCCTTCCTCACTGAAATGAATACTCTGGTTTTTTTGGTTTTTTTTTTATTTTGCTTTTGCTTTTTTAAATTATATTTTTTGTTACCTATTTCAGCAGGAATATATGACACCAGCTGATTGTAACAATAGTTTAGACCTTCTTTAAAAACTTGTCTGAAGAGAAAGACCATGTGAAGTTACATGGTTTTCCACATGACATTGTATTGCTGTCAATAAAGGATAATGGTGTGAGCAAAATCCTAGTCCACATTTGGATTCTTAATGAAATTTTTCATAATTAATTTACTTCAGCATCTTGGTTCTGCATTTCAAAACCAGTGCTCATCATCCAACTAGAATTTCTTTCAGCCACTGCTGAGAGAACCTTAAAGAGTTCTGCACACTGTCCTGAGCTTCAGTTCAGCAGCTTGCAAAGAAACAAATTTTTCTCTGACTCCTTGTCCTTTATGCCAGAAGTTGTTGCCTGTTTTAGATGTACATAGTACCAGCTGGGTCTTCAATAATTTTGCCAATTACTCCTGTTTTTCTTACTGTGCTCTCAGCAGAAATCCCTGCGTGAACTGAGACGTGCAAGTTTTGCTCCTCACTAATTGATTAGTACTATAGAAATAAGATATATTGCCCTTGCTTAAAAACACATTGGTCTCCAAGATGCCAAGCAAAGATTTTATGGAATACTTGAAACAAACTTTGTGAATTTAAATCCATAACAATGCATTTGAAAATTGGAATGAATGGTGTCCTTTACTGAACAGTCTCTTTCTCACTCTTTTTTTCTCTCTCTCCATTTTAATGTATGTGTCTAACAGGCATTCGCCTAAAGTGGTGAAAGCAGCATCTCAGGTCCTCAATAGTATGTGGCAGTACAGAGACCTGAGAAGTCTCTACAAGAAGGTAAGGCTTGGGTTTTTTCTAGATATATCTTTCCTACTCTTACTCAAATTTGGGGGCTGAGAGACTTTAGACCAAAACATTTGTTTATGTGACTGGAAAATCACTTGGAGTTTAAAGTTTCAGGTACTGGGATTTCTTATGTTTCTGTAATTTCTGCTTTTAACATAAAAATGTCCTTTGAAAATATGTGTGGTGGTGAAAAGGGGGTGTGAATTTGATTTTAAAATAGATTTGTACAAAAGATGCTGGATCTGACAGCCCTGGAGAGTGAAATCCTCTGTTTATAGAACAAACATATGTAAGCTCTCCTACTGGAACAGTCCTTCTTACACCTCCTCACCTCTTTCTGAGGAGATTTCCAGATTTCCAGCCCTTCAGCTCCCAAATTTCCTCATGAGAATGTAAACAAGAGTATCTGAAGGAGTGGTGCTTAGGGACCGGCTGCATTATGGAGCTGGGCTGAGACCTGGTAGCATTGTTGCTAATCAGCCAGCAGAAAGTGGCATCATGCACTTGGTTTTCAGACAGTCTGTTGAGTCCATAGTACCACGCCATTCCCACAGGCCTTCTACCCTCTTGAAAATGAATTGCAGTAGAGTAATATCACACTGTGAAACAGCATTCTATATAGCATTTTAAACATAAGTGTCTACTTAGTAAATGAAAACATTTACAGTAATTCTTGCTGGATATTTCCAAACCGAATTACATTCCATGCAAGTGTCAGCCTGCAAATTTAGTTCTTCAATGTCTTCTTGCTTGAAATGTCGCATCTTATGTAAGTGATATTTGTATTTGGAATCTCATCAGAGCTAAGACTTCATGTAGCATCTTTAGTTCAGATCCTAGTGAAAACTGAGACATAAGGATGGTGAAGTAGGGAGGATTCACAGTGGTGTGGTCTGTGTTGCGTGTACTCTGCACAAGAAAATAGCTTAGTTACATGAAATGTATGCACCAAATCTCAAGCTGGCAGAAGCTGACCTTCTGTGTGAAATGCTGTTCTTTTGCATGCCTCAGCTCTGCTTGTGTCAAGTCTGAGGAGTGAGGAAGAGGATTATTGAGTCTCTCCCATTGTTCACTTCCAGTATTTTCAGTCATCCTTGGCAGCCCTAGGGATGCCATCTGTGAAGATGTTCCAAGTAACAAGCTAGTCCTCAGCTGTCCCATTAAGAGGTGGGAACAAACATGAACTAGAGCAGGCTTTTCTTGATCCAAGGCAGTAACACACTGGAAGTGTGCATAGCCTGACTTCTGTGTATGTGGGTGGCTGCACTGTAGAGGCTGAGCTGTTCTGCACCATAATCTCTTAGAGGTTCTTACAATATCTGGCTCATGTCCAGCCTTCTGTCTGTATATATGTGCTGTGATGGAAAAGCAGTTTCTGGGATTGCTCCATGCAGGAGGTAATAATGTTTGTGCTGTGTGGCTGCTGAGTTTACTGCTACCTAAGGGACACTGTTGGCTGCTGCTGTGACTGCTGGTGATGGACTTTTGTACTAAGCGTGCTCCCGTACTAGGTACCTTGCAAGCTTACAAGAGCATTTCCCATGACCACAAATACATACTTGTGAAATGGAAAATAGGACAGGCTAACTTTAGAGGTAGCTTCCAGGACACTCATAGCAGACAGATCATCTGTATTACCAGGAAAAGAATTGTATTAATGTTTATATTACTTAATTCCTACACAATATCTTAAAATTAAGATCAGTCTCTGCTACATATTTGTATACTAATTACATGCCACTATATGTGCTGTTAAACCCTGTATAAATATGGTTTCTTGTAATCAAAATGTTCAGATAGTTAATTTCAAATACTCCTTTTTGTTGAAATGCATACAATAATATTTATAAAATTATAATATTTAATGAACTTTGCCTGTAATAGGCTGATTCTTACACCGGCTGTCTGAGTTTAACCACTGTTGGAAAGCAATGGCTGTGGTTTTATGATAGGAAAATTAGAGAGGTTTGCATTACACTAATAGTCAGCTACTTAGGTAATATAAAAATACTGGATCAATGCAATCTTTGTTTTGTCCCATTAAAATATATACGTACCAGTAAAAACGAATGAACATACAGTGTAATACAATAAGCATTTTGCAGTATTTGCAATTGCACATCCTTTTTTGAAGTGCAGGTAAATCCCATTGCGTAACCATCAGCTATTTGCTCCCATGTACTGAAGTATCTATACAATAGCTTTCAAAGAATTGGCCAACAGAGACACAATTTTGTATTGTAATGCAAGGAAATCGCAAGCATCCCATTATAGTGAAATGAAAGCAGCAGCACTTACCTTCTGTTTGAGAAACAATGTCACCAAATAGCTTGAACTGTGGTATATTTTAAAGCTACACATTCACAATAAAGTAAGAAGTTGTAAAAAGAATAGAAGTATTATTTTTTTGTATTAATGGGCAAAAAAGGCAATATATATTTACTGTTGATACAGTAGCAGTCAGTATATTTAGTCCCTGTATGACTGGATCAGCATAAACACTAAAACTTCTTTCATTTTTCTAATTTTGCTCAACATTGCTAGGAATATCCTACAGCCAGCAGAAGCTGCAGCATAAACTGCACTGACAGAAATCCAGCATTGGGGATTGGTGTGGGTGCACTTTTATTGTGGATGCACTGTGCACTGTGTTTGCAGAGCCATGCCACAGCCTGTACTCTCCACCAGCAAGTTCTGTCCAGTGTCTGGGGATTTCCAGGTCATGGCTGTGTTGTGGCTTTAGTGGGACACACACACACGTGTTAGGCTGGGCTGGTGTGGAAAAGGCATAGAAAGTAAACAGCATTCAGATCTGTGAGTGAGGTGATAGTGTTAGATGGTCTTCTCTAGGCTTGTACTTGAGCAGAAAAAAATCAATTTTGCTCCCTGATGTGGTTCACCACCCTAACACAGTCCAACAAGGAAAAGTTGTAAAATGCATCAGTATTTCTGGTCCTAAAACTGTAGAAAAAAAAAGAAGAAGACAGACAAAGAGGAAGCAATTAATTTAGTCTTGAAATTAAGGAGTTGCTATCGACCCCAAAAGTTGCAGCTTCTTTAATTATGCAAGAGCACATAGGAAATACTGCATAATTTACAAGCAATAGCTGGTATAGAAATCTAGTCTGAAAAAGTCCACCAAGAGAGAAACAATGTTCAGGTTCAGTCACATATAGACAGTGATTAGATTATTTACTGTGATTAATTTCTAGAAAGAAGGTGACCACATTTTTCATGAGTAGAGGAAATATGGTCTCCCAAAGACAGTATCACCATTTTCAAACTTCTTTATTTTCTACAAGCTAGACATATATTCATAAATGATTTTTTATCTGTCTCTGTTTCCATGGGGTCTGTTCCAAATTACTTAAAATTTTATTTTCAAACATCCTTAATTTTCCCATGGCCCAAAGCCCCATGGGTAGGTCAGTGGCTCAAAAACAGGGAAAAATAGGATACAGGAGCATATCCCACAGCTTGTTCTATGCTTCAAACTCCTGGTACACCCCTCCTCTTCAAGTGTCTTGGCAACCTGTATTTTAGAGTTAGCAGGAGAGGTAAGTGCTGTTTACAGTGCCCAAAAAGAGAGATCCTGCTCCCTTCCCTGCTTATCCTCTTAAGCAAGGTGCAAGGACCTACTACATGACTTCTTTAAATGCACCTATTTTTGACTCAGTATCACTGTCCCCCACTCCAGGCTCTAGGGTATTCACTGGTTAAAGATTTGGGGACACCTGAGAAAGTATAGATGTGGCTATAATAGGGCAAATTTCCATTAGCTGGTAAACTCTATGTCAAAATTCAAGAAAATAAACAACTACTCTTAAATACAGAGAGCTTGTTAAATCACATGAGGAAATTTGAGCAGAAGGGTTGTGCTAAGTGAGCTTAACATGAAAGAAAATTTACTAGCTAAAAACAATCTACAATTATCATTAAATAAGTGTAGTATTAAAGAGCTGGAGGAACTGTCAGGGAGAATGTTTTCTATTAATTGGTTTGCTTTGCTTAACAACTCAGGCTCCAACAAAATATGTTTACTTTCTATCATTATGTTTACACTTACTCTGTCTTCCAGTGTATAAGTAAAGGTCATGATGAATTTGTAGAAAATATTTTTCTTTCCCATTTATTGTGGTAGGTTTCTGTTCTGCACGGAATGTTAGAAATGTTTGTCCCATTTGCCTGCTATCTGAATAAAAACACCACCCAAAGCTGGAATCCAGGGAGGCTGTTGGGGACAGCTGTCCTTCAGCATGTGTTGTGCCTTTTACAGCAGGGATACTTTTGTGATAGGCATTTAATAGAGTCACTCTCAAGATGGCCTCATCTGTCATTGGTTGGAAAAAATATATAGAATTGCCTGAAGTCTTCAAAACAGTTAAGAAAGTGTGGATATAGTAAAAGTCTTGCTTTTCATGTGACTTTCAGAATAATAAGAAGATGACTTTATGAGAAAGTCCTTTATGACTAAATGTTCCATGAAAATTGACAGCATTTAACTTCAAAACCCTAATCTCAAGGAGTTTTAGAATCTAAAGTCTTTTCTTAAATAAAATATGCCTACTCACCTTTTAAAAATGTTAATTACAGTCTCCTATCATATAGACTTGGGACACATCATTTGGATTTTCTTCTGGTAAGGTTATTATTATCAGTTAGACATCCCCCAAAAGGAAGCTGGTTTAGGTTAAATTTATCTAGTGAAAAGGTCTGTGCAGAACTTAAACCTTACATTAAAGACCTAAATTCTAAATCCAGAGCTCAATAATTCCTCAAAAATAGTGGCTTGACTTGAAGGAAATATTCATGTGCTCAGATTGTTCATGAGCATATGTACTTTGCAGTGCTGATCTTTCAGCAAGGCTTAATTTATTTCTGTACAATTGGCAAAAGCTTTTTCAGATTAATATGTCACCCTCTTAGAAAAAGGATGAATTAATTTCAGATAAACCCCCTTCTGTAATATGAAGCTAAAGTATCATTATAGAGCAGGCATTGTCTAGAGCCCATTTTTATATTAACTATGAAAATGCAAGTACCTGATTAATAAATGATTGACTGATTGATTAATTTATGGCAGTGGGCGTCCCCAAGCTTCAGTGTGACTGATGACAGAGGATTTTCACCAACCCACGACTCTGGGTCATGGCACGCTCAGCACACTCTCTCCCAGAGCCAAGAAAACAGAATCTATTCCCCAACCCAGGTATTCTGGCTGTCAGCTGACCAGTCTTGAATTGTTGTGTTTCATGCATAATGAGATTTGTACCCAAAGCCGTTCTACAGGAGACCTTTGAATCAAAAGTAACAAAGCCTTAAATGAAAAACACACTTTTAAGCTGCACAGTTTAATTCCCTGAACCCTGTGGGTTCTAGAGGAAAAGTATCTAAATTCACTTAGGAGTGTATGTTCAAGGAAGGTGTGCAGAGTTCTGCTCTCTCTGAGGACAGCACATACCAGTGAGAGGGACAAGTGCATTACATGCAGTTGCCTGACAGTCCTTCTAGCATTTCTCTGATCTTCTTCCTGACTGTCTGAACCTTTCAAAGAGAAAGGAGGCTTCTGATAAGCACTATGTTGCAACAGCAGATTAAATTTATCAAGCACATTGCTTTTTTGTTTTCTGGCACAATGGCATCTGTTAAAAAAAAGCAATTGCTGGACATTTCAATAAGGGGATCCCAGGTAAACTGGCACATCTATAGAAAAACCAATGTGTCCAAGAGTCAATTAAATTTTCAAAACACTAATTTTTAAAATCCCTGTTACAAGTGGTAGTGTATGTTTCCTTCAGATAGAATTATAGGGGATGAGAATTAGCAAGACTGGCTTTGTTTTTTGTTTCTTTTTTGTT
The DNA here is from genome assembly GCF_903797595.1 of Erithacus rubecula. Taxonomy (NCBI): domain Eukaryota; kingdom Metazoa; phylum Chordata; class Aves; order Passeriformes; family Muscicapidae; genus Erithacus; species Erithacus rubecula. Next base: position 77,947,801 of record NC_136689.1, read on the forward strand.
TTTTGTTAGAGCAGTCTTTAATTTGAGGTACAAAAATTCCATTTCCTTAATCAAGTATATTCTTTTTTTTATTCCTTTTTTTTATTTTCCTAAATAAAATATTCCTTTGTGACATTATGGCAAAACCAAAATACCTTCTACATATCCACGGCATCCTAGTAAGTCCATGGAGGGACTGTGTTTATGTCTGTGTATTATGCATGTTTTAGATATATATATAACTTTACATATACAGACATACATTCACAGTCATACATGTATGTATGTATGCTATCTCTGATAAAGTATTTAGAGGAAATTGGAATTTACTTGCTTTTCCTAGCCCCACAGAGCATAGAAGCTATGCTATTTCTTTCTCTTTTTTTGTTTTTTGTTTTTTGCACTAAGTTTTCCTGGAAAAAAGAAGACATCAGAGAAAATCTCAGTTCAATACTCCAGATATAAATATCTTTCAAGGTTAGGATAAATCCTTTTCATCTTTAGTTAACAGGGATATAGTTAAAACACCTAGCATTTCATCATCTGATATATTACATTACTTTCTTTTGTTAGTTAGGCACTAGAAAAAGCCCTAATTTTACTTTAAATAAAGGAAATGTGGAAATATTCTGCTGTAGTAAAACACTCTCAAGCCTTTTTGAAGCATCTTCTGAATAATTTTAGTAGAAAGCAATTCTATAACCAATATAGCAAATGAGTTATAGTCTTCAAATGTATGCTTTTTTTCTTTCTTAAGAAACATGTTATTTGCCTTTAGTTGAGCATTTTAAATGTGGCTTGCTTATCAGTTGGCAATCTTGTGAAATACTGAGTTGTGAAATTGTCATTGGATTCAGTATTGGAGAAAAAGTTGGCATTACTGATTTTTGTGTCTGTGTGTGTTCATTCTTAATTCTGCATTTTATGCTGAATATTACATTCCAGTGTTCATGTAAGATAGGTTTGCCTATCCCAATGCACACACAAATATGAAGAATTTCATCATTAAAGCAAAGGCATATTTTGTATTCTGCAGGAAATAATAGGCAGTTGCTGCAGAGCAAAGAATAATGTGGTAATCTTTTCCCATTATTTCTTAGAGACACGAAAACCTCTTCAGTGAGCGATGATTTGATAGTCTTGAACTTCATTTTTACCTTGATTCTACTTTTTCAACATAATTTGCACTAGGCAGCAGCACCATATATGTAAACTCGCCATTTAACTTACTTCCTCTTTTGATTGCATAAACCTTCCCAGGGACTGTTTTTTAAAGAATCATTCAGACCTTTGGCAAGGAAATTTTAACATTTCTGGCTCTTTGATTGCCAATTGCCTGCTTGAATAACACCCTATTTGTCTATACAATAGGAATTTGCATATCATGAGAAAAGTCATGAATCCTAAAGGGGAAATTGTGCAAATAAATGGAACTGACATATATAGAGGCAAACTCTTTGGCTTATGCAGAAGTAGTCAGAAGTATTCACACAGGGAAAAAGTGATGTTAAAACCACTCTTGAATTTTTAAAAACAGAGAAAAATTTCATCATTTGGCTAAACATATAGCTATGGTACCATTTGTAATCTTTTGGCTACTTTTTTAAGAAGAACAAGTTTTAAAAAGAACAAAATATTACAAAATACCAAGGCAAACTGAATGTTGTTTTGATTTCACTTGAATGCCCATAATTATCATTTCACTTGTGGTGTCAAGTGAATATGTTCTGATTTCCTCAGCTTTTTCATAGTCTCATGTAATATTTTTGTAGGTTCTTTTAAATATCAGTTTATTAACAATCTCAAACAATACTAGCAGAATATAAAGTGATTACTATTATACATTTTGCAGGCCTAAAGAGTGAAGAAAATACTTTGCAATCCAAAATATTCATAATCTTACCTATATCACAATGACGACACATAGAGGAATATCAAATCGTGATTCAGAATCATTTGTTAGAAGGAGATGTTATGAAATGTTTTATCCTTCTGAATTCCATAATTTACTATGTATTAATATGATTAATAATTTATTTTAATAATTTTGCATTTTACATAGTCAAAGTCTTTTTGATGCCCTCAGTAAAGATGTATTCACTGTGCTGTATCACCTGCCATTCCTTTAGTTATGTTTCAGTATTTATCTTTGAAACAATTTCCATGTTTATGATATTGAAAATAATTAATAGTAATCTAAGATAGTCTGGGCTGAACTGAAAATTCAATACCAATGATCATTTTTCATGAAAACAGACCTGCCCTTACTTGTACTATTTCAATAATGAATTAGATTTTTTAAAATCAGGCATAATAAGAGCAAAATTAGAGCAAAACTAGTGGGGGTTTTTTTTCAAATATTTGTTTTTCTGTTGGGCAGCTTATCTGTATGATTGGTTGTAAATACCTCTATATACATACATGTGCATGTATACAGAAACAGGCTGAGTGGATGTAAAACTTAAACACAGCACAGAGTGGGCTTAGAGGATGTTACCTTTAAGTGTGATGCCCACAATAGCCATATGGACACTGTGTAAAGTTTCTTTGCCCAGAGGGTGGTTGGGCACTGGAACAGGCTCCCCAGGGAAGTGGTCACAGCACCAGCCTGAGTTCAAGAAGGGTTTGGACAATGCTCTCAGGCACAGGGTGTGACTCTGGGGGTGTCCTGTGCAGGGGGAAGAGTTGGACTTGATGATCCTGATGAGTCCCTTCTAATCAGGAGATTCTGTGATTGTGTAATTCTATGTCCAAGCAAAGAGACCTTGGGAATGTATAAAGGAATAAACCTTAATGGTTTTAGTTGTGAGCTTAGGAAGTATCTACAGCTGTAGCTGACTGTTGCTTTTCCCCTTAGGGCATTAAGGGCATGATAGTTCTTCCTTCTAGCACTGAGAATTGTAGCAGTCAATAATTCAACAACCAAATTTAACAGTAATTCTTCCAGATAATCACTAAGGAGTACATGGAAGCTGGCACCATTTTCATCCAAAATCTATTAGACTTCAAGAGGTGCTAAACAAATGAGAAAAGAATCAAAGTGTATCCAAACAATTCTCTAGGATGAACCACATATATATGTGGCACCAAAGCATCCTCAGCATGGATGCTGGGTCTCATGGTGAGCTCTAGCTGATTCATAAGGCAGTGATGAGGTACTGTTCAGTTAAAACTCAAGTCCACTCCAAGGTTGCTAAGTACAGATTTAGAAGAGAGAAATCTAACCTCATACTTGTGTAATGTCTGTCCCAAAGTACTCCACCCTTTGAACTTCTCTGAAGAAAAGAAAATTTAAAATGCAGCCCAGGAATCAGTATCTTTAACTTAAAGCCTTCTTTCTGAAGGGAATTGTATAACTGAAGTTTCTGAAATATCCTTAGGGCAGAGCTATGAGGAGGCATCCAGAATCCAGAAGGTTATGCATAGGTCACATCTACAGATGTTTTTTCAAAAGTATGGTACCTCAGAATAAAATAAGATTTTAATATTTGAGTAGAAAATAGAGACCTAAGAAAATTAACTTCATATCCTTAAGTACTGGGAACACTTTTAGTCCATTTAAATAATGTATTAAATATTTTGCAACTAATATAAACATTAGTTAATGGCAAACAATGTTTATCTGGATTCATATGTACAATACTGAAAAAAAAAATCCAAAGTCTTTCTGAAGACTTTCAAAAGTGTTTTAAAGACACCTGCAAAAGAAATTATTTTTAATTGATGTAAATATCTTTCTCCAAAATGCATTCAAGGAATATTATTTCTACTATTCTGAACAAAATGTCATATTTAATTAACTTGTATGCTTAATATTTGCATATCTAGGTTCAGGTGCAGATCAAAGTAGATGTAAAGACTATGGGTGAGAAATTCAGTTCCTCTCAGCAGACTTGAATGGAATTGTTGGATGGTGTTGGATGACTGCTTATAGTGTTGGAAATTAATTAGTAGAGCTTTTACTTGCAGTAATAGCACACTCATGGAGCACAGAGTTGAGGGAAATCATTTAATTCCTGTGTCAGTCACAGCATATTTCTGTCTCAGAGGTAAATAGTTGAGTTGGGATAGTCAATGCATAACAGTGGGCGTCTTTTGCTGATGCTGAGCTTGTGTTGCTGTAATTGCACTATCATCTCTTCTGGTTTCTGTAAGGACATTAAAAGTGTTTGTTCAATATGGCCAGTACATGTTAATTCAGTCAAAGGTCAATGAAATATTAAGCTGCTCCATCAATATCCTACTTTCAGTTCTTTGGTGTTCTACATGATGTAATAATGAGTGGGGGGAAAATACTAGGAAGTCCTCCTTTCTTCCTTCTTCTCTTCCTAAAACTGCTAACAGAATTCAAAAATGCCCCAAATGTGTCTGCCATTTCAGACTTTAAAAAAGAAAAAAACCTTTTATTTTGAAAGGAGTCTCTTTTGTAGTATGTGTGCTTTGTTCTGAGTGTTTTACTTGCTTTTCTTGCTGATACAGTTTGTCTTGATGAAAGAGCTATAGCTACTTCTTCCTGCAAAAAGTAGAAGCGAGAACTTTCACTGGAAGTTTCTGAATTGGTTTTATTACTTTTAATTGTACAGAGTGCTTTTAGAGAAAGTTGAGGATCTTCTGAATTGTGAGTTGTAGTCTTTGGTCCAACAGCGTGTTTCTCTTTGAGTTAACAATACTTACTTTGTGAATCAGAAACTGTTAAAAATGTATCAGTAAAAAATAATGCACGTTTCTCGTTATTAATGTCCATGTGTGCTGGTGGACTACATGTTGAAAGCAGAATATCCTTAAACTCACACAGCTTGGCACTAATTACTCGGATCTCTGACTCTCTGATTTAAGTGTATTATGCACAAACTTTTGACCTAAAACCTAGGATAATGTGAGTTCCTCCAGTGAGTTTCCTGAAGGGGCACTGATTCCCATTATGTCAGAGAGATACACATGTGAATAAAATGATCCTCTGTTTTCAGCTGCACTGCTGCTCTTTGGAAAGCATAAACTTCTAATGTCTCTTGATAACAGTCAGTATCATCAGTACTACCATTCTTTACTATAAGGGAGAATGGTGCAAATTCTACTCTGATAACATTTTTTTTCATGTTTTACACTCACAGGTATAATAGAAGAGTTGTATCTGGGGTTTTTTTATGGTTTAATGCATGAAAAATAAGAGTAAGAGGTGTTGATTGATTTCTAGCCTTTGGAAGGACTTAGATTTAAGAAACTGACCTTGAACAGTAGTACTTGATACTCTGTGGCCAAGAGCCAGAGTTTGCATTTCTGGATAGTATACATGTTAAGATAGGTGGAATTGCATTACTGGAATGCAAATTACAATACAAATCAAAAATCATTGTACACACTTTCTTGCAAGCAAGGTTTTTTTTGTACATACAGGATACAAGCAAGAATAGTTCTTTTGTGATTCTAACAATTTAAATTATATACCTTATGCAGGAGAAAACAGAAGAACAGAAATTCTAGCTGAAGGGCCAAGTACTGCCTTCATTTCCTCTAAAATATATTAAAACAATTTTATTTCTGTATAAGAGGCAAAGTGATGCTTTGAGAAATGAATTTATTTCATTTTATTGCAGTATTTTGAAAGTTTTATTTTTTGGCTGCATATAACCTTAGCAAAATGAATAATGAACTCTGCTGTTTCTGAAATCTTGTCCTTCATGCTTTGCCTCACATACTGTTCTCCTTTCTTGCAGCTATTTTATTCATCAGATTAGGTCTTGTCATCTTTGCAATTCACACAACAGGAAATCAATAATTAATTATGGATAGGTAAAGCAATGCCTCACTGATTGCCTAAAACATCCAAGACTTGCACTTTATAAAACCACCAGGGATAGTTTCCTTGCTGTTTCTCACTTGAATGGATCTGGCAAGTAATTAGCACTATCTCTCCCTCATCATGTGTCTCTTCATAGCTAAAATCAAGGGATGAGGTGTAAAATTAAAGGTACAAGGTCTGTGATTAGAAGATGATAACAGTGCACATCAAAAAGTGCATTTGAAAAAAGAGAAAAGTCACCAAGGCCATCCATGGGATTTTGAAAGAAAAAAAATGGGTGATACTCTCAGAAGAATGTAGTACCCCTTGCACTGCAATGGAAGAGAAAAACAGGGAGAGAAAATATTTTAGATTATTTTGAGGTGGAATGCTGACAGTAGGAGAATAATGGCATTGCTTTTAGTGAAGCCGAGATGGAGGCTGGGAGGTATGTGTCTCATTTCAAAAAAAAATTAGTTTAACCACTGATTCTGAAAATGTCAATTCAGAGAGCCTACAGAAAACTTAATCCTCAGCCAGTGCCAGACAGTTCTGCTGCAGTTAATGACTGTCTGACTAGGAGCCCTTCTTTAAGCCTCATGCTGCCCTAAATGCGTATTTCAATATGTATTTGTCTTTCAGCTTCTTAAGCAATTGAACTTCTGCTGTGTCTGGGATGTGAAACGGTCGCTTATAAGTAAAAGGCATTTGCACACTGAAATTCAGAGTAAGAAGACAGGAAGTGCTGAGGTCAAGCCCACTGCACCAGAAACAGAAGCACTGTGTGGTCACACAGCTGCACCAGCTGTGGAGCTACATGGGGCAGCCCCAGCTGTGGCACAGGGACAAGGACTGAGGGGCCTGGAGAGGTGGCTGCTCCAGTGGAGCTCAGCCACCTGCCCTGCCTGGCCCTGCCCTGCCCTGCCTGGCCCTGCTGCTGCTGCTCTTTGCCTTGGCTCAAGTGAGGCTTCCATGGAGCTCTCAGCACAGTGTCCATCCTCTCCCCCCAGAGGCTCACACAGGAGTGGTGATCCTCACACTCCCAGCATGACCTTGAACCAGCAAACAAACAGCTTCATCCTCGTCATGAAAAGGCATGGGAAGCAAGCTGTGCTGTCTTTTAACCACTGGGGCTAACTTCTCATCCTGTCACCAAATACTGCTCTTTTATCCAAATTAATGTAATATTTTTAAAGCCCCAAAACTTGATGGTTTTCTCTTTTTAAAATAATCTTCTGGCTTCCGTAAGTTGTGGGAAGGAGACTATAAGTGCAAATACTAAAATCTCCAAATTAAGATGAGCTTCTATGATGCATGTCTTCACTTTGGGTCTGTTGATTTTGAGTGCTTGGCTCATAGCTCTTTGGGAGAGGAGGGAAAATAGGACACTTGGGGTCAGCAGCCCTTTTGAAGCCATTGAAATCACTCCAGAATGAAGGATTTAAGCCAGACATGTAAGCTGGGAGAACACCAGGACCTTCCAGGCTCAATCCCTACTCTTCTCTTAAACAACATATCTTGATTTACCTCTTTGGAAGCAAAATATAAAATCCTAGGATTAAAAATGTTAGAACTCATTAGAATTGTAGAGTAACTGATGCCACTAAACTGAAGTTTATTTGTAATACATGGTAAAGTAGATCAATGCCCAGGTATTCTTTTTTGATTTTGAGCTTTTTTGGAAACAATGCAAGGCAAATCCAGAAAGAATAATAGTTCTGGGAGTCATTTACTGTTAATAGGATTTGACAGTGTAAATCCAATTTGAATTTGTAAATTCAAAGAGAAAATTAAAAAACACCTTTGCATATAAATTAGCTAGTTTATCTAAAACTAGTTGAGTTTTTTTTTCAAGAGTGTTTCTAGAGTTTTTGAAGCTATAAGAATTTAGCTGAAATTCCTCTTCCAAAGTAAATACTCAAGTAAAAACGGCAGGGGCTTTCTTAGAGAACTGTTGTCTGGGCATCTCTTCCTCAGCAGCTCAGGGTGATATTTCCTTGTTACTTCCTCCAGTGGTGCACAAGTCCTGTTGGTGTGGACTAGTTAACTTCCTCCCTTGCTGCCATGGGGCTGGCTTGGTATCTTTATTCAGAAACACTGGGAAATGTATTTATTCATTCTATTTTATTACGACAAAGTAATAGAATCCCAGATTGAAACCCTAATGATAAGTAAGAGTAGTTGTTGGTGATTGTAAAAAATGCATTATTTCGGAAATCCCATGTGAGAGCTCCATGAGATAGTTTTGTGGATCACCCCAACCTTGTGACCATTTCAGATTTCTCACCACAGTCAACTCATACACGTAATTTTCATGTGGCAATGTAGGTAGATTATTTGATCTAGTTCTAATTTCTGCTGTGTCCTATTAGGGTTGTGACAGCAAATTCCCACTGAAGAATTGACCAGACCTGTGTAAGTCTGATGAGCCTTGACTTAGTTCACATCAGATTTGTCTTCTGCTGTAGACAGCGTCACACTGGTGCACACACCAGTCGAGATGTTTCATTTAACCTGACAGTGCTGCTTTAGCTTGTGAAGGAAGCAGCAGCAGCAACTCAGAGCAGTGTCTGGCTGAGTTTCAAAGTGACTAGATCCCACATTACATACTTACATGTACTTTGCCTTGTTGCTGTGTCACCTAACACCACAGTGGGTCTGGTTACAGATCCCTGTAAGAGATTGTCTATCAAAACTTCACATTTCTACAGTTTATAACCATTATGAGAACAGTTATTACTGCAATTAATATCCTGGAACCAGTAAAAAGCTGACTTATGGATAAGGAATTAGGATGACGAAGCAAGTCTGGTCCTATGTGCTTCAAGTTCTCTGTAAAATATCTGTTAAATCGGGTTACAAAAGGATCAGACCTGAACCAAGAAGCACCACACTGGAGAGGCTGTAAATTTCAGGAAGGCAGGACACAGTTATCTATAGTTTTTCAGGCTTTTGCTGGTTTATTATTGAATTTTTGCATCGTTTTAGTTTTTTCTCTCTAGTAGGAATTTTCTGTCTACAGGAAGTTGCTCTTCTCTGTTCCTGATAATGTTCAAACACCTATGGCCAAGAGTATGAGCAGACTGTGCTCTTCAACACTGGAAGATACTGAGCCATCATACAGTTTTTCTAGAGCACTCAGTGCTTTTCAAGTCAGTGTCTTATAGCAGCTCATCAACATTATCAGTCAGAGGATTGAGCTTGTTTTCACTTTTGCTACATGGCTATTAGCACATGGACTGTTGTGGGATTTCTTTCTGAGTGGATCCTGTGAGGTATCCAGGTTACGCAAGGTTCATTGGAACTCCAAGGTTCATCTGCTTTCCATTTTGCTCTTACATTTTAAACACAAATAGAATATCAAGAGAAGAAAGAAAAAAAACCCCAAATTTTATTTTCATGAGACATTTACAAACAGATGTTTGACACAATAAGTTTAGTCACCCTGACAAAATAACTATTTTCACATGAGCCTGATGAGAATTATTTATTTTCAAAATGACTGAAAGTTGAGAAGGGAGATAAAGAACCTGTTTATCCCTTAAGCCAGTAAAATGTGATCAGAGAGACTACAGAATCACTTTCATTTTCTACAGCAATCATCCAACTCCTATCCCAGTTTTAACCCTCAGCTTTTCCAAGAGGATGATGTCAGAAACATGTCACTGCCAATCAAGCTTTAACATTTGGACTTTAAGAAATATAATTGATATAATAGTATAATTGATAAATTCAGTATAGTCAAAATATAGGCAAATGGCCAGTATAAGATGCATTGGAAGGATTTATAATGGTATTTCTATACTCTGATTGTTCTCTGTTCTGTAGTGTGCAGTTGCCACCTATTAATTAATTACTGCCATTTAACAAATGCATCCATTCTGTAACAGAATTGCATTGAATTGCTTTCCAGTTTGTAAAATCTTCTTGTCTTACTCTTCCTCTCCTAGATGGCATTTGTGGTTAGTGAATTGGTTTCTTAAATTCAGTTTCACATACTTAGGTCTTGAGTTAGCTTTCTTCTCTGCAGGACACTAATGTATACTGTTCCTTTAAGTACCCAAATCAATTTAATTAAATTTCATTACAGGCAGTAGACCTGAAACAAACTAATGGAAGCAGCCATCATTTCAGGTGGTATTTATCTAGCCATTAAATTGAAAATACCCCCTTTAGGCTCTTAAAATTAGTTTCAATATTTAATACTAATAGCTTTTGGAATTGTTGAGATAGTTTTAATAAATTTGTTACAAACAGTTTACCTTTACAAAGAAAGAAGCTTGTTCCTTGTGCAGAAGGAAGCTAAAGATAAATAACTTAAAAGTCTGTTTTGAAATACTGTGAGGTGTAGGAGCTGCCCACAGTCTGTTGAAAAACACCATGAAAGTCATCATACAGTGATAGGAGTATGCCTTGTTTAGTCAAAAGCAGAGCCAAGTCAGTACAAAACTTGTCTTAGAGTTTATTGTTTACCTCACTTGTCTTATTGAGCTGATCTGGCTTGCCAGCTTGAGAGTTTGTAGCAGAATTTATTTGAAGACCTCATTATAAGCACTACTGTCATCTGAGAGAAAAATGAAATTTTGCAGGGAAGAGAAGGGAAAACATCAGCTGCAGGAAAGACTGCTAGTGCCAGCAGGTGAACAGCTCTCCTTGCTGCTCAGGCACCTTGCAATGCTGTGTCTGAGGCAGCAACTTTGACTGGTGCCATGTGCTATTCCTGCAGAGTCAGGGATTTATTTCATCCACTTCCCATCAGAACCAAGCTGCAGGTATTAATGTATACAATGCTGATGGAATGGGCAACAGGAAGAAATACTTAGGGAAAGACTGTCATCACTTTTTTCTGAATGATACACCAGGGCTTACTTGAGGGAGGCAAGAGTGCAAAAGGAGAGTATACTTGGCCATGAATGCATCCATATCCACAGAAGTGGAAGCATTTCTACCTTGCTCTATGTAAGCATAGTAGGTGTCTCATCTTCTGCAGGCAGAGAGTAATAAATAGTGCTTCCCTTTTCCTTTTGTCAGATCTAAAGTCTGTTCCCTTCTTAGCTTCCCCTTCCTCAGTCAGTCTAGAAGAAAATTTATTTTTAACAGAAATAAATTCTCTTGTAGAAAACTACAATGGAATGAGATATAGTCACCTTTCTTGTAAGAAATTCTGACCCCAGAGAAGGAGAAAGAAGGAAACCATTTTTCTTCATCAGGATAAAGGCTTGGGCTTCTCACATGTTTGCTCCTTCAGTTTTATAATAGAGAAATCAAGGCACAAGTTATTGTTAACCAGAGAGAAGAAATTAAGGCTATATGTGTTACTTGTAGTCTTGATGCTTGGATGAGATTATTGGTCTGGAGCTATTCATTGTAACTATGAGCTATTATGTCTTCGTTAAAATGCATCTATTTTATATATATGTACATATCGTATATAGTAATTTCCAATTTGAATTAAGAAGTTAGGGCTTCACAGATGTTTTCCTTCCATTGTCATGAACCCTCCCTCTAGCTTGGAGAATGTGGTTCGTGAAGAAACTTAATTTTGTAGACCAGGTACAGATTGGAAAGATTGTATATAGAAAATTTTGGTTCAAGGAAGTGGTATTAAAGATCAATGATCTCTTTTTTCAAGTTATTCTTACTATTTTCAGTTAACTAGATTTCTCCTTTATATTTTCTTATATGACTGTGATTAAATATGAGGTGCAGTTCAGTGAAGTGTCCTAAACATGAGTGATGGAGAACAAAGAGTCTCTACTGACTCCAGGGAAGGCCCTGGCTGTACTGTAAAAGCCATAGCCCAGATTTCACTCTTTCTCATTTTTGTCTTTGAAATTGCAGCTGCAATGCACCCCTGTTTGTACAAGCACATTGCATGAGGAGTGCAGACATTCAGCACCTGTAGTTAGGTGTCACCTCTGTCTGTCCTAATTTGTTTATAGAATTTCCCTCTATGAGAAGTGTGAGTATCTTCTTTCTCCTCTGTGTCACAGTCTTGCTGAGTTCTCTTTTCTAAGAGTCTCATGGAAAGGGGATTTTCCAGCCATTTTCTCTTCCAAGAGCCAGGTGTCCATGGTATCTGTGGAAGGAACAAAGTCAGACAGATACCTTGAGCAAAGGCAGAGCATGAGAAGGGGTGGAATTCATTGCTGGATATGTGGAGTAGCTGAGTTAGGGGATGGGAATATTCTTTGCTACCCCAACCGTGAATTATTCTTCTGTAAGTAAGAGGAAAATTCCAAATGGTTTTTAGTAATGTTTTATTGTGTTCATTTTTATTCAGCATTTCATTGCAAAACTTTTGTTTAGCACCATGCCTGATGCTTGACTCAATTTGCACTGAGCCCAACAAAAAGTGGGAATTTTTAAAACTATGAGACTGGGAAATCTCAGTGTTATTGATTTAAAGGTAACATTAAGCACTGATAAGGAGAGTTACAATCTATCAATACTGAAGGCATTTGAAATATTGTCATTTAATAAGAACACTATCAGAAGTCAGTTTATGCTCTCATGATAGTTTCAGACTATATGTAATACATTTTTAAAAATGTGAAGTACATTATTTGAATTATTGCATTATGGTGCAGGAATAAAACATGAATTATTTAAACTCCTTATTTTATTTTTGAACTAGCTGTTTCTAGTATTTGTATTTCTTTGCATTTTTTAATACATCACTGTTAGCATAGTTTTAAATAGAAGGAATAGAATTTTCATTCTGTATGCCTTGAAGAAAACTGGAACAAGGAAATGCATTGATTCTTTTTCTCTCATGTGTGAGCAAAAGGACAGTTATAACTAAGCTAAATAGATGTGCAGTCTGGTAATCATGGAAGTTCCCAATCTACTTATTCCAAAACCTTCTTATAAAATGGAAAATACTTCAAGCCACACTAAACAGCCACACTGTTTACAGTGTGAAAAGAAAGAGGTGGGGGAAAAAGGCAGAATTATTAAACAAATAGCCTAAAACTGTTAATAATTGGAGTCTTTCTGAGATGTGTTGTTTGATAGAACTTTCTACATTTATTTTTAATCTTGCTGTGTCAGTGCAGTCAGCACATCCTGTCCTGCACCACTAACTATGTTTACCACCCAGTGGCAGGAAGAAGACAGCAGCCTACTGGTGTATCCATAGTGGAAGCACCAGACAAGACAAAAATACCCTGCTTAAAGCGGGGAGCTGTGCGGCGTTTTCGCTGACTTGTCACCATTCTTGGTGTTGCAGGATGGATGGTCACAGTATCACTTTGTAGCTTCATCTTCAACAATAGAGCGGGATCGGCAAAGACCGTACTCCTCGTCCCGCACGCCCTCCATCTCTCCCGTGCGCATGTCTCCGAACAACCGCTCAGGTAAGGCTGGCGAAGGCAGGGGCGACCGTGACAGCTGCACTTGCTAGCTCTGCTGCAAGGCACAAGGTGTGCTCTGTACTGTCACCAAATCACCTGTTCAAAACAAGATTTTATGGCTTTTCATGGTGAAGTTCTATAAAAGAAAAATTATATCGTAACATTTTGTCGTAAATTCTCCCAAACTGTTTTCTTAGTGGGGATTACCTGACTGGGTGCCAGGGCAATGACATCCGTTGGTAGCACCAGGAAATTCTGTTGCTCACTTTGCTAGTTATAAAAGCCACTATGTGGTTTATGACCACTTTGCACACTTAGCAGAAGTTTAAAAACCCACATTACGTTTTTATCAGCTTTTATTCTGGGTATGTGCATATACATATGTAAGTTTCACAGATCGGTCTACACATCTTCCTTGTAACATTGATAGCATGTTTACATCAGCTATTATCGATTCTATATGATATGCACAATGAACTAATGTACGTATCTCAACTAATGCCATAGTGCAAATTAATTTTTCTATGTAGAAATTGGGTAATCTTGTTCTAAGGTACACCATACCTTCATTAGATAAAGCCATTCCAAATGAAAAGTTTTCAAGATAAACAGAGTGCATTGTAAGTCCTTCAGTGGTATTTCTGCTGCTTGTTCAATCAAATGCTGTCATTTCATAGGTACACCAAGAGTTTAGGATTAAAATTGCCAAATTTATGATTACTGTTATGCCATAGTTTGATTGTTTTTTAAGAAAATTGTATCTGCTAATTATCTAGAAGTCTTATTATCTAATTATTTTAGTCCTTCAGAACAGCAACTAAGGAGATGTGAAAATGTAGCCAGATGTACAGTGAGAGCTGCTACTCTGTTTTTAAAATCTGCCATTACACAAGTCCATAAAGGGCTCTTGTTCCTTTTTTTCTTCTATAAATTGTCATCTTGACTGTAAGTGCAAGGTACTTGAAATGTCTGGCCCTGAGATCTTAGTTCTGTCTCTTGCTAGAACTATCTTCTCACTTCTGTTACTGTAAATTTTGGATGAAAATTTACTGCTGTCATCAGTTATCGTAAGACTGGGAAAGCACAAATAAGAGTGGCTGTTTCTGAAGGCAGAAAAGCCCAAGTCATTACACACCAGTCAGCTCAATGTCAGTCAAGAAAATTGCTGGAACAAATAATCAGAACCTGAGCAGCTCGAAGGTAGTAGGAGCAAAAGTTATTACTTAACTCTAGAGGTATCTATTTCTACATGATAATGTAAGTTGTTGTGTCTCATAGTATCCATATCAAATGCAAGTGTTGATTCAATTCCAAATCAGTAAGTACAATATCCTAGGATCAGTAAAACTCTTTCACGCAACATTTTTATGGACAAGCATAAGGCAAGCTGGCCAACAGTTCAGAAAACATCCTGTGAGATAAATAAAAAACTTACTGAAAACCATTAGCAAGGAAAGGACACAGAATGGTGTGCTTGGAGCCTAGCCTGGGTTCAGTATTCTTCAGTGGTTTTAGTAATGACCCAGATAATATGCAAAAACTACTTATTACCTTTGAGGGTGACATAAACCTGGAGAAACTCATGTTCTTTGAAGGCCATTATTGAAATTCAAAATGATCCTGAGAAATTGGATGTAATGTTCAAAGGGAAAAAAATAACCAATCCTTTAAAAATAAATTATAAGGAGAATGTCTGAGTAGATGAAAGTTCTTTAGAAATTGTCTGGGGATTTTTGTCAGTTGCACACATGAATTGGAAGATGGAAAAATCAGGATATGAGAATATACTGAAGAGCCTGTAATTGTTAAACTCAAGTATAAGAGACATGAGATGGAGACAGTGGGAAGAGGTACACACCAAGTCTTCAAGCATGTAACAGCCAGCCATGAAGAGGAATGGTGTGAGAGAAGAGAACTTTTTCTGCTTTCATAGCAGACAAATGGAAATAATGAGCAGCATGGAGTGAGGCTAGACATCAGGGAACATTTTGTAGCAGTGGAGAGAGCAAGCCCTGGAAAAGACTGCTTGGAGCAGTTATGTGATCTCTTTAATCTGGAACTGAAGATCTCTGATGGCAATCTGTCAAGAATTATGTTGCTATACTGCATCCTACACTGGGGTAAAGAGTTGAAGTAAATGCACTCACCATCCCATCCATCCCTAGGACTGGGTAATAGCAGGCTCAAACTACTGTAGAGAGCTCTGTATTCTTTTCTGTATCCTTTAAGAATTAAAGCAGAAAAACATTATATCAATTTTCAGTCTAATATCAACCAAAGTCTTTGCTTGCAGTAAAAACTCTGAAAGAGGGTGTTTCTGCATTTTAATGCTTGCCAGAAAGTAGTTTTCCTCTCATGGGAGGACAGAGGGAATTCCCACAGGGAACAGAGAGAGATGATTTTATCTGTATTAGTCAATTTTGTTCCAAACATTAGAGTGTTTATAACCATTACCAGAGTATGTGAAACAGAATGTGTCTCTCTGCTAGCAGCTTTTTCAAGGTTTGCATTCTGGCCTGCTCCCCATTAGATTCAAGCTGCCATTAGCTGATTTGGTAGTTTAACGTCATGTTTCTTTATATCTGCCGGATTATCAGATTTAGATTTACATCACTATTGACAAACAGTTTAAAAGCAATCCCCAGTTCTAATGGCTTCATAAGAAAGAACATCTGTCCCGTATTTGGCTCTGTAAATTCAGAGGCCAGGGCCAGCAAAACCAGTTGAAGCACAATTCAACATCACTTGTGCTTCCCTACTCCATAGTTAAGTGCAGGTACTTCACTGTTGCTTAACTAAAAAAGGTAGCATAGTTTAGAGATGCTGGAAGATATGCCTCAAGGTCAAGCTTCACAAAGTTTGTATTACATTTTTTTATTATTTTTCTTGTTTTTGAACAAAGGTATTGTTACTGTTTTTGAGCTTCTTTTTACACATTAAATACCTGAGTGTAGGCAGGGGTGCATGTGGGGGTAAGCACCAGCACTTTGGTAATTTTTGTACCACCATGCCCTTACGAGGCTCAGGGGGGCTCTGTCACTCACCCTGTGCTCCTTCTCCACAACAGGGAAAGTGCACTTTATCTACCAACACCTCAATACGTTGAAGTCAGTTTACTTGAAAGCCATTAATTTTTTCCTTTGCTTTTCTCCTTTTCCTAAGAATTCCAAGCTCTAAGGCTTCGTAATCAGTGCCAATGATCACCTCCACATTGTCCAGTGTGTGAGACTTGAGTATAAAACACAGTTCTCTTTTTTGTTACCTATATTTTGCTCCTTTTAGCTGTACCATGAGTATAGGTGATGAAGGATTTGGTTTTAATAAAATTAGCACAAAATAGTAGTTGCTTTAATGGCAGTTATTCACACATTTAAAGACAAAGAAATTATTTGAGTTACCTTTGTTATTCTTTGGTATATGTTCTCTAGGGGGGGAAATGCTCTTTTCTTCCCTTTTCCACTAAAATAATCTAATTGGTTTGTTTATTTTCAAGAGAAGAGGGAAGAAAACAGTTTTATAAGGGTTTTTTCCACACAGTTGAAAGTTAACAGTCTTTTCAATGGAAATAAATTAACCATACTGAGGAAAAAATGGAAGTGCCCGTACCTGAAAGTTTTGACAAGTTGAAGGAACTAAAAAGCAGGAGAAAAAAAAAAAAATTGTTGTACTTCTTTTTTTAATAGCAATTATCTTAGATGCTGGATGTAAGTAAAAAGAAATTTAACATTCAGAAATAAATCTATGTTTGCAGTTGATTGTTCAATGAATACATTTTGACCTTGAAGTAACAGCATCTTTTCCTCCATAATGTGGTAGTGTTTCTTCAATCAGTTTCATGTTAGGAAACTAACAGATATAAACTTCCCTGAAATGTCTGCTCAAGAGTTAAACCCTACATTCAGTCATGTATGATTTAAAATAATCCATTTTTGTTATCTAGCAAGTGCCCCAGCCTCACCTCGGGAAATGATCAGCCTAAAAGAAAGAAAAACAGACTATGAATCAACTGGAACTAACGCCACTTACCATGGAAGTAAGGGAGAACACACTTCTAGGAAAGATACCATGACAGGTGAGATTTTGCTTGCTTAGCATATATAAAAATCAGCTGTGATAGAACCCTGATTTTATAGGATTGGCTGGGCCTGTTGCACTGGGGAAGAGTCAACCTGCTTTGATTAATTCCCAAGTTTTAGCTACCTTGAGAAGTACAACTGAAGATACATTTGAATGGATACAATATTGCATGAAGATGATTTGTGAACGCCATGGTTCTCCACAGAAGACAAGCTCTGAATCCAATTTTGCAAGTCTATCTCAATTTCACATTTGTTTTCATTTCAGAAGGAAGTTGGTTGATCACTTTGAATTAACTGGTATATTTGAGCATGTGCAGTGATCCCTAACATCTGTCTTCTGCAGGGAATGTTCTTCAGGATCAGTTAACTTATTTTGTATGTCAGTATTCACAGGAAATTTGTGGCTCTTCGTAAAGTTTATCCATGTTTCTTTCTCAGCTAAGTTGATTTAAATGCAGTAATGTTCTCTGTATATTGTGGCATCTGTTGCAGGTTTCTTTGAAGGCCTCTCTTCCCAGTGAGCTCATTAATCTCTTAGCATTTCAGTAATTAGGAAATTTTGAGTGCTTTTCCCAGTGCTGTATCTCTTCATGAATTCTCTTGCAAAATGCATGTTGGTTTCCATCACCATCGTACAGGCTTTTATAACCATTATTGAACTTTTTGTCACGTTTATATAGTGCCAAGCATCACAGTCTCCTCTTCTCCGAATGCTGCCTCAGGGCAGGCAGAAAATCTCACTGAGAAGTCTGAATGCCTGTTCCCTTCTCCCATGCCCTCTGTAGAGGTCTTGCTCAGAGGCAGAATGGCTTGTTCACCAGGAACATGGTGACTTGGCATCAATCCATCCATAAGATCCTTCCTTCACGACTGTATTCAGGATATGAAGATACACACACTGAATCTACTGTTTTATGTGATTAAAGACCAGCCTTGGAAATTGTGTGAAAATGCAGTATGGTATGTTAATTAACCTGAAGGTGAAAATCTGAAAAGAAGAATGACAGTCAAGAGCATTTGGAAACCACAAAAAATTAGGAGTGTCCTGTGACTTCTGTGGGGTTCTACAGGAGAGTGCAGAAGATTCATCAAGGTATTGCATTTTATGTGTCTGTAATGTTTTGAGTGTTTATAGTCACTGCATAAGGTATTTTTCTATAAAAATTCATTGGCTGATTGTGAAGGAGAGGACTGAAGTCTTTTCAGCCATTTGTCAAGGACCCATAAAGGGTGAATCTCAGGAATAAGAGCATCAGGCTGAAAAGGAAAAGGCAAAAACAGTTTTGTTCTATCTGTATCTCTAAATTCAGAGTAGCACATTATAACAGAAAGTTCACAAAATATATGCTGAAAATTTGTGTTTCCTTGCAGATAGTCTTGTCTCTCTCCACACGTTAAGGAAAATGGAATTTTCTTTCTCCTCACCCCTTTTCATTTCTTTTTTCTGTGGTGTTTTTCTTCTCTCATTCCTTATTTCCTTTCTCTTGCAATATCGTTTTCGGATTGTGAGACTTGTACTGCCTCAGCAACCTTTACTCTGCTTTGATTTTTGCATTGTGTTTTCCTCCAACATTTTCTTCTATTTTGTCTATTTCTATTGATTATTTGGGTGGAATTTTAGCAAGGAAACTTGAAACTCCTAGTAGCATGCTCAGCTATCAACTGTCTTTCCAGCTTCTGATCTCAGTGAGGGAAAAATCAAAGTATTTCAAATCAAAAAGTGTAATACTTCACAATCTTACATGACCAATGTACAAATAAATATGCAATTAACAAATAACTTTCTCTCTTTCAGATCACCAAGTCTCTGCACGTTTGGGCTAAGCTCAAATTAAGCACCATTATAAGAACAAAAGAAAATGACAGGAGGAGTTGTGCTCGTCAACATTCAACATGGAATTTGTGTAACATAATTGTATCTCACTAAATAATAAATATTTGATTAAAAACCCATATGAAATCAGTATTCGTGATTTTGTGAGACATTTTGACTTTGCTTGAGTGGCCTAATACAAGTTCATGTAGCAAGTTTCTTGCGATGCCTTGCGTTTCATTTTGTGCATCAGGCAGTGCATTGCCGCCGATACATCCATGGGACTTAGATGAATGTTTTCTCAGGTTCCACCTGGCAAAATGTACACATATTTTGATCTGCTATTCTACTTTTGTACCAAGCTGATGTATTACACAAAGCTTTCTTTGACTTATGGATTCTACACAGAGTGTAGAGCCACAGCTATAGTCCCAATTTATCCATGACTGTCTCCATGCTCTTCTCCAAAGCTCTTCTCAGTTTATAGTTGAAAAATGTTATGGCCTTTGGACTGGGACTGAAATAAAGGTTTTTTGATGGATTTTGGAAGTAGGAATGTTGGCTTTCTGTCATCCTGAAGATTTGTCGAGAAACCTCTGGGGAAAATGGAGAATCCATGAAGTAAACAGTTTGGCTGAAGATGATAAGTTACACTGATTTCACGAGGTTAGCTGAAAAAATAGAAGCACAGTATCAAAGTTCTCATTGCCCTCTTCACAGGTTTATGATGCCTTTTATATTTTCTGTCTATTTTGTCTCTCTGTAGAAAATAATAACCAATAATAAAATTTTGTCACCTAAAGTATATTTTTAAGGCAAAAACTACTATTTTCAGTTTAGGAAAACAGGAAGTATAAGTGCACATGATAATGTTATTTATGCCATAGTGCTTTCCTTCAGAACAGGGAAGATAAGGCTCCTGTGTACCATTATGGGACCTCTTTTGAGGTTTATTTTACTTTCTTAGTTCCCTCACTGAACTAATATGTACATCATAGTCGAAATGCTGTGTTTTCTCTTCCAGCAGCAGAAAAAAAAAACCTTCTGATTAATTTATTTTACCTTTGGTTAAATATGAATGAATACTTTTGTTATTTAAACTTATTGGCAAGTCCACACTTTTTCAGAACACTAAAAAAAACACCATGAGGTGTTACAGGTGCTCAGGATCATTATTATTATTATTATTATTATTATTATTATTATTACTACTTTCAGAAACTATAAAGCACTGCAATTTTTTCTCATGCCCTTACCTCGTTTGCAGTGGTAGTGACAAGTAGTGATTTCTGTTACCTAAGGTTTGTGAGGTATGGAAGCATTTTCCTTTACTCTCGTGAACTAATTTTTTTTAAATGGAGAGCTGCTGCTTAGAGCAGAAAAAGCAGGTTGCACAATATTAGATGAGGACCTGTCCAGCTATTACCAGTTTGTATTCCTGAGGGCACAAGGCTAGCATGTTGTTATTCCTACGTGTCTGTAAATATGTTCAGAATAAGTACTTCCAAGATCTGAAAGCTGAATGTAAAATCATGAATCGAGTGACTGGAATATATGGGGATGAATTTGGTCAATGACATCTTTGTCACGTAAACCACTGAGTAACATAATTTTCAGTTTTTGTCAACCTTAAAGAAAACTGCTATGGGAAATTATGTGACCTTTTTAACCAGCATCTCCTAGAAGACTGAACAGAAAGGAGAAATAAAGGTGTTTTTCTATAATGTCCTTTATGCAATCGAACTACAAAGTACTGCAGGTTGATCATAGTATTCATTTTAGAATATTCACTATTTTGCCTATCAGAAAGTGCCTCTTCAGTATTATCATGTACTGATGTTTAGAGACTGCATAAAATGTGCACATAAACACACACACTGATCACTCCTCTATTAATTTAATCTTCACATCTCTGTGAAGAAATGTGGCTGCAGAAATATCTCTCTCTTACTCCTTTCACTCCTTTCCCTTCTCTTGTCATTTTTACTCAAAAAAAAATACTTAATTGACTTCTCTTTCTATTTGTTTTAAAATTTTATTATGATAGTACATATCCAATACTATCAGGAAAAATTAGAATTTAACCACACAATATCAGTCCATTCATCTAGCTCATTATCTCATTTCTTTCATATTTTTCCTCTGCTTTTGGTCAGCAAGAGTCAGCTGCTCACTGAAGCATGGCAGAGTGGGAATGGAGTTCCCAGGAATGCCACCTGCATGTTCAGAAACAGGTACTGGAGCAGGGCTGCACTCATTGCTAGCAGCTACGTTGCTTGACTTACATTTTCTCCAGAATCAGAATTATCTCAACCTCCAAGCTAACCTAAGCCAATATTGCTTATTCCTGAACTCCTGTGATTTATTTTCAAACATTTTATGTCTCATTGCTTTTATTGCTTTAAGAAAAGATTATTAAGGGTTTGAGATTGGGTTGTTTTTTCATTTGAATTTGTATCCCCATCACTGCAGTGAAATCAGCAACACAGACCTTGCAACTATTTTCATAAGCTCAAACTATCCATTTTACATCATGGAATATGTGATCCAAGAGACCACAAAATGATAAAAAGTCCATCTGGTATGTGACATTTGTGAGCAAATCAGTGCAAATGTCACACTAGTTCACTGGACAGCTACACACCAACCCTGAGCTATTTCTAGGTTTATAAAAGTTATGGCTAATAGCAGCACATATGTACCACATGTCTTTTTATATATCAGTATGAAAAGGTCATGACCTCCCTCTTAATGTCTGATTGCCTGAAAAGCAACATACAGATTAG
Source organism: Erithacus rubecula (assembly GCF_903797595.1). Taxonomy (NCBI): domain Eukaryota; kingdom Metazoa; phylum Chordata; class Aves; order Passeriformes; family Muscicapidae; genus Erithacus; species Erithacus rubecula. The sequence continues at coordinate 77,969,592 of NC_136689.1, forward strand.
CATGTGTCCAGTTTACTGTTTTTCATCACATTTGTCATAATACCCTCAGATGTAGCACCTTGTACCAGTCTTTTTTACTCTTCACAGCAAACAACCATGAACTGCATTGACCTCTCTGAACTCAGTATGTTCAGTCATATCTGACTAAAAACTCGTACTATGAAACTTCAAAACCCACTTATCTTGGCACATATATTTCTTTAAAAAAAATGGTTACAGCGAGTTCTTCCTCCATCTATGACAGAACAATACATTGAATGTCACTTCAATGTTTTTTTCAAGAACTAGGACTTCACAAAATGGATATCTGAAACACTTGAGTATCTTTACATTTTGAGAAGAGGAATCTGTATAACAAAGCAACTTCTGGTGTTTTGTGGGACAAGCATGGAAATCAGAAAAACAGCATTAGAAAGATGATATCAAGGGAAGATCTGGCAGCTGCACTACTGAGAGTCATGCTGTTATGAGATGCACCATAAAGAGCAATGTTGATGTGAACTTCTCTAATACTAAAGATTCATCAGTAGGGGTATTTTCAGACACTACAGCAGAAGCTGCAGCTGGAAAATAAAGAAACATACTGACATAACAGTCAAGTCTCAAAAATCCCTGAAGTGACAAAATGTAACCTGAACAGTGAGAACCTCTGCAGATCAACTCTTTGGCATTAACACTAACAACCAAAGAGAACTACTCAAGCAATACTTTCCATCATTTCACCTGTTTCTATCTGGCATACACGTAGAATCAAGAGTATCTGCCACTGGAGGAGCCCAACCAGCATCTGTTGCAAGAGTTTGTATTCTTGCCACCTTAGAAAAAGGGTCATGCTGCACTTGGAGACTTCCAGGGCTCTTGTCTGTTTCCTACACAAGACTCTGCACTTTCTTAGTTACTGCATCCAGCTCTTCAAGGAGCAAGAGCGGTTTCACCCCTATTAGTTAATGGTTATGAAGCGAAGTCTCTTTTTCCAGCTATTAGAGCTCATCAGGCCACCATATAAATTCTGTCTTTGTCCTGTTTTCACAAACATGGTGCAGATCTTTAAGAAAAACCATCTGAGATCTGTAAAGCAGCAACATGGAGCAGTGCATCAAACTGCCAAAAATTATACCCTCAGCATGAAACTCATGGCAGATATGAAGATCAAAATGTACATATTCCAGTTAGCTTTGGCTGAAGGCCATGCCATTCTTTCTCCAGAAAGGGTGTAGTGATGGAGGGAAAGATAGAGGAAGTTTTATGTGCAGAGGTCTGTGCTTGCAAGCTTCCAAAGGAAGAAAGAGTGCTTACATGCTCAGCAACGTGGTTCTTCCTAGTGGATCCCATATCCAGGACCCCATATCCAGCTTTTCAGCTCTGCTGCTCAGTGCTCAGTTGCAAGTTTTGAGTTGTGAAAGTTTTAAAAGCCACTCTTGGTGCATCCACGTTTTATACCATTGTACAGAGACCTGAGAGAAGTTGTGAGCCATATGTTTCAGTTCCACTGATGTCTCTGATACACAACTACTCAATTTTTACTTTCAGGCCTGTTCTTTTATAGTAAGAGTCCTCATAACAGCAATCAATCATTGGTTAGAATGTCTGGAAAGTTAACAATGTGTGAAAAGTGTGCAGCAGCCACACAAAACGCTACCTTCATAGTTTTTCAAATATGAGAAGTAACTACAATCTTTCAAGTCCTACTGGCAAACTAAGCTTTAGCTACATTGCCAAATGAGAGGAATCAGTGAAGTCAGCTTTGCTAGGAAAATCCTTTGCTTTTCATTTGGGGTTTTTTGGGATGGGGTCAGAAATAAATTTTTGCAAGACTTTATATTATCCTTCTTCTCTTTAGAAACACTTTGTTTCACACTTGTAGCTCAGTTTTGTCAGTGCGTGTGAGTAGTAGGACGTGTGAGAAGAAAATTGCAGCAGTGATAGCAGTCATGGATTTGAGATTACCTTGGCCAGACCTCTTCAATATAACTAGTACATATTACTTTTTGCTTAACTTGTTTATCACTTTTATTTAATCCCTGTATGCTTGAATAATTCCATGATAATACAAAATGACTATAGGATTAATAACCTACATTGTCCAACTGAAGTAAAAGAACTGAAATGTTTCTTGATCTCAGTATTTACAATTGCTGTTTGTTGCATGCACTACATAAGCCCAGATATAACCTGAAATTTATTATTGAATGCTAGCTTTATATGAAATTATTTTGTTGATGCATGTAAGAAGTGCCCAAGATTGTTATGAACATGACATGGAGCCTGTTGCCACTAGTGAATTAATTCTGAAGAGATGTATGTACACCAAAGCAAAGATGATGACTGTTCAGTGGAAGGAAAAGTCTGCAGATGCTTTTAAAGACTTTGGTGTGAAGGAAAACAGGCTTTGCATGATGTATTTAATGAAAAATTTACTATGAGGCCAAAGAGGTGTTTGGTAAACCTGCTTTTTCCTTCCTTTTCTCTCTCTGCAGCTCAGAACACTGGAATCTCAACTCTGTACAGGAATTCATATGGTGCACCTGCTGAAGATATCAAACATAACCAGGTAAGTACAGAGACTAAAATGTTACTGTTCCAGATGGCAAAAGACTGATGCAACATCATATATGGAAAAATAAGGAAAATACCAGAAATTTAAAAACATCAGAAATAAGCAGATTGCATCATATAGAATTTTACTCCTATGTCCAAATTAAGCACCTGTATTTGAATATGGGAAATGAAATGAGGTCCTGAAGGTCAGTTACACCTTGATAGCAGTTCTAGAAATAAAAACTAGAGTAGATACACTCCTTTGTGCAGTTGTAATATCGGGCCCAAACTTGTAAGACCACTTGTGGGACTGCTGAAAGTAATGAACTTAGTCAGCCTTTTCCAGTCCCTGCATAGAGTCCAATACAGATATTTGTTTTGAACAAATACGGAGTTTGGGCCATAGCAGTGCAACTGTTCCTGCCATCTTAAGGGACCATTACTAACATGTGCAGAGCAGCAGGATCCACAGTGTTCTCACATCAGTGTCTGAGCATCAGTATTCCCAGTGATAACCATGTGAGGAATGGCAGGCTGCATTATTTTGCAGTCACAAAGTCTGCCCAAACTTACAGAGGTGACATGAAACAGAAGATAGTCTTCTAGGGTAGTCAGCATGTGTTTATACATTTCAGATTTCAATAAAGTCCCAACTATAAAATCAGAGATTCACTAAGGATGTCTGAAAAAAAATGTATGGCAACCTTACATTAGAGGACCATCTAAAAATCTTTTATCTGCTTATCATAAACATTCCAGCTTCAAGCAAACTAGCTGGAATGTACCAACAACACAGCATTGACAGCATGAAATGTTGGGGAGATGTTAAGGAGATGTTTCTGCTTTACAATAGCAGAAGAACCCATTTCAGGGCACTTTTCTCATGTCAGTGCCCTGAAGACTGTAAATGGTTTTTAAGGATATGACGTCACCTTTTCCCCTAAATCAGGGGAAAGACAGTCTTCAGTCAAAGACAGCTGCAAAATGTTTAGCATCTTTGGAGTGTAAATTGATTACATTCAAATTCTCCAAGGCTGTGTTTTGGTCATTATTTGCATTATACAGCTGCAAGTTACATACAGATTGTAGTAGCAAAAGTGAGGTATAAGCTATGCTGCATGAACTACTTTTGACATAAACCAGCATCTTTTGCAGCAGTACTATTAAATAATAAATATATTTTATCATAATAATGGTATTAAATAAATGTGAAGAAATAAAATGACAAGGCAGAGCTGTAGAATTAATTCACTATTAAAGCAGTGCCTAGAGAAGAAGTGAAGATAATGCACAGTTTTGTATTTTTAGCATGCGAAACATGAGATTTACTCCTTCCATCCTGTTGCCTGCAGTAAGTTGTATCTAACAATCTCTGGGTGTTGCTGTCTTTCAGGTTTCAACACAGCCAGTTCCACAGGAGCCCAGCAGAAAAGATTATGAACCATATCAGTCATTTCAGAATTCAACAAGAAACTATGACGAGTCCTTCTTTGAGGACCAAGTGCATCATCGTCCACCTGCAAGCGAATACAACATGCACCTGGGACTAAAGTCAACTGGCAACTACGTCGACTTCTACTCAGCTGCTCGTCCCTATAGTGAACTTAACTATGAAACAAGCCACTATCCAGCCTCTCCCGACTCCTGGGTTTGAGACTTGGGCAGATACAAAAGCTCCAGGAACTGTGCATGTGCATGCATACCACGAGACATTTTTTTTCCTGCAAATTTAGTTTGTTAAAGCCTGTTCCATAGGAAGGCACAGATAACCAGTATGGAAAAAATTAAGAGATTTTTTTTAGAAGGCTAAAAGATATGAAAGCAAAACCTGGGAGTAATTAGAAAGAAATATATATACAAATATATATTTTACAGTGTGGGGCAACTTTACTGTTGGCCTGTAGAGTCTAAAGTTCAGTGCTGTATATTGAACGTGGCTGAAGGAAGGAGGAAGAACATGACAGTGGATCTGGGTCAAGAGTTAAGCACAAGTTACTGAGCAGCGTACATACTTTATGGGGAACAGCTTCTCACACTTTGTTTAATATCCTCATTCATTGTGAATCTAGGCTTCAAGTTGCATTTGGGGTTTCCTCTGTACAGCAAGATGTTTCTTGCCTTTTGTTAATGCATTGTTGTAAAGTATTTGATGTACATTACAGATAAAAAGAAAAAGGTGCATTGTGTATATTACACCAATGCCACAGTGTTTCTTCATCTATGGTTCTAAATATTGCTTCAATTTCAAATTTTGAAAGATGTATGAATTTCCAGTTTTTTTGTTTTCTTTACCCCGGTGCGTTTTAACAAAAAAAAAAAGTCAAAAAAAAATCAAAAAAACAAAAAGGAATATTTAGCAGTATTGTTTGTTCTGATATGTGAATTTGTTTGTGGCAACTCAAAAAAAAAAGGCATTCAGCAGTTTCTGACAATTAACATTCATCATTCCACACTCCTTGTCAACAAAGTGCTTTTTCACTGCCTAAAATTTTAGATGTAGATATTTGAAATAGATTTTTTTCATTTATACCAGTTTTCTTTATGATGATACAGTGTTAAAAGAAAATAAATTACAATTGATCTGTCATCCATATTTGCTAAGAATGTCTATTTCCAAGAACCTACCATACAAATACACATTCTTACTCGTGTGTGTCCACGTATGCATAGTATTCCGTGTGCGTGTGTTTGAGCGTGTGTTTGTGTGGCGTAAGACTTCTTTTCATCCAATGTTCTCCTTGTTAAGCTTCAATTTTTATTTGATTTTCAGTTCTTTTAAACAGTGGAAACTCCAGTATGTGCTTTCTCTTACTCACTTCCGTAACCATCGACAGCAGTTCAACATTGCTAGGCCACACACTCACAAAAGAAGGGGTAGCTGATTTTTTATCACCAACTCCATCACCCTTAGGTGCCATTTCCTTTAAAAGAGCATCTTTTGATCTCCTCTTGAGGAAATTCCATTACTTTCCAGCCACCAACCAGTAAGTGCTCAAGGAAGGCAGTTTGATCTTGCCATCTCCCTGAGGGAATGAAAAACTAAGACCCATCAGACTTTAACCTGGACTCTCCAAACTCTTCAGACTACAGAAGGGTCCAATTTTTGAACCATTAGGACAATCATTTGTTTTAACCCATACCAAAAATAAAACCCAACACCCAAAACACATTCCTCAAATAAGAAAGTAAAGACCATTTCTGTGCATTTAAAGTGAAATTCTAAAAAATGTAAGGGACAGAGAATTTTTTTATTATTATTTTAAAAGAAAAGAACAGCTACATAAACTAGGAAGTCAGAAGAGCTGGCAAATTCATCTTAGCTCTTGTAATGCTGGAAGGAAAAAAAAGAAGCATTTCTTCATTTCTGTGATTCAGGCAACAAACAGTTCAGCATACAATTTTCAGAGCATTAGACCCACCACTAATGGAGTAGTTGTAAATTGCTTAAATTGCAATAAGGGATTTGTTTTAGGTTGCAAACATTTCTGTGGTTAGTCACTGTAATAGTTTTAACATCACCTGGCACACTTCTGGCTGTGTGCAGGGGGAGAAGTCTCTCACAAGTCATCACCTGCTCTATAGGATGCAGCCCAAGTAGTTCATGCAGGCAGGTATTGTGATGTAGAATTGGTTTATTGGTAATCTAGGACTATAGTTTAATCTTTTTGGCAGCTTTTCCCAGTGTACGATATGTAACCTTTGCTCTTTGTAGTAAACATGGGGAAAAAAATAGCATGCAAAAAAATTTTTAAAAAATTTCAGAAAGGGTGGGTGGGAGGGGCACAGTGGGCCAGATGTATAGTGAGGTAGATAAAAATACTATTCATAGTTTTGGACACAGGTTGTTTATATTTTATTTATTACATTGATTTTAATAAGTGACATTTGCAGTGCTCTTTTGAACAAAGCACGTTTTCAGTATAAAAACTTTTTTTTAATAAAGAACGTCACTCACAACTGGAAGTTCTTCTTGACTGCCTGACAAACAGCAGCCTTGTGCAGCTCTCCAGGCACAAGTTTGCTAGCAGGCCAAGGGGATGCATTGTTCTGTTCAAAGTTCTTAGGACAGGAGATTGTTGTAAGTTGGATATATTTCCATTCTTCAAACTACTGAAATGCCCACATTGCCCTCTTTCAGCTCCTCTTAGGAATTACTTGGAGTCAAATGTTGACCATTGCTCAAGTGAGAGATTCTGGATTGATGACGTGGTATAAAATACCTTTTGTCTATACTTTGTGTTGGTTTGTTTCCATTTTTCTGTAGTGGCAAGTGCTCCGACTGGTAACGTTCACTCTTGCTGTACTGGGTTTTGAGAAGGTGTTGAATTTCCTGGCTTCTTTTCCAGGCTTGGAAATACAACACTGCTGCCATACTGAGCAAGATATATATGATGCATTCTTTTTAATACTGAGGAAAGTATCATTACCTATTGCTGTTCCCTTCATTCTTGTACTAAATCACACACAGAAATAGAGAAGAAACAAAACTGTTCAAAAAAATTGTATAAAATGCAATTGATGTACTGTAAAATGTCGGATTTTTTTTTTAACAAGCTTCGTATTAGAATCTTGTTCAGCTGTGTAGAGCTATATAAATCTCACTGTTTTATTAAATGCTGTTTATGGTCTGGAAGGAATGGTTAACCTATCTCAAGATTTAACAAATTTGCACTAACATGAGCAATATTGATTTGAGAAAAAATAATATGAATTCAATATTTAAAAGATAAACTATGATTTTAAAGGTATATTAACACTGAAAGTACATTTTGACAAATAACATATTTAAGCCCAAAATATAAATGGTTATGTCAGATAACACAAAAGAACTATAACAATATAGATTGAGAAAAAAAAAAAAAGTGTTTCACTGTACATGTTGCTAACATGTACAAAGACAAACTCATATTGACGTATTTTCTATTAATAAATCCTACTGTATTGTGGAGAATTGCTGGTCATAGTGCAGTATGTTGACATCCAGAAGTTGACTCCATAGAAGCTGCCCAGCTTCACACAGCAAACAGAGCCTTGTGATTTAGGTATTTTAAATGTTAACTGGATAACTTTCAGCTCTCAGGTCAGTCACTGCCCCCTCCCTCTCCACAAGGTTGATGAGCACAACCCTCTCTACATCAACCAGCCAAGGGGAAAGATATTTTTGAGGAGCCAGTTCACCTCTAATTGTGTCTGCAAAGGCTCAGCTGCCACCACTAGTAGGAAGAGTTTATCTACACCCCTAGAAAAATCCTGAAAACCTCAAAGCTGGTGCCATTGGATAGGAACATGCTGTAAAATACATGATCTTGGCCACGGGTTACATTGACCACAGCCAAGAAACGAAGAGTAAAACACTAATTTATTCATGCACTGCTGGAAGACCCAGCACACGGTGCATGGAAAGGCTCAGGAATAATTGTTTCTCAGGTTCCATGAGCTTGCAGAAGCGTCTCACCAGGAGACTTGCAACTCAAATCAGAAATGCTGACTTTTTTTATGCCTTGGCACAGCACAGGCTGTGCATGCCAGTGCATGGCAAGGGAGGCTTTCTCATCTCCTTCTCACTGTTACTCATATTCTCCTTCCAGCAGACAGAAAGAGCCCTGAGTTTAGAGTTATTACTTGTATCATGAGTGGGAGAGGAGATGGCAATCCAAACTAGGGGGAGGAAACAGAAGGGCCTAAAAATACACTCAGAGTTTGTGAGTGAAGACAGATCTGCACCCGTAATTACTAACAGTGCAATTGACCCAACGAAATTTTGTGCAGCAAGATCTTCAATTATGTAATGAACATTTAATAGTAGCAGTGTAATGCAAGCAAAGCTTTATGCTAGAAAAGTGGGAGGGAGCAGCAGAGAGAAGGCACAGGTCCCCACTGGGCATTTCCAGCTTCAGCCAGCAGATGCAGGGCACGTGGGCAGAGACTGCTTACTGCTGTGAAGGGGAAGGGAGAAGGATGACCCTTGAGAAAAAACTTTAGGTCCAAGCCTTTCAAACTCAGTCAAAATAAGATCAGCTAAAACAGAGGCCACTTTTTGCAATCCTCCCCTGCTACAAACTGTAACTTCTTCCCATGTATCCATAAGAAGGAGCTAGGCTTAGCATGGAGATCAAAAGAGTGGCTCCTTGCCTTTCTTTATTTCATGGTGGTCCCAGGGCAAAAGAGGAAAAGGATCTTAGGTCTTGGCTTTATCTAGGAAAGGGTCAGGGAGGTGATAGTTTGGCTCTCTGCCAATAGGATAGGGGCAGTGGGGAACAGGTAAGACCTTCCTTATACCTCTGGTATAGGATTACAACACTCCCCCTTGCACCACCATCCTCAGTGGCAGAGTGAAGTTCCCCTAGCAGACACATGGAAGTGGTTCACATGGGGGCAATCCTATCAAAGGCCCAGCTTGCAAAGGCTCTTTTCTCTCAGCTGGAAAATACCTGGTACAGATGTGTGTCTGACAGCTGCCAGGACCAGGGCTGAGCTTGTTGAGCAGCTGCAGCCACTTGCAATTTGAAGTCCAGCATTTTCCCTGGAGGACAGATGGGCACCAACATCTGCCAAAGAACTGTGCAGTCCTGGCTCTTTCCCAGGGACTAGACAGTTTCTAAAGAGTGGCCTAAAGCCAGTTTCAGACATTTAGGCTGAAAGGGTGAGATTTGCATTTCATCCCCAGGCAAGGGGGCTGAAGCCTGTGGTTGAAACCTGTAAAGAGAGGGGCACCCCCACCTTCCAGGCTGCTCTAAAACACAAGTGAGAAGAACTGTTCTGGCTGTTGCACACCTTTTGATAACCTGTGTTAGGAGCTCTTGCTTCTGACTCATACTCTACTTTTCTGAGAGCCAAACCAAACAGCTCCACATATCACAAACATTTCTACTTCTTCCTTCCCAGTGCTCCCCCTGAAATGGTTTTGCGCTATCTCAGCTGGGACACATCAGTCAAAAGAGCAGCACACCACAGTCCTCTGCAGGTCCAGCAGGGCATGTGCGTGGGTACTGGTGCTAGTCAAGTGCAGTGTTCTAGCAGGACACCGTGCCGATTCATTATTAAACTTAATTCTCAATCAAACTCGCTTTAGTATTTTTAATGCTATTTTAAAAGCAGTTTCCTTCCTCGGTGAGCATCGGTATTGCTTTGCCAGAAGAAGGCTCATGTTAAACTCTTGCAACCTGTAAATGTTTAGCTTACATCCAATTTCAAAGCCCAAGGAAGTCCCTGGAAATATTTCCATTAGCTTCACCAGACCCTCGTGACAACAGGTGAAGAATTGGTACAACCTTCTCAAAGGATGTGCACATCAAGGTCACTCTTGCCAGCATACCAAAGGCTGCAACCTTCTAATAGCTAACAGGAGGAAAAACTTATTTTTATACAGGCTAGTACCTGTCTGTCAGAATTTACTCCAGCTTTCTTTCATCTCTGGACTTTTATTTTCACTTCTTTCAGACTGACGTGGATAAAAACTACTCACAGTGACTGATAGCTGCAGTTAATTTCAGTAGTTGGATGAGTAGTTTCAGATGCTGAAATACCTTTCTTTTCCAAGAACGTAAAATCTGAAACTTGCCACTAAACCTAGGAAAACAAAATAGCAGTGGTTTGCTGACTCATTATTTTTTCACAAATTCAATTAAAATAGTAAATCTGACTACAGGGGCTGATTTTTACATTATTTATTTATTTTATTAATGTTACATAAGCAGAAAATGTTAATAACGAAACATCAAAACAGTAACTTGTTCAATAACATCAAACCTGAAAAGTTGCAGCATAGAATTCAGGCTACTATGTGCAGACACAATCAATTATTACCTCTGTCATCGAGAGAGAGAGAGGAAAAAAGCCTCTACCATCATTTAAAGCCTAACATCTTCTGTAGTAAATGCAAGTACATTTTGAAAAAGACTTCTACTATTTCTCTCTGAAAAAGACCACCAAAACCAAACACAGCACCAAAACCTCTCAAACTTTTTCTTAAGCTACTCTGGGTCTGATTTTTTTATTGGAGTGGCAGGAAGGGAGGAGAATTTGCACTATATGCAATATTTGAACATAATGTGGTGTTGCTTTTGTTTCTGCCTAAGGTCTGTGGATATGGGCAAGAGCACCACCCACTGTAGTGCTGTAGCAGCATTAAGCAAATCAAAATATGCCAAATAGCTGCTGCATTGCCAAATGTGACAGCCACCACTTCCAATTCCCTGGCTACCACTGCAGGCTTGTCATCCTGGGAAAGCAAAAAGAGAGTGTCAGCCTCCTGTTACACAGACGTGCCAGCACTCAGTCAGGAGTGAAAAGACTGAGCTTTCAGTGCCAAAGCTGCTCAAAGACAGGCTAGGTGGGCTGCCCCCTGCCACAGGCTCAGTGGGACAAGCTGTGGCAGTGTGGGGCAGCCACAGCCTGTGGGAGCACCACAGGCAGGAGGATGTGTGGGTCAGGGGCAGGCACAGTGTTCAGAAGCATCTCAGACCTCAGCAGGGCACAAGCACTGGGCCAAGGAGCTGGTGATGGCCAGAGAGTGCTAAGGGTGCTGCAGCTTCAAGAGACTCAGAGCTGACCAGGCACTGCTGACTTACTCTGTTCCTGCAGCTCAGTCAAAGACCTTCCTGTCCAGATTTTTGCTTTACTTTCAGTTAGAATGGTTTAAGAGGTGACCTGTTTGATTTGTTGGGCTTTTTTATTTTTCTTCTGGTCCTCTCTGTAGCAATGCAATGATTCATAGAATGATGCAATTGTTGAAGGGACCTTAAAGACCATTTAGTCCAAATTTCCTCTTGGGGCCAGGGGCACCTTCCACTAGACTAGTTTTCTCAGAGCCCCATCCAGCCTGGCTTTAAACAGTTGCAGGGATGGGACATCCACAACTTCTCTGAGCAATCTCTTCCAGTGTCTCACCACCCTCACAGTGAAGAATGTGTTCCTAATATCTAATCCAAATCTCCTGTCTTTTACTTTAATACCACTGCACTAGTGCCATCACTCTCTGCCTTTAGTTAGAATGGTTTAAGAGCTTACCTTTAGGGTTTGTTTTGTTGGGTTCTTTGTGATTCTGCAGCAGTTGTTATGGTCTGTCAGATTACCAGAGCCCAGGTGCAGAGCCAATGCTTGCACATCAGCAGCTCAGTCCACTCTTGCAGTCACAGTTTTTCTGTAACATAGTGGGGGGAAAAAAAAGAGAAAAATCTCAGTTACTAGATTATATGTTCTGAACAAAATAAAGGGGTGTTTAATATGCATGGTTTGCTGGTGCACTAAAGCATGGGCACAGCTCCCAGCCCTGAGCAGGCACTGGCTGGGCACACAGCAGGAAGATGTTTGGGCAGAAGTGCCAGAGTGGGGATAGTCCAGGAAATTTAACTCTACAGTTGTTTACATAGTAAAATGTGAGCTACACTTCCCACAGTTAAGGTTTGTAGTTTAGGGGTTTGGGCTTTTTTTGTTGTTTGTTTGTTTGTTTGTTTTTTGCTTTTATTAATACGGTTTAGGGCAATAACATTTTTGATGCAACCACCTGTGGAATATGTTTTGAATTAGCAAGAAGAAAAGTGACACTAATAAATGTGATTGTAAAATACACAGCTGGAGACAAGTTGGTTTGATTTCCTAACATTTGATGTATATTGTGTAGTTTAAGATAATGATTTGGTTTAACAACACTCTGATGAAAATGCAAATTATATACTCTAATAGACTGTGAAATTCTAGGTCTATCAGCTGTGTATACCATACATAGCTAATTAATGACTGTTCAAATCAGCAAAATTAAGGTTAAAGAGGTGTTAAAAGACAGGAAGATTGTGGAGCTACTTCATATAGTGACAGATGATGGTTGTCAGTCATCTCGTCTCTGACATGCCACAGTTTAAGTATGATGTTTGTCTTCTGTACTAACTTTGATTTTTAAAATAAAACTAGTTTTATAAACCAGAACACCTTCAGTCCAACTAAGCCTGACCTGCTGGACTGAGGGATGTAAAAAGTGGGAAATGAACTATGTAGTCTTTTATTGTGTTTCCGATACATGTCCAGAGATCATGAATTATCCCAGAAAAATTGTGACTCTTTTACTTCCAGGGATTTACTCAGTGCCTTGCTGATGGCACTTATTGCCTCTCACAAGACCATCTGTCAAGGCACTGTTGGAACCCCACTGAACTTTCAGGAATATTTTCCTGAAATCTCAGCAAAGCAGTAGGTGCTTGGGAAGCAAATCAGCAGCTTTGCATCTTGGCATAACTGAACTCCTGATCGTTGCTCCAAGAGCTTTGTCCACCCCACACAGGGCTAGAAAAGCAGAAAGGGGATGTGGCTGCCCCAGACTATTTGAAATAAATCACCACATAGGACTAGGAGCATCTAAAACTGTCTAATGGCCAAATAGCTCTTTTTTTTTCCCCAATAGCGAAGGGTGCACTATGGCAAAGGGAGAAATTCAGCTTATTGCATACAGAAAAGTTTTCAGCCTAATTTTCTTCCCCTCAGCACCTCTAAGGGTGCTGAAGCCAGTGTTTTATTAGCAACTCCCTTGTATGTACCCCTGCTCCCCTCACTGCCAGTCACATCCTTGCAGCCTTACCTAGATCCTGTATCTGGTTCAATCAGCCAGGTGTGAAATAGTGCCACCAGGAAGTGAAGTGAACTGAGGCTCAACAAATTCAAAGCAGTTTGATGTAATAGAGGAGTCTTGCAAGGCAAAGATCCTGATATGGTTTAAAGTGCCCCCTGAAAAAAATATTCCCCTTGTCACAGAAAGGGATGAAAGGCAATGTGCTTGCAGAAGAGGCAGGGGTGTACTGAGTCTGCCAGGTCTTTGCACAGCTGGACACACATTTTTTGTGTTTGCTGGACATGCATTTCAGTGCCTTTGCTCAGGACAGGAAGCACAAGCCATTCTTCCTTCCCCAGAGGAGATGGCACTGCCAAGGGCACGGCAGCAGCTTGTCCTCTGGCATAGTTTGAGTGGCCACAGCAGGACAGCAGCAGAGCTTGTCCCATGCATGGGTGGCACTGGCAGAGGTGCCAGAGCTAAGGAGAGCCATGGGGGAATGAAGACCTCACTGAGCTCAGACAATGGGACAGAGACATGCCAAGGTCTGCAAGGTTGTCAAACAAAAATTATATTAATGGCAATCATGCATTTGTACAGTTACAGCAAATTCCAATCTTTATAACAATAACAGAATGTTTTAAGCCTCAGACTTTGTTTGGATTTATCTGGGGTTTAACCCATTTTAGCAGTATATAGAAAAATTGTCCTAGAAACTTTTGTAGCAGCAGATCTGCTATCCATCTTTCTTTGGCTGTCTCAGTATTTATATGTCTTAGCTGAGGTTTTGCTTAGCCTTGCACAATTGTGTGGTTTCAGCAGTCAGGATGAGCAAAAATACTCATTCAAATACTGGAGGGATAAAATATTGCCAATTGAACAGTTGCAGATTAAGGCATGAACAGCATGTGAAGAGTGAGGAAAGGAGGACAAGAGCTGCATCCAAAGCCAAGCCAATGCTGCTTACAGAGCATGGGTGTGCCCACAAACCAAGCAGCCTGTAACAGGAACTGGATGTTCACTGGATAGCAGCAGATATGTAAAAGAGATGCTGCATTTTCCCCTCAAAACAGGGGTACCAGAAGAGGGTGCTCTGGGCAGAAGGAGCTCTGGCCTGACATTTCTCAGGCCTGGAAAGCTTAGGCAAGGAAAATGAACTTAGGTCTGAATGTGTGTCTGTTCTTCACATGTGTGAGATCATGTCAAAAATGAGGAAGTGTTGTCAAGTTGTTGGTGTGCACCACCGAGCATCTAAGACCTTTAAATCAGTGTAGAATCCAAGTCTGTCCCAGCATGAAAACCAGAAGGGGAGCTACTCTTTCCTAGAACACTTAGGACTGTGAATTTATAGGTGAGAGCATCTAAAATTATTCTAATAAGGTACTGCTTCAGTCAGTTCTCAGCTGTCAAAGTCACAGAACTGCTCAATTCTGGTTTGTTTCATTTTGCTGGAAAAGAAAAATTCCTTTGGGCAAATCAAAAAATCAAAGGCTCTCAGGAGAGGAAAATGCCACATGGCATTTCTTGTTGGTAGAATATGATGGAAAGGACTCAGTAGTGTGTGGAACAAATCTGTTAAAGGCTAATTACAGCAAGGGGACAATGAAAATGTTGGACTTGATCAGGTGGAGATTTTGCTGTATCCAACTTTTCGTCTTTAGCCATGTATTCTAAAAGCAGAATGGAATATCCTTTTCCTATGGCCTGATGAAGCTGACTCAGATTAGGACAGATGATTTAAAATATAGACAGAATTCAGTGTAGATAGAAGCAATCAAATGCTGTTGTTCTCATCTGTGTTCTCTATGCTGTTGTTATTGTCCTCTGAAAGGATGATGGATGTTCTTTTTATGTGCTTGATAATTGATTTGCATTATTATTGAATTTCCTTAATATTGATAGAGCCAAGTAGAACAATATGGATTATATTGATTTTTCTGGAAACAGACTATTTATACCTGCAATTTCTATTAATTCACTGAAGATGTTAGCACCTTACAGTGACAATCAAATAATGCTTAACTGGCTTTCTATTGCTTTCAGGAGGCATCTAGAATGAAGTGTGATCAATTCATAAAGTTCAATAGGCATTGGAGTTTTGTCCTTTGTAAAACACTCTGAAGGGTCTTCACAAAAGCAAAATGTATTTACATCAGAGGGTGCCTAGAGCTTTTCATCATGGGTCAAGTTTAGTTCCAGAATTCACTTACTCATCCATTCAAATTCAATGAACATTTTATGTTGCAGGGAGCATCTCTTGTTTGAATTCCACAGATGTGATGTAGGCTGGAGGAAAGAGAAGTTCTGAATAAGGACAAACATACAATTTAACTAAGCTTTTCATCTAGATATGTGCTTTCTGAAAAACACATGCACAGGGACTTGTTGAAAAGGATTTCATAAATTTCAGTAATTCAGTATTACTTTTCAGTCCTGAAGGGAAACTGCACCCATTAAAAAAATCTACCTTGCCTGGGTTTCCACAGCAAACTATGAAGAATCTCTATGTCCATATTGCACGTCAGGATCTTATGGCTCACAATCTTCTTATAGTGATGTAGCCAAATTAAATTGTATTTGCCTGATCTAACACCTGTTAGCATAAGAAGATTTCTTTTGTCAAGATATTTTCCAGATGGATTCCTGAAGTGTCTGTATGAGGGCAGGTTGGCTTACAGTATTGACTAGAGCTTAAATGTCCATTATGTGCAATAAAATAAGAAAGATAAGCCTGCAGCATTTGTTAAAATGACAGTTCAGTTTCTCTGTATCATCCCTCCCACTAATTAGCTCTCTTTTTTTTTTTTTTTTGTTTATGTCTTACACAAGAATAATTTCTTTTTCATGAGAAAACATTCCTTATCTGTTCTAAAGGGTTAAGTAGCTTTTTCATCACTCTTAGGAACATAACTGCAACCTTGAGTCTTCCATGAAAGCCTTTCTTTCCTTCAAGGGCATGCTGACTACATTCATCTAATTTTGCAGCTCTGATTTGCATATTAAAGAATTGTTTCTTCTTGCAGAAAAACAGTGTGCGCAAAATCCATGGCTTTTGATGCCAACTGAAAGCTAGATTAATGTTAGGGAAAATAATTACAGAATCCAAAATAATATATAATGTACTAGAGAACTAACAAGGCAGTAGCTAGTCACAGGGTTAACAGCTTGAAGAGAGAGCTCTGCTTCAAGGGCTTTTATCTGCCAACAGATGTCTGTAAAAGAAAATCATCATGAGAATACCACACTGTATCTGTAGAGCAGAGCTGGGAGGGCATGGATAACCCACACACAGAACCACATCCCAAAACAGACAAGAGTCCTAAAGCCAATACTTGGTGGCAGTTTGCAGAACAAATTGAGGATTTGGTAAATGCTGTGGCCATTCATTTGAAAAGTCCAGCTTGCACCCAGCTGGCAGCCCTCTTTTGCCCAGCTATAAAAGTGCTGAAGTAGGCAATATGATGTTTGTCTTATGAAGAGTTTAACATGCAGCCTGACTGATGACCATCATTTGATCAATGTGATCATAAGCTTGGGCACTGAAGGTTTTGGAACAAAATTTGTGATGGTTTCCAAAGGCTGGTGAGAGAGCCAGACACCAACACCCTACTGTCTGTCTATTCTTTGCATGTGTGGAGACTGCATTTTTCCTGTGAGAAGAAGAGGAAACTGAACATGTCTATAATACAGGTTATTTACCCGTGTTTCAGATGCCAAATATATTTCTCCTGTGTTTTGTATTCCCAAAGGGTTCAGCATTTTTGGATTATGTCAGATTTTTAGAAAAGAGGCAAAAATCCTGACTGTTCTGTCGAACAGTTCTCCTTGATTGAAGTTAGCAACATTTTCATGATTCTTTGCCATGCCTGTAGCCAGCTATCTCCTAAAAATTTCATTGCTTCTAAATCCTGTCTGAATGTGAAGTCTATGGCCTCTCTCACAATTGTCTCTTTAGGACTGTCCTACTAATACAGTCCTGAGGTGCATATATATAATCCAGATGAAGTTCTGACTTTTCTTTAAATTGCCCTGCTTGTCTGGAGCAACCTGAACTAAACTCCTTTATGTCTTTTTTTTTTTTTTTTTTTTTTTTTTCCTTTTCACAGGGCAGCCAAGCATTTGATCAATTATATGGGATAATTTCCAGAAATTAAAGCACACTGATTCTACACCACAGAGCTAAAGTGCAGTGAAAAAGTGATCAGAAAGAGATATTATAACTGCATCCTCTAAGGTCTTGTCCTTTGCTGTCATTTGTGGAGGATGCTTTTCACTTCTGTCAAGGTTTCAGTCTTGCCAAAGATCATCCCAACTCGTGCCTAAGTAAGAAAGTGTTGCATAGTTAACATTTAGCTGAAATGGCATCACAAACTTTTGCATCTCATTTTGTGGTAGCATGTTCTGTGGTAGTCCTCCTCATATCTTCTCTCTTTTGAGCACCTTTTCTGGTGAAGGTGACACATACAAAGTTCTCCAAACCAGCTTGCTTGTTCTCATTCCCTTACATGTACCTTTTCCATTTCTACAAGAACCATTTCAGGATCTGTCCTTTTTCTCAGCATTTTCCAGAAAATAAATACAGCAAGTTTTCCACTCTCTCCTGTCATGAAACTGTCTAACACATCTAAATTTCAGTCTCTCTACAGATGCTTCCAGTAATCTATGCCAAGGCTTCATATTCTGCAGCACCATTTCACTTGAACAATTTGTGCTGAGCTTAACACTTTTCCACATTTAAACAGATCCTCTGCAAAGCTTTTACAGCATTGGTTTAGTACTTTCTTAGACTTAGGGAAGCAATCAAACATATCTTCCATAACAAGACACCTCAGCAAATGTATTGGCACTTCATCAAGAGACTTTCCTCACTTTGATATTCCTACCTGTTTTTATGACTTGCTCCTTCTAAATACAGCCTATCTCATCCCAGCTGGATTTATATGATTTAATTCCTCTCCTGCATTCTATTCATGTGGTACTCTTGCAAAATAATCACTTCAAGCATTGCTAATTAATTTAGCATTCATTTCCAATATACCTTATTTACCTCTTACATGAGCAAGTGTGTTTGCATCCTTTATCATTTGCTCTCCTGCCTCGATGAGCTTGCAATTTTTTTTTTCTGTTTTGAGTCTTCCCCCTCCCTACAGAGGTATAAAATTCACTGATAGCTCCACTTTTAGCTGACACTGCTGCTTCAGCTTCCATTTCTGCTCGTCATATTTTACCAAATTCAAGTGATTGTTCCAATCTTTTCTACTCAACAGGCTCTTTTACTTGAGTTTTTCATAAACAATCTATTTTATTATCCAATTCAGTTCTGATATTAGTCCTGGGGGCTTTTGGAAGAAAACTCACCTATAGTTCCAGCCCTGCCCCATTTATGTTGACTGAATTTAACAGACCTGGACATCAGAGGTGCAAAATGGGGATTAGGTGTATGCAGTAGGATGCCTTCTTGCCCACCCACTGGGTTTGTCTCCATGATTTTTCTTAGGCTCTGATGGTGTTCTAGACAAAAATGAATTCCTTTGCCCCAAATGCCTGTAAGAGGCAGAACACTATTACATGGATGAAGAATCAAGGTAATGCAAAGCATACAGATAAACCTAACAAACACTAAAAAAATTATAAAATGCTCAGCACTTTAAAGCTTCCGACATAATTTTCATGGGCAGATATTTTTTCAGAAGATCTCATTAGCAAACATGAGTTCCTTTTGAAAAATTTCTCCCTGACCCTCTTCCATAAAATGTGTCTTCTACCAAACAGCTGATGGGCTGCACAGAATGTTTGCAGTAATGCCAGGGCACCATATCCTCACTCTTTATGTTTGTTTCTACAGCCCAAAATCCTTCCACTGTGCAACCCTTGTTTTTTCTGGTTGCTGTGCATAAAATTCAACAATAAAACAGAGAGAAAAAGAAGTTGGCTTTCTGAAGAAGAAAGATTAATCATGTCTGCAATATCTCAGTGGTGCAATGGAAAATAATATCAGTGGGGCAGCAGAAAGCTGTGTGCAACAGCTACTTACATCCAAGAAGAGAGAAATGGGATAACCTCTAACCAGAACATCTAAAGCTCTGTCATGTCACTTGAGTGTTAATTTAATTTTTTGACAAGGTTACTTTAATTAGTTGGCAGATGACAGAAAGAAACCTGACAGGTAAGCATAACCTGACAGGTCCTGAATCCCTGCTGTCCCTCTGCCTTTTCATTTTGAGTTGAAATTTGGGCTAAAATTTGCATTGCCATGAGGCTAAATGTTGGCATGGAAGTTCCTGCACCAGATGTTTGTTTCACCTTTAGGAGATTTTGGATGTATACTTAAAATATTTTAACAACAACAACAATAGAAATGGACAAGAGCTTAAATTTTAAAGAACCAAAGCCAGGACTGATCTTTTCCAGTTTTAGTCAGCAAGAAAGGACTGTCCAAGTCTTCCTAATTTGAAAACACCTATTATTCTCTAAAAGAGAATGAGTGTGATAAAAAATAAAAATTAAACAGTATTCAGGGTCAGAGAGGAAAATAAGATGGATTTCAGGGGTGGGGAAAAGCTGTGTTATTCTGTTTTTATTTTTTTATCATATTTTTTGTGATCTACACAATTTTAAGATCACAATTTACTGTACAATTAGGACAGCAGGCTTTCTCATTTTAAGTCTTCTGATGGTTAGAACTGGGCCTGAGAAATGGGAATTAGTACCACATCTGGGACTGACACATCATTTGGGCTTGATGCTGCAGGTATCTCTGCATGTGAGTACCACTGCCTTCATGAAGAGACCCAAAGCTCCACAGGATCATTTGCAGGTGTTAAGCTGCACAGGATTATTTCCAGAGTCCTAACTTCCCACTCAGGTATTAAAGTGCAAAATGTGCCTCCATGCCCTGAGGGTGAATAGGGGCCTCAGTTTCCTCTGTCACTTCCAGGTAAATCAGTGGAACTTCTGCTTAAAACTATTTTATTTGCTCTTAAGTTGATCTGATTTTGTACACTCCCTGGAGCCCAAATGCCAGACACTGTATTTAAGACCTGAAAAACTTTTGTATGACAATCCTGTTTTGCAATGTTGCTCTGACTAATAGTAGTCTCTAGACTTGGTCTCTTGTGCAGCTGGAGGGTTCATTGCCACTCCTGACTGGGCAACAATCATTTCAGAGCTTCTTAAGAAGCAATGATGTCTTAAACCTAATGCATTTTGGTTATAAAAACCCCATAAATATCAGAAGTATTTCATTATTAGTGGTTTACATTTCAAAAAAATTAGTCATGTTCCTCAAAGTCAGTCCTAAACTTGACTATATAACTAACACACAAGCATATAACTTTATTTACTATTACTTAAAAAATTTTTTTGAAAATTTAAAAGATTTAGTTCTAGCTCTCTGAGAACAGTTTCTGGTCTCTCAAATTTTATTTCCATTTTATATCATCATCTTGGTGTCTATTTACAGCACCTGGTTTGGAATCTATAAATAATAACCTCACTTTTAAAGCAAAAGTTCTTTTCTAAAGGAAAAAAAAAAAAGCAGAAACAAATCTAATCCCCAAACCCAACTCTGTTAACATTAAAACAAAGTTGTTGTTTCTTATTTTTTCAAATAAGAAAAGCCAAGACATTGAAATCAAAAGTTAAAGCTGGCATGTAGAGGTAAAGTGCAAATGAAATTAACAGAATGTTGTAAGAGTGCTATTAAAGCATTGTGCATTATTATTTATATATATTCATGGTTTGTGTAAGAATGTGTGTGTGTGTGTGTGTGTGTGTGTGTGTGTGTGTGTGTGTGTGTGTGTGTGTATAGGCATATTTGGTACCTGAGTATTTATTTCAGGGTCTGGCTTAGCACAATTCTGATACTGGTAATGAACCAATCCAATTTGATCTTAAAGCATGTTATCCACAGATCCATAATAACATCACAGACTGAAACCTGGACCACTAAGATTTCAAGGATAATCCTAGAACAGGAAAATGATGGACACAGCACTTAGTATAACCTACACACCCTCTGCTATGCCCCAGTCCTGCTGGCCCAGGGCACATTCATCTTTCCCAGCAGGAAAATGCTTCAACATCCTGGTGTCCTTCCCAAACAAGAGCCACATTAAGGCAGGGGAAATCCACCCTCAGTTTCTGAACAAGCTCTGATGGGAGCAATAAGAAGAGGTGGGAGGCAGGACACACCAGAAAATGCCTTTGCTCGACAAAGGACACAGCCTCAGTTTCTCTTGTTCATTTATTCTCCATGATTTAAATTTCCTGATTATTGCAAGGTATCACATGCAAAACAGGGCAATTATTATCTCTAGTTTCTACCCTACACTCAAAACCATTCAAACATTTCTTGACAGTAATTAACTAAATGAAGTTCTGCAGGCTCTGATATAATTGTGAAAAGACAGAGTTCTCAGATTTCTTTTGTAATTAAATATTTTTCATCACTTTGCAAAAGTCTCACATCATTTGCACAGAAATAGATTTTAGTAACTGCTGTGAACACATGCTTTGAAGAATTAACTATTGTGTAAAAGATAATAATTTATATTTTCAGAAAAATCTCTACAAGGTTTTTAACTGAAAGATCCATCTGAGCAGCTTGCCAGTTTGCTGTCTCCTTTGGTACAATCATGTTGGACAACTGGGAGAAGTCACCCACTTCTCACCCTTAGTGAATTGTCTCAGACTACTTCAGATAGATGAGGTTTTTCCTTTTCTCTTTAGGGAAGGGAAGAGTTTGGGTATTGCTAATTGTTCCATGCATGAGCTCAAACACTGCTGACTAAATTAAGTTCAGGAGTGCAGTTGTGGTTTTGCTTATTAACTTGTATCTGTCATTAAATAGGTGGGAGTCCAGTGTTTCAGGCAAGCTTTATTTACAATCAATTTCTCCAGGACACATTTCCTACACATACAACAATACATAAAATATTGCCCAAATGTTCAGTGGTTCTATTGGAAAGTAAATAAAAGACTTCCCTTCTTTATTGGAAGGAGGAGCACCAATGGGATTTCAGGCAGAGCTAATTAACTAAAAGATTGTCTTGCAAACACCATTCCAGTTGCTCTGGTCAATGTGATGCTTTTGAGATGCTGTCTCAAGGCCAAGTGCCCCAATGCAAAATATGAAATAGACATCACAGGTGGCTTTATAGCAGTGCCATACAGATATGACAGTGATAAACTGAGAGTGGAATAACTGAGAAATCCCAGCCATTACAAGCTATTTTTCAAATCAGCTACCAGGCTGCATGGGAATTGGTGAGTCCAAGTATGAGGAAGGCATGATTTGAAGTCTGTGTACACATTGCTAAGAGGCAGGTGCAATTGCAGCTCTCCATCACTGCCCTTAATAAATACCTAACTTAGTTTTATGAATTGACTCTGTGAGCACATCGTTAACCAGAACAGGGCAAATTCATCATGGTGAGCAAGATAAACACAGAGAGATCCACCATGGGGAAGGGAATGTGACTAATGGGTGTGGAGGGTGGAGAAGAATTTAAAACTACAATGCAGCTACAGTACAGGGTGTTGGGCTGCCAGGAATGCTGAATTTCAAAATCGAAAAAAAGTTAAGAGCAGACAGCTGTCAGAGCCCTGTGATTTTGGAAAAGGAGTCAGAGGTGCTTCTTTGAGAAAGAACATGAAATGGAAAATAAAAAAGACAAATTGTGTTGTCTGGGAAGATAATGTGAGTGGGGGAGGTTCAGATAGGAAAATACTTGTTTGTTTTCAAAACAAGAAACCCCGCATGGAAATATTAAAAGTGGAATCAGAGAAAAACTCTTAAGCAGAATATGTTAACTGGTTATTTTGTGGGCTTATTTTGAAAATCTATAATATGCATGCATATTTGCTTATGCATGCATGTGTTCACAGATACATGCATGTATGAATGCACATTTTCATATGTATGTGTGTACATTTCGGTATTTGTGTATATACAGACTCACCTTCATTTCCACACACAGCAGAGGTCTGATTGCCATTTCCAGACCTGCTGCATACTTTGAGCACCAGTTGCCACCTGCTTTAAGAATAAAATGGGATATTGAGCAAGATTTTAAGCAACGTGTTCCAGTAATCCAAGTAAAAAGCAGATCAAGATAAACAATTAGTTAAAACCATGCCTATTGCCCCTTTTTTATCTTCATAGTATGGCAATGAACATGTACACAAGGCTTAGTGATTTTTCCTTTTACCAAACAACCAACAAAGTGGACAAAAGACAAAAAATAACACAGTAACAGTAATGCAGTTGTTTTGCACCCAAAATGTTCTATTTTAGAAATATCTCATACAGGGTAATTATGAAAATAGAAACACACTATTCCAGTCACATGATAAATTTCTCAATTTTCCAAACACTGAGTATAATCCAAGGTGAGAAAGTTTTACTGTTCCTTTATTTTTATTCTCTTCCCAGGTTTTATTCTACTCAAACAATCAGAGAAACTGTAAACTGGAAAAAAACTTTGGAATGAATCACTGCAGAGAAATTCACAATATGCTGCTTGAGAATTTTATCAATCTTCACAAGCCCTTTACAGCACCTATGTATTGCTTTTACTATCTTTTTATGAAGAAGTTTTTCAGATTTAAAATATTTTTTAAAAGATTACTATAAAACTGAGCCTCTGCATGTCATTAATTTATAGTCAGAAGAAAAGTGCCACAATTACCATGTGATTTCTTTGTGGGCTTGGGAGACATGAAAAACCATTGTGGCAGCAGAAAAAATATTCCACCCAAATACTCTTAGTTAGTTTTTCTCTTGTTTTAAATATAAAATGAAATATGGAAGTATAGAAGGAGATAGAAGTGAATGGAAAACGGAAAAGTTCACATTTCCATTTGAAAATCCTTTTTTGATTCTGTTAGGAAATTGGATAGTTAAAATAATCAGCATTAAACACAACCAACAAATAATCCTCATTATGCTATATTATCTTGAAATCCCTTTTGCTAACCCTGAGATGAAAACTTGCATGTTACATAAGCATAACACTTGACACAGCCATGCCTATAGGCACCACAAGATGGTTTACATAATCTTAAATTATGTATATTGTAGGTTATTCACTCCATGAATAAACTATTAAATCAGCAGTTCAAACTTCAGCAGTTATGCAAATCTGTGACTGCAGTCTGTGCTGTAGCACTGAGGTGGCAAGCTGAGGATGATGGGTTCATGAAGGTTTATCAAAAGCCAAACATCAAATGCACTAGCACAAACACTTTTGAGGGTGTCTGGATGAAAAACTTTCTCAGTGCTGCAATGCTCTTGGTAGACTTCAGACCAAAGATGTATTTAAAAATTACATGTATTCAATGAATTATTTGCTTATGTGATTGTTGCCAAATCAGTAGAGAGAAACATCATTGCAAACTTGAATGAATATTCATATGGCACAAATAAACAATGAATACTCATCATGGCAAGCTGACAAAAATTATGCTAAAATTATGTTGAAATTGGTTTGGGAACAAATTCAAATTCATAGCCTGTTGGCAAATGCTTTGCTGAAAGAAAAAGAGCTACAATTGTCATAAAACCATTTGCATACTTCAAATGTTGCACTGAGTTATTTTATTTAGCCATAAGGACTCTGAGACTTTCAAGTCTGAAATCAATTGCCATGGGAAATAAACAGGTTTTAGAAGATGTGCTGATTAATTGCCTTTGGTTCCCAACATTAACCCTCTTAGCAAGACAGATGAACATGCTGGTTCTACAGATTCTCTTATTTCAATGCCATTACATATCCTTGGATAACATTACTGGGAATTACAAGGTATTAATTTTCAATTCCTGTTCTGATATGGAACCTAAGCCGAACTTTCATTTCCTTTCCACATCAGCTGATCATTAAGGTGGAAGTTTAGCAGGCAGCCATCCTTATCCTGGCCTGACTTTTTCCTGCCTTTGGTTCAGAAGTCCCTTCATCCACTGGAGCCCATTAGCACCTGCTACGCCTCTCAGCCAGACTCTAACTCACTCAGCACTTGTTGGCTTTTCCATCAGCTGGCTGTTTTTGCAAACATGCCCACTTTTTCTTTGGTTTCACTGCGCTCCTTCCAGCACCAGTTTATTATCTACTCTATCAAACCATTTCACTTTAAACTGTCTAGAAAGACAGCTGCATTGTCAGATGCCCAGTTTGCCTTGGAGGGATTTTTCTTGCTGCGATAGAACTTTTTGTAGGAGGCAGCTGAAGATCTAGTTAGTTTCTAGGGGGCTGTAAGTTTGTGCTTTTATTAATAGCACTGAATTTCTTCAGTTTTCAAATACACTACTTGCCTTACATTGCCTGAATCACTACTGAATAAATTAGGGAAGGCAAATAATTGTGTGTGTGTGTGTGTTTTTAGACTAAAGGCAATTTTGAACCCACAAAAAGTGGCCACAAGATGCAAATATTTGTGTTTAGCCACCACTGGGGCTGATAACTAATGACAGTGTGTACTTTATTATGGAAGTTGAACGGAACTTACCTGTCACCATAACCCTGGACACCCTACCCACGTCACTGTGGCCCTTAAACAAGGGATTGCACTCTACACTTAACTAAGAGACCAATTTGGAGACAAATTTTCCAGTATCCACAGCCATCACAGTCAAAATCTGTTTCTTTTATCAAACCAATAATTTTGCAAATAAAAGCAAAAGACTGAAACACTGAACTCTATTATAATGACTTCACTTACAAGATTTCCATAAACTCAGCAAAGCTCCAACTAATTATCACAGCCTTACAATGTGGAGATAAAGACTGCTTAGAGGAAGAGATTTTTAGAAAGGTAGTATGGAATGAAGGCAGGAGTTGAAAATCCAGTCATAAAACCAACATTTCAAGCCTAATTAAAGCAGGAAAGTTTTACTTATAAAAATCAACCCCACTATTGATACATTGAGAAGTAGCTGGGAGAATATTCCCAACTGAATTATGATAGCTGAAATCTTATAGGTATTTGAAAAAGCAGCACAAATTTGATGGAATACTCACTAATCCTGCCAAAACTTTACCCTTCTTTATCTTCTTGGCTCTGCCTTCCCTGGGATTGCAGCTTTGTTCTGTCTCCATTCACAAATGTGAGCAGTGGAGTATTGTAATGAACCTGGGCTTTTCTGAGTTTAAAAGCTGCTTGGGGAATTCACTGCAGGAAAAGGTCCAGGCAAATCCTCCTCACATTTGTACACCATCTGGAGTCCTGTCACATGCATTTTTGAGCATGTGGTGGTAAATGCTGAAGGCCCTTTGTCCCAGTAGACTTCAATTTACATGCCCTTGCTCTGTAAGGGTCTCTGGGCAGCACTGCTTCCAAGAAACATATCTGGAGGTCTCCAGCCTTTCTCTCAGGCACACTCATCCCTCTGTGTCTCTAACCTTGCACTCTCATTGAAGGACAACTAAGGAGTGCACTATCTCTCTTTCACAGCACTGCACCCAGATCATGAGCAGCCCCACAACTCAGAGACTTATTCCAACTGAGCCATGACAAGGCCTTCTCATTTTCTCTCTGAAACAAATCCAACAGCAGCATCTAAGATTAAAAATCTGTCACACTGTAATATTGAAATCCTTACTTATTTGCATTACCTAGAGTCTGATGGCTAATCTGTGCAGTAGGCTATTGTGAACTTCATGGTCTCTGCTTTGACATCAATAGGTTTTCTAATTTCAAAACTACAGCTGTTGCTAGAATCCCATCAGGCAAAACCAGGCACCTTTACTCCCACCTCCCCCCCTGCAGGAATTTGGAGGTGACATTGTTTGTGACATTGTGAAATGGATTTGTCTGATGTGATTCTCTCACCTGCATGTGGGCTGAACCCTTGCAGTGCTTGTGCTCGTATGCTCTGCTACTTTCCTTGGGTGGTGACAGGAACTCAGATGCCAAGGTAAATTTCTTTTTTTTTTGTTTGATATTGTTGCCAACACTGCAGAATATGTCCCTTAGCCCTTAAGCTAGTCACAAATTATTTGTTTTCATCTCCTTTGGTACTCCCTCTTAACACAGACAATGCCAGTCCCATGTCAGTAAAACAGATACCTAGTTAAGTGAAAACTAGTAAAACCATCAGAATTAAAAACTCAAGACTCCCTCTGTGCCATTCATGCCAGGTGCTGCTTGCAGATCCCGAGCCAGGGGCTGCTCTCAGTCTCCCCGGTGTCCTCCTGCCTTCCAGAGGGATTCAGTTATCCTCTGATTTTAAGTGCTTATCCATGCTTTCCAGGTGGGCTTTTTCTGTGTTGTTGTTCTGGGTTTTTTCCCCCCTAGTTGCACACTAGGTTCAGTGATCACTGGAGAGATCTGACAGAGGTGAGCCAAGAGGGGAGATCTGACACAGGCTGCCCAAAATGTTTAAGCTGTACCTGATCATTACACAGAAGAGCCATCCACCATTACCAGGTCAGGCATGTTTACTTCTTGCTCCCCTGCTGATGGGACCACAATTATTATATTATTATTATTACACCTTTTTTTTTCTGCTGCAAATACACCAAAGGATTTTCAGGAAAGTTTCTTGCCTGCCTTTTTTCCAGCAGGACAAATCAGGCAGCATGACACTGCTATGACATTGATAAAACCCCATTTATTTCCATTTAAAGAAGGTGCTACCACTCTTTTTCCTTACATTTGCAGCTACAGTCTCCTTTCTGGTCAATGCAGACAGATTCTGTGCACAGGAGATTGAATTGCTGGTGTCTTGAAAGGCAGAACAGCCTCTCCTCTTGACTGATGGAAAGAAGATATTTATAAAACTGATCCATTGAGCATGCCTTGTATAAATATATCTGTGGGTATATTCTTCATATTCTACATCTATGCTCTGTTCTTTTATAAAGCCAATTCATTCACAAGTGAGGAAGATTAGGTCATTGAGGAACTGAAAGTTTAACTTAATTTCTCCCAGTTTCTAGTTAGGAATGAAAGCCAGTGTTTTATTGGTAATGCTGAAATTTGAATTTACTGCTGACCCTTACTGCTGTCAGTCAGGACCTGAGGCATGGACACAGACATCACAAAGCAAGGATGTTGTAGGTGCAGCTAATCCTGTAATCCAAGGCACCTGCATCTACAAAGGGCTGCAAGGAAATCTGAACTGTCTTGTTGCATGATTTAGGCATGACCTGGCACAAAAGCATGTCAGATTCCCAAGAATTTTGGATGCTGACTAGGGTAGGAGAGTAGATTTATAGGACAAAGTGCCATCAAAACATTTCTTATAGTTGTGACTTCATGTGTAAGTAATATATTAGGTGTTTTCATTCACTCCCTTTTAATTTGGAGTTTGAAGCACTAGAAATAGCTACTGGCAACATTACTGTGCAGTAACTTTTAAAGCCCACATCAAGAACGTCTCACAGTACAATACAATATGTTAAATAAGAGGGACACAGAGAGGAGGAAAACCAGGCAAAACATGTCTAAATTTTCAAGGCTTTATTAGATTAGAAACTCGAAGTTGGAAAAAGAAAAAAGAAAAAGAGAGGGAAAAGAAAAAATAAAAATAAAGGAAGGGAAGGGAAGGGAAGGGAAGGGAAGGGAAGGGAAGGGAAGGGAAGGGAAGGGAAGGGAAGGGAAGGGAAGGGAAGGGAAGGGAAGGGAAGGGAAGGGAAGGGAAGGGAAGGGAAGGGGGAAGGGAAGGGAAGGGAAGGGAAGGGAAGGGAAGGGAAGGGAAGGGAAGGGAAGGGAAGGGAAGGGAAGGGAAGGGAAGGGAAGGGAAGGGAAAGGGAAGGGAAGGAAGGAAGGGAAGGGAAGGGAAGGGAAGGGAAGGGAGGGAAAGGGAAGGGAGGGGAAGGGAAGGGAAGGGAAGGGAAGGGAAGGGAAGGAAAAAAACCAAACCCATCCCAAATACCTCTCTTTCATGCAGTGGCTAGAAATGCTATCTTATAACTTACCTTACCTTGTTAAATGTGACAGTAGGTGTCATCTAGAACCATAAAGAAAATAGCAGTAAATCTCTATAACTTTGAACAGTTTGGCTGTTGAAAGGCTGGGTTTTCTACCACGGTAAAAAGTTGAAAAAAACCTCGTGTATTCATATAAAGCCATATACACTACCACACCCTGGGGTTTCACTCTTGTTCTGTAAATATAAAATATTTTCCAATCATTGTACTGAGGACTTCACATGTGCTACTGGAGATTTTACTGATCATGGCTCATTGTCTCTCAGTAGCATGAAGCTCATCTCTGGGTCCTCAAGCTGGTCTAATATAAAAGCAAAACAAAAATTACTTCCTACAGTGCCAGGCAATAATGAGAAAGAACAATAGTAGGCAGACGTGACCAGTGGAGAGACAGACTTAAGAAAATGTTTACTTGCAGGAAGTTCATGAATATATCTGCTGTATTTTGTGAGTCAAAATCTGTGGTTTGAAGGAACTGAACACACCAGCCTTTTCAGAGTTCTTAATTGCCACAGTTATGGAAGGAGAAGTAAAAACACTTGCATTTATGGAAGTTACCTTCCATAGCCCCCTCTTTGAAGTACTTGCCCTTGTAGAAAGTGACAGAAATGCACAGTGAATAATTCCCTTCTTCTATATGGTCAAGAGAAACACTCTGCCAGGAAACAAGCAAACCAACCCAAGTCATACTGTGATTAACAAATTAGATACAGAATGAATCTCTTCCTGTCTTCAGGGATTAGCTGACAAGTACTCCTCTTGTAGTTACCCTAATTGGTGGATAGGCTCGTGTCTGAGCTGGATGACCTACTTAACTCTGTGTCACTCACAATTATTTCCATGAATTTGGTGTATTCAAGACAATTTCTGTTTTTTGTTTACAAATATAATTTGTTGATTATGCAATAAATGCATACATTTGCCTACTTTTTATAGACTGGTGGTAATGAGATCTCCTAATTACCTTTACTACATTATGTATTAAGAATATATAAAATGCCCCATGGGTGCAGATTAACAATCTCATAGAGGTGGCACACAACTGCCACTCTCTGCAACCCACCCTTCTCTTGCTCCTCCATCAGAACTGTGTGAGAGATGTGTGAGAGATGCCAGAGGGTGTGCAGCCCTGCTTGTTCTGTTTGACGTGTGTGTGGACCTGCAGACCCTGAATTTGACTAGAGCCTTCCCCTCTGGACCTGCTGGCCATGTCTGCCTGCACAGTAGCCCACAGCAAAGACCACCAGGTGCTCACCACCCTCAGCCCAGAGAGGTGCTGTCATTTCTCCATTTTAATTCAGCCTCCTACCAATTTCCTTGAGCATACCCAGTGCCACTGCTTCATGGGATCCAGTTACCAGCCCAGTTATATATTTAGTTCATCTGCAATTTATAAACCTCAGTCTTAAGTCCCATCCACCTTCTCCAATAGTCACACAAGAACCACAGTCTCTTCAGTCATTCCTTATGAAGAAACCCCAACATTCCTTTGATCACTGCAGTTTTCCTTCTCTGTACCTTCTCTAAGACCACCATGCTCATTGACTTTTCTGGTTGCTATTGCACAGCAGGTCAGTGAATTTGGGAAACAGTCAGTAATGGCTCCAAAATATCTTTCTTGAGTTGCAGCTGTTTGTCCTGAGTTGCAACAGTATTTTAGGTTTCCTTATCATATCTTCTCTTAATACTCTTTCCAATTATAGCCAGGATTATTTGCAACCTCCTTCACATAGGCAGCAGCTCCAACTCTGATTATCTGCTGCCCTTCTCAAGCCAGCTGCTTCTCTTTCAGTTATGTCCCTTTTGAAATGAAGAATAGTCTGATTGGGCTATCCAAGGCAAGGAGAGAAAGATACGGCATTTCTGAAATACTTTCTATGTTGCACTGTGGCATTTCTGAAATGCTTTATCTATTGCACTCTTCATTTTCCTTTTTATGCTCCAACTTCCCCATCTGAAACCTTATTCGGTATTAAAACTATGTGTTGTTCAACATATAAAGTATAGCCTAAGCACCTTCTTCATTTTATAGCTCAGAATGATTCTTATTTTTTAAGAAATTTCAGCATATCCAGAAACTATGGAGTATTGTCTTATTTAGGTGTCACCAAATGACAACTTTTTATAGTTTGAAGTTCTTTACAAATATTTCTAAAACATGAAACAATATACTGTGCTTTTTACTAATTCACATTCCTCTTCCAAGCCAATCAAACCTCAAGCAGGTCTATCAGGATGAGTTGCACACATGTCCATGTGTTTCCACCTTGTTCTTTACCTGTAGAAATGGTTTTGTAGATGGTAGGGCTTCTTGCAAACACTGTGCCACTTATCACAGCATGTATCTCTTGAAATACCTATGTCCTGGAACAAGTACATGAAATTTACGAGTAGGTTTGAATAAATATTGTCCCAAGAAGCTCCAGCCTGACCCAGCTACAACATGCATATTAAGACAGAGTAGGAATATGCAAAAGTGATTTTAAAAAAGGAAAGTGTGCCTAGTGGCAACTTTTTATCTAAGAAAGTAAGAAACATTTTTAAGGGCTAGAGACCCACAGAGATTTTTGGAAGATGGAGTTGAAAAGGGGTTTCAAAATCACATAGAATAATGTCAGGAGAAGGAGAGAGAGAAGAATTTTTCTGAGCCTTAAAAATCATGGTCGGTAGTGAACTTTAATATTATCTTCCAAGGAAAGTTTGGAGCAATAAGAGCAGTGATAAACACTAAACCGAAAAGCAGAAAAGCATGTCAAAGGTGTTTGGAGGTTTGCTGGAGGCTTTTGTTGGTTGGTTGGCTGGTTGATTGATTGGTTGGTTAGTTTTGGGGGTTTGTTTTGTTTTTTTTCTTCTGTCAAGTTTTGTAATTTCTTATCATTTATATATATATGGTATATCACATATTTGTGTACTCTATATTGCTTATTATCATAAATATAGTTCAGCATCCATATTTTTAAATTATATCTTCAAAATGTAATTTTCATAAAAAATAAAAAATATATGCCAAGTCATTCTTTAGACAGCAGTTTTGCAAGAGGTACTGAGCAAAAGATATTTTCTTTCTGTTTCAGGAGCAAACCAATCACACATCACATCACAATGTTTTTCTCCAAATTAACTTCCACTCATCTGCTGCTCTTTTGTTTGAAGGAGTCTCAGTACTGACAGCCTTCTTCTAACTAAATAGCAATGGCCAAAAAGAGAAGAACCCTCTAAAACTAGTTGCCAGCTGGACTTTAGATTTGGGACTGCTCTTTGATTAGCAGTTGGCTTTCCTTCCCTAGATGTCAGTGGCATCTTTAAACATCTGCTGCATTAAAGAAGTCACATCTGGGCATTGGCCTTAAACCCCATAATCTCTTAAAGAATGGCCTGTCCTATTACAGGGACAAAGGTATTTTTATTGGTATTTTACACGATTTTAAGAAGGTTTGCTGGTTTTTTAAATCAGTTTTCTGGGGGAAGAACCAAAGAATGATGTTTGTTTCTGTCAAGTATAGGTCTCTTAACCATGCACCAAATAGACACACAAATCAACACCCTTGGCAGCTCTATGAATCTTTGGAACCACATCTATCCACTTCCAAGGAAGCTACTTGTCTAAACTTTCATTCAGTGACTTGAAAAAGCAAGGAAAATGGCACTGCTGTGTCTCAGTGATCTTCTGCTCATTTATCACATCTTCACTCTTAGAGACTAGACCAAGGCATGACATATGATATTTGCTGAGATTGCAGCAGCTCCTGTACCATTAAATGCTTTTTAATAGTGTGTCTAGGGTAGCTCCTGGACTGTGTGCCTTCCGTCATCCCTCTGGCAACTGACTGGCTTCGAAGGAAGCCTTAGAACTCTAAGACCTCTGACTACCACTCTGCTTTTTCCCATCAGCTGGAGCAGCAGAATGGCTCTGCCAGGTAGGCTCATTTGGATGCCTCTGGTGAGGAAGGCAGTTGTGGGCACTGGTGTAAATAGTTCAGGAGGTAGAGCTCAGACCCAGCTGTGATGGATGCCTCAGAGTACAAACTGTGCTGCTGTCTCCTGAGAACTCCTCTGCTGTAGATTTGGACATATGGAACAACAGATTGGTGGACAGGCAAACTGGTTAAGTCAGTCTGTAAATTTACTCACATTAAGTCCAATCAATCTTCCTGAATAACGATTAACATACTTACAGTTGAAAGGTCTGCTTTCAAGTGAAATGTCACTGTTTTGTGGTCTTTGGGCAGATTGTTATATGGGAATGTTTTTGCAGGCTGCTAGTAACCTACTGTCATTACTGCTAAGCATTTTGCCTAGATGATGTGTAACATATTTTCTCTTTAAAGTGCTCTGTGGTTGTAGGCCTACTTGTTAAAAGATGTCACCTTTCTTGAGAAAAACAAATGAAAAAAAGTATAGAAATGGCTTTCAGCAGTGCAAACAGTATTTAGCCCCATAATGCTATGAAGGAGACCAAAGCCCAGAACAAGATTTGCTGATGTAGATTCCAGGACAGCAAGATGTGACTAATACATGTCTCAAACATGTCCCCTTTTGTGGAGACTCAGAAAGTGTGAAACCCCTGCAAAGGCCTTTCCTGCTTTCTTTACTTGCTATCACCCCAAATAACAACCAAATGCAACACCCTCTTACCTCTTAATATTGGAAGTATGCCTACACTGTTCTTCAGAAGAAGAATCAAGCAGAGTAACCATCCAGCTCTAAATAGAATCAAATGTACATTTAAAGCAAGTCGGTACCATCAAACTCTTTCTAAATAAGTTTAGGAGTTTAATAAGTCTAATAGGAAAATACCTATCTTTGCCAATAATGCAAAGCTGAAATGAACAGAGAAGAGGTCTTGATTAATAAATAAATAATAAATCTCTCAGGATTCCTTTTATAAACTTTTTTTTTTTTTTTTTTCACCTGGGATATTGTCTTCCATATCTACTTGCAGCATTATCACCTTGTTTGGAAATTGCAGCTTAAAATTAAAAACAGGTACTATTTTAGACCTGCAATGACCAAGTAACCTGGCTAATGAGAAGGGCAAATTAGGTGTGGTCTAAAAGGTGCTGCTATGAACTGTCTCATGTGCATCTGTGCCATGGAGCCACAACGAGTTATGTGCTGCTGTAAATTCAGAGGTCATTCCTCTTGTGGTAGCAGAGTCATGTGCATTTGCAAGAGAGCACCTGTCTCTGCTTCCCAGTGCTGCTGGGAACTCACTTTCACATGCAGCAGGCATAAAGCTGCACATATTTATACATTTATGACTCTTAATACCATGCTGGGCTGGTGCACACCAAACAATGCACAGACCTTTTCTGATTTGAGTGAGTTACTGGGAGCCAGGTAAAAATAGGACATATAAAGTGTAGGTTAAAAGGAGTAGAAAAAAAGGGAAGAAATTGTTTTTTGTGTATTTATTCATTTATGCAATTTGGTGCATGTTTCCTGTCATGCAAGATGGACAAGGATACACTTTTCATATATACTATAGTAGACAGAATACAAATGATCTGCTATGTTTATAGAGCCAACCTATAATACTGATTTCCTTTCATCTCAAATCATGATTCCTGACTTTTTAAAGATCAAGAGTCTGGGCTCTCACTGTAAAATTCAAAGCTGTCATTGAATATGGTACACTGGAAAACAGAACAACATGTAGGGTCACAGTTCCTTCCCAACATGACTGTGCATTGGAAGTTGTTATGAAACATATTTACAGATGCAAAGGAGCATAACTGAAGGGTGTTTGAAAATAATAGAAGTCTTCAAACTAATGATCAGAGGGATCAGATATAATTATACATGAGGAGCATCCAGAGATATGGAAACCTTGTTTATCTATCCATCTTCAACTCATACATATGAAGCAGCCTACCCAGGTCCTGGATGGATCTCCTGAGAGGCAGAAAGCAAGAGAACTTCCCACAGAACACACAGCAGCTACCAATGTCTGAAGATTTGGTTCTCTGTATGCAGCATACAAGCTGCTGACAGAGACCTGCTTAAATTACACAGGACAGGAAAGAAGTGCCTGGAGCCAGGAATTTTCCACTGATCCACAAAGCAGAGAGAATGTGGATAGCATAATATCCAACAGCAACTGGAATATCTTTTTTATTAATGATGGAAGCTGCTGTTGGAATAATGTGTTGCAAAATTGAAACTGCCTGATTATGTTATGAATAGACCCCATGTGACCTACCATTTGGTTATCTATACATATGCTTTTTAAAAATGAAAGAGTCAGTCTTGGAAAGATTATGCTGCACTTTGAGTAGTCTACCTTTCAGTAGAGATTACAGAAAATAATTTGTGGAGTCCACAGAGACTGTGTATTACACAGAGCATAAGACAAAGAAATTGATACCATTTAAATCAACAAAGGAAAATGTAAAGAGCTGATCTGGAAATAACAGGAGTTTATTTTCTTTTACACTATCTATTCCAAGTTGAAGAAGAGAGAAGAACAAAGTGATAATTTTGAGGTAATAATAACTGAGTGATGTGTGAAATGTAAAAAATACTAAAAACCCTTCTAAATCTAAACTTTTAGTATTACTTGTAAGTCCCTAGTGTGCTAACCTGTGTATCTGTGTTAAGAAAAGAGAGCAAGTTTAGATATTAACACCACTTTCTAGGAATACTGGTGGTGTGGGAGGAAAACAGGAGACACAGGATGATGGACAGATTCCCCTTCTCTGAGGGGGGATAGAGTGGTGCATCATCTGGTGGAGGGAGCCTGTGCAAAGTTGTTTTTTCAGATATCCTGACATCAGAGCTGTAGGACAGAACAGTAAGGCCATAGTGGCTTTTCACAGCAAGCAGTTTTCACATAACTTCTCTGGAGTGTTTCCAAGGATTCAGGTTCACATAGCCGTGAGCCAGCTTGGAAGCATATTGTGAGTTTCTTCCTGGATTTGTTTAAACATAAGGGTCTTCTGCTGAGGGTCCTGGAGAAAGTTTTGTGAAAAATAGCTAGATAGAGCCTACAGAACAGCTTGCCCTTTGCTCTCTTTGACTGCTCTCCTCAGCAGCATACAAGCTGGGGGCATTTAAATCAGACAGTAGGACTCTGGGGAAAACCTGCTTTTTGTGCCCTGATCATTTAAATTTTGAGATTAGAATCACTTCTGGGAACCAAGGCTTCCTCTTTGTACATAAATCCCAGCTTTCAGACCCAGGTTTTAGTCATAAGCACTACATAAGCCTGAAAATAATTAATAGGACATTTTGCAGTTGTGTGGTGTAGTTCTGGATAAAAGTGGTGTATCATTTGAAGATCAGATATAAGTATGAAATTGGCTGGAATTATTCATCTTGTGCACTGGTGTGTTGAGACTACAGCCATTAATGACCACAGAATGCCCAGAAATTAAGAATTCAATTGAGAAATTGCCTGAAATTAGGGAAACTTCAGGATAAAATAGGTCTAACCCCCTGATGCTGCTGGTGGTTCACTGGCAGGACTATGTATTGGTTTTCTTATGTTGGTTTTCTTATGTTTATGCTGGCATTTTAAGAACTACAAGCAGTTGTACTCAAAATGCCTTCACAAGAAAGGTGTTATTGCAGCTGCAAGTTCATGGCAGTCCAAGGCAAGCAGAGCCAGAATGCTCTGTCACCTTAACTTGTAGCACTGTGTCCATGTGCTGATCTACATGTGCCTGGGAACCTGATTTTTTACTATGTGGGAAGTTGCATGGTTTTACAGGAAGAAAACCCTCCTGGATAGAAAACAATGACAAAACTTAATGTCTGTGGAACAGTGAGGGAGGTTATGAGTATTTGATAAGAACAAAGGAGCTCACAGCACTGTCTGTGGTTTTGTTTTCCATATTAATATCTTCATATCCATATTCTGTGTTGTGGCACCTTGCCTTGAAAGTTTTGCTCATGGTGTCTGTGATGGAAAGAGACAAGAAGAACTAAAAAGAGGAGGTAAAGAACAGAAGACATTCCAGACAGCAGCACCTGTGCTAGGCTGAAACTCAGTAACTCCTCCCTTCTTTATAAAGTGGGACTGCCATAACGCTTTGCAGTTGCCACAGGGCAAGGGTAAAAAGCCAAGAGCACTGTAGCAATTACTGCTTCTACTGCTCACATTAACAACCAGAGCATGTAAATGCTCTTCCCTTGCCAGATACCAGGCCATAAATGAAATTTCAAGGGTCTGATGTGCAAAAATTCCAAGGTCACTCAACTCGAGGAGGACAAATTATAATCAGCTTCACTATAAATAGAAACTTCAGTGACCTGTTGTTGCAATTCTGGGTGAGTCATCAGTGATGCATTTTCAAGTATTTGCCATTAAGAATAACATGCATCATATTGAACTTCAGACTGTGGAGGTTGTATCTCTTTTCCTTCTTTAGACAAAGGGATGAGACACATCCCATCAAGCTGCAGCCAGTATGAGGCATCTAGTTTAAGGTAGTTATTTAGGCTTCCCCTGTAACAGAGAGGGATTCATCTTGGTATCAAATTAATTGACTTCTGGAGGTACCTATTTTCTTTCCAGTTAACTGTGAAGGGAGCTTAAACAACTGTCCTTAAACCAAGGATCTATATTTTGGAATGATAAATTGTGAATTCCATGATTGTGTTTTGTGATATCCAGTGCCAGTGTAGTCATCAGGCATGACCTTATATCTTACCCTACATAGGGTTAATAAAATGAAGGGTGATATTTGTACTAGATAGGGACATCTGAAAAACAAATGTTGCTAAATTCATATAGGGAGAAAAGGACAAATTATGGCAAACACCAGGCAAACACAAAGACATTCATGTGAGTGTGGAAAGCACCATTGAGTGGTGCAGCCACGTGAGTTGGTTCTCCTTTCCTCCATCAGCAAGAGTCAAGAAGTTGTGTTTGTGTGTTTGTTAAATGCAGATGGAAGTGATGCAAGAGGCAATTCTTGCTGTCCAGCAGTCTCCAATACTTTAAAAATTGACTTCAATAGGAAGGTAAAAGATGTATAGTCTCATAATTCTGGGAGCTGAGTGAGGCTTTAAAAATTTCTTCCAAAGGAAGAAAAAAACACAACAACATGACATATGGCACCCTTATCTGCTGCCTCCAAATAATCTCAGGGATGCCCCTTCTCTCATGATAATATACATCAATGTAATTCCACTGTAGTGGTCTTCATCTTTCTTTGAAAAATCCGAGGGGATGGTTTACACTGTCACAAGTATGGGCCCTTTTCTTCTATTGATTGCAAATTTTCCATCTCAACAATAACAGTTGTTTCAATGTAAATATTCCTAATTTTTACAGTACAGGCAAGAAGAAGTTAATAAATGTGATGATTAATTCTTTGTCAGTCATAAACCATTTAGGTAGGGCATATTCTCTATTGGGTTTTCAGTGATACTGAAGGAACATGAACCTGCATTGTTTAATATCAATTTACTGCTAAACAAAGCCTCTTCTGACTTCAGTGTAGCTCATGAATAGCAAATTAATCAAATTTGGAACTGTTTGTTTAGTCTTTAAAATGATTTAATCAGACATACCTCATTTAGAAAGTAATTTAATAAGAGAGGTAAAGTAATAGTTAACACTGCTTCAGTATTGAAGCAGATTGTTTAGATGAACTGTTTTATGAATCCAGTATGCAGTATATAAAAATGCAGACCTATCACCCTGCTCTTTTTGGATCAATAACCTCAACAAGTTCCTAATAATATGTTTCATATAAAGCATTCAGACAAAAGTTTATTATCATTCTGTTTTGTGAAAATAAATGTTTGCATTCAACACACAATTTTAATATACAATGTATCAAAAAGTCAGTGTGGGTCAGACTAATAATAATTCACAAAATCTGAATCACTGATTTTACAGGAGCTACTCCAGCTCATTCCAGTGATTGATGCATCCCCAGACAATGCATTGAAGAAGAGGAAAAAATGCAACAGGAAAATCATTCTCTGTGGAGAAATGACTAATTAACTTGTCAGCACTTACTCCATCAGGAAGTTTACTCCTGTTTATAGAGCAGGACAAAAATGCCTGGCCACTTTGGTAATGTTGTCACAGAAAAGAAAGGAGAGAGATGCTAAGAAGATCCAGGTTTCCCAATAAGTGTTGTCACCACCTTCTAAAATGTCTGCTTTAAAAAGTGCATTACAACTGCTATAGAAAAAGTGCAAATAATGAAGAAAAGCCATTGCCTGTGTCTCTACACTGAAATTATTCATTGCTCCTAAGCAAAAACCTTCATGTTTCAGCAGGCACCAAGAAAGGACTCAGTTGGGACATAATGTAGTCTCTTCTTTTCAGCTGATAATTTTTATTACATAATTTAGGATTGCATGTATCTATCTTCAGCTGAGAGTTATAAACTCTTGTTGGGTACCCAAACAGGAACTCTATGATGAGACAATCAGACATACAATGAAGACCTCCCTAAAATGTGTAGTGGATATCTTCTTGAAATCAGATGAGGTTTGCATGAGGAATCATCACCCTCTCAGCTCTCCCATATTCCCTACCAGCTCTTCTGTGCTAACTTCACCCTCCCTGGCCCCTCTTCACACATTCAGCATCATGTCATGCTCCTCACCCTGTCAAAAAATTCCCACAACTCTGCAAACTCTCTTCCACACCTCACAGATTCTGCTCTTCTTCCTTCAGATCCACCAGTCTCCTATGTTCTGTCAGACCCTCATACTCAAGGAAGCAGAAACTACGATGCATCCCTGCTAAAGATGAGCTTTTTAGGTGGTGTTTTTAAAAATTCAGAAGGCTAAGAGGCACTGGCATTATGTACAGCTGACAGGATACTGGCTCTTGGCTCCACCTCTGTTTACAGAGACATAAAGAGGGCTGCAGTGGAACAAGACATGCATCTGTTTAATCTGGTTCAGCAGCAAACAACAGCAAACATACATGGAAGAGTCTATAAACAATGACAATAATTTCTTAAAATTTTCTCATAGTTTTAACACTGTAAATAAGATTTTTTGACACTAAGAAGTAAAAGGATACAAGTTTTAGTTGCAGCATCACATTGACTGGTGGCCATGTGCCTGTTGCATCCCTGAATTTTCTTTGCTCTGGGAGTGCCCAAGGCAGGATGTTGGCATCCCTCTGGGACAAACAGCTTCTCCAAACTTTGTCTGGGAAACAGGGAAAATGAGGTAGGATGTTGTCCTGGTTTGAAGGACAGGTATCTGCCAATACAGGCAGAAGCTTCGCTTTGAAATGGAGAATGCAAACTCCCTCTCTCCAAATTATTATAAATTTGAAATTAAGGGGCTCTCAGGCAAAGATATGGGAATTAGGAATAACAGTTCTTTACTGGGAAAATTGAAATAGAAATACAGTTTACAAAGAACACTCCCAAAACACTGACAGAGTCAGAATACAACCTGACACCCTGTCAGTCATTCAGGGTGTTGGTAGCAGTCCCATTAAATGGTGGCTACAGTCCTCCTGCAGTGGCAGATGTGGTTCAGCTGAAGCAGTGCTCTTGTAGAAGGTGCAGTTTCCCTCTGAAGGTCCAGGGATGATGTGGAAAGGTCTGGCTTCTCCTCTGGAATCCAGTGGAAAGAAGGTATCTTGCTGCCCAAAAGCTCAGTTTTTATCTAGATAGGAAAGGCTTGGCTCATCCCCCTGGCTGGAGCATCTCCCAGTGGGATGATGTAATTTTATCAGTGATACAGTGGGACTGAATGGCCCATCAGCAGATGATGTCTTCTGGAGGGAGGATGGGCTATGGAAAAGATAAAAATGATTGCCTCATCTTGTCTTAAAGATGGCCCCGTAGCAGATAATATGTGCCACTGATGGTGATAGAATACACATTTCTGGCTACATCAACCCAACACAGCCATGATAAAACTTTGTATAAAAATATCTCTAGAGACCCAAGGCTGAGGGGAAGGAGATCCCTGGTCCTCCTCACACTGCTCACAGCAAACACATCAGGGCACTGATTACTTGTTACAATCCCACTCCACCTTTTATGAGGAAGACTCAGCTATTTGACCTTGGACCAGAGAGAGCCCTTGGAAGGTTCTTCAGAGCATCAGAGAAAAGAAGGTGATATTAATAAATCTTCTTGTAAACAATTTTAACACTATTACTCATGAGGTTTCTCAATGTTTAATTTGGACTTTGAGTGCATGTTATTGGAAATGCACTAGTAATTTGGACTATTAGGCTGTTAAAATATTAGTAGGGCTGATGTTAAACTATTCCTTTATGCCAACAACAAGGCTTGGAATGTAAATGGATTCTGAGTGTAAGCACACTCAACTAAATTGCCATCCCTCTAGGGATCTCCTGAACCAGAACAGGCATCTCTGCAGTTAGTAGCTTGTTCCTGCCATGACTTTTTCCAGTCACCTTTTTAGACCAATGCAGACCACTTGTTTTGTTTAGATGGACATACATAATATGTTATCTCATGGGAACTAGTGAGCTGAAGAAGGGCTTTGGGGCATATGTATTTTGTAAAAAGTATTTTGCAAAATGTATTTGGCTCTGCTTCACATTATAGACAAGCAGAATTGTTCGTATTCTCATTAAGTTCTGCAGAAACTTCTCCATAATTGTGAAAATGTGTGAGAACATATGACTGTGCATGTTATTACAGCATCCATACCAGCATCTTCCTAATGTCCAAAACTCTGTCTGTGCTGTTCTTCAGCTATGTGGGATGGTTTTGTAATGCACCTGCTACTGGTAGTGAAGTGTTCTTACTTCAGTGCCTTGTAGGCAGCACTTCACCTCAACATGTAGAAGTGAAAAGGGCAGCTTTGAACAGAATCTGAAATTCCTAAAGGAGGAAACAATATTTGAGATGTCTGTCTTGATGTTCACCCTTGGCTGACAGGAACTACAGAACAGCACAAAAAACATCTGTCAGCTCAGCTAAACCCAAGAAACAAACCAGTTCAGGACTCACTGGGGACTCTTTCCTGTATTTGTACACTGCAAGAGAGCTTTACATCCACAGGTTTGTTTGCTCATGATATTATTTCTGCCTCCACACATAAATGAGTCAGGCATGACTCTGCTGTTAGAAAATCCAAACATAAATTTTGACTTCAGTAATCTGCTACTGAGTTTTGCCTCTGCCCTCAGCAATATGTATATACTCTCAAAGGCAGTAAATGAAATAAGACTGACAGAAAAACTTCACTGCAGTTCTTTCTGAAAGAAGAACTGGGAACTTCTCTCCCTATGCAGCAAGCAGCAGGAGCAGAGACCCAGGGCACTTCATCAAAAGCATTATGAAAGTGTCTGTTTTCCCTGGGAGGCTGGAGAATATGATTTTCTGAAAATTCCACTCTGTTCATTAGTGGAAACAACAAAAGCAACACCATCTTTAACAATTATTGGAAGATATTTGCATACTGGTAGTACTGACTTAGACCTTAGAGGAACCTCATTTATCTAATAGCTCATCTTTCCCCATCCTCTGCAATATTTGGTGAATCATGGCTTATGTCCCCTCCTCTGTTTTCCACTATATATGCTTCCTTTCTTCTGTTATTTCCCTGCCCGAGGTTGCCTATTCATTATGGCAATGATTCACTCCTACTATGGGTAGTAACAGACACAGTGGTGAAAGATGTTTTGGCACTGCTAGCTGTTATCATTATACAAAAAACCAAAAGTCCTTAGTTAATCTTATTCAATATAACAACAATCAACAGAAGGCCAATATTAACTTTTCTGTTTTGGGAAGGCAGAAATGTTATTATGTAAGTCCTTATTTCAGGAAAATACCCTTATTTTGGATATCTTATGCCTAAAGTAGAAGGTAAAATTGAAAAATGGACTATTGGAACTGTTTCTTAACAGAAAAATGCAATATAGTTCTTCTGGGAAATTAATATTGTGCTTATACCTCCTGTGGATAGGTGATCTAGAATGGCTTTACAATTGCCAATAGTACAGAAATTCTCATTTGCACTAGAGGTTGGTAATCAATCAAAGCATCATGGTCATGTTGCCAGGAAGGGACCTCTAAAAGCTCTTTAAATCACAAGTATCAGCAACTCATTTTCAGGTCAGCTATGGCTTTGCTAGGTCAGTTCTTGGAAATCTTCAAGTTTCCCACATTCCCAGGTAAGTGCTGCACTGACCTCTTAGTGGAAAACTTTTCCTCAAATTCCATCTGAAGTTCCCAAGACACAACTGGCACCCTTTGCACCCTGCTGTAACATCTGTGACTGCTATGCAGAATTTGTCTCCCAATCTTTGCAACTTTCCCTGAAGTATTTTTGGCAGCTATTACATGGCTACTTATTTTCTTCTTCTGCAGACAACAAAAGCTCAAGTCCTTCTAACTCCAGACCCCTGACCAGATAGTGAAAGGCCAGCAGCAGCACTGCTTTGTTTGGCTCTCCTAAATTAATGAAAATACCTTCTGGCTCTCCTAAATTAATGAAAATACCTTCTAGCAAAACCTAGGGGAGAAAAATAACAACCACCACCAGACAACAAAAGAAAAAAATAACCCAGAAATCTATACTCAACCAGAAAGCAAAGCTTTAGAATGTTTTATAGAATAATATCTCACACAAAGTCAGAGGAATTTCTTG
This sequence comes from Erithacus rubecula, assembly GCF_903797595.1. Classification (NCBI taxonomy): domain Eukaryota; kingdom Metazoa; phylum Chordata; class Aves; order Passeriformes; family Muscicapidae; genus Erithacus; species Erithacus rubecula. The sequence continues at coordinate 78,013,164 of NC_136689.1, forward strand.
TTTTCACATGAGCACCATGTTATATTGAACTTTCAACCATCTCTATACAAAGAAGAACCTTCACAGTAATGTCTCCTGTAATTACTGAAACTGCAGTTGGCCTTTTAATGGTTTTTAGTAGTATTGAAATAGTGGCTCAATTGCTTTTGTCATATTAAGAGCATCCAGCAAATCTCTGTCTAGCAGAGCAGTACAACTATGTAATATATACAGTATTCAGCATCTACACGACACATAACAAAAGACATATTTGCATGCAGGCAAATAACCATGTAGTGTAGGTTAAAAAGTGATAAACTCCAAAAGACCTGTGGGATAACAGGTTTCAATATGCACAGAAATTACTGAGTCAATTCCAACACTGGCTGAGTGACCTGAAGCCATCCTGATACTCCTTTTTTGTTCCCTAAAGAAGAGCACATAGAGTGCAAGCTGGCCTACTGCTCCAAGGCAACACATAAGCAATCCACATCTCCCCTCTTCAGAAACCTACTTTGCACTAGCTGAAGTACATCACACCAAACACCCTGACCCAGTCACAGGAACTGCAGCCCCAGGGCACTGCAGGGATAGTGAAGCCAGACTGAGGGCACATCCTTGTCACCAGCTTTCACAACACCCAGGAGAAATGGAGTGGAGCTCTTGGATGCTGTTTACCCAGGGAAACCTCTGGCAGTACCAAGGCAAACATGAGGGCACAGCACTTGAGGCCACTGCATCCATCCCCTCCTTTCTCCCTGGCATGCAGAAGCACTGCACTGTCTTGCCCAGTACCACTATCCAGCCCTGCAGCACTGCTCAGCTTCCCATCCTTTAAGCAGCCACTTATGCAGGATAGCCTCCCTTAACCATCCTTCCAGGAATTTTCTGGCTGCTGTACTGTTATTTCATACTTATTTCCTCAAGAATAATCTTCTCTGTAATAATCTGTCTGATTACATGAAAAGCAGTGTGTTGAGAGATTTCAAAAGCTGCTCTTTCCACCTACGTGCAATGAGCCTTGAGTAGTTTGGTTTGTCCAGTCATGCAACATGGTTCTGTATTGCTGGGAAGGGTAGAAGACATAGCAAGGATTGCTGAATCTGCATAAAGTAAACACAAATCATCATTAAGAAATAAGGAAAAAAAAGTTAACATTGGATAATGTATCCATCAATGATTCTGTTGAAACAAGACTCATTTTGTTCTCACTGGAGACTGCCCACTTTCTGATATGAAGGAAATACCCTGGGACATCCAACAAACAATTTCTAGAGCTTTCATCTGTTTTGAAAATTCCTTCTGAAAAAGTGAAAGAGGACTGTGAACTGAGATTTCAGAATCCCTGTGTGATGAAACCTTATCAAAACAGTGTTTGTTCTTCAGGATAGAAAGAAAAGGAAAGGAAAGAGAACCTGCTGAATGAAGTGAAAGCAGGAGCATAGGTTTATATTGAGAGACTTTTGAAAATTGTTTTCAAATTCTGAATTTTGTCTGTTGTTCAAAACAAGATTATTTCCTCTTGTCTCAGTGGAATCCAGAAATAATGGCCACCTGCTGCCTGCTGCTGCTTGACTTCAATGGCACCTTCTAAGAGCAGCTTCCCTTCAGGAAAGTGATCTTTTATGTCTGAGTGGGAGAGAAAATAAGTTCATTAGCACATTTTCTCTGTACACTAGGGATGCTCTTCAATGCCAGTCCAGGATGTGGTAAGAGGCACAGTTCCTGGGATCTAAAGGTTGTCCAGTTTAATTTTCTCTTCCCTTGTGATTAGGAAATAATCTTTAGTGGGGGGATACAGCAGGTCAAAAAGGGCAGAAATTATAGAAGTGAAGCTTTGTGTTCTTCCAGAGTTTTATTGCACACAAGATTTGGAGGCTACTTGTTTGCTATTAGTTTGACCTTTTTACCTTGTTTGGTTTTTGTTCATGAATTTTTCTTCAGCTTGACAGATCTTAATGTCATCAGGATTTTTTTCCTATGAATATTGGTACCAATCCAAACAACATACATTGAAAAGGTATACTAATCCTAATTATAGCTCAGCTAGAAAACATTCCCTAAAGGAAAAAAAGGCATGATGAAGAAGGCTTGATAAAAACCATTGCCTTCTGCATTTTTAATGTATAATCTTTTTCTAAAATGGTGAAAAACTCTGACTCATGGCAACATTCCCCACCTCCCAATAACCACAGCAGGTCTGTGACTTCTTTAAATTGGTGTCACAGCCATCTTACCCCTTTCCCAGGCAATTAAACACCAGAGTGTTCAGTTCTTTTTCTCACAGAAGAATTTGTTGGGGGCACTTTCTAATTTCATAAAGTTGCACTAGTCTGGCTGTAATTCAATGAATTATTGGCTAGGGGAAAATTACTGAAGCTCATCATGACAACATTTTTCATCAAATTAAGCAGTGTTGCTGAGAGGGGAAAAAGTTGTACTTCCAAGACAATGCACCTGCAGAGAATTAGCTGATAAATGATTTACAGACACGTGGCTGAAAACATTAATGGGGAAACATATTTTTTAAATGAACTTGGGTTTTCTCCCAACTCTTATTGCCTCCTCTGTGTGATCTTAAATATTTGCCTGTTCAAAGATGCAACACTACACTTTGTGCCAAGCAAATTGCTGAGACATTTTTCCCTCTTGCATGCTGTTTGATGTTGTCCTCCCTGTTATTTTGTCACTGACACTAGCATTCACAAATAAACCATCCTGACTAGTCATTCCCTTCCATTGCAGCAAAAAAAGTGGGAGCCTAATTTCCTGCCCAAAAGGGGCAACCATCTCTTTTCATACATCCTTACTGCAAGTAGTATTAGCTATACTCTGCAGGTTTATGATGATTATTTTATAGTTATACTACAGTAACAGTAAAAGATACCAGCATGTTACTGCCAGACCCTCAGAAGTATTATTTGGATGTGTAGCTCCTGGGCTTTGGTTGCTGTGCGGTGTCTGAAGGCTGCAGATGGAAGAGGTAGTCAAGCATCAAATTACATTGTTTCCTACAGCTCCCTTGATTCCCACGTTGCAGCTTTTGGGAAGTACGGGGTGAGTAAAGAAGGAGCATGCAGGAATAAAAAGGAGGTATGAGTCAGCAGGATGGTGCCATGGAGAAATGTACTTTATCCCCCAGTCTCCTGCTGGAGAACTCCTATATGATGTTCGTTACTAAACTTTCCAAAGTAATTAGTTCCTGGTACTCAAAGTCAAGCACAGAAAGGGCTGGGTTTGCTGAAGTATCAGTCACAGAAATCTTGGGGTTGTGCAATGAACTGCTGTGAGAAACAAGGAAGAAGAAAGTGGTGAAACTTACAGATGGTTTTGCAGTCATTCCTAAGCGCAGAAGAATGCAGAGAGTCCTCTTTGTGGAAGTGTTTGAAAAGCACTGTTGTCTAGAAAAAAAGAAAAGTCTGGGAGGCAATAATTTCCTGTGTCTCTACCCCAGACCTCTAAATGGATCCAGCTAGGACTGGATCTTCTGTGCAAGATTCTCTCTTTCTCACCCCATCTTCTGGGTGCATCCTTACTTTCCCCTCACCACCTTATTTTTTCTTTTTTTTTTCCCTTTGCTTCCTTTCACCTACTCCCTCCAAATTCTCCTCTTTAATCTTTCTTCTGCAATGTTATTTACACTGTACTCCACACTTTTCTTCTCTCCACATCACAGCTTGGAGTAGCATCAAATTCAGTAATTGTCAGGAAATTTTTGATCATTCCCTGAGTCCCTATTATGTGCAGTCACCTTGCTGAGATAAATCAACCTCAATTGTCTTAAATTTTCTCCTTTCAGTAGGAACATGTAGTATGCCTGATATCCAGATGTTGAACCTGAATCTTTCCTCCTGAGTTTAAACCTATTACTTTATCCCCCTGCCTATTACAGACGTAGAGAAGAGCTTATTCACTTGCTTTTAGCAGCAACATCTTTAAACATCCAAAGACTGTTATTACATCTCTCCTTGACATTTTCCTCTCTAGATTAAATAACCTCAGCTGACTTAACTTTTCCCTGTAGGTGAAGTTTTATAGTGCTCTCACTGTTCTCTCTGCAATGCCTTTCTGCTCAGCCTTTTTGAAGCATGTCATCAAAAGTGGACATAGACATCCTGCTGAGATCCTGGTGATGCTGACTGCAGTGGAATTCAGTCTTTTAAGACATAATCCCTTCTTTCTCTACCCATATATAGAGATATAAAAATATGAATTATCTTTCAGTATAGAGGGTTTAGTGCTTTTTTTTTTAGCAATAACCTGACATTGCTGACTTATATTCTTCATTATAATTTTTTTCCTTCTTGCCAATTCTTACTCTTGCTATGTTAACATAAAGGACTGTTCTTGACTAAGTGTATTGCTTTTTATTCCTAATGGTAAGTAGCCTTCTTTGAAGAATATTCATCCAATTCAACAAAATTATCCAGAATCCTAAGCTTGCTCTCTAAGGTCTTTCCTAGTCTGACATCATCTGCAGATGCAGTACTCATACTTTCCCTTTTGTAGCTTTCACTGTCCCACTTTCTGTCCCCAAACTTCCTGACTTAGGTTAATTATAAAAATTTTATGAAACACTGTACACAGATCAACCCTTACTGGAATGCTGCTTTGCATATCTCCCATTCTGACAGTGTCTTATTTTCTAGACAGTTTGTCCCCTGCATGAAATTAATTCATGTAGTAGTTCATGTTTCTTTAACTTAATTACAGATTAATGGAAGGCAATTCCTATTGAAACACAAGACAGATGAACTCTGATGCTTCCTCCATATACACAAGACTTGTAATTCTGGATGGATTAAGAAGTCCATTGAGTAACATTTTGGATGTCCCACTTCATTATCTTCTAGATGCTTATGTACAGTTTGCCTGATTATTTGCTCCTTTCTTTTTCTGTGAGTGAAGTCTCTGTTGCAGATGTGTTAGCATAGGTGTCCTTTGTTTATGGAATCAGTATTTCTAACAGGCACTGTGAGTATTTATTAGTACTGGACCACACTGCCCAAGGAAGTGGTGAGCACCATCCCTGAAGGCATTTGAAAGATGTTTTAATGTGACACTTGGTGGTCTGGTTTAACGGCGGACTTGGCAATGCCAAATTATTGTTTGGACTCAATAATTTTAGAGGTCTTTTCCAACCTAAAAGATTCTATGAATCTATGAATCTATTAATGAAAGGCATTCCTTGTGCAAAGACTCACAAAACCAACAGAGAGACAAGGGAAGGAAGTGAGTAGCTCTGGCCGTTGACATCTGCTGTGTTGTGGTTTACTACATAACATGCATTACATTATCCCACAGCCTTGCCCTGGCTGCTGCAGCCTGAGTCACAAAAAAAACCTCTGGATGGAGCAGAAGATTGTTCGTTCCCTGGAAGCCACTGAGAAAAGCCAGGGGAAGTGCAATGGGCCACGATGGGTCAAGCTCAAGGGAGGCTGGCAGCAGGCAGTCAGGGAGCAAGGAGCCTGCAGCATCTTCATGGCACCTGCCACACCCCATGATAGGAACACGTGTGACATACACTTGCTTATCTTCTCACCTGTTGAGTTGAGAAATTAGAAGAAGTGCTAGGAAGACAGTAAGCTCTATGTGCAGAGCTCTTCTGTGTTTGACAGCATCCTGGTTCCCACCAGGGCAGGGTTAATTTTTGCTGTAGCCAGGAGGGGCACGGCCAGGTTGTTCTGTACCACCTCACATCCTTGCTGGGGGCAGGGGGAAGGGGACACTTCCAGTTGAGTAAGGGTGGCAAAGGGAGTGGTTTGGTACTGTTCCCAAGGAATTGTGTGTGAATCATTTGCCTATCCTGTACACTGTTATTGATGTTGTAGCCAAACTGTTTGCTTTCTTATTTCATTGCTGTTTCCAATAAATGGTTCTTACCTCAGCCCATGATCTTTACCTTTTGTGCCTCCAGTTCTTCTCACCATACTGCTGCAGTGGTGAGGCAAGGGGCAGTGAGCAAGTAGTGCATGGTTTGGAGGGTTTTGGTGGGAACATTAAACTGGGAAATACCATTCCTAATCTACGAAAGGAAGATTGACACACACCAAAAAGGAGAAAAGGGAGGGGAGTTTTCTAGGTAAAGGGATAAAAATACTACCTTTGATTTCACTGGGTTTTTCTTATTTGGTACTTATATTCTCTTAGGTTTATTTTTTTTTTACTCTTAAGTTTCTTTGAGACCTTCATACATACGAACACTTGCTAAATAAAACTGTCAGCACAAAGACATAAATTCACTGTTAAACTGCAACAAGGGTCTGATGTCTTTTTGCTAGGTAGGTCTTATCTCCAAGAGGATTCCCAGAGTCTGTGAGCAAAGATTTGTGTAGCAAGACAACATCCAGGCAAATCAAAGAGTGCTAAAAATGTGGCCTATAAGCAATGAGCACAAAAAGAAAATACCTTAGCCAAGAACATGAGATTTTTCTGGTATCATTTGCATTGCTGTTCAAATCTTTCCGATTAGTGATAGAATCAGGAAAACCTCAATCCTACAAACTGATGTTCTTGAAAAACCCTTTGCCATATTTGAACTCAAATACTGTAGCTTCTGAAATGACAGGACAGTTCTTCAGTTATGATGAGACAGAATGTGCTGTGTAAGAAGGCATTTTTATCAATAATCATAGAATGATTTGGGTTGGAAGGGACCTTAAAAGGTCTGTCTTGTTTGAGCTCTACTGCCTTCTACTGGCAGGGATTCTACCACTAGACCAGGTTACTCAGAGTCCCAACATACCTGTCTTGAAATACCTCCAGGGATGGAACATCTACAACTTCTCTGGCCACTTCTTTCAGTTCCTCACCACCCTAACAGTATAAAATGTCTTCCCACGCAATATCTAATCCAATCTAAACCTACACTCTTTCTGTTTAAAGCCATTGCCACTTGTCCTGTCATTACATGCTATAAGAGACCTAAAGGTCACAACTGGCTTTAAACATTATCAAGGCTGCAGAAGGAATTTGCTGTAGGATAAACCACCACAACAGGAACTTCAGATAAGCACAGAGGAGTGGAACATACAGCAGGAAGGCACTAATTCCAGGCCTAGCAGAGGTGAGCTTTGCTTAGCATCTCCTTGTTAATGCATCCAGAAAAAATTCTCACTGTGACAGAGTGTGGGAAAGTAAGCAACTGCTTGCACACCTGCCATGCCAAGTTATGGGTATGAGATCTACACCCTGTGGATACAGAACTTGGACTGTGTGAAGGTGATACCCCAGAAGAATGACGTGACCCCCACCACCAAGAAGGGCAGAAGAAGAAAGACCAAGAGGATATCACCTGGGTCCATGGGGTGGTGATACCTTTCTGCTTATTCTGTGTCTCCAACTCTCTTTCTCTCCCAAGCCCCCTTTTCTATTTCTTTCTATCTCTCTTTGTCACATCTACTGGAATAGAATCCATATTATTGACTTTGACATATGATCTTGTTTACACCTTAATTTGGGCAGAGGCATCTCTTAATAATTGGATCATAACAATTGCCCTTTTGACATGTCCCTCTCCAGCTTCCTTGTGGGCTCTTTCAGGTAGTGGAAGGTGCTTAAAGTTCTATCTGGAGACTTCTCCAGGCAGAACAACACAACTGTCTCAGTCTGTCTTCATAGGAGAGGTGCTACAGCCTTCTGAACATCTTTGGGGCCTTTCTTTGGACTTGCTCCAGCAGGTCCATGTCCTCGTTACATTGGGGGACCAGGGCTGGATGTAGCACTCCAGGAGGGGTCTCACAAGAGCAGAGTGGAATTTCCATTTTGAAACCTCTGAAAACTACAGCAAACAGACCAACTGGGAAATTTTCACTTTCTAAGTTTTGCATTTAATAAGACCCACTCATTGGCATCCTTGAATATATTACTTTTAGGGTCATAGCATCTGAGACCATCTGCCACTTTGACTTACAGCTCCGATGATTACTTCATTATAGAGGCTTTAGTGTTTCAAAAGGGAGAAATTAATTATTTCAAGAGAAAACATCTCTCCAAGCAGAAAGTCCAGCAAGTCTCTAAATTCTCATTACAGGGATTCTCTGCAGAAGAGAATTTTCCACACTGGCCTGAAGCTGCCTCAGCTGTGCATGTCTGGTCCCTAGCACTCTCTATCAGGAACAGGGCATCTGAGAGTGAAAATGATGATCTCATTCTGGTTGCAGATTAGCTTGAAATAAGATTTCACTAAGTCATGAGTGCTAGAGGGTTTCTCTGGGTTATTGCAGTCACGACTTGTGTGTGTACAGCAGGACATAGATTGTTCTACACAGGCTCCCAGGCATTAGCTAGGCTACAGAAAGTAATCTTTTTGGCAGAAGCAGCCTTTGTTGATTGCAAAAACTGTAAATGCCAGGGGCTGCTCCAGCTGAAGAGCATATTTCATCCTTTCAAGTCCTGAGAGTGCAGGCAGGCTTGGTCAGACCTCAGTGCCTTCTTTCATTTGAAATAAGGAAGCAGACAGCACAGTGCTGTTGAGCTGGCCACTATCTCCTATGACAAACTACTCCCACAAAAGAATTCTTATCAGAAAAGAGACTTTGTCACTACAATATAATACTTTTATCTTTCAAGAATTACTTTACTAATGATATGTTACAAAATAATTTAATTTCAATATTAATGAATTATGAAATATCTACTTGATTTTTCTTAATAACTGATCAAGGCTGAAAACTAAAACCATTTAGATGTTGGAGGTAGAACAAATTAGTAATTACTCTGCATTCCTTCCTTCTCTGGCAAGACTCTCTTCCTTTTTTTTTTTGCCTTTTTTTTACACTAATTGTGGATGTTACTAGGATATTATGTATTTAGTGTCAAAATTTGGTTGTACTGTAGGCTTTGCTATCCTGGATGACCCACATCAATTATTTGTGCTATTATTTTTGTTTTATATGCCTAGCCTAAAAATACTCTGCCAAATAAATAAGGAAATAATTGAAGCTGCAATGTCATAGATTGGCTGAGCCTCGTTTCTCAGCACATCAATACATTGAGGTTTTTCACTGCATTTCACAAACTGCAACTAATATTAAGATAATAATTACTGATTAACTAGAAACATGCCATCATATTTACTAAATGGTTCAGGAACAGACTTGGAAGTCATTACCCATTATTTAAGTCTATGGAGGAAAAGGAGAATTTCACAACTGTTCTGTTCTATCCATTCATCTTTCATCTGTTCTTTCTTAGCCTGGGCTAATTCAGAAACCTATTTTATGGGTCAGGTCCTCAGCTAAATGGAGCTGTTTGTAAGCTCCTTAGGATCACTCAATCACTCACTCACTCACTCACTCACTCACTCACTCACTCACTCACTCACTCACTCACTCATTCACAGTCACAGATGAGAAGAGCAGGGCAGAAGGCTGAATAACTGCAAAACCAGAACAATTATTTCCCAGTCCTTATTAATACAAGTGCCACATCATTTTCATTTTGGCCCTTGCATGTCAGGGGAAATTACATGACACTCTAGTCAGACTACTGTACCAGTTTTCCAGATACAAAAACCAGACCATGCAGCAGTGACTGAGAGCTCAGTACAAACACATGCAGAAGGTGAAGAGGATTCCGAGGGACCTGTGTCTTCACATGATGATTGTTCACGTCTCTTAAGCAACCTTTGATCAACAGCCAGACAGACCCATCTAAATAATGTCTGCTTACCAGGGAATGTCTGTCTCTGTCTATCTATTCATACCCTATTTACCTCAGTGGCAGAGATTGGTACACTTCAAAAGCCTTTACCTGTATCATAAATAGACTAAAACTTGCTTATTTTCAGAAGTCTGAATTGTTTGTTACATCCTCATGTCAATTAATCTAATCATGAGGTGTGGTAAAATACTAACTGGAACAGCTCTCAAATTCCATCTTGACTTAGATACTAAAAGCAGAATTAATTCTGCAATATACATGTGCAGTTATTGCCTATGTCCTTAAACAATCAGAAGACTGACTTAACTGTAAGGACATAATTGGAACATCCAAAGGTTTTAAGTATGTGTATAAAAGTAAGAGTCAAATGCATGTGAAATATCACACAGTAAAATCCTTTGTGTTTAATTTGCAATGTTGTCCTGCACATCTCAGGCATAATGAATCAATTCCTGTTTGTCCTTTTATGAAGCAAGGTCTTTATTACTTTTGGTAGCAGCCTGATTATTCACTATATCTTTTCCAGTGAAGTCCTAAAATTGGGGAGAGAAAAATAATCTATTAATTAGCTGCAGTCATTACAGTCTAGCATGAGTCTCTGATCACAGTCTAGATGAGGAATAGTAGCTGGGAAAGGTTACATCAGGTCAGTCATTTGGGCTCTTTAAGTGTAGGGCTAAACAGCTGTTCATGGGATTACTCACAAACAAGACTGTAAAAAGAAGATACTTTAAAGGTAATCTGCATTCTATTTTAGAAACAAAACAAAATCCCCCAATTCTGAATAATCTGTACAGCTCGTTATGAAGCCTTTGCTCTGGCAGTAGTCTCAAAGTTAATGACCTTTTTTTATTCCAGTTTTTCACACATCATTTCAACTATAGTGTTAGTAATTTTATCTTTGATGCTCATTTTAGCTGCTCACCAATTCCTGCAGCAATCTTCTGGGAATTGTGAGATCTGGCTGGAAATTATAACACTACAGGCTGACTGCTCAGGAAGGAAGCATGGTCAAAGAATGCAGCATTAGACTGTGTTATTGGCAGGGATTTTTCAATAGATTTTGACTCAGGTTGGGCTAAGCATTTCATTCCCTTTCCTTGATTGGAGCCAACATTTTTATGATTAGATGCCTTAAGGAACTGTACTATGCTGAAAAAAGAAAAAAAAAAAGTGTGGTTCTTCGATAAACAGAAAAGAAAAAAATCCCATCATGTTAGCTGAGACTTATTAATAGTTCTACTTTTCAATTTTTTATAACTTTGCTGTGTGTTTTGGAAAAATGGGACATGAGGGGACAAAAAGCATCAAGGCAAAGCCAGGTACTGTATTCAGTGTCTTCTTTTTAGATTTACAAGTTTGTTGTGGTAAAATAAGGAAAAGTTTATACTGAGATCAGAACATCTTGGCCTCTGGTCATCTGATCACTGATGCACTAAAAATCATGCACTGAATTTACAAGATATATATGCTTAAAATATAAGATAGATTGCAAAATAGAATAAAGATTTATTCTGCACAATAAACTCAACTGGACTGCAAGATTTCCAGGTAGATTTATGTATGCAAGGAAAACCAAAGCCTTATATAATTTCCACCATGAATATCTAGAAATATTTTAACTGAGCTACATTTTTGTAATCTGGGGACCTTCCAGTAGAGCCTGAAGCAATTTCTCTAACATCTGTCTGCCACAACTTTTTTTTGTCATACTCTTAAACCTTGCACACTTGTGTCATGAAGCCATCAACATGGCAGAATACAGAAGTTTTTTCAGGCTTGGTTTCTCTGTATAAAGCATGGAGTCAGAGAGACACATGCCTAAAGAATCAACACAAGACAGCAGGCTGCCTCTGCCAGGCAGGTAGCTCACCTAACCAAAAGGGAAGGGGAAAAAAAAAAAAAAAAAAAAAAAAAAGTGGGATCTTCTGGTTCAGCTTTCTCTTGATATACTTCTTATGAAGGAAAATGTTTTGACCATCTGGCTCCAGAAACCCCAAAAGAAGTACAAGCCTTACCTCAACAAAGTGTGTTGCAATGGAGATGAGGGTTGTGTAAAAGAATATATTTTGCTACAGCAACCTTTTTGCACCTTTTTCTTGGGAAGAAGATGGAGCATTCATATTTTTTGAGCATACCACACTTTGGAAGACAACAAGGCTGCAGTATTCTGTTTGAAATATTGTGAAGCAGATTCTCCTTCTCCTGTTACAATAGCTCTACTTCATGTGAAACTACTAGAGAGAGAATAAACATAACCTACTGATATGACTACCTGCTCGGGCAGAAAAGCATGCAGGTCACTATCCAGATTGTGCTGGGATGCAGATGAAGATAAGCCTTTTGAATCCTGGTCAAGTGCTCCATGGAATTCATCTCCCACATGCCCAATGTTTTAAGTGGTTCTTCTTCCCTCCTGATGATGTATGCTGAACCCTGAAGTCTTTAGACAACATTCATACTCCTTTCCCTAAGAAGGCTCTTTGAATAATCTTCCGTGTGTTAGCCTCTCCTTTTCTCATCACTCTAATAAACCTTTTTTCTAGCGTCAGTTCCAGACTGAATTCAATTTTTGCTACCACCGGTAAGCAAAAGTGAGACATTATTGGCACAAGTGTTTTCTCCTGATGCTAATCTATTCTTTAGAGGGAGAATCAGCACCTTGTTTATTTCCAGTTGGACTGCCTCAACTATTGGAACGTGCTGCAGTCATTGAATTGAATGCCTTTTAGCTGAGGCATCTCCAATGTCATCTGTTTTGCAAAAGGTTTCCTGAATGGATAAAGTTTCAGTGTGGTTGTGATTTGCTAGAACTCTAGAAAATAAAAACAAAAATATGAATTATGTTAGAGCAAGGACAGGTATTTGTAACAACTTTTAATAAAACTCATAGCAGAAATATATCTTTCATTAATGATACTTTATTTTTCCTTGTTGTAGCATTTTCTATAGGTTATATCTAGTATTTTTCAATTAAAATGAAAATAAACCACATTCACTTTACTTCTCACAGATGTTTTCCTTTTCCACATGCTTACAGTTTAGTTCTGCCTATCTTCCACACCTCTCTGTTGATCATTATGATTTTCCTTGGCTCTTACCTTAGCTTTGTCCAATCCTGCAATAACTCCTCCATCTGCTTGACATTAGGGCCCTCCTGAAGTAGAAACATATATCTCAATGTGGCTAAAGCATTAGACAAGAAATATTTTTAGGATATAGGATCTATTTCTGCCTCATAAGCCTTCCCACAAAATGGAGCCTCACTTTAACTCGAGTGCCTGCATGTGATTGAAAAATAAATTGTTTTTTAAATAACCTCAAAAGAAGAAAGAATTCTTGCCTGCTTCCTGATATAGAAACTGCTGTTCTCAGTTACCAAGCAGAGTGCCTGATAAAAGTAGCTGGTTCTCACAATGTTGAATGGGAAAAGCAGGAAATTTCACAAATTGGACTTGCTCTAAAAAAGTTTTATGTAGACGCATTGGAAATGACGAAGAGATTTTTAACATTAATGTTTATACAAACAGCAAATAACTACAGGAAAACTTTAAAATGCTTTTAACAAAAATAAAAATGTTTATTGCTTTCAGCAAACATAAAGATCAGTTAAAAGAAATGCATCTGTATTTGCTGTTTCAAAACATTTAGGAAGATGTTGATTCCAGAGATGCATTAACCATCTCTTTAACCTAACCACTATTCTTCATTGTAAAACTATTCCCATGGGGAATATGGATTCCTATTTTCATTTGTCAACTGTTAAAACACTTGAATAGTGGGAGTAATAGTAATTGCAATATTTCCATCTCTTGTAGTTAGCAAAATGCAGGACTTGTTGGAATATTATTATGGAAAATTTACATATTAACTGTAAGAAAAAACCTAAAGAGCACTTCAAATTCTAAATTAGTTTCTCTACACCCCTTGTAGACTGGGAAATTGTCTAGACAGAATAAATAGTTTTGTTCTTATGGAAGTTCATTGATGAGCTTTTCTTGTTAAATGTAAGGTACAACTTTAATCACTACAGCAAAATTCTATCCTTTCTGTCAGGTGCCCCTGAGCCTTTCTTCTGCCCACATTGTGTGCTGAAAATGAAAGGCATTTGTTGGCTGCTAAAAACAAAACAAAAAAAAAAAGGAAAAAGAGAAATTTTCTACTGTGAAATGTCATGAAGATCACTTAAATGCATATCAGCCTTCTGCCTTTAAATTCAGAGTCCATTTACACTGGGATAAAAAGGGTGCTGCAGTTAAGACAGACCTCTGGGAAATACACTTACTCCATAAATAAGCACTTTGTCACTTTGTGGACTTTTCAGTACTCTTCAGAGTCTTTTATGCAGTGTATCTCTGTGACACTTCTATATAGGGTAATAGAGAAAAATGGTCATTCCACAAGTAAACTTCTACACCAACTTTTATTTTATTTCCCCTTAGTCAAGAATAAACCCTCACTTGAAGTTGTCAGATGAGATTATTGATCTGAGTCTAACAGCATAACTCTAGACAACAGTCCAGGAAGAACTAAAAAGTTGAGTTATTCTTTGCCCTCACTTTTAATTCAAATTTGATTTTAAACAAGGATAGCAAAAATTGGAGGAAAATGTAGCAAAGGACAGAAGTTAAAGCATAGTATCAAAGCAGCATCATGTTGTTTATGGCTTAGAATCCTGGAAAACCTGCAGGAACAGTAGTGGACACGTGGCTATAGATCTCTCTGCACCTGGAGGATTCGACATACTGTGCTGATAGAACAAAGACACTAAACTAAAATGACGAAAGACACTAAACAGGAGCCATGTTGGAGCACTGACAATTTTGAACAAGGTCTGGCAGAAGCATCTTTCATCATGATCTGGTGATTTGTCCTGCACGTTGGAGGAGGCAGATGCCCCTTCCCTACCTTTTCTAATTTGTTGCACTACTAAAATTTTATGTTCTGCAAGTTTTACTCATGAACTAGTTTGGCAGGCTGTAATTTTGTTTTGACATCTGCCCCTCTGTATCATAGAAAATATTTCTGCAAGTTTAGAATAGTGAGGAAAGACACATCTTTTTTGAAAGCACTGTGGATGGCCTGGAGGCTTATTTAGTAACCAAAATTTTTATTGCAAACTAACTAACTATTGCAAATTCCAAAGCTTTCAATCCATTGATTTCTGAGGGAATTTTCTTGAGTAGAATAAATGACAACTGCTGAGTAAAGATATAATCTTCTAACCTGAGGCAGAGCTGGCTTGAGGCTTTGCAAAAGTAGTCATAAAATCATGGAAAAGTTTAGGTTGGAAAAAGACTTTCTAGATAGATCACTGAATTAAATTGTTAACTCAGCACAGCTAAGTCCACCACAGAACCATGTCCCTAAAAGCTACACAGAGATGTATTTTAAATACCTCCAGGGATGGTGACTCTGGCACTTCCCTGGGCAGCCTTTTCCATTACCTGATCATGTTCATTTTTCCTAATGTGCAATCTAAACCTTCCCTGGTGGAACTGAGGCAGTTTCCTCTCATCCTGTCACTTGTGAGCAGATGTCAACCCCAAACTCAGTACAGCCTCCCTTCAGGGAGTTGTAGAGAGCAACAAGGCCACCCCTGAGCCTCCCTTTCTGCAGGCTAAACAACCCCAGCTCCCTCATCCACCTTCATGGGGCTGTGCTCCAGAGCACCCAGGACAGCAGGCTGGCACCCCTACCTAGGCACTGTGGGACAAACAGGACCCCTGGGGCAATGGGGGTGAGGGAGGGAGGGACACTGCTTGGCTGGGAAGCAGAAAGGAGGAAGGTTGTGATAAGAAAACTCCAGTGACCCCCATTACTGTGACTCACTGAGAGCTGAGGATGCTGATGATTTGCTCTGCCTCACCATCCATCTTGAAGAAAACTCAAATCTTAATTTTGACACCCAGAGGGACACCAGAGGATGAACACAACACCAGAGAAAATGCATAGCTATCAATAATTTTCTTGCATAACAATTTTAACAGCATTATTAATGAGGATAAATAATACAATTTTTGCAGTATACTGTTAAAGTAGACATTAAAACATTAGCTAGGCTAACAATAAATTCTTGCTTCTACATATATGCCTGTATTAAGATGTTGATTGCAAAAATATTCTCTGTTTCAGCAAATTCTCTCCCAGCATTCCAGGGCTTGCGACTCAGTGACCACCTGGGCCAGATGTGGTGATTTGGTACTTGATAACTTTGAGTTAATTTTCTTCCCTATGGAATTGTCCAGCTGACCCTTAACTCACAGAAACTTCCAGCAATCATACCATCTAAAGAAAAGGCATTTAGAAGGTGAGCTACAGGACGCATGGAAAATTGCCTCTATGTGTTTGTATGAACTTGCAGTCACCTTGTTTTCCTGATGCCTACTAAGTTGCCAAGCAGCAACCACCACCATTCTTTTTTTTTCCACCAGCTGACCTTTCCTGTACCTCCAGAGGCTTTTGGTTTGTACCACAATTACACCACATGGACTTCTTTTGGGACCTTGCTGCTTTCTCATGTCTGACACAGGTCTCTTGTCATCCCTTTCCATCCTTCCCTAGAGGATGCAGACAGGTTTGCTCTGCAGATACTTGTGCCTCCTGCAGCTGGTCTATTATTAAGAAGCTGCCTTGCAAAAATGACTGGCACTTCTGGTCTCCCTGTTGCTATTTTTAGCTGGCAGCTCAAGGCTTGAGATGTCATGGAAAATGACCTTCCCAAGGAAAATTGCATTTGTAGATTAGCATAGTAAAGTGGGAATAATTCCTGTTCTCAGGGAACGTGTTTGGATGAAAGAAGCCTCAGGGTCTCTGCATACATGAGATACCAAACATAGAAAATCATAAAACCTGTTAAAAGTTTTCAATTTTCCAAGATGAAATGCTTAATTTATTCAATCAATTACAGGGCAGTTTGGAGAAGCTTTAAATGCAGAAAAGGTGCAAATGGTACAATGCATGTCTCGCCAAAACTGCATTCTTAAAGCCAGCATCCGGAAAGCAAAAACCAGGACTTAAATTCAGATTGCTGAGCCAAATGCACCAACCATGGAGCAGGAGAGGAGAGGGGAGTGGAAGTGGAGGAGAATGGCAGCCAGCACTGACCTCAGAGCAGATAATAATCCATTTAAGGCACTTAGGCAGTGCCTGTGACAGGGTCCCTCTGGAAAAGCAGGTGACCAAGTACCAATGTAATGGTTCCTACCTGAAACTGTGCACAGGTAGATTTGGAGAGGCTTTGCCCTGAAATGACTCAGACTCTTCTAAGTTTATTCATAAGGACAAATACATGAGTAATATATATATATATGTATATGTATATATTAAAAAAACAAAAGGGTAGATTTGTAATGTTGGTCTTAGATAACCAAATCCTTTTCAAACAGTTATGTGGACCCACATGTAAACATCTTTTTCCATCTTTCTAGAGTGGTAGGAAAAAGGACAAATCACTTGTACAATAATGAGCACTAATTATATATATTTTTATAGAACTGAAAAAAAGACGAGTCACTTTTTAAAGACACACAGATTTCAGAGAAGTACATTGTGCCAATTAGATTTAGTAGTACCATTAGGAAATAAAATGGTGTTATTCACACAATGATCAGTCACATTTGCAGACATTAGTTCCCTGGAAACTTGTCAAAGCTTTAGAGCACAGCTGTCAGGGCAAAAATCAGAGAAAAAGAATACTTTACAAACAATTTGCAATTGACCTTTAAATGTTATTTTCATCAATGAAATGAAAAATTTGGAAAATTTCTCAGAATAATCTCTTATGCCTGACTAAAATGATATTGTATTCTGCTTGTGTATTACTTGATATATCTACATGTATTTACATACACAAATACAAATCTAACTGATATGCATACCTATGTACATGAATTATATGTATATACTAGATTAGATAGTTCTTTTACCTGTTTCCAAACATTCCTTTTGGACAAAAATAGGACACAATTGTTAGGAACAAGAGGCACTCATGTCACTTTCTTCATGTCTAATAATGATCTTAGCAAGAGTGAAGATGAATTTTTTCCCCATATGTATTTCCCCTAGAAGTACACAATCAGATTTTGGTTGGTTTCTTTGTTTCTCTTGTCTGATGCACCAAGTGCTAGCCACTGACAGAGTTTCCAACTTGAATTGAAATATATTTAACATAAGCTTGTAACTCTATGGTTCCAATGCAGCAAAAACACAGAGACAGAATAAATAATTTAATCTGGTTTTACTATGCACCTAAATGAGAGTTTCATACATGGAGGAAATATTGTCTCCCCAGTATATTATCTAGGATATATACAAGACATGCAAAGCACAGATATATTATTATAAAAGAGACATGTAATTTACAACATTTTTTTCCTACTTCAGAAAGCAAAAGAAATTGTGCAGGTATTGACTGCTAAATAAAACAGTTTCCTACATGATATCAGGGATTAGTATGACATTACAGATGGAAACATTCAACAAGAGTTGTTATTTTATAATATAAGGAGTTTCAGTATTATAAAGAAATCTGTTGTGTCCTTAAATCTGTTCTTTTTTCTGCTTTTACTCAGGACTTCTTTCCATACCTGTTTTGTTTCTGTTCCTGATATCAGAAAAAAAAAATTAACATAACTTTTCTAATTTATCTTTACTGAAACACTAGGAATAAAGGTTTGTTGCTTAGTACTTTAGGGTAATAATCTGAATTGCCTATTAGAGACTTTATTCCTGTTAGGTTCAAAATTCATCCATGACTTGCTAGTCAAAGAAAGAGAAAAAAATGCTTATAACACTCTCAAATACAGAACACTGCATTTTTTACAGCATCACCATTTGCTATTGATTATTCCCAAGGAACATCAACCTAATAGACAGAATGGCAGCCTTCTAACTTCTGTGTCTGTGCAGCTTAGATATATTTAAAGACATGTTAGAAGAGGAACATGCTCTGGGGAACACTGCAATGAACACTGGTTCTTCAACTCCACTGATAAATGTGAAAAAAAATATTTTACAATTGATGTTCCACAAACATCTAGTAAAGTGTAATAAAAGAAGAAGTAGAGATAATAAAAGCATAGGCACATGATGTTACATTAATGATGTTTCTTCTTTTTATTAGTAGCAATCCCACAGATGCCTGAGGAAGCACATTTGCCTTTGTTAAAACAAATCCATTCTAGAAACTGTTCTGACATTCATCATTAAAACATTTTATGTGACTAGTCTTTCTTACTGTATTATTAAACCATTCATTTACATGATAGATAAAAACTCCATTCCACTGAGAATCTCCCGTGGCATTACAGAAATGTACCAGAATGCTTGGCAGCAATTAAATATGCCATGACAGGGAAACAATGGAACAATGTAAGTCAACATTAGGCTTTTCCAACTGTGGAATATTTCTATTGTGCTATTTAGCATACATACCAAAGTCAATTTCCTCTTACAATAAATAAAGGAATAAATAAATTCCATTTGTACCAGAATTGAATATAGGCAGCACAGCCTGCAATATGATTGCTAAAATAAGACTAAAACAAAGATGGAAAACTTTCAGTTACAGCACTGCTTCACTATAAGTTCCTGATACAGCTCTTAAATGTGCCTGGGCAGCCTGAACTTTATCTCTGTAATTGAGCAAATAGCAAATTATTGTACCAAAATACCTGAAACTGCACAGGCTTTAGAGAGCAATGTATTTAGGCCTGAAGGAAGACATCACCAGCTTTTTATTTCTTCAGTCTTCTCTGGGGAAATCTATATTTTCAAAACCTGGATTTATAGATATTTTTTTCACACTATTACTGAAGTATTTAAGCACTTCACAGCTTTCATAATCTCTTGTAGTGTCCCTGTTATACCTTGGAAACAGATAAAACAGAATAACAAAATCAGACAATGACTAAACTGGAAGGACCTCTAAAAACTCTCTAGTCCAAAGATCCTGCTCAAAACAGAGACACCCACAGCAAGTTACTCAGGGTTATGCCCAGAAATCCCAGTCAACACTCCATAATCTTTCTGGACTACCCATTCCAGTGCTCACTCTGCTTCAGTAAAAGCAGTGTGCTTCTCAGGTTTAAGCAGAATATCCTGTGGGTCAGTTTCTGCCCATTGCCTCTTGTCCTGTCACTGGGCACTACTGAGAAAAGTCTGGCTCCATTTCATCTACATCCTCTTTGTCTTCTTCAGGTTGAACAGTACCATTCTCTTGCCCTTTCACCATGTGACACATGCTCCAGTCCCTTCATCATCCTCGTGGTTCTTCACTCTTGCCCCAGAATGCTGATGTCTTGTACTGGGAAACTCAGCGCTCCAGACACAGCCCCACCAGTGCTGAGCAGAAGGAAGAGTGCTGGCATTGTTCTTCCCAACAGGCCCAGGGTGCCCAGGGAACAGGACAGAGTACTCTCACAAATGAAGTGAACTGTACAATACCTTGGAAATCAGCTTGTAACTCTCAAAATCAGAGCTTCCATTTCCCTGCAGCCCACTCCAATGACTCTAGTTCAAAAACTGAAGTTATTAACTCTTAGTAACTGGGGTTGAAAGGGACCAGTAAAGGTCATCTAATCCACCCCCCATGCAATGAGGAGGGACTTCTTTAAGTAGATTAGGTTGCTCAGAGCTTTGTCCAACCTGGCATTGAATACTTCCAAGGACAGGGCATCTACCACTTCTCCAGTCAATCTCCTCCACTGTTTTATCACCCTCATTGTAAAAAATGTTTTCCTTATATCTAGTTTAGGCCAATCCTCTTTTAGTTTAAAATAATTTCTCCTTGTTCAATCACAACAAGCCTTACTAAAAAGTTTTTCCCTCTCTTTCTTACAGGCCATTTTAGATATTGGAAGGTGCTCAAAGGCCTCCCTGGAGCTTCTCTTCTCTGGGCTGAGCAGACCCAGATCTCCCAGCCTGTCCTCATAGGAAAGGGCTGTAAGTTTGGGCAAAAGACCAAGTTCTTCTACAGTGTGTCCTTCACAGGGAATGGTGGTTGGAAGCAGTAACAGATTACACAAACTGCACCAAAGCCTGAAGGAGAATGCATCCATAAATCTCAGATTTCCAGGCACTGCAAAGCAACACACTAAAGCACATCTAAAATATTTTCTCTCACCTACAGAGGGAAAAACAACTAATTAGGATTTCTGACAGAACTCAAATGCTGGCATCAGAGAGATTGCTGTGCAGCATACAATAGCATGAACTAAGCCTAGCCTGAGAAGCATACACTACTTTGCAGTGAATCTCCAGTTTCTGGAGGCTGAATGGGGTTCTGTATCATAGTGTTGTCATGCTGCTTGTAGCAGGAAACAGAGACAGCCCCAACCCACCTGGGATTTCAGTGCACCTTGAGTGCACTTTGCTGAGTGATGAGACTCGCATGAAAAGAGGGAGTACAAGAATAATTGCATATATAAATTTTTGGTATCCTCATCAGCAGTGCAGATCAATGGAACCCAGCTAATGCACATATTACTGCTTCAATTCTTATTCAAATGGCTACAAAGGTATCTGGAATTGGAAAATTTCAGCACAATACTATGGCCAATTTACAATTGTGCAGTTAATTGCAGTTGGCAGAGCTGAGAGAATCTTCAACACTGAAGAATATTACCGCAGTCAAACTGTGTTTCATAACCAAACTGCTCAAAAGTCCTTGTTTGGGCCTCATTTTTCTTTGATTTGATTCTTGTAAAATCATTGTGTCATTCATCCTCACAACACTGAGCAGAGGGGCATATCATATGTCATACACACAGGTCAAGCCAGCCATGCCAGATGTTCAAAGCTCATGGCCACAGAAGACTCTTTAGCCCTGTTTAATGCATTGGTGGAGATGTAGTTGCAGGTGAGCAATTGTCTCCAAACATGACATGGACCCTTAGGTTAAGTGTGCTCCAGCCAGTACAGCCAAGAGGCATGTCCCAACAGGAGCAGTGTCTCCAACTCCCTTACACTGGGATTATGATCTGTTCAGTGTTGAGAATGTCCTCCCAGAAAACCACTGATGTGGATTTGAATCTTCCATTTGTTTTTTCAGAGGAAATGGGATTTTTGAGTTCTGCTACCTATCAAAAGTTTCCACTCAGTCAAACTGCAATATGTCAAACTGCATAAGTCAAATTTCAGAGCTGTGCCATTAGGCATTATGGCATACAACTGTTTCTCTCCAAATTATTGACTTGCTTGGGGCCACCTCTGATATCAAAGTACAGAGAACCAGACTTGTAGGCACCTATGCCATCCACACAGCTGCTCTCCTGCGTCTAACCAGGAAGTTTGGCTCTTGTTTGGCATGACCAGCCATGGTTCTAGTCACTGTCAGAAATGTGCCTGCTATAGGCATCTTTGCTTTGTCTTCTGTAGGCTCGGATGCAGGAGCACACAACGGCACCAAGGCTGGGAGTCCACAGGACACACATCAGTGAATACTAATTAGAGCCTCTCCTTTGCAGTACAACCCATATATTTGGAAAATGGCTTTGTCATACCAGCTTAAGCACCTGGTTTTCAGACATGACATGCTTAGGGATTACATCCCAGGTAATTGCTTTTCAGGTTCTTTCCTTGGAAAGCCTGTTACCAAAACCCTCACGCATCTTTGATGCACTTGTGGATTTTCTCTGATTTAGAACAGAACAGTTACATTTAAATTTAGTTAAGTATTTAATATCCATCTTTCTCAGAGTGAATAGCAATGCTCTCTAAACTTCCTTAGTTATGTACCCACAGGAATGCTTTTTCAGACTTCCCTGTTGCTGCCAGCAAAATGCGAGAAATATGGATTAATGCTAGCAAGTGTGTGAGCTCTTCCTTCAGATTTGTGAAGTTCCAGACACAATTCTTTGGTGTATACTGCTCTGCCTGACCTCCTCTTTCTTCTAAATAACATTGAAACTACTATCACTGGCTCAGTCTCCCCTCCCTATTGTTCCTTTTTTCACAAGCTCTTTTTCCCCCTGGCAATTCAATTTCCCGAGTTTCTGTGGTGTAAGTTTAATCTTTTCTATGGTTTTCTAGGATTTTTTTTCAAAGGCCATAAGGTCTTATCTGACAGGTCCTTCCTGCTGCTGTTTCCTGTTCTTCAGGCTTAATGTTGCTTGTGTAAGTTTGTAGCAATTTAGTCAAAATGAATGAAAATGTGTGCTAAATTACCAGAGCTCAAGGGCCTGCACTTCCTCATTATTTTGGTAATTGAGAGAGCCTAAAGAAGTACCATAAATACCTCAGAGCTGCTCACTATGCAGAAGTATTTTAATCTTCAGACTTAAATCTATTCACAAAATGTCTTTTACATTTTCTTTCTGCTTTTATCCAGCAGCCTCAAAGCATTTTGGAAAAAAAAAAAGAAAAAAAACCCAACAACAAAAACCCACGTACTATTTTTGTGTCAGGGTGTTTTAAGAGACAAATAAAGAGAAAAGTGCATGCAGTAAAGCTGATTGACCTGTGGTGCAGTGATGGAAAGTGAAGTAGCTCTGAGAGAGACTCATGCTCAGTGTGGCAGTCACCCTGCTCAGAGATGCCCTGTACCTCTGATTCCTCTGATTCCCCCAGTGAAGGGCACCACGTGCTCCTCCTCAGCTGCACAGAATGATGTGCCAGCCATCTGGCCCAAGGCTGCCTGGTGTCTCCAAGAGGCAAATCTGTCTGAGCTGTGGGAAATGATGGACGCTAACTGGCAAGGCAGATTTCCTACCTGGCATACATCAGCCATCTCCTACTATTTTGAGAACCAAGTAGCTCTCCACTGTGTTGTTTATGCAGCTGGAGACAGACTTTTTATACTTTATGCTTTCCCTCTGACCAATAGAAAATTTGCTGGGACTCAAAATAGCTTTCCAGGAACCATTTAATAAAATCAGAGCAGACAGGAGTAACAGCTGTAAGTTTCAGTGGCCAATAGCTGTACTATCAGTACATGAAAATCAGATACAAAAGATAGATCTGGGCTTTTCTTTTTCTCCTTTTTAAACTGGATGTATTCAGACCTCTGAGGAATTGTAAAGTTTGATATCAGCTGTTTCCCCAGATGTTTCTACTTAGAAAAAGCTTGTAAAATCTAGACTGTGCCTCCAAAGGCATCCCACTAAGAACTTGCAATACCACAGCAGTGAAGAGAATGCAAAACACTCATTGAACCACTGAATCTCTACAACCAATTCTAACACTTTAACATAACTAAGTTCAGTTTCAAGCAAGGAAGCTTTACTCAGTAGCAGACTCAAAAAACCTATCTCACTAGTCAAGATTGGCCTCCTTTTTCTCACCCAATCACCATCCTTCATTTCTTTTTGTCGGGAAAAAAAGAACTAGTAAATTTAATTAAAAGAGCTGCTAAAGCAGAAAAGAATACTTCAGTCATATGATCTTATGAGTTCTCTCCAACATCATCTTAGGTAATGGCTTATCACGTAACATTTGCTTTATTTTCTCTTTAGCAGTAAGATATTTCCAAACTTGTGCATCCCATCTGTATCCATTTTCACAATGACTGAACAAATGCAATTAGTCTGCAGTCAGCCATGTAATGGTCTCCTACTACTACCACTAGGTATTTTTAGTCCATGGATTCTCTTATTTCTCAGCTATGCCTTCTTTCTTTCCCTAGCTTACATTTATTATCAGAATTGCTTTTCTCCCTTCACTGCCATTCTGTATTATTGAAAGAATCTCATACACTTTATCTTTTCATATTTCTCTCATGGTCACCTCATTGCAACATAGAGATGGTTGTAACAGAAGGAAATTTTTCATTAAAAATGTTGCAAAATTTGCATTTACTTCTTCTCAAATTCTGTAATTTGCTTTGTTTCCTAGAACTGAGCAGTCTGTCTTCTACTCCAGACTTTCTTGTACTGCTTACTATGCTTTCATAAGGATATATGAACCACAGGAAAAGAGAAAATCTCCATGCTACCTATTGAGAAAGGAGCTGAGTTTCCTTTTTCCTTCTCTCACAACAGATTTCTAGTGGTCCACCCACCTCACAGCTGAATGCAGCCCTGATCTTTTTAAAGTCCAGATTGCAGATCTCTCATGTGCTGAACAGAGCAGGGATGAACATGACTTTGCGTGTGCTCTTTGCCCATGACGTGCAAACACAGCAGCCTTTCTGACTTAGCTTCGATCTGTTAAAAACAAAGATGTGTCACTAACTCTTCTTTCACCTTGCAGAGTGTTAAACATGACATGCTTTCAATTCTCTGAATTTGTCAGCTGGTTCCTTCACCAAGCTAAATGTGATGCTCCTTTGACCCTACGAATGATCCTGATTTCCTTAAAGCTGATGGTGAGCAGGCCCCTCTGTCTTTCAATGTATTTAATTTCTGATTTTGTCATCCGATTTTGCGCTGTACATGGAATCTCCTGTTTGTTTGAGGTGCTGGTATTTTACTTTTTTGTTGTAGTTTTTATGAGACAGACAAATTTTATTATTTCCAGCTTATTTTTCAAAGTATTTCTCTGAAAAATGGTGACTCCTCAGTTGTCTCTCAACAACTGTGAAACACTTGTATCAGATTTGCCTCTGATGTGGACAACATACATGCAGGAAGCCTTCTTCACAACAGAAAAATACATCCATTCCATTTAAAGCAGGTTTTAAACCAATCTTGTTTAAAAAATATATGTTCTTGTGTAGATCTTAATTGATATAGCTTATGCAAGTTTTTCATTGTCTTGAATTAAAGATAAAATAAATCAGTTTCAGCTTAATTAGGAATGTCTAATGCATTTAAATAAAGGTGCACACCAAAACAGACTGGTGCAACTTTCTCATGGAGAAAAGGCTTTAAAATATACACAGCAAGATAAAAAAAAAAAAGTATATACAGTCCCCTAGAGTATTCTTCCCACTGTACTCGGAATTGCCCATCCTTTCCACACTTCTGATTGCAAGCTCAGTTTTTCAGTTGTTTCATAAAACAGAAACTTGCATAAATTTCACTGCAGTTTCTGGGGACCTTGACAATCTCAAGAAATGTTCTTGTGGTTACACTTCCTGTTCACCAGCTCCTGTTTCCTTTTTTACCCTTCTTTTTCCACACTTTCTCTGTGAATTGTACTGGCTCTAAAACAATTTTGAACATTTGGACTACAGCATCGCCTTTCAAAAATTTAACAAGCTTCTAGGAATATCTTCAGAATATATCTCTCCCACCATCCCCTCAACACTTTCTTACGTTTTAATAGAGAAAGAACCATTAAAAAGAAATATTCTGACAGTGAATAGAAAATGAAATGGATTTCTACCTCTAGATTTGGTTCAGTTACATTCAGAGGCAGAATATACTGAAGAAGTTACAGAAATACAAGCAGGCTGAATCTTTCATTACCTTAGAGAATAGCCAAGCTTAGCAGCAGTGATTTCATCTCTAAGTCCAAAATCGTCAGCTGAAAATACTTTCCTTGCTTTCTTTTGAACCGGCTCAGAAATCTTTTCTTCCTTCATCTCACTTTTCTTCCCAGCAAAAGAAATTATTCTGGTTTTTCAGTCAGTCTATTTTCACTAAGCATTTCAGTTTGCACCCTCAGCTCAGGTTCACGTGTGTGAATCACTTAAGCAGAGTTGATAGGATGCTGCTATTTCCTTTTTTCCCCCCTTACACATAGGCCTATTTGCTATTACATTTCTTTCCCTTTGATATCAGATTAGTGAGGCTACATTAATTATTCATTTCCCTAGGCAACAAACACTCTGTGTTCAATAGTTGATTGACCTGGTTCTTTAAGCTCAATAGAGATGTTAGTTTCAGCTATACCAGGGAGGACAAAGGAGGAAAGATACCTCAGCAAGAGTTCAAATATTTATAACAGACCATTTTCCTACTTCTCACAGTGTTGCAGGCCTTTCACATTATGAAACTCTACATTTAAAAAAATCTTTTCATTCAGTATTAGAAAATGCTTTGACACCGAAACTAGCAGAATTCTTAGGTTAAATATTCTCCTCCACTATTCTGCTGCTTTCCTGACTAGCTCAAGTCACCAGACAATGTTGCTTCCACTTAAATCCCTGTCTGACAACCTCTAAAGTGGAAAAAAAAAAAAATGTATGGGCTGCTGGGTATTGTAAGGATATTACACTCAACTTGTTCTAAGGTTAGCTGCATCTATGGGATTAAGTCATTAGCTATTTACCTTGAAATCACCCTTAACTGAAGCCTAAACTAAAAGGCAAAAAAAAAGTTTGCTTACAGAATTTAAAATAGATGCTTGCAGAATTTTCTGAAGTCAAACTGCCAAAAGGAAACAGAAAATGCATGCAGATCTTTAGTCATTATTTATGTTGGCTCTAAAGTTTTTTCTCACCCATTATGAGGCAGCTGAGACTATAGAAATTCACATCCTCTTAGAGGATTCAGTCTTGAAAAACCTGAAAACATCCTCAGGCTGAGGTCATGGAAGGGGATCTTGGCTCAGGAAAGAATGTTACTTTTCATAACATGTTCATTTAAACACATTCTAAGGACGTATTTAAAAACAAATTTCTTTTCTATCAGATGAAAAAGAGAGATTTACCCAAACCCTTTGTGTTTAATTAGTCAAGGAAAGCCAAGACCCAGGAATGCTCAGACCCTTGTGCTCAGCCAGCCTCTCAGCATCCTGTTAGGGGTACCCTTTAGTGAGCAGTTCACTAGATCAGGGAGTGACTTGTTCAGGGTCCCACAGCAAAAAGAGAAACCCCTCCTGGGTCTCCACACCTTTACCCACTGCCAGTGACTGCCAGCACCCTTGAAAAGCTCACATTAACAGTTTACAGAATAACACTGTTCATAAATGAAATTGTGATAACTTAAGGTTCTAAAATTGCTGGTGGTAATATCTGACTGCAAATACATACTCAAAGTTATATAGTAATTTAAAGCAATATACTAAGAAGTTCTACTCCCCAATAAAAGGTGGCTGAAGAGAATCATTCAGCATGCAAAGAACACAGATGCCAGGAAGGCATCTCTATGGGGAGAAGAGAGGTTCAGTCCCTCAACTGATCCCACCTGGAGTCTTTCCCCACTTCCCTCTCTTATCTTACTTTTACAATATTTCTTTACATTTGGATGGAGCTTGGGTGACTTCAGTCATACATCTTACCAGTGAGTGTTGGTTGTATTTTGGGAGTGGATATCTCAGGATAGTACCTGAGATAACCTTGATGGGGACATCTTCCATTATCTCCCTTGGTTTCAGCTGCTGTGTGGTTTATCAGCTGGAAGGTATCACTGAGTTGTCTCCTCTGCAGGGGTTTTGGCAGAGCCTGGCCATGTTGGCTCCACTCTGCTCCATCATCAGTTTAGTCCTGCTTGGATTGTGTTGCGTGGGGAGGTCAGACATGCTGACTGCATTCCATAGCAGCTGCACTCTTCCCAAGAACTTCCATACCATTATCTTTTAAACCTCAGTGATTTTCTCACATCTTCCCACAAAATTTTTAACTTGCACTTCTTAAATGAATAGTGATCCTTCACTTTGGACCTTTTCCTTGAGTATTAATTTCCCATGCCCCTTTGAAAATGCTGCTTTCCTTCTGGCAAACCAGACATAGTCATGTCATTGGCTTGAGCATTAGCTAACTGTTAATGAGTTTATCACCAGCTGATGTACTTCTCTTCTTACCTGATCAAAACTGAAAATATTTTTGGAAGTCAGTGAATCACTTTAAACAGAAAGCTTCATTTCCCCTAAGGCTTTGCCCCTGTTTTATACGAACATAACAATGTACTATGCCACATCTGTCTATCAGATATAATCCCTGATGCAACTGAGCTGGATAAGTCAGGCATGGGATGTCTGGAGAGCTTCCCCAGCTGACACTTACATTTGTAGCACGGGGTTTGATTCACTTGAGGTCCATGCTGCGGTTAACTGTGGTCAGTGCAGCATGCAGGCTGTCACACAGCACTTCTGAGACATTGCCACAGCATTCCCAAGCCACTGCAGGAACAGACCAAGCCTCCCCAGGCACGGCTTACCTTTTCTGGATCCTCAGCATTTGCAGAGCTGAAGGACAGCAGAAATGCTCATGTGGGGCAAGGAGAATGAGCAACAGTCTAAAAACCACTCCAAGTGACAGAGGACAAGCATTTGAGGAGTGAGATTTTTCTGTTTGGTATTTTTAATGTTAGGATTTTTTTTCCTTACAGACCTGGGGATAATGAGAGATGATAATTGCACATGAGACTAAACAGCAGCTATATCGTTATCATATATATTTAATTTCCTGAGGGTGAGTTTGATGCAGCTGAGCTTTATTCCAGGATTGTCTCCAAAATCCAAGAAAGTTATGCGAACAGAAGCAGGCAAAACAACATGCATTTCACTGACATATGGGGCTGAGAAGAGCAAAGAAACAGGGCATTTTTTCCTGAACGACCTGTTAGTGAAGGGACTTTCATCAGGTGTTTGGAACTAATAGCAACATGGAAGACTGGCTAATCTGTAAAATCGTTTGAAAGGGGACCATGAAGCTATTTTCATTGTTGCATTGGAAACAGATAGCAATAGAGCACAGAAGGGACAAGCCAGAGGCAACAAGCATTACAGAAGCAGAAGCATACCTAACAGACTGTTTTGAAGGATGCATTTTTAACCTCTGATTTAATTCAAATAGGAATTAACTGATGGACAGGGGACAGTAGCATCAGCATGACTTATGGCTGCTGCTAACAGCAGAAGTGCAATTCAGTTTCAGTGCAGAGCACTGTCTTTTAGGGTTATAAACACTCCAACTGTTGTGTTAGACACAGGTTTGGAAACCAAGATAAGCTTGTGCCATGGAAGAGGGCAAGCAGGATGATAAGGAGTAGATGATTAGGGCAAGGAAGAAGCACTAACCTTTGGACAGAAGGACGAGGCAGTTTGGGGAGGCAGAACTTCCCCAGGCAACCTGTGTAAACTTGAGGATGACCCTGAGAGACAATATTTCCAGCAGAGTTGTCCTTCAGGGGGAGCCAGGAATAATGTAACAGCTGAGAATTTAAAATCAGTAGAATTGGAAAGAAATGGTCTATAAAAATAATAAATGATGTTTCTGAAAATAGGACTATGCATCCCTTTAGTCCTCTAGGACAGATATTGACAAAACAATGTGATGAATTCAGGATGACCCATTCCCACCCACCTCTTAACTCTTGCACTATGTCCATAAATGATGGTGGTGACCCTCAATGTGCTTGTTGATACACATTTTCCTTGACCTGGCAGTATCAGATCTTTTTCCCCACTGCCTTGTAACAAGGCTTGCAAATTGTAACACCAAATTGGTAGTTCAGCTATTACTAGACCAACATCATGGTTCCAATTTGCTGGGACTCAAGACCCAGGGACAGTATTTCTTCAGGAAAGCAATGTCAGTGTGTTGCCTGGTGGCTGGTACTGCCTCTGGTCATTCATCACAGTGCAGTACAGGCAGTGAAATGGGAAGTGGAAAGCCTCTGGCATCTTATTGTCCTCAGGTTTTAGCTGGAAAGGGAGGGAAGAAAGACTAGTACTACACAAAAATGTGGTGGCAGGGACTGACAAAGGATATAGAGAAGGTGAGGTACTTAATGCTCTTTTTGCCTCAGCTTCTGCTTACATGTTCTTCTCTCAGATATGCCAGGAACCTTTTAATGGTCAGTGCAACTGAAGCAATAGTCATGGTAAAGGATAACTAGCAGAGCTAGGGATCACTTAAGCCAGCATATTAGACCTGATGGGATGCATTCAATGGTGCTGGACAGCTGTCTGCTGTCATTTCAAATTCTTTTTCACTTTTGAAAGGGCATTGCAATCACGAATAGGTTTCTGAAGACAGAAGAAACTAAATTTCACATAATTTTCAAAAGGGGCAAGAAGGAAGATCTGGAGAAAACAGACCACTCATCCCTGTATGGAGGAGTTGGGGGATAAATTTTCCTGGAAGTCATTTAGAACTGCAGGGTTGACTGTTCCAGGTGCTAAAGAACTGCTATTAACACATTCTAGGTCAGCACCTTTCAGTAGGTGCTGACAGTAGGTGACAGAGTGATCATCCTTGGCACAAGCAGCCCCTCCTAGGCCACAGTGAAGCTGGGACTCAGCTCCCCACCTCTGCACTCTGGTGGGATGACCCGGGCCAACAGCCAAGCACACACACCCCTGCTCACCTCCCTTTCTCCCTCTTACTGAGGGACACAGAGGGGGAAATAGAGAAAGCCTTGATGCTGTGCAGCCACTGCTCAGCAACAGCCCAAACACTGTTAGCACTCCCCTGCTCACAAATCCAAAACACAGGACCATAAGGGCAGTTATGATGAGAATTACCCACGTCCCAGACTGACACAGCACAAGCATGAAAAACATTCTAATGGTATTTTGATAAATTCTTAACACAGGATAATTGGTGAGCATAAAACTAGATTTCTGTGGAAAGTATAAAACCTATAATACTAGCAACAACAAAAAATAAAGAAAAATAGAGAAGAATTTAAATTATGTAACCTGGACAGCAGGAAAAAATGAAAACTGCTAAACAAACTGAATCTTTGTGCAAAGAAAAAATAAAATATAGATACATACTTTAGAAACATCTTATAACCTTTAGCTCTCAGCCAGCAAGTACTCTGAAAATATACTCATTAAAATTGACATAATTCTGGGACACAACTGAAAAGCAAAACAGCCCTTCCACCATTGCTCAAATGCTGCAGCTTCCTAAGGAGAGGTCATAAAACTTCCCAACCTTAAAGAATGCTGATACTTTGCATTCTTTTCATGTAAGAAGAAAGAGGACTAGAGAGATAACAGGAGAAAAAATGTGTTAGCCTTATACCCTTGAGCTGTGATGAAATACCAGTCTACTTACATTTAATTATGTTCAGTTTATAACAAAGCATTCAGCAGAAAACATCAATAAGAATGTTGACACACTGAGACTCCTTCTAATAAGAGTGAAGAATTATAGTTGGAAATCTGGCATCTAGAATTCAACTGAAAAGGGATTTTGCTATTTAGCAATTAGTTCTCTCTGAAGTTCTCTCTGAATGAAGTACCATTTCCAAAGGAAAATTATTGGATAGATTTACAATTGAGGAATGAGTTTAGATCAGTTCAAAGATTAAAAAATCACTACATTGCTCTAGACAAAGATACATTTGGACTAAAAATATACACCACCATATATAATTTCTTGTTGTATATTACTTCATGTTCTCTGGAAGCAACATAAATAAATAATGCAGAGTGTAAAGACCAGAACTTTGCAATTGATATGTTTGCTGCAAAGTTCAGAGAAATCTTAGGTCTGAAACCAAGGCACTAAGGCACTTCCAGGAGAAGAAGTGTCTTTTAAAATAGGTCTGGCTGTATCAGAAGGATAAAGCAGAGCCAGGCAAAGCCTGTGTCAGGTATTGGTGCTGTGGGACACTGGGTACCAACTTCAGTCCTGCCTTAGGAGTGGCTGTTTGTATCTAAGTTAAAAGACATCACACTGTCAGGTACTGAAAGGTGCTGACCTTTGATGAGGTTGTGCTAATGGCAGCTCTTCAGCACCTGTAGCAGTCAAACTTACAGTCTTAAGAAGTTATTTCCTTAGCAGCAACTTACTTGTGTACATACAAAACTCCCTCTGAAGCCAACAAAGTTGCTGTGAAAGATTACAAAGAAACTGAAGATACTGAAATGAACAGAGTTTGATGTTATTTTTCATGGTATCTGACTTTGAATATGAAATATGGACAGTAAACAACCATCAGTTCTGTGCTGAACGCTTACTGCAAGGCTTGCAGTTAGCCAGGTTCTCAGTTTCCATCACAACCACAAAACCCCCACACTCTGATGTTAACTGTTTTCAGAAATAAAATGCAGAAAAAACCCCACCAAATCCAATGTGTTTGTAAACACTAAGAAATTAAATCAGCTTAACTTTTTTAATTTTCACTTTTGAACCAACATTAATTCTTTCATTTTTTTGAAAAAGCACAGCTTGCACAGGTCCAGATCAAGTAAGACAGAATAGGGATGGGAAAGAAAGGAAGAGAGGAGTGGGTAAGACCCACTTGCCGACTGCAGCATCTAATTCTCTTGAGCCTCATTTGATATGAACACCAGTAATTCCCAGGAGCAATCACAGCCCCCACCCACAATGATCCTGAGGCTGTGATAAAAGTCCAAAACTGCAAGAGGCTCTACCCATACATCTCAAATGGAGGGAAGCCTTGTTGTCTACAGAGCTAGATGAACAGGACCCACTCTATCTGGGCAGCACTAATGTGCCCATTTTCCATCATGATAAAATACACTGATCCTTCAGTAAGTCCCAGACTAATGAGATAATGGAGAGAGAACTGTGCCCCAAGGGGCCTGGCTACTGTTTTCATCTCTGCCACTAGTTCAGCCTTGGCAACTTAATTTTTTGTACTTCTGCTTACCCATTCTAAGGCAGTGGGTAATGAAAATTATGGCGTTGATGCAGAACATAGGTCTCTTTGGATAAAAAAACCTCCAAAAGATAAAATTTACTTTCTTTATTGAAGCAGACATATCACTCGCTACATTCCTTCTTTTTTTTTCCTCTTCCCCTCTCTCTTTCCTCTTTCCTCTTCCTCCTCCCCCCTTTCTACCTTTCTTCCATTGAAGCTTTAAATTGCTTTGTTAGTATCCCATATCAAAATACTTCTGTGGTAGTATCACCATAAGTAGTGTTTGCACTGCACTGCACAGTATTGGAGGAAGAATTAATATTTTGCAAGGCAAAGCCTTTTGAAACTCACAGACATTTATTCTCTTTATTTTCCTTTTAGTATATAGTGGTAAAGCTATTTTTATATATTTTATTTTCATTTAATGAAAATAAATACATTTTAGCCTAATGTAAGGATGTATTGTGATAGCAGTTTCCTTTTGGGTTTTCCTTAAAGGCAGATTTCTCATGTGAATTCAATATAAATTTTTACTTCAGGTGTATGGCAAACAGCAACCTGTTGTTGAAAGAAAAGAAACCTACAACAAATTACATCACTCTAACATGCACCATGTCTAAAACTTAACGGCTAAAATAATATTGTAGAGTGGGGAGGAGCAAATGTAAAAAGCATTGTAGCTAAGGTAACAGAGTAACAGACTGCTTTTGTGAAAAAGGCATATAGAACAATTTCTTAATTTGCTACAAGTCCCCTGAATTTGATTCATATCTCAGTAGTAATCCATCATATGGAGAAATTGCTTTTCATGCTGATTTAATATTTGATAACAGCTCAGAAGTCTGAACTTCATGACAATATAATATGAGTGGCAATATAACATTGCAATGTTTCTTTCTGAAAACATCATCATTCTACCTTTCTCATGAGGTAGACTTGCAGTATACTTTTTCTCAGAAATATTTCCATGGAAATCCAATAAAACACTAAAAAAAAAAAAAAAAAAAAAAGGAGCATTTGAGTCTTACAATTACACTGTGATTCAATTCAGAAACTTTTAACACTTAACAAATTTATGTTTGACCCAATGGGAACTTACCCTCATTTTAAAAAAGAAAAAAAACCCAACTTATATAGGTTTTCCTGTAAATCTGAATTTGTAAGTCAAGCAAGCATATAAATTCGAGTTCTTGGTCACAATAACAGTACGATTAGAGTAACAATATGGAATTAATCAGATCATCAAGATACAGAGAAACCAGCAAACACTGGAACCCAAGTGACTTTAATGAGTCAATGCAATGACAATAGGTAAAGGAAGGGTAGAAAATTATTACTAAAGCAAATTGCTCTTGTCTCAAATTTATTTGCCTGTTCTGTTACACAAACTATTTTCCAGGTCTGAGGATTATAATAAAATCATCTTTTTGGGTGTCAGACCACACAATCTCTGAACATTTCCTAACAAACCATAGTCCTAAACCCAGCAACCTTTTCTCAGTCTGTCATAGAAGTGACACAAAACTAAAATGATATTATTTGACTTTTGCTAAAAGCTTTATATATTTCCATGCAAGTAAAAAAGGAAGGAATTTTCCCAACTGGCTGTATCAGACTAAGCCCATTCTTTTAAGTAGTGGGTGGCAACACATACAAATAAAGATCTGCAAACAAAAAAAAAAAAAAACAAAGGTGAAGGACCAAATTCCTAAGTAAACTCTTTGGTTTGTTTTTTATTTTCTCAGAAATTATGGCACCCTAAAAATGCCACAAAGGATTAGAAGAACTATGTGGATAACTGATAATGTTACTAGCTGGTAAGGGGAAAAAAAAGAAAAATAAGAAGATAAAAAGAGAAAATAATTCCATTTCCCTTTGTTTTTTAATTTTTACAACAGCAAAATTTTAAAACATATTGTTGAAATAAAACAACCAAAACTTCAAAACAGCCACCTGCTTTCAGGCAAAACTATCCTGGATACATTATCAAAATCAGCTTAGTTTTCATTGACTTGATGCTTGTCTATAAATTGGGCAAAGCCCTGTTGACTGAATGAGTTTTGCCTACCCTGCAGCTAAACAGAGCAGATTATTGTACTTCCCAGGATTTACAGCATGCATGTGCATATGTGTGCTAGAAATGACAGCAGAAGTCATGCAGCAAAGCATGAGTTAGCTGCCTTGTAAATGCTCGCTGACCCTAGGTTGCACTATTACAATTTCCCCTTGACTTGAACCCAAAAATTGCTTTTCTATGTGTGTCATTATTTTCAGAAAGAACACAAAATCTTGCTGCAGGCCCCAAGTGAAAGCACCAAAACTACAGCCATCTGTTTAGTACTGGTGAGCATTTTCAAAACTGACAAAAATTGTGTCCTAATCACAGTTCAACAGACTAAAATAAGAACCTGGTATTACTGTCAAAAGTGCTGTGAATGTCTGACTGCCACTGAAATCAGCTGTTACATGTATGCTTTTGCCTACTTTCCCAACTATTCTCTTCACATTGTTGTTTCAACTTAGCCTTTGGGATTTGTAAAGGGCTTTTTCCTATTTTTGGTTGGCTTTTTTTTTTTTTTTTTTTGCCTGCACCATCACCATGAAAGACATAGCTTCTTTCTGCTTGCTATTTTAGTTAAAATTAGTAGTAGCTGGAGCGTTCTCTTTCTTCGTTGTGCTGGATAATGTCACAGAGACTTAAGATGTCTATTACCAGCTCTTACCCATGAACTGAAGAAGTATGTGGTGGAATCCTCCACAAAAATACTCATATTCTAAAACATCAAGCAGTCTTCAAAACACGTTAAAACATGAAATATTCTAAACAACATGTTTTATTTACTCTTCCCTCAGTGTGCTGCTACATTTAAGTGCCCTGTGATGCTGTCATTCACTCGTTTTCCAGTAGGAACTTGCCTTTGCTACAATCTCTGGGGAAAGTGTGTCAGCACCAGGCGTGGCTGAATTGGCAAAGGAAGTGACTCCACAGCCAACTTTTTGTAAAAACTCTGCCTGTTTCCCGATGAAATTTCCCACTGTTGCTGCCATTTGTGTGTGCTGGTACAAATAACTGCCCTGCTGGAAATGACTTCATGGCTGAAAAACCATGGCATTTCACTGGCTGTCCATAAAAACGCCTCCCTGTTTCTTGTACATTTGCATTATTGAGCAGGACATTGTTTAGCCTGGGCAAAAGGAGGCAGACCTTACTGCTCTCTACAAGCACCAGTGTAAAGAGGTTGCAGCCAGGTGGGTGCCAGTCTCTTCTCCCAGGCAACAAGGAACGGGATGAGAGAAAATGGCCTCAAGTTCTGCCAGGGGGTGTTTACATTGGATATTAGGAAAAATGTCTTCGTGGAAGGGGTTGTAAAGGATTTGAACAGATTGCCCAGGGCGAGCTATTAAACCATGTCCTCAAGTGCCATATCCACACATTTTTGAACATTTCCATGGGCAGTGCTAACTTGGTGGTTGGACTTGATGATCTTAAGGGTCTTTTCCATCCTTAATGATTCTCTGATGTTGTGATTGTTACTTATATTATGGCATTGCCCCTAGCTGGAAAAATGCATATTGCCTTGCATTTGCCAAAGAAACCATCACATCATTTCACAAAACTGAAGGACCACTTATAAACTTTACAGCATCTTCTCATTTAGGTGCTTGATTCCACAAATCTCAGTTTATTTACTTATCCATTTATTTTAATTTTGGATTTTTGTCTTCCTTTTGCTTTTCTTGCAACAATTTAAAAACAGTATCTGTAAATTAAATTCTATCCTATGGTATCATACTGACACCTATGTAATTGTTCTGCAAGCATAGAAACTCAGCATTGGCACATGCCCCTGTCTCTTGAGGAAAGCAGTAACTATGTGCACTGACAACTATAGAGAGGTCGGTCTACTATTGGTAGAGAAGGTCAGTAGAGAAGCTCCAGATATGGAAAGCAGCAAAGATCCTTCCCTCTCACTTCCACAAGCCTGATGCTCTGTGTGCTTGCTCCTGCCTGACCTACCCTCACTCCTCTGTCCCTTCTCCCTGGGGTCCTCACCCTCATCTCACTCAACCACTTGTGGCTTCTACTTCATTGTTTGAGGAACAACGTTTCTTTCCTTCTGCCATGGTATTTGCCCTGCTTCACAATTCTCGTGTTACGTCTCCATCACTAAGGCCAAGTCCTCCTGTTCCCCATTTTTTTTCTTGCTCCTTCTGCTCTAGTATGGTACGCCTTGAGATACCAGCTTCCAAAACAATGCACAGCTGTGCTTTCAGAAAATTTCAGCCATGTGTATCTGAGAAATACTCAAGGTGGATGTTGCATTACAGCTGTGAAGGTACAGCAAGCCATCATACAAATACCTGTGTTAATGGCAACATGCAAATTCCGATAACGCGTTCTTGCTGGCTGAGTAAGAACAGCCAAAGTACATCTTTGATGTAATACTTCCAGTGCATCATCAGGTACTAAAACTTTGTGCTTAAATAGGATATTATTATATTAAACTGTTTCCTAGAGAAAACCCATTTATTGCAGGCTTTTTAGTGTCTATAGCACATTTTTAAAATTTCTATAACAGCTGGTTTAGATTAAACCTGCAACGGCAACAATCTCTATCAACTTCGGTAACCAGCACAGGGAAATCCAAAGCAAACTAACCTTGTAAAAAGTGAAAATGTTTTAATTCAAATTCAGAGGACAGTAGACAAAAAAAGCATTAAAATCTTGTAATACTATTCTAGAAAAAAATTATAATCTGGATAGACTTTGACAGAGACTAGAAAGGGAATTGGAGTAATTTGTGTTAGGCTACACAGAAGGTGACAGAGCTGAAAATACAATCTGAGACTCTAACATGCTGCATGAGTAAGAAATTGAAATAACCCAGCAGCAAAATACTAGAACTTAGTTACAATATTTTTACAACATTTGCTCATTCAAGCTGCTAAGGATACTATGACACAATTATTTTTTGGACTGTTGCAAAAAGTAATAGACAAACCCAAAATGTGTATTTACACATCACCCCTATTTTTGTAGTGGCAATATACTTGTTACATAGTGCTATATATTTTTACGTCAATTTCGGTAAAACATATGATGAATTATTTCTATGTCACTTGGGAGGCAGGGAGGGCCAACTTTTAAACATCATACTCATCTTTTGGGATATTTGCTTTATTATTTCAAAGTGTACAAGAAAATCAGACTGGCCTGCACGGTTTGCACTTTGCTGCTAATAGAATCCATTCAGATACTACGCCCTGTGCCTTTCCACATGACTTGGAAAAGCTAACTCAAGTGTTTGAAAATTTTCTTAAAGCGATGTATATCGGCTCTGTAATTTCAAACAGCAGGGAAATGAGGTCTGAAGCAAAGGCAAGGTGGGCACGTAATGCCCCGAGTTATCAACAGGGTCTCCTGCACAATTCCAAAACACGGCTCGCGAAAAAAATTAACTCCACCCCAGCCAAAATTCGCACAGCGCTTTACGCCGCCTCACTCACAGGCGGTTTGGCAGAAGACAGCAGAGCGCAAGGCGCGGGCTGCCGATCAGCCGCTAATTACAAGTATTGTTTGAAGCGCACACGCAGCCACTACAAACCACGCAGCTCACTGCCCGGGCCGTTTCGCCCGGCACATTACACGCCGACAGGGCGGAGCAGGCGGCAGGAGCTGCCGCCACGCCGCGCTCCCGGCCCGGCGCAGGCCGCCCGTGGCGGGCCCGCGTCCCCGCCCGCCCGGCGCGGCACCGCCCCCCCGGCGGCCACGTTGACAGGCCGGGCGTGGGCCGCGTTCGCCGGGCGCTGGCGGGGTGCGGGTACGCGGTGCGGGAGCGGGGCCGCTGACACTGTAAAAATGTCTTCGCCTCCCAAAGAGAAAGCAGAGACGCGGGCCGGACACCCTCCTGCTGGTACGGCCGCCGGTTCCCGTCTCTCCGCTCTTTCTCTTGCCACGCCGGGGGACGGGCCGGGGGGGCCGGGGCGGCCGCGGGCCGGCGGGGCCGGGCGCCGCTTCCCCGCCAGGTCCCCTGCTGTGCGCGCCGGGGCGGAGGAGGAGGAGGAGGGCGGCCTCGGGCGGGTCCCGCCGCTGCCGGGGATGCGAGCCCGGGGGTGTGAGCCCCGGTGGGTTCGAGCCCCGGGGATGCGAGCCCCGGTGGGTTTCCTCGCTCTCCACCGCTCGGGGCGGTGCGGACGGTGCGCTGGGTCCCCGGCGGAGCCCGGGTGCCCGCGGCGCTCCCTGCCCTCCGGCTGCCTCTCCCGGTGACGGGCGATGCTCCCTGCCCTGCCTCTCCCCGAGGACAGCTCTGGTCGCGGCCAAGCCCTCATCGGGTGTGTGCAGCTGGGCACCGCCAGGCTCCCACCCGCAGGCAGACAGCGCTGTCTCCCCCGGCATCCCGCCCTGGTCTCCGCAGCCCCGCCGGGGGCTGGGGGAGGTGGGATGGGAGCGGAGCGGTCTCGGCCCCACGCAGCCTGCGGGGCTGCTCCAGCAGAGTGTGCGCTGAGTGTGAGCAGACACTGCCGACACTGTGCATCCATTTTGCCTGTGGGCGTCACGGTGCGAGCTCCTGGCCGCGATTCGGGAGCCCGGCAGGGTAGGAAACAGGTCGAGCTGCTTGAGAAGTGCCCCGCAGAGGAGCTCCATCGCCTTCCGTCGTGCTGCTGTGCGCTAGTGGGCTGTCAGGGTGGGAGCTGTGTGTCACCTCCCGAGGGACACATCTGCCAGGGTCCATAGACGGTAGCTCCTCTCTGTGCACAGGTGGGGTTCGGATCCTCACAGTATCGAAGCTGTGTTCCTTCACGTGCTGTTAGTTTTGCTTCTAACAGTTTTCTTTAAAAAGGGAACTTTGGTCCCTACATCAGCAACTTTACATATGTCATATAATGCTTCCCTGTGGAGCAGTTGGTGAGTTGTTTTTTTAAGTGTTCAATAAAAAATCCCAAGTTGGCTAGTTTTATAATAATATCAATTGATGAGATGTAAAGCTAAATTTGTGAACAGCTGTTGAACTATAATCGAATTCTGTGTTCTTTATAATGAGAACCTGAAATTCCTCTAAATAAGAGTGAGAAATAGTGGCTTTGCTTTGCATGGCAGATACAGTTCAGAAGTGCAGGTGAGTCAGTCTCTTATGGCTGAACAGTCACTCCAGTCCTGCAGCCTCCCTTTTCATGGCATTAACTCTTACCTGGCTTCTTGCTGATCTGCTTCATGGAACAAACCAGAGCATCATTTTCCAATGTTGACAGCTTTTGTTGCCCTAGCTCCTCCAGCTGGCTTGAGGTACGTGTCAGTTTCAGAGTGGAGGGATCATTAAGATTTTACGTTGGTTTAGCTCTGTCTTCCAGCTACACTGTTGATGAAACAAATACGCCTTGTAACTGTATTTTCTGCTGTTGCTCCATGTTTGAGAGTTTTGCTTCAAAACCTGTCTTTGAAACTGGTGAAAATTTTTAAAAGACCTAAAGTGAGCCTCTCTAGGCCACATGAGAAACTAGCAATGTAAAGTGTAAAAGCTGGAGTACAGTACAGGTTTCCTTTGCTGTCAGAATATTTCAGTTTGAGTCTTTTTCTTTGTAAAATGTGGGCCCACATATGAACTGAAGAACACCTTCAACTATGTGGCATTTAAGATCATTGGCATCCCTGTTTTGATTTTTTTTTCTATTTTTTTTTTTTGTGAACATGCACACAAGGTTTATCTTTGGAAGGAGGGTGATCACAGAGGCTGTCTTTGAGGCCAGAAAAAAAACTAATGCTTTACCATATCTTCAAGTCACTTTGGGAAGAGGATTTTTCTGAAAAATCCACAAGAAGTATCACGACTAGCAAGAGCATATTAACTCTAGTGGCTGAAGATAGGTTTTAATTCTCTATCTCAAGCTTGTTTAGATCCCTGAATATTAGAATGATGCAATAGATCGCTCTACAAACAAGTTTCAATAAAATGAAAGTAAGAAATTCTTAACAAAAAATAGTGCAAGTGGAATTTTATTCATAAATAACTAGGCAAATTGGTATCAAAAAAGGTGCGTATAGGGAATCTCTTTTGATAAATAGCTTAAAAACCCAGGTTTTGCTGCATACAGTTCTATAAAGAGCACTAACTGTAATTACAGATGTTTCTTACACCACTGTGTATGTTGGAATGTAAGTTAGGAAGTATTTGGGTCATCAAATTAAAGGGAAAAATTGACAAATCTGTTGTTTTTCAAATGCACTCTTGGCCCTTGCTTACTGACTGCACTGCATTGGTCTTTCACATTGGGGGAAAAAGCACTTGAAAAGACAAAGTGTAATGAAATGGAAAGAAAGCTCAGGACCTCAGTGCAGGAAGTGACTTTGACCTCTCCTCTGAAATTTAAGAGAGCCCTAACTTAATCTTGATTAAATATGTGCCTATCAGTGAGATCAAGTGTGCCCTACTCATTGTTGAGTAGGTTTGTACAGTTCCTCTGAAGACATCCGTGTAATTATGGTTTAGCTGTTCATCTAGTACATACTGTGGGGGGGGGGGGTAAAGGAAGGTGATGGTGTTAATAGTGTATTTATTAAGTTTTATGATAAGTTTGTGAAAATAGTTATGTGCTTTTTCCTACATTTTAAAAAAACAGCTCTGACACAAGATTTCTCTGAAATGAAGGTATATAATAACTCCTTTCTTTGTTGAATACTAATGTGTGCTCCCTTAATCTTGTACAATGGCATACTTTTGTTTCCCTTTTCATGCATTTTACCATTGTAATGGAATCTGTCATTACACAGTACATAAGAATAAAATTTTTGTGTTAATATTGAATACCTACTCAAGAAAAAGGAAAGCTGCTAAGACTCTTGGTTGTACATTGGATTTGTAGACATTCCTGTCCGGTTGCCATGACCAGCAGGTGATTTGGGTGTACCTGGAAGGTTTCCCTGGGAGGGACTGTCTCAGGTCTGCACCCTGAGCGAGCTGGAGCCAGGGTGTCCCTGACCTGTGGTGCTTCTCCAGGCACTTGGTACTCACTCAACTCAGTGGGGTTTGTTTCAGAATTCAGTCTCAGAAACAGAGAGGAGTCCAGCAGTGGGGGCAGGGAGGAAAAAGTAGAATGCTTCCTGACTCCAGATCAGCTTGAGTGGTAATTGATTAACAT
Organism: Erithacus rubecula; assembly: GCF_903797595.1. Lineage (NCBI taxonomy): Eukaryota > Metazoa > Chordata > Aves > Passeriformes > Muscicapidae > Erithacus > Erithacus rubecula. The sequence goes on from NC_136689.1 coordinate 78,055,331, forward strand.
AGTTGTTTAATGCATTTCCAGAAGGAGTAGTCATGCCCTTACGAGGAACACAGGCTGACATTCACAGGACTGACAAGGTGTAGTCCTGTCTGCCTCTTGAGAGGAAGATATGTCATATGATAATTAAAATCCAAAACTTGTATTGAGTAGTGAGAGCAGATAGCTCTTCTGAGTGCTGCAAACAATCCCTTCTTTATTTCATGCTTTAGTAAAGGCTTAGAGCCACTTGGCTGTCACCACTCCAGGGAGCCGTTCCCTGTCCTCCCCTGCCCTAGCACCTGAGCCCTGCACTTGCTCCATAGCACAGGAGCTGCTTTCTTCCTAATCCTAACACAGGGTCATTGACATCATCCACTTGTGGACACTACTTTCTGAAGGTGGTTTATCAGTTGTTTAAATCCTCTGTTTGCAGCATAAAGAAATCTGAGCTCTTTTAAAGATGACTTTTAAGTTACAAAAATCACCATGGTAAGCATCTGTCAAATTACATAGTAAATGCTAGGCAAGTAAGAAATAGATGATTCTTCATAATTCCTGAGAAAATCTCACAAATTTTGAGGGGATCTTTCATTAGCATTGTGGATGTAATAATTTCTTCTTGTCACACCCTGAGGTAATGTAGTTTAGCTGATACCTTTTGAAAAAGAGGGTGAGTTCTCCTGGAAGGGTATTTATCGTCTTAAGATAAATCTCCTGAAACTGGATTGAGTATGAGCATGCTGTCTCATGGATGCCAGATATGTACAGAGTGCTATCTAATTATTTCACTTCTGGTCTCACAAATGCACATGATTATTGCAACTGCTTGCTGGTTCCTTCTGCACAGTAACCTTGGATTGCTAAATATAATTCAATTATGCACCAAAGTATTTTAAGGTATTTATTCTATATCTGATGATACTAGTTTAAAAAAAATAACATTTAAAATTCCAAGTTGTTGCATTAGTCACTATTATGCCTTTTTAGTTGTCTTGTTATTGGCTTTTAAGTCCCCACTTTTTAATTTTGCAAACAGGCAAATCTGAATATGTTAGCTGTGTTTTTTTTCCAGTGACACATAAAGAGAAAAAGAGTGGCTGATGGCCTGATGATACACAATGTGAGAGGAGAGAAATTTTAGATCTAAATTCACACTAAACCTTCAGTTAACATTTTCTCTAGTTTTCTGTTAGATGTTGAAGGACATGGAGGTGTGTGTATTGTTCAGAACTGCTGTTGGTAACCCTGGCAAGTGTTGCTGTGGAGACAGCATCTTCCACAAAAAGTAATTTGAAATAAATAAGTAAAAGGTCCTGATTGTGCAATGATGTTAAATTTAGAAATTAATTAAAATAAATAAATAATTTATAAATAAATGTAAATAAAGCATAACATTACTTTGATTAACTGAGATGTTAAAACAAGACTGCACTTGACAGAGCTCAGTGTTTACTTTCGCAAACAAACTTACATTTCTAAAGAGCTTGAGTCAAGAAAAATTAATTGGAATTTTAATTTTTGCTTCACTTCAGGCAACAAAGAAATGCAGTTTTTAAAACTGTTTTTATTTCCTTGTCCCATGTGAAACATTTCTCACCAATTAAAGTTTTATGCTGGAGAGAGAGAACACAAAATAGTTAGTGATTTGGGTTTGGAGGTTTTTTTTTTAGTGCATGATAAGAGGACACAGTTTTCATATGTTTAAAAGATATTTCTTTGAGTCTGTCTGTTGACTGCCTGTCTTTAGTTAATGACCATTATTGAATTTGAAGTTTATCATTCAAATAGCACTCAGAACTTAAAATCTATTTTTAAAAGATGGGGCCAAAGACCTTTCTTCTGGTGCAGGTCACTTTCTCCTTCTTGCTTTCCTTCACACAGGCTGTAAAATTTATGCACAGCAGTGACGTTCCCATTGCTGTCCTGGTTAGGAATTGGGAATTAGACCTGTGTCTAGGTTTCTGGGATGAGCACTGAGCAGCTGTGAGGTGCTGTGCTCCCTCTGTGGCAGGGCACAGGGGGCTGTCAGAAGCCCTGCCAGCTTCAGCTTCTCCCGAGTGCTGCTCTGGCTGTGACACCTCTGCCGAGGCTCACCACAGGCACTGAGTCAAGCGCTGTAAGCACAACCCAGCGTGTCTCTAAGTGCTTTATTGACTCCTGGCTGCTAGCATGGTTTGCTGATGTGGCTGCTGATGGCACCGTAACCCATCCAATTAAGCTGACGACATGCATCGCCTTATCCTGTCCTGTAGCATGTGTAGCAATTGTTGAAGAAAAAGAAAAGTGCACTATTGAACCAGAGAGCAGATCAAGAGCAACCTGTTGGTTGCTCTGCTTAGTAACTGCAGTGCTAAGCCTGGCTTGGTTTCTGTTTTAGATTGCACTTTGGAGTGGATAAGTGATGCACATAAGTGGATTTGCTTTCACTTCTGGTTTTGTGTTTCAGAGGGCTGCTTTCATGTTTGCATCGTTTCTAAAACTTAAGTGATGCAAGGATTTAAAAAGTTGTAAATGCTCATATGTTTTACAAAACAAAGTTCTGTTCTAAATGCAAGTTAACGGTCCTTTTAAATTTTGCTTATTACACTTTTTGAAGTGCTTCTTTGTATAAATATTGTTATTATAGGTGTGGTTTTGAACATGAAATCACAAGTTAGTTTCTTTGGTTTGTGCCTTTTGTGTAGTGTTATGCAAGCCATTGCCTCAGTTTCTTCTGACTGCTGCAAGTTAGTATGGGATGGAGGGGGAATTAGAATAGAATGGAATTTTCTAAAATGGCATTGGAAGCAGGTGATAAAAAAAGCTGCAGCTTCTCAGGATAAGCAAACATTCCATCATGTGAAAGAGAATGGCAGATGTGGTCTTGAAGTAGCTGTTCTTTAGGCTTGCCACTTTTTAACACTTTTTCAAACTGTGATTACTATTAAATTACTATGCAAAGTATCAGGAGGGAAGCAGGGTGGGTCATCTTTAAAATATTCTTCACTTAATGCTGATTTGACTGTGGTTTGTTGCTATCTATTTAATTTTCATTCCAGTGAAAGCTGGTGGGATGCGGATTGTGCAGAAACACCCACACAATTCAGATGCCAAAGAAGAAAAAGATAAGGATGACCAAGTCTGGGAAACCAGCAGGTGAGCACTTTGATTTGGTGTGCATGTACTACAGTGAATTTCCATGACCTTGAACCTTATCACCAGTTTGTTTTTCTTGTGACTAGCAGACCAAAGGTGCAGTTGTTTTTGTATCATAAAGCAGTAGCTAGTTAGATGCTCCTTCAGGAGAACTGAGGAATTTGAGAATTTTCATATTGCTGAGCCTTTTTTAAAATTATCCTGTCATGTAAGAGAATGCCAGAGGAAAAAAATGCAATAGAAGTAAAACCTCAGCTTTCCTGAAATGTCTCAGTTCAGACTGTGCAGAAGCATAGAGGCTAAACATATTTAGACACAAGTATTAGGCTGGCAGGCCATATGCAAGGTGGTCTTTCTGTGTGCTGGTTGTTTCCTTTTGGTAGGACCCTTTGGCCTCTAATCCTGTGTCTGTGAGGTGTTTGACAAGATGGTGCTTTTGAAAAAACAAGTAAAAATATTTGGTATTAATATTACCTGCTTTTGTTTTTGCATGGGAATCTATCACTTTTAGTGGTGGAGGATACTAAGACTGCAGTTCCTTAGCACTTTTAACTAGATTTATCACATTACTGCTGTTTAGAAATGAAAGCAGGGAGGTTCAATGGACTGTCATTGTTTTTCTGTACTTATAAAAGCCACCTGGTTTTGTGCTGCTTTTCTCAGCTAGCTGTTTTTCCTTCCAGCCAAGACTATATTTACCTGAAATGTTTATCTACTAACTTAGGGCATGGGTTTGTCCTTGCTATTTGCTCAAGTTAAAAAAACAAACCAAAGAACCATTCCTGTGTTTTGGTAAGTAGACTTACTAAGATGATACTTACTTTATATGTGAAATAATGGTAGTAAATAAGCATTGTGAAAATGTCTAGAAATAAACCCAAGTTTATTTACTTGAATAGGAAACACCTTTCTGAGAAGGGAAAAGTAATTTTAATTAATAAATTCAAATACAAGGCAGGAGAATTAAAATTTATGTCCTTTCTTCCTTAACCAGGTTGGTCATCTTGTAATTCTGCATTGTAGCACATAAGTTGAAAGAGTTGGTATTGCAGCCAAGTTTTGTCTAAAGTAAGAGATTGTATCTTGGGGTCAATTTAAACTTTGTGTATGGATAAATCCTTTTATTTGAGGTGTGTTGACCTTGGCTGGACAGCTAGTGTCCACCAAGCTGTTCTATTACTCCCCTACTCAGCAGGATGAGGAGAGAAAGTAAGATGAAATACTCATGTGTCAAGATAAGGACAGTTTAATAAAGCAAAAGCAAAGGCCATGCATGGAAGCAAAGGAAAATAAAATATGTATCCACTATGTCCCATCAGCAGATGATGTACATCACTTTCTGGGAAGTAGGTCTTCAGTATGTATTAGTAATTGCTCTGGAAGACAAACATAGTAATGAATTCTCCCTGCCTCCTCCTCCTTTCTCCTAGCTTTTATTGCTGAGCAGATGGTATGGAATATTCCCTTGGTCAGTTGGGGCCAGCTGTCCTGGCTGTGTCCCCTCCAAGATCTTGCCTGCAAGGTGAGAGGATAATGTTGGAGAAGCAGCTTAGGTTCTGTGGAAGTGTTGCTCAGCAGTAGCCAAAACTGGTGTGTTATAAGTTCCATGGTGTTTCTAGCTGCCAGTACAAAGCACAGCATTGTGAGGGCTGCTGTGGGGAGAATTCACCACCTCAGCCAGGCCCAGCACAGCATTACATACCTGCTTATCTTTCCTTGACATGCCAGCCTCATGCAAGGATCCTCATTAGGATCCAAATGACAAGCCTTCTTGTGCCTGTTCACAGATCTAAGCCTCTGTTACAACACAGCACCTGCTTTATTCCTTTCTTCAAACAAGATTGTTTTCCCTGTTTCACTCAAATAGTGCAGGGAAAAGTTAAATTTTAACCTTGATTTTTGTGGTTCTGTCTGCTGTAGCAGGTGCTGTGGGCACAGTAGAAACACATTTGTAGGGGTAAACAGTGGGTGCTTAGGACTTCGTGTTCACACTGTGTGTGTTTTGGAGATTGATTAGTTTGGTCATTTGGACTGAGGGACAAATCCTAGCTGACATGGGTTCAAGGTGTCTCCTTGAACTGTCTGTGCCAGTTTAGCATCACTTGCAGGGAGTCTAGGTGAGGTGCTCTGAGACCGATCCCCAGTGTGAAACAAAGCCTAGGCAGCTAGGCTGGAATGATTGGGAGAGATCACTCTTGATCTGTAGATTGTAACAAAAACAAACTATATTTTAATACTGTGAGTAAAGCTTACACTTCTAAGACAGAGGAGAAAGTTTAAAGACTTCTGGAGCTATCTTATTAACAAGTGAATAGTTAGCTGTTGCACCTCAAAATCCATTCCTTTGTCTGACTGATCAGTTGATTGTCAAAATATGCACTTTGAGTGTGCCCTTTGCTTTGGTTTTCATGTAGAGGATACATTGTTGGTTTGTATTAGTTTGTATTGGTTTGTATTGTACCTATAGTTATTCTGAGTCTGTCTTAATACTGAAAGCATTGAGCTTGAACTATGTAATTTCTTTGATCTAATCCTCTTGAGAAAGAAACCAGGAGGACATAAGGAGCATAGTTAGGTGGGAATTAATATGAATTATAAGTTTGTTTACAAGTCCAGAGAAGTTGTTTTCCTATTAGAACGGAGAGCCTTTTGTGTATGTAAGGGAAAGGGTTTAATGTGTCTGTTGTAGGCTCCTTTGGGAATACTTGCACAGTGTTTGTGGCAGTACAAGCTGTAGGTGTGAGCAAGAAGATATTTAGCCATAGACAGAATAAGTTAGTCAAAATTAAATTAGGTTTGCAGTGCCTCAGCTGCCTTTGTGCTGGAAGGTGCGGTCCCCCAGAGTTTGTGTCTGCTCCACATGATTCATGGTGCTGTTTGAAAACCCTTGCATTTCTGATATGTGTGAAGGGGGGTTTATCAGGAGATGGATTTGTCAGGAGGGGGTGAAGTGAGCATTTCTGCTTTCTCCAACACCAATATATGTACTTTTGGGGCTTAGTTAGCGGGTATTTTATGTCCCTTTAAGCAGATGTGGAAACATCTGTGGTTTTGACTTTCTACTTGTCATGGTTTTAGTCCTTGCCATTTGAAGGTGGTATTGTTGATATGATGCAATCTCTACTCCCCATTGCATTTGAAGTAAAAAGAAGCAAACAGCCCTTCAGGAAATCTCTGCCAGCTGATACAGGCAGCTGATCATGGTGTAAGAAAATAATAAAACAGAGAAGAGTAATTTGTGTGTGAAGAGGGAGGCTAGGTTGAGTCATCATCTTAATCTAATTGTAAACTTAGTTGAAGACAGATTAGTAGGACTAAATGGGAAGTAAATGGAAGCAGAAGAATTCAATCTTTCCCAGAGTTCTCTGAGAGCACATGGCCTCCCCATGGTGGCAGAAATCTGAGTTGCTCAGCAAGAAAGCTTTCAGCTTCAGTTCATAGAACTGTATGTGGCTTTGGAGACAGCTTGCAGGAAAAGACTGGGATCCGTGTTTCTAGTCTTAATGTAAACAAAGCTGACACAGGTAAACACCCCTGACATAGCTAACTGTGCTGTGGTAAAGGTGACTTTAACATTCATCAGGTAGGCCTTTGATGTTTCCATTTCTCAGTTGTTTAGCAACTTGCAACCCAGTTACTGTAACTTACTTTGCAAAGTATTTTGCTCAATTCTGTTTCCTAAAATAAAATTGTTGTGACAGCCTCCCATTTCATGAAATCGTAGGGAGACTTGTCAGGGTGGTGATTCACAATTTCTTAATATGTGGTAAGACTGTTTTACACAAATTTAAACTTTTCCTGCAGGGCAGGTCTCAGCCTTGAGTTGTTGCAGAACTAATTTTATGTGTCTGGTATAAATATGGTTTTACTTAAAAAAAGGAATGTCTGGATATGATTATACAGTGGAGAAGGCTCAATGAAAGAAGGGATGAGTTGCACAGTTAGGTTTAGGTGAACTAAAGATATATGTGGCATGCAAAGCCAGTGGCACCCCGTGGTCAGGATGTCAGTGTTAAACTGTACTGGGAGGTAGAATCATCAGCCCACATTCTCTTCAAGATGAATGATTTTGATCAACCTGTTTAGAGCTAGGATGCCAGCTGGCTGAACTTCTGTACTGATGAATTCCTGATTTTTCTTAAGTTTTTGTAATTTCATAACACTTGTGTTGGTTTGATTTTTTGGATACGGTTGCAGTTTTTATTGATTGACAGTCATACTGATTGCTGCTGGAAGGCTTTTTCTGTGATGCTAGAGAAGGGTGAAACATATAAATAGAAGTATGGTTATCAATCAAAACCATCATTTTTCAGGACTGTATGTTGTCATAGAAATAATTTAGAATAAATAGGCTACTCACAGTCCTGGGCTTGTTTTATTAAAAGCCCATTAATGCCTGTTTAACTGAGATTTGCAGTATCATGTGCATTCCTGTGCCAGCAGCTGACTCTAGGCATAATAAATACTCCTGAAAGACAGATAATTTGAATTGAGAGCTGCTTGTTCAGTTTTGTACATGACATTCATTAATTGTCACTCTGGGATCTCAAGAAAAAGAAACTATAATTATATATCAGGATCTGGACTTAAAAAAATATTTTAAGCAAATATCTGGCTTGTTTTTAACAAACAGAGTAAATTGCAAAAGCTTTTATGTCTTAAAGACTCTTGCCTTGTCTTTTCTTATATTTCTGACACAAAGTGGGTAATTACCATGATTTAATTACTCAAGATAAATGTAGTGTAGTTTCTCTATATATATGTAAATTGTATGTGTTTTGTATCTTGAGCCTACCTGGAGACTGTGAACCCAACATTATGCCTGACTTTTACTATGTGGATATTTGCCTTAGTAATATCCATTAGGTGAAAGGAAAAAAGCCAAGAAAGTAATTTAGAATGTTGACTCAAAAGCAGAATTATGCTAATGAAGCATATGGGTGTTGGTATGTTAAAAAGTACTCTCAATATTTAGTTACATGGTGAGAGAGGAGTTGTCAAAGGCCCTTGTTATCCTTCAGTGTTACTTGTTAAGTCTGAATATGCAAGTTGGGTTAAACCTGTTTTTTTCCTTTTGGAAGTGCAGTTAATCTCAAAAATTTGGCTTGGGCCATATACTTTCATTCAAGAGTAAATCTGTTTTTCCTTTCCCTCACCTTGCTCTGCTGCAATTGACCAGAAATAAGTCACAGGCATTATTTCTATTTTGTATTTGCCATTGAAGATTCTCCTGTCATTAAAATATTCCTAGTTTTTGCCTTGGCGTGACCCATGTTGATCAAACTTCTGACAGAATTAAAAAAATACAATATATATATACAATACAATGCAATATTGGTTATAGAATTAGCCATTAGAGAGGGTTTTTATGTCTGTTTACATCCTGAATATGGAAGTGTTTGAAACCATTTCCATTCTTTGTAATTTATTGTTCTGGTTGTTTTAGCTGGTGTAGAAGGCATTGAGTCGAAGTTCTGACCCTTTAGTTTGGGAATTTTTGCTCTTCAGGACAGCTAAGACCTGGGGAATGATGTGCAGTGTTCAGGTCGCTTCCACACACATTCTTTAGGAGGTAGTTTCCATGTATGAAGATGCTCCACTCCAGGTGGTTCTGATGTTGTTTGTTGTAGAATCAACAGGTGTTTAACAGAGGGAAATACTGAGAGTTCTATGTATAAACAAGCAAACAAAAAAGCCCCAAAACTTAGCAGCTTGTGAAACATGGGAACCAAACCCATATAAATGTGAACACGTAGCATTGAACTTTGATAAATACTTGGAGTGACTGACCCATTAGTGTTCCTCCCATGTACTTCACGGACATAAAGCTGAAAAAGACCTTGTTACCTGTGTTCATGCATCTGTAAAACCAAAGTGCTGGAAATGTAAGCAGGCATTGACTCAGTTTGATGAATATTTAAGGTTAAAAGAAAGACTGCTACACCTTCTGCTTAAGTTTCTGGAGAGGATGTGTGCAACTTCAGTGGGTAGAGGACTAAGTCCCCTTTCACTTCAGAGGTTCCTTGGGCTCCTGTGTCAGTGGAGGCAGCCCTGAAGGAGTGAACTGGGACTCTGTAAAAGCATGTGTCATCCTCTTCTTGGACAGAATTCAAATTTCTTCCACCATATTTCTAACAACCTCTTTTTTTACCCTCTTTTCGTGGCCTGATTCTGTTACCTCTGTGAGCTGATATGGTTGCACAAGAGTTGTGTTTATAGATTGTATTGTCACTTAACAATTGACCGTGTAAAATATGAAATTTGATTAAATGTATGGATATAATAGATATGACTGAGAGGTTTTTATACCTGTCTTTGGCCTCTTGTTACTCTGGTATGGAGCTTTGGAAGTGACTGGCTTTAAAAACGAGATGTCTGGGGGAAATGCTTTGGAAAAGCAGCGTGGCTCTGAATGCCATGCTTGTGGTTTCTGGGAAAGATGCAAATTGTAGCAAACGTTGGGTGTTAACCCATGGTCATATTAGAGTTCTGTGTGACTAACTTTTTCTTTACTTGACTAAATATGCCAAAGGTTAAAAGAAAGTTCTGCTGGAAAAAGTCTGTTAAAGAATTGCAACTATAATTTTGTAATATTATTAAGCATAGTGCAGTTAGGGAAATAACTTCCTATCTTCTCCAAAAGATCTTTGTTTCCAAAAAAGATTCTCTTCTTCGTGCTTGGGTTTTTTTAATCCCTTCTCTCTTCTTATCTTTATTATTTTGGACTTAAAATTTACTTCACGATTAAGGGAATAGCTTATTAATAGTGTTGCACTCTTCTTTACATAAGTGGCACTGCCTTCAATGCATTTTCCTACTTTATTATTCATCTTTGTGTCTCAATCTTTTGCCTAGGGTTTTATGATTAGCAGATGCTTGAGTCTGCTAAAATTTACACATATATAATTTGACTAGTCATAAAACCTGAAAACAATGTTAGCTGTGTTCATATGGTTTTTCAGGACAATACCTTCTGCAGATGACCTGTTACTTTGAGAAGTAGCAAAGTAATTGCTGTGACCTCTGTTGAACTCTATCAAAAGGCTATGCAATAACAGACTTAAATGTATGTACAGAGAATAGATTGTGCAATACTGACTTTTAAATGCAGAGCTTTTGGAAGGCAAGAAAATAGGCTGTGAATATCTCCATTTAAGAACTTAAAATATCTGTGAATGTAGGGAATGGAGGAAAAGCTAGGCAACATTATGAATGAAGCATTCTCATACAGAAAGATGAGAGCCTTCTGAAAGACTGTTTTATGCTTCCAGTATTTCTTGATGATTGAAGCAGTAAGTTGATAAATCCATCAGTGTAAGTGCCAGTTGTGACATTATATGGATAGCTCTTTTCATATTCCTGAAGTACTGTGTGCATGTGTGAAAGAGCTAAAAAAGATCTGATATTTCTCCCCCTCAAAGTGAATAGAAGATAACGCCATCCAGCTCAGTGAGAGCCAGGTTTGGTCCTGAAGAAACATATGCTGTCTTATGAAATTAGCTGGAAAGCTGAGTTGAATTGTCAGCCAAGCTGGTATAAGAAAAAAGATTTTAAAAGAATGAAAGTCTTGAATTTGGATTCCATGTGGTGAGGAAGGTGAGAACTGCTTAGTCATATATGAGAGGAAAATGGTTGGGAAGAAGTGTCTTTACAGTGTGTTTACAGGCTTAGTTAGCACAGCATTCCATGTCAGTACAGAAAAGTCATTGATCTTGAATTAATAGCTTGTGTGGTATCTTTCCTAGTTCTTTTCTCTTGATATCTTTCTCAAGTATTGGAATACATGGGAAGAAGGTGACTATGCCAATCTGAAAGCACAGGTATTATAAAGCACAAAAATTTTCAAATCCAAAAGTACAGTCAAATCCATTTCACTATGCTAACTAAGTCCAAATCTCTATTATTTAAGTGTTCAACAACACTGTGAGTATTTCTAAAGCTAAAGGTATTAAGTTCTCCTAGAAAAAGCTTGCGGAGGACCAGATGCTACTCATTTATTTAGCATCAAAACCCTGTGTTTGAAGTGAAGTCACCAAGAGCTGAAAATGAATAGGAGGTACATGGAATTGACATTGTGTGCCAAGCAGGGGATCTTCTTCCAGTAGCACCTTCCTCTCCTTTCCTCTCCTTTCTTCTGCTTCAGCTGCATCAGGCACCAAACTTTGAAGTAGCTTAATATTAAAATAAACTTTGAATTATCATTTCCTAACTGTTACTGGGCCAAACAGGAGCGATTTTATTTCACTCCCAGCTGCTCCCAGGACACTGGTACTAGAAACAAGAGATACATGGGAGATAGATAAGAACAACACTGAAAACCTTTGTTACATCGTCATCATTCGAACTATATTTAGTCTGCTGTGACAGCTCATAGACATGTTCACTGCAGTATATTGCTTTTTGGGGGAGTGTTCACTGCAGTAGGCTTGCTGCCTTCTGGTATTAGTGTAACATTTTGATGACCACATCTTGGTCGCAGACATCATGTTAAATAGATGGCCATTAGTAAAAAATACTTCAGCAACATTCACACATCTTAGTTCTGGTAGATTTCAGTTTCTCTGCCTGGGGCTGGTGCTGTGTTCAAAGGGCAGCTGGTTTTGTTGTTGCTGCTGTGTACAACCAAAGTTGTTAGTTCTTTATCCTAATAATCTTGAAATTTGAGGGGTTTTTTTGTTTGTTTGTTTTCTTTTTCCCTGGCTTGTTAGAGCTCTAATTAAATACTAGGCTAGGTGTCAGTTGTGGCTGGCTTCATCTAGCACCTACTCTGCAGTACTGAATCAAACAGTCCCTGAGATACAGATACTTTTGAGTGCTGAGTGTTTGCCCATTGCTTTCCAAACCCTTTTCTAAAGCCTTCTTTTTTACTTTGAATAAATAAATCAATTCAGAGCTCTTAATGTTACAGAAGTATCTCTTTTGAGAGTATTTGGGAATACCAAAACTGTGCAGTATCATTCAGTAAGCAAAATCTCATTATTCAGTGTGTGCATTCTTGTACACCTTGAATATTGCTAATAAGCTCGACTCCATTCTAGTACGATGCTCATTCTCCTGAGACTGCAACCTCATATGAGTGTTTAGAACATGCAGTGGTAGACTGTGTTTACTGTTTAGTGATTGTTAGGATGATCAAGAGTACTTTGCATTATGCTACTTATGAAAGCTGCTATTGCTAGATTTTTATTTTTGTTTAAATCTCTTCTTTTTCCATGCAGCTTATTAACATACGTGCTCATATGTGACGTTATTGTTGCTAATAAGATGGTTTTTTGCATGTAATGTATTAATGTTTTGACTTTGTGGAGCAATAAGGAATTAATCAACCAGTTAAAGGACAACCCCATTTGGCTTGTTTGTTAAAATGTTGCTTTTGAATTGGAGGTGATGGAATGAAACTTGAGTAAATTGAAATGAGTATTTTTCACTTTGTGCTTCTTCCTTTATTTCCAGGATCATGCTACCCAGTGATTCTAGAGGAAAAGTGCATTTAGCCATGTGTATGCTGTTTTATATCAACAGTGACACTAATAGCATTACCACAAATTCTTCCACATAAGGCTATTTAGAAGGCTTTTGACTAAATGAAATTTAGCATTCTTATTTATTGCTTTGAAAACTGCTGTAGAATTAATTTCCTGTTTACAGAGATTACACGATTCTGTATCTGCTGGTGTGTTTGAAAGATTTTATTCTTGTTCCACTTCACAATAGGAAAAAAAAGGTCAGAACAAAAAAAAGTTTGTGAGAAGTGGAGCTTTGTGTTCTGCTGTTTTCTCCAAGCAAGGCTTTCTGGCTGATAACACTGATTGGCTTGGTTCCTTCCCTGTACCGGGATGGTTTGGATTACCTCAATAGAGCTTTGAAGTTTAATATTACATTTTTCCTTCATACCTTATAAACAATCACAATTTTCTCTAAATCCTGCTGATAATGTATTATTCATTCCTTCTGCTGTTCTTCAGAAGATCTCTCTTTATAACACCTTGTTTCCTAGTTCAAGTACTTATTTTGTGTTGTGTCCTACCCCTTGAAATTATTTCTGTGTTAGTTATTCTCATCTGTTGTTTTTTCCTAAAATTACTTTTTTTTTTTTTTTTTTTACTCTGAGAAGAGTTTTAATGTTGAAAGACTTGTATACCTCTCATCCTCCTATGCAGAGCTAACAGATTAGCTGGTCTGATGATCAGGATGTGGATCTTTTATAAAAATTTTGTGTCAGACTGAGAAATAAATACATCTGCTGTTTAGGAGCTCTTTAGTTCTAACAGGAATAGATATGCAGTAGTCAAATGTTGTAAAGCCATTTATGTGTCATTTCTCTATTTGACTATTCTGTTTCTCTCTACTTTATCCCATGCTAACTGATTTAATGAGAGATCTTATTGGCATTTTTGGAAATCTCTGCATACCAAGTAGGCTAGAAGATTTTGGGAGGTTTTTTTTGCTTTGATAGTTCTGTCAGGTTTTACTACCTTTTACTGGGAAGAGAAAATTGCCAAGTTAATGCACACTGTTGCCCTCTGCCATAGGAGGAGGAAAGGGAAGATAATTGCTCACAGTTCATGCACCAGATTTTGTCATCCTTTTCACCCTTTAAAAAATTTTTGTAGCTTTTATTACATAATGGCTTTATAAGACACTGGGTGTTTCATACTTCTTCCTGCCTGTTCCCACATCTTCTAAAATAATAAATAAGTAGTAATACAATGCAGGAAAGAGGGAGTTACAACCTTGTTGTAATCTATTTCTTCTGTTCTAAAGAGTGTAGATGTCTCTGCAGGGCCAGCACAAAACTCTGCCTGTGAAGCGCTCCCCAACAGATGGTCCTTTGGGGCATCGTACAAGAATTTGTGTACAATGAGCTCAATGAACTCCCCCAGCATCTAGCAATCCAAATTGCTCCTTAGAAATTTGTTAATCATATTACTGCCATTTGACCTAGTTCCTATTTCTCTATCCCTCTTTTGACCATATGTACATTTCTTATCTTTATGATCACCTTGCTGAAAAGGCAGCATCACAGTCCAAGTAGTGTGTGCAGCAAAGAGTTTTTCTCTTTACACGTCTGGTAACTTTTTCCTGTGTCCTTCAAGTCTTATTTATTAAGAAATAGTGAATAACTGTTTGTTTTAGATTCTCCTCTTAATTGTATATTTTTCTTGAGTTCTCTTTTATCTTTTTGTTTGGGTTTTTTGAGGCATATCTAAAATTGCAGTGTGGAGGGTAAAAGCCTGCTCCAGACTTATGTGCTTAGTTCTATTTTTCTGCTGCTTTTCCTTCTCTTAATTGTTCATGTGTTCCAGTTGTCTTTTTAATTACCTTTTAGGTATTAAGCTGCTGATTTAAAAAATCATCTTCCCAGTGATTCCAGCATTTGTTATTGAGTTTAATAACTATGGTAGAGGCACAATTGTTATGTGTCATGTACGTACATTTAGGATTGTTTTTCCCAGTGTGTGTTTTCTGCATTTATTATGGTGCCATCTTTTTTCTTTCCCTTTATTGTTCTGTCAGTCCTCTGAGATTTCTTGTAACTGTTTACATTCAGGCTTTTTTTTATCCTGAATAATTCACTGACATTAGCATATATTGTCATCTGTTTAGACCTCTCTTCAAGTTACTTGCAGGATCCCACTGTTAACCTCCATCATTATGATATTTGATTTGTTCCTCGGCTCTATTTTCAGTTCGTGATTCTCGAGAGTGTCTTCTGCCATATCCCATGATAGCTCAGTTTATTTACTGAGGAGCCTTGTTTGCATTTTTTTTTTAATTCTGCACATACCAATTAGACTGAATGGTTTTTTCTTCACTTGATCATTCATTCAGATTTTAATAGCCATCCTATTAAATATTTAGCCAACAAATATAACCTCTATTTCGGGGTAATTTACAGAAACTTTACCTTAAAAAACCACTCATTCTCTCTCTAGAAAATCCTCAGCTAAAGTTTCCTAATACTGTTACATTCTCTAGGTAGCATGCAAAAATATGCAAGCAAAGGAATTAAGTAAGAGATTCATCTGCTGAATGTAAATTAGTATTCATATTACAGAAAAAAATTAAATCTTTATTTGCTTGTTTTAGTATTTCCTTTTCTAAGCTATTTTATGTACATACTTTAGAGAAACCTTGGTAAATAAATAGCTTCTGTGAGATAAGTGGCATTCATTTGTTTTTATTTGAACTTAATTATGTTACTACAAAATGTGGTGAAAAATATTGTCATCAAATAGGACAAAGCGTCTGTGCAAAGAACCTAGCAGCAAAATTTGCATCAGACATCCCCTTGGGTTTTCACAGCCTTTTTAGTGATGTTTGCTAACACTGGAGTTATTGAATCCACACAGTTGATGTTTAGTCTGCCATAATTTCAGTGAGTGCTTACAGCCGTGAGGTTCCACAGCATGTCTCACCTTTCAGTAGAGAAGGCAGTGCTGAGCCAAACTTCTGGGTAAACAGCCATGCATTAGGATTTGAATGAATAAACAGGAACTGTGTTTGTGGGAATGGTGGATGTATTACTTGATCTATGCAGCAGTAAAAGAGTTGATTGTTACCAGTGACCTTGAAAGTAAACAGAGAAATCCTCAAGTCTGCTGATGGTAAATAGCTGTTTTGCTTAGTTAAATGCCACACCAATGGTGAGGAGCTCCAGAAGTTAGTTACAGAGGCAACCTGGTACTGGCCTAATGCAGCTGTGAAATGTTTGCACTGGATTTTTAGGGACTTGAAAAATTGGAAGCACCTTCTAGGAGACATCTTAAAACTGATTCTAAATTATTCTAATAACCTGCTGTAAGTAGGATAAGTAGGTTAGAGTCTCAAGCAGGGGCGGGTCCGCCTCCATAGCCTTTACATGAGGATTGGGTCTCTGTATCCTATGTTGTGAGCACTGTGTCTGTAGGCTCTGTAGCTAATTCATGGAACAACTGAAAAGCAGCGTTGCTCTCTGGATTCACCACTGCTGTACATGCTATTATTAATACCTTTAATCTTTCAAGATTCCCTAGGCAAGAAGGGCTAGGAAAAATGTAAATCTAATTGCTCAGACATGACTCTAATACTGTTTACAGTACCTCAGGAAATATCTCCTGGCTAGATTACGAGAATTAGTTTGGAGGAGGGTGAATTCAAGGCATACATATGTTTGTTTGGTTTATTTTTTAAGATTTCATTGCCAAGAAGTGCTTCCAGGATTTCAGTTTTGGCATAACAGTGTATGAATTAGCACCTTGATTCTCCTAGGCTTTCCTTGGATTTGTATCCATTACCTTTAATATGTGGCATAAATTCAATATGAGTAATTATTTTCTGGTTTCTTCAGACTATAGTCATGGATGTAAATGTTCACTGAGCTTTTCCAGCAGATACAACAAAAGAGTGAAAAGCAAAGAGAGGAGAAGAGCCTCAATTTACACATTTTTCAGTTAGATTTTTCTTTCGTAAGATGAAGGAAGGTAAGAGTTGCAGTGTTAGTTGATGATTCATGATCTGCCAAAATAAGATTGACTAAAACAGGAGAAGAAAAAAACCCCACCTAAAAGTCATGTTTTAGCTTTTGAAATATGGAAAAGGAAGGAAATGTGAACGTTCTCAGAAAAAAAAGAATCTTACCACAAACTTGGCAGAGATTTTTGTGGAGAAATGTCCATGTTTTTCCAGATGAAAATTGAGAAAACAAGGTGGTAAATATAGATGAAAAATTTAAGTACCACATGTCAGTCTAACTAGAGCAGCCTCTGCAAACAAATTCTAGTGAGATCAGTCGATCTTTGGATGAATATCAAGATATGGATGGTTTTGATGTAAAAGTTTAATTGGATTCTGTGCATACATCTCTGATTTTTTACTTCCCTAAAGTAAACCACTGGAAGATATGAAGTATTGCTTTATGGGAGGAAGCCTGGAAAATCTTTATGCAGAGTTGAGTTACTTTAATTCAGTGTGTAGTACTTGGTGTTTATGACTTTTCATATTCAGTAAGTAACTTCTCTTCACCTACCTACCCCTGCAGGTGTGACACTTTCCATTTAGGATGAAAGTCTGTGGTCCATCTGCTGCTAGGTGTATTGAAATAATTTGTAGGAGATGTTCTTTTAGATACAATGTCCTGGAAGAGTTCACATTTGGTGGGAATGATATTAGCAGCATAAATATTGACTTCTGTGGTAGCACTCGTTAGCTGGTAATTACAGGCAAAGCAGAGATGGATCAGAACTGACATCTGTCACGTGCCCACTTAGTAGCTGGTACCAGAGACACTTCTTCAGCAGTGTTCAAAAGTAAATGTCTTTCAACTAGAGCAACAGCAACATTTCCTGAAGCAAGGGAAGTATTCTGAAAACGTGAAGCCTCTTGTATCCCTCCCTCAACAAACTAATTTTCTATTGCATTTTCAGTGGCCTTTGTAATCCACAGCTTCTTTTTTCAGAGTTTGATGCCATTCTGGAATTCCTCACCACTGGTAGGGCATGAGGGGCTGGCGAGTGGCCATGGTGCCTGGGCTGAGGGTGCCTCTGCGGATTGGGAACAAGGTCACTTGCACCCAGTGTGAACCCAGCCTGAAGCTGGAAGGTTGGTTTGACCTCGAGAAGGACCTGTCCTTCCTGTTCACTTCCATTCTTGGACCTGGTTTGGAGCTCTTTCTGATAAGGTTCACCATAAGCAAGAACCTGCTTGGTTATTTTGGTTTTGCTAATCTCCCCCAGTCTTAATCCAGGAGTTATAGATAGGGACAGGTTTTTGTGATCAAATACCACAACAACATGGGGAAAAAAATGAAAATCCCTTCAGTTGCACGGTTGTCTCTGCTTTGCCTTGCAGATTCATTTCCAAGAAACATTTTCAAGGGGTCTGGCAGTCTTGTCACTGTCTGAAATATTCATGTGGCACCTTTGCATCTTGACTAGATTCCTGTCTCTGGCATGGTGGTAAGGAGAGACAGAAGGGTGGAGGTGGGGACAGCATGCTGTCAGTGAGGTCAGACAGTAAAACATCTTCTCTGCAGTGGCTCTGCTGCTGTTGCAAGCCCTGGCCATGGGCTAACACAGTTTTGTGCTGGTTAACAGATACAGTGACTGAAGTCTAGGCTGCCGCCAGAGTGAGAAATAACCTACTTCCCCTACTTCCATCAGCTAGGAGGAGTAATCTGTTGCCTGAGGTTATCTGCACACATTTGAGCTCTGTGCTTACTTTTCAGCTTAGCTGGCTACAAGCTTGTAGTGGTTTTGGGTTTGCAGACTACACTGCCAACCCTATAACTCCAATTTGAAATAACTTATTGAGGAGGAAAGAAACTTGTGAGGTGACAGAGTTGACCACTTCTTCTCTCATGTTACTGTAGAGATGAATGATTTGCTTTGTATGAGCCCAGTTGTGAGTTGGAAACTACAAATTGTAAATTCATGATCTTGTCATAGTAAAAAAATGAAGCAGCATAAGTGTTCATTTCTGTAAGCAATCTCTGAGGGAAAAAAAAAGTTGTGAAAACTGTTGTATTGTGTTCCCACCTGTCTGTGATCATCCAAGAGAAATTGCAGGCAATTGGGAATTTGCCCTAGAGGCCACTTGAGCTGTTATCTACAACTTGGGTATCTGTTTCCTACTCTGGCTAATATATGGAAAAATTCGTCAGGGACTAAGATGCATTTTAAAGACTGCAAGCTTCAGGCCAGCTGAGGTGACACAAGATATTATTGAGGGGCTGTGCAAGGTAGTCAGGTTGCTGTTACACTCCCAGGCTCAGCAGAGGTGTGGAGGCACCAGCTTTAAAAACCTTCTCCTTTTTTTTTTACCTGCCTTTAAACATGGGATCTTTAACCCCTAGTGCAGGTGATGCTGTGTGCTCTGTCAGGGCCCACTGGGAAGCAGTATCCAGTGCACAGTTCCTTACAATATTTATGAAGTAATCTTCTGCATCTGTGGCACTGCTCTGTTGAGATCTCTGCTGGTTCTTATCGAAGTTCATTAATGTGGATTTTTGGGTTTTAAATGCAAGTCCTGCATAGTTTTGTTCTTCATTACCTGGCATGCAATAAACAGAGCTGCTGAACTTGAGTTTCCTCAACAAAACATGCTGCAAGGCTGTTGCGAGGAGGTTATGAAAATCTGTCTGACATACTCCAAGTCTCTTAAAATAAGAATCAGTTTTGCCAGATAATTTGGCATTTCCTGCCTGAGTAAGCAGAAGGACTGAGTTAAGGTTGATTGGCAGGCATGACAGGCTGGAGAGGGGAGCCAGTGTGAACACTGGAGTGCAGCATGGCCAAGTGCAAAGTCCTGCACCTAGGCTGGGACAATTGCCATCACTCCAGCTGTGTGAGCAATGGATTGAGAGCAGACCTGCAGAGAAGGACCTGTGGGGATTCTGGTGGATGAGAGGCTGAACATGTGCACATGCAGCCCAGAAGGCAAGTTGTACCTTGGTCTGCACCCACCTGGAGTATTGTGTCCAGCTCTGGGGACTCCCAGGATAAAAAGGATGTGGACCCACTGGAGTCTGTCTAGAGGAAGGCCACAAAAATGGTGAGAGGCTTGCAGCACGTCTCCTGAGGAAAGGCTGAGAGAGTTGTGGTTATTAAGCCTGTAGAAGAGCAACTTCCCAGGATACCTCTTTGTACTTTTTGATCTTCTTGTAAGATCCTTCTAAAGGGATCTTACAAGAGAGATGGGGACAGACTTTTTAATAGGACCAATTAGGACAAGGGACAAAGGTTTAAGCTGAAAGAGGGTAGTTTTAAATTAGATATTAGGAAGAAGTCCTTTACAGTGAGGGTTCTGAAGCACTGGAACAGGTTGCCCAGGGAAGTAGTGGATGCCTCATTGTTGGAAGTACTCAAAATCAAATTGGATGGGACCTTGAGCAGACTGCTTAAGGCAGCCTTAAAGATGTCCATGCCCATGGCAGAGAAAGTTCGACTAGATCATGTTTAAACAACCTTCACAACGCAAAGCATTTGGTGTTCTGTGTCTACAGGTAGTCTCTGTTGTTTTTTATTTTGGGTGGAGGGAATTTCAGACCACTGAATGGCTTATTACTATATTTTTCGAAGTTCAAGTCAAAAAAGAATGTTTAACTGAAGCACATTTGTTGTAGACATTTGATGTTATTACAAACAAGAACTATGGAAGGTTTGGAAAAAAAGAGTAGCAATGTTTATAGTCAGATTTATGTATAAACCAGTTTTGTTAAAAAATACCAGGCTCCATATGATACAGTAGAAAGGAATTTCCTTATAAGCAGATTCTGGTGCAGTTTGCTTGCTGTTGTATGTCTGACACCTCTTCCTGAGGCGAGATGAGTCTGTGAAGGAAAGGGAGCACTGACTGATACTGAATTAAAAATACCAAGTCTTCAAGGCTGATTTTCCTGGCATTTCTTTGAGTATTTCTTTTCATTTGATATGGGAAGACAGCTGTCCTTCAGTGTCCTTTGGTTTCTGGTAGCTAAACATCAAGTGTTCCATTGCGTGACTTTGGCTATTGTTCCTCAGTCCTGGAGGCACTTTGTAAACCTCAGCTGCAAAAGGGTAAGGGCATGCACGGATAGATGAAGAATTGGTCTGAGGAAAAGCAATGAAGTGTAGAGGGTATTTTGCTTATTGAATGTCAGTTCCTCAGAGGGGTTGCCATCCTTATTTAACAGGGTAATTCAGAAGTTGTCTGTTTCCTGTACATTATTAGCAGGGTCACTAGTGAATGATGGCGACACCTAAGTCTGGATTTTATGTCTGCTTCTTTAAGGAACAGAGAAAACCTTTGTTTTGTTGACCATCCAAGGGTAGCTAAGAGGTTTGCTGTATTGGCATTAAGAATTTGTGGAATGACAGGAAGAGCAGTCCCACCTAGCAGGAGGAGTATCAAGAAAGCTGTGTGCTTGATGGAAGCAGTGTTTTGAAAGAGAAGAGGTATGTGTTTTAGTTAAATTAGTGTGTGATCTGTCACCAAAGGATTGCCTGTCAGATTTAATTTGAAATGAAACTAATTGTTAGTCTGACAGCTTGATGTGCTGGGAAACGTGATAAATACATTGGTACCAAAAATCGTTTTCAGCTCTGTTATCTAACTGTTGTTTCACTTAATGAGAAAGGAAGAGCTGAAACATGCATGTTTTGAGGAACAGCTGCCTATAAGTTTTGCTTATGTAGAAATAATGCAAGATTTTGTGCTCTTTTCATCAAATGCTTTTAAAAACTGTTGTGCTCTTGTTTCATAATCTCTGCTAATTAACACAGGCATAAAAATATTGCCAGCTCTGGCAACGTTAATATGTTTATCCTGTTTTTCTTCCCTACTCAAGCATATCCGGGACAAAGAGCAATCCGAATTTGCTAAACTACTGAGATACAGAACTAAAGAATTAATTTGCATGTTTGGTCATAAGAGATTTCATGAGAATCAGTTGAACTTTAAAGAACTAATTGCAAGCTTATTTTACAGCTGGTATTAAAAGGACAGCAAGGTCACTTTCTCTGATCAAAGTGAAGACTGAAAATAACTGCCTAGCAAATCGCATAGATAAACTTGGAACCAATTGTATGAATCATCAAAGTTTTATTCTTATGACTTCAGACTGGTGTAATTAGGCATTACCTTTTGGGCAGACACAGAATGTAGTCTCTCTCAAAAATTAAAAGCAGCTTGCTGTACACTGCTGTGAGACTGGCTTTGAAATAGAAAAGGCAGTGGTTTTTCAGGAAGGTAGGATTTCAGACACAAATCTGGGCTAAGTACTGTCTTTGTAGGCAGCTGTCTTTACTGCTGCCACCAGTTTCTTTTCTTTGCTTTGTTCTAGCAGTTGTTTTGATTTTTCTGAAGAAGTCACTTAAAATTTACTGGCTCTTGCCTTGTGACAGCAGCCAAAACTGCACAACAGTACCAGGAAGATTTTTAGCAAAGCTTTCAATTTGACTCCTGAATATGTGTAAGCATTTGTTTCTTTCTTAAGGAATTTGGGGTTTTTCTCTTTTTGCAATCTGCTGGCATCTCTGGAGGGGTACTGGTTAGTGGCACCAGGGAAATGTTCTGTTTTCTGAAGTTCCTTTTTGATCCTCCAACAAGATGTAAATCAGCAAGGATCCATGCTGTGGAAATATCCAGGGACTAATATCTCCAAGTAGTAATTTATCAGAGCTAGATGATAAGGGAAAGGAATTAAAGATCCTGAGGGGATGAATATCTTTCTAGGACAAAGAAGGGAGGGTCAAGGAGTAGGAGACTCTTGGAAGAAAAGATTGCTATTGTCTGAAAAGATAAGGGAAAGGTGGTTGTCTTGAGTGTGAGAGTGACACCTGAACTATACTAGATAGGGCAGAAAACTGAGTGATAGGCTTACTGAAATTAATGAAGAGCTGTATAGAAAGAGGGAGAGGAAGGAAGAGATCAAAATAAAGATTTACTAGGAGAGCAGAAGGGATTAAACTTGAGAAACAGAAGGGAATGCAGAAAAATGTATCTGCTTCTAACACTTCTGCTCCTTCTCCTTTATGGCCAGGAACTGGACACAAGATATTAGTAGTGTCCTTACCTCATGCAGTGCTAGCCAGCAGAGAGCTCATTGCTATTATCACTTACCCTTCTGGCTTAAGCAGTTTACCTTCATCAGTGAAATGGTTAGTATGATGAAATCTGTTTTCCCACATCACTTGTTAAAGGCAAACGTGGAGATTTAGTCTTATGCAAGCTGACCATCTAATGAGCTGCACCCCTTGTGAAAGAAATCTTCAGAAAAAGAAAAGAAAAAAGGTTTCTACCTTTTCTTTACCCTGCTTCAAGAAAGATTTCAGCCTAAATAGGCTTACTAGGGTAAGCTTAAAAAAAAAGAAATCAACTTAACCTTCACTGACCTTTGTTTTGGTGTTTTCTATTAAAAGCAGTGGGGGCTGCAGAAAACCTGTCAGTTCTTTCAGACTTGAGAATTCAATAACTGTTTCAGACTTAACTTCTGTTAATTATTAGACCATCACACCAAAATGATACCAATCAGAAGCTCCATATGTGCAAGAGTTGTCTTAAAATAACAGTATGACTTTATATAAGCAAATAACCTAAGGATTGGGGTCGAATCTATTCCATCTATATATTTACTGACAGACTTTAGTTGTGTAATCAGGTCTGCAGGTTATCTTCAGAACTTGCTTTATTCCACAAAATTTATGCCATTAAGAAGCTGCTTGCCCAACTTTTTATAAAATCCACTGAATTTCCTGTGCCTTTAGTTCCTATTTATTACACTTTAAAAATCCTTTCTCACAGCTGTCTCTGAATAATTTTCTTATGGGCTTTTTGATGGTGCTTATAAGGGGTGCTTTCAGAATCAGTTTATTTTTAAAATGTTCCTCAGGTATGAGGAAGCCAAGTTTGAAGTTAAAGTGCAGAGAGTATCATTAATGGGCTGGCCAGCTTGACCCTAAGGTGCAGTCAGAATACTTAGTTTGCATATAACACTCGGTATTTTCCAGCTATAGCTCCTGTTGCCTTTATTTGCATTGGTCTTTCCTCCATTAAATTGAACATCTTAAGTTGGACACTATAAAAAAAAAGAAAAAAAGAAGAAAGTTTAATCTGTGAAAAGTTTGATTATGTGATTTTCTAAGCAGAGCTTTGGGATATTTTCTGGGAGGTGACTAGGCTCCTTTAGTTTTAGATATCTTCTTTCTTGAGCATTCCCAAGCTCTTTTGCTAGACCCTTTACAGCTGTTACAACAATTCTCATTGCTCACCAGAGGTCTGTTCTGTTTGCTGAAGAAAGATTGGATTTATGTGCGGGTAATATAAAAGAAATGAGTTGAGCACTCACTGCAATTTCTGAGTTCTGTTTATTAGTAGACAAACTGAGTAGAACCATCTAAATTCCAGTAAGTAACATCCTGTTCATACACACATTGATGCTACTTTTCTTTCAGTTTCTCAGCCCCCTTCATTTTAAACAATTTATGTATCATTACCAGAATTTCATTTTCTACTGCTTGCTTACATGCTAGATGGGAGTGTATGTTAATTGAAGATTATTTGAGATGTGTGTTAACACTAAAGGCCATGGTGAGACTGGAAATCTCTCATCCAATTGCCAAAATGGATGGGAACAGATTAAGGCAAAGAGCTGTTGATGAGATGAATAGCAAGGAAGCGATCACTTAGAACTTAATTTAGTCATTTGCACTTTTGCTAAGCTTTTGCAATTGGTCACTATTAGAAATCAATTACTAGGTGCAGAT
Source organism: Erithacus rubecula (assembly GCF_903797595.1). Classification (NCBI taxonomy): domain Eukaryota; kingdom Metazoa; phylum Chordata; class Aves; order Passeriformes; family Muscicapidae; genus Erithacus; species Erithacus rubecula. The sequence goes on from NC_136689.1 coordinate 78,079,666, forward strand.
TGCCTGGTTTAAAGTTCTAAGCTTCTTACAAACCATAGCATCTGAGGACATAGTCCAGGCTCTGGACCATGAGATAGCTCAGGTTGGAGAGGGCCTTGAGAGATTTCTAGTGTAAGCTCAAAGCAGGGATAACTAAAGCTCAAACCAGAATGAATACTCATGGCTTTATTCAGCCAGCTCTGGTAAATTTCCAGAGACAGAGGCTGCACAATCCTCCCAAGCAACCTGTTCTTTTGCTCCACTGTCCTCATGGCCAGCTTTTCCATACAGAGCCTCCCTTTCTTCAGCTTACCCCTGCTATCTCATCCTGCAGCCATGCACCATTGTTTAAAGCTTGGCTCTGTCTTCTTGGTAACAAGCTTCTTTGTAGCAAGCTGCTAAGTTTTCCCAAAGCCTTTGTTCCTGCAGGTTGAACAAACCCACTTCCCTGAGCCTTTCCTCAGAGGATAAGTGGTCCAACACCCTGAGCATCCTGATGGCCCTCCCTGAGCTTACACTACTTTACTGATGTTTTGGGGGCCCAGAACTGAAGACATTATTCCAAATGTGGTCTAGTAAGCACTCAGCAGAGCAGCACAAAATAAAACCAGCTTTATAGGCTACTAGAAAATGCTGCTGACTCATGTTCAGCTTGCTGTTCACCAGGAATACAGGACAGAAATTAGTTATATTAGTTGTAAAATTTAGTCTGATCTCTTAATCACTTATCATCTATAGCCTGTATTTTGTAACTTATTACTCTTATGTCAAGTTTCTCTCCAGTTTAGCTTTAGGTGTCTTTACCTCTATTTTCACAAATCCCAATCTTTTGTCTTTTTTGTCTGTATCTGTTCCTGCCTGGCCTGTGAAGCTCATATTTTCTGCCCTTGAATCCCCTGGGATTTTCCTTTGTAACAATGTATGGTAGAGACAACAAATAGAAGCAGTGATGGCAAAGAATAGCTGGTGTTTTATGTGCTGGTTTTTGGGATATCGCTGTCTGCCAAAATTGCAGGACAGTCTCATTTGGCTCAAGTTTTGAGAAATCTTGTACAGGTTTATCTGTATTTACTTTGCTTTAGCCACGTAGAGCAGATACCTGCAAGCCAGAAATGCCTTATCTGCAAGCACAGATGGTGTATCTCATTAGACCTCCTAATAGAGCTGAAAATCTTGATGACCTCTTGGTCTTGTGAACCTTTGTATATTTGAAATATTCAGATTTCTGTTTCATGCCTGAGGATTCCTGCACATCTTGCTTTACTTGTGTCCCATCATTGGAACAATGTGTTCTTGTTATTGGGACTGTCACCTCAACACCTCATTTTTTTGCCACACGCACAAATGCCACAGAGAATGTTCTTGACAAACAAGTGGCAGTTGAGAGTCCCTGATAAGCTGTGGCATTGCCACATGTTCTTTAAGTTGCTTTCACTCTCAGTATGGCAGAGCAGCTGATCTTCCTTGAAGATAGTTTTCAAAGACTTAGGCTACTTCCCTGTTTTCCAGAGATTCTGCACTTTATGGAGTAGATATGTCTACCAGAGGGTAGACAGCCTTGTTGCTATGGAGGAAGTCAAGGTCTGGTTGGAACTGTTTCAGTTCAGCTATCAATCACACAGGAATATTTCAAGAAGTATCAGGATGAATTTTTAATAAGCTAAGAGATAATATGTTCTGACTTACATATAGGTGTTCAAGTAAGTAATTTCATGTGAGTCCCACCTCGTGACTTCTGCTATACTTCTCTTCAAGGTCTTTATTTGCATTTATCTTCCCTTAGCTGAATTGCAAGAACCAGTTGATCCCAGAAAACAACCCTTACCTAATCAGTTTGCTGGTCTTAAGGTATCCTGGGAGAAACAGAGAGGTAATTTTGCTGGGGTTTTTTTAAATTCAAAGAATAATAATATAGAACATGTGAGATTATCATCAGTCTGCTGCAACCAAACAGCTCAGCTCTCATCTCAGAGAGCACTTCTTGCCATGGATAGGGGCTCATTCTTACCGAGACATACATTATCTTGGATGAAGCTCTCATAGTTGAAATTGTATGAAGTGAGTAAAGTAATGCTTTCAAATTGCAGCACAGGAATAGCCATCTAGATATGCATGGGATTTTTTTTTATTAGATTAATACACCTGGACATATAGACAAGTAGAAAGCCTAAGCTCTAGATATCTGTATCATTGTAAAAATGGAAACAATTTTTGTTATAAGCTTTGTGTTTTCAATAGGAAAAAATTGGCCCTGTGTCTTAGAGTAAGAGAAACTTCTTACTTGAAGTTTTGATGTCAGCCTTGTTTATGAAATATGCATTTCTTTCTGGCTGTGGAATTAATCTTAGCCAAAGCAAACTTTGATGTGAAGGGTATTAGGTATTCCTTTTAAAGGGAATGTTGCAGGTTCTTGTGTCCAAGCTTGGACAGAATGGAGCAACTCAGCCCACTAAAATAAAAGGCAGTCCCTAGGATATAATTTTATTTGTTTGCCCTTGTTTATGTGTTGCAGATGCAGAATTAATTTTGAGGTGTCACTTTTATCAGTGGTTCCCTATTCTCTGCTTTCAGAACTGAATTTTTAAAGTCGTTTTACTGTGGTAACTCTGAGAGAGACTTTGCTTCCTCTGTCATGATTCTGGTCTCCCACAAAATGGGATTAAACAGCAACCAGACAACCTTTGGACAGCTTTATTTTTGGGTAAAAAGGCTAATGGAGGAAAAAAAGCAGTTTACAAGTTAATTTTCATGGGATTTGACTAAGCTGCTGCTGAGTCACAAGTTCACCAGTCTTTTGTTAAGTTTTAGTGTCTCTTAATCCACACATTTTCTGTGAAGATGAACAGTGTTGACAGCAGTCAAGCATTTTTTTCCAGCTTATCTGTGTTCTAGAAATTTTACATGAATCTTCCATTTTCAGAAGCTCAGGATTTATCTAGACTTTGTATCAGTGGTATAGTATGTTTTTAGTGTTACGTGTGCTGCTTAATTCAGATGTTTCCACATAATTCCTGAAGTTTCCATACCTCAGAAGGCTCTCAGCTGTTAGATGATTATATTAGAATGGTTGAATTGTTTTATGCAGAAGTTGACTTCATAAATGCAGGAAAGGAGGAAATCAAATTTTACTGTGCCATAGCACTACATAAAAACTATTTGGTATATAATAACTTTTAAGACTGTATCTATACCAAAATGTAATACTGCTAAAATTTACTAATCTGCTGTATTTCCTAGAGAAATGTACATGTATATGATTAATTCTAAACCATAAAATGTAAATGTGGCTATCTTGATCACTTCATGAGTTAATAGTTGTGTAATTATCTTTGGTATTTATTTCAGAATAATCACTGCATAATCGGATGTCTATGTCTCAGTTTTAAAAGTTTTGAATGCTTTATATGGAACTATATTTGAGAGTTAAAAGATTCAGCTAAATTAAAATCTTTTGAAGAGTAAAGTGTCTTATTCATAATTTTGCCTTTTCAGTCCCACCCTTACAATAGCTTTTTTGTTTTCTTGAAGCACCTAACAGAAACTCTTGAAATAATAATTGTAACATTCCCAGTGTTTACAAATACTTCAGAAAAGGCAATCAGGAAGAGCCAGGGAACTTACAGGCTGGTCAGCCTTACCTCACTTCCTGATAGAGGAGGTAATCATGGAAACTACTGTCAGGTACTTGAAGGACATGAAAGTGATGGAAAAGTCAACATTGATTCATCAAGGGGAAGTAATACTTGATAAACCTCTGCAATGAAAATGCCAGCTTGATAGATAAGGGGAGAACCTTGAATGTTTTCTCCCTGGGCTTCAGAAAGGCTTTCAAAGCTGTCTGCTTAGAGATCTCTGTAGAGAGAATATGATGAAGTATGGGCTGGGTGAGCAGAGGGAGGTCAGCTGAAAACTGCTTGAACAGCCAGGCCCAGAGAACAGGCCCGTTGAAGGAAGTCTAATTAGAGGCCAGTAATTAGCACTATACCCCTGGGGTCAGTACTGGATCTGGTCCAGCTCTTCAACATCTTCATGAATTATCTGGGTAATGGGGCAGACCGTGCCCAAAACAAGTTTGCATATGACACAAACCTGGGAGGAAGGAATGAGGATTGTGTCCAGTACTGGGATTCTCGGTACAATAGGAAGTTGGAGCTACTGAAGAGGATCAACTCAATGAAGGGCCACAAAAATTATGAAGAAATTGGTGCACCTTTGCTGTAAAGAGAGGTTGAGAGAGCCAGGGAGAGCTTTTCAATATGTATAAATACCTGCAAGGAGAGCACAAAGAAAAGGGAGACAGTGGTTTTCAGTGGTGCCTTGTGACAGGACCAAAGACAATGGGCACAAATTGAAATACAGGAGGTTCTCTCCAGACATCATTAAAAAAAGAAAAAAAGTGTTTCTTGTGAGAGTGACTGAACACTGGCACAGATTTCCCAAAGAGAGTTTTGATCCTTGGAGATAATAGAAAGCTGCCTGGACATTGTTGTGGGCAGCCTGTTCTAGATTGCCCAGCTTGAGCAGGGGCTTGGACCAGATGATTTCCAGAGGTCACTGCCAACCTCAACCCTTCTGTGGTTCTTTTGTGGAATGCTATGTAATTACAGTTAGGTAATTTGTTTTTATTAGGTTTTTTTCAGTAGTATTTGTCTTTTAGGCTGTCTAGACTAGGCTCTCTTAGTTCTCAAATCATTGAAGGCAGTTTTGGTTTATGAACTCTGTAAATGGTTAGGAATGAGTGTTTCCAAGACTCTTAGATTGAAGAAGTGATATAACCTAAGATTGATTTTCAATTTCTATCTGAAGTGTACTGGCAGACCTCTAGTAAGAGGGATCTTAGTGGAAGCACTTTTCCTTTGTGATGCTGTCTAGGAGGAGCTACCTAAGCAGCACATACTGGAGACTGGATGACCCAGTGACCCAGGAGAGCCATCTAGCATTTTCAGAGTGTGGCCTTCTACAGTCATACCCACATCTTATAAATTATCCGATGGGACAATGTCTGATGGGACAATGTGGAACCAGCTCTCTGTTGCCTCTACAGCTTTGTTGGTCCAAAGTGACCAGAGTTCTGATCAGTAGGCTGCCAGTGTCAGATGACTGCAAAAAAATTATACATTCACAATTAATTGCTCCGTGAAGGAAGAAGCTGGTGATCTTCAGAGTGAAACAGTTGCCATGGGTATTTGAACCTCCAGAGAGACAGCCTGTCCTGAGCAATGACCCAGCACATGACTGCAGTGATGGGACTGTATCTGTGGCTTGGCATCTGTTCATGGGCACTGCTAACTGAGCCTAAGCTGAAGCCAGATGAACCACTAGGGAAGATGCTGAAGTGCAGGTCCAGGAACAAGGTCACATTAGCAATGATGTTTGAGTTGTCCTCTGCTTGTATGCCTGTTGTGTGCTTAAAAGGATTATGATCTTGTGAGCTGCCAAGTTCACATTTTGCACAATACTATATTTCCTTGTCATTACAACCACATTGTTCATAGTAAAAAAGCACATGTGAGGTGGTGAACAGCCAGCTCTTTTACACTGTCCTGTTCATTTGTGTTCAAATTCTTTTCATATTTTCCCTGAGGATTATATCAGATATTTTCCTTCTGTCGTGGTTCTGTGATAGTGGTTCTACAGGCTCAGTCACACATTCTTCAAAATTCAGAAGTGATTTCTCAAGTGCAAGTACCCTACTTAGTACTCTTCATTCAATCTTCAGAGTACAGGTGTTCCTGTTTAAATCAGTCACATTTTTGAAGGCCTAAGCCCTTTGAAAAATGCAGCACATTATGATAATGAAAGTAGCCAGAGTTCAAGTTTACGAACTGCATTTGAAACTTTTGCATGATGTGCACAATAGCTGAGACGCTAAATAAGTTTCCTTAGATTTTTCCAAGGAAATAAACATCACCAAATCACACCTGCCCATTGATATGTTAATATTTTTATTTGATCTAAAACCTGATCTACCTGAAATAATTGTATGCCTTCCCGAATTTCTAAATATGCATTTGCATTGAAAATCTGCTACTGAACTCACACCTGTCAGTCTGGTTTAAGTTTTTAATTAATTTGTTCCTTAAGATTACCATACCTAAAAGAAATGGAAACAGCTGATGAAATTACTTCATGTGCCAAAAGTGACAGTGAGATAATATTTGGTGAAATAAAAAATTAAACTTTCTGAGCATTGAGTGGTTTATGAGAAAGTTATGAGGGGCTGCTTGCCAGTCTGTGAGACCTAGAGAAAGAAAGGAATTACTTCAGGCTGGACTTCTGTAATAGTGAATTGGCTTAGCTTGTGTTTTCTGGAGTGTTTCCATTCAGTGTTAGCACCCTACTGTTACTTGAAGCTCTGCAAAGCAAATGCAGGCTAAAATCAGCATGCCTTTGCCACTTCCAAGGGTGATCACAGCTCTCCCTTTGACACAATGCTAGGTAGCTGCTTTCTGTCACACAGTGTGGTTTGTGTGATGCCAGCACAGGCAGATACAGAGAGTGGGAAATTCTCCATGCATTTTTCTTCTGCTGTGGAGAGTTGTGGCCTTCCTTTCAAATGCTGAAGTAATATTTTTTTTTTAATCCATAAAAGATCGAGGATCTCCAGTGGTCTGTATGTAAACTAGGCTTCAGGAAATAGCAGAGGTACCAAAATTAACCCGTAAATGTCTGCTTGTTCATTACTGTTGATAGCTTATTGGTGATTTTCATATGAATTGCAAATCTGACTTTTGATGATCTCTCAGAAGAATGGCAGTGTTCCTCATCTTGCACAGTCTACAAAACACTTGGATCGTTTCTCCATGTCACAACAATAGAACTGGGGGAGAGGGGAGAATTGCATGCATGTGATTATGCTTAGCCCACCCACTGAGAAAAGGAGAAGAAAGACTATTTGTGCACCAGTGCTGTGTCCCTTGGTATAACAAGGTCATGGCCAAGCCCTTTGTCAGCAGGGGTTGGGAAGTCCATGGCAACATGCCTACATCGAAGCACTTCCTAGGCAGATCAGTGGCATCCTTGCATTGTCTTTTTATGGCTTTCTCTAGCCTTACTGTTGTCTGCAAAACAAGATAGCTTGTGCTTGACATGGAGCATATCCCTGGACGTCTCTCCTGCCCTGTTATCTGGGCCTGTAGTAGGAGCTTACACTTCCACTGTGTTTTAGGAAATTTTTCCTCATGCGTATTCAGCAGTGCTGCTGAAGGAGAGGATGTTCTTTTTTCCTTCCTTTTTTTTCTTCCCCTTTCCCTCTCCTTGTAGTTTTTTTTCCTATTGTACTTCTGCCTAGTACACACAAAACTCTTGAGCCTAAGAGGAATGGCCCCTCCCCTTTTTACTTCTATTCTCGGATCAAATAGTATGATTGCACCGTGCTTTTTCTAAACTCTGGATTGTGCTACTGTCCTCTCTGTGTTTCATCAGAAAGTGTGGCTGTTTTCTGCAGCAGAGCTTCACAACAAAGCTTGCTATTTTACCTTAAAGCTCCTGCACACTTTACATTCTACTTCTTTTGATGTGCTGCAATTATGAATGAGGATTGTGCTGTAAAATTCATGGACATTTCTTTACAACTGAAAGTAGCTAGAAGAGATCCCTCTGATAGGCAAAAATGAAATTAAACTTCAGTTTGCAGCTGGCCATTATGTAGCAGCAATAGCATTCCTGTCATCTGGGTGCCTAGAGTATGTCTCTATGGGCTTCTTCTGTATGAAGATTTTAAATAAATATGACAGGAGCCCAATACCCTTCTGTCAATTTTAATGTCCTAGCAGCAAGTACTCAGAGCAAGAATACACAAGAGAATCCGTCTCCTCTCTTGACAGTGCAGGTTAATAATAGGAATGCCATGTTGGTTAATACAAAATTTTTCCATAAATATGGAGGATGAAAATTAGAAAATTATTTGGCCTTTTGATAAATTAAGGACATTCACTTTACACATGCTCTTTTGGGGGGTTTTTTTGGTCACAGAACGAATGAATGGGTAGACATTTGTCATGAAAGGAGTGCGCAAACTTGTTTGTTAGTCAAAAAATTGATATGTATCAGTTTATAAAATGTGATCTCTGGAAATAATGTAAAAGGAGGATTATAGTGAATACAAGTACAAGCAGTAAATATCTCAGACATCCTTTTGGTTTCTTGTGTTCTTATTTTGAGGTTTGTTGTGTTCTTATTTGTAGCTTTTTGAGCTCACAGCTACCTGGTTGTTACCAAAAACCTGTAGTAATGCATGTGTTTGGGTTTTTTTCAGCCCCTGTCAGAGAATAGATTTTCATTGAGCCATAGCTTTTTGTGTCTGAGCAGGCTCAAATGCAGTCTGGCCTCACAACTTATTTGCACCTGCTCTGGGTAGGTGCTCTGGGAATCACACGGAGACTGAGAGGTGACAACAGACAGACACCCAAAATGCATTGTTGTTATTTCTAGCATTATTGCATTCTGCTGACCTTTGCTGTTCTGTGTTTTGCACCTCTCTTCTGAAAAAAATATTCAAATAATACCTCTACTTTTTAAAATCATGTGAATTCAGAAGAGTTCAGCTGAATCAGGCAGTGCATCATCTTACACTCCAGCCTGCAGCAAAATTTGGTAGCTACAAGTTCCAAATTCCTGATGTATTTACATGTGATTATGATTCAAGTTACAGAGATGCTTTCTCAGGAAAGCACTGACTTTTGAAATATGCTATCCAAAGTCATCACATCATAGAAAATAAACAGCTTGGTAGTTAACTTGCCACTGTTGGACAGTTAATGTGTTGCTTTTAAAAACAAATACAAAAACTACTGGTCTGGGATCAAGTCCTTGGGGGCTAAAAGGATGTTAGAGAAGGAGAGGATTATTACATCCCTTATACCCTCTGCCAAAAAAAGTACCATTGAAAAATTTCCTCTGGTTCTTGCTCCTGCAGATCTTGAGCTCCCTCTAACCACTTGCTTTTGTAATGGAAACTCAACAGGGATGCGTGTTTAGTCACCCTAGGACAACGTGTTTTCTACTGAACTCCTAAAATAGTCAGCATTCCACACTTTTAGCTCTGTGTCCCAACATATTGAGGAGTCTTAATGGTGGGAGGGGAAATAAGGAAATGTAGTGGAACCAAGAGGTAAATAATAGAAAATACTTTGTAGTAGAAATTGCTCCTATTTGCAAAATGTTTCTTCCAAATGGGAAAATTTGAAAAGAATAAGCTGTGAGTCATATCACATTATGAAAAGTTATGAAAAGTAGTGATTAAAATTTGGTTGTGTGTGTGATAGATGGTGCGGTTATTGTGACAATTGCTATTTTCACATTTTAATTATTTGAAAATCTGATTGTGGTGGTGTGTTTTCATTAATCTTCACACTGATGTACTGGGACTCTATTGAACTACATAAAAGTAAAAATTACCTGAATCATGAGAGATCTCTACATTTGCATGTTAATAGGCTTTTACAAAGCATGTCCTGCTTCATTACTAAATAAAAAGCCATTAATCAAAATGTTTCTGTGTCCAAATATACACAAGATGACAGAAACAGGTTTTTGAAGTATATAGAGGAATGGTATTGTTATTTTTGCTAATCTAACTTAAGATGATACTTAGATAAGTACACTTTTCAAAGCTGAGTAGGGTAATGATTTCTTAAGCTCCTATTATTATATTGTCACTTGTTATAATATCCAGAGTGGCCAGAGGTTCTGCCACCAGGCAGTTGTTTTGGAAAAACTGTTCTCTTGCTGAGGATGCCTTTCAGCTAGAAGAACAGAAATGTAGCTTTAGACAGTGCTGTAGCCAGAGCTGTCCCACTAGGTAGTGGATAAAGAAAAATTACTTATTACTTATTAGTGCTTATTAGTGTAGTTATTAGTGCATCTTTTCTCTTTTCTGCTGTGCTGTGTATGGAAATGACCAGTATAAAATACTAGTACAAACTCACAGCATTAAGTGCCACTAGTACTGCTGCAGCTTAATAAATGCAAACTCAGCTGAGACTGTGCATGTATGTTTTATTTTCATTCCTCAGAGAGGCTGATCTGTTTATCCCATAGAAGCAAAATGAAGAAGCAAAGCTACATGAGCATCACAAACAGAAGAAATATAGTCTAACCCTGCTCTGTATGATAGAAGGTGGTGCTGCCAGGTAATGCTGTCAACTGCCATCCTACACTTGTTATGGTGCTTCTTTAAGGAAATGAACTGCTTTTGCTGTTATTAAAGCAATTAAAAGCCATTCAAACAAATAGAACATCAGGAAATGGCAGATCTAAGAGATTGAACTAGAAAAGTAGCAGTCATTCTTGTTTGATTAACAGAAAAATCACTAGTGGTATTGACATTCAGGAGTTTGTAGTTGCTTTAAGGTTTCTACATCCCATTGAAATGAATGGGTGCTACTTTAATACTATCTTCAGATTTAACAGCACATTGATCTGTTACCCATTTGAATTGTCATGGCTTCTATTATCACTTTACAAAGCTAGACATTTATTTCACACAGAGTGAAAGCTTAGTGTCTAAGAACTCCTCTTGACATCCTTCAGATTACAATGCTTTGAATCCCATTGCTATTGATTTCCTCAAGGTTATTTTCTGTGTATTTTCATGGCACCAAGTCCCTGTCCCACTGACAGCAGAAGTTTTGGAGATGATTGTAGTAATATCTGATACTGACCTTCCAGATTAAACCCTTAATATTAATATAGAAGAAACAGCCTGTTCTGATAGTGTTCAGGTGACTGGATGTTCCTAGATGGAAAATGACGCTGCCTTTCCAGCTGCCACCTCTCAGCACAGGTGTAGTAGTGGTAGTAGAGGAATCAAGGGGTTGCTTCCTCTCAGGTCAATGGAGGTCAGCTTCTCTGTGGAGAAATTATATTTCACCAAGTTCATTTAAACAAGGATGCATCCATGCCTGAATCCCTTTGAGACAACTTTGTTCCTTGTCTTGTGTCGCAGTAAAATCCTATCTGGGCTAAGTGTATTAGGGACTAGGGGGTTTCTTGCTATTAAAAGTAAGCTGTTAAGTTAAAAACATTTCTTAATTCCATCTTCTGTTGCTCCTATGTGAGCTCTGAATATATAATTGCATACTTAAAGAATATTTTTTGTGTCTGGATGACATGATTTATGGCTCCACTTGCCACTGGAGAATAGGGAAAACTGTGTCGATAACTTCAACAGAGTTTGAACCTAAAGCAAGTTTTTGGCCAAGAACAGTCAGTTTATGCAGTCTTCTGGGATCTGATACTACCAGAGTATCTTCATGACCTTCCAGAAACATCCCTCATCATGTTCAGAGCTTCCCCAGGAGGGACCCATTGAAATGGTCAAGTACAATGGTCCCTTGTGCTGTGGGCAGAGACATTTGCTTTGGAAGGCTTCACATAACAGTAGGGTGTGACTGTAGAATGGAAACCTTTCAGAATGCACAGTGTAAAATTGGGTTGAGAATGCTCCTCACAACAGTTGCATGGCTGTGGAAGGTGTTGTAGTATTTATGCATGTACAGATGCCTGCGTATTTTGACTTCATGTCTAGAGTGGTTTTGGGGATAATAAAAAATGATACTGCAATTGCTCAAAGCAGTAGGAGAGTGAAAGGTGCACATCTAATGATTAATACTGTGAAACATTGGAAAGCAAGATTCAGGTTATGAACTCTTAACAGGAAAGGTTGAGGATTTTTGGGCAGCTGCTGTGTCACTCTGAGACAAACACAGCTTCACTTGGGCAGAAATGGTAAGATTTTCACCTTCTCAGCTTCTACCTTCTTGTTTTTCTCATTGCACTGACATCCTGTATTCCTAGCACAGCATCAAGCTGTTCTTCCAGTTGCATTCCATCCTTCATCTGCTGAGAGATGGAGGAATTACAACAGTCCCACACCTAGCTCCTGTGTCTCTGTGAGATGCAGTGCAGGCCTATGGTCATGATATTTCAGCATGGAAGTGCATTACTGTCATGGGAACATGCATAGATAGGGATGCATTTCAGCACCTGATAAACACATGGAAGTTTTGGTCTTCTTTCCCTTTTGAGCCACTGTCGTTCATAATTTTGCAAATGCTTCAAGTCTACCATATTTCGTTCCTTATTTTAGAGTTTCCTTTGCATTGCATTGCCATTTAAGCACTACTTACTTTATGTCAGTCTTCATACCTCTCTTTTTTCCACAGTGAAGTAGTTACAGATTAGTAATTGGGCTAATGCTGCAGTTGCTGTAAGTGAAAAGTTGGTCATTGGTGTTCACTAGCAGCTAATGGAGAGAGTGCACTAACAGGGTGGAACCTTTATAAATCAACCAGCAGCTGGAGAATTGCAGACTATTTCTAAATCCTCTGAGTCTATGGAAAAGGTGAAATACTTAAATCTTCATTTTATGATCAGAAGGCAGCATGAAAGAGAAATTTATTCTCTGATAGCAATATCATGTACAACAATATAGATAAGAGATGGTGGATCTCTTTCTTAAATGATTTCCTTTTGTGGGTTATACACAAGCTAAAACCAAAGATGAATGAGAGGCTGGTGAGATTAATCAGGCCATATGCTGCAGTGCCTTAATAGTGAATATAAGAATAATGAATGTCAATCAGTTGCTATTAAATGTAATGGCCAGTCATTTACCACCTCATTAAAAGATCAGGACACCCGATTTGCTTGTATGTGAATAGCAAAACAAATAGTAATTAGAATTTTCTGATAATGCTTTGTGTTCTCTGGGGGTGTATCAGGGCACAGCCTAAGACACACAGACAAGAAAATTGTATCCCAAAGTAATGTCTGTGAGGTATGCATAAGAATTTTGCATTTATTTGTGTATATACTGTGTTTCGTCAAGATTTTTCATCAAGGGGAAGTAGTGCTTTTTACTTGTTTTAGTATTTGCTGCAGCACCTGCATGTTTTTGAGGTTGTTCCCTATTTCATCTACAGCAGACTCTGAGGTTCAACAGTGCCATCCTGTGGATGATCCTTAGATCTGAAAGCTCTGGCAGATAAATGACCTCAACACAATAAATTATCATAGAATATCAGATACTGTACGTCCCCATGCAATCAGCAAAAACATTTCCCTCTGGTAGTCAGTCAGACTAATTATTATTTTTCTTTCCAGAAAACTAATAACCTAAATGTATTATAACCAATGGGAAATTATTTCAAGTAAGCTGATGAGCAGGGTGCTTGTTAGTTTTATTCTGTTGCTGAGAATTGTGATTTTAATCATCTCAGTGTGGTTTTAATCATCTTGGAATTTGTTTTTGCAGACAATGCCAAAATCAAAGGCAACTCTGTAAATTCAAATAAGCACCCCTGTAATGACATATCTGGGCGTCTTTAGAGAAGCATTAGATGCAAACTAAAACTAGTTAGCATCCATGTTTAATAACCAGAAAATATAAATTCTCAAAGAGCCTTGAAGATTAAACAGGATGATATGAACAACTGGGCATGATACTTTCAATTGCAGAAATAGAATGGCAGGATTAAAGTATGAAGACTTGTTGTCTGAAAAGGAAATTCTGCTCAGAATACTTGGGGAACCTTCTGTTCATGGAGTGAGTATCATGCCAGGAAAACAAACCACAAAACTTGTTCTCATTAGGGAGCAGTTGGGGGATCAGTGGGTAACTGCAGATCGTAGTATTTCATACATGGTTTTCATTTTGCCTGCCTAAGCTAATTGTGAGGAAACTGAGTGGTGTTTATTTGGAAATGAGCAGGAAAATAAAGGGCAAGCTGATCAGTGGAAGGTTCTGCTCACTTTTCAAATCCCTGCTGTTTTGGGTGCTAGAGAGGCAAGGGTATGGTGTCTGTGTGCTGCCTTTCCTGAAGGGTCAGACAGCGGGGTGCAGCTCCAGGTTCTGTGCTGTAATCTCTTTGGTTTGCAGGAATTTTTCCTTTGCTTTATCCATGGCTGTCCCAGAAATTGCTCCTTTGCTTTCCACAGCTATAGGCCATCTGTGAGTCACAGTACATGCCACTGGATGGTTTGATTAAAACAAGGAAACACCAAGTCACAAACTCCAGTGTTATTCTTGGATAGTTAAAAATGATGATGTAATCAGTGGTTCCAAAGTCTTTGAAAAACACGTATTTATAGATTCCATATATCTGTTTGCCAGGCGTGCTTAAAAGTGCAGAAGGTAATTACCAGTGATAAGACAAACCATTAATTCCTGCAAACATGAAAAGATTAATATGAATAATTCCCATTCTTTAATCATAAATAAGAATCATTCCAACTAGAAGATTAGTTTAACACAGTTTTAATGATTTAACTTTCATCTTAACATATTTTGACAAAAAAAATCATCCAGTCTAACAAGTCTTGCATCTATTAGTTTTGTCCTTTTTTAAGTAGGCTAACCTATTCTGAATGTTGGCGTAGTAGAAATTTTGAGATTAATGCCTTATTTTCAGGAGGTTCTAAATTTAATTCTATTTTAAAGGTATTTGCTAGTAATAATTTTACATGTAGTCTTCTGCAAGTATCACTTTCTACTTAAACTGTAAAGAAGGTAAATGAGAGCAATATTACCTACTCCTTAGTATATTGTGTGCTAATAGTTCTTAGCTCTCTCCTTATGTGGGTTCTTTGTGCTCTCTCAGCTATTTTTTCCATCTATATTTTTTTGCTCTAGTTTTTCACTTATGGTGTTCCTGACCCAAATAGCATATTTTAATTGAGGTATACTGTGGGGTACTATTTTTACTATTGCATTTTCTAGTTCCCTCTTTGTCTTGGTATGTTATTTTGATTTTTCTGATCACCAGTGTAAATGGGTGTCTGGTTACAGTGAGACCCTTTTCCCATTTTATGAGCTTCTATGTTCGTGTGGACAGCAACAATGCTTATGTATGGGGATGTTTCCTGGTTTTTTTCAACTGGAATGGAGGACTGGAGCAGTGCTCACAGTCTTTCCTTCAGACTGGATTTGCTGTTCAAATTGCTGCTGGAAGCCAGCATTAGATCCAATCCATCCCATCAGGTAGGGGATGCAGCAGGCAATTTGGTGCTCCAAACACCATAGTGGCTGCAGGTGTTCATCCCCCCATGGCAATGCTTTGTTCTGCATTTGGGACCACTCTGAATCAGCTGTGAATTTGTGTCATCTCTGTGTGCACACATGCACAGTCTCTGCACATAATAAATACTCATCTGCCCTGTGTATGTTCTGTGGCCTCTAGGAGATCTCATAGTAACTCCTGTGTTACTGTGTTTGTCTTTACAGTATTTCTGTCATACTTCAGTTCTATCAATTCCTCTAAGTTGAAGGCATAAGATTTGGTATTATTAATGCCTTGTTTCATCTAGTTAATGATCTTTTCAAGTTATTTCATCTTCTTTGTGATTTACCTTCCATGTCAGATAAAAATCTTATTTAAGCTAAGTATTATGAAATAATAGAAATCTTTATTCTATTTGAACAGTCAGGATAAATGAATCCAGTAGAGAATCTGATGTTAAACAGGTGCAGCATTGCACATGTAAAATCAGGGTAAGTTCTCTGAATGCTTAATCTTAACAGATGTGTTCTTTTTCTCCATATGTTATAAAAAAATAAGGATTTGCTCTGAAAGTATTGACACAAACACTAACTAGTTTTGGCAAACACAAGACTGTGTTCCTTACATAGTATCAGCTGTGGCTATTAATTAACTTTAAATAAATGTGTGCATTAAATAGCTGCAAAGCACATATATGCATAAACGAAATCAGTTTTTCTCAAAAAATATTTTTTTTTGTTTTCTTGTTTACTGATGCCTAGACTAAGGAATGCTGCATCTTCAAAACAACATCTGTCAAACCGATTTTCATCAGATTAAGTATATCCTCAGAACAACCATCACAGCTTACAAAATACTGGAAATGTAGGTTGTGCTTTGCATAAAACACCAATAGAATTTAAAGCACTTAAAAGTGTTTTACAGATGTAGCAATGATAGCCTGTGCCTGTTCTCCATTTTTGTTTCTATTTTCAGGAGGTTCTTGGGAAAGATAATGAGTGATGTTGCAACACTGCAATCCCAGTAGATGTCTCAGAGTGCAATTACAGAGTTATGGTCCTGGCAGCTAATCTGGGTGCACAAAAGCCCACAGTTTGGGAGTCTGGCAGTAGAGATTGAATTTATTATGACAAAGTTCATCTGTGGAAAGATTTTTCTCATTAGGAATGAAATTAAAGCATGAATCACTCACTGATTATCCAGGCCTTTCTCTGATCTGTTGAATTCTTCATTAGTATAGATGTGTGATTATTTATGCTCTGGCCTGGTTCTGGTTCTATAGATCATCAAAGATAATGAATAACATTAATTCTTAAAAGATTTCTTCTGAAACAATGTAATCTGGTAAAAATGTAAGGAAAGCCAGTGTCTTGACATAGGACATAAATACCGTCCCACTCAATCATTCTCATTTCTGGCCAGCTTTCTGTCTGCTTCCCTGCTACAGGATAATTAATACATGGGAATGAGCTTCCTACTGGGTTGGTGTTTCATCCATGGGAGTAAAGCATTCTGCCTTTGTAAGGAGTTAGAGGTGAAGCCTCATTACCGTGTGCACCTGCAGCTGATTATGGAAACTTGGGGCAGCCAGAAAACAAATGCCAGGATTTCTGCAAGGTCTTTGTGGATGGAGGGTAGAGGCACTTGAGCTGCAAACTATGTCAGCATTCCTGTTAGTTCTTCTATTTAAAAGCTGGAAATCTGGTATGAAGCAGGAAGAGTCCAATCAGAAACCCATGGAGATGACAAACCAGGGGGAAAGTCACGGAGAAAACTGTCCAGCTGCATCTGGGAGTAGATACCTTTTGCAACTCTGATTTCCAGTTAAGTTGTTCCCTGTGTGTCAGCATTATCCTAGAATGTGCCACATGAACCCCAAGTGAGGTGTTTTGGTGCCTACCACACACCTGTGGGAGAGCCCTAATCAGTGTCCTGTTTCCAAGGGAGTGTAACTAGGCAGTCACAGAGCCCATTGCATCCAAACAAGCTGAGTATGTTCTGTCCTGAGAGCATTCAACATAAATGCTTTGTGTCTGAAAAATGCAGTTTTTACTAGGAAAATGGTACTGCTGACTTTGGTTTTCCTTATAAATATGTGCTAGCTGTTTCTGAAGTTCTACCTGAAGCATAAACCTCAGACTGGATTTTAGCTTACCTGAAAATGGCAGTGATCTTTAGAGGATCTTCAGCCTTATTCCTGAGACAAAAAGAACATACCATTAAATCAAAATAAGTACGGACATCTGCCAAAAATTCTAACTCTATCCAGCTCTATCATGTATTTAACATGAGACTTAACACTTGCAAGTTCAGGTCCTTTGAATATTAATAGCATGACATTTCAACAGAAGACCAGGGTTTCTGAGAAGATTTTTGCAATTTGCAGTGGTAAAAGATGTGTTTGGAATGACATTATGCAAGAGATTCCTTCTGGTTGTAATTTTTGGCCAAAGCCATGGAGCATTGCACTTGTTTTTAAAACAAGAGTTATGAACCACACAGCAGGTAATACAGTGTGATAGCTGGTGAACAGCTCGTGGCACATTCAGCAAATACAGGCTCTGTTGGGGAAATGTTGATTTGAATTTCATGCATCATCCAAGCATAATGAACATTGAAAGGTCATGTTAAGAATATTCTAAAAATCCATTTGATTTGACTTTTTCACTATCCAGTATTGTTAATAATATAATGTCAAGCAAAAAACAGTTTCTCTGAGTGTGACTAAAGCCGGATTCCATGTATAGTTGAAGAATAAATTGCCATACTCTTTTTTTTTTTCCATTTACTGTTCATTTCCTTTATAATGTCATGGCATAAGTGTGTGAAACGTACCCTGAGCCACTGCAGTACATCTGTATTTTCTCAGTCAGAGTTATTTCTTTGAGTTTGTTACTCAGCATCCAGTCTCATGCAGACTGTAACCTACTAATTGGCTGAGTACAATTAGAATGAGATGGAAGTGTTTTGCTATTGATCTTTGCTTGCTGTTAGTTTGTACTGACAGCAAATTGAACTGAAAAGGTCTAATACAGGTATCAAAATGTTATTTCTCATTGCAGGAACTATCACTGTTATTCTTCCATGGAAGTATTTTAGAGCAGAACTCTCTTCCTTTCTCCTTTTTTTTCCAATCTTGTCTTTCTCTTTCTCACTTCAAAAAATTCTAGGAGGGATGCTGAGCCTTGTTAAGTAACCAGGCTGCTCAGAGACTGAGTAGCAATACCTTCAACAGGGCTCAGGCAATATTTATGACTTCATTATATCAAGTGTAATACTGTGCTGCTTGTTATCTTAACTTTACACAACATCATGCTAATAAATTTTTACAAGCTGTGTAGTTGTAAAGAGCATCATAGTAATCACTATCATTCCTCTAATAATGCATTTGATTTGTGTGTGCTTTGTGGTGTTCCAGCCTCACGAGCTGTAACCTCTCAGGGTGGAGCCCTTCCTGTGGCCCAGGTTAATGAACCACCTGCTCTGTGTCCTCAGTTACAGATATTTGCAGGGGGAGGGCCCCTTCACCTCCCCACTCTGCTTCCCTTTGCAGTGCCTCAGGTTACATGGTTTTCTTGCAGGAGAATTACCTCTCCTTGGAGATTTTCTGGAGCTGCAGGTCTCAACCCTTCTGCCGACTCCATGCAGATGTGTGGTTTTACTTGCCACAGAGGCACTGAGATTGCTGTAATTCAGACACTGGCAATGCCAGCAGGGCAGGCAGTTGGACGTGGCTGTGTGTGGCCCCCAAGTAGAGGTGGTCACTTCAGGAGATCAGTGCCCAGGGAAAATGGATGGCTCGTGCTGACCAGGCTTCAGAGATCTCCGGCTGTGGAGAGTCCACTCCTGTTGGTGTGGATGGAGAGTCTGCAGATGAGAAACCAGGAAATGCTTTGATTTATGCTTTTTAATATTTGTTTGATTGCAGATACATTTCTTTTTCTTATCGTAGAGTAGACTACCTGATGGAAAATCTGTGATTTAAAGTACAGAGTGTTGCTCTTTCTGAGACTCAGAATCCTCATTCATTCGATCGACAGAAATTTATTTTATTCTCTAACACAGCAGTGACTTTAGTCCAGATGCAGTTTTCATTGTGCAATACAAATACACTAAGCCTAAAGTACTGCTGGCAGTTTATGTATAAAATTTGAGGATTAAGAAACCAATGCAAACAAAGACTCAGCTTTAAGAAGCAGTATTGTTGGACTGGCCTCTTACTGCTGTCACAATCAGTGTGAAGTAATAGCAGCCAAAACCTACATGTCTGGTTTTGGCTGCAGTAAGTACTACTAAGACAGTACTCATTTGAAGAGGGAATTTATCTTGTCTGTTTGAAGCATTAATCAGTTTCCAAAAATGCCATCTTTTTTTTGCATTGTGTATGTGATCTCCTTTTCATTTTTACCTTCTAAATAACTGGTGAAAATAATCCCTCTTATTTTTTTCAGCCCACCGAAGCCAGCAGTGTTCATCTCCGGTGTCATTGCTAGGGTAAGATTATCAGTAAATTTCTCTCAGTTGTAGCAAAATTACTGTAAGCTTTTCAGAATTACCACCAATCAGAGCAAAATTAATCTCTTTCATCCCCTTTCTCTTTTGTGAGAAGAGGCTTTGTGTTTTCTCTATTCATGTAGGAAGCCCTTTGAGCATTCTTTCTGGGTTTGTGTGAAATTGAAATTATTCATTAAAATTATTTCCACCGTTTTTCTTTGAATTTTAGCACTTAAAGTTTATTGGATCATCTTTTTATATCTAAGCTAGATATTACTGCATTCATTTCCTTTGGAAGCAGCTGCATATTAAACAGCTGCTGTAGCTTCATCTGTGATGAGGAGCTCCTGCCTGTAAGGATACATGCTTGAAGATAGTGTGTGTCAGCTGCCATATGTGCCTTGAGGTACTTTATTATGGGATACTGTGTGTAACTGGAAGAAGTGAAGCTTGCATAAGAAAAATTTTGAAGTTGCCTAAAAGAATAAAAATATAGAATGTGTACAGGGGTAACTGCAATACTGTTCTCCATCTGATTTTCAACTGGAAAGTACACTTTGAAGATTCCTTAAACTTTTCCTTCTGTGTTCTTCAAACAGGGTGATAAGGACTTCCCTCCAGCTGCGGCTCAGGTGGCGCATCAGAAGCCACATCCTTCTGTGGAGAAGCTTCCTCACCCACAGCACGTCAAGCAGCAGATCCACCAGCCTCGCAAATGAGCTCCTCTCAGGATGTCTGCTGAGCTGCTCTCTGAGAATAAGTTTTCAAGAGAAGACAAAAACCCTTTAGCATTCACCCTGTCAAATCTGTAAAATTGACATCTAAAATAATATGCTGTTTCTTTTACTTTAATTCTCAAGGGTTAATAAGAATGAAGACATTGTTCAGTTTTTATCCCAGATGGAAAATTTGGTATTGAGTATTTGCTGATCAGGGGTGCTTTTTTATAAGGTTTTCTTATTGCCAGAATAAAAGCTTTAGAACGAATAATATGATTAATGAGCTTTGTAATTTTAGTTGTGGACTCAAAATAGCAGATAGTTGATGTAGTTTTTATAAGCCAGTAAGGAAGAACATTCATTTTGTACTGGCACCTTCACTGTCTGGAGGGAGTTTTTTGGGTGTGTTGAGACAGAAGTCAGCAGTTGTCTTGATTATGTAGAACCCTTGCAGCCTTCAGTATCCTACAGTGTTACACCCCAGTGCCCTCTGGATTCAACCAGGGAGATGATGAAAGGGCCCCCATACATTCTTGAGTGGGCAGAGATCCAGCTGAATCTTCTTTACACCCCTTTGCTCTTGCACAATCTTGCTGAGATTTTTCTCTCTGGTGGTTTTTGGGTATGAAGAGGAGTGAGAAATCAGAATACAAGAACACTGCTGCTATAGGCAAGTCATTTGCAATCTCATGGATCTCACTGGGGACTTTATTTTTGAGGGATTTCTCATTCCAATAACAAGCTGAAGGAGTTCATGACCCTCCAAATTGAACATAAAATAAGTTGGTGAAAAAATCTGTTCACTTTAATTTAGAATTTGAGGTCACCTTTTGAAATTAGAAGATACCATTATTACATTTGTTTATGATCCAATCTCTTTTGCACATCATATTTTTTCCTAGTCTTCTTATTCTGAAGGACAGTAGTGATATGAGGGAGTAAAAAAGAAAGTTATTTCCAAATAGAGCAATTGTTTTATTTTTATCACATAATTAAATCATTTGATTTCCCAGTTCACTTAGCTCTATCATTTTACTTTTCTTTTCACATCTGTAAAAACCAGGAAAAAAATTGTATGCATTCTACTTATTTTAAAGTGTCCTTCTATTTTTAACTGACTAGAAATACCATATAGCCTTTGGTACCCTCCAGGTTTCTAAAGTTTCTAATGATGTCCAAAAAGTGGGAGCTAATGCTGCAGCCATTCACCTGGCAAATCAGTGAAATTTTAGGGTCACTTGGGGCTTTACCAGTTCATTTATCGTTAAAAAACAGTGAAGAAATTTTTTAAATTATTAATTTTTTAAAAATTCTGCAGATTTAATGATTATTTCATGAGTAGCTGATTTAAAACAACAGCAACAAAATAATGGGAAATATGTCCCATTTCACAAGTGGAATAACTCACTTCATGTGGGTTCAGGGGACCTGACATTTCCATCTCTTCACAGGCTTGAAATGGAAATGATGTTTTGCAAATTACATGCATGGACATTTATTCTAAACCTAAGGAAGGATGTACAATCTATATATGCAGTCCTTATTTTTGATTTGATTAGAAACCATACTTGCCTTAAGGAACGAGTGTTGTTTGTAAGAATTATTCTGTATTAGAATATGTGTAACTTTTCAAAGCTGCTTTCTGTTTCTGATGTCAGTGCAGGGAGGCCTTGTTTGCAGCTGCTTATGAGTGTACAAGTGGTTCACACCTGGGCAACTCATTCATAAGGGTGGCAGTGTTGAGCCTCTTGGGATCTCTGCAGGAGATGATTTGCTGCCAGGAATGTTTGCAGACTCAGGACAGGAGGAGGTTGGTGGTGCAGCTGTAGCTGTCCCTGTGCTGTGTCAGCAATGGAGCAGATCATCACAGTCACTTCTGGTACCTGCTGGCCTGAGGGAGAACTGGAAGTTTAGGCATGGCTTCATTGACCAAAGGGAAGGGTCTTTCAGGATGAGCTGGATCACTCTTGGCTTCACTGACTGCAATGGAAAACTAAACCTCAGTGTGGAGGCACACAGTGAGGTGGGGCTGGGTACCTCTGCTCCACGTCTTGTAATAGGCAGAAATGGTTTTGAAAGCCACACTCCATCTCCATTCTGACAGTAAAATTTAGGAGCACAGATGCTTTCAAATTGCAAACTACTGCTCCTGGCTATTAATGCAATATATACACCATATATAGAGAATACCTGATTTTTGTCTTTGATTGCTTAAATAGATATGTAAGTTTGTTCAATGAAGTATGGCTCTTAAGGTAGCTTTAGTGGATTTTAGAGTGCAGAAATTCATACATGATTAGAAAATGTCTCTGTATGAAAGCATATTATATATTGCTGGGACGTATCCATGTTTATACACAGATGTCCTTACCAAAGCATTATCTTGTCCAAAATAGTCATAACTGGTGAACTGGATTTCTTACTGATGGTTATTGATACTCTTAAAATATGTTGCAATAGCATATAAGCCTCGAAGATGTTCAGATGTTACCTTGAAATGACTGCAAAAGAAATTTTCTGTAATTGTCAATGTGGCAATAATGCAACAATAAAGCATGAAGTTGTATATTGGGCTCCTTTTCCTCTGTAAGTGCAATGTAAATCAGCAGGGTGCAGCTTTGTGGGATTTATGGGATTTTATTACAGACTGCTGCATGACTAATCAACATTTTATAGATAGTGAAATTTATTGTGAAGTTTTATGACACAGTGGATGAGCTGTTTTGAATAGTCCAGTCTCATGTGAAATAAAAAGTAGATGCTGCCAGCTAGAATGGGAGTGCTGTTTTCCACTATGAAATTGGAGATGCTCGCTCAGCCCCTGTGAAGTCAGAGAATCTAACCCTGGTAACAAACCAGGACGGTAAAGGAAATTAAATGGAACATTTTCCATTGCTTTGCAAGTTCTAGTCTTTCAGAAAAAGCAAGTATTGTAAACAGAAGAGGTGGCAAACTTTTCATAAAGCTGCAGTTAACATCACACAATGCATGCTGCAACCTAAGTGATTTGCTGAAGAATGTGCAAAAATTGCCACAGTGTTTCTGGGACCTTTCTAATACTTCGGGCATCCCATATTCAGTATATGTGTAATGTGTATATAATACAGCAAATGTGTGTGATACAGTGCACAAGTGTCACCTGCTGCCATGGGACTGTTGCAGTGTTACATCCTTAGACTCTGCACTCACATGATCATAGAATTGTTTAGGTTGGAGAAGACCCTTAAAGTCATGGAGTTCAAGCATTAACCCAGCACTGCCAAGTCCACCACTAAACCATGTCCCTAAAATCCATATCCATGCATTTTTTAAATACTTCCAGGAGTGATGACTTAACTGCTTCCCTGGGCAGCCTGTTCTAAAGCTTGACATCTATCTTGGTGAAGAAAGTTTTCCTCATACCCGATTTAAAGCTCTCCTGACACAGCTTGAGGCCATCTCCTCTTATGTTGTCACTTGTTACCTCGGAGAAGAGACCAACCCTGCCTTGCTACAACCCCCTTTCAGGTAGTTATAATGAGAAATAGGATGCTCTCTCAGCCTCCTTTTCATGCTACATTATTCAAAAGATATCTTCTTTCATTAAAACTTTGGGAAAATACATGTACATGATGTCAGGCATGCTGTTGATGGGCTGTCCACTGTTACACCAAATTCCATGGCATTGTAATCAGCAGTATTGCAGATGTTAGTAGTAATTAGAAATTATTTACTTTATGTCAGCTATATGATCTACCCTTTTGTCACTAAATGCCTTGAAATAGAAGTTTTGCATTTTTTTCCACAGTAGTGTGATCATTGTATGCTCCTGGCTATCTAATGAAAATACTCACAGCAGTTTTCCATACGAAAGTGAAGGGAATGAACAGACATATGTTTTTATCCCTTTGGAATAACTTTATTCTGAACACTCACCATCTTCATGGGGGAGGGGGGGCATGGGCTTTATAAGCCACTTGTGTCCCCTTCGGATTTGGGTGTATTAAGTTTAAAATGAGATTTAAGTCTAGGCTAATGCCTTAAGATGCTGGATTAATAGACATAATTGCATTTTAGAAAATGTGGGAATGTCAGTATGGGTACAGTTACTTTTACAACAGTGGGATATGTTGCTGGTCAGAGGCTGCAATGATGTAAAGAATTAAGAAGACAAATCTGTTTTAAGTTCTTTGCACACAAACCTCCCACAAGATAAAGACATTTAAATCTAACTGTTACAGCTAATGTTATCTGCTCTATAAGGATACAGAGGGATGCAGATAATAGTGAGGGGGTGGCTCAAGAAGAAACTGAGTCAAGTCTGCAACAGTAAATCTTGGGATTTCTTTTCTTGGGTGAAGTAAATCTGCATTGTAGCTGTAACCTTTGGTAAGTGCTGTGCATGACTGTATTATATAAAATTAGTAAAGGTTGTTTCTCAGGAAGGTGGAGGTTCATATTTTGCTTGTCCCTATGTTTTTGGGTCTCCTTCCAGAATGTGTGTTTATTGATTTTCTTCTTCCTCCATCAGAGAAAAGATTGCAGCTCAGTATACTATTTCTTGAATCATAAAATGGAAGCACTAGCATTTTCAGATATGAGGCCTGAGAGGAGAGGTGGAGTGCATTGTATTTGACAAAGCACTCTGTGAACAAAGAAGTAATTTCTATTGCAATGACTGTTTTCCTTTCCTTTGCAATGCTGATCAGAGGTGAGAAAAAGAGTATGATACCTCTTTCTGAGAATGTAATTTGTTACTATTTGGAGCTGACAGGCATGCATGGTTGCTGATGATTTTTTGCAAAACACAGAATGCTGTCAATGACAAAACTGAAATGAAGGGTACTAAAGCTATGGCAAGCATGGATCTTGCAAGTGACCTTGGAAGAAACCCTGTAACATATTCTCTGATGTCCAGTTTACATTGGAGGTATTTTTGAAAATGTGAGTGTCTGCTATTCTATAGGTCACTTTTAGCTTTAGAAAAAGAAAAGCATTAGTAATCCACAGTGATTTTAAGGATTATGAAAATTGGTTAGCTGCTAATGACATTGCAGCTTGCATTAGTGAGGGAACATGTCATGTTACCTTCAGTGTAGTCTCACATTGTCCTGACTAAAGCTGGTTCAGCATGATAGTTTTTATTCTCCTTTCTGGCAGAGAAGCAAGTGGCAGGTTATGAAGGAGTGTAAAATGAGTTGTTAAGAGCCATGTGTGGTGGCTGTCTCAGGTGTCAATGGGTATCTGATACCATGTTAAGATGGATAGTAACATCACTTTGTTACACAGAGGAGCGAGTGAAGTGGGGAGCACAGCAGTGAAATTACAGTTTCCAGATCACAGCATGCTCTGAGTTGGAAATGACTCACAAGGATCCAGTGAGTCCAGCTCTTGAGTGAATGGTCCATATGGGGATTGGACCCGCAACCCTGCTGTGATTAGCACTGTGCTCTGGCCAACTGAGTTAATCTCAGGGTCACAGTGGAACCCACTTGTCTTCTCTCTCAAACCAGAAGCAGCTTCTGAAATAGAGAAGAGTGGATTTAGTTAAAATGAAAAGCAAAAGCTATCCACTTATTTCTATATGCTGATAGTGGCTGAAATGACAAATATCTTGTCATGTTTCACATGTGACAGAAACCAAGTGTTCAGTGCCTTTTGGAGTAAAATTGCGCCAAGTGTGCCAGTGTTTGGGTCTCAAGGAAAAGAGCCATCACCTTTTTCCTTGTTTTATGCTTACTTGTGAACCTAATGTATATGACTGAAAACTGCTTGGTATTAAAAAAAAAAAAAAAAACCACAAAAAAACCCACCTTGTTTCTAAGCCTTATTTCTAAGATGAAGTGTGCACCTCATCTTAAGTTGCATTTAATTTTTCAAATTATAGCTCTGATAAAGATAAGGGTCTTCTGGTTTTGTCTCTTGAAGACCAGCAGACTGGAGCACGTGCCAGTGGAGTGTTGCACACTTCATTTTACTTTCTGGTGTATTTAAATCAGCAGTGAAGAGGAGCTGTGATTAGAGATGTAAAGCCTTAAATATTAAAAGTAGAACAGTAAATGGATCAGCACAGAAGTGGATTCAGTTGTGCTCTATAAAGCTGTTGTTAGAAGATGATAAGAGAAAAGAAGCAGAGCTGTCATATTGTTTCAGAACTGCACACTGGCCATTTCTTATGCTGCTCAGTGACCTCAATTTTCCCTGCCTAATTACATACTGAGAGGACAATTCTTTGATTCATAAATCTACGTGTTCTTGAATCTTTTTGCATGGAAGAGGCCTTTAGATGAAGGAAATCTGCAAATGCAAATACATTTTAATAAATTCTGGTTCTTCTAGCCTAAAAGGTTAAGCATAAAGAAATATGCATTATCTGTCTTCACTGCAAAAGGCAGCATGTATGTGCATATAGGATGGAGAACTAAGATACTCTAGTTGAACTGAGACCTAATTAGTGTTCATGTGTGTGTGTGTGTATATGTCCCTACAATGAGAAAATAGTCAGTTTCAAAAAATAGAATGTAAGATTTTATTCATCCAAGAGATGATAAGCAATGGGAGATCAGATTCTTTGGAACACAGAGTTTGGCTGAAAGTATTTAACATCCTTTTTTGCAGGTAGCTAGTGTTGCATCTGAGTTGCTAATAAAAAAGACCCACATCAGAAGCTAATTCCTTACCTAATTCCTTCCCTCTGGACAAGAGATAATGAATAGCAAGAATTCTTTTAGGGCCTGATTTATTACCCAGAACATAATAAACATTAGCCTGCTGCTGATGTGACAGTTGTGACAGCTGGAGGGATTTGGAATGAAAGGCTGAAGCCTTAAATAAGCCTGTCATCTGAGCTTGTTATGAGGGTCTTGGTTAAACACTCAGACTGCTTTTTGTGGCCCCAAAGAGCTCCTACAGCATCCACACTGGAAACTTCACAGCATTATAACTGTGCTTGGCATGCTGATGGCTGGTTCACCACTGGCAAAGTAAATATTTATAGAAAGTATAGAGCTTGATCCAACTGTTTATCATGACCCACAATATTCCTCTCCCCTAGATGCACATG
This sequence comes from Erithacus rubecula, assembly GCF_903797595.1. Classification (NCBI taxonomy): domain Eukaryota; kingdom Metazoa; phylum Chordata; class Aves; order Passeriformes; family Muscicapidae; genus Erithacus; species Erithacus rubecula. The sequence goes on from NC_136689.1 coordinate 78,106,902, forward strand.
CTTAGTTTGTTTGTGCACCTGGTTTTGTTCCTGGCTGCCTGTGTGTCGCTTCTGATGGCTGGTCCTTGACAATAGGAGCAACTCTGTTAGTGGGTGCATGATAAAAGACAGAATTTTAAAAGGCAGACTCTATACATTAAAAAGTATGGAAAATGTTACCAATGTCATCTAAGCAGATCTCCCCTGGGAGATTTAGGATTCCTACAAGTGTAAGTTCTTCAAGACAGGTTATTTTCCCATCCCATGCAAGCCACCAATCTTTTAGAGGATTTCTGCTTTGTGTTTATAGTCCTGTTAACTTCAGTGATACTCTCCAAGGAATTAAGATAAGTTCAGATTTATTTTGTAGGACTAGAGAGTCAAACTAGGTATTTTACATGAGGTAGACACCTCCAAACATCCTTCTTTTCAAACACTTCTTCCATCCTGAAAAGTGGTGGAGAAGACTTGTGGGCAGATCCTTTCCATTGTGTGAGCTGTGTTTATGGAGTTCTGCAGAGGTACAGGGCTGTGTCCCATCTTCAGTTCTGCAGCTTAGTCACTGCTAAGCTATTTTTTTTAAGCATCAATTTCTAGGCTTTTCTCCTGACTCACAAGTGTGTTATAAAGCTCTGGCCTCAGGGCACAAAATACTTGCCATGCAAAATGTGATCCTAGACCATTGTTTTGTGGGTCCCATGATTTTAAAAATAGGGGACTGTAATTCAACAGAGCTCCTTGGAAGAAGGAGCACCTGTGTGTTCAGTGCTCCTTGCTGGAACAGCAAGGTTAGGAAAAAAGATTACATGAGTGATAATATGATTTATTTTGAAAACAGTTGAACAAAATGCTTTAGAGTAAATTAGTTTATGAGATAGAAAGGGGGGGGGAATCACTCTTGTAACACACAGGTGTGCATATCCATCTAAACATATACATGTTTTGTAATTCAGTATACCTGATTTTAATAACTAAGGGGAAAAGACTCTAGTTTTTCATTTACTAGTAAACACATATATAGTCTGTTTCAGCAGAAAAGCATAAGCCCAACCACAGCCCCTTTTGGAGGAATGATATAAACATTCTATATAAATGTATATTTAAAAAACTATATCCTTTGTTGATTTACAAAACCAAACCCAGGGTTACTGCTCTGCAGTTTCTCTTTTACTTATTTGTTGTTTTGCCTATAATCAAGCAAGATTGCAAAACAATTGGCAGGATGTCAACTCAGCCTGCAGGTGCTATTGAAATGCTTTCAATAGACAGAATCCAGCAGGAGCTTCACTCTTGATTTATTGTACTTTAGGTTCTGAAAATACAAATATTTCTGTGGCTGAGATTATAGAGTGGAAAGATTAAAGGACAGTACTTGAGGAAGAAGAGCTGTACCAATTACCCTGAGAAACAATTCTAAATAGCTTAGTGACCTGGTACTAGTACTGTGAGAGGTGGCTGAGTGAAGATGGCACCTTCATATTCATTTTGAGCACTGCATTTTGATAGCTTAGCATTTGTACTCAAGGTAAAATGCTGGAGCCAATGTAAATGGAGAACATCACTTTGATGCTATTATAGTTCTAATAGGTAATACAAACCATAAGGAATGAATATGAGCCCTGTATAATTTTTTTTTAGCCTTATTTGCTGGCATTAATAACCACAGAGCTGAAGACTTTTTGCCTTTCATCAGCTGCTCAGTGGAACCTCTTCAAGTGTAAAAGGAGAGGTGAACTTGTTTTTATTCTACAAACTTAACAGAAATGCTTCTCAAAGCAAAACCTTCAATCCCTGTGTGCCTGGATTCCTCACTGAGAGGCAGAGGTGTCTAACACATAGGACTGTGTCATCTGCTGGCATCTGACTGCCCAGCACTGCCACTCTCAAGGACAGGCTGTTGTGACACCTCATGGCCTGGCTCCTGCCTGTGCCCTGCAAAGCCACAGATTAACTCTGGTACAGCCACTGGCTCTGTTTTGTGGTGGGCTAGGCTGCTTCCAGGTGGGAGCTTACTCAGGTGTGGGGAGGTGACAAAATGCAGTAGATGGGAGAGCATCCAGGGGAGAGAACTCCAGCTGAATCTTTTCACTCCCTAAAACTGCCAGTGGATGCTGAGCATCAGTAGATTCTGTAGATTCGCTGAGGGATGGTTTAGCTGATGAACAGAGTTTGGGGAAGATATAAATGAAAAACAATGGTGTGAGGCTACAGCAGTTGACCTGTTCTAACCTTGATATTTGGAGAGGAAAGTGCTATACAGCTTTTTTAGAAATGCACCTTGGAAATTGATGCCTCAAAGCATCAACAAAGCCTAAAAGGTGTTACCAAGTATTAGAAGGTATTTTTAAGTGTTCTCAAGATCCTTTTTTATTAGAGGTGAGTCTCCTGGTGTTCTGTCCCAGTCAGTGTTCCCAGTCAGGATGATGCAGTGAGCAGCCTTCGGTCTTAGCCAGAGGCCAGCATGGAAGACCAGAGCATGGTCTCTGTACCCTTCCTTGCTGAGGGTTTTTGAGGTTTAGACCCAAGTGTTATTGGTGTGGGAGTTTGGCCACTGCCAGGGCCAGTTTTCAGGACACTGCTTGCATGACCTGGGGGGCCAGGCACCTCAGAGAGTCCCAGCAGTGGCATCTCTGGTGACTGGTAATCCAGCCACCAGGAGAGGCTGTGGGAGCTGCCTGTGCTGGCGAGCACCTGATGGAAGAGAGGGGAAAACACTGTTTTGTCCTGGACCACTGGATATGTTTGGAGTTTGCAGCAGGTAAAAAGTGTGTGGGGTTACCACACCACAAGTGGCTGCATCTGCTGGTGATGCTTAACCTAAGAAAACACACTCTGAGCACACAGTGAACAGTGTTTACTGCAGTGTCTAGAGCGTGGTGTTTATAATATGGACTCAGATTTTAAGGGATTTGGATTTCTAGCCCATTTCAGTGAAAGCTTTTGTTATCTTTCATGGAAATTGATTGCTTACCAGTAAAATCCATGTGGTTTATTGTTACAATTTAATAGGGTTTGCCTGTGAAAACAGATGTGAAAAAGCCCTTAAACAGCTACATGCCCTGCCAGCATCCCAGCATTCACTGCCTGACTCAGTAGATAATTCCTCAAAGGAAGGATGTGGATAAAATTGAAATTAGCAGAAACATTTCGCAAGGAGTCCTAGGAAAGGTATGAGTGGCTCCCAAAGTATTTCACAGGTGTAGACTTTTCTGCAGGTGCAGGCCTTTCTGCAGAGGTCTGGGTGTAGCATGGTACTCCGAGAACTCCCACTTCAACTCCTTCCCACCACTATGGTTTTCTCAACACTACCCTGAAAATGTGAGCAGTGTACCCTTCTCTGGCTTGAGGGAGAGACTTTTAGGCCACGAGGATTTCTTCACTCTTCCATGGGTCTAGGAGTCCAAAGAGTGTTTTGGGTGAGTGTAAACCCACAATTCTATAGGAAGATTCATGTCCATACATTAAATAACTGGGTAGGGGATGATCACTGTTAAATTAGATCTTGACTTGCTGATGCTGGGTTGCTGCTGCCACCTCTCACTACTCTTTTTCCCTGTCCTGGGCTCATTTAAATTCCCCCTAAGTGTCATTCTCAGGTGTGTCTCCTCAGCTGGCACAAGGCTTTCAGAAGAACCCAGCTAATGGGAAATGGCAACACAGGGATTTAATGGCATTTAAACTGCACAGACCTGACTTTTGCTTTCATAACTTCATAAATCTCTTAAATAGCCCACTGGAATCTTCAAAAGATGAAACTCTCCAGCAAAGAAAGGCATGATGGCAGTATATGATGAAAAACTTTCTTAGCCTTTTAAGCTTTCTTACCATTTTAGGCTAAGCTTTCTATGCACTTTTTGCTATTAGACAAATACTCATTTACCCAATGAACTTTGTGAGAAAAACAGACCAAGGGCACTGTAAGCTTCCTGTTACTCAGAGGGAAGTACTTTTCAAATGTGTTTTGTGATTTCTTTAATCTGTACTATAGGCAATGTGTAAAGCTCTTGCCTTTGTCTTCAGAAGCTGGGTGTGCTCAGCCTCTCCAGCCATGAGCAGCAGATGATCCTGGATGTGTTCAGCCTCACCAGCACCTGACATCTGAAGGCTGCCACTGGGATTGCCACAGGCTCCACTCTGGTCCCTGCTGTCCCAAGAACTGCCTCTGCCATCTCTCAAAAACTTGGTGTAATTTTCCAAAGCCAAGGCATGACATGTTCTCTGTTTGCTTGACTGCCATAATTTTCATTATGTGGTTTTGTTTCTGTGGATTTTCCCATCCATCCTTTTCTCTCATTACCTGATAATCAAGACCTAACTTTATGAATTAACTTGGGATTGAGGAAAATATTTCTCTTCAACTGAGGGGTAAACTGAGGCACACAGGAGATAAGCAAGTCTGACTGGAACAAGCTTTGCACTTGATCCAACACAGGAACAGCTGCATCTTTGATGCTTATGGAAATACCCAGATGGTGAGCTTGGCTTTAACCTGTTTTCTTCCCTCAGATTTTTCTTCAGCTATAACCCTTTGTGGTGGTGGATTTCTTTCTCTCATTCAACCTCACATGCTCTTCCCTTTGGTCAGATCTGAGCTGACTGGTGTCCTCAGCTCTTCACAATGGCCTCATTTTGTTGCTTTTCCAATTTAACTAATTCTTGCCCTGAGGAAATACAATGCCCTAAAAGAAGTGACCCATATAACATTTGTCCTGTGTCCTGGGATGATGGATGGGCTTTGGAGAGAAAGACCCAGAGCCATAGTCTATCATATTTGTAGAATCTTCCTACTATATTTATAGCTTTTGTGCTTTTTGTTTAATTTGACACATCCTGAAGCTGGATTTTTTTCTAGTGATTAAAAATAGCTACAGTTATGAATGTGATCTGCACCTGTTAATTAGAGAGCATACCTGGAGCCAAAGAAGGAGCACAGGTCTCCAGACAAGCCCCAGGTTTAGAGTCTGGGAGGTGAGCTATTTGTCTGCAGAGGTTAAATCCCATGGCTGGCTTCTGTACAAACTGTGTTTTTTAGGAGGTGGCCTTGGGAGACCTGCAGACAGGGAATTACTGTAATCCAGCCTGGATGTCATGAAAGCGTGGATTAATATTTCATCTTCTGCCTCTGACTGTTGTCAGGCTCACTTTGTTCCTGAGCAGGGGCTGTGATCCTCAAAAGACAGTGCTGAATTAAAGATTAAGCCACTGTTTCACTTGGTGGAAAGAGAGCAGTTCTCTGTGGAGGATGGTGACAATGCAGCTCTTACCCAGTGCTGCATGTGGGGGTTTAGATTTCCCCAAATCCAAATGACAGAGCAAAGCTGCAGTGTGCTGCTGGGATGGTGTGAAGGGAAGGATCCCTGGCAGCTGTGAGCCATGTTAATTAAAGTGACACTGGTAATTAGCTGAAGGTGAGCACAAGGCACTGAGCAGCTCCAGGAGATGCCATTGAGTGCTGTGGGTGAGGAAAACCATGAGTAAGAGGGCAACAGGAACCTGCTTGGAAAACAGGAGCTGCAAGGAAAGCAGCAGGGGTGGGCACAGAGCCCAGGTCAGAGACTTCCCCGGGTCACAGGTGTGGCAGGGCAGCCCTCTCTGCTGGAAACAGCACGCTTCAGCTGCCACAGCCCTCTGCATGGAAACTGGTTTCAGGATGAATGATTTATATCTCTGTAGCCACAAACTGGTTCTGGTTGGTCAAATGAATATCAGCCCGATTGAAACCAACCCAAGAGAGGCTGTGCATGTTAGTTCAGCTTAACTTTTCAGTTAAAACAGCTCAGCTGGGGAGGTTTTTTGGTGTTGTTTTTCAATACAGACCAGACCTCACCATGGTAGTTGGCTATCTCTCCTTTGGACAGCTGACATACAGCACCTTTTCCTTGGCTTTCTCTGAGCACAGTATCCTAGTTGTTCATGCAAATCCTGGGATAATTGACAGTATTTAAGGCTCATAGGTGGGCAAATTGCTGGGCAAGGGATTACCCTAGAACGTGGAGGATGCAGTTTGAGTGTGCACCCAGAAGTGTCCATCAGTCACCATGACCGAGATGGCCACCAACACACAGCAGAGCCTGGTTCTTGTGGCTCAGCCTGTGGAACCCAACACTTTCTCCTAGCAAAGAGCAGGTGCAGGTTCTCATGAGGGCTGGAAACCCTTCAGAAGCCTAAAAAAGCTCTTGCAGAAGACCTGGGAAACCACAGGCAAACACTGCTCATTGTGCCTGTGAACATAAAAAAAAAAGCATAATGCAGTTAATCATAGAAAAATAAACCCCACATTTTTCAAAAGCCACAAGTGAGAAATTGATCATGTAAAATACCCACAAAGTGTGTTCTATGAACATGTTAGTGTAATTTCTGTTCGCTAAGCAAATTTTTGAGACCAAAACAAAGTTTAGTTTAATATGGCTGGTGTGTTTGTTTCTATTGCTCACCAAAAAAATGTTTTATTTCACTCATATGAATACACTTCAGGAGGCTGCAACTGCAGCTTTTTGAAAAGGATACCAGGCAGTCAAAGACCACATTTCCCTTGCACAGAAGTTGGGTAAGTGCTGCGTGACTATTCCACTACACTTCCCTGGGAAAGCAGCCAAGCTGATAATGCAGCACGTCTGCTTCCAGTACAACTATGTTTGTATTTCTTTTGAAACACCACTTCACCTTGGTTTGGAACAGAACTTTTAGAGGGGCCATTACTTAAATTCCCCATTTACTTATTGATTTGTGTCCCATTAACAGTCTCACACAAAAATGCAGAGCACCCCCACACTACTGGCTTCTGCAAAAAGCTGCCTTCAGTATAGTGGCAGCAAACACAAGGAAACCTTAACTCCCTGCTGCTGCATGTAGTGTGAAAGTAAATATTTTATCGCCTTTGTCAGCAGAAAGCTGAGCAGAGACACTCAGGAAGCACCTCTGGTGGTTAGCACCACTCTGAGCTATTTCATTTACTGTGGCACCAAGAGTACAAACCCCATTGGCACGCGCACACACACGGAGCAGAGGTGTTCCAGCCCCTCCTGATCCACACTTACAGGAGCTCACTGCACTCCAGTGCTGAGTGCACCCAGGATGGCACCCAGCTTGTGCACATCTGCCTCTGGAGGGTTTCTGTTCATTTTCTGTGTTTGGGAGGAAAGCAGCACACTGCCATTCATGTGGGAAGCTGCTGCAAAGAGGAGGGGAAAATGAACCACCTGAACCCATTTTCACAATCTCTCCTGTTTCCCTGAGAGACTACTGAAACAGAAGCATTTGGCCCACTAATTATCCACAAACCTGTGCACAGTTTTATAGATGTAAAAGCATGCTGCAACCATTGTAAATTCAAATGTGCCAAGAGAAGTGGAAAATTTAAACCTGACTAGGCAAAATTAATGTGCATAATAACTTTAATTATCCAATGAAGTACAGTTTTCACATAGGCCCCTGCCTCTTCCCATGGAAGTGCTCCATGGTGTTCAGTGAAAAGGCAGCTGGTCTGTTTTCCCTTTGTAGCCTCCATAATATACCCCAAATTATTTGTTCCTCTTACAGAACAATTATTTTAATACTGGCTTTTTGAGAGATGGTCATCATTAACATATATAAGTGCTCCACATTATCACCAGGAGTTAAGAGGCTTTTTATATGTATATGTGTCAATAATGTATGTTAAAAAATTAAAATTACACGTGTGTCTTACATATGTATCTCATTATTACTTTATATATGAATTATGTTTATGTCTGCCTGTGTTATTACCTGTAGGTAGTTTTATAGGTATGGTTAAGTGTAACACCATGTATAATTAAAATAACTTAATGATATAGGTGTTTATATAGGTGGGGAACTGATTTGGAGCATCCAGTTTACCAAGTCTGGGATATCCTTATTTAGGATATTTAGCACATCTCAGTCTCAGCATGGATTTGGCTGATATCATTTATACTTCCCAGTGATCAGCAGCTCCACAGCCAAGGCCAAAACGGTCCAGGGTTCCCAAAATTTTTCCATAAATCCTGTATTTAGCTGCACGTAGGAATTATTCAAACAGAAGAAAATTCCTTTTCTCTAGAATGAGATCAGTTGAGCCTTCTAATTTTCCAGGCTTCTTTTTTAATACTGGGACTGGGTGATGGGGAAGGTGGTGCCTTCCAGGAGGAAGGCTACTGGGAACCCCCATGCTGAAGCTCTTCCTCACCAGAGCTGACAGCACAATATAATTTTAGAGAATGTTGGGAGGCAGTTGGAATTTCACCTTCCACTGCCACTGTTGTTAAATCCCTGTTAGTGCAGTTACTGCAGCACTAAATCAGCCATGGGGCTGGGAGCTTCCTGGGAGCATTGTGGTGAGATGAGAGAAGGAATGGCTGTGATGGCAGACACAGCCCCTGCTCCACTTACACCAATCCACAACATTCTTCCCACTAGTGTGCCACACTACAGCCTGGCACTGAAGGCAGCTAGAACACCTCCCTCTGCTCTAGGAATTAATGTCCCTTTTCCCTCTGAGGAGCATCTTCCTGCAGCAGCACCTTTCCTTCCCTCAGAGCTCCAGTTGTCAGGAATGCTGCCAAGGGTTTGCTTGCTCTGTTTCAGGAGGTAAACTGCACTGCTTGAGTGACCAGGAGCAACCTGAAGTGCAGCCACTGTTGGGGGATTTCATAGTTATGGATCTCTTGGGGGAAAAAATCCACAACAAAACATAGATCATACCACTCTATTTGTGCTGAAGTCCAACAGAAATCAAATGCCCCTTGGCAGCAGCAGCTCAAGGAGGCAGATGGCTGAAAGCAAGCCAGGTGTGCCTCCTCCTCCACTGTGCTCTGTTTTCCACAGGTTCAGGAAGTGTTTTTGGGAGTTTTCCCCACTGCAGCCTCCAGACAGGTAAGACAAATAGCAAGTGAGGGGTGCAGCCTTTGGGGTGAGGAGAGTGATGAAGAGGGGAAGATAGCTGGAGAGCAGAGAGGCAGCAGGGGAGGAAGGCAATGAGGACACAGAGACCTGTGACCTGCACTGCCAACACTAGCAAGTGCAAAGCTTTTACACAGATGACCCAAGTGGAGTCACACTCCCTGCAAGGATACAGGGAGGACACCTGCTTGCAGCAGAGCAACATGGACACAGGCCAGCAAAGCAATGACCTCTCTCTCCAGCAAGATGACCAGTGAAAACCTGATGGGTAACAAAAGTAATAGTTTTCCTTAACTCCTAGGGGAAAATTCACAAGGAGCAGAAGTTAACGCACAATCACTCCTTCCAGAGAAAACAAACTGCTTTCAGGTGATGCTGATGAGTCCTTTGGTGAAAATGAATGGCTTTTAGATCCACTGGAAGTGAAAGGCAGCACCCCCAAACCCCTATGAAGAATGAGGGTGCCAAATCAGTTTAACAGCTTCTGCCTCTTTTAATGGAAATATCACATTTATGCACATAAACACAGTAAAGTACAAAGGATTAGAAAACAGACCTAATTCCCAGCCCCTAATTCTAACATACTTTATGTTAATCCCTGAGAGCACCTGTCAATTGTCGGTCTCTTGCAGGTGGTACTGAAGTGCAAATTCAAGTGCTCAGCTGCAGCACAGGTTGCTTTTCAGAACCAAATCTGAGTGCTAAATCTTCAAAACCCTGGGTTGGCAGTAAACAAAAATTAACAATTAAACCATTCAATCCAGTGTACCAATTTGAAATCTATCTTGATACCTTTGTCAGCCAAAAGATTGTCTTCCTGCTTTCCAAAGAAATGAGTTCAGCTTGTATTCTACTCACCCCAAAGCCATTGCAAAATTAGTGCCTATGAATTGCACAGCACTGATGCACTTGCAGATTAAAATGCTCTTCATATTCCCAGGACTGGGCAGGTGTATTGGCAGGTGCATATTCCTGCATCCCTGACCTAGGAGGCTACCTGGCAGTGCAGTCTGGCCAGCACAGAAGTACAAAGAACAGGCTGCATGGAAAAATCCTTGTTTCCCACATCTGTCCTAACCTCTGTCAGACCCTGCAGACAGGAATTGGCAGTGCTGATCTGACATTAGTTTTCAATCAACTGAATTTATTTCTCCCATGACTTGCACAGTTTCATTACAAATTCAATGGGACTGTGACCAGCCTTTGTGCAGTGGAAATAAAGGATGGAAAAGTTTTCCCTCTCTTTGAGGGGAGAAACTGGTGACAGCAGCAGCAGCTGGGGTCTGCCTGGGCTCCAGTACAGCAACACCTTCAGGAGGACACACTGTAGCACATTTGAGTTCAAACATGTGCAGAGCCTGATCAAAATTTTGCCCTGACCATGTGCTCTATGCTGTTTGCTCTACTTCTATGAGTGTGGTTTTTCTTCAGCAAGCAGCAGGTCCCCTTTCCAGGATTTGCCAGGGCTTGCTGTTCAGGCTGACTGCTGGTGCAACCAGAGGAAGCCTCAATGTGGAGCACAAAAACCTGCAGCTACCCGTGGGAACTGCCACTTGGAGATGCACTTCCATACTAGGGAAGGTTTTCTCCCAGTGTAGAGACAGAAAGGTGAGGTACTGTCTTCTTTGGGCACCAAAGCTTACAGTGACATCTGGCCACCTCAGTGGCTGACCAGGTGTTCACAGCGTGCAGCTGCGCTTGACACCTGGGAAAGTTTCTTGAACTGCTGAAAACTGCATAATATTCTTGTCCTGGCTATATTCTGGAAAGACTCACAATAAACCTGGTGAGTTTATTAAAAAGAAATTTAAATATCAACCTAAAAAATATATCCACTGTACTTCACCATCTCCCTTATTTCACAGTTAAAAGCAATGACAAAAAATTCCCTGAGACTAAAGAGGAGACAACAGATAATGGATAAAGGGAAATCTAGCAGGGGAGGCAAATCTTAGGCGATGGTGGCAACCATAAATTGTCTCATCTTCTATGATTCCTCAAAGAAACCAGTCCCTGCACCTGATTTATACTTGCAGAAGATGTGAATACCTCCACTGCAGAGAGATTTCATACTAAGCCCTTTTTTAGATTCAACAGAGCAAATAATAGCATTAAGAACTCCAACCATACAGACTGTATAGACCTGTAGGGTTTAATACCTGTACTTAAAATCTGTTCACTGGAATAGAAATAAAGTGCTTAGTATATTCAAAACAATTGTAGATCTGGATTTTCACTGCCAACCAACACTGTGTAAATTTTAAATTTTACTATAAACCTTTGCAATACGTCTACCTAAGGAAGGAGAGGAAGGAATGTCTAGTGTGAAAAACACAACTCCTTAATTTTGTCCATTACAAAATGGACAAACACAGAATACGATCCTTTCAAACATGCCTTTCAAGTTGTTTCACAGTCATTCACCAGGAGCTGGTAAAACAGGAATCCACAAGAGGACTGCACCACTTAGAACATCCCAGCAACAGCAGATTGGTAAACCTAGTAAGTCTTCCAGCTCCAAACACGTTCCTGCTCCACCACCAGACGTGCTGTGGCACAGCCCTTGCTGTATTTCTGCTCCGTAGAGGCCATGGCTCCGTATTCCAGCTCCATGAGCAGTGGGATGCCCGAAGGCATTCAGTCTGTTATCTTCCAGGATAACAAGACTAGCGGCTCCAGAACCTTCTCAGCAGCTGCCTTCGGATCAGGTCCTGCTCTGGGCAGGAGACACCTGCCTCGGCCTTGGAGCCTCCGCTGCTCTGTTCTTCTCCTGCTCCTCGGCCTTCCTGCGCTCCTCCTTCAGCTCCTTGTACCTCCATTTGGGAATCTGCAGGTAGGGGTCGTCCTTGGCGCTGCTCCTCCTCCGGGCCTTCTCCGGCTGGAAGGTGGGCGGGGGCGCCTTGCTGACCCGGACTTTGGGGATGACGAAGCCGGGCCGGACGCTGCTGCGCCGGAGCAGGTGGAGCGGCAGCAGGCTGGATTTCCTCGTGGCCACAGTACCCACCTGGGACACGGCCACGCTGATGGGCTGCAGGCTGGCCCGGCGCTCCCTCTTCTTGGGAACCAGCGTGACTCTGGAGTTCTGGAAGAGCTTCTCGTAGCTGCTGACGTGATCTTTGTCTTGCGACCGGATCTCCTCCGCTCTCTGCTTCCTAAGGATTTCCTGCACAGCCAGCCTGCGTTTCCCCACGCAGGGCGGGCTGCCTGGGCACACGGAACGGCACGCCAGAGCCACGAAGGGACTCCCCAGGCTCGTTGTCACCTTCACCATGTGGTCCAGGACCCCGTCCTCCTCTGGGCCGTAGAAGGAGCGGAACGAGACAGCTGCCCTTACGCACTCAGAAATCTTCTGCAAGCAGCTTTTTGGCTCTGCAGCCTTGGCAAGCAGTTCCTTCATTTTTGGCCATTCTGGTTTATATTGATCAGAAAACTGTTCTGGGCATGGCCTGTCCATCAGCTTCTGCATGATGAAGGCAGACTCCGATCTTCCTGTGAAACAAGCCCATTCCCATGAAGTCAGTCCGCGGCTTGGGTCAGTTGCATGAACATTCGCCCCTCAAAAGAAAAACGAAAACAATTAGTGTTAACTAATTAAACCACCTACATTTCTGTTCCTGTGATCAGAGGTTATTCTGGCAGATCCCTGCAAGAAAATGTCCCACAAAATACACAATAATATTTGTGTCCAAATGAATATGCAATAAGGTCAGATCTGGTTCCTGACTTTATGAACTCCTTATTTATTTAAAACAAAGTAAAGGACATGTAGACTGCATATATAAAATTATCTTGAAATTACAAATAATGAAATAATGAATTTCACCAGCATTTAATCTTGACTGCCATTTTAGTATCCATTCGCTTGAACTCACAAGGAAAGTGTTACAGATATGGAAAGAAACAATTCTCTACACAGAAATCCTTCCCCATATAAAATAGTGGACTTTGTACTGGTCAATTCCACTTGGAAAAAAGGTCTTAGGCTAATGATCACAAGTTCCATGAAAATATCCACTCACTGCTCACTAGGGTAAAAACAGCAAATGAAATACAATTAATTTCTTTAAAAGCATTAAAAATAAAAAAGTTTAAAAAAAGGGGGGGGTGGGGAAATAGAGGAAGCAACAAATCAGCAATTCCTGCTCTCTTAGGTCTGAAAGGACCCCATAGAATCAGGAAATGTTGAGAAGATGGTAACTAGGGTGATCATATATAAGGGAAGTTTCCATAAATGTCAAAAAGTGGAAATGGGTGAGATGGACCTTCAGTCTGAGCCCAGAAGAGCTGTTCTCATCTACCTAAGATTACCAGCCCTAAGGAAATGAAGTAATTGTTTGCCAAAATACTCTGTTATTGCCAAGTATACCAGCCACAAGAGGTGGGTGGGATACAGGCTACACAGCAGAGGCTTAGATATTTAAATTGTTATGTCCAGGAAGGACATTATTTCTAGTAGTCTATCCTCTTCCCATTCCCAGTTTGTGATCTTTATCTCTCCAATTTTGACATCTGTCCCCATCACCATTTTTTTCATATATTTCTGCATCATTTTCCATCTTTGCATTCCTTTTGATCTCTCCATCTTCCTGCAAGACCCCACACCTTGGCTTTTGCCCTTGCTCCTCATTATTTTGTTTTCAAGTAGAGTTACACTCCTCCAGGGCACTTTGATGCTTGAAGAGAGGGTACAAGAGTAACAGGAGGAGCAGACATCCTAGTCTGCTCTGTGGTATCCTTTATAATTTCTTTAGTACTGTATCCACATTCCATGGCAACCAGAAAATCGCAGGGAAGTCCTCCCGTGATATGGGTGGACTGTGGGCATTTGTCAATGAAGGTGGCATGTACCCAATCCTGCTCACAGAGAAGAGCTCTGTAAAGGACACAGGAAGCTCAGTTCAAAGTGCACCTGTGTAAGAATTGCTATAGAACAATGAGCAGCAGCAAGTGGTTTTGGAAGCTGAAGCCAGCAGGATGCTGTTGCAAATACCCAGCAGATTACAGCTGGTGAATTTAAAGGATACAAAAGACCTGTCCAAAAACTGGCTTGATGGCACCAGTTAAAAAGAATCTCAGAGACTTGTCAAGGACTTGACAATTGGCACCATATCCTGTGCCTTGCATCCAAGTGGTCCTGGGCACACCACCTGGGCACACACATCTTGATGTTTTACAGTACATGGGTGTGAAGGTGAATGAATGAAAGCAACAGCAGGCAGGCAGGTTCTTAAGCTGAAAATCCTTTGGTTTGTATTCTCCCTTTCAACTTTGACTGATCTCAGGGGGAGCTCTGCACACTCCAGTCTGCAGACTGTGCAGCAGATCTGCACCACATTTCCTGGGACAGGCACGGGCACTTTGCCCAGCTGCCTTCAACATACTGAGCTCTGCAATATTCAGTCATGGTTTACTCATATCTCTGGCCCTGCAGATAATTTCTGGGTTTCCGAAAGAGTTTAAAGCTGGAATACAAAGGACATTTGATTTATTGAAGGGCTTCTTTACCAGATGAAGGATCATTTTCAAACAGCCAACAGATCTTGACCTACACAGATCTTGCCTCAAAAGTGACAGTCTATCCCATTGCTTTGCAAGGAGATATCCAGAGATCTGAGGGAAAGACCAGAAAATACCATGACATTTTTCTTTACAATAGATTATCTTGGAGACAGCATTTCAAAATAAAATAAGGAGGACTTGATATAAGGAGAAGCAATCACAAACCAGTTTGTGATGGGTTCAGTATAACCTTTCCCACAAATTATGTATTGTCATTACAGGAAAATAAAGGCAAAAAGAGAACAAAGGGAAAGTGATAAAGATCTCAACTTTATTAAGATAATTCATAAGTCTCTGAGAAAATCCCTAAAGGGAAAATGCTGGTGACACAGATCAAGGAAGAGACACCCTAAGCAAAACAGTTGATACAGTTTAAGTGCACTTGAAATTAAATTTGCAGAAAGGACCACTCAGAGCATCAGGGCACTGCAGGGAGTCAAGCATGGGGCCTGGACTGGAAGGCAGAAAGCAGCCAAAGAGGAGGAAGAGTCAATCAAATCAAAGAGTCCAGAGAGAGCTGTGGATTTGAAGAAAGGATTGCCAGATCTCAGAGGCAGAATGGTTTTATGAAGTTCATGACTGCAGAAATTACAGATAAATCAGTGAGGGGAGGGGGAAAGACATACCAACACCTGCCCTCCTGCTTCACTAACCTGTTTTTGAACCTTCCTACCCAAAAGTTCCTATCTTTGAATCTCTCTTGTCTCAGGCTAGCCTCTTTCCCTGGTCCCTTCTTAACACTTGCCTGAATTTGAACTCCTTTCCAAAAGAGCTGACTGTGACTGTGGCAAATTATGTGGAAGTTGTTTCCTTGATGTACATGTAACAGGCAAGGAATTTATACAGGAAAAACAGCAGCTGAAGGAATTGTCTTCAAATACAAAATTTAATTCTCAGCTTGTAAACAAGTAAGAGGTATAGACAGCTGCTCACCATTATCTTCAAGAAAATATCATTCCAGTTCTTATATGGTGCAGCTGGGAGAATTTGGAGCAGAGTAGATGAAGAAGAAGAGTGTGAGAAAGTGCTCGGTGTAGGCTCCCCATCTTTGCTTGGGAGCTGCTCTCTTGTCTGGGCTATGCCTTTGCCTGGCCATGTGCCCTGCTGGTCTGGACCCTGACCCACAGACTTAATTGCTTGTTTGACCTCAGACCCACCTTGTCTTTCTGAACTTGCCCTTGTCATCACGGGCTTTCCAGGCAATCACTGCAGTGCTGCCAGAACCAGATTATTGTAACCAGCCCTGCCTCGTTCTTTAAAGGAGCACCTTTATTGATGTTGATGAGCTGGTGCTGTCACCCTTGGCTCACCTTCCCTGGAGGACTAGCCCCTTCTTTCTGACAGATGGGTCCCCAGGTGTTTTGGAAACTCTATCTCAGAAAACAATACTACAGGGTATTGAAATCCCAGCCTTTCAACAGAAATCAGTATTTGTACCTTGTATCACAAAATGTCTTCTAAGGCATGGTTTGCCATAGTTTTATTGATTTTCTGTATAAATCGGGAGACATTCCTGAACAAACTTGTCATTCAGCAGAATGCCTTATCTGGGATACACGAGTGATCATGTCCCTTCATAAATGTGATAGCAGTCTTATTGAAATAATTGTCATTTCAGTGTAACTATAACCTGCAAGTTTTCTTTCAGGAATGCTGCACTTGCCACTTGCTTTGCTTTTCCTGGAAGTTTCCCTGAAGATCATTTTCAGCACAATTTATTTGAATACACATGCTCCTTCAGGATATAATATCTTATTTTATTAAGACTTCATGTCCTTTTGAGATGGAGAGCTAGCATCTTGAGTTGAAAGACAGGGGCTGAGGAGGCTCAGGCATTTGTTACCAGCCTAATTCATGGATGGTGTTTAAAGCCCAATCTCCAGATCCAGGGCCACTCCAACAACGTTGCTAAAGCAGCACTGAGTTTGCACTGGAGATTTCAGCAGGGCTTGACACGTGAATAACAACCAGCATTTCTGGCAGGCTCTCCTGATAAGTGCTGGCAGCAGCACGGAGCTGGCAGAGCATCCGCCTGTGACAAACTGCCGGGGGAGACCGGGGCCTTCACCCTTCACAAACAGCAAACCCATGTTCCAAGGGCTCCCTCTGGAAGAGCAATGCTATGGCCAAGTGTCTCAGGGTGCCCTAATCTTGTAGTGATTGACCTTGGCCCCCCACCACGAACTCAGATTTCAGAAAGAGCAGTCACTCTGGCAATCCAGCTCTGGCCATCTGTCACACGTTGCTGTTACCTCTTTCTCCATCTGACTGTGCTGAATCCATGCTAAGGCAGCTATAGGAAGGTGAGTTATTTTGTTTTGCTGACCTCCTGCATTGCCATAAGTAGCTGGCCATCAGCAGAGGTCTTATCCAAGCCACTGAACACATACTGAGTTTAAAAACCTCCTGGCTGTAACTTTTTTCTAAACACACCTAACGGGTTTGTAGCTGTGCCAAGTAGACCCACAGCCGATTATGGGTGTTTCCCCTCTCTGTTGTCATGCATTTTTACATTTTAATATTGAATTTTGCTGTCTTATTTGTGAAATCGATTTTTTCACCAAATTTTTAATAACTTTTACCTTCTTCAGCTCACTAGTACTTCAATGCTAGCACCCACTCAGTGTCCCTTAAATCCCAAACTACTTCTAAATCCATTCTGATGGAAAATTTCCTTCCTTCCCTCCCTCCATTTCACTAGACTGTGCAATGCTAAAAAATACTCAGATATTAAAATTGATGCAGGCAATTTACCACACTTTCTTTGTGGCCCCTTTTTTGAGCTGAAAATGTGAGGAACTGCAAGTACTCTCTGAAACTGCAATTTAGAAAATCAAAAGTATATTAACTTGCCAGATCTTTAGTTGGTGGATGATCTTTGGTATCCTGACTGTCTCTGATGCAAAAAAAGGCTGATAAAACTTTCTGTAGGCAAACTTAAGATGGAGGATAAAAAAGCCATTTTCTGGCTGTCTAAAGGTTTGTTCTCTCCAGTATTCTGTTTTCTTATGAATCATGGAAACAAGAATTGGTTATTCAGATGCCAGAGGCAGCACAGCACTGAACTTTGATAAGGATGCTTTTAGTATAAGAATCAGAATAACAAGTACAGAGTTATTTACATAGCTGAAAGGTTGTAAAACATTTTCTAGTGACCTAAACAGAAAGAACAAGCTTGCCTCAGATGTCTAGTTGTAATAAGAGGTCATGACACCATAAGGCCAATTTGACAAGTCAGAAAACCATAGAATTGGAGTTTCATTTTAAGTGTTGATTTATGACACTCACTGGAAAATTCTGAACTAGCATCTGCATGAAGTATGTGTAAATTCAGAAAGTGCATCTGTTTCTAGCAGTGTTTGAGCTCTGACAGTAGTTTCATGATTTTTTGTCATAAAAATTTAAAATAAATAAATGATCCAATTCCTAAGTCTTTTTTCCAGAGTAAGAGGCTATAGAACCTAGCAGAAAATAACACACCAGTTACTACATCATGTTTTCTGTGCCATGTCAATGTCCAGAAACTGCATATTATGAAATGAAGGATTGTAATATCACTATGCTTGATAAAATCCTGCAGATTATTAATTATTAATTACTAATCCTCAGATTATTAGGGTTTACACTCTTGCAAAATCACTGAAAGGAACTCCTTATTCTCAATGAAATGGACCTGTAGAACTCTTGATCTAGACAGAAACAATATTCATATGCTATTTGTTATTATTTCCACAATATTTAATTTGTGTCATGTATTTGCAACTGAAAAACAAGAATATATATTAATACAAGCTAATTATTTAATCATTATCTAATAGTTTATATACCAATTACTTAATATTAAAAAAACATACAATGTTGTGGCTGAAAGATGCTATATGTTTGCACTTCTCTTGTAGAGGCTGTTGCCCCTCAAGGGACTTTCTGAGTCTCCTCTCCAGGACCCCTTCACCTTGCAATGCAATACAGCTGGAAATTTAACAGCAGACAGGAGCCAAGAGCAAGAAACATAATTCCTGTTCTCAGATGAGAGACAGGTGGGCAGAGAGAGACCTGCTCACTCCCACAGCTCCCTCCTTGCAGCAGACACAGACTTGATGGTGCCCTGTTGTCCATAAACCTGGAGACCAAACTCAGAGCTCTAAAGACATTAACCAAAAAAATGAGTCACCAAATTTCCCACCAGTGTTCCCTGGTGGGATGTGGCCCCTACCCCCAACACTCCTGACAGGAGCTGGAGCCATCAGAGCTTTCCAGTCCCCACCACAGTTCAAGGCAGAAAGAGAGGTCTGGCTGCGGTCCCACCCTGGCACTGCCTGTCACACACAGAGATGGCAGCAGGTGACCTGCATGGCTTTGCCACCTATGTACTGGATTTCATTAACTCCTGTTCCACAAATTTTGATGGTCCTGCTCCCCTGACTCTCCTGGGACAACAATCTCACCCTCTAGAAGAGCTGCTGGGTGAGTTTGAGGAAACTGAGTGCTCCTGCAGCACGTACCTTGACTATGGCTTATTTAAAAGCTGCACCCATTTCCAGGGAGGGCTGTACCACAGTTCTCAGAGCAAACATCCCAAGAGTAGTTTCTTGGTAGTTGCTAGATGGTGACAAAGAAGAAAAGCACTTTGCATACCTGCCATCATCAAGGCTTTCACACATTCCGTTCGGCCCTGCATTGCAGATTTCATCAGGGCTGTGAATCCAAACGCATTCCTCTTCTCAATATCAAGCCCGGGAAAATAGTTCAACAAATAGTTTGTAATGGTTATGTGCCCTTTAAAGAAATAAAAAAGCAGATAAAATTTGTTGTACAATGCAGGTGCTGTCTCAAGCATAAACCAAATATTTACTCCTGCAGGTCTGATAACTGGAAAATGCAGATAATTAATAAGCTATCTTTTCTTTGTGTCCTCTTTCACTCATTGCAGGTCATCAGGTTAAGGGATTAAGTGGCCTTGACTTGTACCACAATACTGGGATAGGAGGTGGAAAACCTGGGTTCCCACCTTCTTTCAAACTGCTCTCCTTTCTGAAAAGTCAGTTTAAGGTAAGGGAATAATTGAAGACCAGAAATGGTCACTCTGAAGTGGCAAGGAGCCCCAGTTTCTTGACCCAGTGAGCAGCACTGTAGAGGGAATCCCTACAGCTTATGGAAGGAAGGTCCATCACTAGGGGCAACTGATTGCAGAGGTTCAGCTTTTTTCCTCCCCTGGTAAATCTGAGCCTCAAAATCATGGTGCTTCCTTAAAAATTGCTGACTGCACATAGTTGGTCCAGCCAATAATGGTATCAAACCATGCCAGGCCTGATACAAAAGAAGGGAATATTTTGTGTAGGATCCCACATTTTTATTTTTCCAGCTGACAGCGTAAAGCCACTTGCCTACTCTCCTGCAGTTGGAAAATGGGATTGATATTCAGTTTTTGTAGTAAAATCAATTATTTAAGTTCTGTTTCTAAAGGCAACTGCTGTTGCCATTCATGTGCCTTGTATGCCAGGACAACTGGCATACAGTTAAGGCTGTATTGAAGAGCTGAGCACATCTCTGGCTAAATGGTTGGAAGACCAATGAAGATACCGAATCTTCATAATTGGACTATCAGATGAATATCTAGTGCCATTATGACTCATTCAAAACAGTTTTCCCTTCACATGTCAATCACTTTATGATGCTTTGATGCTCCATAAAATAATGCCGTCTGTCAGGCAGCTGAAACAATCACAATTTAATTAGTAGGAGCTGTAAAAATATTCTCTCATCTCACTCTGCAGACCAGCTGACTATTCTGTAATGCATGCCATTCAAATTCATCTAGAAATGTTACTGAAGCAGATTATAGTTCATACAGGACAATTTTTAAAGTCTATAGCACCACATCTGTTGTAGATTTCATCAGAGACCACTTTGTGCCAACACAATCCTCCATTCACTTTGAAAAGCAAGTTAAGAACATCTTTACCAATTAATTTGTGCTGCAGGTGCTACTCTTTCTCTCCTATAATTTTTTGACTCTGTTACCTTACTGCATAACTGTAGACTCCCATGAAACCTGAGCAGATGTAGAGATCAGATGAGCAACTCCAGAGCCAGAGAAAACCAAATAAAAATCTCCCTGTACCTTGTGCACTCTGATGAGAGTGAAATATAAAGATACAGCAAACCACAACAAGCTGAACAAAGCAAAAGTGAACTGGGTTCAGGGCAGGATCAAGTGACCTGGTCCTGCTTACTCAATACAGAGGTCTCAGCTTTACTGATTCTATGGCATTAAATCAAATCCTAGCAAGGAATCAGTTGCTACTGGCAGAATCTTTGGGCCCAGATTGTTTAGCAGGACATGCTCTGATTCAGTGATGTAGAACATGTGTCTTCATGAAGGTTTTGGAACAAAACCTGCGTTTTGACCACAGAAAACTGAGACAAACTGAAACAAGCAGAAATGATAAGATGGAAGATTTTTCAACATCACTAAAGATGTTCTTCCCTTTGCCAAAAGCATAATTACAGTAAGAGAAGTTTTGCAAATCTGGGCTGATCTGAAGAATTAATCCTGAAAGACCTTGCTTAACCAAAACTCTCCAGGGGACCAGAAATGGCCTCAAATGAGACAGAAAAGAAAAATATCAGCAGTAAAATAAGAAAGAAAATTAAGAAGTTTGTGATTCCCAGAAGTTTTGTGTCTCAGGGATCCCTGAAAAACACTTCAGTTTTAATCTGGAGGATCTTCTGTCCTCTGAGGTTTGCTTCAGATTTCCAGTTCAAACAGATATCAAATTCAAAGTAAAACTCAGAGCTGCCAAGTCTTAGTTCAATCCCTGTCATATTCTTTTGATTTGATGCCATGAGGTTTACTTTGGTTCTCCTGTGTCTGCGTGAACAAGCAGCCTGCACCTAAATTGCAAACTGGATGAGCCTCCTGTGATGTAAAATCTGCTGTGAAAGCTGGATGCAGCCCTAAAATAAACGAGCCTGGGCTCAGCCCATTTGGTGGTACTGAATTCAAAGCAGGCTCTTGCTCTTTGTAAGCCAGATCTGCTTCCTACCAGAGCTGGCATGCTAAGGGTTCACTTCTCCCTGAGAGCCACATTCAGAGATCAGCACAGATGTCTGTAATAGCTTAATTCACTTAATTGCTGCCACAAAGGAAAGGCCTATAATGATGACAATATTACCTAATAATCTGTGTAATACAGGCAGAAGGATAAACTGCAGATTAAGGAAGACCCCCCTTGTCAAATAACATTACACTCCTGAATTGTACCTGCAAAATGCCTCTGCTTGGCCTGCAGGTGTTGAATGCCTTCTCACAGATGGATGGAACCAAGGACACCCAGAAGGCTTTATCTTCTGGGTGTTTTAGGTGTTTGTGTTCTCATGTCTTTCTTAATAAACAGAAACTGGGATAACTTCCAATTTTGTGTTCCCAGCTCTACAGCCTTGCCCCAAACTGGCAGCTGTAACATAAAACATCTATACTTTGCAAGTGAATGCAACTCCCTCTGAACACCAGGGCATGCCAATTACTATACACTGATGTAGCTATGTCTCCCTCAGCAGTAGAACTGAGAAAAAAAAAGTTATTTTCCTTCTTATCACTATTTCTTTAAAAATCACTCTCCTTCCTCTGTTTCTTTCCACTTGTTATTTCAATCACTTGTTTGTATTGATGTCCCATTTTTTTCCTGCATTGTCCTTGTAATGATGTTTAATGATTTTGCTTCTGTTTCAATAGCATCACCACCCATTTCTGGGCACCACCTGCTGCAGACTGCACTGCATTTACAGTTCTGGAAGAACAGGGATATAGGAAATAAGAAATATTGAGAAAGCAGGCAAACAGACCAATTTTCAAATGTGAAATTTACACACAAAGCGAAGCACTTTGTGGTTATTTTTCTGTACTAAGAAACTTGTTAAGAAAATACTGCTTTTCACTGATTCCTCCAATCTGTCTTTCTCTGGTCAGCCCATGCAGAAAATTTCAGCCTTAGATACTTTTGTTGGAGAATGAGAATCTGAAAATCAAAACTGAATGAGGAACTGAATTCACTCATCTTCTGATACTCTAGTTGCTCTTTAATTTAATCCTATTTAATTCAAGCTGATGCTCATATTTGAGCTTAATATCTGGGTGGTCATGGAACAGCATAGGCAAATGTGGATTTTAAACTCCTCAGCACAAGTGAAGAGACCTCTCTCTCATCCCTTTTGGTATCCACACCTCATAATACAGGTGCAGACACTGAAACACCTGTTCCTCAGGACCACATCTTTTCCCCCATCCAGCTCCATACATGGTAGCCCACCCGGTCAGTGGATCAAAACAAAAAGGGCAGCACTTTCTGAAACCTTCAAATACCACCTTATAAATACCTCAAATAATGTGGATTTGCTATTAGGCTTTCCACAGGTAAACCCATAGTTTTGGTATAAATAACAGTGATCTCAGAATAATTTATTTTGCAAAAATGTGATTACTTTCACAGCCTAAAGTTACTGCCCCCTGCCAATAAATTAATTCCCCACTAAAGTCAAGCTTGCATAAGCTTTGCTTTCAGGTCTTTATAATACACTGCTCATTGTTACTACTTAACATCCAGCAATAATTAAGCAGCATCTATTGCACTCTGGTTGCAATGTTAGCCTCACAGTAATCTCTATTAACACTGCAGCAGTATCTTGTGATAATTAATAAAATAACTGATGCAAACAATGTAGCTCAAGATTAGCACAGGCAGGGGAAAATATCCAGGTTGTTGGGGGTTTGTATATGCTGTTGGTGACTACAGCCATTTCCAGCCTCTTTTGGGATCAATGGCAAGTACTGGCAGAGAGTCAGTACCTCTGACTGACAGCCAGAGGTCAATGCAGTCAGTGTCAACTTGCTAGATTAATTCTGAGCTCATTATCTTGAGAATTAAAGGTCAAGAAGGAGGCAGTGTTACACTTATTTTAGTCCAAATTTATATTAGGGCAGATAAATAAGATTAGTGTTTTGGAAGACTTTTCCACCCTCTTTGGAAAGCTACTGTACTCATGACTGCTATGTGGTCACAGTTCTTCCTTCCAGTATTCAAGACCCATCTTGCAGGAACCTTTGCAGAGTTCACTTTTTGGTACAACACAAAGCAAGGTTAGGTACTACCTGGAAATGCCCAGTGACACTGTTGCTAAATTGACATAGAAACCAGAGTGCTCCAATCTTTAGATGTGGCGTGTAATGTCCATTGATATTCCCTGATGGAAATTGGTTCCCTTCAGGCAGCCAGTGTCTGGGAGTGAGGACTATGCCCCATGAACTCCCACAAACACCCCAGACCCTTCCCCAGCCAGCAGACACGATCAAGAGCAGCTGTGCCTTTCCTTGTAAAGTGGCCGCCTTTGCAGAGTGCGCCTGAAGGATGCAAAGGAAACCAGAGATGCAGAGCTTGGCAGACCCTGGAACAACTTTTAGACTACAAAGTGATGGCATTCTTCCTTGGAGAAATTTTTTCCTGATTTACATGCTTTAGCACTTTGTTAACACTTGTTAGAGGAAACTAAAGCTTCCCTTAAAGATTAAAGCGCAGCCCTTCAGTTTAAAGAGAAATAATCAAGTGATTGTTTTCTAAGTGAACACTGGAAGCGAGGAATTCTCCTGGGAACTTCTCTTACATCTAAGTGATCTGTTACACTTGTTCACTGAATATTACCATGATGGGTGGGATAAAAGAAAACCTTGTGCTAAACTCCAGCCTGCATCAGTATTAACATGGTCGATCTTCATATCAGCTGTTACAAAAGAATCCTTGGCAAATAAGAAATCCTGCTGAGGTTTTTTGCTTTTCAGCTATGGAGTGGATGAAGAATGTCTTAGCATATAAGGTGTTTCTTAATGATGACACATTTTCCTAAAGTCATCAATTTCCACAGACCCTCTGAGCTAAGTGCAGCAAGCATGGGAGAAAAGCACTAATGCAGCACATTACACGTCCACAGTGCCCAATTGATGCTTGTGAGAGCAAACATTGGGAAATCAGCTTAAAGGAACAAAGCACTGTAATACTGCACACTTGGGAGGAGATTTTTCTTTATTTTAAAGTTAAAATAATTAATGCATCTACTAAAAATGTATGGCTTCTGCTGCCTTAATCTGCTGGATAAATACTACTGTAGATTAATTAGTTCTAAGAAAATCGGGACAAACCTACTTGGGAATGTGTTTGGCTAGAATTATTTTACACAGAATACTTTGTTTCAGGGCTTTGAAAAAAATATAAATCCTAAAATAAAGTAGCTCAAACACACACTCCTCCCAAGACCCTGCAAGTAAGAGGTGATACAGAGAGCCTTACCTGCCTGTGCAGCTGTAATTAGAGCTGTGTTCCCTTCGTTGTCCTGCCAGTTCACATCAAGGTGAGGGCATTGTGCTAAGGCTATTACAATATCCACATAACCCTGGTAACAGGCAACAATGAGACCATTCTGTAAGTAAAATATAAAGAGAGAGTTAGGTTTGTCAGACTGAGAAAAGTTCACTGAAGAAGCTTACTAGACAGCTGTTTCATTTTTATTTTAATTTTTTCCAGACAGAAGAACTGAAAAAGTACCAGCCCAACTAGTGATCAGCTCCAGGCAAAATGTTCAGATCCAAAACAATTCTTTTTATCTCTGCCCTTTGGCAAGTAATGTTTGATACTCCTCAGAAATACCTAAGAGAGTAGGTATTACATTATGCTACATGCAAAGTAACTGTTTATAAATGGCTTATGCTTATATGGCTATATACTCTATACTCAAATGAGAATAAATCTGATTTTATTATATAATAAAATGAACCCAGCAGGTAAGATGAACTGGATCTGCTCTGAATATTAATTCTCTGAAAAACAACTACTTGGTCCATGAAGGGAAGTAGTAGACGGGAGTTGTGTTCATACTGTCTATCTATCTTTAAATATCTTTAAATAATTCTAATTTCCCATTAGAACTATACCTCCTATTTTGCAGTCGTAAATAAAATTAAATTGCTTTTAGAGGTCCTGTTTAATGTGTTTTATGACAGCTGGAGGCTGTAAAATTTCCAGGAGGAAGTCAAGCCAGGAGGCAAACCTTGTAACTATGCCTGGTACCCAGAGAGTGTTTCACTCCACAGCAGCAAACTGACAACTTCCCTAAAATGCAGCAAAATACACTTGTCATTAATTAAATGGAACCACAGTGCTTAATCCTGGCTGCTCTCTTGACCACTAGGATTAAAGCCATTATCTCCAGTCTTCAGGATTCCTTGGGCAGCCCCTGTTCATCAGCCTGGGGCTGGTGGGTGCTGAGGAGGGCAGGCTCAGATAAATCAGTGCTCCCTGTGCTCCTCGGTGTGCCTGAGCTCAGCCTGAGCATCACTGCAGAAAAGATGGGGCAGACACAAATCCCAAACTGCCTGGTAACCCTGCCTGCCTGAAATGCACTCACACAAGAGACCTGCAAGGAGAACCCGGTTATGGAAACAGAATGGCCCACCCTGACTCCTCCATCATTTTTCTCTTGCCTACAAATTCTCTTTATTTCTTTTCCCCATTGCTGAGATATTCACCAGATGACAACGGTGGCTTCTGATTTATTGTCATCTAACTAGTTATTTATTTATTCAGTGTCCTGTTTCACTGTCATTCTGTGTGGTTCTGTTGGCTGAGGTGGCAAACACCTTCATTGAGATACAGGAGTGATATCTATTCTTTAGGCTGTTCACAGGCTATGTAGGTTATTTCTCAATTACATCTTTCAATAAAATAATTACTCTGCTTTCTTTTGTTCTCATTTCACTCTTGCCCTCAGCATGAAGCAACACCTACCACTGCTTTATAAAGAGCATCCTAATTTCCTTGTGAAGAACCTGTAATACTTCAAAGCCTTCTATTGAAATTGTACAGAGGATTCTGCCAAAAGTCATATATTTTAGGTTTTGGGGTTGTTTTTTTACTAAAGTAGGTACTTTCCTGGTAGGATTGTTCAGATTAATCCAAGTTTTACTGTAATGTAATAGTTTTTAGCTTTTAAGAACAAAAATATTAATGTTCATTTTGTAAGGACTTCAGCATTATTTCAATTCTTCAATAATTTAATTTTTCACCCAATGATCAGGATATAGCTCATCACAACTCCAAAAGCTGGGCAGATTTAAAACACCACACAGTCATTCAGAAAAATGTCCATTACTTATGATAGCAGAAAATTAACTTTACAATTGTTTGGAGATCAAAATCTTTTGACAATAAGAAGAGAGATTCTATTGTTTGTTGAAAAAACAATGGCATTTTTGAAGATAGTTTCAAAAAAGGCTATAAAAATAACTAAAATTAGCTATCATCTCTAATGAAAAAAAAAAAAATCTGCTTCACCCAATATCTGGAGGATATTTTCACAGTATATTGTGTGTACTAAAAATAGGTACCAGATGCTTAAAATAAGTCTAGTTTTTTGTTATCTTTGCTAAAGAGTAAAGGTAAAATATTGTAAAAATATAATAAATATTGTAAAAAAATTAATAGCAAACATTAGTTTGGGTTTGGTTTTTTTGCAAGAGGTTTTTGCATTACAGTATTGAGGGAATCTGTACTATTTTTAGTGAGTACCTCCATTAGATAGGAACTAATGCATTAACACTGGCATTCTGATTTCAGAAGATACGAGACGGGAATTATCTTCAAATCAATCAAACTCACTCACCATTCTGATTTTAAAAACCAGAAGGATTACTTAGGTGTCAACATTTTCTGAAGTTTATTTTCCAAAGATGTTATCAAAGACTGCCTGCTTAAGGATAAAGAAAGGCAACAGAGAGCAGGAGCTTTCTGAGGGATTACATGATGCAGCAGCACGGAAAATCATCCTTGAAGAATGGTTTTACAAATCTGAAGTGGGCCAGATAAGAGTGTGAGAACCCAATATTGGGTGGAGTGTACACCCAGCAGCCCCTGGTTGAGAAGCAAAACAAGCAATGGCATGGGGACATAAAAACAAGTTCCTTCTGTAAAGCTGATGTGTTTTTTTCACCCATTGCAGGTGTATGGGGAGGTGGGTGAGACAGACTGCTTGCTGAGGAACTGCTTCCCTTTGCATAACCCTTCCAAACATGTCAGACACTGAAATGGAACTCTGGATTTGATGGTTATTTCCCAATTCCTCATGAAATGATACAATGATAATTTGTGTTATTAGGTTCCTTTCATTTTCCTTTTTTTTTTCTCCTTAGCATCCATTTCTGACCCTGTCCATATCCTGCCTCCTGAAAGCTAATACAAACAGATCATCCAGCATGTGCAACCAGTCAATATCAAAGTGAATTGTTAGTCTGGAATCTTCAAGTTCACATATCAATAAATACTATTGTATATTAAAAACTCTTTCAACAGTCTCAGTTAATAAGTGACACAAAATCACCTCCAGCAAATTGCCTTTTGAAGTGATCAGTAAGGCAGTAGCCTGTTTCACAGCAGTCTGCAGGAAAATACAGCTGTGCACTTAATGTCTTTTCAAAATCTAAAAATGAATGAGTTTTAGTTAGAAAATACTGAACCTGAACAATCTGGCTACCCTGAGAAGAGAGATGATATTAATATTCTACCCAAGGCATCCATTATTCTCTTCCTCATATGAAAGGCCACAGTGCAATTATGAAATGGTCAGTGTACATTAAAAAAAGTATTTTTAAAATTGAATATTACCATTATTTTTGTCAGTAAGATCAATTCTCAGAAGTATTCACTACTTTTGAAGGCTTAGGTAAAAGGAAGATTGATATTCTTATAAGTATGTCCTCTGCCTAAAAGGACTTTTCTCCTCCAACAGCGTTCTTTCCCCTCTCTTCCCTTCTCTGTGTCCTCAAACACCACTTATTTTAAACAATACTAAAACTCAAACTATTCCCATTAATATACAGTAATGAACATCACCATTAGGAGTGTAACTGTACATATGTCACAGCATGCAAGTACAGTATCCCTTTTCCAAGGAAGCCCTGACTTTCTCTCTCCCCATCAGTGGCCAGGGTTGCTGCCCACCATTCTCCCAGACCAATGAAACAGATCCTCTGTGCATGAGACCTAAAATATGAAACAAGGTTTGCTACAGATACTATTTCATTTTTTAAATACTGTGCACAGGCTCTGTGTGACAAACAAGAAAGTGTGAGTCATTCATCACACCAACTGCATTAACATTTACTGTCATTTTTCCATAGAAGGGGAGGCTGAAAGTCAGCTTAGTAATGGGGTTTTTTCCAAGCAGAAGCCACAATACTTCCAGGTATTGGAGGCTCTATCTTTCCTCTGTGGAATATTTGGCATTTCACAGAGCTTTCCCACAGTTTTTTCATAGTATATGATATATCTGATTTTTTTTTTTTTTTTGTATAACCAGTACAGTTTTGAAAGGTCCCCCTTTTGTTTTGAAGTGACAGCAAAATTAAAATTTTTTAGAATATATGACAAAACAGTCTCAGATAAACTACTTGCTTTCCATGTATTCTAAATAAAATATAACTATTTTTCTTATTTTCTCCTCACAGTACACAAATTAACATAACAGGCATGAGACTAGCTGAAGTAGATCAGATGTTGCAACATCTTCCTCAAGCAGTGAATCTTCTGATTCTGTTTAAAAGGATAATTCTTCACGTGCCTTTGATTTCATGCAAGACTGGAATAGTGCTGCCACTATGAAAATAAACTCTGTTTTGCTCAGCTGTGTTGGCTAATGACAAATTAACATGTCTGGTTAACTGAGGTCATAGATATCTCAGGGGACAATTTTATAAATCAGATATTATGACAAAATTACTGATGTAAGCCTATTTGTATGCTAGATCATTACAGATAATAGAGACCACAAGAAGTACTCAAGGATCAATATTAACTCAAGCTGAATAACAAGCAAATCACAAACAGCATGCAATTAATTATGCTTTCTAAAAGTTCTCTTCAGGCAACCTATTTACCACCAAGACACTGAAAATGGAAACACCTTTTTATAGTTTTTCTGCCAATTACCCCAGACAAAAATGAGTCTGGCAAAAGGCTAAATTGGTATTACCCATTGCTCTCCACCAGCATTGTGATAACTGTCCACTTTGTTTTGCATGCATCTGTAATGTACTAATGACAAGTCTGCAAGGCTGCTTTACTAGCAGTGATTAAAACCACATGCAATTGAATTAAATGAGATAATGATTCATTGTAATCCATAATCACATGCAAGGACAACAATGAAAATTAAGTCTAAGTTAAAAATGTATTATAGAACAATATCAAATTATAAAACAATATCAAAAGTAGTAGAAATAAAAGAACAAAGTAGCCCAAAGCCCAATCCTATATACGAAATCAAGCTCAAGTGACATTGCCCCTGCCAGTGCCTCAACACTGAAGGCCCAAAATTGCCACCTTTGCTTTGTAGCATTATGAGCATCTACAGATCCATTTCCCAGTATGGACTGCATTCCACTACACAGAAATACAGTCCAGTCTGTGGACACACAGATGATGACCCATCATTCTTCTGCTCCAGTTTTTGGGGTATGTTCAGCTTCACTCATTTTATAAACACCTCTTCAATCAGTCAGGTCACCTGTCTTTAAGTAAGGGTGTATGTATCATCTCTGCAGAAATCCTTATTTAATCTATTCTAATCCAGATCCCCATGATCACCTCTAAAAATAGTCCCAGGAAAGTTCATTTTACTACGCCTGCAAAGCTTGCATTACACAACGAAGAGAACCCGTGCTGCTTGTGTAATAAAGCAGACAACAGGAAAAGGTATTAAAAATAGTGGCACTTTCCTTATTTACTAACAGGCACGTTGTCTGAATTGGTTTCAGCATCACTGGTGATATAAGCAGCTGGCAGAAACCTCAGAAGTAACTGCTAAGAGCCATGAGGGACTTACAAGGCAAATAAATACGTGCTGTGTAGTCAGAGATATTCCAGTGGGTGGGATATAGAAGAAATATGTGAGAGATGCTTAAGAGATATTGGCCATTCTCTGTTTTATAATAATATCAAGATACATAACAAAAGCAAACAATGCAGTTGGAAATCTAAATCCCATGAGCTGATGGGTACTTAAGGGCTGTTCACTGTTCCACAGGAGGCTGGAACATGTGTCCAGCTCCTGCACTGCCCCAAATTTACCAGCCATCTAGCTGCCTTTTTGGGACAGCTTTCTTGACCAAAGAAAGGGAGAGGACAGCTGAAGAGATGATGTATGCAATCAGTCCAAAATAAGGCTTTGCAATGTATACAAGATCTCTGGTCCCAGCAGAACTAAACAAGGCATAATGTTAGAGAAGGACTAAGTAAGGAAACTTAGGGAAATACTGCTTTATACAAGTAAAATATCCTTCAAATGAACTGCCAGGTCATCTAGTGGAGCTTACTATCATTATATATAAAATAAAAGGAAGTTGTATCAGAATTCAATAATAGCAAAATAGGCCAGAATTCCATTTTTGAGAAAGGGTTCTGTGTTCTGTTTATGAGGTGCCTGGCTGCAAAGAACAAAAAGTAGTGTGGAAGCAACACAAATTTTATCAGATTAAATTTCATATTTGCATTTTATTTAGACTGTCATGTTGGGTACAACTAACAAATAGTGATGATCCCTGATAAATAACACTGCCTTTACTAATCCTAGCTAGCCTGCACATAGTAATCAGTGTCAGTACTGTCTAATGTTAGTGCTAAGATTTCATACTGTTCCTGGTAGTAACACATGATCCATAGCAGCCAAATTTATACAGTCTCTTTGTTACACCTGTTTTGGGATCAGTGCTAAACACAGGACATTCTGCTTTAAAAAAAGCAAGAGGTCTGGCTTCAGAAAAGAATATAAATTGTGTACTGTGAGGGTGGTGGGGCACAGGAGCAGGCTGCCCAGAGAAGCTGTGGATAACCCATCCCTGGCAGTGATCAAGGTCACGTTTGATGGGCTCTGGTTGGATGGGCAACCTGGTCTAGTGAAAGGTGTCCCTGCCCATCACAGAGAGGCTGGAACCAGATGATCTTTAAGGCCTCTTCAGATCCAAACCATTCTGTGATTCTGTGTACTGACCTTTAATAAGGGGATCCTGATATAAACCCTGATGGCATTTCTACCACAAATCCCATGTCTTTACTTCAAGGTGCTTTGAACATTAGCAACCCAAACTATTAACTGCAGAGGGCTGGGGAGGCAATGTGACAGACTCCCACAAGCATCAGGGTCCTGCTACAGCAAATGGTGACTAAATTTTAATGTCATTTCTTCTTCTTTCACTGGCTCAATGTGCAGTGTTCACAAAGGCTTCCAATGGCTGGAAACTATTCTGTGAACAAGGATATTGTATTTCTGTGTGCTTTAAAGAACAGTATGAAACTGTGCTTTGCTTGGAACAGCTGTTTCCAGCTATCAATAGATTCAAAGCAGAAAAGTGCTGACTGCTTCCTCCTGAGGACACCTGAGGCTGGGACCACCTACTGCTTTGGCTATTTGCTGCACAAAGCTGCAGTGGGTTTGGGCAGCACTGGAAGAAAGAGTAGTGTTTGTAATAAAGCTCCAACTATACCCTTTGTGGATATAATTATATGTAAAACATTTTGGAGAGTCTCTCAATTACCAGATTACTTCAAAATCAGGTGTTGAAATTGTAGTCTTCCCATGAATTCTATCACTGAAGCATTTTTTTATTCTATTTTCAGAAAGACAAACCAAAAAACGATAGTCAAAGCTGGATCATCTAACAGCATAACCAAACCTGGTGTGACCTGTATGCAGTGCACTCTCTCAGCACATAAGACCTCTGGGAACATCCAAAAACAAGTTCAGATGTGAACTCCAAGTCCTGTGCCTGACAAACTACTGCTAACTTATCTCCTTGTCTTTAAATATACATATACCTTCATACACACTTAGGATGAAAAGGAGAGTTTGTATCATTTAAAAAGCATTTTGTAGGGCATTCAAAAGCCATGTGAAAAGCATTTTGTGCACTGACATAACTCTGTCAAAAAGAGCTCCCTTTGGCTTTAAAGCATATGACTCAACTCCTCTCTGTGTTTAATAGATGCATTTTCCTTTTTGTTATGTTCTGTCAGATGCAGGAGGTTGTAGTTGAGATCTGTTGCAAGAAGCTTAATAGAGTGTTTGAATGCATAGGTTTCTTTCAGGAGACCTCTCCAAAAATAGTGACTCACAAAATCTTCACCAAGATAAATTTCAATTTGACACTGAGCAAAAGATGAATGTACAGCCTTTTACTCTGTCAGAATCTCTCACTGTATCTAATCTGTTTCTTCTGTAAGAAATAATTTAAAGCCCCCAGAACATTTTCACTGTGAAATCTCTGAAATGACCAGTGATGAGCTTGCAAGCACCCTCTTGTGGCAGTAAGGTTCTGTAGTTTTGTTTAGGAAAGACCTTCCCAAGAGGTTTCCTAAGTTTTCCTCCAACTTCTGTAAATTAATTTTGCAACTATTCTTCTGAGCCTTTTGGCAGTGAAATCAGAAACCAGACCCAAACCTCATAATGAAAGAGCTCAGAGACATGTCTGTCCATCAGTGGCTAATCTGCCACTGGGGATGAAAACAAACCCCAAAGCCCAAACAACTAAAAAACCCAAATTACAACCAATCAAACAAAAACTTAAATCTAAAAGCTCTTTTTCCTCAGAAGAAAATAATCTTGATAAAGTAAAATAACCATCAGGGTGAAATCTCTTCCTGGTAGAGGCCCTATTCTCACCAAGATGAGCAACTGCACATCCTTCCTGAGACTCCAAAGAGGGGAACTGACCCCACACTATACTCAGTGCTGCACAATCAGGTGAAATTAGATGAGTTTTAAACTCCTTTCCAATCCAACCCAACCCAACCTGCTGTATGACTCTATGGTTCAATAGTACCACACACAATAGTGTCAGCCTATTTCCTCATCCTTTTTTTCTGAAGAAGCTGTAAGAGCACTAGAAGCCCAGTCTCTAACTCTCTATTAGAGTGCCATTTGACAATGAGATTCATAATGGCATCAGTGGATATGCAACTCCCCCATTGTATCTTCTTCCCAACAAATACCGTGCTTCGCCTCTTCAACCTCACTGCTTCTTTTTCTCTAGCACTTCTAATAACAACCCTCCCTCTTGATCTTGGATCTTCTAATAACAAGCTTATTGATCCTGAAATTGACCTGAATGGATCAGGAAAATGTGGCAAACTTCCTTCCCCAGTGAAAAAAAGACAGGTAAAAGGACCAGCTGCCCTTGCACAGATGAGAGTATTAGTGTCTCCCCTATAGGATTCACCATACATACTTCTGTCCAGATGTGCTATCCCATAGCAACAGTCAAATTCCTCTTTTCAAACAAGAGGATAACATGGTAACAACAACCTTATTGTTCATGAAAATGCAAGGCAAATACCAATGTTCAGAAAGTAATGTACATTGAAACATTACTAGTAGATATGGAAGGGATTCTCCACCTAGACCAGTCATTACTATTTTACTTCTATCAAGCAAAGATCCTGCTGATGGGATCACATTATCTTGCCTCTTCAGTTTATCATCAACTACTGCAAGTGAGAATGGCTCTTTGGATGTCAAAGTGTCCAGGTTCTTGAAAGTCCTTAGCAATGTGCCTTCCACAATGAAAAGACTTCCGTCATCTAGGTTATGCTTCTAATTTTACCTAGACTAGTTTTATACTCATTTATGCCCCTTGTTCTTTCCCTAGCTCTAACAAAGCAAAAGATTTTTTTTTTTTGTGCATAAACATGAAAAAATTACCTACTTTTTATTAGAAAACAAGTGCTTTTGAGCAATAGATGCATCTGTGGTGAATGGATGGGACTGTTTTGCACTCAGAGACCTAAGGTGGATTTTTGTAGGTGTGGATTAGTGTCAACTCTTGTGATCCTTCCTAAAAGTTTGCAATCCTGAAATCCTGCAGCTCTATGGAAAGGAGCTGCTGTGGAATATCGCAGATGACCATGCTGGAGGCAAAAAAATGTGTTTTTATAGGTATTACTCCTAGTATTCATGCCTGTGAAACTTGGAGGAAAGTTCCTAAATCACAGTTTCTGATTTCATAGGAAGTTTTTTGCTCTTTCCCACCACCTATGCATGGTTTATTACTAGTGCTCCACAAATTGCACTGAAAAGTGAGTCTCCAAATAAAGAAGGGAAAAAAGGGAGAGAGGAAGGGAGAAAGAGAGAGAGAGAGAGAGAGAGAAGTGGCACTAATAATTACTTTTTCTTTTTAACACAATCTTGAAAATTTCACTGTTTCTGAATCCTGGAGATTTTCAGTTCTGGGTGAAAGCACTACCTTCAAACGAAATATGCAATTTTGTAGTAATGCATGGTTCATGAGCACTATAGTCTCATAATTCTCATATTTTATAGCTGCAGAACCACTGGTGACTGCAATCCCATTTTAAATTACAGCAGAACATATGACCTGTGTTTCAGTAAGACCTCTATTTTTTTATGTAAATTTTCTTTGGTCAAGGGCAAACAGGGTTGCGCTCTTGTGACTTAGACCTACAACGTTGGCTCTGTAAAGTTCATGGCTGATTAGAGAGCAAGGACTCCTACCATAAAACCCATCAACCTACAATTCTGTCTATTTAAGTAATAAAGTAACTGATAGGCTGCACGCAGCCACTGGAGAGGAAATCCAGCATGCCTCAGGCTTCTCATTAAGGAATGGTTCCTTCCTGAAGGTTTAGCATCACCCTGTGAAAAATATATCTATTTTAAGAAAAGGCAGAATAACAGTTTTGGAAGATCAAACACTAACAGTTGGCTAAACCAAGACCACTGCTGCCACTGGCTTGCAGGTCCTA
This sequence comes from Erithacus rubecula, assembly GCF_903797595.1. Taxonomy (NCBI): domain Eukaryota; kingdom Metazoa; phylum Chordata; class Aves; order Passeriformes; family Muscicapidae; genus Erithacus; species Erithacus rubecula. The sequence goes on from NC_136689.1 coordinate 78,142,190, forward strand.
GTGAATAACCTGGCATTAATTTAGAGCTGTATTTAGGGAATAGGCTCATCCACCTGAAAGAGGCTCAGCCTGGCATTTTTTGTTTGAGAAAACACACACTGTGACATAGAATTAATCTGTCAAGAGGGTCCTTTTTTCCTCTAGTAGCTCACTGGGTTTTCATACTCAGCTGTTTAAAAATCATGAATAATGTGGTTCAAAAGTAGGCTTGGGGTCTGTTGTTGGTTTTCATTATTTTATTAAATGTACATTCCAATTTTAAATTTCTCTTTTATTATCTCAGTTGGGTAGATAAGGATTCACTGTAGCTGTAACAGGTATCAAGGTGTGAATAGACAGAGAAAGGTTTGGAATACCCAGGTGGGACACAGTAGTATCACCATCTCATCTGTCTCAAGTTAACTACAGTATTGCAACTTGAGTTTAATAAGCAAATGCAGCACACCGGTACTGCATGTCCTTGTCTGGTGGCAAGAGCAGAGTCTTTCCTCTTCTATAGAGCCTGTGACCACACTGTTTATCTCAGCTGAGATCTAGCTCCATGCAATATAAGGCAGGAAAGCATCTTCTGCCTCTGTGCTTGGCTCTAAAAACCTAATCTTCTAATGAATACACCTCACTCACCTAAGTAATGAAGATACATAGGGAGCAATTGAACATACTATTGAATCTGAAGAGAGAACTAAATATCCAGAGAAAAAAAGAGGGAAAAGCAATTTCTTATTTATATTCAAATAGGTAGTATTTCTAGAGATCTTAGTTAAAACAGCCTTTCAGCTAAATCATTAATACAATATATATACTTTATTAAACAGTTTCAATCAAACAATACAGAAAGAATTCCCCTACTTCATAAAACTGGAGAATATTTAGACAAACAGTGAAACAGATATTATCAGGACAGGAGTCCAGGAATTCATCTAAGCAGCCTGGTTTTTAATTTAGGGACCTATAAGAGAAATGTTGGACTTTAGAGCACAGCTTTCTCAACAAAAGAACAGCTTTTGCTGAAAAGAAGCACTCTACAAAAAAAGCAGCATGTGTCAGACACATTTGATGGAGGTTTCTCAGAGCAGTTTGCATTGAGCTTGACACATCTCTGAGTGCCACAGCAGTTGAATTACAAGAGTCTTCGGGTTTGTCACAACTGCAGGGTGGCAATTTTTTTGATGGCAGCTCACTAATGAGAGCAGTATCTGAACACACTATGGGACCTTCAAATGATGCTGCAGGCCCCTGGAGCAAAGAAAAGATAGCTGGCTTACAGGAAATTTTCAGTGGAAACTAAAACTCCAAATCACACAGAACATGCTGGGCTGGAAGGGACCCATCAGGGTCACTGAGTTCAGCTCCTGGCACTGCACAACACATCCCCAGAGTCACTCCTTGTGCCTGAGAGCATTGTCCAAACCCTTCTTGAACTCTGTCAGGTTTGGTGCTGTGACCATTTCCCTGGGGAGCCTGTGCTAGTGCCCAAACACCTCTGGATGAAAAACCTTTTACTAATATCCAACCTAAACATCCCCTGACACAACTTCAGGACCTTCCCATGGATCCTGTCACTGGTGACCACAGAGCAGAGATCACTGCCTGCCCTCCCACTCCCCCTCACGAAGAATTTGTAAACTGCAATGACTTGTCCATTGAAATAGTAGATAAGTAACTTGTAAACAATTTTTTTTTTCATTTTTGTGGTGCCCAACTCCAAAGCATTGGAATTTTCCAAGAGGTGAGAAGGAACACACTTGCTTTGAAGTGATATTGCAATGAAGATTCCATTATTATTTGTGCAATTTTTACATTTCATAATGATGAAGAGCATGACAGATAGAGATAGAGATAGAGAAGATAGAGATTAGGTAGATTAGATTAGATACAGAAGGAAACTCTTCCACCATTAGATAAGCATGGAGTGGTTAGAATTAAATAGGAATAATTAGAATAAAAAGCTGGGATGAAGAGGTATTTCTGTATTTAAAAGGAAAGTAGTAAATGCTGGCATAATTAACTATTCTATTATAAATTTATAAATTTACATTATAAATTTGGTATTCTCTTACTAGTAATATATGACAACATAAATTTTCAACTGTACAATGTAATTGCATACATTACACTGAACAAAACCCACTATGTGTCTACTCCATAAAGAATAACAATATTTTTTCTAGTGTTAGACCTTGTCCATTTAGCAGTCACTCACAAGCCATACTCTAGAACAAAGCAGTTTTAGAGGAGATAGAAGCAAAACCAGAAGATTGGTTTCTCTGGATTTGATTGATGATTAACTATATTTAACCACAATTAAGATGCTAAATGGCAAATAATTTGCCCACTTTTACTTTTTTAGCACTGAAGAAGAAAAGTGCAATTTCTTCAGTCCTAACCTCTAGAAGCAGAGGCACTGAGAGTTACACTGAGAATTTTTTTAATTCCTCTAATATGTATTTTATCATCCAGTGCTAAGTGTCTCATTTCTAGGTCTGACTCCTACCTTGCTCTCTGGCCAACAAAATGTACAAATAATACTTTCTGTTCCGAAAAAGTAAGAGATGATATTCAACTATGTAGACTTCAAAGCCTCTGAGTCCTTTATTCCACAGAGAACATTCACTTGCTACAGAAGCCTACCAGGCTCTGCTCAGCTCTACCAAATTAGAGCCAAAAACCCCTTCCATGCCTCAGTCAGGAGACAGAGGTCAGATGAAATTGCATCAGCAGCACAAAGGCAATGACTCATACAGGAGCAGTAAACTGAAGGACATGTGTACATTAATGACTTTGAAGACTCTTTCACAGGTTATGATCCTTTCTATTTTTGATTCAGGAGTGTCATGCCTCCCACCCACCCTTAAAAAAGTGTGTTCTAACCTATCCTATATAGCTGGACATTAGAAAGCACAAGGAGGAAACACCAAGGTCTTGCCTCTACTGGAAGACCAACAGCTTATAATTTCCTTCTCTTTTTAAATTAATGTGCAAAGAAAATGTGTACACCCAGATTTGAAAACTGTTGATTTAACAGAATTTTACTTTCTGTATGTCTTCATTCATATTACATTTTTAAGGCATTAATAACCTCATCAATATGTGCCTTTCTGCATCATATATCTCTAGCCTAAATTCTTGCTTAAGGAGAAAAACGTCTTGTTAACTTACATTTAGTATCTTTTTCAGAAAATCAATTTTCTAAGTAATTCCTGGTTTCCCCTATCATTACTGGTAAAATTTTCATCACTCCTTCAAAATGCCTTGATCTGGAGGTTGGCTGTGAAGTTGTCAGTTTCCACTGGCTTTTAGTTCATTAGGAATTAAGGTCAGTTAGGTTTGTGTAGAAAAGCTGCAGTGTAGTAAAAGCAGCAGGAAGGTTTGTTAAGATTTTCCTTTACTCCCATCAATGAGAAAGGAAAATCTTTACCGAAAAGAAAATAAATTGAATCAAAAAATTAAGAATAAATAAGGTCACTTTAGAGTTAGCAGTTCATCTTTCTCATGATTTTAGAAGATACTGTTTGGGTTTTGTTTTCTCTTCTTTGATGCACAGAAGCTGGCATGCTTAGAGGGTTTACAATTAACCAAATTCTGCAATTTCTCATCCCAGATTTTCTAATAAATATAGGTCTGTTAATTAAGAGATCACAGAGTAGCAGTGGTGAAACTTACATTTTTAGGCCTCAGTATTAGACCACCTAGAAGCAGTAGCAGAATATTTTCAAATGTTTTTCTCAGTGTTTGGAGTTATTTTTCTATTTCTCTGACAAAAAATGAGAGAATGATACTTAATAATAAGGAAATCTTATCAAGAGCAGATCTGATCTCTTAATTTCTACTTGAAAATTATGGGCAGGCTGTTTCCTGCTACCTTCAGCACCTGACTCCTTCAATCTGTCTCTGGAAAGAAACAAACAGTAGCCCATATCAAAAAAGAAGGCTCATTGTAATTAACTGATTCTAACTAACTAATTTGATACTAATTGGTATCAAAACCCTACAGCCAAAAATCAACTTCTTCCCTATAAGATTTGTAAATCTCACACTGGTTTTTTGAGTGTACTGTAGAATCTCTATAAATAACATAGTTATACTAATTGATGTTGCTTTGTAGCAATAAAGCTAAAAGCTCAGCCAATACAGGTAGACTTCAAAGTCATGTATTTTAGAATGAGAGAATTGATTGCAGTACCACCAGTAATGAGGTAGAGTCACTCCAGATGCACTCCCTGCAGACCTTAAATTCTGAAAGGAAATAGCAGAAGACATCTCTGGGAAGAGAAGCAAGTTTGTGAAAGTAATGCTGGCAATATTTGAATGCTTTTGTTAGGGTTTACATTACATGAATAAAGCTCACAGTGCCTGTGACTGATAAGGTGCCAAACTGTACTAATTAGGCTTTGCTCTAATTCTTGGTTCCTTTATGATACACACTACAAATTTAGTAATGTATCACAACTAATGCAGCCACTGTACTAGAATACACTGTACACTGTACTAGAAATAGAAATTACGTGAGAAAGAGGAAAATACAGTATTTTTTGGCAAGTAGTCAAAATCTAAACAGGGTAACAAGCACTATTTTAAAAACCTCCTCCCCAGAGGAATGTGTTTGTGTATGGCTGGCAGTAAACAGAAAAAAAGGGCCAATACACACATTAAACTCACAAGTGCAATTACAGTTACCATTTTACATTACAGAAAAAGCAATACTGATTTTTTTTTTAATTCTCAAATATATTTTTACCAATTCTCAAAACACTAATTTGGATATATTTGACCTACGCTTTCAAACTCTGCAGACTGACAGATAAATGACAGTAGGCAAGGATATTCATTACAAGACAGTGAACTGTGCTCCTCTGCACACCCAGCTAGTGAGGTGTTTGAGCAGAATGTCTGTGTTTCCCTCCAAGCAGTCCAGCCTGAAGAAACCAGCCCTCAGCACACTCTGCTGGGGAGATGCACTTCAGTAACACATGCACAACAGGCAAACAAAGTGGGCTTTGCACATAACTAGTTAGTATCTGTGAATGTGGCCTTGTGAGCAGGTGAGGCAGGGTATGATCCCTGCTCCAGCAGACACAGCAGCTGGGACCTGAGCTGGAAGCAGCAGGGTGAGAGTGTCCCTGTGGGTTCACTGCCTGTACCCCAGGCACCCTGCTCCTGCACCATGGCCTGCCCTGGAGTCACTCCTTCTTTCCACTGACATTACAGGAACCCCTGTAGTTTTTAAAACCCTTCCTCTGTGTGGTATCTTCACCCATATGACACATATTATTGCTTTTAGTTAGCAGTGTTGATCTTTTTCATCCCATGGTTACTGTCTGTGTACTTACTGCAGGAGGGTAGCTCCTACTGATCTAGCATCACATACTGAAGCTCTAAAGAGAGATCACAGCACTTTTTGCTGAAACCTGATAGCTGGGGGTGTTTCATAATTTTAATAGCAGCAGAGAAGAGAGTGCTGGACCTGAGACATGAGAAGCACTGGGAAACAGCATCACCTTACTTGAAACCTTTGGGTTATGTTTTTTTCTCTCAGTTGACTTCAGACCCTGAGAGGATGGTGAGTGCATTGTGATTTGTGAACACTGCCATAGATGTATACTTGAATACCTCAGCTCTGCCTGCACCCATCTGTGAATGGAGCCTCTGCTCATACATCAGCTGTGCTGACTGTAATAAGCATAAACTAGGTCAAGCTAAAAACACCCACAGAAAGAAAAAAATGGCAATAGCAAGTGAAAGACATTTCATAATCTCTTGCCTTAGAAGAAAATAATTTGAATGATTAATTTTAAGAGAAGGTTGACATTTATTCATCGTCTTTTTACTTTTTTTTTTTTTTTTCCCTGGGCCACTGTAGTTAGAATCATAGAATCAACAAGGCTGGAAAAGACCTCCAAGATCATAGAATACAGCCTTCAATGGAATGCCACCATGTTCACTAAGCCACACTGTGAAGTGCCAATCTGCCCATTATTCAACATTTCCAGGCATGGTGACTACACCACTTCCCTGAACAACCTGTTCCAACACTTAATCACAGAATTACACAGAATCACACAGAATATACGGAGTTGGAAGGGACCCAACAGGACTCCTGGCAGGACACTCCAAGAATCACTCCTTGTGCCTGAGAAAATTGTCCAAATGCTTCGTGAACTCTGTCAGCCTGGTGCTGTGACCACTTCCCTGGGGAGCCTGTTCCAGTGCCCAAACACCGCTGAGTGAAAAACCTTTTACTAATATCCAACCTAAACCTCCCCTGACTCAGCTTCAGGCCATTCTCTGGGTCCTGTCACTGGTCACCACAGAGAAAGGATCAGTGTCTGCCCCTCCTCTTCCTCTCACAAAGAATTTGCAACTGCAACATAGTCTTCCCTTCTTCAGGCTGAAAAAACTTGTGACTTCTGCAGCTCCTCACACAAATTCCCCTTTTAACCACTGTTTCAGTGAAGAAAGTTTTTTAGTACCCAACTGAACCTTGCCTGGCACAACTCAAGACCATTTCCCCTTGTCCTATCACTTGTTATTTGGGAGAAAGAGGATGACCCCACCTTACCACAATCTCCTTTCAGGTGCTTTAGAAACTTACTGCTTCTAAAATGTTTAACTTGAGTATTAAATATTTCAGTGTTTGCTTCATGTATCCACATATATCTACAGGATCTTACTTCATGGGAACTTCTATAGAGATAAGTATTGTAAATGCACTGAGATATCTGACTTCAATAAACACACTATTTTAATTCAAGTAAGGAACTAAAAAGATTAACATGTGTCTAGCACTCAGTTCCAGTTCCTATTCCACAGGCAGCTCTGGCCATGGATGTCTTTGCACTTGGGGCATCATTGTTGCATCCTTGCAAGAGGAAGAATTTTCTGGACTGTAAAATTCCTGCAGACCATACAGCATCAGTACAGTAGAAGAAAAGAAAGCACAGCCATAAATAGATGGCAAGGAAGGTTCAGTCCCACCCCACATAAAGACAGCAGGACTCAGCTTGGCCTCTGTCCCATTGACTGGTGCTGGCAGGAGGTTAATGAGAGATCCCAGAACCACCTGAGCCCTTCCACACAGCCACTACTTGCAGGCTGTGGGACAGTCCTGCCTGGGAGATTGCACCTGACCCTGGGCTACGAGAAAAAAGTTTCACTTCATTCCCAGAGACCTTAAAACGAAGTGTTTTCCTTCCCTGTCATCCATGAATGGTTTCACTCCCCCCTCAAACCACTGGCCAGACTGTTCCTCCAGGAACACTGTGTGTTTTATTCCAGGCTGGCAGCTCTGCATGGGGAGCAGTGTGGCAGAGAAGTGTTTATGATATGGTCATGCTGCCCAGTTTTCCCTGCAGACAGGACTCAACGCAGTGGTGAGCCTGCAAAGTGCCTGCAGGACAGCAGGGAAAATAACTTTTTCTTCCCAGACACAAGTTTCCTCTGGCTGGCACTGTTCCACGCTTCCAGGCATTTACTGTATAGTACAGCTTGTCTCAGAGTAACCAGAAAACTCCTCTACTATGTTTATATTTTTCACTAGCTCAGAAGGAATCTGTAAGTCTAAACACTTGTATTGCATTAATATTTGTGGCATTTCATTAATATTTGTGGTATTTAATTTTGCAGAACTGGCTAGTACATGTAATCCTACACTTTTTGTCTAACAAGCTATTGGTACTTCATTCTTTTTATAGAAAATCTATAGAAAACCCTGTAGAAAGAAAAATATTTTAAATTAACTCCTTTGTGGAGCTGAGCTTTGACTCTGCCTTCTCTTGGATCCTTTATTAAACTCATATGATACTTACAGATACACAGAAATACCACACCACTTTACAAAGAAAGTCTTCCTTTTCCTTTCATCCACACTTAAAGACACTTTTATGAATACATGGATACCCTTTCTGTGTTTCTCAATCAAATGCTAAACAGGTGAGCTGAGCCTTCTTACTATTAGCTCCAAATAGCACGATACGAGGTTTTGTAAAGAAAAAAAGAAGCCAAATACCGCCTGAAAGGCTCCTTTTATGAACAGATTGAATATGTTCCATTATCTGCCACTTTTGAACTTCAGAAAACTAACAACAATGGATTCTGCATAAGCTTCCCCCCTACAGTAATAGAAAAAAAACTTCAAAACTCCTCTGAGAGCCCAGTCTCTCTCTCTCATGGCTGCTGGCAGCATCTCTTGTCGCCAGTAGTTGGTCTGTCCCCACACAAGCTGTCCCAAAGATGAGGCCTCATGTACTGAGAGGCAAAAGATTAAAAAAAAAATCCCCAACCCTCATATATGAGAGGAAAGTACAGGACCAGGCTCAGGACGTTATACATCCGAAACGTGTGAACCAACAAAAGCCCAACCCTGAGTCATTCCCCTTTTGCATCATGTTGCTTTCAAATTGCTCCCCATGGAATTTAACAGACATAATAGAAAATAATAGAATTGAAAAATGGGAACTATTTCCACATAGTGGGTTTTTCCCACAGTGGATACAATTTGAATTGCTAATTCACTGCCAGATGTGCAACCACAGACTCTGTGACAAAAATCCTCTTCCTACAGTACTTGATTATTTCTCATTGAGACTCACTGAGTATATTACAGGATTGTATCTAGCCCAGGTCGAGGGTTTCCATTTCTGTATTTAATTAAAGAGCACTCAGAAATGGGTAAATTCAAACCTACGTTCATAACATTTTAAATAATTTAGAAATGTAACCTTCTGAGAGAAACCTTTTTTGTGAAAATATTAAAGGTGAACTCCTGTCTCAAATAAAGCCTGTGGGAATTCTTCATTGCTTTTACATTCTCCAGAGATTTGCTTTTCCATTTTAAAAAATCTACCTGCAGTTTTTAACAACTCTACCATTAGTTTTTAGTGCAATTCTACCTCAGTCCCAAAAGTTAAACCTAATTCCACAGTGTAATGATAGATTATACAGGAAGAACATGCAGGAAAATTCTTAGCAGGCAATATAGCACTTACATAAATTGCTAACCCCTCCCTTCCTGCCCCCAGCCTCAGTCAAAACAGAATAACTTGTTCAAAAAAAGTACAAGAACTGGAAAAGGTGCAGAAATTAATGACCAAAATTCCAATTTGGGAAAGCCTGCAGCATGTTATGATCTACGTTATTCTAATTGAAAGCTATCTGAAATAAACATACAGCATGTGCAAATAGGTATTTCACCAATTTTAGTACCAGCATAGTTAATGATTTCCAAAAGCATAACACAAAAAAATGAAGCTAGTTTGGGCATTTGAATTCAAAAGCCTGAAAACCATTAGTGAATTAGGAGAACAGCTTGGGATTCAGGGAAAATCCAGGCCAAATGCTGGCTCTGTGGTCACCTTTGGTCCACACCAGAGATGCTAACCCTGCATGGGGTAGGTGTGAGCTGAGCTGCACATGCTCTCGTGACAGAGGTGGTTTTTACCTTCGTGTCTATTTCTTCTTGAGTAGTAGAAAAGATTTTGAACATAACAGCACCTGCTGAAATGTCTGAGTACATCTAAATTGATGTTTTGATCACTTTTTCTCCTCATTCAGCATTTTTAATTTTCACCTTATTGTCATAGTTTATATTCCCAAGCATAAACACAAGACCACATGACTAAAATTAAGATGATGGTAAGAGGTTTCTGTGCCACACACAAAAACGAACATTAATGCTTCCTTCAAACCCTTTTTGAAGTGTCCCCTGAAGCCCAGCAACAAGTCAGACTGAGTGAAAGGTGATCAAGTCTCACACCTCTAAAAAGGGAACTCCCTGATGAGGGGCTGCCATCCCTGTCCCTGTTCCATCCCTCAACACTGACTCAGGAGCCTCCTAGAGCCACAGCCCAGATCACTGCTTCCAGCACCAGCAGGGCCAAAGGACATGAGAGTTAAGCCCTTGATGACACGGAAAGATGTGGCACTGGAGACCTGCTATCCACCACAGCTGGCACCTGAACTCAGCAGGTACTTTTCAGCAGGTGGCTTTGAACCTGCTGCCTGAGACAGGAACATTTCTTCTTTCTTCCTCAGAGCCCTTGACTTGAGACCTAAAGCCTTGATAAGATGAGGTACCAATGTTGTCTTACTGGCATCTAGCTTGGAGCTGAAGAATTTGGGAATATTGGGGCTTTTGGACCACTTCCTTTCCCAGCATACTTGAAGTCCAGTACCTCCTATAAGCTACTGAAACTCAACAGGAACCCATTTCTTCAGAGCAATCAGATGTTTTGTATCAGTGCTCTCTTTCAACTTCCTGTGATTCCTCAATAATTTTTCCCTGAGGAACCTTCAGAAGCTTTACAAAAGGAAATTAGTGCCAATATTCCTTCTTGAGTAATTCCTCCATGAGAAAATAAATTTAAATTTCCTAATAGACTGAAGGCATTAGCAGTGTCACTTTATGCACTGTGAAATACAGCTCTAGTATTCTCCTAGGAAAAGGCAGCAAGGCATCCTGAAGTCCCATGTGTTATGGTTATGGTGTGCTAAAAACACATTATATGTCTGCCATAATTACTGATGAATGCTGTCCAGGACAACCAGTCTTGGTTTAGATTTTAGATGCAGCTATATTTTTTAACATCTGGAGTCAGCCTGTGCTCAGATGGGTAACGAGGATCATCCCTGCAAGCCACACTCTTGATTTAAGACACTAACATGAAACATTGCTGAAAGAAGAATTGAAGATTGATGTGACCTTTACTCCTGTGCTACTGTCAGACTAAAAACACCCCTCCTGGTCCATATATTTTGCATTAAGCCATTTGTCAAAACTATTCAAGGAAACTACTCTTCATCTGGTTTTTCTAAGAGTTGTACCACTTGAAACTAGATCAAACTTGTACAATTTTCTCATGCAGTCTTTGAATCTATACTTGTCCATTCCAGTGTGACCTACATCTGTTAGCTAGTGCTGCTTTTGACACTGAGAACAAATTATGTCATATCACCTGTCAGCTCCATGGAGGACACAGTCTGCTCTGGCCATGCATTTCCAGCAGTATGCTAAAGACCTGCATTGCCATTCCTTATGTCTACACATCCTCATGGTCTTTATTATGTGTTCTCCTGTGCACATACTTTTTATTTTAAAGGATATCTTTTTGTGCCAGGTTTACATAGGCATTAGTCACCTAACACTGCAGATGAATACAGGCAAGAGCAGGCAGACAGCTAATCTGCCCACACTCTTCTGATAATGCCTCTGAGTGCCTACCTGTATCAGTCTGGTTCATGCTCTGGTTAGCTCACCAAATTCCCTCTTAGCCAGCTCATTTCATATTTTCCATGCTCCAGCTATTCCTTTCTGGTGGCTAACCTTGAGCTGTAATTATTGTATTTTTAAGAATTCCCACTTTTTTTTACATCTACAGTTCTTTACCTTACTTCCTTTTTAAGCACAAACATGTATTTCCAGGGACATTTGCTACTGCATTTGAGTATTTCTATACTTTTTAAGGATTTAAATTATATTACTTTTGTTGTTTTATTGTCTTTTTAAAAATACTTTCACCCAAAAAAATTCTCTTTCATTGTGAAGTGTCATGATGTTGTTTCAATACAACTGTTTCCATGAGAATGCTTTATATAAGTTAATAAGAAGGAACTCAATCAGTCCTATGAAAATATTAATTTAAAAATACTCTGAGCACTGTAGCTGGTGTTCTTCAAATCCTTTTTCTGATATGGGTTAACTTAAGCTATGTGCCATGTAAACTGAAAAGCAACGTGACAGGGAGGACTTCATCCCTTATCAGAAAATGTTGGACTCCTGATTTTTTATTTTCACAAGTTAACATTCTGTAGACAAAAAAAAAAGAAAAAAAAAAGAAAAAATAAATTAGTGGAGCATTACACAAGCTCCGGCATTTTTTGTGACACATGACTTTTTAGGAAAGAATTGTCCAACACAAAGTTCCCTCACCCAGAAAGTGGGGATTGAACCACTGGCTGTCTGTCCTTTGAAACCACTTGCAGTTTTAGAAGCCCTTTGACAAAGACAAATTCAGGTGTCAGCTCCATGGAGGATTCACTATTCACTGTGCAATGTTCTGTGAAGGGTAATGCCCCCTAAATTGGGGGAGTTGCCTGAAGCAGTTTCAGTGTGTCAGTACAGAGCCTGAGAGGCTCAGGGCAAGGAGAAGAACACAGGTCTGATGGCTCTGACACCATCCTGGACCCAGTGAGGAAACCAGGTGGGTGATGCCATTCCAAAACAGCCACTCATGGTGTGCAGCACACAGACAAGCCTAGGCTGCATTCAGAGAAACATTCCCACGGTTATGTCCATAGCTGCCTATGGAACTGGACAAAAGACTCACTGAGCAACGACCACAAAAACAAAACAAACAAAAACAAAAAAAAAAAAAACAAACCTGAAAAGTACTACAGCAGAATATTCTTGCTGATATGGGCTATACCACACATAAGATCAGCACAAAACCTTTCTGCTGATCAGCTGCAGTGATTATTTTCAATCTGGCAAAGGACTGTTCTCTGCCTTCTTTTCTCTCTCCCCCATCTCTTAATGCTTTCTCTATTGTCATGGCAAATTTCTAAATTTGCTTGCATTCTGCAGTTAGGTAACACCAGATTTTGAAACCCTGTCTTTCTGAGTATATATATAATCCTGGTCACCAGGCAAAATTTGATATTAAGTGATGTTAAAATGATGAGATAAAAATATCTGAGATTCTAGAAATTTGGCTAGTGAGGAAGGAGAGCCAGTCCCCATACAACAAGGTGAAAAGTAGCACCATTAGGCAGATGATAGTATGGTCTAAGGAAATTGCCTATTTCCAAATTCCTCTTTACTGTTGGGATAAATACACAAGCACTGGAGAATGAGAAGTCACCCTACACAACATACAATTAGTATATTATATACTGTCATAGTTTTTTTTCCAAATATTTCAGTGTTAGTTTGAGCAAAGAGAGGATGTGACCAACGCCAATCCAGTCTTTCAGGATTCCATGGGCAGAGAGCAGTGCAAGAGAAGATGAGGGGATCAGGCACTTGGGGATCCTCTGCAGTCAATGATATATAAACTGTTGTTGTCCTGACAGTAATGAAAACGAGACAGGGAAGGTACAGATCTTCAGGCTACATGTGGTGACTAATAAATCAGATGTTGTGGAGTCTGGTTTACTGCAGGAAGGTAAATTTAATGAAAACTTGTGCCTGGCAGGAGGCTCTGCAACTCATGAACAGACTATGGGGAAAATACACTTCTGGAGAAACGACACAAAAAGCCACTATCCAGGCTTGGCAAATTGACTCAAAAGAGACAATTGATATATTTTGACACCAAGGGTGGAAGAAAATAAGTAACAGTGCCTCTGGATCCTTGCATTTTCCAGAGAATTGCTTCTACATCTTAAATTTATACACTTATACTTTAAGGACAAGGTCAAAATAATGTAAAAAAAAGCAGGCTCATTGTGCCCAGTTTAGGGCATTTGGAAGTTTTTTCATGTTACATTTTGTGAGCTGAGTTTATTTGCTTTCAGAATCAAAATATTGCATTGTCTTACTACAATAATTTGTTACTTGTTTTGTCTGTTTTGAAGAAAATTTGATTTTGAAATAATGGAATGAAGCTGTACTGTACCTACATACCTGAGGTTATCAGATCAGGATGGTGAAAATTGTTCGTATCCTCAGATAGATGGCCCTCCCTTCACCACCCCACTTCTCAAAAAGCAAGTTATTCTTCATTCTCTGCCCTGTCTCATGGAAAAGAAATTAAAACTTAGAAGAAACAGAAGTGCAGCTTCTTTGTTCACTGTGTGGGGGCGAAAAAAAAAGAAAAAGAAAGAAATTTAAAAAAAAAATTTAAAAATAAAAATTAAAAAAATAGAGCTTTACAACAAATGCATACAAGATAGCATTGTAGACAAATATTTTCCTGGCAAAAGAAGATTCCAAAAGCCAACAGTTATTTTCATTTCAGCAATTAAAAAACTTCATGAGCACAACAGGTATGTGCAACTTGTTCTGTTACTTTGTGGCAGCAAAATTGTTTTGTTCATGGATAATGTCCCATGACATTATAATCAAATTCAAGAGAAAAAAAATAATCCACAGAAAGGACGATAAAAGGCTTGAGTGAAACATCCATTTTCTTAGGTAAAGTTCTCTTAAAAATGTGGTTTTTCTCTGCAAAATAATGAGAATTTACCTCGATATCCCTGAGCAGGAGTCACACCTGAAGTTTCCACTTCCTAGTCAAAGATTTCTCTCACCCCATCCACATCTTCTGGAAAAAACAGTCTGTACTGCTGTGATTGAGACCCTTCTGTGAGGAAGGCAGAGAGGAAGCCAGCTCATTTCTACCACATCACTCCTGCAGCTTCACAAGTTGCTGAATTCCTGAACTTTTTAACTTTGCATTGGTAAAATATTGAAGAAAATATAATTTATGTCGATTTTTAATTTCAAGTCAAATGGAATATTTGCCTAAGTAGATGTTATTTTTGTCTTGTTTTGTTGGATTTTTGTTTGTTTGTTTTTACAGTATTAAAATAAAGAATATAAAGAATATAAACTTTCAGGTTCAATAAAATTTTGTCTCTTTTCTCTGAAGCTGAAGAGATAAAGGGCAACTTGCATTTTGGGAAGGGGAATGGTGAAGGGAGGGCTGTCCAAACAGGTGAATTTGCTGCTTTCACAACCCTGATCTGACCACCTTTGCCAAAAGAGCAGCTGCAGGTTGTGCTGAGCTTTGTCATGCCTGTTCCCTGAGGCCTGCAGGAGCCCAGCCCTGAGAGGGAGGGTTCCTGCAGCCTCTTGTCCTCTGTTGGGTGGGAAGGGGGGTCACCTTTTCAGAAGGCACAGCTCTGGGGCACTTGGCCCTTTATGCCACATGTATGGAGGGGCCAAACCTCCCACATCATCACACACTTGGATATGCTGAGTCAATGGACTGCAGCAGAGGCTGGAGCCCAAACCCCACACAGCATCAGAGATGGAGCTGGGCTCCAGCCCAGGCACAGCATTAATATATGGGATAGGTGTATCTGCATCATCTTCAAAATACCCTGCAATGTAAAAATGCACTCAGATGTTGCCAGCTAAAGTATAACCATGCCATATCCTGGCCTGGGCAGAAGAGTTGATATAAATTATTTCTGTCCTGTGTTGTTCATTCCCACCCTCACACCATAGGTTGCTTCTCCCTAAGATACATTCATACAAAATTTTGTCTTAAGAAATTTACAATAAGACAGATCACTAAAAATCTGTACTAAAATCAGCCCTTTGGAGAAGAAGTAAAGATACTTTTAGGAAAAATCCTAGAAGTACATACATCTAAGACACAGGAAAAGCCCCTCTCCAGACAGAACTGAACACATATGATAGCATTCTTTTCAATGCAAAGACCACTTAGGTTGACAGGATATGCAAGCTGCTTGCACAATTACAATAATACAGGTTTCCTTTCAAAGCACTGCTGTCACAGAATAGTCACAGAAATGTTTTAGCAGATTGCTTATGCAAAAACTTCTAAGGTTTAAAACAAACTGTAGTAATATGGTAATCTTCAATATTGCCAATAAAAGTCCTAGTAATGCATTAACCAGAAAATCTTTGTCCAGTTTTCACCTTACACTTCTGTCCCTGCAATTAACTGAGCAACAGGCAAAAACTGAGCCACAAAACCGGTACTGATACAAACCCCAAAAACAGATTATCAGCAACAGAATAAATGCAAGGAGAACTCTGAAAAATGCTGATTTTAGCACAGGATACCCCGAGCCCTGTTTGGCAGTCTAGGATCCAGGAACAAGCTTATGTTTTGGGAGGAGCTAAAGGAAAAACAAATAGAAAAATAAACCTAAAAACTTTTACCAGCAGTTCAAAATTTCAAAATAACCATCACAAAGTACTGCAGGGGATGAACAGCCCAGAAAAGGGGAAGGTTTTTTGATGCTTAACACGACCATTACCAGCCTCTCGGTCCCCAATAAACAGAGGGAAAACAAGACCCGATTCAAAACTGATCGCGGGAAAACCGGAATCCCAACCTGCGTCTCATCCCATAAAGCGGACCCTGCCGTAGCCAGAGGTGGGAATTCAGGCTGGCAAGGCGCAGCGTCACTCCCTTCTCTGCTCTGGCTGCCGGGGGTCCCGTCCCCACGGGGCTGTAGAGCAGCACCCCGGGACCGGGAGAGGGTCACAGAGCACCGCACGGCTCCGCTCGGCGCTGGGGGCGGCGGCAGCCCAGGGCTCAGCCCCGGGCGGGATGCCCAGGATATTGGGGATGCTCACTCACCCTGCGGTTGCGGTCTGCCTCCCGCACCTCCTCCTCCTGGGGCCCTTGGCGGATGAGCGCCTTCAGCACGATGCTGTTGTTGGTGCAGCAGGCTCGGAAGAGGCTCAGCGCCTCGGGGCTGTCCCGCCCGTCCCCCTCCAGGGACCAGAGGTCCTCGTCGTCGTCGTCCAGCCCTCCAGGAGGGTAGAAGGAGTCGTCTGAAGCGATGCTGCAGGTGTCGGGCAGCTCGGAGAAGTCCTCGTACTCGTAATCCTCCTCCTCCTCTTCCTCCCCTCCGTCGGGCTCCTCGGCGGCCGGCCCCTGCTCGGGGCTGCTCTCCGCCTGGGCGCCGGGCATCTCCTTGGCGGCGGCGGGCGCGGGGCAGACGCGCTCCCCGGGCAGCTGCTCGCCGTGCCCCGACAGCAGCACCATGCCGGCCTGGGCGGGGGCTCGGGGAGCACCGCTGCCGCCTCACGCCAGTGTCAGCCCCTTCCCGCCGGCCGCCCCCCGGGCCGGGGCATGCCGCCGCCTGCGGGGAGGCTCCGGGGCCGCTCTCCGCCGGCCCGGGGAGCTGCGGCCGGAGCGGGGAGAGGCTGCGGCGGGCAGGGCGGCTCTGCGGAGCGCAGGCAGCTGTCGAAGTGGCGGCCCGTAATCCGCTCAGCATCGCTGCGGAGGCTGGGGCGCGGGTTTAGCGGCGGGGCGCGGTGCGGGGCGCGGTGCGGGGGGAGCGGGCGGCTGCTCCCTGCGGGCACCGAGCTGCAGGTGCGGGGCCGGCCCGAGCTCACCGGGCCCCGGGGCTCGCAGCCGCCCGGCCGAGCCCACCCGCGCTGGAACGGACGGGAGCGGCGCCGAGAGCCGCGACCGCCGCGATGCACACAAAACTTTTCAGGAATGCAACCGGCCTTTTGATATAAATACTGAAACTAAAGGGAATGACTGGACGGAATTTCCGTGCTTCGAATCACTTCGAATTACTTTGAAGTAATTTAACGAAGCCCTGACGCTTTACCAGCTGTAGAGATATCAGGCACCTACTTTTTACAGAAGGCATTTGGAGATTATCTTGAGAGGAATAATGCATGTATAAATTGAGTTTCCTGCTTTGTCACAGTTCCTTTAAAGTCTCTTTTCCCTTCCAAATGCCACGGATTAGCACTGTTCTCTGGCATGGAAACAGTGGGGAGAAGCCCTCTGGTCAACAAAATTGGATATTTGCTTTCTTCAACAGCTCTTTGAAGTGAATCTCATATATTTGACATCAGCAAGTGAATGTCCAAGGTCCAAGTCCTTGTCTGTCTGACGGGAGAGAAAGGAGATGGTATTTCTGCACTACGAGGCAGAGCATGAGCCACACCTTTTACACTAAAAGAAAGTAGGAAGGAAAAGTAAAATGTAACTGTGAGTAAAGGGCCCCAAATAGTTGATGTTCACTGTCTATCTTCCAAAGAAAACATTGTGTACACCAGACATAATGGGTAATACAAAGCCCCACAGCTACTTGCTGAATCCTAACTGGCAAGGTTATCCCAGTGCCCAGCAGGAGGATATATATAAGCAGAATTAGTATTAAATAGCTCCCTGATTGGCTGCTTCTGCAAAGGAGCTAAACTGGGAAAGAAGAAGATTAAACTATCCCCTCACCTCCAGACACCTCTGAGATAATAGCTGGCGTAGATTACCAGCTATGCTCATGCTGCCTGTCTCCCATTGTTTGCTGGGGTAAAGACAGACCCTTTCTCCACTGCTGCTGTGTGTGTCTGCTCCAAATCAAATGCTTCTGAGCTGTCTTTACCTGTAGAATTCTACTTTTTTTTACACTTATTGCCTATCCATTTGTTATGTGTTTTTATTTACAGAGTTTGAGGGCTCAATTCATTTAACTTCTTGTTTTTTTAGTAAGTCTCATTTTTCCTGAGATCCTGCAGCCCAGAAAGACTCTTGGCTGTAGTAACTTCAAATAGCAGAAAAAAGCCCCAAAATTCTAACTACAGGGGAACAAGGGGTTTTTTTTAATAAAGATTCAGCTCGTCTGTAAGAATTCATTAATCAAATACACTTGCTTTGTTTCTGTCTTATAAAATCAATCCAGAAGAATAAAGATTACCATATTATCAGACTGTTTTTTAAAAAGTTATGTGAAATTTGTTAGCAATGAGGCAGAGACCAGTACCTTTGAATACGAAGAAAACCAAAACCAACAAAAAAACCAACCTTGAAAATCCTTAATGCCAAGAGGGAAAATACAATTCCACAGGAAAAAAAAGTTTGAAAAGTCACCCTTTTTTCTCTTTGTCTTCAGTTACCTTATCAGCTTATTAACAGAGGACAAATGAATCCGTTTTCTCCCACAGCTGTAGTAGTTCTGCAGGGACCTGGAGATGAGAACTGTTTTCTCTCACCTCAGCCTGTCACTTTCATCTCTTCTCTCAAAAAACAGTGCTATACTGCTTGAGCTTTCAAAGCAGGGTGTCAGGCTGGAACAGGCCTGACATGGTGTTTCCCCTTGAGTTTTTCACTTTTACAACTGGCATTGAGGCTGTATTTCAAATTACTTAACCTGCATGCAGCTTGATAATAAACTGGTGCAGCTAATTGGGTGTAAACTGTTACTTGACTGCTTAAGATGCTGATGCAGCCATTTATCTTGTCACACAGAGGTGCCCACCAAGGCTGCTCTGCTTGGGCACAGTCACAGATGTAAAGCAGATGATGTCTGGTTTCTTGGTTCTTTCAGTGACACAGCTCACACGTGACAAACAGGGCTTCTTGTCACTTGTGCTGCAGCACGTAAATCAAGTTTAAAAATGTGAGGAAAGGCCATAGACTAAGTCTGCAGATTCTTTAAAATTATAAAAAAATCCCATTTTCATGGCATTTGTAAGAGGATAGCCTCAACCAATAATCTGGAAAATAAACCACTCAATATAATTGAAGTCAAATGATCGTATTTATAAAACTTTGTATCAAAGCAAAGAAATAAACATTATCATCTCAAAGCAAATACCCCAGAATTATCAGTCATTATCATCATCCATATCTCATCAAAATCTATTGCTGGGAATTACCAAGACAGGAAATTAAAATACCCAGAGCAAATACCACCTGCCCCTATGCAGACAAAGCTTCCCTTGAAAAAAAAACATTTTTTGGAATGCCTATAGCATGGGATGCCCCTAGTTGGCCTCACTAAGGTTTGTAAGCCATTCTATTCATAAAACATTCTGAAATTGAAATTTAAGGAGATTTATGTGCAATAGTAAAGACAAGAGTAAGATAAATAGTAAGACTCAGTGAGTATTATATGTTCTTCTTACATTTAACAATTTAACCTAAGGAAAAAGTTCATAACACACTGAAAGCTATTGCCAGTACTCTTAAAAGATGAAATCTAGTCATTACAACAGTATTGGCTTCCAAAATAAAATAAAATAAAATAAAATAAAATAAAATAAAATAAAATAAAATAAAAATGTTTAGTTTTGATTGTCTCTATTACTCAGGTGTCTAAAATTTCTGAATAACAAGAAGCCTGGTTCTTTGGGTTTTTTTACCCATCTGACATCTAAGCACTTACTTTTGAAATTCATTGTCTATTTCTCTCTTTCTTAGTTGATCTGCCTGTGAAAACCTCCTAGGTAATCTGAGGATGAGTGGGCACTTGTTAGTAAGACATTTAGACACCTTGCTGGTGTATTCCAACTAACTGGAAATTTCAGCCCCTTCAGTGATCCAAGGGTTTTACAAACTTGGGGGCACACCAGGTGGCTTTCTGTATCCTTGTGGCTCCTCACCCATTGCTGTGTAGGTTTGTGCTGGGAGCAGGTGAAAGAATGGAGCAGCATCTTGTTACCTGCCAGTTACCTGCAGTTGTACAATACAACAGTGTTAAACTTGAGAGCCAGCCCACTTATACTCTCTCTCTGTTTAGCAGCTTGTAAAAACTCTGAGATGCACAGAAGCAGTTTCTGTGGGCAGCTCTCTTTCACAGCATTTCCACCAGTACTGCTAAAGGAAGCACAAAGAAACCTCTCTTCAGCAGCCTCCTATCTTCACAGATGAGAGAGGAGCTGAAGCCCCCAAAAGGCCAATGTGGGGAGTGGGTTTGGTGGCATGGCCTAAGTCAGCATCATCCCAGTACTGATCTGATCTGTGCCAAAGGCCACCACAGGTGGCTGGAGGAAATGGGGGCACTGAGGGAACAACGTGCTAAAAGAGATAAGATAATGTTTTTTACTGACAGCATCTTCTGGAATTTTGGGGAGAGACTTTCAGAGTTACTGCATTCAAGCCTTGCACTGATCTTCAAAACAGAGTGCCTGAATCTTCAAAAACTGTCTGCTTGAAGTTAATCTCAATATAGGAACAGTTGTAAGCAAACTGGTTTCTGGGGTTGCTGAGTTCTTGGCAGAGCTAGCAGGCTAATAAATCCAACCTCTTGTTTATTATGCCTAATAATGTATTTTTGATTGGGGTGATTTGCTAGGGCTGTAGCAGGACTGTAAGCAGGCTAACTGCTGTGAGGCATCAAAGTGCAATTAACCTAGTCAAAAAACATCAGGTGGTGTACTATTGGCAAGGTATGTGTGAAGAAGGCATTCAAGGTAAAGAATTAAGTTGACGAAATGATTAAGAAAATGTTCCCTCTCAATTACAAAGCGCCAAGCAGAGACAGAGTTGTTTTTCTATTACCTGATTGGGGGTGTTGGGGAGAGCATTTATAAATGAACAGATTCAACAGCACTTGCTAATACTGCCCCACTTTAAAAAGTCCTTTGGAAGGAGAAGGGTTAGAGTCTCAATTTTCCTAAGCTCTGGCCAAGACTTGATGTGAAATCCTGGTTGATCTGAATAGTAACAGCTGCTAAAGAGCGATGAGTGGAAGTTGCAATATGTTTCCTAGAAACCAAAGGCTTGAGCTGAATGATGAGAGCAGAGCCAGAGAATGAGAAATACTAGCAACAATCTTATTAAATGTTAGTGTTTTCTCAGTTGCTAGTATTTTCCAGCACTTGCTCAGTCAGATTAAATGCTGTTTAAAGCATCTGTAGTGCCAGTTTATTGGTATCTCCATGCAGTTAATACAATAAAGGACATAAGGGTATAAATGTAATACTAGTTTATTTAATTTCATTTACTACCTATGACTGAAAATAATCGATGTTCTGCTTTCAGTATGAACCTGTATTTTGTTTGCACTGAAATCTAAAGCATAGCCCTTTCCAGAAAAAGGATACTTCCTCAAGGCACAATCTTGGGTCTAACTAATCTCAGTTTAGCTTGTAGTCAAAGCCTGCAGGCCCTGTCAGTGCTGAGCTCCCTGAGGACAGCAGTGGTTAGTAGAAGGTAGATGTCTCAGAACTGTGCTAGTTCTGGGCAGGTAGGGCAGTTCCTGATAGCTGGGACACCTGGAAGGTGGGCACCTACCACCGAGGCACTGGCTGGTGCGGGTCAGCTTCACTGGAGCAGTATGAAAGCTACTTAAACCTTTCTGGATTATTTCCTCAAGAGTGTAAAGAACAAACAATGTAGGATTAGTAAGGCACACCAAATAGGCTAATGGTCTGCTTTTACGTGTGGTTTGATATTTTTGAATGTGGTAGGTAGACGTGGAGGAGGCTGTGCAAGTGAGGAGGGGAGAGATGGAGAGAGTTCTAGCTCCCACAGAGCTGCTCTTTTTAAATATATGCTGCTGTAGACTGTGATCTGAATGATGCTGAAGATCCTTGAGGCTCCTCAATAATTCTTCGGCATGGAACTTCTGTTTTCATATTTCTCTCAACTTCTGTTTCAGGGAATTCCTTGGGAGAAAACTATTGAAAATTTGTTGCTGTCCAGATGTTGCGTTATTGATGAAAACCAGAGATTTGCATAAAATCTTTGTCTGGGAGTCTTACATCTCTGAAGAGTAGATTTTTTAAATCGCCTCTTCAAAATGATTATTTTTCCTTTTTATTTTGCATATTATTTCTTAAAATGCCACAAAACCACATAATAATAGGGAAACGGCCATGGCTTGAAATGTCAGTGGATTTCTTTTTCTTGGAGGAATTCTAACAAAGAATGAGAGAAAGAGAGAAAAATGTTTCTCAAACTATAGGTCTAATTTTATTTTTCTGTATTTTGATATCTTTTACAAAAATAACTCAATTTTAGGCATTAATACATGTATAAAAATTATTAGGGAAAATAATCCCATATATATTCCATTGCTAGATTAAAATTATCAGGTCATCAGGGCTGGGGGTGGGGGTTGACTGGTTTAGTGCACATGAGAATTTATTTGTGAACTGTTATCTTATTTTTGCACTCTACTGAAGCAGAAGACTCCCCACATATATCTGTGAAAATGTGTCACTCCGTTGGGTATATAGAATAAACAAGGAATGTTATTTTTTAACCAAAATCTTTTGTTCTTCCCTAAAGGAATTCTTTTTACATACAGGGGATAAACCATGTATCTGCTTCATTTTTTCCTAAAATGACTCCTCTTCCTTTATTGTGAAATTATGCACTCAAAAATAGTCTGGTTTGATGCTGGTATGAGTAAGCCTGCTGATGCCATTCCATATGGAGAAAGCGTGTAGCAGGTCTACGCTTGTGCTTCTGATCACTTCACTCCTCTTCTACAGATGTCCTGCATGGCTGTGAGAGCTTTAAGCCTCTCCATCCCTGAGGTTCTGTTCCTGAAAAACAATAGTTCCTGAAAAACTCTCTACTCCTGGGAAGTTTGGGACCTGAGGACATTGCTGTTTGATGAGAGTTGCTGATGGTTTTTCAGTTCAAGTCTTGGAAGTAGCCCAGATATGTGTCATCTATCCTTACTTTTGCTCTGCATCAGGAAACTGTAAAGAAGTCAGTGATAAATTCATCCTAATTTTAATCTTTCTGACAAACCCTAGAGAAAGCCTTAATATGTGACCCAGTTTCTATTTCTGAAATATTATGGATTTAATCCTCTTTCTATTTCAGTTTTGTCTAATTCAAACTGGGGATTGGATATTGCTATCTAATGCAGTCCAGTACTGGAAAAACATTGGTATAAAAGCAGAAACAGAAATATTTTCAAAAAGTAAAGAAAATAAAGGGGAAATCTAGAATTTTCTGCCATAATTTTTTAATACACACCATTTCATTTTATTATCCACTCTCCTGTAACAATTTGGAGTGCTTTAGACTTTAGCTTGCATTGAATGACAGCTTTCAGAAAATACCTCACCTCATGCTGAAAAGGTGAATGTCATAATCATTTTATAGATCCTGAAACTGCACTGCAGACTACTCAAGTGCAACAGAGCATTGTATAATGTTACATCAAACATACAGATATGTTATTTTGGCATTACTCAAATGCTTTAAATGACTCATGGTTCAAATGTTGTATCCATACATCCAAATAATTAGGCAAATGGGGTATAGAGTGTGGTTACCAACTGGGACCATTAGAGAAATCCATCTGTGTACATGTGTAGCTCCTTCAAGGGCTACAAATGGTCATCTTGGAACTATTTCTCTTTTTAGAACATAATGAACACTAGCCAGAAAATTATAAGTAGTACTTTAGGACAAAGAGTTATTAGAATCATTACATTGGATTTTTCTCCACCTATTTCTTAAATACAAAGCAGGATACTGACATATAAACTGGTCTCCATCAAGGCTGCATGGATACAAACCCAGTTTGTTGCCTTAGTAAAGAATTTCAGAGATTGAACTTGTTTCTTCATACAAAAATCAAAGTATCAAGTATCAAAATAATAACACCATATATTTGGAAATGTGATTCCTTGTATGTGCAATGAGTCATGCTAAGAGGATTTCTTATTTTTCCTTTCCCACCTCTCCTGAGATAATTGGTCTCTCTGGTGTTAACTGGTGTTTCACCAGACTGTGCAAACATGTGAATAACCAGAGGCTTTTATTGAAAGACAAATACATATTCTGGAAAAAGCTTTGTGCATGTATTTTAGTGATTTAAAGAATTAGTGTCCTGATAAGATGTGTTTGGTTTGAAAACATTTTAGAAACTCACAGAATTACCATGGGGCTATTATTGTTTCCCCATTGTGTGCATTATCTATTAGGTTTCCTTGTCTCTAATAGGATCATACTCATTTTCATCTTTGCAGAAATGCAATGTTCTCCAATGAGATTATTTAATATTATCCTGAAATCATTAAAATTGCCATACTGCCAGGTTAAAATAAACAGATGCTTAGCTAGCCAAATGGTTCCATTGTTTCTTGGTGTTTTCATAATGTAATTTTCACAAATCATAAACATCATGGGACTCATCCCAGGAGATTTTCAAGTGAAAGTAGATTATCTGTAAAACATTCCACTTTAGAAATCATACCTCCCATGTGATCATCATTTAAGCAATTTAAAATATCCTAATCACTCTGTTTCATCCATTTTTATCAGAATTCTTCCATTTCAGGAAATATATTTCCATTAATTTGCCAGAGAAGGAATTAGTGGGGTAAGTCAGTAGCTAACTCTGACTGCACCATTGTGGTAAATCCTCTGCAGTTCAGTTTCAGTTCTGTTACTGCCCATATACCCCTGTGTGCATACAGGATACGAAAGTGAAGAGCTGTGCCTGCTCAGAGGATGTTCTGTCATGGAGGGCAGGTATGGAGAGTCCTTCTCACCCCCTTTACAGTGCTAGTTAACAAGTAGTGCCAAAAGGAGAGAGAGAGCATTATCTCCCTCCTGTGCTGTTCTCATTGCCTGCATTTTCTTCACAACTCTATGTAAAGTCTGTTTCTGATTCAATAGAGGACACAGATGTTTCTGTGTGGTTGTATTTCCTTTGGAAACATCCCATGGGTCCAGCATGATTTCCTTCTGATTGCTTCTTGCATGTCCACCAACAAGGTCGTTTTTCAACTTCCCCTGTGAGAAGGATGTCATCAAGGGATGACATTTCCATAGTCAAGCCACTTCAGATCAGCAATTAACAATCAGAAGACACTGAGATAGATAAATATTGTTATCTCAGCTTTTCAGCTGGTGAAATTGAAATAAGGAGGTCAAGGTCAACATCTTCCAATTTAAAATGTATGGTTGGACTTCGATGGCTAAATTAATGACTCAAATTGCAAACTTTTGAAGCCTATAAAATCAAAAGGACTTTACATTTTCAGAAATCATGGAAATCTGAACACTAATTTATATGCCATAAGTGTTCAAACCAAGTTAAATGTTCTTGCTTCAACTTCTAGGGCAATATTAAGTCATGGTCAAAGATATCTTCAATCTTTTTAGGTTTTAGAGTTTTGTCTCATGTACAGCTGTAGACAATGCATTTGCATTTGCCCCCTCTGTATATTTGCACTTATGTAGTATCAAAATATTGTGAGGAAATCTTCCTTAAATATCGCGGTTGCTCTTAAAGTTAAATTTCTCTGGTTGGCTTCACTATAGTCTGTCTCACATTCATGAAGGAACTTGCACACTAAGTGAAGGAGAATTTATCATCTATTCTGTGGGTGGATGTGGAAGAGATGAAAATAGGCACTTTCCTCATGAAAAGAGGAAAGAAAGAGCATCTTGCTTTCCCAGAGGACAGCAGCAGGGAAGGGACAGGGCCAGAGGGGGCAGATCTCTAGAAGGGGTTTGCACAGGATTTCTCTCCATATCCATGCAGTCCTGTTTGAAGGGGACTCAGGTATGGTGGCAAGTGCTGATGCAGACCACAAGTTGTACAGTGTGCTTTCACCACATATGGGTGATTTGTTAATGAAGTGCTGATCAGATGGCCCCCAAATTGTATCAATGCATTGATTTTGTACTCATAAGTTTGGACTATTAAAAGTTGAGAAGGGGGAAATTATCTGTAACACTTTGATGTTTTGCATTGATTGGCCCTTTTGGTTCTCTCTCTCACATTAAGGCACACAGCCAAAGCAGAGGTTTTTCCATTTTCAGCACACGTGGCACAGAAAATACAGATATGCTGCCTAACTGAGCAATCAGCAGTGGAAGAAGACAGGTTACCTTTAACTCAGCACATGGTCTGACTCCCTCTCATGCTGCACGTTTCTTCTCCTGGCAGAGGAGTGGAGAAGTCAGGTATCTCCTTTCTCATTAGTGCCTGGAGGTGCTGATCATCCTGATCATGTACTGCCCCACATGTGGCCAATCGATGAGGGGAAGCACCAGCTGGGAGCTGCTGCTGAGGGGGATAACTCTCACATCAGAAGCCTGGATATGGTATTTTGGCAGCCTGGGAAAGGTACATGCTTTGTCTTAATTATCAACACAGTTAGTTATATTGCTCGTGAAAGTTTCATTACACTAGTTAGCATATTAGCATTACAAGCAACATAATGAAGCATAATTGGTACAAGGGCTCAGTGTGAACTAATTGATCTGGAAAAAAAATGGCATTTCAAAATACAAACAAGAAGAATAAAGCTTGCTGTTTCCTAGAAATTTACAGGAGGGATTTTATTTATAAAATAATACAATAGAATTGAGAACTTGCTAGCAAGGTGATTTAATTATTTTGTTGATTGGTTTATAAAAATGGCATCTTGCTTATCACCCAGCAAGGAGATTTACCAGCAGGGACCTCTATACTGAGCTGTATTTGATTGGAAACATCTGAAAATATTGGTTTGGGAATAAGAGGATATATCATGCTTATAAAAGATAAATTGCTGCTAATTTTTGTTGTAAAGGTAAGTATATTCAAGTAAGGTTACTGAGAGAGGGAAAACCATTCTAGCTTCAAAAAGACTGTCAGCACAGCTGTAAGCTCTTGCTGTATCCTATGCTGTACAATGTGCTAACTGCAATAGATAAGTTTTTGCCAATCAAAAATAGTGACATGGCATTGAACTACAACTCCCTTCTGTTGCACTTCTCTCTTGTTCTTAGCTAAATTAAAAATACATTTTCCAATACTGAAAAAAAATTGAGATCTAACATTTGGTTTTAAAAATTATCTTTTTGCTTACCCATATCAAACCTACCTTTAAACTATTCCTTGTATCAGAGGCAAAAACAGCTCCTGTGTTTCTGCAAAAAAAAATATCAGGGTTTGCAATTATAGTTGTGAAATTAATGAAATGCCCTTAAAAGAGCTAAGAAATATTGTCATTTAAATGGGCCTTGCTACTAGCAATTTTGGTGAGATTCAATTACTTTTATATGTGCAAGCACCAACATTTTTCTGGGGAGAAAATCCTTTGCTGATGCCATTGGGACAACTTCTGTAGCAAGACGCAAAGGTAAAAAATGAGCAGAGTCTTGTTTAACAACTATAGGTGGGATCAAATTCATGCTTTCTGCAGGTGCCATGGTTTTATACCACACAAGGTAGTTGTAAATATTTGAATAGCAGGGTCCTGGCACTCATAAAGTGAGCAGAGTGAACAAGCTTTGCAGGTAATTTCACAGCTGGGAGGCTGAGGAGAGAGGCCAGAACCATCCTTCTGGGGATGGAGAGGAAGGCTGGGGGCTGGCCTGAGTGAGGAGCACTGGGAGGAGCAGAGCACATGCACCAGAGGGGAGAGCCACATCACCTGGCTGGTCTGTACCTATCCCTCTTCCCTCCTGGGGTGACAGCAGCAGGCTTTTCCTGGGATTCAGGGGTTCTTCTAGTGACATTCTCTGTGTTCTTCATCCCATTTTATTTACCTCTGCCAAGCAAATCCCTAGGCAGGTAAGACAAATGTATTAATAACATTTTAAAGCACTTCAGCACTGCAAGAAACACAGAGCTGAGAGCTGTGACAGCCAAGTTCAACACACATAATTTGCCCATTTGAGGTTTTGCAGTGAGTCATTTTCGGGTGTGTATCCAAGTGCACTGGCACCAGTGCTGCAAGAGGCAATGTTTCTTCCTGCGGGGTGGTGCCTGCTCAGCACAGATGGTGCCATTCCCAGCACTGAATCACCACATTTTGTGCAACAGGTGGGTTTGCTTCCTTCAGG
Organism: Erithacus rubecula; assembly: GCF_903797595.1. Classification (NCBI taxonomy): domain Eukaryota; kingdom Metazoa; phylum Chordata; class Aves; order Passeriformes; family Muscicapidae; genus Erithacus; species Erithacus rubecula. The sequence continues at coordinate 78,170,386 of NC_136689.1, forward strand.
GATGAAGGAAGAGCAGGTGGGATGGGCTGAGTAAGACCTCCCCTGCCCAGCGCTGCAGCTCAAAACTACACAAGGCAGTGACTTCCAGCAGGGTATGAGAGAAAAGGAGTTTGAACTTTTCATTAAGTCAATAGCTACATGCTGTCTAAAGTACATTTAGATATTACATCAGCATTTGAGCTAATTACAAATGTGGAGCAGAGGCACTTTTCTCTGGTAGTGCTTCTCTGGTCTGGTTGGGAAACAAGGCACAGTCCCTCATTCCTCCAGAGCAGGATTGTCTTCTGCACAACAATGCCAAAAATGGGCCCAGACCAGAGACTATGGAATAGGATTACATCCCAGGTCCACATAGCCAGGGCAGCTGCTGACAAAACAGAGGGTTACAGTGGAAGTTTTAGCAAAAGCTGATGCTGAAAGACATTTTAATGGGCTTCAAGTGTTTTGAGATCCACTACGAGTAACTTTTGAGAACAAGATATATACTGGTGGGAAAACATGCCATGAATAACAAAAATAGGCACTGATCCTGAGTAACCAACGGTCTTGGTTATCTCATGATGTTCCCATTTTTGCTGAAAGTCAGAGCCCCTGAAATCATCTGCTTGGATCTAAATGCCACTTCTAAACGAGAAAGATGAGTAAAAGTAATGGTGACTCTGTTACTTTGCATACCTCATGGTTTTGAAGATAATCTAGGGATTTACGTTGCTGAGTGCAGGATCTTTGAAAGCTTGAGTGTGTCAGTCCTTGAAATCTGTGAATCCACTGTCATGCATTTTCTACCAAATGCTGCACAAGTTGGGAGAAGTTTCCAGGTTCATCACCTGCCTAAGCTAATTCTTCTGCAATCTGGGGCACAGATTCCACTTTCCCAATGCTTGCTGATGGTTACAGTGCAGTATCTCAACGACTTTGCAAGCTGGCAAATAATTAGTAAAAAATCTGCCTAATTTGAAATTTTGTAGTTAGGGATCAGTGTCTTGGAACCTCACTGGTATGTGAGAAGCATATGAAGTACACACCTAATATGGGAGGAACATGTTAGTGGTACAAGAGGCACTCCCACATTTTCTTGCCCTATTATTCTGATGCTTGGTCAAACTAATTTTACAGAAATAATAGACAATGCAGTCCATAATCCAACAAGTACTTGGCTACTTTTCTGCATGTGCTTTTAAATTTTTTTCTTGTATTGGAAGCTTTTCATGTGTGACTCAAGGACATAATAAACTGATTTCATATAAGAAGCCTCTCATTAGAGAGAGCCAGCTTCATTAGCTGCAGACCTGTGCTGGACTTTGAGAGAAGTTTCTGCAGTTTGTGATCAATATTAATCTTTCCATGACAGAGGTTCAGCCACTTGGGGTCTGATGTAATTAAGCCAGCTTAACATTTTCCCATTAAATAGAACCCTGTTCTGTTACTTAGAAGTTCATGACACTGAAAAGGAAAAATTCCTCAGATTTTAGTAAGGGTGCTTCTATGAGTTTGGGGTTTTTTTTAAACTAATTCATTTTGCTACATTCAATAAGGGAAAAAAACCAGAACAATTGTGCTGTTGTGGCATGTTAAAAACAAAACAAACTGGTGTTGTCTCTGAATGTGGTTATTCTGTAAACATTATGATGAATTCTTTTTTTCCAGCAATGTCATATTTCAGCCCTTTGAACCAAGCTGACTAGTGATCACCAGCTGTGTGTTTCTGGTTTTCAGAGAGCCTTGATTTCTTCCTTTCAAAGTCCTTGATCCTTTTTTCAAAAATGCTGATCATTCACTACTGCAGCTGAAACATACCTATGCTGGACAGAGAGAGAACCTGTGAAATTCTGAAGAGAAAGATGAAGGCAAATAGGCACATTTATTAGGTACCTAAATACATTAAAATTGTTTGCTTGCTATGGACTGGCAAAATCCAGGTCCTAAGCATCTCCTGTTGTGTGCTCTAAATTAGTAGGCACTCACAACTCTGTGCTTCATCTCCTTTGAAAAAGTTTTTTTTGTGTGCAAAAAAATCATTTCACAGGATTGCATTCTCTTTTAAAAGTCAGATTTCACTTCTACTATTTTTTTTTCTTTTTTGGCCACAAAATATGAAAGGTAAGTAGAGAAGAGTAGTAAAGCTGTTTCTGGACTGTCTATAAAAAATCAGAATTTCCTCCTGACTGCCTTTACTTTCAGCAGGCTCCAGTTTTTAACAGCTCCCCCTCTCCTTCAAAAGTGTTGCTCAAAACATTTTTTAACCATGATTCCTCCTGTGCTTGGCATTCTGCTGCAGTCCCTGATGAGGCAGTGACACACCACAGCTTTTCCTGCCTGTGCTGTGTGCAGCAGAGAAGGGGCACCACCAGGGCTCAGCTGCTGTGGGACAGGCTAAGTAGGGTCCTGTCCTCTGTGCAAAGCAGCTTCTTGGGGAGGAGGCCAGCAGGCACCACCCCTCTCACTCTGTTACACAAGAATTCATGAGACATCTGTAGTTTACATAATGGTACCCAGTGTCCAGGCAGCATTTCTCATCAGCAGATAATGAAATGCTCTTTGAAAAGAAAAAAAAAATAGGTCAGTATTATCATCCTCTATTTACATATTCTGACTTTGAAAAAGGGCATTTTTCTCTTGGTGAGAGCAATGATAAAAGACAAGACAGCTTGTGCAAAGATTTAAAACACTTGAGCAATGTGCCTGAGTGAACAAGGCTTATCTATTTAGTGCTTAAGACCTGTGGCTGAATCGAAAACATACCTAAATTATCCTTGTGTAACTTTGCAGTCATAAAATTAAATACTGCTAATTACCTTCCTGTCTCTGATGTGTTATATTTTGGGCTGCAGAACAAGCAGTGTCTATAGATTGATTTGCTTAACACTTCACACTAAGACCTTGTGTTTAGTTGCATGTAGTCTGTGTGTGTGCACAGCTGTGCAGGTCAGGATTTTCAGAGCTGTCTGAACAGCTTTATCTTTAGAGGCAGCTGATCTCAAAAAAACTTTTAAAGAAATGCTTCTGTAAAAAAAGTTCAACACAAATAGAAGTTTGGGGGAAAATATTTTTAGGCACATCATGGGGGATTTTCAGTCTCACCATGACACTGGATGCAGGCTTTAAAGTTGTCACTATTATTTCTGTGCCTGCAATCCTTGCACACCCTATTCCCACAAGCCCTCTGCTTTGGTTCTGCCCCTGTAAAATGAAACAGCACCTTCTTCATGCAGCTCTTCCCATGTTTTACCTTTTTGGCCTGCAAACTCTTGAGACCAGGGTTCCTGTCTTAAATATACTATCTGGCTTTTCTGGACCCAAATTTATTCAAGAAACTTGCTGTAGGTTCACTGCAAGAAATTTATACTAACATAATATTATTATAGGCTTTTTGATCAGAATTTCGCAACATAATAAAAGAAAAATAGATTCAGGAAGAGGAGTGTATATTGTAGGAATGATCATTTGTTTGACCTTAATCTGTCATTGGCAAAGCTTCCAGGCTGCACTGTATTAGCAGATGGATAGTGGGCTCTGGCTGAAATTACTTGCACAGTTAAGTATTTATTTTCTCATTTTCCTACAGTGAGAGTCTCTAAGAACAGGGCTGGCATACAAACACTCACACACATTCCTGCATAAACATGTTGGGCTCATTGTTTCCACTGCTTCAGTGAGAAGCTGAGGTGCTGCCATCTCTTCTCCAGTGCTTTGTGTGAGGAACAAAAGCTGGAGCCAGGTAGTCACTGTTGCTTCCCTTGGGGACAGTGGGGAGCCAGGCACAAAAGTGCAGCACATCATTTGGGACAGGTTCCAAAGGACAGGGGGAGGGAGCTTTTTCACAGAGTTCATTGGATTTTGGATCATCTTCAGAGTTTTTCTCTTAGAATAGCTTGCAAAGCTTCTCTGTATTGAGCTTTTCAGTGACGTCTTTGTGCTGTGTAGCTTCTCTCACTTTCTTAGAGAGAAAGTAATTAAAAAAGAAAATTTACCATAGAAGTAAACAAAATTAGAAAATCCCAAAATTCAGAGGAAATAAGATTCAGGGGATAAAACCAGAGAAAACGATAGAATGAACACTCATTTTGCATGCCTGTGACCTTATTGCCTATAACTTTTGTTAAAAGGTTAAGAAGAGCTCTTGCAAAGATTTTTTTTTTTTAAAGTACAAGCAACACGAAGAACAAAAATGATCAATGCTGCTAATTACACATCTTCTGATGACTTTGACATCTCTAGAAAGGAACTCCTCATACCACAACTGGATAAGATATGCATAATTTTTGTCAAGATGACTACTCCCCTAACTGATTCAAATATTATTAGAGCAGAATTAAGTGATGTGCAATTCCTGCCTGTGAACCAAAAATAGTCTCTCATTTGAACACCAAGATGTAGAGGGTTATTGACTATAACTTAAAATATTATAAGTGAATTTTGCACAAAGAAAGGGGTGCATCCAAGGTTTTGTTCAGGAATAATGCATTTATTTATTCAGGAATGATATAAAGAAATTTGCATCTGATGAATGATAATACAGATGCTTAGTAGTTACAGAAACATTATTGTTTTCCTGTGGTAGGAAATTGTCATTTGAAGCTGGCCTCTTTCCTTAGCATATAAACCTGACATTACTGTTCCCAATGACACTGGGTAATTTTAATGAAACTTAATTGAAAGAAATTGAAAGGCAGGTAGGATTTGGTACTCCCATCTCAATTATATTAATTCTGCTTATATTAACCAGAGACAAAAGAAATTCATTTAACTGTGCTTTATTCCTAACAGAATCATGGGTAAATGACATTCAAAGAAAATTGAAAAAGAAAAGAAGAGCAGATTCCCTGCTTAGAGTTGTAGAAGCTGAACAGAAAAGCGATTTAAAAAATTAGTAAGGAAAATATGTAGCAACCAGTGAAATAGCCATAGATTTTGCAGGTCAGATGGGGGTTTAGTGATATCTAACAAGTCCCTGGTGTGGTTAACTGCAGGAACAGTCTGGCCAGATATCCACTGGTCAATTTAGAGACAAGTAAAAAAATCTGTGAAGAACTGAGTCCTATGGATGTAGAGCAGGAACAGGTAAGCTATGGCATGATGTCACAAAGAAATACGATGAATACTGAATAAAACAATGTATTGGATCAGGAGCCACAGGTATTTAAAAAAGACACAGAAAGCTTTGATCAGTTTGACACACCTAAGAGAATTGCTACTCCTCAGGTGGCAGAAGGGTAGCAACTCTTAGGCACCAAAATGCAAGCATAGAAGCCTAGAGTCTTGCTTGGCTGGTGGCTTGCCCACACCTTTGCCACTCAGTTACTCCTGGCCTAAAACTGTGGTGCTGTGCATGAATGCATGACCTAGTGAAACCTGTCAAATTGGGACTGGGATACAGGGCTTCAGCAGGAATTTTGAATACTTGGAAATTTGCTTTGTGGTTCAGTTTTCATGACTTGCAAATATGCATGTTTTAGGGAGGGCAGGGCATCTGCAACATTTCTGCTACTGCCACGAAGTGCACACAAATCAGCTCCAATGAGAGGTGTGGCAAATCCTCCTGGATTTCTTGTGGATACATGTGATTGATAATAGAGCAGAGGCAGATGGGATATTTTTTATTTAACTTAGGGAAGCAAACAGCATAGGCTATGTCATCATTAAAAATTACATACTGTCATAGGAGCAACCCTAAATGTTGATGAGCTCCCTAAATCCATGTTGCACGAAGTTTAGGATGACACATAGACACAAAGCCCAGAGCATTCTTGTGCCCTTCTGGGAGGGAGGTGAGGGGCTCTCTGTCCACATCAAAAAACACCAAGGGGATGAGATTCTTACATGTAAATCTGAGACAGTTGTGTGGGCTGCAGCTGCAGTCAGTGGAGTCCTGAAAAGAGTCAGTGGAGACTGGGTGTGACTGCTGTCCACTGACAGCATTGGATGGATCCTACACCTGGCCCAGATAGAGGTACTGCATTGTGGCCACCCAAAATTCAGGAATAAAAGCCCTACCCAGCTTGACAGAAGTCAGCCTGAACATTAAAAGTCTATCAAGGCTGCAGATCTCGTTGGCACAAAAGAGAGATAATTATATATTTCTTGTACAATTGGACACTGTCTTATTTGAACACTGCTGCTGGTCTGAGCTGGTCAGAATTCATAAAAGGGTAGAGAGAAAAGGTGCTCAAGATTATGCATGTGAGCTGTGAGTGAATAAGAGATTGGTGAAACTAGATATTCCCTGTAGAGTCACATGGAATTTAATTTTCTTTTAAAAAGTAATTCTTTTATCTTCTAGCAGTCTTGTAGTGTGACATCTGTTGATCCAGTGTAGATAATTGTATTCTGAGTTCACGCCCTGAATCAGGTGTGAAATCATAAAAGTATTTTTGTTTGTTTTAGGCTAACATGTGTGAATGACAAAATTAGTCACAAAAACTATAAAAAACTGCAGTTTTGTTGGACTTAATATTTACAGGGAACATTTTTCTCTAGTTCTGAAGAGTCCCCAGACTTTGCATAAATCAGCAAGCATTGGCATTTTCTTAATGTCACTAATGACATTTTGGCCAAGAGGGTCTCAGCTGACTTTATTTACTACAGAATAACACAAGGCATGTCCTGAGGGGAATTACTGCATCACTGGGTTTGTTTACATTACTCTTTAAACTGTCATCCCCAGCAAGTGTAATTAGCTGCCCAGTGAAACAAGATCTTTCATTGCCATCTTGCCTAATGCTTAATGTAGGAATAATTCTCTGGGATGTTTGCTATGTATGGAGTAAACAAAATATTTCCTTCTCAGTGGGGTGAATAAAGTTACCATTGTAAAATGCTGAACGACAAAAGACAGAGTTTGCCCAAAGGCACTCTTTTGGAGGGATTACTGAGGGAGACTGACATTGATCTGATGCAATGTTGCTGAGCTTATTATATGGCAAATTTAGCAAAGAACATATTATTCCAGGCCCTTACAGAATTATATCCACCAAGGGGCCAGTTAAGAAAGTAAAAATCTCCTTCCAGGAGAAAGAGGACCACACTGAGTATTTGATAACTGCTGTGCTGTTCCTCGAGTGATGGTGATGGATTAAGCCAAGGTTAATGTAACATAGCTGAACTCAGAGCTACTGACACAAACAGGAGGGAGTACTGGTGACAAGGCTACCCACTGTGCTGCTCTCTGGAGAACAAGCAGAGTGTGCTTACTCTAAGACTTGTATGTCTTAATCACAGCACCCAGCCAAGCTGATTGCTTTTGGTGTCAGTATTCAGTGCTTTGCCACAAAGTCAGAGAGGTTTTAACAAAATACCCAAGTCACTTATGAACGAGATTTGCATTAGACTTGTGGGCATAGACCACTTCAGGAGTGCTGTGAACCTGCACCCAGGATATCTGGCCTCCTACCTGGAGGGCAGTTCAGCCACAACTCTGAATGCAAGCAGCATTTCAGGACAGTGTCAGAGTGTTAAATATTCCACCTTAATTACTTTTTTCCAGTGAATGTATATTGCCCTCTTCTGATCAGGTCAGTCTCGACCTAACTGGAGGGGTGTGCTGCTCCACAATGGTGCCTTTTGCCACATTTTACTCCTAAGGTCTTGACATCTTATTTCTTCACTGCACAGGCTGTGTTAGGGCTAGGCTGTGTTAGCCCTGATATCCCACTGGTCTCAGAATAGCATCATTAGATGGCTCAACATTATAAAATGTGCTAAGAGCTAAGTGATGTAAAAAAATTTGAATCTGACATCTGAACAAGGCTTCAGTGCATACGACCTGTGCTTTCCATGCTTCATAGAGGTTAATTATTTGTCTGGCAAAAAATATTGTCTCAAATGACATATTCCCCAGGAGGTTAAAATGCTCCTTCCTTCAACTGGGTCACTGCTTCCCTTTGCCATTATGAAAAATTGCATCAAGTTTTACTGGAGAATAAGGTAGTGGTAGAGGGGATGGAGCTGCTCATTAGTGCAGGGACTGTGACCCATAACTCAGCTTCCACAGGCAGCGAAGGTGGAAGAGACAGTAAAAACTGAGGTGGGGTGTCAGAAAAAATGGAAAAGCAATCCTGACATTTCTTTTCAAATCCAGATGGCGAGCCAGCTCTCCATGTAAGAGTTGTTTGATTTATAAGAGATACAGCTTTGTTAATATTTTTGGGCAAACAAGTAACAGAAATGGCTTTGGCTTTTGGGTTTTTTTTTTTTTTTTTGTTTGTTTATATGATCAAAAAGAAAGTTATAGAAGAACAAGTAAGCAAACCATGACTTTTATCAGGCTGACACCAATATAAAGAAAGAGGGCAGTTAGATGCTGACACAAACAGGTTGCAACAGTGGAGAAGTCAGTACAACACCCATTGGTCCTCCTTTGAAATGCTCATCCCTGCTTGTCTAAACTTCCTTTTCTGATTTTCCTTTGAACTGTTCAACATGTGTATGGCAGGTGGAAAAGTCTGGAGGAAACACAAGTCATCCCATCACTTGAACTGTTCATCTGCAGTGGTAAGAACCCATGGCAACAGGAGGTGCAGCCTGGTCAATGGCACTTGGTATGAAGCAAGGACAATTTGCCTTGAGTTGTACACTGAAAAGTAACACAGTCCTGAGAATACTGGTGTAACATAAAGAAGAAACTAAACAATTCTAGACCACAAGGAGTTTAAACATGTTTCAGAGGTATTAATGTATGTTAATGAATAGTCCAGGTATGTACAGCAATTGATCCATGGAATGATGGAACCATTTAGGTTGGAAGAGAGCTCAAAAATCAAGTTCAACCATTAACCCAGGACTGCAAAGCCCACCACTAAATCATGTCCCCAGGCACCACATTTACACATTTTTGAAACTCTTCTAGGAATTGTGATTTCACCACCTCCCTGGGCAGCCTGTTCCAACACCTGACCACCCTTTCCATAAATAATGTTTTTCCTTATATCCACTCTAAACCTCCTCTGGTGCATCTGGAGGCTGTTCCCTCTCATTCTGTCACTTGTTACTTTTGAGAAGAGACCAACCCCCACGTAGCTACAATCTCCTTTCAGGCCGTTGTAGAGAGCAATAAGGTCCCCCCTGAGCCTTCTTTCCTCCAGGTTAAATATCCCCTTCTCCCTCAGCTGCTCCTTACAAGATTTGTGCTCCAGTTCCAGCCAAAAAGAGATGAAATAAGTTACTCATGGTCCTGCTCACCACTTCTTTTCCTGAATCCCCTGGCATTTGTGTTTCTTTGCTACAGGATGAGTATTTTGCCTTAAATAGCAGAGGGAGAGGTCAGTCTCAGCATTCTCATGTCCTTCATGCCCTCTCAGGATCTTGTCTCAGCTGGAGAGCATCTAATGAGGAAGGGTTGGGCATGGTGCTAGTCTGACACCAGGGAGTTCACAGAAGACCTTAGATAAGCAGTAATCTATGACCCTTCCAATTACTTGTATCCCTTCAAGAATGAAACCTACATGTGGAACAGAAAAGGTGCACCAAAAAAGAAAAAGCTGCTATCAGTTTGTGCCATGTTGTCTCAGATACTTCCTCCTCATCAGGGGAAAGATTCTTCACACTCTTCCCCTGCTCCAGCCTTGGGTCCATCTCTACAGCACTCTTCAATGTTTCAGTTATGAAAGTTTAATAAAAAACAAACAAACTCTGACATGCAAAATGAGTTAGAGGCGGTTTTTTTAACCCTATTTTCAAGAAAGTGAATGATGATTCAGTGTTAACCTGGTCAAAACAGTGTCCCATGACAGGCAGGATTTTGATTTTTGCTATAATAAAGTTTAAAAATGGGTTTTTTGCAAATTCTTGTCAAATAATCTTAAAACATTATACAGAAAAAAACCCCCATATACACAGCTACGATCCTTTGTTTCTCAGCAGAATACCTGGAATGTGAAGGGAAATGGTTTTTATAATAGAAGAACATGCTATGTGATGTCTTTCCCAAGCAATTATATCCACTCACAGTAATGCTTTCCTGAAAGATAATATGATGAAATTCCTTTGGTCAGGAGCCTATTTTTAATTAAATACCCTAAGGATAGCAATTTTAGCTATTTAACTTCAAGCTATTTAACTCACTTGGGTTTAATGGCTGTCAGTAAACCCTGAGTAATTCACATTTTCAAAGAAGCTGAACTTATGAGTAAATCCTAACTCACCTCAGCCTGAATCTGTAGTTTGACAGAAGGGTTATAAAGGGAGTTAAGGAGTCCCTCTCTGCTACACAGATCTCTGGAGACTGGGAAAGCAGCTAGGTATCCAGAATGGGACACTTTCAGATGGACCACTGGTCAGATGCCATGCAGCTATTCTGATGCCTCTATGCCTGAACTCCCTAGAGTTTCACCTTTTGCATACTCAGCCATCTTGGAGCTCAGACATGCTCTCCAAAATTGTTTATGCACAGCTCTAACAATAAGCAGTCAAATACATCAGGGAGACCAATCCATGATTTGGGCTGTGAACATCTGAAATAAAAAGGGGACCTGAAATTTATACATATATAGACACAATAAAATTGAAGGTTAATTACACTTTAAATGCATACTTGGCTCCAGCCAACAGAGGCAACTGTTTGGGTAGCAGTCTCTGCATTCTGATTTGGGAGCTTCTGGACCTTCCAGGGACAGGGTCCAGGATCATTGGATACACCTGGGAAACACTGAAAGACTTGCTGCTGTCAGGCAAGAACGAGGGAAGGGGAGCTACTAGGGGTGGGATCAAGGAAGCTCTGGCAGCTTCTAATGATAATGATTAGCTGCCCTTAACCCAGCATGCCTAGAGCTTTTGTGACAGATGCCCATCCTTAGAAGGGTGAAGCACATTTAGTTAGTGCTCAGGTGAGGACTACATAAAAGCCTTGGTTTGTAGAACAGCTCTAGGGCAGCAGTTTGGACAGCAGATCAGAAAGGACTCAGCTTCAATGGGATTTTTAGTGTTGTGACAATCTCAGTTAGGGTGGTGATGTGTCACTGAGCAGCCTGCCTGGCAGGCGTTGGAGCAGCTGTTCCTGCCAGGGCAGTGGCCTGAGAAAGACTCTGGAGAGCAGATGAAGCCCTCCAAGCCTTGGGCTGCAGGGAGCACCTGAAGCATCTCTCTGATGCCTGAGAGATGGCCTGCTGTCCTGCCAGATGTGTGCTATCTATCTTGGAAGATATGCAATCAAATGGAGGAGTTACAGGTGGGAGTGAGCAAGCTGTGCACCATCAGAGAGGCCAAAAAAGGAGATAGATGAGTATTTTTAAGGAAAGGGAAAAAAAGGAAAGGTTGTTCTTCTTAGTAGTGTAAAGAACCCTAGACTGCAACTGCAGCAGAGAAGGAGGCAGTATCCACCACTAATATTGAGGCAACTACTGGAGAATGGGAAGGATGGGAGTTCGTGACTTCTACCACTAAGTAAATGCTCTCACCCCCATCCAGAGACTTAAAACTGGGAGATGTGTTCCCTGCCCTCAAAGCTGATGAGAAGTCAGGTATGCCTTCAGGCAAAGAATCTGCTCCATCTGACTCTAAACCATGCAAGACTATGGGGATGAAATGGTGAGCCCATGCAAAAGAGTGCTTCCCTGCTGCAGGAGACAGAGGCACCCACCTGCTGATCTGACCACTACCTAGAGGGATGTGCTGGCCTGTGCTATGGCTGGGGATGCCATGGAGGGAGTGTTGATACACTCGTCCAACTCTCTGGCCACTATCCTCTGCTGACCAAAGAAGGTTTGGGCTCCTCTGTGTAAGAGCAGTGAGACATTGGTGCATTGGAGAAAGTCCATACAAGGTCCAGGTACAAAGATGATGGACTAGAGTGTCTCTTAGGAAAGGCTGAGTGAGCTGGGATGCTTTAGTTTGGAGAGGCGAAGGCTCATGGTTGAACTTATCAATATCAGTATGCAATTGCCCAGAGAGGTGGTGGAGTTCCTGGAGATATTCAAAAGCTGCTTGGAAATGATCCTGGATGGCTGGCTCTAGCTGATCCTGTCTTGACTGGGGTGGGGAAAAGTTGGGTGAAATCATGTTCAGAGGTCCCTTTCAATCTCAGCCCTTCTGCGATTCTTCCTATTATTGCCACAGGGCTTTCTGATGGTAAGACTAGAAATGTCTAAACATTACTGTGATATTTCTCTTTTTGATTTCACCTTAAGTTTTTCACTGCATCAAAAGAGTAAATTTGCAGAGTGCTACCTTGAGACAATACTCTAATGAGAATATGCTTGTTACAGATGGAGCTGTCTGAACCTATTAATTGTAGAGAAGAGCGTGTCTGAAAAACAGTCCTCAGAGTATTTAAAAAGCCTTTGCCTGATTATGGCACAAGCTCAGACACAAACCCAGAGGTGCAGCCTCCCATGTAATAGGCTATAGATGGCCACACCATATCACATGGGCACTCAGCAGCCCCAGTGGCCTGGCTGTGGTGAGAAGAGGGATGAACTCTATGTTCTGGTGGTACACCCATAATTTTAATTAATTCAGCAGCTGGAAAGGAGGCTACATTGTATGGCTAACTTAGAATACTGGCTGTGAACACACTCAGCCTAAAAATAGAGGCGGATATATTGTCAGTGGTACAGTGAGTTTACTTTAATTTTGGGCTGACACCTGGGGCCAATATCAGCAAATGGAGCCATGTCAGAAAAATATACTTGATCCAGAAGCAAAATTATATATTTTTATCTGTTTTAAATTTAACTTCATATCATCATGCTCAAAAATCTTTCTAAAGAGGAAAGAAATAGTGCTTGAGTCTTCTCTTGAAGATTTATTTTGTTTACAGGTATATATGAAATAACCCCCCCAGTGAATGAAAAATTTATTCAGTTTCTTTGAGGAAAGTGAAGCAACTTACAGCATAATATATTCCTCAGGTCATACAACATACTAATCTCTTCTTTTTAGAAATACAGATAAAACCTATTCACTAGCTACAAGTCCCCCTTTCCTGAAAGTTCCTTGAAGAAATAATGTTGGATTAGGAGTCAAGCATTTTTTTAATCTACCAAAGCAAAGCTTGTAACAGCAACACAGGCAAGGTTTGAATGCTGCTAATAAGCTAATCAGTGAATCTCCATTCCTCCTGATCTTGGTGTATTAAAACAATTGACATGAAGTTTCTGATTAATAAGAACTTGCTGAAATCCTCACTTTAATCAAGCCCACTTGTTTTTTTACGAAGCTTGAACAAATGTTCTGATCACAGTCTGCTAACATACTTTTATTTAAAAAAACAACATAAAAGACTTAATTTTGGATACTATTGAAAAGATAACAAATTCATCTTAAACATGGTAACAATTTATTTTTACTAATCACACTATGATATTTCTTTACCAGTATTAAGAGTGATTAGAATTTAACCTATAGTGCTAAAAAAACCCCAGTTATTACAACCAGCCACATCCTGAAAATGGTCACAACCATGACACTGACAGTTAAATTGGGTTGTTAGGCTGAACTGCTGCAGTATTGCCAGATTGTTAATCACCCATCTCCACAGCAGCAAGTTTTTTTTCTGGTGCTGTTAATGCCTCCCTTGATTCTTTCATAGGACTCTGGTTGTCTTTTAGGCATAATACTGTCTTGTTAAACTATGCTTAACTGTCTATAATGGCTGTTTCAAGCATTTTTCTCTTTCCATAATTTTTATAATGTGTTTAGGAATAGAATACAGTGCAGTGGATTAGAAAATGTGTTTGTCCAGCTTGGGTATTAATTGGGATTCTCAACACCCTGTTTCAAACCACAGATATCTCTTTTAATATTAGGCAGTCCTTTGCCTAATCTTCCTTTTACTCTGTGCTTGGGGGTATGGGGCTCAAAATGCTTGCCTAAATGTAAACCTTTGGTCTGGACATTCGGGAAGCTGTCCCAGGTCTGGACATCTAGGAAGCTGAGGACTCCAGTTAGGGTTTGTGTGCTCATTTGTGATGAGGTGAAAGGAGGGAGTGCTGCTATGCATTAAGACCCACAAGCAACATCTGTGAAGCCACTGAAGCAGGTCAAGTCTTATTTTCTGAGCTGAACTGACACACAGTGTGCAGGCACACAGTTCTTCCCTCCCACTACCCAGAGCCACATGGCTGCATCCAGAATGACAGGAGCAGCCCCCCAGTTGTACCTGTCCAGTGCCTGGCAGCGCTTTGGATGAGTGATGTGCTGGGGACCATGCAGGAGCTGTGCAGGGCTGATGGCTGGCACTGAGAAGGGAAAATCACAGCTCCAGATGCTGTGGATATGGAGGGTCTGGAGAGCTGGCAGTTTGGAGAGCAGCCAGCTGTAGAATAAAGACCAAGCAGAGTGGGTTGATGAGGTGAATCAAACTGCTCGTTAAATAATTAAGCTCCCTCAAGGAAGTACCTTTTAGTAAGAGGATGAAGAATGCTAGTGTTTGGGGGTCTTATCTGTGTTTGTTTTGATTTGCATTTTAACAGGGTTTTATTGTTCTATATTTGTGCTACAAATTAGGATGGCAAAATAAAACTTTTTAGGAATTTCAACAACCTAGATGCTTTCTGGGGAAATTTTGCCATAAAGCAAATAGTTAATAATACTGTAATGTGATCATAATAATAATAAGTAGATATAGTAGGCTATTTTTAACATGCCTTGAATGCTTCATTTTATATTGTATACAGCTCCCACTAAAAAGGGCATTCTTCCTCAAGAATTTAAAGTCTAAGGTTCTAGTCATGTAATTTGCAGTATATCAGTACATTTCTCAATCTGTATGCACTGCCAATGCAGTCGGCTGCATGGGAGCAGTCAGTCACAGGCTATGGTTTTCCTAGAGCAAAACTGAAAATTTCCTGGGAGGATCCAGTGCTCATGTTTGGTTGTTTTGTTTGTTGTTTTTTAAATTTAGCTAATATGTCTTATTTTCTTGTAAAGTTGAGGCAGCTTTCACTTTAGGAGTACAGAGCAGTGTAGGGCAGCTCCCATAACTCACTGTGATAGCCAAGTGAATACTGTTGTGATAAGTGTCTGTAAATCCCAGGTGGTTTCTGGGATATACTGTGCCTTTCCCTTAATACAGAAACAGTTATTTACAGCCAGCAACCACACTGAGTACAGAGAAATGAGTAATTCACTGAAAGTGCCTGAAGCTTCTGCCCTCAGACTGGACAGACAGAAGCTCCTAAAATATTGATCTTACTAGTAGTTCAAAAACTGCCATTAGCAAATAATTGCCAGAATTTAGTTGTACCAACTTTACTGCAGGATAAAAGTCTATGAGAAGTCATGCATTTTTTTTGCTCACAGTGGCTAATGCTGCTGAAGGCCCAGCACTCTGCATTGTTTTATGCTAACAGGCCAGTGGCAGTTTAATTTTGTCACATGTGACCTGGTGTTTTATTTGTCAGTTGTTAAATTTGCCATTGCACTTTGCTAGACTGTCATGCCAGCTTGACACCAGCTGAATGAATCCTCCCTTGGAAAGGACAAAGAGTGAGCCAGTGAGGATGGTGTCTTTCAGGATTTTCAGTGGCAGACAAAACCAAAGTAGTCCCTGTTCAGCAGTGGTGTTTATGGCCCAGCCTCATGGTCCTTCAGTTCACTCCCCTGTTTTCCTGCCTGTGTGAAAACTGTGCAGTCAAGTCCCACAAGAACCATGAGCACTTCCTTGGATACAGGGCACATATGCACAAGAAATTTTCTTTCCCAGCTGTCTAGTCAAATAATTTATGATGTGGAAGAATAAACTCTATTTATTGCTGTTGCTGTAGATAGCATCAATTATAGTACCTGAACTTGGACAGTACCCTTTGGGAATCCCCATCTTTCATCACTCAAAAGTCCACCCTGTTTACTTTTATTTTTATTCCTTTAAAAGAGATTACTTGGACATTCTTCTTTCTTCCCCCTCAGAGAAACCTGACTTGAATAAATGGTATTTCCACCATACTAATCATCTCATGCAACTACCATGTGAAAATAAAAACTACTTTGTGGGATTTTCCACTAGCTCTGAATGTATGTAGCTTAAAACATAGGAATAAAATGGATGAATTATGTCTTCTCACAGAGATTTTTGTTAATCTATCATGTATTGTAAGAGTTTTTGCTGTTCTGGAGGCGTGTGAAATGCAGCAACATCTTATTGACTCTTCTAACATTGGGTATCATAAGTTCTTCAAAACTGAATTGCTGCCAGTTAACCTAAATTAGGACTGTGCTTTGAGGAAACTGATTCCCCAGCAAGCGTGGGCGTAGCCTGTTGAGGGATGGCAGTTCTTCCTCTCTGTCCATCTGCCACCTGCCTTAGCCCACAGCCTGCTTTATTTTCAGCTGGCAAGTAAGGAGCTTCAAAACTTACAAAAGCAATCAAATGTATTTTGAAATACGTAAGTCATTGAAGCAGAAGTTTAGAAAAAGCCATCACATTGGTCATCACAGCTTTAAAAGTGAAAAAGAAAAAATTTGTTTTCTTTGTGCTATTTAGAGGTGAGATAATAATTCCAGGGCTAGTTTACCTTCCAACATAATCAGTGAAAAGTACTCAAAATAACATACATAGTAGCTTAAACTATGTGCATTCAAAAGAAAATAAGGAGTTAAGATGAGCATGATGTATGGTTAAACAGTTGGTTCCTCCATGGTCTTTTCATACAAGTGTAGGTATGATACTGATCTGTTTCCTCTGAAAAATCTACTGCAACTTACTTGGTACTACATGGTGACATGTTGTATCTCATTCTTTTTATGCACATATATATGAACGAGGGATAAAAATATTCTTTCTTACATTGACTTTTTGCTCTCTTTCATAACTTGGAAGTTATTTGTGCTGCTAAATACGTAGGAGACAAGATCTGAGTACTACTTGTACTGTGCAATATTTTGCTTTCTTCTCTGACTACTTTTCTCCTTGCCACGAGTCAGTTCACCCAGTCTCATTTGCTACCAAAATATCTCCTCTTCAGTGTGAGATAGCCAGAGTGCCACTCTGTGTGGAGCAGCATGGGAAGAGCAGACTTTGACAGCACTTTAACACTGTATGCAATGAAGAATGACTCATTTGCAAAAACGATAAGGATATTTATTGTATACATTGATGGTTAATGCTAACCACCTGAAAGTGCACGTGCTTTTCGCATATACTCATGCTGGTTTTACTCAGTTACAAAGGGAGGTGTAACCCACTTGCACCTGAGGCAATGCCCCCCAGGGGAGTTGCACTGAAGTCGGACTGAATTCTGATCCCAGCTCTGCTGCCCACCTGCATCACTGCTGCCAGCATACCCTGCTGTCTCTCTGGATTTCCTCTCCATTTGTCAAGTAATAATAATTGCAGTCATATTTTCTTTCCTGCTATGAAGGTTAGAAGGGTAAAGCTAAGCCTGTCAGTGAGTGACTTGGCTAGCATGTTGTTAAGAAACCATTTTGATGGTTTTGTGGCAGTCTTCTTTAGAAACACACACTGAGGTAGGCATGTTCCTGATCTCCCATTTGCCCTTCTGCAAGGGCATAATCTCATTGGCTAGTCCATGTCGCTGCTTCTTTGCATTTCACTTGCAGTACTTTGCAGAGGATCAAGGATTCTTGATCAAGGATCAAGAACATTGATCGTGTCATCAATGCCTACACAAAGGAGCAGCACAGATATCTTCCTTATTGCCTACAAATAATATGTGACATAAATGAAAACAGTGATCGACCAAAAGCATTCTGTTACCCTCTAAAGGCTTTCCATTTTAAAATATCCCACCCAAGTGATTTCAAGCATTATTTGGGTTTTTTTCCCCCCATAAGTTTATTTCCTGATGCTGCTCTCAGATTTCTACACAACTTTTCTTTGCCACTTCCCCTTACAACCTCACTTGGGATTCTTTTCTTTTGCAGTTAAGGGATTCTCTGACCCCATTAGCATAATCACAGTGGTGTCAGTTACCTGAATAACACTGTGCTGAAGCTGAAACACAGAGCTACAAAGATACCACGCTCTGACACTGCTACAAAGACGCTACAAAGACACTACCAGCTAAAAGCAAGAACTTCCATGCATAGCTTGGAATGTTGTCACCCTGTTGGTAGGTCATGAGGTACCATGAACTCCAGGCTATCATCTGCCTGAGTACAGAAATAAACACTACTAATAAATTGTAGTATTGAGCTAAATTGTACTTACCAGTTTCTGGCACTGGAGTTTTCACAGCCTCTTCGACTTCAGTTTATTCTGGATCCATTTTGTTTTTGAAAGACAGTGTTCAATCTCAGCATATATCTCCTGCAGAGGCCTTAAAAATATTCAACAGAATGCAAGAAGTATTAGAAGGATTGCTTGTCAGTCTTGTTCACTCGTGTCCAATTTACATGCTCCTGTATTGCACAGCAGTCTGCCACAGGCTCGTGTTCATGGTCCACTGTAAACCCCAGAAACTGCTCTCTAACACTTCCTAACTGTTTGGTCCTGATTTGTACTCCTGAAATTGGTTATTCCTGCCTAAGGACAGTGGTTTTTACTTGTCTTGACAAAATTTCATCTCTTTTTGCTGTTCATTCCTCCAGTTTCTCAACTTCAAATTCTGCCCCTGGTATATTTGTGAGAAGGAGGCAAAACCAATAATGCACTGAATAGGGTAACATTAACCTCACATCCTTAGGAAACTGGTAAAAATTTCAACAAGAAGAGAATTCAAGACTTGGCATGTTGCACTGACAATCCTATATTGGCAGCAGGAGGGAAAAATAGCGACTACAAACTTCCTCCAAAAGTTGTGTACTCCACTACAATCAGTCATAGCTGAATCTTATTTTTTCTTGATTGCTTGTGTAGCTCAAAGCTCTCCCAAGGATCTTGGAACATGAGAACTTGGTGGCTGCACCCAGATATGCTCCAGCATCTGCTGTTAGTATGTGTCTCTTCCCATTGATTTGAACTATAAAACCAGGTCTGCTGTAAGCTGAGTGCATTTCTGCTTTGCTAGATCAGGGCCTTAATCTTCAGATGAAGTGTGCACACAGGAATACAAGTAAGATGAGCTGCAAACAGATTTTCCTGCCTTCTAGTAAGGAGGGCAAACCAAGTATTTCTGGTTTTCACAGCTGTGCTGACAGGTCACAGTAGTATGTTACAAAAGTTCATTATTGATGCTTGAACAGAAAAGCATGCTTTTCATAAAGGTGCTCGTGGTAAACTTGAAGAATAAGGAGGCAATACTTTTTAGCCTTGCTTTTAGCAGAAACATTGTGTCATTTATATATATATTTGTATATTTGATAATGATTCCAGTATTTAGCAGCAGCTATTTTTGCCTGTTTGTTTGGAAGCCTCTAATGGCTTAGTCCAGTTGAGCTCATTTCATAGCTTCCCCTATCTGTGGGGCCATCTGTTATCCACTCACTTTTTTTCCTTTCCCTGATTGGTTTCACACAGGCCCTTTAGTTCACTTCAATTAGGGTAGTTTGGAGAAAATCATACTATAATCTACAGTTGTCATGTGTGTGTTGTTCCAGTCCCACCCTGCTCATCCTCCCACAATTAAATGGAAAACATTCCATGATGAAGAATGTTGTTGAATTTACCAGGCTTGGTGGAAAAAGACTCTGTGGGGATTTTCTCCAAAGCTGGAGGATTTCTGCAGGTAAGCCTATAAAACCTGCAAAAGAAGGTAATGAAAAAAATCTAAAAATAGAAAAAATTAATAGAAAAAAAGCTAAAAATGTTGACATTTTCTTTAGTCATACTTGATCTTTTATGTATATATGTGCATATATTCATGCATACACATATATGTATATATAACACTGTTGACCTTTCAAATCTATACATAAATAATATATAATTTATAAATATACATTATGTGTGTGTGTGCAATATAAAAATATCTGTCTCACTTCCTTGGGGATTTTTTCTTTAGTTTAAAAATTTCTGGCTTCCAATTTATACAGGTCATGACTGAGGCTGGAGAAGCATAAGGGGAATGAAGAGATATTAGAAAATTGCTAGAAGCCTCTTGAAATATATCTCCAGACAGATGAACCTGAAGGCCTCTTTTGCTTCTGGAAATTGTGTTGTGGGTTGGGTTTTTTTATATATAATTTCAGACTGAGCAAGAGTTAGGGAATGGTAGAACAGGGAATTACTACTGTGGGGGGGATTTTGGAAACAATAGTTCAGAAAGCAGAAGGGCAATGTCAGGCTGGAGGATCCCTGTCTCACTTCCTCTGTCATAACGAAAAGAATCCTAAGGAATTCCCTGAATTTTAAACAATTCTCATTTGAGATTGGGGTGGGCAGCCATCAAGGAATAGTTGACAAAATTCTAATGTCATCTGTGTCATTGCAACAGTGTTGCAATAAGGCCAGACCTTTGAGAAACATAGGAGCAATCTTAATTTGACACGTTACCTTTCAAAGCACAAACTCCCCTTGCTGGCTGCAGGCAACAGAGGTTTCTCTGAACTCCTCATGGCATGTTACTGCTGAGGGCTTTGTCTGAGTGCAGTAGCTCTGCTTGTCTTGTGGTGCCTTCAGTCTGAGCTTAGCACAAGCTGACATTTTCTTGTTTTATATTTTTATTTTATAGCCCCAGGGAGGAAAAATGCAGGTAAAATGTCAGCCTGGAAGCCTTTCCACTTTGGCTAGGAGCAGAGCACGGCACGGCTCGGGTTGGCAGGGGGCTCAGGAGAGTTGCTCTGTGTCCCCTGCCACTCCCTTGCAGATGGATCCCAGGTGCAGCCTGCAGCCCTGTCCTGCTGTCCTTGCCCCTGGAACAGTGCAGAATGAGAGAGAACGGAGCTGCCGATGGGAGACGGAAGGTTCACAGGATTCCTCGTGGTGTTGGTAAAGAAAACCCCCAAATAAAACGGGGGAAAGGCAGCGTGAAAGATGTGCTCCAGGTTTATAACGGGAAGGGTGTGAGGCTGTCCCCGGTGATGTAAGGACACCAGCCTGGCTCTAGGAGCTAAGGAAAGGCTTCGTGCAGCCTCTCCATTACTGAAATATCACCGCGTCCGTGCTGCTGCGCCAGCCCCGGCAGAGAGGAGGCAGATCCCGAATCGCTACCTGCAGCAGGCGTGGATGTGGCAAGGAAGAGCCAGGGTGGCGAGGCAAAGCTGTGGACTGTGTTTGTGGACAGGGAGCCCCGCCGCTCTCCCGGTGCGGCCGGTGTGCGGGACTTCGCTGCTTCCCACAGCTCCACCTGGTGTCGGGCCGCGGCAGGGAAGAGCTTCCAGAGCTGCTCCTATCCCAAACCCTCCCGCTGCCCTTCTCTCTGTGCTGAACAAAACTGCTTCCCGGGAAGGCCGGGGTGCCTGGTGAATACCCACCGCCTCCTGCCTGCTGTGGCTCTGCCCCTTGCCTCGGCAACTGACACCTTGCAGCTTTGCAGCTGCCCTGCTGGAGAGTGGATTTCTACGGAAGGATAGGTTGGCATTTGGCTCTTTTATACTAAGTATCACTTACTGGGATAAATGGGTGATGGCCTTCTCATTTATCAGTGTGACCAGGCTGTGAGCAGTGGCAAACCCCAGTGCCACCCTAAGTGTGCTGCTGTACCGCTGGCTCATGTGGTAAAACAAATGCACCAATGCAACTGATCAGGCTTGCTTTCTGTGGGCAAGTGCAGTCACAGCTAAGGGCTTTTTTAGTAACTGTGTGTTCACAGTTGCTGCCCTGCTGCCCCTGCAGATCCCAGGCTGAGGAGATGGCAGGTAGTGGGAGCTCTCTGAATCCCACCCTGCCTGGGCGACCGCACCTGAGCAACCCAATGAGGAGCCAGGGGAACCCAGGTATCAGGGAATGGGATGCTGAATCTTTAGCTCTGGGGTACGTCTGCAACCAAAATATAAAGCCTGGTTTGGAGGATGTTGCTTTTTTTATTGGTACACAGTAGCTGTTGTTTTTTTCCCTAATACTGAGTGAGGAACTGTCAGAGCAGAGATGATGCTACTATAGCTTGCACTAGTATCTGTTTCTAAATCAGTGTTTCTACCCATCTCCTCATCTGGTTCCCTATGTAGTCAGGGAAGGGCAAGACTGAGCTGAGGTATTCTGACTTTCCTGGCTGCATCTCCATTCCGGAAGATGTGTAAATATCCTTCCTCTCTCTTTAGCAGACAGGTTTAGGGTGGGAGGTATGGCTCATAGAACAGCCTCAAATCCCCCATGGTTGCCCCCCAGATGCAACCATGAAGATCTTCAGAGGGAGCCCTTTCAGCAGTAGGCTCCTGCTTATCCTGTTTCTAATCATGGCTGTACCCATTAAGACTCTGCTGCCGGAGCCAGGAATAGACCAGAGTAATCCTGGTGCCCAGCATCCTTACAGAGAGTTTTGTAATTCACAGCCATGTGTGTGTCATCTTAGCTCATTCTGACAGGCATTGCCTTGTGCAATATGTACAGGTACAATCTGCTGCCCACCCACCAAGGCAGTGTTCTCCACGAGTGCTGTAGGTGTGAGAGGCAGATCTGCCTGTTGGCTCTCAGCTAACAGAGCTTTTCCTACACTGAAGTTTGCAGCTTAAACCATGTCGGTTTAAACCAGCTCTTTTTACACAGCTTATGAATCTGTGTGTGTATTAGGTGGACTCTGGATTGATTATTGACATGCTTTGTCTTTGCTAACAGCTTTTTGCTGATGGGAGTTGAGCTGTTTGCCTCCTATGTAAGATGTCTTATTAGCGCTTCCATACTACTTCTGCTCTGGTGGGCGAGAGATAGATCAGAGGCGAGACATTTCACTGCACAGTTGTTTGATAGGCACCGAGAACAACATGTGCAAAGTTCTGCCTGAAAGTCTGGAAAGTGGAATAAACAAGTGCTCAAAGAAAATAACCTAATCCTTCATGCACACTTGCAGGGAAGAATGTGCACTGGGATGGAAGATGCACCTTGAGAAGTGGGTGAAGGTGGGTGCTTTGAGGCAAAGTGTGTGCTGGGGACAGGCAGCAGGAAGGGTCAGATCTGTAGACACACTGAGAAAAATGGTTTTCAGTGAAGGTTCTGGGTACCAGTGAACAGAATCAGAAAGACTTGGGCTTGTGCAGTTTCTGATATAACGGGTGGGGATGCCTGCAAAACCACAGGTCTGACTGGGGAGGAAATGGGGGAAAGCTTGCGAAGAAGTAACAGGATGGAAAGAAGCCTGCATCAGTGTCTGTGGTGAGTGCAGTACCTTAACTGCATTACTATAATGATTTGTGTGTCTACAGAGTCAAGAGAAACTGTCCAAGGGTAGAATTTGACATTGTAATTGAAGCATTCACAAGTGCTTGAGCACCATTTCTGATCACAAGCAAGCAGCATATCTGCTTTGTGTCTCACACAACAGGTTGAGCTTCCAAATGTGATGACACTGGGGTACAAGGACTTGTGCTGATGAAATGCTATCACTGATGAGCTCAGCAAATATGGTCATCTTGAATTATGAGTCCCTGTGAGAGCTAAAGCCACCGTGTGTTCTCTCCACTGGCAATTATTGAGCAGGATCTGTTTCTCCCCTGCACTTGCTTTCTCCTCCCTGCCCCCATGCACTTGGGAAGCTGCAGTGTGTGACCATTTGAGCATATGCCAATCTCTTCAAAGATTCTCTGTAATCCCTTATGCTAATCCTCCTAGAAGAGGAAGGATGCTTGCAGCACTTGCAGATCCACACCCAGAATATTAAGCCTGTTATAACACCTGGCCTGTCCTTGCATCTGCTGACTCGTTTCCAAGGAAATTGTTGGGCATAAGTTCCTCCTTCCTGTGGACTTACTTTGAAATGTTGCTTCAGGTAAAAGCAATATTGCTTGTTTCACATAAGACTGAGAAGAAATGGCAGCATCCAGGGGCAGCTATCATTATCCACTGCACTTAAGAGTGCTGAACATGAGAGGCCACATTTTTGAAGCAACCTCTAAGGCTGCACAAGTCTGTAGATGCAGCAAAAGTAGGTGGCTTGATCCATGTGTCCATACATTGACCACCAGCCTCACGCCAAGGATCCCCCTTAAGGGATCCACTGTGGCCCTGACAGAGATGAAGTTCCCTGGACCAGTGAAAAATGGGTACATTTAAGACATGCCCATATGATAAATGCAAGGGGAACTTGAGCACCAGCTGAAACATGCAGTTGGCACAGGACTTCTGTGTTGCTCTAAAGCTTTCCAAGGAGTGCAAGTGCTGAGACTGTGGCAAGATCTGTGCTGTTTCAGCTCCCTTGTGTGGCATTTCAAGCAGACATCAATTATAAATCAATAGCATGTCTTTAAAAGAAAACCACAGGCTCTTCTGTGCTTCCTGGCAAAGAACACAAGGAGCCCTGTGCTGTAAGGGTTTCCACATCCATGGCAAGCAGGGTATTGGCACAGCTAAGCAAAAGCAGGGGCCAAGTCACCTGCCAGAAATTGTCACTTTCCACAGTTATGGACACATTTTAGTTTAGCTAATTTCCTTCTCAGCAGTATTTGTTACAAAAGTATGGTAGAGGCTTTCGTTCTTCACAAAGATTATGTTTAATCACAACAGGTGTTAATGAAAAAGAGATTAAATAAATAATGATGCCCACCAGACCACTACCAACCAAGGAGGAAGAGGCAAGGGAGGAACCTTGGCTCCAAGCAGATGGCAGGTACTGACTTGTTAGAAAGCTCACAGCAAGGGAAGGGCAGAGAAGGGAGCAGGCAAAGAATCAAGGGTTGCAGTGCAAAAACTGTGAAGGGCTTAAAGAGAAAAAGCCATGAAGGTTCCAAAACACATGTGTTAAAACTTGAGTGTGCAAGAGGGCATTGGATTTACTTATGGTTGTTTAACAGTGAACTCCCAGCTCCAACAAGTAAGAACACCATGCTTTATCTTCAAAGATGAGGATGATACCAGCCTGATTAAACTGATCTAAATCTGATGAATCCATGAGAGATCACAGAGAGAAGAATCAATAAAGCATTAATAGAGGCTAGAGTTGCTGCCTGTAAATCAATTTGGAATTGTCCAGTGCACTGCAGTTCATAAAATACACCACAGCCTGTAATTGTGAACTTGACTAAGTTACAAAGGAATAAACATCCAGGAGCTAAGGAGCTGCAGCACGCTCTGAATGGTACACAGGTGAAGGAATAAATCAGCTGCACTGCCCTAGTAGAGAAAGCAGTGAGGTCTGAGCATTCTCTGAGTTCTCTGGTTGCCATCAGCACCTGTACTGCTCCACACTGGCACTTTGGGATGAGCTGGAGTGCAACAGAATTAGAACCTAGACAGCAAAAGATGAAAATTAAACTCTTGTAAGTGGTCTGGTAAAGGGAATTTTGGAAAATATGCCTATGGCACAAAGGATACTCCTATAAATTGGTTCTTATGTGTTAGAGAAGTTCACCTCATGTCCCTATAGATAACAAAACTGGTTCAGCTGAATTGAGGCTACAGATTTTGAATGTGGCATCTTTGCTGAAGTCTAAGAGAGTAAAAACAACACTGACCAAAAAGAAAGAAATTCAAGTGCCTGTGTGCCCCATCTTCACCAAATCTCTCCCATTTTTGCAGAGTGACTGATGCTATCAGCCTAGATATCACAACTCCTTCCCTAGAGAAAATGGAGGTTGATATGCTCCAGGGGCAAGGGAGAAGAGGTGGCAACTGCCAGAGCTGCTCTGAGATGAGTACAGTCAATCTTAGCACCAGGTGGAGACCGCACACCTTCCTGCTCAACATCCCATGCTCCTGCAGTCCAGGGGGTGAGTGTTAATGAAGCAGCTGCAGTTCAAACTCTCCTAGGGATCTGCATAGCATATGGGAGAGTCATTCCCTGCTGCAGGATAGACTGTGGTCTGCCAGGTGCTGGCTGCTTACTCCATACCCTTCACCAAGATGCAGCCATCTTGCAACTTCACCAAAAATGTTGGGGTGGAACCAGCAAAAAAATTGCCACAGCTGGAGGTCAAAAGATGTCTTTTCTATCTCCCAGGCCTTCATGGGCTGTCTGGAACCCCAAGCCAGGCTGCTTCCATTTTGGCTTTTGGGTAGTCCAAGAGGTTTCTATTCATTCTACAGCTTGTTTTGCCTTGCTCCATGGCCCTTTTCCCACCCAGAAATGTGCATGCTGAATGTGATAAGGACTGAGAAAACAAAGTTTATTTTATTTCCCTTTACCCAAAGTATGTTTTAAAAAATTAATAAATTGAGCTTTCACATTTTTTCCCTTGTTTCCAGGAGGAACTGTGAACACAATAAAATTGTAAGTAGTACTTTGAATGTAAGGAATAGAAGGAATGCTAAATATGAAAAATGTATTTCTTTCATGTTAAAGAAGAATTCAGTATACTTCTAAATAAATATTTGGCTGCAGAAAGTCTGCAACGTTTTGTTAGTAGTGGAGGAAAAAACTAAACCCATGGGATGCTCCTCTCTGTGTCAGCAATGTGGGGAAGGGATTTGCTGCTCAGGATGAGCCTCCCACTCCTCTTACACACCCATTAGAAAGGTTTGGATCTTAAGAGCAGCATGATTTCAGTATGGTTCCAACCTAGCACTCTTGGAGGTACTAAGTGACTTTGTTGGATTGGGATCATTCAATCTAGGTTAAGCTTTGTGCCCCCGGATATGGTCCTAAAGCAGGTGGTTCCTGATGTGCCAACAGCTGGAGTATCTAGAAATATAAATTCCATCAGGAGGAAGACACAAGGTGGTACATTTAAGAAGTTCTCCAGAAGCATTTTATGTTGGCTTAATGTATACACCAATTCCCCATTGTACCTTCTGCTTGTTCCCCAGTTTAGGACCGTTCTGCTGCCCTCTGAGGATATTTGGGGCTGATTTCCACAGAGACTTTCTCCATAGATCAGCGTTGTCCAGCAAGAGCATCTACAAAAGCACCACACTACTTGGCTTGAATTGCAGCTCTGCAAAGGCACCACAGGACCATATTCAAGTACCCCTGTTGCAAGGTGCTGCAGCCAGGCAGCATTCCTGCCTGAGGAAATGCAGCTGTGGAGTTTCCTCTCTCCCTCTCAGAAGGGACCATAAGACTGAGTGTGTTAAACTCACATTATTAACCAAAACGTTTGATGACAAAGTCAGAAGGCTGTTGGGCAGCAGCAGCAGAGTGCTGGGTGCAGACGAGAGTGTGCCACAGACTGGTGACAACAGCTGGGAAAGAGTTTGAGCTGAAAGACTGGGACAATCCCACTCTTGCTGGATGGGAAGCCAACCTAAGTGTGATTTTTGCCTGGAAGGAAAAGTGGTGCTATGAACTTCTGTAAGCTGAAGATCTTTGTCTCCCATCTAGTCAGTTTGCTCCTAGAAAGTCTGTAGCCACATGATTGTTCCACAATAACAGGAACCGGGGCTTTTTAGAGGAAAAGAAACCTCCAAGATAATTTTGAGTCATTCAAAATGTTGTTGTTTAGCAAAACAAAACATCTATCCTAATTCTTATCAGTTTAATTTATAAGTAAACGAAATCAAATTTTTTGTCTAATCTTTAGTCTTGAAAAAAAATCTGCTTGGAAACTTTGTTGAACTTGACTTTCATAAATTTGAAGAAATGTTTTCCTGCAGAGATGGTCAAAACAGTTTTGCAGAGCTTTTCTTAGTACTCTGTTGATAAAATGTGCTAATGTTAGTAAAGTGTACTTCAGTACAGCATAGGTGAAAATGCAAGGGCAGCTGGGGAGTCTCCACAAGTATTCTGTATCATGTGATACCAAAGATCCCCAGACAAACGTAGCTAGAGAAAACCAAATATCTCAAAGGGCTAAAATCCCAGCTGAGTCTCAAATTCCCTGTGCAGGAAAGGGCTGTAATCTGCTAAGGAAAAGCAGATATGCAAAAGTCATTCTGGCAGCTGCATCTGTCATGCTGCCTCTCCCCCATCCTGCCTTGACAGACCCACTCTTCCACCCAGTCGTGTGCTTTTCAGAGATGACAGAAATAGGCAAGCACAAATGTCACTCATGTGAAATCCATCCCTTAAGACAGTCCTTTCCTCATCCCGCCTTACAGTCTGGCTGAGGCCTATTGCTCCCTTAGCCCCTCGGGGAAATGCTCTCAGAATGGAGGCCAAGTACTGGGCAGCACCTGCGGTGTCCCTGTGCAGCTCCTGCACAGCGACAACACCGCTGTGCTCCACGAGAGAACAAACCCATCCTGGTTCTGCACTGCACATGCTGCTCCTTTGGGCTCCTCTCACGGATCCCGCGGCAGGAGCCTGCCGGAGGGGCTGCTGCCATCTCGCACCGCTCTCCTCCTGTGGCGAGACCCCAGCGCCTCAGGGCCTCGATGGCGACGGGGAGGGGGAAGGTGCTGATGCTCTCCTGCCCCACCAGGATCAGGGGAGCGCTTTGGGAGCTCTGGGGCGCCCAGGCAGGCACGCCCCGCGCCCAGGAGAGAATCCCTCGGTAAGGCAGGCGAGCATCCAGGTCTGTGTGCGCGGAGGCAAAGCCCGCTGCTCCCCGCTGCCCGTCCGGGCGGGGATTGTTCCCGCGGCCTCCCGCCGGCAGGCGGCGCCCGCGCCCCTCCGGCACCGCGCCATTCCCGGCGTTCCTTCCCGTTCCGTCAGCTGGGGGCGACCCGCCCGCGGCTGCCTTACTGAGCCCCGGAACTTCACGCTATTTACACATTTCAACAAGCAAGGGCATCGGCATTCACTGGTTGAAAATTACGTAACTTTTGTGTTAATCACTACTCGACCCCCATTTGCTGACTGTGTCTCGATTCTCATGTTAATCAGGCCGCGGGCCTGATGGAGGGTCCTCCCCTCCATCTGAGCCTGCAGTCCGCTCTCAGTGACCAGCGAGTCGGTGGTCGGGATCGCCCACTGCCGGGACTACCATTCCTCAGTTACGGCTCAAACCCGCTGACTCCGCTCCGGCTGTGGCTCTCGTCCGCACAGCCCATTGGGCCTGTGCTCCCCATCGTTACAATTCTAGCCGAGCACCCGGCGCTACACCGCAGCTGCGGATCGGTGCCGCCCCTGTGAGGCGGGCCCGCCCTCGGCGCTCCCAGCCATGGCGGCGGTGGCGGTGGCGGCCGGCAGCGCCGTGTGGCTCGGCGGGGACGCGGTGAGGCGGCGGGGGCTGAGCGGGGCGGGGCGGCGGGGCCGGCGGGGCGCTGACCCGTGTCCCCTCGCAGGTGGAGTGGGTGCTGTGTCCCTACGACGTCCATCACCGCGTCCCCCGCGCGTCGCTGGAGAGGCACGCGGCGTCCTGCCGGCTCCGCAGGATGGGATACTCCGCCGAGGAGGAGGTGGGAGCGCGGAGCGGGGCCGGGGCTGGCGCTGCCGCCCTGGGCGGCCCCGGGTCTTGACCGAGCAATTTGGTCCCGCAGGCCGAGATGTACGACTCCAGCTTTTTCTACGAAAACCTGAAGGTTCCCAGCGTCGCCATGGGTGAGCGGCAGCGGGGGCTCCGTCTGACGGGGCGGCACACACGGCTGGGGCTGAGGGAGATCCCGGGGGGGATGGAGATGTGGGACTGAGGAGTCCGGGTGCTTAGCACAACCCCACCGCCTTGGCAGCTGTCAGCAGCTCCCCAAGACCTCCTGAAAATCTTGAGCGTTTCAATCAGTAGGTTAGTTTTCTCAATTTGTAGTTTGCAATTTGCTTTAATTTACCGTTTCTGTGCTTCTGTCACTGTAATTCTACTCTGTAGATCACTTATGTATTCGTCTTAAAATCCAAGGAGGATCTGTTTTTTTCCTCTTAGGATTTTATTCCTATATTCTCAGTCCCCACTCTTGCATCAAATGCAGAAACTGTGTTAAAATGCATGCTTAGAAGGTGGGGAAGTTGTCCGTAGAATTTGTAGATAAAACAATGGTACAGAGAGCAATATACATGCATTTCTTTTTCCATATGCTTGTAACTCAGAAATACTTTTTTTCCCTTAACTTTCTCTCCTCATTTCAAATATGTAGTAGATGAAAATTACATTTTTAGTTCAAATGTCCCCTTGTACATGAATGAAACTTTGATGTTCTGTACCGTACCACAAGTCTCAATAGAAGGTGGGGAACAAAGACTAACCCAGTCAAGTACCTGAGAACTTCATGTAGAAGGTGTATGATTTTATTTTCTTCTCTGCCTGCAGATAAAGATCTACAGTTTCACATTGTTAAGCAGGCTAGAGCCCAAAGTGCAAAGGAAGGTACAGGCTACAGTGAAGGTAAGGAGCAAGCAAATACTGACATGACTTCACCAGTCTCCTGTGGAGAACTGCTCGTCTCCCCCCTTGCAGCTCCCTTCATTGCACTGAGAACTGCTGGGAGGAATTTCACTTCATTTGGTTTTAATATTCCTTCCCTTGCTTATCTTGGAGCATGATTACTTTCTATACTTGGGACAACTAGATGAGGAACTTTGAGTCTATTGTGCTCACACCTCTTATCTTCAGGCCTGAAAGAAACAAACAGCATGTGTGTTACTATATTGGACTGTTTCAAGACTGAACTAAGAAGTTGTACAAGAGCTATGCTGGCACATTTGCAAATGCGATGTTGTCCTTTGTTACTGCTCCAAGTTCACTAATGTGTTTCATTTTTCGGTGGGTTTTGTGACCAGCCAGGGTCTCTGAAGGGAAGTGGGAACTCATTAATTTGACACAAACACATCCAAGTAGAGAAGCAGCAGATAAACTCTTTGTAGAATGGTTCATTGCAAAGGTGCACCAAGGAGCCACTAGATGCCAGTGTTCACTGCCCAGATTTCCCTGCAAGCTTGTCCTTCTCTCAGGATAGCACTAAAACTGGATCGGTGCTTTTCATTGTGGCAGCTTGGCCTATTGTAAGATTTATGGACTTGTTTGTTCAGTTTAAAGTCTTTGGAAACAGAAACAATTGAAAAGTAATTTTCCATTGTAAATTTCCTTTTGACTCACTGTCTCAAAGGAAGTGATTTTCTTTCTTTGGTTTTTTCTTTCTTTAATTCTAATAATATTTAGAATATTAGCGTAGCTACATTGTTGAAAAGAAAAGCTGGTCTCAATCACAAGTTGTGTAATTCTTATAAAATCACAAGCATGTAATTATCAGTGCATTTTTATGCACTTACATGATGCTGTAAGAACAGTGCATTTTAAAAAGAGACTTCCAGTTTTTGTGTTTAAATCCCTTTGTTCATGTTAGAACAGTTCTTGCTTAGGTTCCAAGTACAGTAATAATGAAATCTTGTGTTTTAGGTTTGTTTGTAGAGTTACTGTGGTTTCTCTTCCTCTTCTTTGGCATTGTCAGTGATAGTAGGATGTGAAAGATTGCCCAGCTTCCATTAAGAGCTGAATAAGCTGGAGAAGCTCTAGGTTTGCTGTTATGAAGGGTGTTACATACACCCTTCTTATGTTGGCTCTTCTGTCTGGAGATGTGTGGGATCATGTTGGAAGAAGCAGGATTATGGAGGTCAGATCAGTGGTTGCTGGAAAATTGAAAGTTTTTTGACTCAAATGTTTTTTTGCTGGCAATGTCCTAGAGCACAACCTGTATTGCATCCTGTGTCTTTGGGGAAGTCACTTAACTGCTGTTGCAATGGATTAAGAATGGATTGATTTGTTTGGAGGCATATGTGTTTTAACTGGGGAATGAGAAAGAAGAGTATGCAGGCAGTGCATTTGTTTCTGTAACTTGAAGTCAGTTATCTGAACTGATCTGGAGCACTTTGAGAGAGCCTTTGTGGTCTTTTTAGCTATAAATTCCTGTGACAGTCTATTATAAAAGCTCTGCAGAGAAGATGACTGTGTGAGACTGATTTACACAGTGCTTGGTTTTCTAGTCTCCTAGAAGCTTTCATTCTTGTTGGCAGAACAGGTATTTTGTAGCTAGTACTTTACATAACATTTTAGGAATGGGATAAACTTACAAGTTAGAGCTGCAGTCTCTCTTGATTTAGCTCCTAAGCCAAGAGCAGAAACCCATGGGAAATTACAGGGGGTCATTTTGATCTAATCTAGTACAATTCCTTCATGGCATATGAAAACGGTATCTGTGTAAGCAATCAAGAGGGGTTACACAGCCTGTGTGGGGCTTGGGAGGGATCTCAGAGCAGAGATTATTTTTTCAAATTAAGAAGGTTGAAACTTCTTACAGATACATAGGGGAAGGATGAAAACAGCCTGGGAATTTACTGCACTGTTTGTTGAGTTTCTTGGTATTTTCCTGTAAAATTATGCTACTTCACAAGTAACAGCTCTCTGTCCAACCTCCAGGATCTTACTCATTACTGCCCACAGAAGTTCCTCAAAACCACAAGCGTTTCACCTGTGACCTGACCCAAGCTGACCGCCTTGCACTTTATGACTATGTTGTTGAGGAAACAAAGAAACAGAGGTCTAGATCCCAGATAACGGAAAATGACAGTGATCTCTTCGTGGATTTAGCAGCAAAAATCACCCAAGGTTTGAAGAATGATCTGTTGTTGAATTTATGGCTCAGAACTTTCAGTTTGTTAGTTACATGAGTTTTGTTGAAAGCCAAACAGAATTGGTTGTGCTATATATATATGGGGGTTTTTTTGGGTTTTTTTTTGGTGGAGATACTGTTCTTAAAAGCTACAGCAAAGATCTGGCATCACAAAATGCTAGTTTGGTCTCCTTTATGGTATTTTCCTTCTGGAAAAGCCTCAATGCTCTGCTGTTGACACATGTATTGTGCGTATCTCGGTGTCTTTGCAGCAACTGACTCCAGGTTGCTTAATGTTGCCAGTGTGCTGTGCAGCTTGGAACAGTTATTTGCTGTAAGATATGATATGATTAAAGATCACTTAAGAGTAAAAGCAGAATCAGCGGTTGGCAGTCATCCAGGTCGAGCTCTTGAGCAACATACTTTGGTGTGGGTCTGGAACCTCTCATCCCTGTTGAGTCATGCCAGTTTTTAACTGTACCAAGTGCAGCAAAGGCATCTGTGTCACCCCACAGGCTCTGCTGTGCTGAGGAGGTATGACAGTGCTTGTCATCCACAAAGGTAAATTTTTTACAGAATCTGGCTTTCTCATTCTATGTCTTACTGTAATACTGGCTTTGAAAACATGACCTGTATTTAGAAGGCATTTGACCAAATCAAAGGCCCATATATTGGTTTAAATTACAGTTTGGAGACTGAGGTCACATAACAGCGTTTGCTGGGTGACTTTCTACTTGTGAAGAAACAGCCAGCAAGAAGGCTGGGGAGGAAGCTTGAGATAAAATCACCATAGTTACTAAATACAGGAGGGACTTGAGAAAGCACACAATTATTTTATGTTCTTGAACATATCTGCAGGTGCTAATGTCCTGGTAATGACAGTTTGTTTTACTCCCAATTTTCTGCTAGATGATAGTCAGAAAGGTCCAAAGTCCCATCTTGAAATTCTGGCTGAAATGCGAGATTACAAGAGGCGGCGGCAGTCATACAGAGCCAAGAATGTTCATATAACAAAGAAGTCCTACACTGAGGTGAGATTGGGAAAAAAAAGCATTTTTGCACTGAAGTGCTTATTATATATCAGCATAAACAATTATATACTTTTTCAAGGACAAATAATATGTGTCTTTCTCTGCTTCTTGTACCCTGTTTTATTATTGTTGCAAACTGTAGAGGAATATTTTTTTGGTTTGTTGCAGCAAGTTACAATTAATGAGCATTTCTAACTGCTAAATTTTGAGTGTGAAAATGCCAGCAAGATATAGGTCACTATCAAAAAATGGTGCTGTTTAAATTTATTTAAATGCTGAAACATTTTTCTGCAAATAATACTTTCCACTGAAACATCAGATGTACAGAGTTTGGGGTAGATTTTTGTGGGGTTTGGATTCTTTGAGATGTTTACAGTTTGTCTAGTGCTAGTTCAGGCACTACCATGACATGTTTGTTTTTAACATACCAATCTCCAGGTGATTCGGGATGTAATTGGTGTACATATGGAAGAACTCAGCAATCAGTGGCAGGAGGAGAACAGGTTGGGTAATGCAGAGATATCTGAAGGAGGGAAGTCAAAGTCTTCGGGAAGGTATGCCACAGCTGACAGCTTCCTCAGGCGTGGAACAGATTGTAATTTTATCTTGTCACCTTCTTCTAATAGCACATACCAACCTTATCTGAGTCATGTGCAAGGTTTATTTTATTTTAATTCTGCTAAGTCTTGCTTGAATAGCTCTGCCTGCATGAAGAATGGAGAAAAACTATTAAGTATCTTTCTTTCAGAGATAAGTAGGTTAGTTGAAAGTGATTCAGCAGAACAGATAGTTTCTGGTGAAGCTTGGGGATGAATAGTGCTCCCTCTGTGCCCAAATGTTTATATATGTTGTAGCTGGGTACAGAAGGACACTTGGAAATATAAGTATATTCTTACCCTTCCCTACCACATGACATGTATTAGATATATTGCACCTCAGAGTAAAGGTTTCCATAACATCATAAATATGGGGCGGCTTTACAGTTCTTATCCCTGCAAATTCTGCTGTGCTAATTGGGAGTGTCTGCACACCCTTCCCACCATTTGTCACTGAAGTAAACATGGAGTCATGACCTAGTACTTGCTTATTTGTGTCTCTTCAGCAGGTCTTTGAGAGAAGAATGTTACTGAAACACACTAGAAAGTGACTGTTTGTTCCCAGCATTAAAGTGAAGATGAATGGATGGCAGAGCACTGAAACAGCCTGCCCAGGGAGGTCCTGGAGTTTCTGTCTAGAGACATTCAAAAACCCACCCAAAAACCCAAAAATGGACACATTCCTGTGTAACCTGCTATAGGTGACCCTGCCTTAGCAAGGGGAAGTGGAGTAGATCTCCAGAGGTCACTTCTAACCCTAATAATTCTGTGACTCTGTGAGATCAGGACTTAGGTTTTCCAGCTGTAGGTTGCAGCTTAAGGCAGGTGGTTGAAGGGTTAAAGATTTAAAGCAAAACAGAGTGAACCCCTTCTAGTGCCTCCTGTTTCACAAGCAGAGGTGTTAAGACTGAGGAACAGTGTTTATAGTAAATAACTGGATTAAATAGTGTGCTGAGATACGCACATGAGATATATGCATATGGACTTCGGGCTTCTTTTGGGAGGTACTGTATCCCTTAGAGAGATAGAAAGGCTTAATAAAAAATATGTCCTCTGTCTTACATCATTAGTAAGTCATGATGTTACAAAACTGGTACTGAAAACAGTGACTGTGAAACTATTTTTATTGATTAAAATCACTTAAATTTATTTTCAGAAGGGAAGACAGGCGCTCAGCTTCAGTGGACTCACAGCAGTCTGGGGGAAGCAGTAAGGATACGGAGTGCATGAGACACAGGAGAGACACCAGCAGGAGTCCAAGCAAACGAAGGAGGAGTCGTGAGAGAGGCAAAGACAGAGACTCTCGGAGAAAGAGAGAGAGGTGAGCAGAAAGTGACAGCTGACTTCTGCTTCTGAATCAGGCAGCATTTTCTAGGAGACTTTAGTGCAGAGGCTGAGAATATCTAGTCCAATTAAAAAGCTAGGCTAACCTCGTGCAGTACAACAAGCCAGTGGCATGAGGCTACTAATACTGAACAAAACATGCTGTAAGATCATAAACTGTGATCCAGACTTCGGAATTTACTGTCACATCTGAGAAGTGCAGCATGCTGCAGGACTGCAACAGTACTGTAACAGGCTGTTGATTTTACTCTTTGATCAACATGGTAAAATGGACAGTATATTTCTTATCCACAACTAAGTACCTGTCATGTCTAATGCTGATTACTGCTCTAGACCTTAATAAATAGTATTATTTTTTCACTAATATGCACACATAATAGATGCTTCAAAACAATGCTGTTGCTCTTCGGTACTTCTGGACATACAGTTTAGCAAAAGAACAAGTCTAGGCCACACTTGTAATACTATCAATAAGGACATATCTGCAGGACCACAGGTGTGAGCAGACATGAGGACTGTTGTGTAAAAGAAATGCTGCCTTGTCCCTGGTGTTTGAGTAAATGCATTGCGTAACTGCGTGGGTTGCAATGATGGCTTGTCTCAAAGCTGCCTTCATTACACCATGGTGCCATTCATCCTAAGCTAATTGCCACTCTGGCACCGCATGACAAGGCTTGATTAAAGCAGCATGGAAAATAAACTGTCTAAAAGCAGTGTACTTTCTTTCCTTAGAGGAGGACATGACTACATTTAATAAGAGCTTTCCATTTTCCAAATTGTTTTTTTCTCTTCAGACTCTCACTCTGAGCCTAACAGCCCACACAATGTTTATGTTTTTGTTTCAGGGATGAAGACAAGCATCACAACCATAAAAGAAGAAAGTAGAAACAAGAACCTGATCATTTTGTTCATTAGCTGTTCAAAACATAACTTCCACAAGAACTATTGTTATTGCCGTTTTGCCCAAGACAGTAAAGGTGTGCACATAATTTTGGTGTTGCATCACACCTGTGCTGCTTGGAGACATAAAAGTGCTAAGGTTTGTCAGGATGGAAGCAGTGTATTTCAGATAATGTGTAAATCTGTACTATTTATACATCTGTTAATAAATTATATTGATCTCTCATGTATTTGAGTTATTCTGACAAGGCTGAAGAATAAAATTTATGAGAGGTTGTACTTACTGGACTACCTGGCCCATAGGTAGTGGATATAGAACAGAGCTAATCCCTGGAGTCCAAGATCAGTTACAAACAGGGAAGGCATGAAGAGAGCTCTCCCTCCTCCCCAACACTGTCACCTCTAGGTGATGTTGCCTACTTACAGAGGGCAGATTTCAGAGTTCTCCAACAGGATAAAACATCTTCAACTACAACTTCTTCAGCTACTAAATTATAAAATACTTCAACTACTAAATGGACAATAACACAAAAATTAGTGTTCCCAAGCTTTAGCTTGAAGAAAATTTGGATCAATAGAAGCTGGCAAAGGTAATGAGAATGTAGCTCTCCACAGAAGCTAGAGGGGAGGCACCAAGGAGACTTGAAATATTGCTGAGTACCATATTCAAACATCAGGTGCATTACCTTCTATGAATGACTAGGAAGACTTCCCATCCTGTGGACTACTATACAGATATTTGTGATAGAGATCGATAAAACAGACTTAAAATGCAGACAGATATTTAGGATGTGCAGTTCTGTTAACTCCTCACACAATCTACTTCAGCAAGGGCAGTCACCATCAGGCAAGCTTCTTGCTTCAACAAAGTAAGCAACTGTAAGAGAACAAACTTGCAGATCCATCTTTCCTAAAATACTTCTGTTTGATCAATGTGCTAGGAAAGGGCACTCCTGGTTGTGGCCTTCTCAGTCAAAGGGAATCTTCCCAGTTTTACTGTAGCCTATAGTATCCTCTTTCATACCTCAGTTGTTTCTACAATGAAGTGTGATTACCTGCTACAAAATATTTTGTCTAGTTTTGATGGATTGAGGCTTCTATACCTGCTACAGCAATCTAACCAAACAATTCTGTGTCAGGTATTCCTCGCCTATGTGACAAATGCAGAATTTCCTTTCAGAGAACAAAGATATATTTTAAGACAGCTTTATTTAGACAAGTTTATGCAAAAATGAAAAAAGATACTTAGGTTCTGAAATGGTTCTAATCGAAGGGAAAACAATATTGAACCACTTCAATCAGTCTTTGCATTGATTTTGTCTACCAGCTCAGCCACAGGGTTCTCATTAAGTTCTTTCAGTAGGGCTCAGTAAAATTGTTTAAAGAGAAGATTTACAGGCAGACAAGGCAATCCAAGGACCAGTTGTATTTGTGCCAGAGTCAAAACAAAGTCAGAGCTACCAGAAGCATTATGAGAAATGCTCCAATTACAGCTGCCCTGGTTTAACTGAATACCATGTTTTACTTAACAGTCACTTATCAAATGTAGGTAGGAAACTTGGTAACAAAACAACTTTTGCTCAATATAAGCAAATTAGTGAAGGGGTTGCTGCCTAGTTGTGGTGATCACTATCTGAGAGGCAGGAAAACAATATGACCATGTATTCAATTAACATCCTCTGAAGGGCCATCTCAAGAAGAGGACAAACAAAAGGAAATGCCAGAGAAGAAGATCACGTTCTCTGCAAATTATAGTACTTTGAACACAAATTATTTTCTTGAACTTCATTTATTCCTTCCTTTTTTTTTCCCTCTCACCTCATGCTGAAGAGTAGGGTTGATCAATAAAATATGAAGGAGTATGGCAGGAAATGTCTGATCAGCACCATGTCAGAGTGTTTTTCCCTGGAAAGGAATAAGCCAAAATTTTTACATGGCACTTTCACATGGTAAATCCTAGTGTGTTGGACAAGACACAATTTAGGGCTACATGAAATGCAAGCAAAAAGGGTATGATTAAGAAAAACTAAAATCTTACTAAAAACTGTCAATCTGATAACTACGGATGAAACAGTTCATTTGTATGCTCTTGTTCTGGAGCTCCCATGAACTTGGAGCTGGTGGCAATCTCAGTGTATGGAGTTTGCACGGCAATGTTTTTGTATGGCAATGTGAGGGCAACAGTGGTGCCTTCTGTGAGCCCCTGAGAGAAGCTTCCCCCATGTTCACCAGAGCCAATGCCAGACAGCTCCAGGACAGGCTGGCTGCTGGCCAGGACTGAGCCCAGCAGCAATGGTGGCAGTGCCTCTGAGGTTGTGTCAGCCCACCATGCGCACAAAGAACAATTCCAGAGAGATGGTAGAAACAGTAAAGTGTCTGTATGAAAACATGCTATGCAGGCAGCATGTGGAGGACAAGGCTTTTAGAGATCTTTTTAAATTGGTGTATCTCATGTGACCTATGTGTGACTATGGATACAATGAGAGAACACCATCTCTCTCTCTGGTTTATTATCTATGTTAAATCAAAAACAGAATATGCTGCTGGTTCTAGAAGCAGTAATATGCAGATGTTACAAGTCTGTCTATAACAGCTTCCTACAGGGAAAATTATACCACCATATAGAGACTTCAATATTTCAGAGAAAGATGGATAAATAGCAATTTAACAGTGCAAATGCTGAAGTTGACAAAAATAACTGTATACTTTTGATACAATTAGTCAATCCTTACTCCAGTCATCATGGCCCAAAAGAAGATGGACTATTCATCTGAAATTAAAGGCTTATAGAGAACCCTGAGGCAGCTGATACATTAAAATTCCTTGCCCAGATTTTTACTTACGCTTGTTCTTTAATTCCTAGGAGGAATGCTTTAGCATCTGCCTTTGATATCTCTCCATCAATACTGGCCAAATACAAATAGAGGAATGAGAATGTTTCATAGGGAATTCGAGCAGCTCCGCCTTCTGGGTCTCTCGTTAGGATCTCACAGGCCTGTTTCATTGAACTCAGTAAGGACTGCAGGGGATTCCAGCAAGAAATGAAAGGAAAAGTATCAGAGCCATGAACACCCTTGCATACCATGACAAAATCCACACTGTAAGCCATTAAAGGGGAGTGTAAATGAGATGAAGGTGTTATCATTGTTGTCTAGATTTAAACCCCAAATTTACTCTCTAGTGCAGGTCCAAGGATGGAAACAATAATGTAGTTCTACTACTGACAGGAGTAAAAAAATACCAGAATCTTATGATTGTTAAAGACTGCATAGGGCAATCTGAGCTCTCTCTCCATAAGGACCAAATTGCTCTGTTCTGCTACTGTAAAAGCTCCAACATCACTGTATCTAGTAAAAGATCTTTTTTGTGTGTGTGTTTATTACCTCAATGGTCCTAAAGGAATTCTCAGCAGCAGTTAAGACAGACAAATCTATAACTCACAGAAAATGAATATAGATTTGGTGGTTTTAGAATGATATT
Source organism: Erithacus rubecula (assembly GCF_903797595.1). Lineage (NCBI taxonomy): Eukaryota > Metazoa > Chordata > Aves > Passeriformes > Muscicapidae > Erithacus > Erithacus rubecula. Next base: position 78,210,009 of record NC_136689.1, read on the forward strand.
ATATGATATAAATTTTAGATTATATTTTGGCTGATATTTACTGTTTTCCCCATCTCTATGCAAGTTCCATTTCAATAGTAGAGAAAGCACTGAGGCAAAAAGCATTTAAAGAATATTTCAATTTAGTCAAAGGTCAGTACCATCTGAGTTACCTTTAAAATCATGCCTCAAACTACTAGTTCTAAATATATTTTGAAAAAATCCTTCCTTTAATATGGTGTTGATAATCCAGTGCCCTATGCATGCTTTGTTATATGGGGAAAAGTGTGGAAAAACTCAGCACTGAGTTTCATTCAGTCAAAGACTGGTTGGATGCCATTAAAGAAACAAATAAAACCACATACACAATATAAAAGCACCAAACCCAAACCCACACAGACTTTCTTCAACCTAAGTCTTAATATTTTTCACTGCAACTTGTTCAAAAGTTACATTTTCATTAACATGCCAGCAATGTCTATGTAAAAAGATAGTTATTTCCTATTTAAGTATTCCCAGTAGAATAGCAATACTTAAAATAAATGAAGTATCTGTTTAGATCTAGAACACAGGCCAGAGAAGTCTCATCTTACAATCCTTTAACAGTTTTATTTAATTTATCTCCTCCTCTGGGAGGCAGAAAAAGAGAAAAAGAGAGGCAGCTGACTCTATGATGGCCAACTTTACATTTTGCATTTGGCTACCTCTCTACTGCTGCCCTTTCTGGTCCTGCCACCCCAAACTGCCATGGTTTCTCTCTCACAACACAGGTAAGTTATTTATATTCATTTTTCCCACCTTTGAAAGACAATTGAACAGGCTACTTGTGAGGTCATTTCTCCAAGGCTTTTATAAAGTGCATTGGTGCTTTACAAAAAAAGATTCTTCATACTGGTGCTCTTAATAAGTTCATATTTGTCTTCTCTTGTATCTCAACTGTGACCATGTTTGACTATGAACACAATTTACAGCTGCAGGAAATTAATGTAAATTTCTTGTGTGTCTTTCTCTCTGGTTTAAGAAACCAATGTTTAGGTTTTATTATGTAGTATTGAAATCAAATAACTCACTTAATATCCAAAAGGACAGTGAGATGGTGAAATTTAGTGTCTAGCTCCATCAGAATGATGTTCCTGTGACTCTGTTTTTGGATTTGGTTTGAGTTTTTTTTGGTTTTTTGCAGGGAGAGAGGGGTTGTTGTTTTTTAGATAAGTAATGTTGCTGTTACTGTTTTTAATTGAAGAGCCCAAACTACGAGATTGTTTTGGGAGGGAGACTGGAATCAAGACATACAAATTTGAAATAAAGACAGACAGATAGATAAGACAGACAGATAGACAACTGAACAATTGCATCGCCAGGCAAGGTTAATATTCAGGGCTTTCAGGTACTGCAACATTCACAAAATATTATTTCACATATAATTTATTTTCACAACCTCTTCTTCCCTAGTGTGGAAATCATTAGAAGTAATATGCTTTATAAGAACATCAGCTTAATGCATTTTATAATCTTTCATTCTGTTGAAATGCTCTGCTGAGATTTTATTACTTACATTAAAAGAATTAAATGTAGCTGTAGAAACATTAACTGCTGCTGAGAAAATTTAATTGTCTACACAAACAATTAAAAATTGGTTCTTTAATTTCTCCCTTCAGTTCTCCTTCATGGACATTTACACTGATGCCATCAGCATCATTCCTCCATCATCCTCTCTCACACAGCACGAGCTCCCTGCAGACATGCTTGCTCTTCTACTGCCACTCCAGTGAACTGAGGACTTAGCCACTCTTCTGGTTAAGTTCCCCAGACCAAAATCTGATGGGCAGAAGTAAACACACAAGCCACTTTGCCAGCTGCTGCAAAAGCAATCACCATTCCCCAAATCCATCTGCATTAACTGTTCTATTGTCTATCTTGTACATGGATTCCAGACAACCACTTGTGTTTGGATACCAGGGCTCCTGCTGTGAACATACCCCACCAAGCACGCTGCACCCCAGTGCCAGAAACTTCATCCATTCCACCTCCTCGCCAAAGCTGCCCAGCTGCAGGATAGCTCCCAGCTGCTCCTCTGGCAAGCCCAAATGCTTCCATTTTTCCCTCAGTTCTGCAACAGTCACCGTGTCTTTGGAAGAAAGCTTTGAACAAAATCATGGTAGCACAATAAGAACTTTGAAAACCAGAATGAATTTAAGAACACAGTCTCCTCAAAGTACTTCAAATACTTGACAGTCTCTCTTCCCAATCATCTCCAACACATCAGCATTCCTCAGTAGCATTGTGCATTTGATAAAGAATAGCTTGTACCTGTTTGTGCAAGACCTTAAGGAGTCCTGGGGTCAAACCAGCATCTTTTTCCTTTGCTGCTAAAGGCATTTCGAGCCTCTCCTTCACAGGAAGGAGTTCACCTTTAGACAAGGCTGAAAAATACCTATGTGAATGGAAAGAGCAACACTCCTCAATGCCCATGGCCATTATAAACTGCACAGAAGTAAATGCTCTTACAGTTCAGTGTAAGAATCTGCAGGCTCCTCCACAGGAGCAGCAGCACCTGGCTATCTGCCTGCATGCACAACTCCCATCTTCCTGTGCCCCGAAACCAGTCTTTAGACTTTACTTGCCACTTTTTGTGACACTCTAATAATTCTTAGGGCATTTAAATTATTTTGTGCATTATATATTCAGCTCTTTTGATTGATTAACCTGAGGGTTTATCTGTTTAACATTCCCCTTGTGCACTACCCAAAATGTACATCCACCTATTTACATTACAACTCTCTCCTCAGCATTTCTGTTATTTCTGTCCACTCCAAAATAAAGTTTAATAGTAGAGGATAAAGGGCATTGGATGTACATCCTTTTAATTATAAGGCTGCCACAACCTTAAGGGCTGCCTCTGCCTTAAGTTGCCAGCAATCTGAACTGTGCAAGGAAAACTCTGTTTTTATTCAGGTGCATCTAATTTACAAGTTTCTCCACTTGTCCTGCCTCATCTGCCCTGGTCATCCAGGGCACGTCCAGACTACCCCATGCTGTGCAAATACCTGCTAAAATACACAGCAGGCAGCACTCCAGAACTGAATTAGTGTGATTGAGACTGTACAGACAGAGATGCACAGTATGTGTGTACATGTAACACCCGGGCTGTTCTGCCGGGCTGCCTCTGCTCTCGCCAGCCCCGCCTCCCAGCAGGCTCCAGCTACAGAGAAAGCCGCCCCTCACCTCCATCGCATTCCTGAGAAACGCCACACCATTTTAAAGTGGTCCTGCTGGCTTTCTCCAACACTGCAGCGCCAACAATCCAGCTTCAGGGTATGCTATTTTTAAGGGACGAGCCAGACTGCAGCCTGGCTTTGCTAACAGCCTCCCCTCCCTCGGGTACACTGTACTGACGTTTTCCAGTGCCCCCAGCCGAGAGCATCTCACAGATACCTTTCAAGAGCTTGCCCACAGAAACCATAGGACAGGAAAAAATTACAGTGAGAAGTTGAGGTAAAAGAAAAAAACCTAGATGTTAAAGGAAACACATTTAAACATCTAAATCAACTTTATGGCGAGAGATTTATTATGTAGATTATCACTTCAAAGGTGCAATTTTTCAGGCAGTTTTCCCAGAAAGAGAGAAACCCAACCAAGCTTAAGAATTAGAAAGCTAATGTTTACTTTTTCCTTTAAATTCCAAGAATTGAATCTCAGATGAGAGAAGAAAGGAAACCAAAAGGAAAAAGAGTTGATCTTTCAGATAGAAAAAAACTAGTAACAAAAAGCAAATTTAGATACATTTTTCTGTATATAAATCCAGCTATTTCTGAAGTAAGCCAGCTCTAAACCTCAAGGAAACAGAAAATAAATAAAACACCACACTATTTAAAAAAGGCTCACCATGCTTCATTAATACAGAAGTGTATATGCAAAGCACATGCTGATGTAATATTTAAAGCTATGTACACTACTCAATAGAGAGGAGAGTGAGATTTTGAGGGGCCATACATACAGCTCTCTGTTGGTAGGTGAACATTGTACTTACGCAGCTGCCCACTGCAAAACATCATAAGGCTGAGTCCTAATAGCAGCTTTAGTAAATTGCTTCAGAACATCAGGTAGCTCAGGAGGGATTTTGATCTGCTGAGCACAGAACATCGTTTCTGGAAGAGGCATGGTGCCCAGTCACAAGGACCTGAAAGAAATAAAACAGCAGATGCACAATGTGAATAAAAAACTGTGTGCACATGGGAGTGAACAGTGCCTGTTCCCAAATTCCCTCCTGTCCTACTTGATAGCTGGGGCTACTGGACAGCTGACAGACAGGAAGGGTAAACAGATAAGCCACACATGGCTCTAGAAGACTTTGTGGCCACACCAAGTAAAACACTGCAGCTTGGGTACAGCTGGGTGAGGAGAACTACTACTTTAACTGTGACTTCACAGAGTTTTAAACTGATTTTTCTCCTCAAACCTACCAGAACAATAATCTGTCAAATGGGCAGTCCAGACAAGTCACACCACACAAGCCAACATGAAAGGTATCTATACTGACAACTCACGTTGTCAAAGCATGCCAAAGAAAATCTTGGCATTTTTGTACAGATGCCAGAGTATGCAGATGACAGAGTTTCTACTGTGTTTATGTGTCCAAAAATGCTATAGCAAAAAGTCACTAATTTGTGCTCATGACAGGCTTTACATCAAACAATTACAGTGATGAACAATACATTAATGTGTGCTGCAAGCACATATCACACTTTGTTCATACAGCTCTACAGGTGTGTTTGTCTCATTCAGGATGTAACTCATTTGTTGCAAGGAATCCTGTTCCTCAGGATCCAAAAGAAGGCACATAGATAGACTATTGTATGGTCCTCCCATCATAGCAATGGGGCACATTTGGTGGGAAACACTCCTCATAATTTCCAGGACAAAATATGGCATGCTTAAGTTGATTTAGCAACAAGAACCTAAACCTCTCAGTTATCTGCAGAAAGGAAGAGCAGTAAAAGCAACAGCATCAAGAAAGGAATCAATGTAACAGAATCCTCTATCCTTCTAGAACTTTTAATTTTTTAAGATAAGAGTACCTGACAGGTGGCTTTCTCACGTGAATTTTCCTGTAGTGGAAAATAAAAAAAATTAAAAGTCAGTGATAGAGCAATGGAACTGCTGTGACTCAAGGCTCCTTTGAGGATTAAACCATACTTAGAACTTTATTTATGGAGAAAAGCAGACAGGGTACGGCATCTTCACCGCTCCAATGCAGCAATTTGCATCAGGAACAGACTTCAAAGTTCTCATTTAATTACCACATTGGTCACGCATTTTCAGTAATGGTTCAAAAACACAGCTCTAGCCAAGGAACTGAAGCTGAAGGCAAAAAACCCGAGGATTTCAGGACAACAGAAAAACTGAGGAAGGAATGCAAGTGTGTGTGCATGTACCCTTGGGAAGCAGTCAAATAAAAGAGGAAAAAAATGAGGAAAAAAAAAAGCACAAGAGCTGCTTTTCGACAGCAAGCCATTGGTCACAAAGTCTCACAGAAGGGCAGAGGTTGCCAGAGACTTCTTGGGAGCTCAGCTGGTCTGACCCCCTGCACAACCTATGAGCAGGGTGCCCAAGATCCGTGTCCAGCTGGGTTTCAAGAATCTCCAAGGATGGAGATTCCACACCCCTCCGGGCAAGCTGTGCCAGTGCTTGGCCACCAGGCAAAAAGGGTTTATCGCTGTTCTTGCGGGAACCTCCTGTACATAGACACAACCCCCTAATGATCAAAGAGGAGCACAGCTAGGCCAGGCAGCCTCCGCCCCCCTTCACCATCGTTACTGTGTCACGCTAGAGACAAAGATCAGCTCATCCCTTTCACTTCCTGCTAGCTCTTATTTTCTATTTTTTTTTTCCTTCCGGCCCCCCAAGCCAGCCCCAGGTGTTCAGGAAAGAAGGCCAAGGCGTGTCTGCACACGGGCGGGACGGGCCGAGCCCCGAGGAGGCAGCGCCGCCGGCCCCCGGCCCCGGGGGGCCCCTCGCCGGCCCCGGGGGGCTCCTCGCCGGCCCCCGGCCCCGGGGGGCTCCTCGCCGGCCCCGGGGGGCTCCTCGCCGGCCGGAGGGGGCCCAGGGCCGCCCACGGCCCAGCTCCCCCGACACCCCGCGGGCAGGTGGGGAGCTGGGGAGGGCCCGGGCAGCGCTCCCCACCTGCCCGCTCCGCCGCCCCGCTGCCCGGCAACGGCCCTGGCGCTGGGCGGGGAAAAACATGACGGCGGCGAGGATTAAAGGGCAAGAGCAGCTGCTGCTGTGTACAAACTCCTAAAAAAGCCCAAACCATGAGTGAGGGGGTCGAGTCTACGGTTAATGAATTCACAGCCGCCTGCATTGGTTCTGTGCACAGCTTAGCAGCATGTTATTGGCAGAGCCCTTGCTGTGGAGGCTGAAATGTTAAGAAATGCTAAGCTGAAAAAGAGGGCAATGTATCCCAAAAAATTCTGGTTTTGTGCAGCAGCTGCTACTTCCAAGGACAGCTTAGCCTCAAGCAACCTCTGCTGGTCAGGCTCCAGAGTCCTGGACATTCAGGATAGCAGCACCAGTGAGAGTCTGCCACCACCAAGAGCAGCACAGCCAGTGCCAGCTGCTTCTCAGCCCCTGCTGGTCCAAACTGACACCAGGAGGCAGCGTGGGCTCTCCCACTGCTCCACAATGTGAGGAACCAAAGTGCCCTCTCTGCCATAAAGTCTTGGTGGACAGCTACAAGTCGTCTTCCCACTGGAGATAAAAACAGCACCAGAGGTAACCTGACTGGCATCCTCTGTGAAGACACCAGCACATCTCTTGCTTATAAAGCTATACCCCTCCTGTACCTTCTAACATGGACTGTACACATCCTGAGCACTCAAATCAACTTGGTAATAGGATTATTTGCTTCATAAAGCCTTTACAAAGCATTGCTCCAAAGAAACATGGGTGCTGCATGCTCTAGACAGGCCAAGCAGTTACTGCAGAAGCACAGAACTTACTTGTAGCCGGGCCTTTTTAATCCACCTCATGTCCCCAGTGATGAACGTGCAAGGCTATGCAGGACATAGTGGGCTCCAGAAAGCAATAAGCACACATTTTAACAACTGTTTAATCTTTCATAAAACATGAATACTTATCATAAGCTGCAGGCTAATTATTTGGCCTCAAAATCCTTTGCAGATTCCTGTAACTCATGAAAATAGCAAGCTTCTGACATATGACAGATTTCTATCCTTTAGTTGTTTTAAAGCATCTGCTCATTTAAGAGCACTATAGCAAGAAAAATATGAAGCAACCATCCTGCAGGAACTTATATAATAGAATTCAATTAAACTGATTTCAGAGTGCAGTTGTTCAAAGGTGTCTAGTGGTAACAGATAAACAGGTTAAGTAAGTTTCATATTATCTCTCATCTGTGGTCCTTGCATGCACTCAAAACTATCCTTAAAATGCTCAAGAAGTAAATGGCATACTCTTAATTCTTCCATCAGTTTGGTCCAGTGCTGTGAAATCATGCATAAAGCTGCCACACTGTATTATGGGAAATGGCAGCATGTAGGTGGAATTTTTTTTTCTGTATTTAATGAAATGTATTTTCATAGGATCATAGAATGGCCTGAGTTGGACTTTACAGATCACCTAGTTCCAACCCTTCTGCCACAGGCACAAGCACTTTTACTAGACCAGGCTACTGAGAGCTCTATCCAACCTGGCCTTTAACACTCCCAGTGATGGCACAGCCACATCTTTTCTGGGCAACCTGTTCCAGTGTCTCATCACCCACATAGAAAAGAAATTCCTACTCTCTTTCAGTTTGAAGCCATGCCCCCTTATCCTCTCACTACCTGCTCTTGTAAATACTCTCTTCATATGAATCTATGCCACTTCCTGGAAATACTTCTTCCCACTGTACAATACCTAGTCTTGTATATAAAGAACATTTTTAAAGTATATCCATGGATGTAATTGTTGCTTTATAGCAGCACTGCCAGAAATGTTGCTATAAAGCAGCATACCTTGGAATTTCTGCTGCTTCCTACTCCCATGATTCCTGCCAACAACTAGTCAAAATATCCCATGGACTCTCCATTCTAATCCAGCAGTATTTTTAGATCACATTCCTTACCTAACTCTAGCAAGTCACTTATGCAATTTGTATCTGCTGAACATGGCACACCAGTGCAGCTCTGCACTATTTAGGTTCTAACACAGAAACTCTATCAAATATAAATGAAGGAGCTTTGCAGTGTTCTCTGGTTTTGTAAGCAACAAGAAATTTTAAGTAAAACTAATATCCTTTTTCAGGAAAATAAAGCCCTTGAAAGGCAAGCAATGTCAAATACCTCCAGATGTTTGACTTCACCTTCTATAGGGGAAAGTGCCTCTGCAGCTTGGGTGTTAGCCTGTACTCAACAAGTAGGAGGTAACAGCAGGTAAGCAGATAAGCAGAAAAACTGATACGCAGAGCTGGGAAATAATTTTGCCATTACTCCATCTCTTGGCATTATACTGAACTAAAAACATTCAACTTTACTTTGAAACTGTATTTGATCTCTGGAAATACAATCTTTTAAAATTTTCCATTATTGAGTAACTTTGATTTCACCGTATCGTTTCTCAATTTACGGTTACTTCCTAATGAAGAAATCAAAACCAGAAGCACAGTTTAAAAAAATTGCTGTTAACTATGCAAATCTTTAGTTTCAGCAACTAATTAAGAGAGTTCTAACTTACCATTATGCTCTGTAAAAGTTGTTTCCTCATCTGTTTTAGAAAACAGCTTCTTTCGTTTTGCATCCTGAACTTCATTTCACTACTAAGATTGAATTCCTTGTTTAATGTTTCTACTATTTGTACCATCATTTCTGCCAAGAACCTCACTCATTGCCCAGGCTGTACAGTGGCCATTATTCCCAAGACAAGCAGAATAAGAACACTGACCCTTACCACAACACCTTTCTGATCTAGACGCAAAAAAATGCACGGTGACGTCCAAGGAAACAAAATGATGCTGATCAGCATGCCAGGCAATCAAACCCCAGTCATTTGTGCTTTGTGAGGCTTTTTAGAGTTCTCTGAAGAATAGAGCAGCTGCTGTGAAGATTTTTATGAAGACTTTGAAGCAAGCATAGGGGAAGGCAAGGAAAGAATTAATGCACTCAGCTGAAAAGTGGTCAGCACCGTAAGAGGTTGGAGTTGGCGTCTCACTGAGGAAGTCACTGACACAAAGCAGTTATGGCTACCAAAGGGCCCTCAGAAACAAAATCAAGTAACTTTGGCTTCACTCAATAGAGAAGGGGCAGACAGAAAAGATGCAGTTTTAACTATTTTTAATCAATATAAAATAATCTGTGTAAAAACAGTCAAAGCCATGCTGCAATTAACTTCTTTCAATATGCACAAGATAGCTACAGAGCCATCTGACAGTTCTTTTACGAAGGTCTGTACAACTAATCACAGCATTGGATTCTCAACACACAAAGGGGGATACAACTGAGCCAGTATACATCTCCAATCCCTCCAGTTAAGACCAAGGTCAACACAAATTGTGGTGGAAGAGTATACACACACACACACACACACACACATACACACACTCTTTCCAACTTGAAAAATAACAGGAGCCCACACCATTCTGCATCACCCCAGCACAGATGGACACTGCTGGTACAGTGCTCATCAGCCATCTCAGAAACAGCCACTTAACTTACAAGCTTACTTATCAAGTTTCTATGCCAGGGGAGTACACAGCACACAATAAGGCAAACCATTGAAATTTAAAACAATTTATAAAGTACTGTTATTTAATTTCTGTTCTCTACAACCTCCATATTCTTTCAAAAAATGGGTAAAAATAAGGAGATGAGAAAGTTCACAATGGACAGTTCTGGAAACAATCTTCACCTGGAATCTGGAAAACAGTGCAAATACCAGCACAACAGTTAGATTTGAAACCAGTTTTCCATAAAATAAAAGCAAATACAGATAATGTAAGCAACATCAAAACACCTGCAGTTCACATTGCATGACTGGCCTGATTTGCTATTTCTTTAATGACTTGTAAAACACCAGTAGTAAGAAACAGCACAAAGGCTTGTTCTTCATAAATTTTAATATTAAGACCAGTTTGTCCGGATAAAAACAAAGTTACAAATATCACACTACTGCAAATTCTGCATGATGGACAGTAGTGCTTGCAATATTTGAGTGGCAAGACCAGTTTGGAACTGTTTAGGAAAGGTATGTCAAAAACAGAATCTTGGCGTAAATAAGAATGTATGTTACCAGTGAATTTATTATTGTGAAAATATGTCTGTCCCACAATGTACACCACTGTAAATAATCAAATGCAATATTTATGCACATCAAAAATATATGGGGCGAATATATACTCAGTTTAGCATTAAATCAGCAACAGTAAATGAAAGAAATATTTTGGCTATTTTTCTATGATTTCATTTCACTGGAAATTTCCTAATAAATCACTCCAAAGGGCAGTATTTGTGGTTCAAAACCATCAGGACAACAGTAATTCTGTAAAATAGTAAAATAATATGGATCTGAGAGTGACAGCCCAATCCTCCTGCCACTAGATTCAGATGCATTTGGCTTGTGCTTGCTGCCTTAGAACATGAGTCCAGACACCAAAAGAATGAAGTACCACCATGACATCCTGGACCACATTAGCTCATATCATGTCAGATCAGAAATGCAACATCAATAAAAGGAGATGACACTTTAAAAGCACCTGCCAGGTTCTCAAGTAATAATTATATACACACAGTAAAGTACAGAATACTGAAGGAGAGTGTACTGAATAGCAAGTTAAATGTTCCATCAATTTTCTCATTACTGCAATGGATATTCACATTTTCTGCATTGGTCCAGGAAAGATACTGCAATCTAAGCTTGTGATTTGATGCTACTTAAAGCTTTGTGATACTGTTATGTATTTTTTTTATCTACATAACCCCCACCCCCACCCCCAGACATTACTGCAAAAGAACTCTATCTACATATAGAAATAACACCAACTTGATTTGGTGGCTCTTGTTTGACTGTTCTTGCAAAGAAATCTGATAACTTTTCCTTGCCTATTTAATAGCATATGTATTTCCCTGCTCCTCAAGCCATAAATGGTACATGATAAATCACTTCCTCAGTATTATTCCTCTAAAAATTCACAGTGACCAATTCTGAGAGAACTTTTTTTTGGTTGGGTAGGTTTTTTTAAAAGTAATTGTGCAATATAAAATTCATACTACAATTTTCAACTTTGGTAACTTATAGAAAAAAGATTTCAAGCTCTTTAACTAAGGATCAGGTCAGCATGTTTCTTACACTATGCTCTTTGTGCTGTGCAAGCATATCAGTTAAGGTTCATCCCTTTTCTTGAGATCCTGAAAAATTCTAATCTTGATAAGAAATTGGCTACAGTTTAAGTTGTGAACCTATCTAATTTTTCTTGGTACCTTTAAATGCTTCCATCACCTAGCCTTAGTAAATTTTTACTTACTGTTTCAATTCATGAAATCCTGATCCCAAAGCCAACACCCATCTACCCCCTTCAACCAAATAGAAAAATCCAGCTGAGCCTCAACAAGTACATCTGAATTCTCAGAAGAGGAAGTATTTCCTTGATTTAACAGCAACTGTACAATATTACAAACTCTGACACATGAAAAACAATCAGGCAATAGAAAAATGTACAACAGCTTTGGTGTTATACAAAATAATAAAAAAGACTGGACAGTAAGATACATATTTCATTATGTTCTCAACACAGCAACTTCATTGCTGACTCTAAGACAGTTAATTACTTTTGATATTCTCTATGTGGCCTTTCCACTCATGAAAAATCATACTGCATTACTACAATAAGAACTGTTATGAACACCGTAAAGTAAGCTCCAAATTTTATAAAAACATCTTGCCTCTTCACACTATTGCTTTGTGGCACATTGTCAACAGAACAGCAGTCCAAAATAAAGTGACAACTAGATTTAATAAATTAATATACTTTTTAAAGATGTACAATGCACATTCTTTTTAATCCAAGGTTTTAGGGTGTCAGGACACTTCTATATACACATATACAGACCTCAGACAGCATTTACAACATCAGAAAATGCAGATAAGAAACAGAGCCTTAACTGCCATCTGGATGCTACCAACAGAAGCCAAAACACTGCTGAGAGTATTATTGGGAGAGATATCCAAAGACAAGAAGAGTCTATGAAAAAAGGACATGTAAAGGCAAAGGGAAGGTCAAGATGTTTAATATGACCATCTATTCTTGTGAAGACTGAGGTGGTGCTGTTGATGTGCCTGGTTTACCAGACTTCCGTTCGTAATTCACAAGCCGTTGTCCGACAAGGTACCTGGGATCACGGTAAAAACAGGAATTAACTCAAGGTAATGCTATTTTGTAACACAAATCCACTCTATCTCTTTTACTGCCAAAGTATTTTTTTCAGGTCAATAAAAAGTTATTATATAAATTGTAAAGGAAAAACTTCAGCTGCTGTTTAATCTTTCTTAAAGGGAAAGAAAATATTCTGATGCTATTCCATGGAAAGCTTAAGGAGTGCAAGATTCCTTTAGTGTGACATTGAAACAGAACTTAACTATCTCAGCCACTTAACTGTTTTCATATCTTTCACATTATTCCTTTCTTCCTCTATGTCATTGATCCAAACTTCTTGCTAGCTGAATTCCTTTTCCTGCTCCCTGTATTTGCATACTAGTTCTGTGCATGCAAGAGCCCTTACACACTTATGAATTCTGCCCCTAAGATCTGTCATTTCCTTTAGAAACTTTTCCACCACCACTCCTTTTCTCATGGTACCATAACCAACAACCATTGCACATTCTTCACACATTTTAGAATGTCACAAAACCTTGTATATGCTTTTATAGTTTGTTAGATTAAAGATTTAATTATGTGTATTTCTAAAGCACAAATCTCTACTGGCTGGCATGACTGTGTCTGCTTACTTCCTGAAATGGGATAGTTAAGTCATACAAACTTCTTGTCTACAAGGATGTTACAGTAAGTTAATTTAATACCAAACTAATTTCCTAAGTTGCTTCTTAACATTTAAGATTCAAAGGAGTCTATTTTAGGTTTGGCTCCTTTTGTAGTTATTGGAAAGCAAAACTCTTATAGGACAACTCAGGATATGAACAAAACTAACTCATTTATTCCTTCAATACAAAAGTAGCCTAGGAAGATTAGTTGCTAATCTTCTTAACCCATAAAAAAGGTAGTTAGGGTAACATCAAAAACAATGTAGTAACACACAAAAAAGGTTAAACTAAGCAAGATAACTAGAAAAGAATAGGAAAATTATTATTTTTATCAGGCATCTGAGTAAGGCAGAGTAATAATTACTGAAAACATCAGAAAATCACACAAAATTTGGTAAGGACAAGCTATCAAATGAACTGAACATTCTTTAACAGATTAGTTGGACTAATGAGGAAGAAGAGTGAGAAAAACAGTTATGCAGAAAAGGTTGAAGAAATGGTTTTATAAGCAGCAGCTTGAGACATGATTTTAACTTCCAGGTATGTTGTAATTCATGACATTCATTCGTCTTTCAAGACTACAGGTGAGACAAACAGTCAGCTTCATTTGTGGGAAAACACATTCATGTTAGACATGGGGGAGTGTCTTCCCTTTATAAAGTCAGTCTATTCCTGTGTTTATCTACCTGAACCACAGACAAAACACATGCCAACAAAATTTTGTGTTAAAGCATCACTTGCTAGAAAACTTCTTAAAAACTGTTTTAGTCCTAATGCCTGAATTCAACCTGAAGTTATCATATACATATAGATATATATAAAGGGGAAAAATTTAAAATAACCCACTATATACTCACTTGTCATTTTTAATATGTTCATAAAGGCGCTTGAACTGGCGGACTTGGAAGGACAGAATTCCCATCAAAACCACCACCATAAGCAGAAAAGGATAAATCCGTCGCTGAACGAGGTTCTGCATTTCCGCAGTAACTCCTACAAAACAAGACAATCCTTAGACATTCTAATATTGCTGAACTAACTCAGGTATTTCTGCTTCTCTATGTCCTTCCATACTTTTTGTTATACTGTAACTTCATGTGAAACAAATTACACGACCATTTACATCAAAGATCCAACATGACAGCTGCTGTTCTTTTTAATCTGAAGCGCTACGAGCAGAAAGTTTTCCATTAACAGTGAAAATACATGGTAGAAAAAAAAAGGGCTTATCAGTTCCTTTTGCCTATTAACTTCTGTTTATTGCATTGACTTTTCTGATACAAGGAGTAAGCAGATAAAAGTTGGCATTCAAGTGAGACTGAAGCATAAAATGGGACTCGAACATCAAATGTTTGATGTTCTTAACATCAAAACTAAGTAGTAAAAGACAAGTCTTGATGAAAAAGCTCATCTACCCTGGTTCTAATCAAATAATTTACCTCAATTATGAGAAGATGGGAAAGTCTGAAAAAACCCTATACATTTAAAATTTACATTTTAATACAATTAAAACATCAAAACAAACCCAGGATTTTCACCTGTTCTTAGTTTCATTTAGAATCTGTCAAGTCAGAAAAAGATGGCCTCAGCTCAGTATAGCTCCTAGAGGGACTAAAATCATAGGCTGATTGTCCACAGAAGAAATGAATTCAATATTCCTTTCCCAAACTAGCTACATATCTAAAATGCACAGAAAGGAAATCAGTGTCTGGCTCTCCTCTTGGGTTAGAGGAGGTGCTGATCTCTGTGGTGATCAGTGACAGGACCCAAGGAGCAGCCTCAAGTTGTGTTAGGGAAGGATCTGGACTGTATATTAGACAAAGGTTCTTCACCCAGAGGGTGGCTGGGCACTGGTACAAGCTCCCCAAGGAAGCGGTCACAACACCAAGCACGACAGAGTTCAAGAAGCATTTAGACAATATTCCTGGAACATGGTGGGACTCTTGGAAGTCTTTAAACATTCACTTTTGTCCACAGAAGAGGTGGATTTTTCATGGGTTGGTTTTTTTGTTTCCTTGTTGTGTTGGTTTTTTTTTCTCCTTTATAAACTAGAATTACAAGTTTTATTTCCACAAACATTTACACTGCTGTAAACCACGAGATGACAAACAAGTGTTCTGAATGCATACATACCCAGCAAAGGTACAACACCAGAAGCTATGATGTACGGCACACAAAGGGAAAGTAAGAGGACAGAGATTACGGGTGCTGCCAGTTTACGGATGATGAAGTGCAAGTCAATGTTACGAATTCCATTTGCATATACCTAAAATGGAAGAAGTTAGAAGTAGAACAGATCCATCAAGAAAGCCTTGTTTTGCACTTGCAGCAATAATTACAAGGTTTTTACACAATTCTCCTTATGAAAGGAAATGGTTGTTCTCATGGACACAGCTGAAGGAGGAAAAACTCTCTGCCAATTTACATCATGAGAGTTCCAAGAAATAAACAATGCCCAAGAGACCAACTTAATCTGGAATAGAGTTGTGATTCAGTTGCAGGAATTCAAGACACCTTCTGAAAGATCATTTAATAGAGCTGTGGAAGATGGTTTTGTGGGTGACCTGGGCTCACTTTGCACTGCAAACATACTAGAAGAAGATCCTGCATATGCTAATAGAATAAATTATTAAATTTTGCAATGGGCAGAAAATAGGATGTTATTTTGTACTTGGTCAGGCAGACCAGAGCCTCTGTACATCGTCTGTGCCTGAAAAAAAGGCTTCCACAAATCTTAAGCTTCTGCGGTTAGTACCAGAAGCTAAGGTCAAAATAGAACCAGATTAAGCATAGGAAAAGAGCAGTTTTGAATGGCTACCAACTACAGCAAAACAAGGGCCTCTGTCCCACAGCCTGGAAGGCTCAGAGTGTGTAAACAGCCTATGGAGAGCATTCAGAATGGAAGAGGGAGCCGTGGTATGCATCAAAACATACTCCCAGACTAAGTCTATACTCTGCAGTGTGGCAGCTGAAATGATTTTTTGACTGGGACTATGGGCTAGACTTATGAGAGGCACCTTGTGTGCAGACATTGGGACGTGCACCACAGGTGTCACATACAGTGCAGGGCCAAAAATTCTTCTGACAAGAAACTGAGATACTTCGAGATAACAATCGTGGAATTTAACAGTTATAACCATGAAAAAATACTTCTGACAAAACAACAGGCCATGTGACTCTGAACTGCTCAGAGAAACTGTTCTGTGTTGCTTAATAATCAAAGGGGAACAGAAATTATGTCTTTCATCTGTATTGATCCATGAATGGGGTAATCCCTACAGCTGCAGAGAAGGCAAAATTCTGTGTTCTTGAGTTGTGGATGTAAATACTCCAGTATTTGGACAAGTATTTGGACACATGGACTTCATCTGAAGAAATAATAATTTCTCACAATAATTTCTCACTTTATCACAAACCTGATTAAAATGCATATATGCATACAAAGCATTTTCTTGAATTCAGATTTCTGAGTTTTTGATTTACTGTTAAGTGTACCTTAATGCATTAGGCTATACAATTTAAAAGGTTTTTACAAGACGAGTTGAATTTTACTCAATTACTCCATTACTGCAAGAGTGACACCATTTTCTGACACACAATCAGAAACATATAAAATGTATTATACAGATAATTCACATGGACAATTTTTCCCTACCTGTTCAATAACAGTTTTCAGCCACCACTGGGGACCCATCAGTGTTATGGCAGCAATTATTTTGGCATGCAAAACTCCAAGAGCCCAGTCCTAATATTGTAAAAATTAATAGTGTTAGCATTAACATATCTTTAAAAAGTCAGACAACCAAAAGCTTTAAGAGCAATGTGTTCATATTACCTATAAGTGAAAATGTATTTACTATCCCATTTACATGGAACATTGTTTCAAAGAGGTGACATCATCTGCAAATTCTTATGAAAAAGAAGATGCTCTCAAGATTAACTGACATCTGTAAATTTAGCTCCCTGGACCCAGGAAAATCACTACTATTAAACCAAAGGTAAATACAAAATAAAAGCATTAGACTTAAAGCAATTGACTAACATTCTGGTACAACTAATTTACATAAATGGAAGCTAATTTACTTTCTTTATAGAAGAATAGAAAAAAGATAAAATGCTCACATGCATTAGGAAACAAGCTATTTTCCTTCTTTTGAAGTTTAATTATTCCTAAAACCCTACCTGACATAAAAAAATTTTAAAGCAAGGCAATGGTCTTCACATAAAAAAAAAAATCATGCTATTTGGAGGAAAATTTATGTTTTAACATAAACTGCAATTATTGGAATTAGGATACTATAACTACTGGCTTCTAGTAAACACATCATAAGTCCATCCTTTCTGGATTACAGGTATTTGTAAGAGATTTTCAATAAAACCCACCAAAACCAGAATGCAAAATGTAGGCTGATAAAGTAGAATAAACACCTTAGACTTGGTCTTGTAAGATTTGGGACATCAGACTTATTAGCTCTCAAACTGCTGGGGAAATACATTTTCTTTACCCGATTATTTACAAAGACAACTTTTGTTATTGTCAATTCTTAAAAATTTTAAAAATTGTTACAAAAAGCACCAGTGTTCAAGTTGATTCATGTTTATTTACAGATGTAACCTTTGTCTTTTCTCTTGGGAAAAATGCAAATTAGTCTCAATTTTGAAAGCTCCTTGGTGATTTAGAACAAGTCTCAAATCCCACTTATCCTATATTTTGAAGAAGTTCTCCGACAGAAAAATAAAGTTTTTCAGTATACTTATTTTAAAACTTTTAAACAACTAATATGCAATAGTATAAAATATTTTATAATCTCTAGCATTACAAATTCTTTCCAAATGAAAGAATGGTTTCCTGTTTGGAAACCATTATCATCTACCACTGTAATTATATGATATCCTGATTTTCTGGTCATCTATTCAGCTCAAAAATATACTTGGAATTTTAAAATAATGGAATAATCAAATTAGCAGGAAAATTCTTCTTTGTATTATGGCTTTCAAACATTTGGGTACTGAAAGTAAAGGAAAGCTTAAGGCAGCTTAGAAAGTCACTGTCCCTGAACACTTTGTTATTTAGTAATGGCATTCTAGATGTTTTGAGTTGTGGTCCCCTTAAATGGGTTTCTTTGAGTTACGATTTCTTTCATAATTCAGCCTAGGTGATGGAAGCATTTGTCATTCAATCTACTGTATCTTCATTTTGTCTCCCAACTTGCAGGACAGAAATTTGCACTCAGCTTCTGAGACTTGACTGCAGAGTAATAAAACACAACTACATCAAAATTTTGTATTAATGATTTGACAACTCAGCCCAAAATCAGCATGATCCTAAATCACATAAAAATTGCATTCATAATGTGCCACATCACTGAATTAAAATCTTACAAGGAAAAAAAAAATAAAAATCGCCAGAACCTCTTGCTGCATAACTGTATGCAAAAAGCTTTCCAAAATGATTAGAGTATATACATCTGTGCATACATACATAGAGATACACTAACTTCTTACATAACTTTACAATTATGCTACTGGAAAAGTAGCTGATCACTGAAATGCAACCTTTGGTGTCACCTCACAACAGTTCAGCTTTTCATAGTTTAAATTCCTCAGCATATTCTTTTGGTTCAAATAATCTTCACATCCAGTCTGGCTGCCACATACAAACATATTTGTGGAAAATGTTCTGCAGCTCCAAATCCACATGAAACAAGGCAGCCCATATTCCTTACATCAACAGTAGCAAAAGAATGGGAGCAACTGACCTGCCAAGGGTAGAAGAGAGGTGTTTGATCCAAAGGAACTCTCAGAGGTGCGACGATGACCAGTTCAAACAGAAGACCGAGCAAAAGTGGAACCACACCAGCAAGCAGTATAGCCACTATCAATGTCTTCATTATCTAAAAAACACAAGGAATTTAATTAATATGCTTACCAGAAGATTCTTTGTTTAAAACTCAAAAATGTAACTTCAACTACATAAACACACAGCCCTGGAGAAAAAACCCCAAAGCTACACAGACCTCTATTTCACACATATACACGCCTAGAAATAATTTTTACTACATACATGGTTTTGCAATGCAAGTTTTCAAGATTGGGTCCTATTCCACACGATTTTTTCAAAATTGCCAATTTTTCTCTGGAGCAAAACAAACCTTAAAAATTCAGTCATTATAGAATATTTAACTTAAAATGGAAGCATCAGGACACTGTGCTTGAAATTCTCTTAGTTTAACTGCATCATACAAAACTAACCTGACTTAATTAACAAAAGGATCAGGGACAGAGAACAAATAGAAATTATGATTTAGCTCTGAATTTTCTTGAAGAAGCTAAGATCTTAAAGAACCTAAAATCAAAATGATGGATGAGGTATTTGGGAAACATGTTAGTACATGAAGAACATGTACAGTATAACAATTCAATAAGCACATTAAAATGTCCTTAACAAGATACCATTTATGGTATCGAGGTTTAAAGGAACTTGCAAGAAATCCTCAAAATCAAAACCAAGATAAAAGGGTGGGGTATAAATTTGTTTTCCAGCTGAGCATCTCAACTCCTCATAATTAATATTTTTGAGGAAAAATATATTTTATTTGAGCAACACAAGTTCAACAGTTTATAAAGATCTATCTGAAAATATGCATCAAGCTACTTTGCAGAGACATGGTCATCATCTATCAACTTTATTAGGTTTTTTCCCATACGATAATTTCATGTAACTAAACAAGTAAATAGTTTGAGCTTCCAGGTTTACATGAAAATGAAAATGTCGTTGAGAACAAATAACACATGGGATAATAATGCAATATATTAATTTTTAAAGAAAAACAGAAAAATACACACATATATAGATATTTAAACATATATACACACAAGCATATTTACACTGATTGCCTTCCAAAAATAGTTAGCCTATGCAATGGGAATGTAAGCTGCAAAAGCTTCAAAATACTCTGAAAAAAAAAAAAAACGTAGTATACATGGCAGAGTAAAGCCTGCAAGCAAAAAATGAAACAAATTCCATTAGCTATTTTTTTGATAATTGAGTAGAACTTCTTCTCAAGGCTCACCATGAGAGACCATTCTTTGACCTTCTGGAAAATGACTCTACGACCCTGTGGCATCCAGGCAACCAGCACTGTCACTGCTCGGATAGTCAGCCAACAGACATAAAGACCACAGGCAGCTGTGTACAGTTCGTGGATTTTGGCAGTCCCCGTCCAAAACGACATTAACCACCGGCCGGCAAACACTGGAAACACAAGCACTGGTAAATACAGTAATGCTTCTGGATGTATTGGGGAAGGATGCCAATTAAAAAAGTATTGAACAAATTTATTTGAAATATCCCTGCGTAAGTATTATTCTCTATAATACAGTTATTTTGGTACTACACCCGTAATGCATAAATGTATGAAGCACTATGCAAACAGCTTCAGAAATGATGCCAAATAAACACACAGAAATCCTTTTCCACCTGAATTTTCATTATGACAACAGTGTGACCTGAGCTACAGGGTTGTTTCACTGTCTCATGTAATTTTTTAAGACTTATTGATGGGGCTTCTCAAGCTCTCTGACAAAAATGGGAGACTGATTTGTTAGAGTTCACTTTTTAATAGTGTTTTCATTTCCCTAGTAATATATTGGAATTATTTTATGTCCTACTATTAAAACTACCACAGAATTTATTGCTTTGATCTCAACACATTATTAACTTTAGGATCATTAGCAGAAGAAGGTATAAATTACATGGTATTACAGCAGATAGGTTATGAAATTTACACTGGTTGATATGGCTTCATTTATTCCAAATTATTTTAAAAACTACCAAGTGTTTTTGAAGTACTTATTTGGAGATTTTAAAGTGATATATCATGCCACTTCACAAAATCTCCTAGTGATGTGTCAAGATTAGAGAATCATAGAATATATCAATTTGAAAGGAACCCCTAAAGATAGAGTCCAATTCCCTGCTCCTCACAGTACTCAATAATGACACCTTCAGAACATATAATTAAAGAAAATACTGTAGAAGACCTGGAAACAATCTACATATTTTCTTTCTCAAAACAGTAAAATACGTGCAAAATTTTCAAATCTCTTTTTCAGTCACTGAGATTACCTCAGCATCTCAAGCCCTGTCTTCAGAGGAATATTCTACAACAAAAAGGGTATGGCAATCTCCGTCACTTAAGATTTTTAGATTATTACAATTCGATGACAAATGATTAAAAGTGAGATAGTTTCCATGTTTTTGCCTTTTGATTTCAAATAACAGTTTCAAAACATCTGCCATGGTTGGCTATGGCAACATACTGAGTTGTTTTTAGTGATAGTTTACCGTAATAGACTCACCTGGTAAGGTAAGGCAGATAAGACTAGCAATCAGTAACGTTATGCACATGAAAACAATCAAAAGAAATATCTGAAAAAGGGGGAAAAAAAAAGGAGGGGAAGTTTGTAAGAAAGTTATTTAACCAAACCCTAAGAAACCCCAGTATAAAAAAAATACATCATCCTAGAAAGGCAGCTAAACTACGATGTTCAAATACTGATGTTTCACTGTATATATAAATCAGCAAAAAGAAACCAACCACATTACATGCAAAACACCTGCAATGTCATGTATTTCTAAGACATTCCATCAACTGTTTCAACAGTAAAAAATAACATTTGAATCCAGAATGACTGCAGATCTTTGTTATGTCATGTAAAAAAGATCATATCTCAATTTCTACACTGAGCAGCATGACTCTCAAATAATTATGAAAGGTTTCTAGCTCTGTATGCCATATGAGCAAGACATAGGTTTTATAAGGAAGACCTTGCTGACAAAGTTCTTCCAGATGTGCTCAGATTTCTGTGACCAGAAGCTAATGGTGAAACTGGTTGCTTTCTCAGTCAGGTTTTCACCTTATCAGAGAATTACCATGTACTTCTTTAAATATTTCTCAAATACCAGTGCTATGAAGTTCTGCTTAACTAATCATCAAAGCCACACAACAAGCAAGCTTGCTATGAGAAAGCTAACACCTTATCCAAACAGACTACAAGACAAAGTTAAATCTGGAACACACACTTGCATTGATGAGACATTTGGGTATAAAGGAAGAAACCTTCAAAAGCAATTCCACAGTGATCTAATGTTAGCAATTATTCCCATTCTTAAGCTATACCTCAAGCCACAGTAAGAGAGTTGTGGTCAAGTTTATATTTGACTCAGAGTTCTGCTAACAACAAAACAGTTATCTAGTTTATGCTGTATATTATTCCAGAAATACAAGTATTTGCCAATAAAATTTCCTTAGTAATTTTAGGGATTTAGAACTTTCAAGTATTATATAATGCCTTTCTATGTTTAATACAGATGCAGAAGCAACAGAAGCTCTCTATTTATTTTCTTAATAAAGCAAAATAGTTCAAAACACATTTAGCTACAAGACCAAAGTATGCCCCCTTGAAAGCCATGCCTTGTTAGAGGCACACCTGAACTACTTATTTGAGAGGGGCCTATTGTCTTTCTCTCCATTACTTACGGTGGAGAAAATGTCAACTGACACATAATACTTAACAAGTGTGGGTTCTATAAATAAAATTGTAATTGAAGGTTTTAAGTTACAGGCTGAAAAAAGTCTTACATGAGCATAACTGCAACTCTACGCTCTAGAAAGCTGCAAACCATACAAAACAGGACCCACCACGTAACTTCTGATAATGTGGGCCAAATCTTTTTTAGAAAAAGACCCCACTTTTCTCAAAGGCCTTTTACTTTTTTCTTGATGTGTCAGGTATACATACCCTGAGTGGGAATTTTAAAGGCCTGCGATAAGGCTGGAAACCCACAGGTCCTCCTTGTTGAAGTATGGCTTGATGGGCTGCATGGAGACCTTCGCCCACAACTGGAATGGCATTATTATTGCGAGCATGCTGGTTGTTAGGTTGCTGATTTGCATTGTTTTCATTCTCTTCCTGATCACCAAGTAGGTAAGAATGAAGATCCCTGTAACAATCAAAATTTCTGTTTTGTTCTGTTTGATATGAATGAAAAATAAAAATATAGCCCTTTTTGGTAACATATTCAATGTCATCACATACACAATTTAGAAAAAAAGTGCTGGTGTGGATGCAGTTGGACTACAATCATAAGGAAAGATCACTTATCCGTCTGGCTGCTTTAAAAACACCCCCGGTATTAAAGCTCTTGGTGTTGTGCATGTGAAAGGAAAATTGCATGGCTATTTCAGTTTGTGTGAGCACATGGCTGTACTGAGAGCTTTTATGTTACTAAGCTCTGTAGGAAACAAGGGCCTTCAAACCTAAACCATACAGGGATGGTGCTGCATTGCCATGCATGTGCTGCCAGAAGTACAGAGATGGGCAGTCTTTCAATAAGATTGTAAATTGCTCACAACTTTTAAAGAATATCAATCGTAGAATAAAACCAATTTATTTTAAAATTATTATGCTGACATTTTCCACACATACAATTAGCAAATTTTGAGTCTGATTAAAAATGAACATTCAGAGCTTAATTTTCCTCAGCTTTTACAGAGTAAGATTTGTGCAGATATTCTATTAGCAATGAAATTTACCCAATGGTTTGCTTTTTGAGAACAACAGAGCAAAAGATTTTCATCTGTGCTAAACTAAAATTGCTCAAGAGGTAATTTGCAATTGGCCTAAACAGCTGCAACAGTGGAGTAAGAAAAGCCATTTCTGTCATCATTTCAAAACTCTCTTGTTTACACTATACTTAAACACAATCAAAACTTGGAAAATAATTAAAAACCTCTTCAAAAATGCAAACAAAGAAGAGGGGGTGAGGAGAGTTTCCTCATGAAAAACTATAATAGATATACTGGATTACAATGAAGTCTTTCATTTATTTACTCAGTTTCTCAGACATAACTTGGCAAAGAATAATTCCTGATCCTGAGATTGCAACATGGTGGGAGAATGCCAGTATACTTTGAAGTTAAACTGAAAACGGTACAGAAACAAAATCAACCTTATTTTTTTAGACTAATTTGGCAAACAACAGATGAACTAAAAAATAATTTCAAGTGCTAGAACTCTGCCTGGCAGTACAATAATTTACTTTATTTGGCAAACATATAGTTTTATCCTTCTCTAAAGTCTGAACTAACTTTAAAATCCCCATTTAAAGTTGCTTAACTTGTCAGCTCTATGCTCTAAGTAATTTTTTTTTCCCCCCTTCTTATAGTAAGAAATGCAAGAAGTGCACATGAATTTTATTTAGATGATTCATGGAAGCACACTGTTGACCTTTATCTCTTTATTTTCATATAGTAGGGAGTTAGGAAGATGTTAGTCATACTTTCACAGATTTCTTTCACTAAACAAATGCTGTAATAGCGTACCAAAAGCATTACTTGTCAAAGACTACTCCAGAAGTACGTACATCTACTGCTTAGAAGAAAGCAATCACTATGGAAGTTTGTCATCACATATTTATCTATAGAAGAGCTATTAAACCTGCTTGTTGGAATAACTTTCTGGAAAGCTGCTGTCATGTTTAAAGGCCAAACTGGGCACAGTGGTTGTAGCTGGTTTTGGATCTCTCTACTTACAGCAAGTATCCAGCAGTAACAGTCCATGCTCGTACAAGACCTTTCAACCACTGTCTCGTATGTCCTTGTTCTAGCAAAGCTGGAAGCACCACCTGAAGCAAAAGCAGCTCTAGGGAAAGTTCACTTACGGGAGCATCACTGGAAACAATGGGAAGAGGAGGAAAACAAACATAAAGAACATTCTAATAGAAATCTTTTACACTGAATCCTATTAATGCCACCACAATACAAAAATACATTGAATGCCAAAAAGGAAAATTCTTAGTTTTTTGCTGAGGTTTTTCCCTGTATATGAGCAGAGGTTAGGCACTTTGACATATAAAAAAATTTAGGAAAAGACATTGAGAAAGATTATATCTAAGAATACAGTTTGCTTCTCTATTTACATCTACCATTACTGTTTGAATTATTATTCAGAAATAGAAAAAAAAAAAGCTATCATTAAAGAAATGCAGTTATAGATATTCTTTTACTCCTGAGGCAATGACAATCAGGAATGAGTGTGTTAAAAAAAATATGAAAGGAACTTCACTATCAGAACGTTGAAATGGGAAGTGTTTTGAGAGAATAAAGCCCTGACCAGTTATCTTTACAGAAGGAATACAAAATGCTTCTTTTTTCAAGTAGCTTTTAATTTGTCACATTGTATGATGTAGCCATATCCTTTACCCTTTACTTCTTAGAACAATGAAGATTAGATTAACTGAAAACAAAATAACATAACAAAGTATCACTTTAATGCTCAGGGAGTGCCAATACACTTTTTCTAGTTACAGCAACACTGAAAAACCCCCATCTTTTTAAAAATAAATGCTCACCTGTAAAGCATAACATTATAAGGAAGAAAATTAGGAAGGAGATACTTAATAATGCGTATAGGAAGCCAGAGCATGAGCAGTACAATTGATCCAAAAACAATCTGCAATAAGAAAGTAAACAAGTTAGTCCAAATAGAAGAAACAACCAAACCTACTTTCCCACCCATCTCTGACGTGTTCCCTGGGTGTGGTGGGCTAACCCTGGCTAACAGCTGAATACCAGCCAGTTACTTGGCTCATTCCCCTCTCCAGCTGAAGAGGAAGGCAAAACAGAAGGCAGGCAAGGCTGAGATAATGGCAATTTAATAGAGAAAGCACCAAGCATCCAGTCAAAACAGTAAGAAGAATTCAGTCTCTGCTTCCCTTCAGCAGACAAACAATCAGCAATTTCCCGGTGAGTCAGGAAGACAAACAGCATAACCATGAACATTCCCCACTACCTCCTTTCTCATGTCTTTTACTGCTGAGCATGATGTTATACCCCTTTGGTCAGTTTGGGTCACCCTGTTCCAGGGATACCCTCCTTGTTACCTGCAGCTTATTCACTGGAGGTGAGGGATCAGGGCATAGCAGCAAAGAAAATGCCAGGATGCTGTGCAAGCCCTGTCCAGCCATAGTCAACAGGTCTGTGTTAGCAACACTGTTTCAGCTTCCAATTCAAGGTGCAGAAGGACATTTGCCATGATGAAGAAAATCAATTCCATCCCAGGCAGACCAGTAGACTACAATGTCCTTGCCAAATAGGAGTGCAGCTGAATAAGGCACCAGAATAACCCTGCTGACAGCTAGAGCAGTGTCAGAGAGCTGTTCTTTCTTTCCCCTTCACCAACACCAGGATTACTTATTTTGTATTCCACTCTTTTCTAAGTGGCTGACTTTTTCTTGCTGAAGCATCAAAAGACCTTTCAGTTCCTGTTTCCTCAAATTGACTGAAAGACCAAGTAGGGGACATCAAGTGCCTGAAGACAATACACTTTTATGAATCCTGTTTCCTTAAGGAATCAGATGAAAAATTAAGTAAACTTTAGAGAGATTCTTATATTCCATACAAATGCACCACTGGAGACTAAAAATGTGAAAAAAATATTGTGTTTAACTACATCAAAAAAGAAAAACTGAATCCCATTCTTCCTGAAAATTAATAGTTTATGTCATACATAAGATATATCTTTAAAATACATAGAGTTTGAAAGGTATGATTTATTCTTTGAAATAGTAAATGATTGCCATTCTGTATGCAATATTCTAGCCTGAGACTAGTGAAAATTCTGAATTAATTAGCTGAGCAAATCAAAAGGTGAAGTTCAAGTAACTGTCCATTCCAACATAGTGTGACAACTTGAGTGAGACCATGAGCAATCAGTAGATCTTTGCTTGTATTTGGACCATGTGATGTACCATGAAATTTCAGGCAGCTGAAGAATTACAATTATCAAAGGATAAATGCCCAGAAAGGTGGAAAGGTCAACTCCACTCAGATACTGAGGGGCTCTCTAACAGAATCAGGACCTCTCTGAGCTTTCACTGCTCAAAGCACCTCAGGTGTAACAATACAGTACATCAAAGAATGTTTCTGGTGTGTCAATTTACACAGTGCATGTGACATTTATATAAAAAGACAGTCTGCGACCCTTCCTCTACTGCATGTTAAGCAAGCCTCAGACAAACAAGCAATGGGAAAAAACTCTCATTGTTTTCAGTATCTTACAATGATAATCTGGAAACAGACACCATGGACGAGAGCAGCAGAATCCAATTCAATCCAAACATTAGCTTGAAAGTTACTCTCTCCTGCTGCACTATTTTGACTGAACTGGACACTCAGAATGTTTACTGCAGTAACTGAGGACACTATGAAAGTTACGTGATTTACAATATGCATAATAATAAACACTTGTTTTCTGAATAGACAAACATTTCCTGTGACTTGGCATAAGATACCTGGTTTAGAAGCGACTTCTGAAGTCCAACTAACTCTCCCCAAACTCTTGCTCTGAGCAGACCCAGATCAGGCTGCTCAGAAACTTATCCGGTTGAGTTTTGAGTATTGAAAGATGCAGATTCTGCTGGCAACCTCTTATAGTACCAGTTCACTTCCATGGTGAAAATATTTGTCCTTAAATACACAGTACTGTGTATGGAAGCCAGCATATAAAGCTTTCTTTCTAAATAAAGTTATCTTTCAGTTAAGTCCTTACCACTGATAAGATAAACCTCCTGAGATGTCGATAGATGGGCAAGTGAATCATTTCCTGCACGGGATTGAAGTCTGGATCATTCAAATTCCTGAGAAACCATAAGACACCAGGTCTCAATACCTGAAGCAGGAAACAGAAAAGAATATATGAGGAGAATATTATCTTTGTATTTATTTTTCATTTTGAACAAGACAGTTGCAGAAAATAAGTTTTATTGTAATAGGGATATTAGGTGAACAAGATTCACTAAAATCGCACAGAAATAGAACAAAGAAAGTATTATCACAGAGAAGCAGAGACCCAATAACCAAATACAGCTTAATTTTCAAGTACTGATTGATCTTAAGCAACTACAACACCTTTGGATTCATTTGAAGGCAACAATCAGATTTAACAGCTATTTGTAAACCAAACATCTCTAAGTAAAATATACTCAAAATCATGATTTTTCCACTGCAGTAAGTACCAGCATGGCCCTTTTTACATAAAAGTGAATCCAATAAGCACACAAAAAGTAGTAGCAGTAATACCCACATGTGAAAGATTCAACTGTATGTAAGCCTCTAACCGTGTTACATACCTATCTTGTTCTTACAGACTCACCTCTCTTAGCAAAAGGATGAAGGATGCAAAATAGAAGACATAAACCATTCCAACCAACCAGTGCAGAAACATTGTGGTGCCTGGGGCAGACTGAAAGCTCAATTCTCTGTCTTTCAGAGTGGCATCAAACATCTCCTAGAAGGAGGCAAATAATAACAAATATGAATAAAGTTTGGCAAACATCCACAACTACTCATCTTGTTTACCCTAGTTCATATATACTACTACATATATACTATTTTGAAATGTTTGCTTTAACACGTGAATACACCAGAGAAAAAAGGGATTACTTATGATAAGAACAGCAAATAAAGATCAACTTCTGATCAATTTATTTCTTGACAGAAAGAAGAAATTTGTCAACTCAATCACTAACAGGATCTACATAAGTTATAAATTAATTCAAACAAAGCGACACTATGATGGAAGGAAATAATTCCCAAGTAAAGTTCTATTTCTACTAAAGCTGGAAAAACTAATTTTGTCCATTTCAAATTTATCACTAGATATTTTTCAGGACAGAAAAACTGTCCTAAATTCCAAGCAATTGCAGCAAGGATCTTTTCAAAACCAGAAAGAGACTGGGCAACTTAAAACACAAAGTCATTACCATTTCACATAAGATGGCTACATAAAGAGGTTCATTCAGCACACAAGTTTGCCTATAAGTAAGTTCATTATCACAGCGATTTTGTAACTGCACTAAAAAGGATGAGGATCTTGCTATTTTAGTAACAGCATGTTAATTTATATTTAGTAACATAACCATCCCCCCACCCCCCCAAATGAGCATTACGCAATATCCAAAAAACCCATTCCCTCTGGAATGAACACAGAAGAGTGCAATCAAACTCGTATTAACAACTCCTCTCAATAGAACTTTTTCTTTTGGCTTCAAATATATACACTCTTACAAATGACTTCATCACATATGTTTCTGTTCTTACCAAGGAGCATATATCCAACCACCAGCCACAAATGAGAGGAAACACACCAATTTCAACCACCACTAACAAGGAAACCTTTAGGAAAAGAGAGAAAATAACATCTCACTAGTTTAACAAAAATTGCTGAGAAAATGATAATGTCAGTTTAAATTGAGAGAGTATTATTTCCCTGCACAAAAAATAGGATTACCTTGACAACAATATAGCAAACTCCTAGTAAGCGACGTGATCGCTGGAACTTAACAAGCGCTGCCAAACCCTGAATAGCTTTGTCAAGAAAACAACACTGGAATACACTTTGTAACAGCCTAAATAATATCAAACACTGTATTATGTTGCTTTTAGTAATAATAAATTTTTTAAAAGAGAAAAATGAAAAAAGTATGTGTTTCATCAGGGTTCTATTTTCAAAATTGGCTGTGACTCTAGAAGTCATGATCTGGTGTGGCAGGTAACATCCTCAAACATGCATCTAAAGTAAATAAATAATTATTAATAATACGACCCTTCTTAAATTAAGCAACCAGAAGTTTCCTCAAGAAAGAAACAGCTGTCTCTGAAAACATCTGCCACAAATAAGTAAGTTCAAAATCTGAAGACCTATTTTAAATACTAGCTTTCCCTTCCCTGCTGTCTAAATCAAATTCTCACCTTTTCCAAGAAAAGCTGGATGCATATTGCACTTTTGTTTTGAGGTTTTTTGGGGGAGGCAAATGCTACATGCTATTCTACTAATGTTTTACACTGCATATTGCTATACTGATGTAGAAAGGTGATGTTAACTTTGTGTACTTTTAAACAGAAAACTGCTAACAAATGTATATTCTTTGAAATCGAAGCTGATATAAAAAAACATGCAGCTGGAATGCAGCCTTCTTACTTGTGACAAAACAAATCCTTCCAGCTTTATTTTCTACAACTAAGAGAAAGTAGTTTTCTCTAAAAAAGTACAAACATGAAAGAAGTCCTTGCAGCAAACTCTCGGTACTTGAGATGCAACAAAGAAACAAAATTCATATTCAAAAAATCTGGCAGGATCAAAAATATTAAAATTAATTTCTCATCATACCTCCCATATTTTCATGGCCTCCCCTTTCATGATCTCTCTGCTGCAACTACAGTTCACAGCAGAAGCATAAGGACAGTGAAGAAAAAACGATTCTACACCCTTCTCCTTAGACAGACCCTCAAGCAAGCATAAAAGCCTTTGATTGTGTTGCTAAGCATGTGCAAATATTTGAAAGCAGGCAGCCACACCGACAACTTCTAAATGTCCAAGAGAACAGGAGAGACCTTTCCTTCTAATTTCACCACAAGAGCAGAGAAAAATTGTGAATTAAGTGCACCTGCATCATGTCTGCACCTCCTCAAAGCATAGCCAGAAAAATTATTTGCATGTAAATCTGAAACAGGTAGCTACTGACAAAAGGATACATGACAAACAATTAGAGTCACTGCTAGAAGAACATATCCCACTATAGTTGTAATCAGGCCTTCAAAGTGAGATGCTTGGACCTGGAACAAAGAAGAAAAAAGGGTAAAATTTATCAGTCTCTTAGAAGATTACATCTCCTTTTTTATGTAATTAAGATAAATTCTAAATCTCAACTCTCTCTCTTTTTACATATTTTAATAATCTGCTATTATTTTTGTATCTTCATCAAGAAAAGATGTTTACATTTACATTACAACTACTTTTTTCAAACTCAAACCAACTGCAATATATGAAACAGAAAGTATCACCTTAGACTGTTTCATTCATCCTCTAGTTTCCACTACTTATTATCATCCACTATGAAAACTAGTACACAAGCTAAAAATGTACACAAAGAACAAGAGGCTATTAAAAAACCCCCGAAGACACACACAGTTTTTACAAACAGTAAGAAACCTCACTTGTGATGTAAATAATGAAGGAGGTGGAAAAGAGTGGGACAACATTTTTAATCAGATACAAAAACGTTCAAGGACTAGTAAGAAGACATACTCCAAGTTACCTTTGCAATCACAAAATGAAGTGGAAAGATGCTACAGAATATCATGATTGAATAAACACTGGTAGTTTCTTTTTTCATTTTGAAATTATAAAACAATACTCACATATTCCTCAAAGCCCAGGCCAACAATGGAGAAATGACCAATGTGGTATGGACAAAATGCTGCATAATGTAAGCAGAAAGGAGAAAAAAAGGCCATGAAAACTGCTAAATGGAATCTTATTTGCAGGATGAATACTGTAACATGGTATTATTCTACTTCTCATAAATTTTATGAAAAAAGTACAAAAATTAATTCCTGTGCAAATATTTCCAAGTGATAGATTTCTATAATTTTACTAACACTGAAAATCAGATGAGAATTTGCACTCATGGACTAAAACTACACAGAATAAGATAGTATTTTCCTTCTTACTTCATTTTGCAGTGTGTAAAATAACTCAATTTCTCAGTGTTATGTACTAGACTGGTATAAGTCTAAGACTGTAGGAACCTGTGCTGTACATTTATTTTTTCCTATGCACTAAAAGACTTCAGTAGCCATTTTACAGCCTGGTGAGATGGGACTTGCTTTAACAAGGCTTCTAACACTAGTTTCTAGTACTTTAATTCTTAAGAATACTTAAAATATTGTGGAAAATGCAACCTCTGCAGAAATTTGCAAAGGGAAGAGGAGGGGAAGAAAGATGACACCCAGTGAAGGGATGAGAAGCAACTGAAAAGTCTTTTATTTTGGTTTAATGTACTGAAAACTGCTCATCATTCCTGAGAACTCACTCATGACAATTCTGAGGTTTCATGGGAAATGCATTAGAAACCACAGCACTCCCCATTTTTAGAAACCTCAATATTTCTAGAAAATCAATTTTCTTCAGTTATTTTATTTCACTCTGTTGTCTTCTAACCAAGTTACAAAGAACTACAGAATTAACATCAATTTTTTATAGGAGTGAAGGGCATCAGTATAAAGTGAAGGGGCTGCAGAAATGGCAAGCTTTTATTTTCACCTATATTGTCTTCACTACATCATGGTCGTCTACTCTGGGAACTACTACAGACTAAACATTCCATCAAATGAAAAGTGTGACAATTTTCTCTCTCCTCATTTCTGTATGACCAGCATATAGAAAACTCCCAGCTTGAAAACCCAAGAAGCAACAAATAAACCAACAAAAAAACCACAGGAAAACTATTTAGCAGGACTCCTATTACCCTAATAAACGATAAGAAAAGTTTTAATTTATGTCTTTTTCAGGCAAATCAGCAGCCACGGGGAAGAGCAAACATGTAAAAGATAAAGGGAGGAATTGAGCTCTCCCTGCCCAGTAAGAAAGGAAAGTGAGATGAAAAAGATCACACAACTCCAACAGGTATCAGACTAATGACTTAAAAGTTGCATTTCTGACATTTTATGAGAATATAGTGCATAGTTTATAATGTTTTCTATATAACTTTATTTAAAAGAGATTTTCTAATAGATTCCTCAAAAAAAAAGAGCACAAAGGAATACAAACTCCTCTGTGAGTACTATACTCTGTGAGCTATAGAAAATATTAATTAAGTTCAAATGAATTAATTTGTCTAATGAGAATTTCTGTACCACTAATTAAGGTTACAAATGCTTTCCTTATGTTTTATCTTTTATAAAGTACCTCCTGTGACATCTGAAGTCACAAGTACCATAATTACAAATTACTAGAGATTTGGCAGTTGTAAATTAAGCAGTATTACTTAATGGGAAAGAAACTAAAAATAGGGTTGAGAGGCACATATTAAATTCCCAGACCTCCTGCTTGCTTAGGAAAGTCATTCTCTTCTCTTGTCTATTTGTGAGTTTCCCACTTGGCAAAGCAGCTACTAAAAATGTTTCTATATGACAACCTCATTAATTATTCTTATTACTTACTTATTATGGAATTTTAATCCATAGTTTGGAAATTTCATGTTTATTATCTACTTAATAAAAAGCAAAATAAAAAAATATTATAACAGCTTAAAAAAACCCAATTAACTTCTGGTAACTACAAATTAAAATACAGTAATTATCAGAAAGAAATAGTTAAAGTATTTTCCAACTCTTACTTTAGAACAGTTACAGTTTCTTGTGAATTAAACATACAATATAATTATGCATATTTTCTTTTCATTTGCTGTTCTGTTTCAGTATCTAGATGCTTAAATCAGTCGTTTAGTGTTGTAAGCTTCACTTTGTCTGTAAAAACTTATCTATAGTACAACTTCAGTTTTTCAATTTCAAATCTTTCTGCCAAGCAAGACTACTGAAAAAACACCAAACAACAAATTCTTTTCTAAACTGATCATTCAGAGCAAGTGAAATGTTGTGGTATTTTTGTCTGGTATCTCTTGAAGTGTGTAATATGATTCATCTTGTCACTAAAATGCTACATTCTTGCATATCTCCCTTTCAGTTTGAGCTCCAAGAACGGATTCTTAATGGAAAAATTTCTGTAACTATCTAGTAAAAACTATAAGGAGAACAAAAAATACCTTAGCCATTCCTCAAAGTACTGCATTTCCTCACAAATTAAATTCCATGAGATTCCTCTCTCAATTTAACAATATTAAAAATAAATATTTTCTGTGGTTTGGTTTACATGGTTAAGGTTCTGCTAGGTTTCCTATTTGAAATCTATTCACTTACAGAAATTAAAATGACAAAACTAGAAAATAATAAATATTTGTTATTCATATTGCCAGTTCCTTTTGGTTCTATTCTTAGATATCAGATCTTCATTTTTCTAGAACAGCCTTAAAATAGACCTGCACTCTCAATTCACACAAAAAAAAAGGTCATTTTAAAACCTAAAAACAAACAATACTTACCAAATACAAGTATGAACAGCGTATTTAAAGACACAACCCAAAAGACATGTTCCTGTAAGGAGTATAGGGGAAACAGGAAGGAAGATGACAAGAAAACAGTACATTAATCTCAGTCTTTTAAATAAGTGACTTGAGTTTTGCATCTCAACTTCTCATTTCAACAGCCTATTATCACCAGAACTTGCACATCTCATGTAAGAGGCAGGAAGTTTGTGCTCTAACACAAAGACCAAAACAGGCAGTTCAGTTTGTGAAAGCACCTGTTTACATTCATGAACATTTTTCTAGATAAGTGCACTTACTCCTGCTTACATGCTTTAAAAGCAGGCTTTTATTTCAAAAGCAATACAAATACAAAACCTTGAAAGACAATTACATTAAATGTGTCCAGGTATTTTTTTCAATAAATGAGAAAACGTTCATCTAAACTTTTAACAATTGGTCTTTGCCACAACAAACGCATTAACAAAACTGACTGCTCTGACTCTAGAGATGAGAGCACATCTCTATTTTTTAATATTACTTTTAGCTAAGATGTGACCTCAGACACAAGTATGCTGGACTTCAACTTATTTTGATATTAATATTTAAGGTAAATGACTAATAACATAATTGTAAACCTAAGACATCACATTGACATAAGACATTGATGATCTCTGAGATCTTTTTCAAACTTAGTGATTCTAAGATAGAGTATTTTGAAAATTTAAAAAACCAAATAAAGTCAACTGAAGATCTTAGATTTTAAAATCTAGTCTACTAGATGTAGTGGTATTATGGTGGTACTAGGACAAAAAAAAAATATCTGAATGAGAACTGCATCTTTAATTATAACAAAGATCAAAACACAACATTAAAACAGATATATATTTTCAGTGTGCACTTTTTAAAAGGTTTAGTTTTTTATTTACAGTGGAGTAAGTGATCCAAAGCTATTTACATATTTTAAGAAATTCCACTTTTATACTATACACATATCAAAATCTGTGAAACTCCTAAAAATCCCAGTTTGCTTGACCATGACATCATATGACACTCTCTTTAAAGAAAAATATATATGATCTGAAAATAAGGACTTCAAATACAACTATGTATATTAAAAAATACAGGTATTTTTAAAAAAATCCTTCTGTAGAAATTCTTGAAAACAGGATTGCACTTACTAAGAAAACTAGAGATCCATCAAGTCCAAGCATCTGTGAAGAAAAGAAAGTTATTTTTACTTAGCAGAAAAACTAACCTGAATCTAAAATAAGCCTCTTTCACATTGACCTGTATTGTCAAATGCAGTCAAGAGCTTTTTAATGGCTCAACAACAGTTCCAGGACATAAATTCTTACAGACAAAGAGAGAAACTAAGTTCTCATTCAACAGTAAACTCAAGTGTTCAAAGGAAGTGATATACATGTGGAATATCTGAAAACACCTGTATCCATATGCATCAAACCAAACATGCATATAAGCTGTTAAATACATGTTTTAAGCTGCTTCTCTCCATGACTTTAAAGACTCTGACAAAGATTTTGTATTTGCAAATTACTATAGTGATTGAATGGCTACTTAAGTACATGTTTAATCAACTCAGCATTTAAATACAAGAGCAAATTTTTGTTTCAGCCTACTTGCAAAATATCAGTTTATGCTGCACTGAGAAAAGTTAGTATTTTACCCACAATGTATAAAAGCAACTGCTAACAGGACAATTTGCTATGCTGTACATTATTAACTTTTGAACAGAACTGTTTTACAGCTAAGAAAGATAGGAAACAAATTCTTCATCACTCAGCTCAGCTGTTACAGGAAGCATGCACAGAGTGGCCAAAAATAAAGCATCTACTGAAAAACAAAACCAAAACTCCTTTCCCCCCCACTTTGAGTGTATCTTACTATTTCAATCCAGACACTCCTACTCCACAATTACTGCTGTAAAGTTCCATGTTCAAGGCTCTTTTGTACGAGGACTTTGCACTAAGTTCCAAGATACAAGAGTTGCACATATTTTACAAATCAAATCAAGATGCAAAAATGTGTGAGAATTCAGAAAACTTGCATGATATTTTTACAGAAGACCTGACCTTTTTTCGATACTAAATGTCAAGTACACATCTATTGCCTATGCCAGCACAACACTGGAAGTGGTTATTAGAGTATGCTGAAATTGACTTCTATATTCAGGGAGAGGTAACAAAATATCATTGATTAGGAATATATCAGCACTTTCTATCAAATAAATTTGGTTTAGAAATAAAAGTCTTTCATCCTGAAATAAACAACAGAATAGTTCAGGAACCTGAATTTATGCATGTCCTTTTTCATGAAATATCTTTCAAAACACACTAAGAAGCTTTCAGTAGATACAAAACAAATATCGAGATGTGCCACTCGTGATGAAACTGTATTTCTACTACCCTGCAATCGAGGCAACAACTATACCACAGACTAGTAGTGATGGTGGTAAATCAGGTGAAGTTGCTGTATCTACTGTGAGGCAGATTTTGCTGCATCTGGTGAGCTTTGAACTCAGATGTTGGCTATCTCCAGACCAGCTACAGAAACCAAATTCTCAAGTCTCTACACTACTCCATGATTACAGTGTACATGCATGTCATGCTCTAGTTATGGAATTTCTGATCCATAAACAATACAGAAACCATGTTACATTAAAATGCTACATCATTTTTATAGAAGCACATTCGCTTTTTGCAAAGAAACCTAAACTTCTGTTTCTCTTTTCTTTAGTTCAATGCCTTCATGAATACAAAAATTAAGCATTAAACTACATCTAATGCAACATCTTTGCACTCTTAATCTGGCCCAGTGCCCTCAAAGCAAGCTGCAAGTCATTTCTACACCTCACCAAGTGAAAGACTTCAGAAAAGACTACTAAAAAATGTTTTAAGCTCCTACTGTATTTTATACTTATAAGCTGCTACTATACTTAATATCAAAAAAATGCTTTCTTTGATGGTTAAGAAGTAACATATTAACACTTTGTTTATAATGTAACAATTTTTCTAGGTCACTAAAGGCTCTTACAAAAGAGTGATCCCAAATGTATTTTAACACAGCAACACTACAAGTCATCTCAAGTAAGAGCCTGGATTATTAAATTCAAGAAAATGATTCTTACTCACTCGCTCCCAAGTAAGCTCTTCTGCTGCTCGATCCCATTCCAAAGCATTCCAGTTCATGTCATCTGAGGAGACAATAGCTGTTAGATCACTCAAAACAAGATGCAACCACTCCATGCTATGTTCTAAATGAACAAAAAGACTTGAGTGCCTAATATTCATCTTGTAACTGCTGACAACTTTTCAGCAAGCAGATGCTTCAGTACTCAAAACACATGAAATCTGCAAAGCCAAGATAAACAAGCTGAAGTGGGAATTTACATAGCTTCCTTCAATTATGGCAGTTCTATATTCAATTAATTTATATTTAATAAGAACTAGAACATTAATGTTTTGAGTCACCTGTTACCTTGTGCTCCATTGTTTGCATCTGCTGCATCTTCTACTACAGCATCCTCTTCATCTTCATTATCTTCCTCTTCTTCATCTACTTGTTCCTCTTGAATTTCAGGGTTCTCACCTACAACTACGTTCTCAGCAGCTGGGTTAGCAGGTTGATCAAGCACAGCATTTTCAACACCTCCATTTACTGCAGCCTGAGCCTGCAGAAACAGGATTTAGTACTTGGTTACATTGAACAAGCTCTATTCATGCTTTTCTCCTGTATATATACGAAATCAAACAGTATTAAAAGAAGTCAATAATATATATTCTAGAAAAGAATTACACTTGGGACCACTACACATTTAAAAACAGGAAAAGAAACATTCGGATAACTTTACAGAGTAGCTGAGGTAGGAAGGGGCCTCTAAAGATCATCTAGCCAACCCAGCTACTCAAAGCAAAATCAGCTATGACAGGGTCAGTGCTGTTTCCACTTGGCTTTTGAGCCACCTTTTCCCAAGGTGGAAACTTTACCTCTCTAAGCAACCTGTTCCAGTAGGTGATTGTAGTAGTAAAAAAAAAAAAAAAAAAAAAAAAAAAAAAAAAAAAAAAAAAAAAGAAAAGCCAAAACCCAACACAAACAGAACTCACCTTTTTGTTTTTATTTTAATCTAAATGGAATTTCCTGCACTTTCAATTTAAGCCCACTGCCTGTGGTCCTGTCACTCAATACCAGCAAGATGGCACTAGCTCTTTCTTCTTTTTACAGCCATCAATCAAACATTTACAGAGACTGATAAGGTCCACCCTGAGCATTCTCATTTTCAAACTAAACAATTTCAGTTCTCAGCCTTTCATTATGTCAGATGTTCCAATCCTTTAATCATATCTGTTGGCTCTTCACTGCACTCACTCCAGTCTGTCCATGCCTCTCTTGTACTGGGGGACCCTAAAACTGGATACAGTACTCTATATGTGGTCTTACCAGTGTAATAGAGAGAAACTCTCTCATGGAAACTATCATTATATTAGAAAGATGGTAATTCAAGGCCAACCCAAGTTAGTCACCAATATGACTTTTAAAAACTGACATTTACTAAAAAGAAAACAACATTTTGAATTATTTCTTCGCTATGCATGGATTGCTTATATTATCACTTCTCCCCCCAAGAAGCTCCCGAAAGCACTGAAGGAGTGCACATGTATGTGTTGAGAGTGGGAGGAGGGCACAGAAGTTCCAATTTCAGTGGTGTCAGCAAAATTTCCAATTGCTTTGGGAACAGTGAATCATTACGTCATGAACTATTAGCATACTTATGAAAAAGACAAAGTAAAAGCAAGCTGCATCTTCACTGACTATGTATAAGAATTCAGCTTTATGTGCGTAAAATTATCTTAAAAAATGGTAAAGATGCAGAGATAAGAATCTATGCAATACTACACAATGAAACAGCTTCAAAAACAACATTGGTGTGGCTAAGTTTATATAGAACAAGTGTTCAATTTCTGCTAACAAATAGAGACACCCTGAAGTAAAATAACATTACTGTTGTGTTTTGATAAAGTATTTACTCCCAGAACCACATTTTCTAAATTAATTGTGAACTAATGAGCAGTAAGTTTTACCTCATTTTGTTGACCAACACCATTGAGTGGCTGTTGTTGATTTTGTTCCAACCACTGTGGTGCTCCTCCATGGACGATCTGTTCACGTAACCATACAAGGCTGATAAATGCACACAGAGTGCACGTCACCACAAAACAGCCCTGCAAACAGTCAGCCAGTAAGTTCTCCCTGTTTAAAAAAAAAAAAAAAAAGTATTAACAAAACCAGTATTTTGCAGGTAAGACTACAGACTGGTTCAGATAAAACAATCTTCCAGAATAGCAAATGAAACACAATAATTACTAAGTTAACAGTAACAGGTTTACTTAAATGCCTAAATGCACAATATCCAGTCCACCTAAGCACTGCATCTGCTGACCTATCTGAACCAGAAGAATTGAACTCCAGGGTTTCCCTTCAACTGCTCTACATTTCAGATACCATTTTACCTCAGATACTATCTCTATACCTTAAAAATATTAATCAATCAGGTCATACATAACTGTATAGAAGCAGCAAAGCAAAGTTCAGCCAACTAACCAAACTAGGTTTCATGCAATGCAAGAGGTATTTAAACCATCTTAATCAATTCTCATCCTTAATTTCAGGCATCTTCTTGGAAAACTACAAGATGTTCTTAAAAATAAATAAGAAACATGGTACTACAGTACTCTTCCATCTCCAAAGAAGCATCAGTTTGGTCCCCCTTGAAGCTGCACATTTGTGCCAGCACAGCACAGTGAATACCAGGGACATGAAGTCCAAAATGAAAAGATGATACAAGAGGCTACTGTAATTGACTGCCGAAGAAATGAATGTCAAAGCACAGATTCACAGGCCATTAAAATCTGAAATACTCAAGGCCCTTATTTTTCTTCTACACTGTAATAGACAAGAGGTGCTCTAAGTTCAGTTGTTTCAAATTCTTCTCCAAATAAAAATAGAATCTACACTACTGAGATAACAGGGAATACATGTTACTGGACTAAAACAAGCAGCTCTCTCCAATAATGAAAATTAGTTACATGCAACTTGACCTGATTTCCCAACTGAGATGACTTAGCTGAAATACAGAGAACATTCATTCCAAATTTGCTTGATGTGCAGTTGATTCTACTTAAACTCAGTTTCAGTTCCTCATGTTCATATATAATGAGTAAGTAAGAGGCAGCCTGAAATTCTGTTGTTTGGTATTTACTGATTCTTTAGGAAAAACTGATTAAAAAAGGACAAAGAAAGAAAATATGCAATAGCAGATGGTGACTGAAGCATCAAAAATCCAAGTATCAGCTAGAAGGAAGTCTGATAAAAAATAATCCCTCTCACATAAGAGACTCAGAATTGATAAAATTAAATTCAAAATATAAATGTGCAATGAAGAAAACAGAAAGTGACATCATTAGTATTA
This sequence comes from Erithacus rubecula, assembly GCF_903797595.1. Classification (NCBI taxonomy): domain Eukaryota; kingdom Metazoa; phylum Chordata; class Aves; order Passeriformes; family Muscicapidae; genus Erithacus; species Erithacus rubecula. Next base: position 78,250,490 of record NC_136689.1, read on the forward strand.
ATACTCTGCTGTATATCTGATTTAAACCACAGGATTTTTTTTTTTTTTAATTATTAAATGTAATTTTGCAGAATAGGTTTTCTTGACATCGACTAGAAGTTTTCATTAACCTGGGCATAAAGTCGGTTTTCCAACTCCAAATATCTTAAGTAACAGAACTCCAAAGTCAAATGATTTCTATTGTAATGGTGTTGTCCATACATCTGGTTGTGCAAAGGGTAGTGGGTAGTTGCTTTTTAAGATGGTGGAAGATAACAAGTGTAACTGGATGGAAGGGACACTGAATTCCAAAGTTACTGTTTTCAGGATAATCTGACTAAACCAGGTTTTTGTATCAAACTACTGAAGTACTTACGTAGACAGAATATCTAATGGCAGTGTCAGTAGTGAGCTCACAGAGCCAGTAAACAAGCACTTGTAGATACGACCTGTGGGAATAAACAGAAGCTTGATATAACTTTGATTTTGGCTATGGTTTCACTTGGAAAGGACCCCAGGTACCCTCTTTTCTCCTGGTGTCCAACTAAATTTATGGAAGAAAATCTCAACTTTCAGTGCATAAGCAGAACTCAAGACCATATACAACCATATGGAACAAAGCTACATTTTTGCTGCACGTCTTTAAGAATACACATTCAAAGTGTAAGAACTGACATACTAGGTTAGGCCCAAGATTCATCTAGACCTGTGTCCAGCACTGGTCACACCAATGGATGCCTAAGGAAGAATATGGAAGAAGGTTAAAGATACTTGCCATGATACTTCTTCAGTGCATTCTCATACATTTCACTTCCTATACCTCACAGCTAATTAATCCTTGATAGAATATTCTCCCCTTTTCTTTGCTCAACCATATTTTGAATGCGTATAAACTTCCGGTGTTATGGTATCCTGCAATAAGGATCATCACCACCTCATCATCTGTTTTAAGTAGCTGTTTTATGGATTAATAGTTGATGCTAGTAAATGTTACATTTTTACTGTGATTTGTACTTGCAAAGTAGGCCACCAGTGTATATGGCCTACTTCAGGAAATTAGGTGATGCCAATATTGTGTTATTCTCAAACTAAGCCTGCGCTAGCCATAAATAAAAACATGGAACATACCGAGAAACTGTCTCATTTCCTTCTGCATTTAGTCCCTTGCTCTTTTGTTCAGGGGACATATCATGGTTTGTAAAGATGTACTTCCTATCATTTCCTTGACTGAACCTTCTGCCTTTCTCCATTTTCTGTGTATTCTTAGATTGTTGAATTAATAAATTACATAAAATAAAACCTTCCATGTAGATTTTAAAGAAGATAATTGAGAAGAGGCAATTTATTGGAGTAAGACATTTAAAAGCTCTTTCACGCATTCTCTCCTATGTCTTAATACCTTTCTGCATTGCACTACTGGTTAAAGAGTCGAACAGGTAGAATTTCTGAGTGAAAAGAAATAAAATAGTGCCTTTGAATGTTTTCTTAAATAAACAATAAAGGTATCACAAAATTTTATTACAGGAAGTGGCACATTTCCCTGTGTATAAGAACATTATGTACAGAAGATTAATACTTACATGCAGTAAGAGGTACTACTCCCAACCATGCAAAGGCCACAAGTGTATAATGAAACCAGTATCGTATTGCTGTGCCAATACTCGTAACCAGTCCAGCAAAGATGTCCTGGATTGGAAGCCGTGAAGGCATATCTGGGGAATAAACTGTGTAGAAAAGGCACTTGTGAAACAGTTTGCCCTTAGAGAAGCATTTATGCAAAAGTCCTGCCAACTACAAACTGTATCTTACAAAAGCTTACTAGAAGAATAAGCATATTTTATATTCTCAAGAGATGACTCCAAACAAACAACAAAATAATTCACATAACACATTTGTTTCATTGTGTACTGAGTGGAATGGGAAAATTTATAAGCTCCATGCCAGTTTTTGACCTAGCAGAAGTTTAATAGCTTTATTTGTTAACTGTAAACCCCAATTACCTAAAAATAAGCGCAAGAAGAAGCAGATTCTAAAATCAGCATCACTCTCACTCAACACTACCTCAAAGATTCTTCTGTTATTTATAAACCTAGTTCATGGAAAGGGCACAAGGAACAAGAGCAACCAGCAATTTTGCACACTATCCATTTGTTTGTGCTAGATAATTTAGATTATACTTGCCATCCAACAGCACAGACCAAAAACACCCCCAGCAAAATAAAAGCAGCACACAGGGAGGAAATTTGAAGAGAACAGATTAAGTATCCATAGACATTGAAATTTACACACAATGACTAACTTTCAATAGATACTGTTTCGTATCATGCAGAATTTCTTCTAAGGATGTTCCTATCACAGAGCACAGTGCAAATCTCTCATTCTGCAAAGATATTCTCATAATACCAAATTTTCTTGACTTTTTAAATTTAATATGTTGCATAGGCCCGTCCCTACTCAAAAGCCAAGAAAAACAGTGGCGAGGTCTTCTTTTGCAAACAACTAGCTAACAATTTCATTACATGTAGTTAGTTTCTACACACTTACATGGATACCAGAAAGTGGTAATGCACACTACCATTAACAGATTAGAACAAAGAAGATAAAATATATTTGGGAGTTGCACAAAGACATTGCTGCCTGGATGTCTGTTATGTTGGACACATGTGCTTGAAGACTTTAACATTATGGACAAACTTCACATCTACCTACATGAGGAAACCTCAGTTTTTATAAGAGCAAATAGAAGTTTTCATTTCCTCTCATGAGCAATCCTTTAAGAGTCTAACAAATACTGCTTTATGCTATCTACCTGCAGCCCCTTCACCTACATTCCCAATCATCCTTTCACTAGTCTCAGAGAAGAAGCTTCTACAGGAAAAATAAATTCTTTTCTCTCCAGGGCTATTTCCCTCAGTTTCCGTATTGCAAAGAGAGCTCAAGAACACAGACAAGCAGCATCAATATCCAGTTGCAGTCAAAGAATGGTGACAGACTGTGCATTTCAGCAGTATGTGGATTATAACTGACACAAAGCAACAACAAAACAATATCCCTGAGACAAGCAGTAACTGGTTTGAAATTTCAAAGCTTGTTATTCGTCAGGTATCTGGCAAGGAACTGGAATTCATGAAAGGACAGATTGAAAGTGTAACACTAAGGAACTGTAGTTGTGAGAACATAGAGCAGTAAATTGAAAGCAGGGCACAAACATATTTTGACATCGTCTTACAATTTTCTTGTTACAGAAACAGATTTAGTACACAATTTGGAACTATAGAAAATGCTTAACTAATGACCTCAGCTCACACTGAACAAACATTCTGGAAAATTTATGCCACTGGAGACAAAAAGTCTTTGTCGAGGGTGCAAAAGAATACTTTTTGAGAGTATATCTGTTTAATCTTTATGGTACCACTCAGACAATGCAACAGATACTCTGAAAAAAATCTCATTTTCAGAAAATATATTTTGATCAACACTTTGCAACAAGGACTACAAAGAAAACATTACTCTGTATCAATTATTTATTTGTGAGGGATAAGTCATTAAGTTGGAGAGATTTTAAATTAAAAAAAAAAAAAAAAGAAAATAAAAAAGTGACTTCCAGGAACTGAACACACTGAAGAAAGTGCAAGAATGTTCATCCTAACTCAAAACACCAAGTGCTTATAGAAGTTAGCATTTTTGCATGCTTGCTTTTCCAAAGGCTTTAGGATTACAATAGCGCTTTTTCAAATAAAAACACAATAAAGTTACTACTCAGAGAAGACATGCTATGGCCCTCAAATTTTAACAGTTTGGTGATTTTTTTTTTTGCTTTCAGAAGCTGAGGGTGGGAAGAAAGTTTTTCCTGTGCACACCTCAAAATATGTACAGCTTTTTCCACTAGAAGCTTTATACTATGATGATAAGGTAAAATCCTACTATGTCATGCAACATTCAGGTGCCTGAAATGCAGGAACTCCTAGCATGACAGGAAGCCCTGGCATGCAAGCACCCTGCACCACTGGAGCTTGCTGCCAGTGATTTTCATAGCTTATCTCCCCACCTGTGTCTGTAATCCAGTACCATTTTCTGTCCACACTGCACCTCCCTTTATCCACTTCCCACTGTGACTTTGAGGCCTGAGACCTGGACCCCTGCCACTACAGCACCCATTCTCCTCATTCGCTTCTGCACATGCATCCTCTTCACCACACCTCCATCCCTTACTTTCCACCCCAGTAATCTTTCCTAACTCAGTTTGAGAAACAAATTTCTGCATTATTTACCACAGTTCCTCCAAATAAAAATGTTTCTACTAGAGACCAATTGAATTAATAACTTGTCTTCTTTTCTACTATAGAATGAAATTCAAACAGACTTTGGCTGAGTTTTTCATAGGTTTGGCTCAACTTTTTCGAGCTGTACAGGTCATGGAAAAATACTAGAAAGCTTTGTGGATACTTAGGTCACACCTATGTAGTCTAACTGCTATTCTAGTTGTGAATCCTAAATTTGGGTGGGGTATTTTTAGTTTGGTTGGTTGCTTTGAGAAGGTGGGGTTTTGTTCTACCCTCCCCTCCCCTCCTGTAAGCCTAACTTTTCCAGGAACACAATTACTAATTTTTCTTCTCCAAAACAGAGAATATGATGAAAATCTGCTCTTACACTGAAACAAATGAGATAGGAAAAACACAAACTACCTTTAGAAGTTGTCATTTAACCTACTTCACAGAATCAGCACACTTGCAACCCTCGTACCCAAAGATTTTTTATTTACTATAACATTTGCAAACCACTTATATGTCACCTCAGTCACCCTCATGCACTGATCATGAAATAAGACTCATAAGTAAAAAACATATATTTGATAGTTCGTGGGTGAAAGCACTGGTTTGGTAAAACAGGGCTTGAGAATTACTCTCTTGGTTGGCCTAGATGATCTCCAAAATACCCTTCCAACCCAAACCATTCTATGTTTCTGTGTTTAACACCCTTCAAACACATGCAGACTTTGCTTCAGAACACTAAAGCAAAAGGAGAAAAACTCCACTCCTTCTCAGGCAAGCACAGCTTTAACAAATAGATGAAATAACATTCATATAAGTTTATCAAAATGAACAGGTAAAGACATCACTTCAATATATCCTTCAATAATGTAATATCCAAATTACATGATAAGGAACACCCTACTCATATGGCTTCCTTTAGTTTTACAGTCTTTTTTTTAACCAAGCTTGTAACATTGTATGAACCACATACCAGCAATGAAGCTGCACAGGAAGCACAGAAATAAATCCATCCCATCCTCAGAAAAAGATCAGCCCAGTCTGCTTCTGTGTTTGTGTTTTTGACAATACTTATGTTAACGTTACCTCCTACAGAATGGAGATGTTTTGACAACTGCATTTTCTTCAGAAAAAGCCTCACCTTCTTTCATGTATCAGTGCTTACGAATGTTTAGTGTAGCATTAATAGGAGCACATCCTTGCACATGACAAATGAAAGCACATGTGTGGGGAGGAAAAGAATACAGAGTAGCTACTCTTTAAAAACTCAGGAAGAAAACTCACAAGTTAAGAATGAAAAAGCAGCTTGACAATCAAAAAATGTGAAAAGCTACTTTTGCGTATCAGTTGCACTAATTCTTAACTTGAAGAACCTGCAGAAAAGGAATTAATTTTAAAACATAAACACTTTAGCTTTAAAGAATGCATTTGAAATCGAGTCATTTACCTACATGACTAAACACATTTACAGAAAGATGCTATTATTCAAAAGAAAAATTTGTTCCTTTGTACTCCTGCCAAAATACAAGTTGAATCTTCTCCTTTTTCCTTCCTTTCCAGCAATAAATAAACTAGCAGTTTGGGTGCTAAAAAAAAAAATCCCAAAATGTTACAGAACTTAGAGAATAAACACACTAGAAATAGTTTATGAATACTCCATACACAGGAAGTTACAATAGAAAGGGAGCATTTTTGACAAAATGACAGCAACAGCCTTGGAAAGCAAACCAAGCTAAACAAGGGAGGAGTTGTTGCTATTACTGCACTAATACTCTATTACACTATTAGTGCTTGTCTGCTGGAGCATAGATAATTACATGTATGTGTTTATTTTACCACTTCCCATGGTAAATCAACTTATCTGAAAGTCTGTTCCACCTGGCATGGTTACAAGCCAGATCCAACTTTGCTTGGGGTGACTGGCATATACTTATATGCCTTTTTTTTTCTGCCTTATCATTCTCTCTTCACCACCCACAACTCCTTCCCTGCTCCCACAAGCAGATCCAGTTTCCAGACTGGACAGCCACATTATCTTCCAAAGAAAGAGGGACAAGAGAAATTAAAGAAACCTGTAACTGCATGAGTATTGGGTGTGAGAGAAACAATGACAAGGGTAGGAGGGCAGGAAGAATCTGCGCAGGGTACCTGATGTGCTATCACTGTGTGAAGCCTGGTGGGAAAAAGCACACTACAATGTGGAAAGCCAAGAAGAAAACCTTATCAGCCGAGCCTGCTGAGTCGGGAGTGACAAGTGTTTGGCAGATGATAAACAGTGGATAACTAGTGGCTGAACGTGGAGGATACACTCTATTGCACGAGGAAGAAAGTGGTTCCTTATTACCAATTTCAAAGCTCCTATGAAAAATGGTAACTTTTTGAGCCACATTACCTCAATTAAGTTTTCTTCCCTGTCCATCACCTGCAAGTACATTACAAACTGTGCTGGCAACAGCAGTATCAGCAAAGAACTAACTTCTGCAGGAACGTCTCTGTTGATAAGGGCAGTAACTAAGCTTCCTCTTATCAATAGTAACATGCATATAAAGTGTATTTTGTTCAGAACAGCTCATCCCCTTTTCCTAGATTCCAAGGAAAACACTATAAACTTTTTTGATTTCATTTTTCTTTTCACACAAGACTAGAAAGTCTTCTTTCTTAACAACTAATAAATCACTGAAATGCTATTTTCTGGTCTTACACACTAAATTCTGTAAAGGACCTAATATGCAATTTTGAAAGTGGCTAAATAGCATGCAGGGAGATTCAGAACTGGGCATCATTCTTAGTCTGCAAAACCTCCATACAGAAGCAATATAATGCCTTGGTAAAAATGTTCAACAAATAAAACCTGAAAGCACATGATCTCTAACATTCCTCATATAGGTCACTGTAGTATTTAAGAATAATAACCAGAAAACACTGCTGTGTTCAACATAAAATATGCTATTACTCTCCCAAGAGAGAGTTAATATCACATTTCAATGCAGGTCTAATGTGTTTAATTAACTGTTGGCAGAAATACATCATACCAAGGTTCAACCTATAGAAGGAAGGTGGATTAAGGGATTTTTTTGGAATAGAAAATACATTAACTAAACCACGTTAACCTCAGTTTTCTCTTCAAAATATAAAACTAGGAGAAAAACCCCAACACACAAAAAAAGGTGAGAGGGGAGCAGGAATAAATCAGTAAATTTGAAGAGAAAAATGTAGCATAAAACTCACTTTACCTGCTCAACAGGCAATAAACTGGTAACACTAAATAATACTAGCTTGCCACCTCACCTATTCCTACTACAGTTAAAAGATAATAATTAAGAATCCTCTGGGAATTATATCAAGATTCTTCATCATAAGTTGCCTAACCTATTTAGTTGTATCTAACATGAAAGGTAATTTAATACTGGGTAGTTACATTTCAGTCAAGATATGCTAAGTGGAATAATCATAATTTCTATTATTTATCAAGAATACTTGAACTGTAATTCATAGAAGCCAAGTGTTAGTGTTGCAGGTAGATCCTTTAAAGGTAACTGAAAACTGCCTTTCAAATTCAAATTTTGCCATGGTTTCACTTTGCCATTCAGACTTCCAAAAATTTGGATTTATCAATGAAGCTGAAAACATGGCACATGCTGTAATACTGGCAACAAAAGAATGGGACTGAGGCTGTCAAAAAAGGTACAGAATAATACTTCTTTTATGTCTGACTTAGAATTATGAAAGAACCAAATTAGCCAGTATTAAAGCAATTCACAGTCTGCAATAACATGCATTAAGATTGCAATTAAAACAATAACACAGAAGTTATGCCACAAGGTTGGATCTACCATGCTGAATGAAAAAGTAATCACTTCATAGATACTATGTGAGAAAAATTCTGAAAAAAACAGTAGCAAGTAAAACATACTTACTTGGTGTGAAAGCAAATCTGTGTTTACATAATTCACAGTATTCTTTCCTGCTGTGTTTAAGCCACTGAACTAAGCTGCAATAAAAAGTGATCACATTAATACATGCTATACATCTCTCAGCCCTATCCCTCCACTAAGGAAAACACACCAATTCTCTGCTTTCACATTTAAATCAGGATATTTGTACTCTCAAGCAGGACTTAAATTAACATGTTTAGTAAGTCCATTTAGGCCATCAAGCAAGTTTTGAACAGTAGAAAAAGTTAAACTGACATATATCATAGTATTAATAAACATTTTTTGAGTATGTTATTGATCAAAGCAGATATCCTGGCATGGCCACCACCAGTGACACCAGTTCTTAAAAATACTTCAAAATATGACATACAGGTGCACACAGCTAAGACTGAGAACTGCTGTATTTGTGAAAGAAGGACTATTAAAATACCATCAGAAATGACCATGCCAGAACTACAGTTTTTACTTTAGCACTTCCTGATCAAACCACTAGAAAGCACTAAGGATTTTATTTTTTTCTGTGAGGTTTGATATTCTTTCTATTCATAACTCTAAGTGGGCAAAAAAAAAAAAGCCCCAACATACTGATTTTTCTACTTAGTTTTCATAAAGCTTTTCATAAAATCACAAATAATTATCAGTGCTTTCTTTCCATATATAATTACAAAATTTTTCCTGAATTGTAATGGATCATCATGTAGTAAACATCAAAACCCTAAATACATTTCAACAAGTCTAACTTGAAAATTGGATTTTTTTCACTAGTTAACCTGAAGACTTGAAGTATTTTTTGAAACATGTTAATATGCTTTCATTAGTGAAAAAAAAAGTAAGAAACACACAGACACAGAACTCACCATTCCTGATGAATAAATTTAATACTGCCAGTACACACACATGGATGATAGAGAGGTTTTTCAGGAGTTCCTTCCGACCGACAGACTCTGCATATATCTGCTGACAAGGACAAAAAGCTTATTACACTACTGCTTAAAGAACTCGAATTTTTCAAGAAAAATGACACAACTACTTTCTAGAAACTTTATCATGCAGCAAAATGAAGCCAGAATAAATTGAAAGAGAATGAAAGATTTCATCTGATGCAAGACAGAGACTGGGAAATCACCAGAAAGAGCAACAAGAACATTATCTCCCTGATTACATTACATAAACTCAAAACACGACTTATAAAATTTTAGGATTTCTAGGAAATAGATACAGTAAAACTGCAGGAGGGTGTGTTTTCTATCTGAAGAGCTATCACTAAACATACAAACTGCTAAGGATAATTTTCTTGAAAATAGATACTTCGAAAAACAAAAATTCCATCTCTGTTTGGAAAAAGTTAAACAGAGGCTGAACAGAAAAGACTGAATAATGTCCAACAATGACTTAAGTAATTCACTGCTCTTGAACCTAACACAGATGTTTCCTTGGTGCTTTTGATGAAAGGGAAAAAATCTGAAATCCAAACCAAACTGACATAGGTATTTTGCAATTTGCTATCCAACTGGGACACAGCCTACTGCCTAGAAAGAAAAGACACTTTCTATTTCTTATTTCATAATTTCAGTAATACAGTAATACTTTCATAGATCCTGCACCTTCTTTATTCCCTCTTTTTGATACTTTCTTACAACTAAAGGTTGCAACATGTTTTGTGAATAAAGAAGTGAGCATAAACCTTTCCCTCTAAGGAACAGATGTCTATATTTTAAGTATCATTCAGTTAGGTAGAGCTCTAAACACACAATCAAATAGAAATAAAAATCAAGTTTTATCTGTTTATTGGAAGATGCATGATAGATCTTCCCTTGACTCTTCCTTTTACTTCTATTAAGGAAGTAAACATAAAATGCCCATTTCAATAGAATATGTGAATATGTTCTGTTAATTATTTCTCTATCAACTACTATCCAGTAAACATGCAAGAGTGGAACACATGCATATCAGAGATCTTTGTCAGAAAGACACTAGCTGATGTGAGAATACTGCAAATTTACAATTTCAAGTCTGAATAACCCTTGTTCATTGTCAAAATCTTCAAAAGTTAATGCTTTTCTACAAAAACGTCCAAAAGGAACCAAAGACTGTTTTTTTTTTTTTTTCTATAAAAAAGTCACATTATAACCATATCTATAGTCTATAAAGTATTAGGACAGTTCCTACACATAAAGTGTAAGAATTCAGATTATTAAATTCAAACAATTTTCTATCTATAAAAAGTGTTGTTGGAATGAATTCATTCACATAGCATGAAAACTCAGAATTAACAGAAACAGATGTTCAATATCACATCAGTGATGCTGCAGAGAGCCATAAAGAGCACTTCCATCGTTGCCATGTTGAGCAGCGACGATTTGCAGTATTGCTCCAAACATCAGGAGTCCTGGTTTCTTTGCTGACCAGAACAGCTCCTTCAGTTAAACAATTCTTCCATCCCAGAGAGCACTTCCAGATGGCTGCACAGGGCAGATCTCTCCAACTGACAGGCAGGCCCTACCCACTCCCTGTGGCATGCCCACCTCCTCCTGCATTCTTCCCAACAGAGCTGTTTCACTACAGCAAGTTGACAACTTTGCAGGCTGGATGAGCCTCACAAGGAGTCAGACAAGCACGAGACAGCACATGAAACCACTGCTTTAAGAATACTCTGGCACCAATAAAAGCAAGCTAAAAGTACCCTGAAAATGTCCACTGCTCTCTAAATCTGCTGCTTTAAGGCAGAGGCCTGTTGACTCTCACAGCAAACTGTTCACTTACTGTCAAAACCTTTGGGAGGAAGCAATTTGCATTACTGTGAGCAAAAGAATTTTTTACTTGAGAAAAGACTGCCTGACAGCTTACTAAAATAAAAACTAAATTTTGTTTTTTCAAAGCTATGGTAATTTCTAAATATTTCCACTTCTTTTATAAATCCAAATAAACATATTATGAGTAAAATTGTTTGGACTGTTAAGCAACCGATAGCTTCAAATCAATAAACTCTGCTGAGGGTCAATGTGTTAAGCTATGCACCTTATGACCTACAGCCACAGTCCCAGAGAACTCCACTGTGCAAGAGTCACTATTCTTCTATGTGCACATGCACTTTGCATCCTGTTCTTCATGCACATGTTTTGGAAAAAATGACCTTGAAAAAAAGCTCTTTCCTGTTGCCCCTGAGAATGATTCACTGCCTATTATCTCTTCAACTGAATTCAACACTGGAATATCAAAATATGAAGACATTATTTAGCAGCAAACCGATTTATCTAGAAAGAACCAGAATTACCTCTCTTCAGCAAAACCCGATATCTGGTGCTTTCAGGTGCTGCAGAGAAACAACTTTCACACTCATTCTGAGGTGAAGCAGCTTCCACTTAGGTCTGACCATGACCCCAGACTGCCTCTCTTATCTAAGCTCTCACCATGGAGCTCAGTTTTCTAGCTCCACAATACAGCTCTGTCAAGCACAAAGCCCATCACAACCACAATGGCCAGAATACTGCTACCAGACAATCACCAGCTCAGAAAGTCCATCTGACACTGCAGCAGAAGTTCAAGCACACAATAATATCATATTTCCTCTTCCTCAAGGTGCTAACACAGTCTATGCTGCTGCTGCTACTGCTGTTCAGAGCTTTCTAACCTTGGGAAGTCTTTTCAGCACTCTGGCAAGCCACGTGAAATTCTAATAGTAGGATCTGAGGTTTGAAACTGTAGAAGAAGTCGTAACATTCTAGTGGTATTTATGGAAAGTGAGTATATAGACTGGTTACTTTCATGCTATCACTGGGAGCTTTTGAGGACAACATTGATAAAGCCACAATATAATATCTAAGGCTGCATATATATGTGCCTCTGTGTGTGCTTATACATAAAACCAGAACAGTCCAAATTTCAAGTGTGGAATTGAACACAAAGTTCAGTTAAAGAAGACAATGCCTTAAATATGTAACTAAAAACCTTCTCTTCTTTGTCTTGCAGGTTTTTCTGTTCACCCACTTAAGTCAGGTACGATCAAAGTCTACCACTGGTAACAGCCTGTAACAAATTATCAACTATGCTGTTTGAATTAAATCCACCAAGATGGATTTACCAGCTACTGGAGCGGTGGAAAATCGGGAGGTCATTTCTGAGTATCCACTTCACAGCTTGCAAAAAAACCAGTTTTTCTGGGAAACCAAAGGACAAGTGACCAAAGTTTCACTTTGTTGTTGATTTCATCAGTGTAAGTGACTTGGTCTACAGAGCTGCAGCAAGCAATTTTAAATATTAGATTTAAGAAACACTAACATTTTGATAAACCATCAGTCATCATGGGTACTAAAGATGTCTACAGCACAACACTACTAAGGTGCCGTCTTATTTCATCCAGTGATTCATGTTTTTCCAGCTTTTTTTTTAATCCTCTCAAGCAGGAAAATCAAGTGATACCTGATAAAATGCTACATTCAAAATTATGCCAAAGTAACAAAAGCCAAGATGCAAAATGCTTTCCTTGGAACTGCCTTGCTACTGCAATATGTATTTGCACTCATTGTTTGAGATGACAAACAAAGCTCAAATACTGCAAGAAACACAGCACAACAAACATCCTTTATTTAGTTTGGTTTACAATATATATGAAGTGCTGATCTATCAGAGCTCTCCAGTATCTGCCTGGACTACCTAGTTCCTCTCCAGAGACATTCAATACCCACCTGGACACATCCCTGTGCCACCTGCTCTAGGTGACCCTGCCTTGGCAGGGGGGTTGGAGTAGATGAACTCCAGAGGTCCCTTCCGACCTTAACGATTCTGCGATTTTGTGATTATCTAAGCATAACAAAAGTGCTGACAAAACATGTTTGATCTCAAATAAAGCAATACCCTTAAAATGCAGACAAAAACCCCCTCGTGGCCATGATATCTTTGACAATTATTTTTTTAAAGTAAGATAAGTAACTGTGTATTAGTCTGTTGCAAAAGAGACAGAGGAACATGCCAGCTCCTGCATATTTCATTTTTTCAAACAGACTGCACACGTAATAACAAAGTCAGCTTTGCGAAAGCAGCAGCAGCTATTACTACTCAGCCGAACGCGGAAATTTAAGACGCCCTGGGCTGCGGGGCCGGCCGGGTCCGACAGGCTCGGGCGGCCAGGAGGGATCTGGGGGCAGTGCCCTCCCCGCCCGCGGCTTCCCGCACAGGGCTCTCATCTCGCCCCCGCGCCCGCAGCTCCCCAGGCAAAGCCGCGGCCAGCGGAAGGTTGCGGCGGGCCCCGGTGCCCAGGTGTCCCGGCCCATCCCAGCCCCGCTCCGAGCGCTGCCGGCACCGCCCCCCTTTCCCCCCCCGCTCCCCGTTCCCCGCGGTTATGTAAGGGGCACCCGCGCGCGCCGCCTCACGCACTGCCCCCTCGGCCCGGTTCGGTTCGGTTCGGTTCGGCTCGGCCCGGCCCGGCCCGGTTCGGCCCCCGCGGCACCACGGGCCCTGCACAGCGGGGGGGGCGCGGGGCCCGGGCACCTGCAGCCCCGCTACGAGAAGCCCCTCCGGGTGTGAACAGCCCCCGGCCCGCCCAGCGAGCCCAGTGACACCCGCCTCCTCCTTCCCCGCACCGCCCACGCTCCGAGGCTGCCCCGGCACAGCCCCCGCCGGCGGGCTGGCGGCGGCGGCGGCGGGGCGAGCGCAGTACCTTCCTCGGCGGTCTCCATCTTGCCGGGCTGACGCAGCGCCGGCCGGGCGGGTGGCGTGACCGCGGGGGCGGGGCCGCGCGCCGAGCGGACGGAACGGCCACCGAGCGCCCTGCGCGCGGGCACGGAGCGCCGCCCGCCCGCCGCGAGCGCCGCCTGCCGGACGGGCGCGCGGGGAGGCCCGCGGGGCCGGGCAGGGGCAGGGCCGGGACTGCCCCGCTCCCAACTGCGGGAACAGTCGGCGGGCTGGGAAAAGAGCTCCGAGACCACCCGCTGCAGCTTGTGAACGAGCAGCCTCGTGTCAAACTAGACCACGGCACTAAGTGCCACATGCAACTTTTCCTTAAATACCTCCGGGAACGGTGATACCTCCACCTCCCTGGACTGCCCATTCCAATGCCTAGTCGCTCTTTCTGTAAAGAAATTCCTCAGAATGTCTAATCTGAAGCTTCCCGGCTGCATCTTGCGACCGTGTCCCCTCTCTTATCGGCAGTTGTCTATCGAGAAGGTGCTGACCCCGACCCGGCTACCCCCTCCCTTCAGGTGGTTCACCGAGTGATAATGTCCTCCCTCAGCCTCCTTTTCTCCAGGCGAAACAACCCCGGCTGCCTCCTCAGGGGACTGGTGTTCCAGAGCCTCCACCGGCTCCGCTTTTCTCTCTGGGCACTTTCCAGCACCCCTGAATCGAGAGGCCCAGAGCTGGACACAGCGCTCGAGGTGTGGATCCGTCAATGCCACAATCCCTGCCCTGGTCCTGCTGGCCACGCTGTTCCCGATCCAAGCCAGGATGCCCTTGGCCTTCTTGGCCACCTGGACACATGTTGGCTCACGTTCAGCCAGCTGTTGGCCAACACCCAACACCCGCAGGTCCTTTTCCGGGGGCGGCTTTCCAGACACCCTTTCCCCAGCCTGTAGCGCTGCCCGGGGTGGTTGTGACCCAAGTTCAAGACCCGCACTTGCACTTTTTTTATTTTTTTCTGAACTATTTTTTCGCTCAGTAAAGCACAAAATTCTCTTTTGGCTTAATCATTTATGTTTCCATGTCTTGCTGCCCTACATAGGCAGGCATTAAAACTTTGTACTCTGCCACGTGCGCTGAGAGCGGTCGCTCGGGCTCTGCTGAGTTGGCAGGAATATTGTTAAGGAAGAAAACAATTTAATTTTATTCAGGGCAAAGCGGGATTCCATCCTGATGAAATGTATGCGTGCGTTGCTTTAGTGTTCCATTGTGGCAGCTGGTTCAACCCCTCTAGTTGATCAATGAGTCGTAGCAACCCTGGGCTCTCTTTACCGTATGACCCTTTGTGTCCAGCCAGTCATTAAATCCTTTGCATTCAGCCTTCGGGCTCCGTGTCAGCAGTGGTTGGTAGTTCAAGTCTGAATTTAGAGTGCAGAGGCGGCACATGCCCAATTTGCAGTTTTAGACCCCTGTTTTCCTAAACTGTAACCACGTTGGTTCCTTCGAAATTACATTTTTCAAGCTGGTAGAGCGTATGATACTGGGCTGTGCAAGCAAAAAAAAATTTAAGGAAAAAGCAAAGGCTTCATATGGCTCTCCAATAGCTTGACAAGTACAGTAAAGTCTTGCAATAAAATACACTTGGCCTACACTACTCACCTCTTCTGTGTCCTTCTGCTCTGAAAGGCAAGGTGGAAAAATTACCACTTATAACTTCAAGAAAATACCTGTTTATCTAAAAAAAAAAGCTCATTTTTGAGCTTCACTTTGCACAGTGTCAGCAAATTATCTTGGCCTGTTAAAAATCTTCCAGCATAGTAGTGAGGATGTGGGAAATGCTGTAATACTAATTTTGTCAGAGCAAGGAAAAATCAATGAAAAAAAAAGGAGAAAAAGCCAAGAAATGGAGAATTTCAATTTCCAAGTATATTCCTAATTCCCACCCTTTATTTCCCAAACATGTAATCATTATTTGTTGCATCATTGTTACTCTGCTGTGAAAAATGTAAATTGAATGTCAATAAAAGTATCTAAATTATAATTCGCATTCAAAGACCATGGCAAGATTAATGTATATAATTCTCCAATTTCAGTCTCTCTTGGTAGGCTTATTTAAATTCAATTAAAGCTTTAGAAAGGAGTTGCTGTATATTGCCAGTGAGTAATTTCATTCCTGTCTGTACCTGTCTCTTCAGCCATTTAAATTACCTAACAAGCATTACATGTGTATCATCTTCTCAGCATTTAGAGAGAATTTATCCCAAAATTTTGTTCATACCTAGTTTTTCAGTATGGGCTATACAGTAGCTTACCAGTAAACGTGAGTTGAAGCAGACCATTGCAATTTAAACAGTTAAAAAAACAAAAAAACCACCCTATAGTATGTTATTGAAAGTTACATTAAATTAAGCATATCTCAGCTTTCTTGGTGTTGTTGGCAAACATGTTATTAATCCCTGTCTATTTAGTAATGTGTTAGGTGGTTTTGTTTTGCCTAAGAAATACCCGTGGCTTAAATAGTTCCTAATTTTTGGTAAAGAAGGACCTTAGAATGTTATTGTTAACTTTTGGCTCTCAAAAAGGTAAAAAATTACTGCCAAGAGGCATTGAACAAATAATTTGAAAAAAAAAAATCTCTGTTCCATAGAAATTATTATCTAGATAGGGGAGAAAATATGATAATTGTAAAGGTGTAATTTGAAGACAGTAATAGATATAGCACCAAATGGCAGAAAGATATGGCAAAAGGAAAAACATATTTATAAGTGTGAGTAGAAAGAGTAGGAAAAAAGACAAGGTTCTTCTCAATATGGTTTTGCTTTGGTTTTACATGACTTAAATACATTAAAGATAATGCATTTTTATTCACGAGTTCTATTAAGAAATACAAAATAATAATTGCAAAATGAAAACTACCCAGCATTTGTACTGTGACATTTCCATCTTCCCTGACATTTTAAAATGGCTTCATAAAAATTATTCTCTTACATTTTTAGTTCTTTTGAAAGTTCAGAGCATTGAATCAACCTAATGGCGAAAGCTGCTTTTCAGTTTTTTTGTAGACGAACATTTCAAAATGCATTTATGTTCTTAACCAGTTGTTTTAGAGGATTTTTCAGTTCTGTCCTAGTTTTTTTCCCTCAGCTACTCACCTGACTCTCACTGCAAAATTGGCTCAGTTAGTTATGAACAGCAAGCTGTAGAAATGTGGAAAACATAGTGGATTAGCTTAAGTAAAATGAAATGGATGTCAGCTTATCTTAACAAACCAAGCAGTATTTGGAGTGAACATGTATCTGGTTCCTAAATGATGCACCACCACAAGGGAGGTCCAGAGTTTCCATGGCAGGTACAAAACCATCAGAGCAGACCCTTCGTTGTGTAGCATAAAGCATGGCTCACAGAAAATTGGCCTGACACAGCCAGAAAGCACAGAGGTCTGCAGACTACAAAAACACATGGTGACAAACGCTGCCAACCTGGATCTTCCCTGTGCTCTGCAGGGACTTTAGGGCAGCACTTCCTGGCCAGTGGCTCTTGTGCTGTGACATCTCCTGAAGCATTCCTAACCAGCAGGGAGCTGCTGTGGCCATGGAATGGAATGAAGATGGAGAGAAGTACTCTCAGATGTACTGTGAATGCAATGGCATTTGCTGCTGCACCAGGGGTTGGTCCAGGCTGCTGCACTGGTGCTAAATACTGGCTCTGACACCTCAGTATATGAAGTACTGAACAATGTGTTTCCCTTCAGCTGCTGCTTGCTTCTTGTTAATCCTGGGCTATGATTAGTAACCAATAGAGGAGTGAAACTTCCTGAATGAATATGTGACTTGTGGTTTATGAAATGTGTAGCTGCACTGGACCAAACAAATTAATGGATGGGCATCATCAGACACAGCCATGACATAGGCTCCAGACCTGTTTATTTTAGAAACTTGAGGAGATGCTTGGCTATGCACTGGGATTTGTTCTATGCATTATTGACATTTCAACCAAGTAAAAAAAACTGTTTTCACTAGTATTTTAAGTGAGACGTGAGGTGAAAACCCAGTCTAAAGGATACTACTATTTAATGAGTCTGACTGAAGGTACAATCAAGGTTATTTATATATCTAGATTTCAAAAACCCAGGTAACACTTGGATAATTAACACAAACTATTTCCATGGAGTAAAAGAAGTATTTGCAGAACTTCATGGCTCTTTTCAAGATCTGCAGGATGTGCTTCACCAAATTATATTTCTTAAGCACAGCAGGGATCTTTCCACATGTGTTGCAGTAGATTTTCTATTTAAACCATAAGCCCTATCAGCTTGATTGGGATCCTGCATCATGCTGAGAATGGAGACAGTGGCTGTTATTAATCTACATGGGATTCAGAGCTCTCTGGCTGTGGTTACTTAGTGGAGGCCTATATAGATCTTCCAGAATATCCCATTCCTAATAACTGTTATATAATTTGAAGTTTATAGTTCTTTCATCATGTCAAATGATAGTTAGATATTTGTGTCATTAGATCAGAAAGATTTTTTTTTCCCCTTTTCTAGAACTTTGATCTCTTTGGTAATTGAGCATGTGGTGTGAAACAATACCATCACCAAGTGACTGCATATGATTGCTTCTGAGAACATCTTGGTTCTTGTGTCTTTAAAATTCTGTGAAAATGGACCTGCAGATGACAGCACTTAGGGATTATCCTCAGTACTTAACAGAAACAATCTTATTTTGCCAGAAACCTTTATCTTGACCTTCCAGACTTTATTAAAGGTTATGACTGACAACCGAATTAAATTGAACTCCTCAGGGCAAGGTTCAGTTCCACTTAATTTAAAATCATGAGTGTTGCCAAAAAGAAAGTGTATCTCTTAGGGAGAATGATCAACATAGTCACTGTAGTTACGTTCTGTAACAACACCTGTATTACAGCCTGTGCTTCTGCAGCACTGACTAGGAAAGAAGTACAGAAGGGCTTAGATTTGTAATAACTTGGTCATTACTTTTTCTCAAATGTTTACAGCAACAGGAAAAAGTGCATCCAGGGGAAAGTGAGCTATGGTCCAAAGGTCAGAGTTATTACAGGCTAATCAGAGTCAATGACCTCTGTTTTGTGAGGTTGTTTGATTTCTGTGGTAACTTTCACTTCACTGTAGCTTGCACACTGAGGATGTGCATGATGGGGCACAACCCCCAGCTTTTGCTCTTTTCTCTATGGCAAGAATGTATTTGCTGTGTTTACTGCCTTCAATGCAGGGTCAAAGAATACAGTGAAGAAAACACTTAATGCTTTTGATGTCTAAGAAAAATGCTTGGCTCAGTGAAGTAGATTGTCACTTGGGTGACTCACGTGGAATGTCAAACCTGCTTACTACTCAAAAGGAACATTCTCTTCACTCTCCTTTGTATATCAATTACACTTTTTTTGACTTACTTTTTAATGTAGTCATGTAAGATGAGCCTCTGACAGGGCCTTAGCTTGGTTAGAGGTGCTAAAGAAAGAGTAATCTCACAAAGACGACAACACACAAAGAAATGGCAGTGCATGGTATTTCATTCTGATCACCTGGTCCTCAGAGGGTCTGAAGACCAGCAGCTGCATTCAGTATCACCATTTAGCTTCTGAGAACAGCCTTGTTTGGAATCTGTACTTTTCAATTGAGAACATCTGGGAAAATTCCTACTTTAAAAGTCACTTATCACTGTTTAAGATGGAAAAGTCTTTTCTGATTCATTATCACATGAACCCTGAGAACAGAAACTGCTGTCAATAACTTGTAACAAAATTTCCAGTCAGGTCTTACATATTCAGGGTGACAAACTGGGTTCTCCTCTTTCATTTTTGTCTGGATCTCCAAGTTTGCTTGTACTCCTTTTTCCTCTTTTTTTAACTGATCTTCTGCAGGAAAGAAATCAGGGATCTTCAAATTATTTATGGATTCTTGAGAGGATTGATTTATCTCTGCTTTCCCTACACTCCTGGTCCTGTTGAGCCAAGTTTTTGATCCTGATCCTATGGAAAGGCAAGGGGGAATTTTATACAGTAAAGAACAGAGAGTTTTTAGGAAGGCCTCAACCTCACAGTAGCTTCAATGAAAACAAAGGCTCATAGACAACTTTTCTCCTTCAAACTCACTCCCAATGAGGGTAAATCAAACCTGGGCAAATGCATTTTCTTTGGTGGACAGAGATAATACCTTGCAAGAGCACAGGAAGATCAGCCAGGATCTAGAGAGATGTATGGTGGAAAGGATCATGGTGAATAGCATGGCCAAGATGAGCAGGGCAAGATGAGAAAGAGTATGAGTGGTGCTAAGAGAAAGATTAGAAGAATTTGCCCAGAGTTGTGAATGTTCCATCCCTGGAAGTGCTATATAAGACTAGGCAGGATGGGGGTCTGAGCAACCTGGTCCAGTGAAAGCTGTTCCTGCCCATTGAGTTGGAACTAGATGATCCTTTAAGTCCCTTCTAACCCAAACCATTCCAGGATTCTGCAGAGTAAAAATATGGTAATAGGGAGAGATCCTTGGAAATAGGGAAGTGTCACAATAATCTTCAAGGCCAAACAAGAGAATTCAGGGAACTACAGGTCAGTCAGCCTCTTCTCAGCCTACAGCAGGATTATGCAATGTGCATTGAGATAATCTCATGGCAACCTGGGCATCAGGAGCCGGAGCACAGACTGACCCAGAGAGGTGACAGAGCTCCAAGGGTGCCACCAGAGGGCACCTCTACTCCAGGCCAGGAGGAATTTGGGAACCCCGAGAAGGTGCTGAGGAGATGGAGCATCTCTGGGCCCTGCAGTGCCCAGTCAGGCAGGGATTGTGGAGGCTTGCACCCAGGCTGGGGTCACCTGCCAGTTTGATGGGCCATGAAACAAGCACCTACTGGTTTTGGGAAACTTATTGCCTTGAATGTAGCCACCTGATGAAGGAAGACTTTTATTTGTGGGGTACTAGGGCATTTCCACGTGTCTAAAGCTGTCAACACCTGCAGGAGCATCCTGCACAGCTGCCCTGCACCTTGCTACTGGCACTGGTGGCAGCTGAATGACTGAGTCCCTGGGAGCTGCCAATCTGCTGTCTTGTCTCAGGCTGCCACATATTCCAGTATCATCACCAGAACAGTTCCCAGATCACATCCCATGACTGCCAGAGTCCCTTGAGCTGGGTCTGTCACTGCTGTCACTGCTGTCACTGTCACTGTGCTGAGGTGGTTTGGGAGAAAGATGTGGGGACTTGGGGTTTTCCGTGGGAGCATAGGGGTGATGTGACAGTGGCTGATGAACTCTGCCTCCATTCAGCTGCAGAAAGTGCTGCACTCCTTGAGCCCCAGTGGTGACCAGTGCCAGCTCCTATACCAAGGACTGGCCCTTATCCCTCTGTTCAGGGGCATGTGGAGAGGAACACATCAGAAATTTCTAACCTGGCCTTATTGATGAGGACACAGGTAGGGGTAACTGTCACCCCAATGACATTTAGTGAATTTTTGGTCTAAATCTGGGAAATTCTATGCAAAATGCTAACTGCTGAAATGTCCTGTCTGCAGTATCAAGCAGTCTGAAGCCAAGAGGAAGGAGATATGCTTTAGCTCTCCAGCAGGAAGGAGACAGGGGGCAGGAAGGGGTACAGGAGTGCTTCAGCACTGACACACCAAATGGTCTCTTGCAAGGAGCCTGTTGGGTGAGCCTGGACATAAAGGATGGGAGCTGGTCCAGCAGCATGTCAGCCCAGCCCTACGGGGCAGTGTGCCTGTGTGAATCAATGTTTTCTCACCTTCAATAACAGGAGAAAGTCCAAGAGGCCAAGAGAGGTGACCCAGAGCTCTCCAATTAATCTGAGCAATAAGGATCTGTGAATGTAGGTGAGTTGGGAATCTGTACATCAAGAAGTGCTTGTGCTTGATTTTCTACTACAGATTTTCTCACAGCTTTTTTGGTGTTGAAATTGTGTACTTATTTTAAATACTCTGATTTAGCTATGTCAACACATCTTTAATGATTATATCTGAAATAGTCTTAGACCTGCAGAATGCTTCAGATTGGCTTGTAGATTTTGGATGTGGAATCAATTCCAGAGTAGCTATCACAACCAAAACAAGGTGTGAATTCAAATTGTCTCTTGAAGACACATGAGAAGGAAGACATTAATGATCTCTTTTTGTTTTTGAAAACCCATTTTTATAACATGCAGAGCACTAATGTCCTATGCTTTAGTATCATATATAATCACAGATATTTATTAAGATTATTTGCCGACTCATTTTCACTTATTTAATATGACCATATTTTAATGAAAGTTGAAAGCTGAAAGTTATAAATTCTCACTCACAATGGATCCATTGTAGTTAGAAATTTGCCACAAATATTTAGTGCTATGCTCATGAACAAATCGAAGCTCCCCGTGGAATCCAGGGAATAAAATCACTGGGACTTTGGGCAAGTGCTCTGTTGTTGTAGGACTGAGACCTGTACTGGCTTGGCTCTTCTGAGCTTGGCTTGAACATGGCTTCTTCTTCAGCATCTCAGTCATGTTTGTGTTTTTTTTAAATTTGGAGATAACAAGCTGGAAAACCCCATATATTTCTTGTTTTCATAATAAAAATCAGAAACATGTATTTTATTCTTCATAAAATTTCCATTTAAGATAAACAGAGAACCATTTAATGGAGAGTCAGTATAATAGTAAAGAAAGTTACAAGTGTGATGAGGAGGTTATAGTTGTTGATTTTCAGCTGCTGTTGGGAGGGCATTGAAAGAAGAATTCCTTGGAAAGATACCATACCTATGGAATAAGAAGAATTCCTAGCAACCTTTTAAAGAAGTTTGCAGATTCTCTGGGAGGTTTCCAGGAGTAATCAACACAAGTGCCAGTAGTTCAGCTGCCTGAAAGATGAACACAAACACAGCAAAAATTCCTTTGAAGTGTACCCAGGTGAAACATGCAAGATAGAGGTTGCATTTAGGGAAGCCAGCTGTTCCCCAGACTTCACAAAATCTTTTTAACCCATCAAAGCAGGAAACAATAATAGGCCTTTTAACAAACCTTCATTATAACAGCATATTGCATGGTAACCAAGAGCTTTAATTACCATGCCAAGAAGAAGCCTGTTGTTTTATTTCTGATTTTCTGTTTACATAATTCACTAGTTCATTGATGAGTGAGTAGTTTCATTGCTGTTCTTCTGAGTCAGGCCATGCTTACTGCTTGTTCTCAATTCCCATATGTAATTGTCCTTGGAAATTAATCTAGCTCTCAGAGGTTTAAGTTTGAAAATATTGGCATATATGTCTTTTCTCACAGGAAAGAACTTATCACGATTGTTGAATAACATGTAGCAATGGTTGTGCTCAGCTAAATCATGGGGTTTAACCCTTGAGGAGTTGAAGTGACCTTGATGTTATTATTTTAGGATAAACATGCATCATCAGAAAAATCCACATATTCTAAATTCTGTTTTGGTGACACTTTCAAAGAAATTTCTGGGGAAGACATCTTCAGCAGGTAGCAATTTCTGCTTAAAACCAGAGAGAGAATGTTGGAATAGCTGATAGTAAACACTGGTATCTGATTGGAATGAGAGGGATCAGGTTGTGGCTCACATAAAAACAGAAGTGGCTGTACCAAGGCAGAGTTTTCCAGAGAAGACAGAAGTGAAGAAACTGCCATATGGATATAGCAGTTTCTGCACAGATGGGCATGGTGCAGCAGTAGCTTGAGCACAGACCTCTGATCCAGAATATTTATGTTTAATCTTCAGGTCTTCACTGAGGGCATATGTCCTAGGTACTGAGTCCTGAGTCCTTCTTTCAGAACCAGCCTGTCCAAGACTTCCTCTCACAACATTATTCCCACCTGCTTTATATCTGAGTTTTATCTTTTGTATGGACATCCAGACAAATGCTTCCCATGAATGTCAGTCTATCACTCACGAGAAAGAGCATGTGATAGTAGAGTCACACTGTGAATTCCTTCTGCAGAGAAGATGACTAATTTCCCTTTTTTCCTTCCCTCTCTATCCAGATAACAAGCCAGAAGGTGGTCCACACCCTGGAGAACATGTTCTTTGTTTTGTATCTGGACTTACGAAAAGGTTGACACACAAGGAAAAGAAACTCACTGGGGTCTAGCTTGATAGAAGCAAGTGGTGATTTCACTCAAAAAAATGGATCTCACCTCCCCAGGCAAACCTACAAACAAGCCAGGATTTCTGAGGAATTTAATAGGTTGTATGAAGCCTCTTGGTCTCTTTGAAGAGGCAGGTGACTGGGGATTTGATTTCAGCTTGAGGCTTAGGGTTTGGATTGGTTTTACCCCCTGAACCAGGAGAACAGGCTGTAATGAACACCTGAGCTTGTCCTGAGGTCTGAGCTGCAGCTCAAGCCAGGTCTTTGGAAGGAATGTGCCTTATGGTACCTGCTGTGTCAAGTAAAGCCAGGCTATCATCTCTGCAGCTTCTAGAACAAAGGGAAAATCAAAGCACCTTAGAGATGAACCTTGTAAAGGACTGAATAAGGTGTGCCTGAACTTTTTGTCTCATGGCCTACAACACCTTAGCTCTCTGTGATCTTGTTGTGGGTCTATCAGGAATCTGAGATCCAATTTCAGACCAGAAGGATGCGGCAGGCTGGAAATTGTGAAGTCTGGAAGTGCTAATATCAGCCCTTCAGAGCTAATCAGACCAGGCCTTGAATTTCCTGCTTAAGCTGATGTTTTCTACTTGTTCTAGCATCCAATTTGAAACTCTCTGGTTCACAACCAAGCTGTGGAGGAGCAAGCCTAGGAGTTCACTCCTGGCACACCCACTTTGTCACACACAGCACTAGCAAATGTTTGAACTGTCTGGGTGAGAGAACCTCTTCCACACCATGATGTTTGATGCCACAAACACCAAAGCAGGTAGGGTGGGCAGTATCTGCAGTCTGGTTGACCCAAGTGCTCCCTTCCACATGAGAAGCACATTGCCTGTGTGCCTTCCTGGGCAGTGCAGGTCAGGATTCACTTGGAGGGCTGGCCCCCTTCCTGCCTGGACTCCTTTTGTCTTCTGAGATGCTCCATCACGTGTTTACAGCAGCTCAGGGAGTCTTAGAAACTCATTTTGTTCAGTTGGCACAAACTTAGAATAGTTCCAGCACAGTCTCAACCATTTGCAAGATTACACCAAAATGTAATTTTTTTTTCCTGCTAGGGCAAAGTTCATTATCTCATTTTAGAAAAAGGGTGAGACAGGTGCTTTCTGCAAACATATTTAATAAAGCCTCTCGATTGCTCTGAATTATGTATGGTAATTATCTTGTTATATAATTAGAAGCTCTTATATATACTTTCCTTAATCTTGTTGCTTTGATGTTTCACTTGGGCGTCTGTATTACTTTGTGGGATGCAGTCCAAAGTTGTCTGGATACATTCCAAGATTACTAATGCAAAGACATATTTGCAAAACAGGACTTTTAAAGTCAAGCAAACATGGGTAAAAGTCTTTTTCTGTTTCACTCTGTTTAAAGTTTTGGAGTTTAAAACACTGATTAGTGTAGTTACTTTTGCCAGATTTGTTCAATATTTAGTGATAGTAGCTGTCACTGATTGCTGATATATCAGTGTTCCTGATTGTTTCCCTTTCTCCAGTTAGGAAAAAAAAGGTCTAAAAGGTCATCTGAAAGATGTATAACCTGTGGGGGATCATATGTAGGTGGAAATTTCGGGGTCCTCTTGGCTTTGGAAAGGATGTCTTGGAAAATCTTAGCCAAATGAAACTGTTCAAGTACACACTAGGAGTTTACAGGGGAAAAACCAGATTTCTGCACATGAAAGTTTCCTCTCCTGAGAATTAAGGTAAATTCTGTGGGCACAACATGCAGCATTTTGTCCAGGACAGCTTATTTATACTGAAGACTGAAATAGTATTCACATCTCCATGCAAATATGGCCTCGATTACAAGGAAGAAAGTCACTCCCTTCCATCTGAGTAATCCCAGAAAGTTCCTGAAACAAAATGAGCATTAGATGAGTTTTGTATGAGACAACATATACCAAAAAAAGGAACAGGGAAAAAAAAGGTAAAAGGATACATGCCCTGGAATAAAACTGATTAAATATATACTATTTAAAATCAACATTCTATGGGAAAAATTCTTCCTACAAAATTCAGTTCCAATGACTAAAAACAAGGAATTAATTCATAATTGAAAGTAATACTCCGAGTGGTGGATAACAGAAAAAAAAAAGAAGTGATTTTTAGTAATTAATGAATTTCAAATTTATGTTGTTTTAGAGGAGAAGACAAAATATTTGGTAAGAAAAAGACATTACATATTCTTAAATCATGCACATAATATATGTTTAGTTTTTTAGAGAAGGAAATCAGCCCTTAGTCCATGCAATTGCCCATGTACTCTTAACTGTATTGCCTTGCTCATATATGCATTTGTAGTGTTCAGTGAAAAACAGATATCACCTTTGATACGGGGTACCTGATTTTGAGCCATTGTTCCAGAGTGTAGTATTTCCCCTATATACTGCTATTAAAATTCATTATTATTTGGAATAATTTGCCTTGTACTGAAATTCCATTGAAAGTGTTTCTTAATAAAATTAAGGAACTTAACTCCTTAATTAAAGTTAATAAAGAAGAGCTACTGAATAACCTAGAAACACCTGGACAGTGGTAAGTAATTTTAATACCCCTCTTTGCATGTCACCCACAACATTAGAATAGATTTCCTGTTATTGCTTGGCATAATTAAAGTACTCCACCCATTTTCTATAAAGTTCACAAAGCACACCCTCTGAAATCCCACAAACTCTTTCAGGAAAAGTAGAAAATTTGAGAATAAACATTCACAATTTATTTTTAAGTAAAAATTAATCCAAGACAAGCACAACATAGCTATGGAAAACTATAATTTGCAGATCATCCTTCTGCCCCTATGGTGAAAGTTATAATATTGATTTTGGGTATTATAATATTGATTTTTTGTATGCTCTGACAGCTGACCCTAGCCTACCCCAGAAAAACCCTGGAACATTAAAAGGGATAACCAGAAACCAATTGAAACCAGTGTCTTCAAATAACTTACATAAAAGGAACAGAGTGGAACAGGAGGAAGAAGGGGTGGATGCAGTGGGGAGGTGGCCAAAGGGAGAGATGATGACAGATTGAGCCTATTATGTTTTAGCAGCAAATAAAATCACAAGGGAGTGGAAGCATGGTGAGAGATGCGAAGATTTATGGCGAAGAAGCAGCAATCACCCTGGTCCTGGTGCCCTGTGAGGAGCAGCGGGTGCTCTGATCAGAGCAGGGAACATGGTCATGCCTGCCAAGCATGCACCAGATGGAGCAGATACGGTCACTCACTCCCACAGAGGACAGACTTCAGAGCCTTTCTTCTTAGACACATGGGAAAGCATGGGAAAGAGTGGGGATATAGCTCACTGCTAACCAAATCAGAGGATTTAATGGAGAATTTTTGTAATGCTCCAGGCAAAAGCAGCTGCTGACTCCAGAGTACCATGTAGGTAAATAGTAAAGAACAAAATTGTAAGTTTAAGAGTAGTTCTCACTGATTATAAAGAAAATATTTGTATATGTAAATCTTCTGCCAAGCCTTGATTTGCAATGAGAAGAGCTGGCCTGATTTCCTTTATTCAAACACTGACTGGACACGCAAGACAGAAACCTGTAGTATTAAATCAGATTTGTCAAAATATATTTTTTTCCTCCCAAGTGATGACCCAGTAGATAACTTTAGATATGAACCATTTTACTGGATGGAGGGAAAGAAAAAAAATAAAGCATCAAACCAAGCTCCAAATTTCAAGTTCACTGGTAAGGCTATCTTTTCAGTGAAGCTTTTTAAGAAGGAATAGCTATGTTCACCTCTCTAAGGGACCCAAACCCCAAAGAATTCCTCTTGCTATGAAGGGAGATGTTGGGTACAGATTCCCCAGTGGCATTACAATTGGCTCAACAGAGCTGCATTTTGACTCCATCCCACTGTGCCTCTGCTGTGGTCCTCCCCAGGAGCCTCCCCACCAGTTCCTCACCAGATACCTTGGCAAAGGAAACCCCTGAACAAGGCTGATATTGCTGGCTGGAACTGTATGAGAGGAGAGGGGAGCCCTGCTGTCCCTCTTGCCTCGTCTGCAGCTTCTAGGCTGCAATCCTGTCACTCAACAGAGATGCTTTGAACAGGTTTTTTCACAACATAAATACAACATTTATGATTTCAACTTTCTGGCAAGTCTGTTGTTGCCAACAGTACTCCAAATATTGTATGGGCTGACTGTAGATTGGGCATGTTTAAGCCTGCTCATTGGTTTCTCCATCTGAGTGTTTCACTTCTGCACTAGATGCCACCAGAGTACCTGCCTTTCTGGGTTTTTAGATATCAGTAGTCATCTGGGAGAGAATACCTTTCTATTTTGCCTCAGGGCAGCAGGCTTGCATGCCCTAGGATCTTGTTTCTTTTATTGACATACAACTAAAATTGCAGCCAACAGCTGTGATGATTATCTTTTGGGCTTTACTCTATGCCCATTTCTATAAAACCAGGAGAAGCAGTTGGAGAAGTATTGGCACAAGCCTTAAGGAGCAAAAGAAGTCAAACCAGCTGAAAACCAGGTGTGTGTCTCAGGTGAATGAGAAATTCCACCACTGTGTGTTTGAACAAGTAAATCTGTTGTGTTCATTCCAACTCTTATTTGTCTTCTTCTTCCTCTTTATTTTTTTTTTTAACCCTAAAAATAAAAATGTTCGCAGCAGGCATAAAAAATTAAATGCATAATTTCCTTGAGACTGTAGCAAGTTCATGGATGCAACGATCTCCATAATCCTGAGCCCATTACAGAGGTGATTGTATCTTACAGGGAACAAGACAATCTCATCAAGTATGGGACATCTGAATGATAGAGGGTTTGCAGGTCAGACATAAACACCATGTGTGAGCAAAGGCTTGCATTAGAGCAGAGTGACTCCTTTGCTCTCCTTTTACCCTAACCACCCCCAAGTCTGGGGACCAAGACAGGGTTTACAATCATGAGATGAATGTGGGATCAGATATATGCTTCTGCTGCCCCAGTCTGTCCAGGAGACTGCAGCGTGGATGAATCCACATTCCATAGGGGCAAGGTAGGAGGACAATACTTCAGTCTTGTGGATCTGAGTACAAGATACCCACCTGGGTGGAGTTACACAAGGTCAAGCAAGATGCCATTAATATCAAAGTACAAACCGGATCTTTTCAGTCAAGTCTCCACACCCCCTCCCTTGCAACACAAGCAATCTTTTTAATGGTTTCTTGTACAATCCTGATGTGCAAATCTACTGACGGGTGTAACAGGACAAACATCCTCTTTCTGGTCATGACAAACCTTAATTTTGAGTAGTGTGCAGCTCCCACAGCACAGAGGACTCATTGTACCTGGGTTATTATGCACTCAGCACAGCAATGTTATTGCACTAGTTGGGTCATCTAGGGGACTACCTATTTTCATTCAAAAAAAAGACATCTATGGAGTGTGAATCATACTCCAAATATTGATTACACTGTGGGAGTGTGGACACCTTGCTGACATGAAGGCCTCATCATTGTAAATGTCTGAAGTTTGGTGAACTGAGTCCATCTATCACCTGTTTAACATAGGCTTCAGATTATGGTCCCTACC
Organism: Erithacus rubecula; assembly: GCF_903797595.1. NCBI lineage: Eukaryota > Metazoa > Chordata > Aves > Passeriformes > Muscicapidae > Erithacus > Erithacus rubecula. The sequence goes on from NC_136689.1 coordinate 78,279,943, forward strand.
TCACAGAGTACTCCTGAGCATCTGCTGGGTGACTGGGGAACTTGTTTGTCATATACATCAAGAATAAAAATTTATTTACTGATCTTTGTATGAAATTACATAATTTTCTTGAGCTCTTTTGTCTCTCTCATTTGCATACCCCCCCCCACCCTCCAACATGCACACACACCCAGACCATGTGTACACACAGAGAAAATGAGTTTATGTCTGACTGAGGGCTAAGTTAATATTCCTTGCATACAGTGCCATTGTGGAAATAGGAATGGAAAATTTCAATGAGCCACCACAGACTCAAGTTTTTCTTGCTTGTCGAATGCAAGTCTAATCACAAATAACCTGGAACACTTTTCAACTTGTTGAGAATACTTATGGGTGTGGTTGCAATATGTTTAATGTGTGTACTAGGGGAGACTTGCTAAGATTTTTAAGCTTCGAGTTTGCCAGAACAGATTCATCTCAATTTGCCTCAAATTTTATTAATGGCATTTATTATATTAAGAACGTATATGAGTATTCTTCAAGAAAATGCATCAGCAAAGACACCACTGATGCTAAATGTCTCAGTTACAAATACTGAAGTCTAAAGCCTCTGCAGCATCTTAAATGTCTGCATCACACACACCATAGTGTAGTACAGTGTTTGGGTGCATCTTTCCTTCTAAACTCCTTAGATAATAAGTAAATGAAAGGTGGAGTAAAGCAGCAGATGTGGATCCTGCTGCAGACTGCCTCTCTGCATGATCTGTCCCCACCCCTTCCGTTCGGGATGACACTTGAGTGAAGCCTCTCCTCCTCATTTCCCAAAATCTGCACAAGAGCTGAAGAGCACCTGAAAACTGGATGGGCAGCACCAGGAGTGAAACTGTCAGCAAGAACTGTTTTTCTTCTTTTTCAGTTTAGAGAAATCTAGCTGGTGCCTCACTGAGCAGAAGAAGTGAGCTGGGCTGAAACAGGATCCTGCACTCCAGGTATGTGAGGGCAAACTGGTCCATGCAGACTGAGTTGACAGCAGAAAAGGATAACTACTTTTACCTGTGCTGGAAGGGAAAATCTGAAATTGCTAAGCAAGTAGATATAGCTCTTTGAAAAGGCATGAAAAAATCAGCTAAACCAAATCCTTTAAAGAGAGGCTATAATTTGGTTTCAGTAAAAAATTGCACAAAGACAATTATCAAGGGGCAGATAAGGTGATGATAAAGACTGTCAACTTTGGGAAAGATTAAATTTCATTTTGAGCCTTTTCTACAAGCTGTGGAACAGCAATAATTCTGAGGACACTGATAGTTTATGTTCATCAAGTAACAAGTTCACATTAAAGACCATAATAATTTTTTTCATCTTTATGGTAATGAATTTCCATTCTTATCCTTGTTTGGTCCACTGAGCCCTTAGCATTGAAATGAAATGCTGCTGTAGCTTAAAGTGTTATTGCTCGACCCGGGAAAAGGGCAGAGATGTCACATCTTGGCATCAGCATTCCAAGGTCCTGCCAAACAGCACAGCACTTTGAGATCACGTGCTCATACTCATTTTCTGAGAAGTGGAGATTGTCCTCACCAGGATCTTTGCCTCTGTTTAATCTGATTGTTTTAAAAGATATTTTTAACCTCACTTTCCAAGTACAGATTTATTTTTTCCTGATGAAAACTAAGACTCAGCAGAATATAACTATGTGATTTGTTGCTCCTAAAAATGCAGTAGTTCGGGTCTCTCCTACCACCTTTGGTGGACCCCATCTTTGAGCTGTGTAAATAACTCTCCTCAGTTTTTATGTTACTTGCATGAAAGCTGAATGATATCAAGACACCCAAAGGAGAGTAGGACCACTGGAGAGAAGGAGAAGCTCTAAGAAGGCTTTCTCTCAAGGAGCAGTAGGATGACACAAGATTCATCAATATCTGTGGTTTTCCTCATTAGTAGAAGTAACTTTCCCCCCTGATCCCACCAAGTCCTGCATCTCCTCTGTGCTGCAGCACAGTGATGAGGAACAGGACATAAGGGCAAGATGTTGCCTGCTTGGAAATGTGCCATGGGGAAAGCAGGAAAAGGAAAAGTGTAAAGGCTGAAATTGGTGGGAAGAGGGAATGAGGTGAGACTGGAAAAGTAGGAAATATCCTGGCGTGCTGCTTTGCCACACCACATTGCGTGGGACAAAGCAGGCAGGAGCAAATGAAGCTTCTGACTGAACAGGCTCCCATCAAACTTCTAAGCAGCTCAGGTGTGGTTGACTATTTACTAACGTTCTCCAGTGCCTGGTGCCTGGAAAGCAGCCAGCTGGCTGGGCCTCAGTCAGCACAGGCCAAAGAAATGGTTTCTGGGAAGCAACCAATAGATAGGGCGTAGGTGGTTCACAACTATTGCACAGCTTAGTGCCTCCTAAACAACACTTCCTTGAAGGGGACACCATAGGTTGTGCCCTTCTGGGCAAAATACCACAGTGGGGTAAGACTGTGGCTGCCATCTCCAAAGCTATCTTTGGGAGTGCCTGTGGTTTCTCCAGGCAGCCTCCTGTACTTCAACAAGCTCATTCATCTTAGGCTATAAAAAAGAGAGGTAGGAAGCACTTTTGTATGAACAGACCTCTCTCAAGCATTTTCAGGCATTTAAAGCATTGTGTGTGGCTTAAACTAGAAAATAATCTCCTGTGTGGGTCACACCTTCCACTTTCATATAGTGCCAAAAACATTGAGGTCTTCATCCTGAAGATCAGGCTACTTCATGCTTCCTAGAACCAATTCTGACAGATGTTGAGAAAGGTGGGATGTAAACATGATTAACACATGTAATCAATTCTCAGTTATCAGCAAAGGGGATTACTGATAATGAGAGATCATCCATCTCATGGATTTATCTGAATGAGCTTGATTAGAGCAGTAAAGACATGTCTGCCCAGTTCCTATATGTCTACACCAGTATCAGCCAGGGTTATGGCTGTATTCAAATGTATTTGCTCAAACTCAGTGCTGACCCTGCCAGATCTGGTGGCAGCAGCCCCAGGGTTGGGAGGGGATAGGGAAGAACAGTGTCTCTGCTCTGTGCACTGGGGAGGCTGATTGTCTTGGGTATAAAATTTAAATGCATATAAAATATAGATTCTTTTATTGAGCCAAAGTGAATCATGCAAACTGGGGAGTGTTGTATAGGGCATAAGCAAGTGGTGTGTCTCTGTGGCATCAACTCTGTTCTTCAGACTGCCCGTACTGTGGTTCCAAATGTGTCTGTATTGGCTAGGCAAAATTTCCCATTACTCTGTGAAATGTAGCCCTCACCTGCTCTAGTTAATGGAAGGCATGTGTTTTTATGGGAATTTCCTGATCTTCCACAAAGATTAGATGGTTTTATGAAGTACAGGTTACAGTGCAAACTAAAATAATAGGTTGGTGTAGAAATGATGAAGTGGAGACAGTCACAGTGAATGTGCCTGTGTACTGCACGCCCAAGGACAGTTTCAATGTCAGTACATGACTAGGAAATGCTACTAGTATCACTGCCCCTGCAGATTTAATTAGATTCCTTGTATAGATGCATTGTAACACCACTTTTAATTACAGGATCACAATCTGCTTTTTGCACAGAGTCCATTCCAAGCTCCTGACACAGAGAGTCAGAACAACTTTTGTCTTTAATCTGTCTAGCACATCTACTGGCTCATTGTCTCTAATTGCTACTTTTGGAGAAGGGATAAAACCATATACTCTAAAATATTCTGAATGAAGCTTGCACATAAGCTTGTTTTCTTGCAATCCCTGTCAAGGGCATTTGAAAATTTTGAATTTGGTATTTCTCTTTATTCTCAGCTTAATAGCATAATAGGAGAAAAGGCATTCTGCACTGGAATATTCCTTTTGCTTTTTTCTACTTTCTCTTTTCATACAAGGATGTTAATGTTATTCACGGAAGTTACTGAACTACTTTCAGAAGACTGTGTTTGCCTTTTTGCCCTAAATAATTTCTGTTAACAAATTATTGCAAATTATTTTTACATTCTATCTTTTTTTTTATTATTATTTTTTATTTTTTTTTTTTTTAGGTTTTCAAATGGCTGATCCTTTCCTGTATGATACTGGAGAAAGGTCTCACTATGGGTGCCTTGGACATGAAGTACAAATTGAATACCTTAAGGCATATGTTTGTAGACCATCTTTTTCCACGGACAAAGCTGTGATTGTGGTTCATGATGTATTTGGATGGAGGTTCCCAGATAATAGATACATAGTGGATTTGATAGCAGGTCATGGATATATGTAAGCAACTTTCTTTCCTATCTTCCCCTATAAATGCACTGATAGATCACCAAGCCAAAGCTAGAATGGCATATGATGTTTCCAATACACATAAGACAACCATACCATTTCAGTCTGAGCAAATAAAAAAAAAAAAAACAAAATATTTCCATGGAGCCACCAAAGCTACTAAAACTGATCCAGGAAAAATGGCTATGTAAGCACAAAGGCACAAGGAATCTTGAAGTGCCTGTGTTTGTGCTTATGAAGCAGCAGTGGTGATCCACAGAGAAACAATGGTATCTATTTTAAGTTGTATAAGCTTTTCAGAACCAAACCTTTTGAACATTTGCTTTAGCTTGTAACAGCAGAGGTATATATGTATTTATATAGAACCAGGAGGTTTGTTTAATCCATTTATTTTTGTATTTATATAGAATCAGGAGGTTTGTTTAATCCCTTTATTTTTGTATCAAGTGTTTCTAAGGAAACCCTGGACATTTATTTGTGTATTTTTTTTCCCATACAAAGACATATTTTTTAGCTAGCTGATTAGCAGAATAGGATGAGTAAAACATGATTCAGACAGTGATCATGTAGATGTGTATTCTGGACTAGAAGATATTAGGAGACATTTAGACTTCCACAGATTCAATGAAAATTGACTGAATTCCATATCTCACACAGAACCATCTGCCCAGACTTCTTCAAGGGGACAGAACCCTGGAAATCTACTGATCACTGGCCTGACTTTCCTGACTGGCTGAAAAATCATGATCCCATGAAAGTAGACAAGTAAGATACATATTTGTACTTGAACTTTAAAAAGCATCCAGCGAACAAGGAGAATTTATATGAGATGTTAGAAGTGGCACCTCACAGCAGGGCAATCTGGTTGCACAGCCACAGTTTCTTATTCTGGGTGATTCTTCTGTGGTCCTGTGCATCACAGAAATCCCTGTCTTGGGATTTGAAAAGCATCATCTGCTCTGGCCATCACTCTGCTTATTGTGCCCATCTGGTTTTCCTGAGCCCTTTTCTGACTATGTTATACTGGCCACACAGAGTCACAGTGTTTTACAGGCTACAAAAACCCAGCACTCTCACCCACAAGTGCTGATTCTGCACCCAGTTCCTCCAGATAAAGAGGAAAATTCTTCAACAACTGCAGATGTTATCTGCTAGTTGTCACATGCCCATCTTGCTTTCTGCCTTCCAGACTGTGAGATTCTCCTGAGCAGCACTACATAAAAATTTGCTAGACTAATCAAAACCTAAGATACATCTGATCAACTGTACTATTTTTTTTAAAATAGAGGGATCATTATCTGTATAACCTAACAGTGCCTGTAATGAGGCTTCCCTGAATTATGGGAGGCATTGCTGTTTCTTCAGCATCTCTCACCACAGCTCAAAACCTCAGATCATAGTGAGGCAATGACACCTTATTACTCACCTACCATCCTGCAAGCCACAAGTATTCTGACCCTGGCCAGACTCAGCAACCACAGTCTATCTTCAATGTCTCTCAGCGAAGTTTTGGCCATATAATTCCAGAAGATGTAACCAATTTTTTTTAAAAGAGAAATGACTCACAACAATAAAAAAATCCTGCTCCAAAGAGGAGTAGATATGTGGGCAATGTCTTAAAACATTAGGATATCAGGACATGCCTTTGCTGTCTTCTGAGGGATCACTTGTAGGTGAACATTCAGTTCAGATCCATTGCTCTTTCAGAGACCATGGAACCCATGACTTTCTTAGTGTTCTTTCAAACAAACCAGACCTGAGACAGCATGGCCATAGGCCTAGGACACAATGTCCTCTTCATGTCAGTCTCATACTGAGTTATTTTTGGTCATATGACTGTACGACTCTACCTAATGCTTGAAAATATAGGTAATAGTTTATGAATTCTGCATTTAAAATTAATGTAAAACTCTATAAGTAATGAAGAAGATAAAATTATTGAGAACTCAGAAGTCAGCAGTTTTTAAAAAAAATTACTTGTTCTCACCTACAATAAAAATATTTTTCATTAGTTTTTTCATTGCATTTCATGCAAAAGTTATTTTTTTACACATTGTAGTTACTGAAAATGTAATTTGAGTAATTACTACTTTAGCATACCATTCTTGCATGTGGGCTTGGTAGGGTATTTTTATAGTAATTCATGTAAAAGGAATGACAGGAAAAATCTTTGTTTAAATAGGTGAACTCTGTAGAGATAGTACAGTGAAGCTTATCTCTTCCTACAGTCCATAATGCAAGATGTTGTTCTACTTGCAGATATGTCTTGTCTTTAGTTGTCCTGTCCTAGACAAAGTGATTCAAATAAAAATTTACTAATTTTGAAAACAAAGGAGCAGGTGACAATTCAGGTAAGTATTTAAGTGTCTACACCTGTACTTCCTTAAACTAGGACCAGAGATCTTAACTCTCATTTAATAATAGAAGCCACTGCTCTAGCCTGAAATGTGCTTTTTAAAGTAATCTCTGTTTTAAATGATTGAAGGTGCAGATGCAGAAAAAATACCATGTATGTCTTTTGATTTACTTCTTAAATTGTCAACTAATGGTTCTGCAATAGATTCCTTAGTTTACTTTTCTTTATATGTCTTAGGGAAGCTGATGTTGTCTTGAAGTATCTAAAGGAACAATGCGGTGCAAAGAAGATTGGTATCGTTGGGTTTTCCTGGGGTGGAATGGCAGTACATCACTTGATGCTGAAAAATCCTCAATTAACCGCTGGGGTGTCCCTCTATGGTAGTGTAGAACACCTGAAAACTTACTTGGGTTCACATGGCTATGCAGAGTTTGTAATTGTACTTTTTGCTTTGTAACAATTTCTATAAATACTCAAAGGTGAGTTGCGGATTTTAATTATGGTTATTTCAGGAACAGGCTACATTGGTATAAAAATATCAAGGATACTGTAAGCAACAACAAAAAAATCATTCCTTGTTTTGGGAAATATGCTGTCCAAATGGTTTTTCTCCATCCAAATAGCCACTGTCCTGATCTAAGCAACGTACCTAATGAGTAAACTTAAATAGAAATGTTCTCTTTTAATTTGCCATTTATCTCACAAGAATGGTAACCTCACTAACTGACTGTTTCTCAAAACATTATAGGAATAATTAGAGACTCTGATGAAAGATATAGTTTACTAAATCCAACATTTTTCATTTTTGGTGAGAAAGACCACACTATTTCTTTGGATCAGGTAAGCTGTTGTTCTGGAAATACTTCTTTTCCCATTATTCATTAATCCTATGCAGAAATCCTTGTTAGAAAACATTCTCACATACAAAAAAATTTGACAGGTTTGATGGTTCTGTTTATATTTCAACTTCCCCACTATCTCGTTTAGGTTATTCCAAGCTTCTTTTTTGAAGTAAGAAATGCAGTAAAGGACAGTTATCAGTCTCTGAGTGGCTAGATAAGCAGAGTGTGAAATTGGGCAAAGATATCCAACTTGCTATGAACCAAGCATCCCAAAAACTTGTATGCTACTTCTATGGGTGAGAAATCTGGTTGCTAAACCACTGAATTTGGACACTGAGTGGAGAAAAAAAGGCAACTGAACTTTCTGATGATGAGGACCTATAACTAACTGCTTTTGCTACCAAAAGACAAAATCAACTGTTTCAGAAGAGTGGGCGTGAATTTTAGCTGAGACTACAACAACTTGTAGACTCAAATGTTTTGACTCCTGCCTGCCATCTAGGTTCTGATATGGCCCCTACTGTAAGCATATGTGAGAGGCTGAATAAATACATGGATAGGAAACTGGTGCCCTCTTCTGTGCATAGATTCTTTTTCTTCAATGACAAAGATGACATGCCACCTTTAGCACAGCTTGTTTTTTAGGGTAGGGGCTGGCTGGAGAACTGGCAGTGTGCTCTGGGAATGCAGAAGTTATCCAGTGTTTGCTTCTAACTGCATTAGTCAGCATGTTAATCTATACCTTATACATGTCTCCTCTGCAGAGGAAAACAAATCCTTCACTCCCTATCCTTATTTTTATGGAGAATGTGTCTTTTTCCCTGGGGCAAAATTTTGGCAAATACATTTTTTCTGTCATGTATTGACCACATTGGAACCACACCATTTCCTCCTGAAGCTTTCTTTCTGTGCAGATTGTATAAGTAATAATTTCTGCATTAAAAAAAACCAAACAAACCCAAACCCTCAAATACATAATTTTCTGTACTGAAGAAAAGGGCTCCATACAAAAAAACCTAACAAAACAACAAAAACCCCATTAAATTAATGACAATACTCTCTCTCTTCTGCACAATGGGCAGAAGTAAGCTTGTGGGGCAAAATAAGTGTTCATTCTTCTATTTTTTGACTTTTAAGGGAAATAAGCACAAACTGTGCCAGCAAATGTATATGGGTACATAAACACATTATTAGTACTTGGTATGCATGCTAATCAACAAAACACTGTGCAGTTGTTGTTCAGTAAACTAGAAGAAAAAAAAATATTTTCTTAAACTCTGTTACTAAGCCTATCAAAATGTTTTGCACTGATGGTCACTAAGGGTTATGGAACATGTTCTCTCAAGATCAGAGATAATCTATACTTCAAAACAAAACTTCAGTCTTACACTCGAAGATGCATTTTTTCTACAAGGAACAGCAAATTTGGCAAACTTAAAAAAAATCACATTTAATGGAAAAAATGCTTTTCTTTTAACAGATTTTCTTATTGGAGGACAAGCTGAAACAGTATTGTAAAGTACCATATAAAATTAAGGTTTATCCTGGGCAAGTTCATGGGTTTGCACAACTGAAGCCAGAAGATATGAAACCTGAGGATAAACCTTATATTGAAGAAGCTAGAAGGGATATGATTGATTGGATCAAAATGTTTGTTTGACAATAGCAGAAAGAAATGCTAGGCTTCAAGATGAGTGATGAATTTAATTTGAGAGAAGAAAACAGTCAAGGGAAAAATATCTCATTTTGAAAGTCGTCATAAACTAAAATAGGAACATTTTAATTTATAGCTTTAAATTATTTTGGACAATATTTACAGAAGATTGTGAAATAAAAGTCAGACTAAGGGATTGAAATTTTCTTGGTTTTTATTTGTTTAATCATTTTTCATTATGACCTTGATACTCATGAAAATGTTTATCCATTTTTCTGTGTTTGCAAGCATGACTTCATCATGACTTTACCTGAGTAATTTCAGGCTTTATTTTGGTATGATGATTGGTGGTCATATGTGTTCACAAGGAAGTACCCTGGGTTTGCATATAGACATTTTCTTTTATTATCTACAAAATATTTTGCTCAGCTGTAGTGGGCAGAGTTTTCCATGCATGAATCAAACTCTTGGCTATACTGAGGAGTTAGGAAGAAATGATGTTGTTAAGTGACACCCTCCAGATATTCCCTTGGCAATATTAAGAAGGGTTCTTCTAGTATTCTTTCATCAACATCAAGGAAAAACATAAACAGTCCCTCCTGTGGAAGTAACCCAGACAGAAACACTGCAGAAACTGAGTTTGATGTCATGGTGAAATTGTGGTGGTCAGGCACAGGGCTCATGCAATTCTGATCATATTTTTTGCTTCATGTTATATCCTTGTTCCTCTCTCCCTTTATCACCCTTATATCCTCCCAACAACATAATGCAAAAACAAAAATAAGCATTCCCATTTACAATCCTCGTGTGTTTTTTGAATTTCATTACCTTGGTAATGACTTTGCAATTAGTGTTTACTCAGAGATTCTCTAGGGACCCCATCACCCTTTTTATTTTCTACAGCTGTCAGTTTCTCACCCTGTCACCTTGTTAATGTTGCCATAAGTTAAGGCTAGCTAGCTACATTAATTTGACTTTCCCTTTGATACCAGGCAGTCTGGCAGTTTCACACATTGTTATCCTGTCAGTGTAACTATATGCTTGCTGTCCACACACCTCAACAGACCAAGTATGCTAAACAATTGTTGTTCAATGAGCCTCTTAAAAGTGCTTACACTTTTTTATGTACACTGAGTTAGATGCATGGGAGAAATAACAACAAGATATTCTCAAGAGGTCCCCCCCCCCAAAAAAAACCCCAAAAAAACACCCAAAAAAAACCCCAAAACAAAACAAAACACAAACTTCACTGGCAACTATAGAAAATCAGTGAACTTTGGTAAAAGGTTTAGAGCAGTGCTCTATCAACATAAAACATCTCACAAAGTGTTAACCTTGTCTATTCAACTTATCAAGCTCCAAACCCAAAGCTCCAAACTAATTTTAAATTATTCAAGCAACTCCAAGAAGAGGGAATTAGAAGAAAAAAAGAGACAAAGACAAAAAAGATATAGAAAAGAACAAGTTCCTAGTCCCAGCAGTGTTCAGTCCCTCAAAATTGCACACCCAGCTGTATTAGTGCATTTAAATATTTTAGAGTCCTTATTCAATATGTCAGTAGCTGGTCCTGTTTAATTACAGGAAAGGCATCATTTTTGCATGTGAGATTTTGATTTTTTGATACTCCTCCTGACATGAGCAGGAGTTCCTCTAGCACTCCATTGCTGACCTTCCAGTACCCCATTACTTGCACCTTCTATTACCCAGACACAGTCTGATCCATATACAATCATTTTGTGTGGGTGTATCAACAAATATCACCACTGTGCCATAAGAAATCTGGAGAACCTTGCCTCTTTATGGAATACAACCCTGACAGTGAAAGAACAGATTTGGCAGCAGTTGCCTTGCCCTGCCTTGCATTGCCAGGGAACTGTCTCTTAAGACAATTTTCTGCCATCCATCTCTGAGCAATTGTCAGCCACAGTCATAAAAATTATATTGTGAGATCACTTCAGATGGAAAAGATTTATTTCCGTGAACTTTAACTAATAGGCAAATCTGAGCTGCTTATTTCCCAAGTCTGAAGTTCTGCTTTGTAGGTGGAGGAAGAAAGAAGGAATTTTTGTATGTATGTGTATAAATAAGGGCATTTTAAGGTATGCGAATAATTTTTCTTTTCAGTTGTACCTTGAAATCCATGACACAAGTGATTATCTCTTACTGACAAAATTACACAACCAAGGTCACTGCTATACATGAAAATGTGCACTGTAAGCTACAGTACAAAACATTTATCATCAGTGTGACTTGCTGCTATTTGCCATCCAAAAAATGCTGGAACTGAGACTCTTTTGTTCTTCTGGTACAGTAAATAAGCCTGGTCTACTGGCTTGTTGTGCATAACAAAAAGTTAGGACTGAAGACATTATTAATTATGCAATACTTGCATTTATACATTCTGTAGTCATGCAGGGAATTGTTAGATTTGTCTTCTTTTAGAGTCACTAAGTACTTTAGCTTTTGCTTTTAATTCTGAGGAACAGTGTAGAAAATGGATGCACAAATTTTCCAGACAAACTAGGAACAGAATGTTTCCAAAGGCAAAGGAGGAGATGAATGTGCCTGAGATGACTGAAAAATGGGTGCATGCAGACATGCCTAGATCATGATCCTAGGACTTAATAGGCTGCAAAAAGGACACACATGTCCTGAAATGTTCCTGACTTGTCCTGGGAGGATGGTGGCTGGGAGCACCTTTCCTGTGGACACAAGTTGAGAGAGTTGGGGTTCTTCAGTCTGGAGTTCAGCAGGAGTGGGACAAGGCTGGGGACTGGGGGTGGCTGGACTGGGGGGCTGCCTCTGCCTCCCCCTCCATGGCTGCAGTGGAGAGGGTCGTGTCAGGAGGGCACAGGGAAGGCGAGGAGGCAGCAGGCATTAAGGGAACCATGGAGATCTGAGATGTTTCACAACTTCTCTGGGGCAACCTGCCAGAGAAGTGACAGAATCTCCCTCCTTGGAGAGTTTCAAGACCTTCAGGGTGAGTGAAACTTTGAGTGGTGTGGTCTTGTCCTGGTCCATGGGAGATTGGACAAGGTGAGTTCCAAGGGCACATTCAACCTCCAACATCCTTTGATCCCCAAAATCCCCATGATGACCTGACCTGGTGCTTTCAGTACACGCCAAGCCTGTTTCTGCACAGGTTAAATCTCTTGCCCATGTACCCAGAGGGCTGTACCAGCTGTATCTTGTGTTGCCAAACACTGAGGCCCCAGTCCCACAATGTTTCCATGTGTGCCAAGGAGAGCTCCAGGCCCTTGGCACCACTCCTATGCCTACACTAGCTCAAAAAAATTCCTCAGTGTCATGGCTTTGTGAAGGCACTGCCATACATGGTGCTATTTTTGTAGGAGACAAGGGACAAGCATGATGAAGCTCTTGGAAATAGGAATTTGAGGCAACTGTGAAAACAGTAGTTTGTCCTGAAGTGGAAAATGCTGGTTGAATTATTGGTGTTGAAACCTCTTTGAAGTGGGATAGAAACATGCACTGCATGGGCAACAGCTTTTTCCTGTCTGTTTTCCCAAATAGAACACATCTTAAAAATAAGCATTCAGTGGGAAGCCTGTTTAGGTGACATGTGTCCCTATGATCCAGGTGCTGTGGGTGTGGGATAGTGTGTGTGGGATGCAGCTGCACATTGTATAAACAGATTTTATAGGAGAGACGTGAAAGGCTGCTTGCACTCTTCTCCAAAGGCACCAAGACATGGGTCACCAGGGCTGGCACAGGGTGTCCCCAGCTATTCTGGGCATCCAGGTTCTGCTGCTGCTCACAGCATGTGGCCACACGTGCCACGGCTCTGGAGTGCCTGAGAAATTGTTCCTTGGGTTGGTTAGTGGACCTCACTGGTGGTGGATGCCCTGCCCTCATCTTTGTTCACCCTTCTCTTTTCTAATTCCCTTTCTTCAGTGAGCAGGTAAGGAGTTTGCAAGTAGTACATAAAAGTGCCCTTCAGGTCCTTCTTTAAAAGCTGTATTGAGGCAGGATGCCCCATACCTACAGAAACAGGAGGATGTTCTGCCTTAACAGAAGGAACAAGGAGGTTTCTGCACTTCCCAGCCACAGCACAACTCCACTTTTGACAAGATCTGTTGCAGCTGATTATCACAGCTTGTTTTCAGCTCTGCATTGACAGCACTGTGGTTAACAGCTTCACAGCTAGACCATACTTGCTCCAGGAAATGCCCACAAGATGGGGCCCCTTTCCTTGACAGGCACAAAGAAGACTTTTAGAGACTTTGGCTCTAATTACAGTAATCAACACTCTGAATGGTCCCTGTTAAATCCTGCAGTAAAAGTACACCAGTGTCAGAGGAAACCTGGCTTCCTAGTAAGTGGAAGCTGCAGCAAGCAAAGCTGTTGAATGCTGTTGTCTCTGTGTGCAGCAAGGCACCAGCCTGTTGGGTTGTGATAAAAGGTGGAATGTCACCCTCTCATTAGGACCCTGTAGTTATTCAGAGAAAACATTGCTTGTCATAAGTATCATCACACCCAATGTTTTACTTTGCCCTACTGAATATTTATCAGTTTATTTCCTGTGTGTAGCAAAATCAAATTACCTTGGGATATCATTAGAGCTTGATAAGTCAGTAAGTTGGAAGAAGTGTGATTTGAATTTTAACCCAAGGGTATTCTCTTTATGCTTGCTCATCATGAGTCACATCTTTCTTTCAATACAAGCAAATATAAACAGAATTGCAATAAACTACTTAAAGTAATTTTAACTGTGGCAAACAGTATTAGTTCCAAAATGCTGAGTTAATCTCCTTGCAATTCTCTGTCAAACTTGATTGGCCAAATAGTGCAAAATCACTTTAAAATTCCTCAGCAAACTAAAACTCAATTGAGAGGGGCAGCCCAAATATTTTGTCACTGGAGAAGTAGTATTCAAAGAATAGCAGCTAGTAAATCTGAATTTCTGCTATCCAAGCACCACCAGTGCTCACCAGATGTAGAGAAGCCTCTACTATAGAATGAAGTATTGTGGAGAAAGATTTCTGTCTGGCACTCCTGTGCCGCATGAGAAAATGAGGAGTAGACGACTTGATGACATGCCATAGAAGAAACTGCACAAGCACTGATGAGCAATGGGAATAATAAAGAGACGGATGAAGGAGAGGCAGAGAAGCATTTCCAACTAGTGCTGTTTGGAGTCTTGCTACCTGTTTTTGTGTTGATGCTACAGCCCCAGGCTCATTGCTGTGGGTGAAAGAACAGCATAGACACGGTTGTGCTGTGGCTGCAATATTAGAAATTCACAGATAATACTCTACCCAAACTGGGTCTTACCCAAATTGTTATGATATTTGGTTTCATTTTCTAGAGAGGGTTTATGTGATAAACTAAATCTTGAAACTGTTTTTAATACCATTTACTGCATTACAATTGTAGCAGAGAAATTGAAGGGGGATTATTGGAGGTGTATTAAAGGTCTTATTTGACATCTATTTTAATTAGAAAATCTAGACTGGGAAAAATAACTAAGATATATTCTAAACAAAGCATTGAAGAGTGCATTTGATTTTTATTGCCAGCATGCTGCACTTCGCTTTAATAAGGGGACCAGCCAGACCAAGGAATATTGTTCCAGTACATACATTTACATGGGAATAAGCAAACAGTTGCATTTTGATCAGTTAAGAGTGACAGCAGAGCAAGGTTAAACAGCTTCTCAGACTAGGGTAGAATAAATGCTCTCTGTATGACTATCTAATGACTGTGAAGGGGAAGAGTAGGGATCACCAAATGTTAGTTTGAGATGCTACAGTGGCCTGTCTCCTGTCAAAAGATATGAGAAACTAAACTGAGCCTGAGAGTTTCTTCTGAGATGACCTCCTAGGTCATAAACTCTATAGAAACCTTTCTTGACTTGAGGAGAAAGTTTCTAGCTTGTCCTTTAAAATGTGCACCTCTGGAGAAATTACATATCTGTGCTGTATGAGGATGTGTTAAGTGCACAGCACTGGTGTATGTCTCTATTCTTCTGACCACTCTCAGTTCAGATTGCACAGTTTATAGCTTACAAAGAAACCCTCTGCTGATTTATCTTCTTCAAGCTGATTTATTAGAACCTTTAGAGGTGCCAGTTAATGATAGGGGTTCCCTGGGAAAGGATTAGATGTGACAGGGGACACAAGACACCAGCAAAATGCATGTGGGAAGCAGCAGCTTTGGGTTCCCTAAAGAGGAAGGGAAAGGGGACACAGAATGAAAGGTTCAGGGGAACAGTAGTCAAAAACAGCATGATGACAGTGAGGTCCCACAGGAGTTACAGCAAGAGGTTACCAGGTGCCAGTGTGAGGGGGAACTGCACGACCACATGAGAGGAGGGTTATGGAGCACAGTGCGTGACAACATCACATGGAAATGTAGTTATCACATGCTGAATGGCTCCAGGCACAAGCTAGGAGTGGTGGACTGATATAAACCCTTCTTCTGGCCTTAACACCCTCATGGGTTATGCTGACTGACCTGAAATTCATGAATATTTATCGCATAAACATGTCAACAGCCTGTTTACAGTAAACACCTGGAATTTCCCTTCCAACCTTGTTGTACCAAGTGGGTATTATTAGGTGTCTGGAGGGGGCTGGGGAGGACTGCATGAAGATTGACTCATAATCATAGTTGCTATTGCAGATAACAACTGGTTTTCATTTCTGCTTTCCTGCAGATTCCTAGATGGCTGATGAATGAGGCCCTGCCCGTGTGATACTGGAGATTTGACTATGAGGGCTGTGGGGCAGGAACTACAAGTTGAGCACATCAAAGTGTATGTTTGCAAACCATCTGCCAGCACAGGCAAATCTGTGATTGTGATTCATGATATATTTGGATGGCAACTCCCAAACACCAGATACATGGCTGATATGCTAACAACTAATGGATACATGTAAGAAATCTTTTATTCTCCAAGAAATCCTACTCTATGATTTCTAGCCTTACATCAGAACTGTTATATGGGAAACGAAACTATTACCAGAGCAGTTTGAGCAATATATTTCCATAATACAAACCCAAAGAGGAACACTGTTGTGGAGCATGGCAGAGTACAGGATGATTCCTTCATTCTTTGCTGTTTACAGAAGTGATTGTGCACATAGAATGTGTAGAATATTGAAAACACTCTGCAGTAAAAAGTGATTTTGCTTATTTTCCTAGCAAAGTGATGGCTTTTAAAAATAGTGTGTCCTGAAACACAAGTATATATTCTGTTCTTGCAAGCCTTTTAAAAATAAAGTAATTCAATCTGAGTTATATGATGGGATTTTAAAAAAATTTCTATCAGAAGAAATATGAATAAATGTAATATATTTTGAATATGATAGAGAATATGTGCATGTGAATGGTTCATATGCACACATGGATATTAAATATGATCTCCTTCCCCCTTCAACACTTTCACATTCATTTTCAATGTCCTGCAACACCTAAATTCCAAAAACATAAAAAACCTTGCAGTAACTGGATATAGTGCAATGTACTCCCTTTGCTTTATACATTACAGACATTCATTTGCACAGGCATGCAGTACCAAAAGGCAAACCTCCACATGAGTCTGTAGAAATCTAGTTTGGAGAGATAGTGCCTTTAATACCCTGAGCCTAGTTTGGAGAGATAGTGCCTTTAATACCCTGAGCCTATGGAGCATGAGGGAAGCCAGATGTCAGCAGACAGTTGTGGTGTGGCTGAGATCTGTCTGTGGAACTGAAAGGAGAAACTGCCTCTGGAGAAAAAAAACCTCTACCTTTGCAAGCATTAGGGCTTTTTGACACACTGGAACGATGCAAAGGTCTATTGTCTGCTCCCTGTCTTTCCTGAGGACTTGACATTCTGCTCCATGTTTGGAAGTATATTTGTCCTGTGACCAAATTAAAATATTCTCAACGTGAGAGACTGGACACACGCCCTTCGTGCTGTGGAGGATACTGGCAAATCACTGCTATGACACTGGCAAATTACTGCTTTGGTACAGCCAGAGTCTGCTCTGCCCAATGTGCCCAGTGTCTGACCAATTGGTATTTTTCCATACTACCTTGCAAATTTTCTGTATGATTCATGCTATGCCATACTTGGTTTTGGGATATCTTCTTTCCCTCCATCTGAACTGTTACGAATGCAGTGGTCAAGGGAAGAAGGCTTCATGAGAACTGAGTGTTTTCAGGCAGCAGTGTCTGAACGAAGAGAAGTTGAAGTGTCTTCAAGATGCTGCTGAACTGGTGCACCAATGTTTACTGAGAGGAAAGTAGAGGGATTTTTCCTAGAGCAGTATGGGTTGAGGAGCTATGGAACTCCATTTCAGAGACCAAATTAAGCCTGATGGCTAATATTGCCTTATTAGATCTGTTTGAGTGATCCGATCTTCTGCATGGGTTTCAAAGCACTTTCTTTCAAAACACTGTGTGTTTCCGACAGATCCTTATCCAAAGACTGCATAGTTTTGCCCACACATTTCAAAATACATTTGTGCTCTGGACTGAGGACACTGCTGAAGGCTCTTGGAAAAATTTAGCCCAGGTTTTTCCCAAGCTGTTGACTCTCTCAGCTTCAGCCTGGATCTTTCCCAGGCTGGGGATCTTTCTCAGAGACAAAACAAGGAAAGAAGAAAGAACAACACAGATAAACACCTGGTATTGACCACCGAGCTGTGTGAGTGTCTTGTGATGTTTCTGCAGAAAGCATGTTTTCAAAGAGGTGTTGCCTTCTCAGACCGATGAGTCTTTTCTACTTTGTTTTTCGTGATCTGTCCTATATATATCTGCCATGGCTTTTCAATAAATTGTCTCTTCTTGCTGCTTGGAACAGGTAGCATGTGTTGCTGCATTATTCGTCGTTCCTAATCAGATAGTGACACTGGATGTCACTGTTGGGTCTTTTTTTAAAATAGAAATTACAGAAATGATGAAACAAGGTGAAGAAAAAGAAAGGCTTGCTACATAGTTCAGTCTGATTTAGGCCAAACCAATCCAGTCATTTCACCATGTTCAATAACATCCATGAGGTGTGTCTGTGGACAGAGAGAGCCAAAGATATTTTAATAAGTGAAGGATGATTGCTGTTTCCCAGGAATCCCATTGCTTCCGGCTGGGATGGGCTTGGGAGAGCACACAGCAGCACATGGTGGTGACCATGTGATGGCAGCCTCCAGAGCCTCTTCTGCACGAGGAAACTGTGTCCTCCACTGGTGAGTGTGCTGTCACAACTCTGCTGGTCATGAGACACATCTCAGCCAAGGTCATCCTGAGCCAGGGTTTGAACCCCGTGATGCAGGAACTCACTACTGAGTGGGTCTTACTGCACTTCCCTTTTTCCAGTCACCAAATGAGTAAAACACTGCTCCTCTTCTTCCCACACAGGTTCCCTTCGCTTGTTCTTTGCTGACCTCAGTCCACAAGGCATCTGTTGTTTTGGTTTTTTCTATCTCATAAGTAAGCTTTGCAATGTGCTGTGTAGTAAACAACTATTTTATGTAATTGTCTTGGTTTACATGGAACCCATCAGTGATGAGTATATGTTAAATGCTGTATGTTCTATGCAAAATGTAATTTTTTTGTAATCAGGGCATAGTTTTATCATCTTTTACAAGATCATGTGTTCCTTTACTGTGTGTAGTTTCAAATTATTAATTCACACCCAGGTAAAATACAGATAAGAGATTAATATTTTCCAGATTTGTATCACAGAATGTATTTTGTGGTTTAGTCATTGAAAAAAAAAAAAAGCATTTATTGATATATTTAAATGTTTTCTAATGGTCATAATTATTTCTGTGGAATAGGTAACAATGTTATTTAAAACATTACTTTCTTAAGAAAAAAGATATCAAAATTTTATCTGGGTAGAAACCTTCCATGCAATGAAGGGCCAAAAAAAAAAAAAAATCTCAGTGTGTGACTAATTAATCAAATTTTGATTTTTGTATCTCTGTGTGCAGAGCCAGCTGCCCAGACTTTTTTCAGGAAGAGAAGTTTAGAAACTTTCTGATGAGTAGTCTGAATTTGAGAATTGGCTGAAAACTTGAGATGGTAGGAAAATACACAAGTAAAATGCCAGGGAGCTGGAGATCACATTGCCTGCTGCTGTCAGAAAGTGCCTTTTCCCACTTTTTGTTGTTTGGTTTGTTTTTGTTTGGGGTTTCTTTTGTTCTTGTTTTGTTTGAGATTGGGTGCAGCTATTTTAGCTACACTAGCAAAAGTGTCCTTTTGAAATTACTTCCTAGAAGTGGATGGAATCAATGATTTTGCCTTGAAGAGAATTCAAGGACAACTCTCTTAGTAGCACCTTTGTGGAGAATTTTTGTGATCTGCTGTTGACAAAAGTTGCTTCCTCTGCTTTAAAAAGCCCAGTTTGAATGTGCTCAGTGGTTTTGTGAGAAACCGTAATTCCGATCTGGCGTCTCGCTGAGTCTAACAGACTGATCCTTTAAGGCGTTGTATGGAAAGAAGGAGTTACTGATTGTGCCAGAGATGTCTCCCAGCATGGTGTAATTGTCCCCAGGGATGTGATGGCTCCATCATCAGGCAGAGTGAGGGCCAGTGGTTCCCTAGGGATCATGGTGCTGGGAGCCAGGAGCAGTATCACACCTTCTCCTCCTGTGTGCAACACTGCCTGCACATTTATCAGCGAAGACCTGTCACTAGCAGGCTCTGCTCCCTTAATAGCACGGGGGGAAGCTGCTGGCAAGGCAACACTCAGAAGGGCTCAGACTAATTAGAGGCCACACTAATTAACTCTCCTGGGAGAGCAAATATCTCACATTATTGGGAGTAGCTGCATCGAACGTTGCTGAGGTTGGGTATTTGCTGAGAAGGTTATGGGACACATAACTGAATCATTTCCAGAGTGCTCATGTCTCAGAGCAGTCAGTTGTCTTGGAAACTTTTTAGCTTGGAATCTGTCCCCTGCCTGCTGCAGTGGGAAGGCAGGGTTGGGTGCTGCCTGGCATTTCTTACAGGCAATTCACACGTTTCGGGTGTCAGCTCCAGTCAGGAAAGAATTTCTTGGCACTTAATTTGCTTGTTGTGTGTGTTTGTGTGTTGGCAGATAACGTTGTGTTTGAGAGGCTGGTTTATTGGGGAATTTCACCGCTGCCCAAGGGGGTGAGGAGCTGGGGCTGGGAACAGCCTGGAGGTGATGTAAAAGCCTGAACTGGCACCCTGCTCCCACTGTCTCAGCTCGGTGACACTTGCTGCAGGGGTAAACGGGTATTTTCAGAACACAGCATCTCGGCAAGAAGTATTCCAGGCTACCTTGTAAATTCTGAAAACATCTACCGTGTTTGTTACATTGACTTCTCTGCGACAAATATCCCAGATGACAATTTACAGTTATTGTCAGCCTTTTCACTGGCCACTAATATTTTCTAGAGAGGTTTTTATTAATTTTCTATCAAAATTTACAAAGCAAAAATTTGTCCAACTTCTCATAGGATGGTAAGCTTTTTTAACTCTCAGGAAGGCATGTAGTCAATATCCATCCTTTCCCATCCCTTTAGGTTTTCTTTGTTTGTTTGTTTGTTACATTGCTTTTTTTTATTGAATCCCATTGAGATTTTTTTTTTCCTCTTTCTGATGATATCAGATAGCAACCTCTAACATTTACCCAAAATAATTAACTAGTTAAAGTATGCAAAATAAAATATAGTATTAGCATAATATGGTGACAGTCATACGCATCTCTATATTTTCATATTTTCAAATACTGGTTTTACTGTGATTACTTGATTTTCATTTTCTTACATGATCCAAAGAAGCTGATGCTGTCCTGAACTACCTAAGGGAGCAGTGTGGTGCAAAGAAATTAGGGGTCATTAGTTTTTGAGTGGGTGGTGTTGATGTAGGTCACCTGATGATCACACACTCGGAATTAAAGGCCGGTGCATCTCTCTATGGTAAATCCAAGGATGTCCTACAAGCAGGTACACATGCATAAGTGTATTGTGCAGCCTAACGACTTGATGTAGCATGAGTTTTTCAAATGAGGCTATCACCTGATGAAGACAGATATTTTTAGCAGAGTTGGAAGGATACTATGCGAAGAAGATGGTGGGGAGGATATTGGTTCCTAGTTTTGGAATGGGTCATAGCAGCCATGCCCTTTTTTTGGATCTGGACAGACAAACATGTTGTCCTTGGGTCACTTTCCCAATTTAGCTTCCTTTTTCCTGTTTACTACTGCCCTGCACACTGCAAAGCCAGGACTTCACCCAGGAGCAGAGAGTGTTATTTCTGTTGTAGCTGCTCTGTAAAGTTAGATTGCAGCTATTTTAACACCAGCTTTCCTTTTGTGCTCTGCTCAAGAAGCTGGGATAGTTGAGCTGCCCTTTCCTGATGTTCTTAGACTGAACATTTTGGACTGACTGTTTTTCCCAGTCAGTTTGACAGAACTCAAGTTTGTATGCATGGGAGATGTCTTTGAAGTCTTATTCAAATATTCAGTCTATAGTAAGAAACAGACTTAAATATAGTTCTAATCTGGAAAGGTGTCCTTTGAAGAGCCATGATACCAGAAGCTTCAAAGTAAAGCTAGTACATATGGCTACATACTGAGTGAGATAGGAAAATTTCACTCTATTTGAGTCTGGATTTCCCCTAAATGTCAATCAAAGATTTTGTTTCCATCTTTTCTAGGACTAATCAAAGTTTCTGATGATATATCCAATCTCATGAACCCTAAATTTTTCATTTTTGCTGAAAAAGATGACTTAATTCCTTTTCATCAAATATGCTAGTAACTGCCATAATCTTTGATTTCTGCATGTGTTAATTTCCATCCTAAATTGTAAGGTAAAACTCAGCCTCCTAATAGTGCTTGAAGATCAAAAAATACAAGCAGAAAAATTGAACTAGACATAGAAGGGCTAAGGTAACCTAGGCAAATAATTACATACACACACACACACACACACACACACACACACACACACACACTCACACACACACACACACACACACACACTCACACACAGATATATATATATAAGTCTCTTTCTTCTGTAAAAGTATGGTTACTAACCCAAATAAAAATGTTTTATCAAAATCCCACTGCTGTTTTGGAGCAATCTGCATAGGGACCTATCGTTTGCTGTATGACACTTTTTTCTATTGGTCCTAGGAACTCATAAATCATATAGGATGTGACAAGTTGCATCCATATGTGTCTGTTAGAGGCTTTGTGTTGAGTTATAGTGTATGTGGCACTGTCATATATTTCACATATAGGAAATACCTTCGTTATGTCCATGCAATTTGCAATTGGGAGGGCTGCTTTTAACAATTTTCTAGAATATGACTGCAAAAATGGATGTCATGCTTTAACATGCTTTGAAATATTCTCCAGTTCCCTGAGATTCATGTCAATGTTTGAAGTTAGACTAATGGTAGATTAATGCTTATATTTTGGCTCTTGTTCATCTATGTTCCAAATAAATCACAAGCCCAAAATTTAGGAACACAAACACATTGTTTGGTGAAGCTCATTTGGACAGATTAAGCTTTTTTGGACTTGTGGCCTGGTGGCAGATGTGTATTTAGCAGGTGATTTAAGAGAGCACATATTGTTTCAAAATTTGTGGCTAAGGTTTTTCAGAGGAGGTTCTACTTTCTTGGATTACCTGTGGCTCTGTGAAATACTATAGATTCCTAAACTGATCAGTTTAGGGATTGAAGTGTGCAATGCAATGTGCAGACAGGACATTTTAGTGTGAGGCATACAACCATGGCTGCTGCCTGAAGAAGAAATCTCATATTTGAAAAACAATCCATATTTTTGTATGATGTATCTTGTTCCTTAATTTTTCTGTCAGCAATTCAAAATTCTCCATGTTGCATCAGCTCAAGACTGCATCCACCTCAGCACCCATCCTCCATTTGTGGCCAGCAGTAGGGAAAACCCCTCCTTGCTAAATATCTTGGCTACCTGTGCTTCAGGGCATTTCTGAGCTGGAAATTTCTAATGCCACTCCTGCAACTGTGTCAAATCGCTGCTGGTGGACCCAGAGTCTGTGGATTTGCCAGACCCTTCTGGAACTTGCTTGAATTTCTGAGCTCTAGCACACCTTGTGACAGTGACTTCCATGGTTTAGTTATGCCTCACAATTGAAGTGGGAGAAAGGCTCTTGATCATTTGTTTGAAACCAGCTGCCTCCTATCTTCATCAGGTGCTGGTACTTCTAAAGCTATAAGAAAACCAAACATGAGTGTATGTCCCTTCTCACCTTTTCAGTGCTACAGATAAAGACTGTATGCCATTTAAATGGGGAGAAAAATGTAATTTAGGGCGGTCTTAATTTTACTAATGACAGTATCTCAAATTAAATATACTGTCAGAGAAATATTTTTTGTAGCGTCTGTTATGTAAAGACAGTGCTAATGACCTGTATTTCTCTTAATGGGATTGTTAATGTTTTCCTACTTTACATGCTGCTAATGGTCCTCCATCTTCCTCACAGGGAGGTCTTCAGAGAATTCTGATCCGAAACTGCTGGTTAACTGTTGATTTCCATGTGACACCACCTATATGTAATATCCAAATGCAGCTGTTTCCTGAGTGATACAGCTGTCATAACACATATTTTGTAGGAGAAGAATGCTGAAGCCTGGAAGTGTACAGTGCCTTAATTGCCCCAGTGTCAAACATGGATAACTTCACATTAATGGTGCTCCTTTAGTGTTAAAAGGTTTGTTATGTGGGAGAGGACGATCAGGACATCTATTTAGAGAACAGCAGTCATTCATAAATTCTGGAATGGCATGTGAACTGTAACACTAACGCTGTGACTAAGCAAAAGGGAAAAAAACCAAACTGACATGCAGTATTTTCGTGAAATGAAAGGGTAGATAGCTACCAAACCATATTATCATAGTTATTTTATAAATGTGTATTTTATATATATTATATAATATATATTATTGTTACCAGAAGTGCATCCAAATATTCATGATAAAACTGTAAGTCTCTGAGTAAGAGCTGGAAATGTGAAATCTGAAAGAGGCACATGTTTACATCAAGAAGTGCAGGCAAACATATGTAGGAAGATCATGGATGCATTAAGTATTGACTTCTAAGTGAAAAATCAGCATGGATTGCCTATCCAGGAACATGAAACAAAAGGAAATCAAATTAAAAGCAGTTTAGTTTCCAACATTTAATCTTTATATTAAGATAAAGTGGAATAGTCTTTTGTACAAATAGTTATTTCCAGGACCACATGACTAAGAAAGTGGAAATGTGGTTGAACAGCTCTAGTGGAGAGAAGGTTCTGTAAGCATTTCTGCCATCTAGAAAACTCACAATTCTTCTCCCATTTATTTGACTGCTGTTCTCTAAAGTTGATATGGAGTACCTCCTGTCCTTGTGTGCTATAATTTGTGGCATACAAGTGGGAAGAGCTAAAAACATAAAACAAAAGAGCTGGGTTTTGAGCCTTATGACTTTGGAATTCTTGAATGGGCTTTTTTTCATTTGTTTAGCTTTATTTTAGGGATTGCAAACAAAGAGCACTAATGAAGTTGCTTAGAATATGAGCAAGCACATAACATATGAGGACTAAACCTCTAAGACAAAAGTCTGGTAGACTAGCATGCATTAAGTCTCCTTTATAGACACACCCATGAGGAAACAGGGTATTTTGGATTGCTAATATATTTAGCTAAAGGTCTTTAAAAAATAATCCTAATAATCCCATAAAAAGAAAATCAGGAGAATGGGAAGGATACAAGGGTCAGCCAGAGATTAAAAATGAAAATAAAAAAAAGTATAAAATATCCTGTGATGGGATAAAAATGTCTGTATTTTAAACATTTACTGTATAGCTTGGAGGTGCAGCAATCTAGAAAGCTATTACTTTTCTACATGCTACTTATTTTCATTCTGAAAATATTTTTTCCTGTAGTGTGTAAGCTTTGTCTAGTATAGAGCTTTGAAAGGATGTCTTCACTACCTCACCCCAGTGATGACTTTAAAAATGCCTTTGGCCCATGGATGAATAAACTAATGAACTAATCATGCCAATGTAATGTTTCAAAGTCGTGTGACCCCAACATTTAAAAACACGTACCCTTTAAAAAAAAACCCAAAGGAGGTTAGATGGATTGCTCAGCTAAATCAACATGTTTTCGAAACGGAAAGGAAAAGCCCTCCAGGGGTGAATACCATTCCGTGTGAGTTCAGGAGAAGGCTTGGTGCTCCCCATGGCAGCACACCCCGCCTACGCCCGCAGCGAAAGGAACAGCTTTAAAAAGAGTGTCCCTCGTCACTCCTCCAGGCACAAAGATAAAGGCACGGCTTATGTAACTCTTTTAAAGGAACCTGATCCTCGCTCACCCTCTGGTTTTGTGAGTTAGCGCTTTGTTTGGGGATCCAATTCCGCCGCAGCCATCCGGGCTGAGCTCCTGCATCCTGCTCCTGCTCTCTCGCACACCTGCAGTGCCACAGGTATGTCTAGGTCTGTTCGGGCTGTATTTGAAACCCACGGCTTTTTTCCCAGAAACGTGGAACAAATGCTGGCGAGGTGTGACTCAGCATATTCGGGAGACTTTCGTTTTATTTGCAGGCAGAGTGAAAGCTCATCTAAATGCACTTGGGGGTTAATTTTTACGTGGTGTTTCAATAGCATCCCAGAAATGGAAAAAGATGCTATTTGTATGTACTACAGCAGATGCAGAAGCACTGAAGCGTCTTGCCTGTGCTACAGACCTGCAAGTTTATAGGGCTTATAAACCATACAAGCCAATGCTACCCCTCACAGTTTTGTATCTGGAGATGTTTTCATCAGTGAATATATCTACATCCTTAAATATTTCATGTTCTGTGTGTTGCTTTCCATTTTATCAGATAGTACAAAATGTTTTCAATTAAAGCCTTTGAGGATATACTGGTAAGGGCATTGTGTTTGTGTTTCTGGAGTTCTGAAAAATGTTTCTTTAATATCTAATCCCTGCTTTTGTTATATTTTTTAATTTAGTCTAATCAAAAGGAAACAGTTTGTGAATGGAAAATTAGTTATGAGCTTTTCCTATTATGTATTTGCACTGTATTTTGCCTTATATGCTCATTTACTCATTCATTTTTTCTTGGTAAACTTATTTTAAATTAGAAGTCCTATATGTGAGACCACAACATGTAAGGAAATAAAGGACACTTACGGGATTGGTTTATTTAGAAAAGAAAAGATAGGATACAAGTGTAGATGTGTGCCCAGAGATAATACAGCTTTTAAACACAGCTTGTCTTGAACTGATTGCAGAAGTGAAATCTCCTCATATCTACAATCTAGCCCTGGTGATACTGCTTGGGAAATTCTGGATTTTAAAGTGTATGAATCCAGAATATATTGGCCTCCGGAATTTTCTCCAGTTTTTCTGACTGCCAAGTTGTTTGCTGGCTTTCCTAAAGCTGTCCCTTTACTGCCACAAATCTTTAAGTCCCACTTATCCAGAAACAGTTCAGTAATTGTTTTTTTTTTTTTTTTTTCTGTCTGTATTTTTGACACAGTCAAGTTTGAAGATCCTTGTTTCTTTACTAGCAAAGTTTCTATGGTAATATACATGATTTATTTGTAGAGACCTTGGGCAAAGCTTTATCTAAATGATTTCCATGTTCTTGAATCATTTGTAGATGCTCTGTGAATATTCAAAGGAGCTATTCAGGTCTGTTCACTCAGTTGGTTAAACTAAGTTTGATGGCAGAAAATCATTAACTTGAGTCCAAGGAGCTACATACAGATGTGTTAGACTCTGCAGGTACTTTTTGACCTTTGTGATTTACTTGTTTTCATTTAAGCAATAGTTTGAAAAAAAATTAACCATACCCTACTCTTACCTTCTTGATAAAAGATTTGGCTCAACTTTAAGCTTTTTGTTTGTTTTGTTCAGTTTTCTTTTTTCCTGTCTTGGAGTTTTAATGCATTCTTTATTTAATATTAAAGAAATACAATTTTACACCCTGACTTGTCCTGGTACATTTTTTTTGGCATCTTTCTTAAGCATCCCTTTCCAAAAGTCGGCAACATCTGAGGCTAAAGCTGTTCAGAAAAAGGATTTATTGACACTGAAAATTTCAGTTATGTAATATTTTAAGTCCCTAGATGAAGATATAATGCTTAATCTATGTGTAATTATATCTTTCCACACAGTAGCTGTTGTTTTTTTCTTTCAAAATGCTGAGTCTTGTATTAAGTCTTTAGTGTCTACTAAAGAGCTATGCATTCCTGAGAGAAAATACACATGATGAAGAATGGAAGGACTGGCTTTATTGCTATGTAAATAGTTTGTGGTGGTTGTTTTGCTGCTTGCTTATAACTTTATTTTTATTGTGCTACTCACTGTAGGGCATGGAAATCCTAGCATGTACCAGGTCCCTGCTGAAGACTTCATAACATGAGAAACTCTAACAAGAATCTTATTTATGTTAAATAACTCAATGGGCTTATTGACTAACGCTCCATTTTAGATCAAGCAGCAATGAGCATGTTCATCCTATTACTGCAGTGATTAAAAATTCAATAGCGGGTGGTACTGCTGTCCTCTGGCGCTTTTCAGTGTGGCAGGGTTTGGTTTTCTCTACTGAATATTTGTTGTCCTTTAGTGTCACACATGGCCAACGAAGCGAGGCCCTGCCCGTGTGATATTGGAGACAGGTTTGACTACGGAGGCCGAGGGCAGGAGGTGCAAGTTGGGCACATCAAGGCGTACGTCTGCAAACCTTCCGCCAGCACCGACAAAGCTGTGATTGTCATTCACGACATTTTTGGATGGCAGCTCCCAAACACCAGATACATAGCTGACATGCTAACAGCCAATGGATACACGTAAGAAGCACTACTCTTTTCAAAGTGTCTTTTTAACAAGAAAGTTTGTTGAACTGTTTTCTCATATGAACCATTCAAACTCATATAATTTCACGGTCTTTCTACTCCCCTCTTTTCAAGGAGCATTCTGGTTAAAAAGTGAAAGAGGCCTAAAAAATGGAATAGTCTTACCATAATGAGATTTTATAGTTAATAGTCTTAGTAGGTAAGCACATAAGAAGAGAGGGGAAACAGAAAGTTTTCTTATTCTGCATCTTTCATCCTTCATGAGCGTGAAGCAGCCTGCTTCTTCCTTTCCTCTGTGCAACTTGGCTGTTATAGTAAAAATTCCAAAGAAGCTGAATATCTTTCTATGAAGGGAAAGTGTACTAGCTTGTGCCAAATAGAGAAACAAATTCTTAAATACGTGAAAAACATATTGAGTATCCTCTTTCCAGTATTACTAGGTTAGTGTTCCTTTGAGGCTGAACATACATACCGTGTAAATTGTAGTTTCTTTGGTCTGTTTTTGGATTTCTTTTTTTAAATTTGGTAGGAAGCCACCAAGGATATTCAGTTGCAGTTAACTATTTATCAAATTAGGTAGTGAATTTTAACAGGGCAGAATGTAACTGGAAATTATACAAAGTTTACTTATTAGATGCAGAATGTTGAGGATTGCTGATATAAAGCTTTGGTGTGGGTTAAGTACTATGTAATCAGCAAAATGAATTTGTTGTATAGTACATATGATCTTCTCTATAATCCTTTTCCAGTATAATTTCATGGACATAAAATATTTTCATTTTTCTTGCAGAACCATCTGCCCAGATTTTTTTGTGGGACAAGAAGCTTGGAAACCTTCTAATGACTGGGCAACTTTCAATGACTGGGTGAAAACACGGGATGCCGGCAAAATAGACAAGTACAGCCATTGTTCCTTGTCCACTGAGGGGATATCTGTGTTTCATAGGAATTTTTGCCTCAGAAAAAATGTAAAATTAGACCCTAAATTATTAGTGGGTCAAATTTAGTTAGATGTCCACAAATAGAAATTTCGTGCAGCTCATGAGACAAGCTCGTGGTTATATGGATGGTGCTTTATGGATAAAAGTAGATATTTGAAGAATAAAAGTGCCCAGTGTTTGTCTGTACAGGAAGTAGAAGCAAAGTGAATGACTTAAAAAAAAAAAAAAGAACCATCAAGGGCTAGAAAATGCAGCTCACTTTGGCCACTTCAATCCCTCAGGAAGGCACAAATTCCATGGATTTTAGATAGTGTGCAAATGCAAACACTATGTAACAAGGGAACATCTCTTCTGCTCCCCATCAAATCACAGCTAGTTCAAAGCATACTGCTTTCCCACTTTTCTGTATTTTTCCCATTTTTATCTGACACATAGCTTGATTGCATAAAGTAACCGCTGATTTAGAAAAACAATTTAAAATTTGCTTCCACAATTTTATAAAATATTTGTCATCCTTGTGAGAGATACTTGGCATATAAGTCACATTTGTGATAACAGGATGCTCTTGACTGGCAGTGTGTTCTCAAACTTTTATTTGTGTTGGCCTATATGATAACTACTGCTGTTTGTGAAGTTAATTGGACTGCTGTTCATAAACTCACCACATGTCCTAGTAACAATGATCTAGGGAAACTGATTTTATCCTTTGTCTTCTCACCTGGAGGTTGTCTTGTATTTGGAAATTAATAATAGTAAAGTATTTTATAGTGTTGTGGGTTGACCCCAGCCAGCAGCCAATAACCTGACCACTCACTTGCTCCCACAAGAGGAATGGGGAAGAGAATAGGGAAACAAAGCAAGAAAACTTATGGTTGAGATATAGACAATTTGATAAGTAAGGGAAAGAGAAAAGCCAGGGGTGATGCAATGACAGTCACTCCATCCCAGAAGCAGACTGATGGCCACCCAGTCTCTGAGTAGCAGCCCCCAAGGAGGCCAGAGAAACAGGCTAGAGCCTTAATTCCCTTTCATTTGCATGTCTCAGAGAAGTTGATGTTGTCCTCAAGTATCTAAAGGACCAATGTGGTGCCAAGAAGATTGGTGTCGTTGGGTTTTGCTGGGGTGGAGCAGCAGTGCAACATCTGATGCTGAAAAATCCTCATTTAAAGACTGGAGTGTCTGTCTATGGTAAGCCTAAAATACCTGCTGCCTTCTGAGCAGAATACCAGTGCAGGAAGCAATTCTATATTATTGCTGCTATTGGTGTAACAAAATTCAGTGTGGCATCTAGCAGAAGAAGGTGATTTTATTACAAATTATCTATAAGTGATTGGATTTTGCACAATCACATTTTTACATTTAAGTGTACCCAGCAAGATCTGTGTATTTAAAGAGTGGCATGACCAGGACCACATCTGTGAACATAGTGCCAAATGCCACAGCCTCACTGTGGCTGAGGTTCCTCTTGGCTGGTGATGACAAAAGGGCTTCTGGGCACATATTCTGCATCTTTCAGACAGTGGTCCCTCATTACTAATAGGAACCATTTTTAACTCTCTATTTAAACCTTGTACTCTCACACATTACTCAATGCATTTATCCTGCCTTTGATATTTTTTCTTATTAACCTCTGTACTTCTACAGAACTCAGACCAATTTATATTAATTAGAGGTGAAAGCAAACTGAAGGTAGTTCTGGGATTGTATTATTGGGATTGTTTTGCTGCATTGATATACTGATCAGTTGAGTCGATTCAACGGTGTTACTTGCTAATAGTTTACTTTTTAGTTGTAATAATCTCAGGAATGAACAGAGTAGCCTGGGTGGCAGCTGGTTAATTCTACTGTAACTTTTATTTAAATATATTTGAGTAGTCCAAATTGCAATGTCAATTTGTTATGAAATCATATCAGTGTAAATATATGTAAACTGAAATCATAACCATGTATGTAGAATGATGAAAATTTACAATTATCTTTAAAATGGCCTTCCCAAGCCAGAGATGAGCAGTTCCAAACTGTCCATCTCTCAGAATCCTGTCTCTGACAGTGGTCAGAAGAAGTTGCTCAAAGTAACCCACAAAAATGGTCCAAGTGTAACAATTCTTCCCTGATTTTTTCCCACAGAACTGGTCTCTAGTCTCTCTTTCATTCAACTTCTTTTATCTTTAATGGCACTGCAAATATTCTACAACAAAAGGAACTTTTAAGCAAAATGTGTTACATTTCATTATAAACTGATCAGCTGTAACTGATCAAAATGTTCTGACGTTTCACTGCACAGACTTTGTAGTGTGTTAGCTACTTTAGGCAGCATAACTCATTGTATGTATGTTTTCTTCTTCCATAGGAGTGATCAGCCGTTTTGAGGACAGACACAGTTTGCTGCATCCTACCTTCTTCATTTTTGGGGAGAAAGATGACATTATTCCATTGGAGCAGGTGAGTTTCCCATCACAGATATTTGTCTTTTTAATGTTTTTCATGCTTGTTTTGTAATTTGGTTTTTAATGAAAACAAAATAGAAGACTAATTTGCACTTTTCTTTCTCTTTCACTAACTCTTACAGTATTTCTACACAAATTTAAATTGCTTATTCCCAAACCATAAAGTTTTACCATGACACTAAAAATATTTTCTGTTTCTGTTTGAAAATTTGGATGATTTTCATCAGTTCCTATGGAAAGAGCAAGAACCCAAAGAAAGCCTTTGGACAAGTTTAAGATAGGAGACCCTTTTTAGTGATACCAATGGTCCATAAAATCTGCCTGTTCCAATGGAATCACTTGTTGCAGGAGAATTAAAAGGATCCTGTGGGTATCCTTTTCCTTTTTCCACTGTCCTGCAGAGATTCTCCTTTCTGTCACTCTGTCAACAGCCTTTCTCTGGAGCCTGAGTGGAGAATGATTGGAGAAAGATGATTATCTGCCAAGGGGATCAAAGGAAAACACGTTTTTATTGAGTGATGTTGGCTTTAACTTTCCTAGCAAAAATTCTGGTCACTTTGAACTGCTGGCTTTGTCCCTGCCCCTCCTCCCTCAACTTCAAATTAATTCAAACTCTTGCCCCAACTTTTTTTTATGTGAGGTCTATCAGCAGCAACTCATACAGTATTCACTAGTTCTCATGATGCTGAGCAGTAGGGTTTTTTTACCTTTACAGGTATTAATAGTAATCCATATAATATTCTTTTGAATTTTGTACAGTCACATGCTGCTATTTTACTGGGGAAAAAAGAAGCCTAGTTAAATAAAACAAGTGCAGTAACAGAAATGCATTTAGATATAAAATCAGTATAAGAGAAAACAGTGGCAAGGATAAATTATGTCTGTCTTTCAGATAAGTAAAAAATGAGGACAGTTTTGGGACTGCAAATCTAGAACATGTTAGCTGTGTACTCAGCCAACATAGAATGTTCTGTGTTACAGGTCACCTCGCTGGAACAGAAGCTTAAACAATGCTGTAAAGTTGATTATGAAGTTAAAATTTACCCTGGACAGACACATGGGTTTGTGCATCGCAAAAGAGAAGATATCAATCCTCAAGATAAACCTTACATTGAGGAAGGAAGAAAGGATATGATCAACTGGCTGAATAAATATCTTTAGGTTAAATTAATGCCAATAGAAAGAATCAATTGTTGTAGGAAATCAGAAAATAATACAGGCTATATTGTTTAAGATGTTCTTACAACCATAAAAATATTTTGTCAAACTTTTCTGCAATAACACTACTCATTTGCACTTACTTTCTAAGTAGGGGCTTAAAAATGGCTTTTCAAATGCTAAAAGCTATAAATGTAAAGAAGGTTTTTAACACTAGTCTTGTATATCTTAAAATTATTAGAATTTATTCTTGCATATTTTCTGGCACCTGAAAGTTTAATTTTTTATATCAATGTCAACATGATTAAAAATCATTGAAACTCTGCCCACACTTGATAAATCTCTCCTTAAAGCTCTGTTTAGCATTGTTTAGCTGTGAGATTCTCAGCTCCAAGATTTTAATCTTTTAGGTAAATATAGTTCTGGATTGGAAGGCTGGCAGATTTTCTTGGAAACAGAATATCCTATTCAGAATTAATGAAAATAGAAAAGGGAAGGGGAAAGACAATGGAAAGAAGTGCATGTGAACAGAAAGGGAACTGCAAAAAGTTGGGAACCATGACTGAAGTGATTAGAGGAAATCACATAATTTCATTCTTATCTTGTTGCAAATCCTTTCATCTCTCATGGTTTCAGGCAGTTGCCCTACCTACTGAACCTAATTCTGAGTTTAATCTAAACCAATCTCCAATGTGACTTCCTCACCTCCACAAATCTTTCCTTTATCATCAGGTTTCTCTCTGCTGGGATTTAATTGAGTATTGGTAAGGCACAGCCCATTCTGAGTGACTGGGGAACATTACCCTGTTTCAGTTCCTTTGGACCCTCCCAGTGTAATTCCCAAAAACCATGTGGGGAGGTCCTGCCTGTATTTGTGATGCTGAAGGAATAGACGTGGCTAAAATATTGTACTGAACATGGCCTATTTTCCCCTCAGGGAAATACATGTCAGCCCAGGGAGCTTTCACAGAGTATTGCCTTTCAAGTTGCAGCCCCTCCATGGTTTCCATTGACCCACAACATTTTTTATTTTTGAGTTTGCTGCTGCCAGCCATACCTGACAGCTCCCTTGGGAAGTCACATTCCCTCTGGCTCTTTCCTAGCTGGGGGCCTAAGTAGTCTGTGGTGGAGTTGTAGCTGCATGTGTGTAAGTCCAAGCTGCCTCTTTGGAGTCTCCCACCATGTGGGTCCCACCTCAGGTCCCAAATTCCCAGCAGTGCTTCAACCATTCCTCCATTTCAACCCCCTTCTTCACATCATTCCTTCCCTCCTGCAATGCACCCTGTATGTCCCATGGGAAGGTAGTTCTCTCTGCAACACACTGGCTGATATTAAAGAAAATCTCCTACCTTTCAAAAACATTTCATGCAGACCTCTGAGGCAAAAGTACAAAATCTTCCTTTGCTCCTAATTCATGCCCCTGTTCAGTGAATATTGCTGTTCTGTGGTTTGGACACTGCACATTGTGTTCCATCTTCCTGCTGAATGATTTCAGGAGAGATGAGCCTTCAGTTGTTACTGGGTCCAGCCAGTGCAGGGAAAGCCTCTTGAGGTCTGCAGGGTGTGGTTGCCATGAGGTTGCTGTGCTGGAAGCAATAGTCCCTCCACACTGGAGGTGAGAAGCTCCATGATACCTCCCCTGATCCTGCCCTAGTGTTCAATCTGTGCAGATTCCCAGTGACTTACAGACAGAGGAAAGGGCCAGACAGTGACTTCTGTGCTTCCTGCCAGCCCAGGATGTTCTCAGAAAGTGGAAAAGGAACAGTTTCCTAGGAAAGAACTGCAGATGCCTCCATGATCTGTCGTGGGCACAACTGATGTGTGTGCAGGAGATGGGAACATAACAATGCACAAACCTGCCTAGAAGGAAACAGTGTAGTCTTGTGCTTCAGGTAATCTGTAAAGTGTAAATTCAATTCCCAGCTGATAAAACCCAGTTTATCAGGGTTGCTATGAGAACAGAGAGATGATGAAACAGAACTCTCTACAGCTATTTTCTCATGTGGAATTTAAATAAAAGAGCCTTGGTTTCTTTGAAGGTAATGTCTTGGTTGGCAAACCTGTCCAGCTTGGTTTTTATGTGAATGAACAGATGTCTTAGGAAATAGAGCTAAGCATTGCCAAATTTTCCCTGAGATGGGGAAAGACTGTAAAACTAAGGAGTACTTTACTAAAATTAATTTTCCTTGAAGAATTCAGAGTCTCTTGCTGTGGGACAGGTGTTTTGTTTTATTTTATTATATATGTTTTTATAAGAAAAAATAAAAAGGTGCATTAGGAAAAGTTACTGCTAGCAGCTCAAGGGAGGTGATCCTGCTCCTCTACCCAGCTCTGGAGAGGCCACATTTGGAGTGCTGTTCCAGTTCTGGGCTCCTCAGCACAAGAGAGACAGAGCTCCTGTAATGAGTCCAGTGGAGAGCAACAAAGATGATGGGGACTGGAACATCTCTCTTACAAGAAGAGGCTGGGACAGCTGGGCCTGTGCAGCCTCAAGGGGAGGTGGCTGAGAAGGACCTCATCAGGGTCTATAAATATCTGAAGAGGTGTCAAGAGGACAGAGCCAGGCTCTTCTTGGTGGTACCAAGCAACAGGACAGGAGGCAATGGGCAGAAAGTGATGCAGGAGAAGTTCCACTGAATAAGAGGAAGAACTTCTTTACTGTGCAGGTGACCATGGACTGGTGCAGATTGCCCAGAACAACTGTGGAGTCTCCCCCACTGAAGGTATTCCAGGACTGTCAGGATGCAATCCTGTGCAATGAGCTCTAGGATGACCCTGCTTGAGCAAGGAGTTTGGACCAGATGACACTGTGGTCTCTTCCAACCTTACCAATGATTTTGTAATTCTATACAATACATGAAGATGAAAAACTCTCAGAAAAATCAATACTGGCTACTGCTACAAGCATTTTGGTAGCATCTGTTATCTTTTATCAGTTTGATATCACATGAGTTTAACTTCTTCTCCAATTTGCTTACCTTTTTTACATACTGAATGGAAGCTTTTTTATGAGTTTCAGTTAAATCTTTATGGTAACAGTTTTCAATCCACAAAATTCTTCTTCAACTCTGTTCCTTTTTCTGCATTGTTCTCTGTCAAGTTCACGTTTATTCTCATTCATTTGATTTTTTATTTCTGTGGTGTCTAAACCAGATAGCCACTGTTTTATCTTGATAATTTTTCTCAGCTTCTTTGACTCCTAAATTGGGATGGGCTTTTAGTGTAGAGGCCATAGTCAGCAAAGACAAAGAAATGTGCTGCTGCTCCCCTCATACTCCCCCAACACACATACATAGCAGTGCCAATATTCCCATAAAAGAATGTGCACTCATTCAGTGTAAAAAAATGCCCTCCACCTTCTGGCCTGCAGGAAGGAGGGCATTTATGCTTTATGGTCCATTAAAAGAGGCTGTGCACTTGCTTTAAAAATGTGTCCCTCTACACAGCACCAACTGCATGGATGTGGGGAGCAGTTCTTCCTCAGCTGCAACCTCTGACTCCAAGGAACTCTGCTGCTAGGTCTTGAAAGGGCTTTTGTGTCTTATTTTTTCTTCAAAGCAGGCCCTAGGGAAGGAGCTGAATGATTGCTATGCTGGATTAGTGAGGCTTCAGGGCCAGAAGCCTGACCAGAATCTGAACTTGATGGAATTTGGAGAATTGATGGAAGATGTGACAGAGATGACTACACCAACAGATTCAGGTCCAGCTCATCCGAATTCCTTGTTGTAACTCATTTTGGCCACATTCACAGGCATACTAAGCTTGCTTTTTAGGACTGTAGTTGCCTACATAGGTTGTGATCAAACTGGACTTTATACCTTTAACTAATGAGAATTCAATGTGTTTTGCCACAGACCAGGAGTGGTAGCTTAGGGCCTAGAAAGGTGCACTGAGGACACAATTTTTGAGATAGGTTGTTTTGTCACAGAGACACAGAACAATCTAGTTTCATTTAATTTGAGATAAGAAAAAATAAAGGTAGATCCACTGAAAGAACTTTAGTCAGAGCTCCCATGGGAATAGCAATGGGAATTTGGTACCTACTTTCTCTTTACACCCTCAGAAGTCTCCAGCACACGTTGCTTATTTTCTGATATCTCACATTTGGCACTGAAGTTTATCAAAGCCCAGTGAATAACAGAGTGCTAAATTTCAGAAAGTGAGAAGTGGAATGGGCTAATGAAGCTTCCAAACAAAGTTCCCCTTTCAGACCATCAGTGGAGCAGATGGTGACACCTGTGGCAATACATTTCCTTTCCTTCCCTTCCTGCCACATTAAGAGCTCATGAGGAAATTTCACATCTGGGCTGGTAGTTTGCCCAGAACTTCAGCAAAGCTATGCTAATGTTATTTGTTAGGGGGATTTCAAGTTATTCCAACTGCACTAATAAATTGTTCTTCAGTTTTACTTCCAGGTGTTGAGCTTATAGATTGTTGACGATTTCTTTAAAGTTCTTTCTTTTTTTTCCCAGAATCCTTAGAAAATTAAGAAAGCTGCTAAGAAACTTTAGATGGGTGGCTAAGCCAAAGCAAAAACCCTGTCTTTCAGTAAAGAAAAAACTTTTTTTTCCCTTCTGACTCTTTTGAGCAAGAAGGTAATTTTTAGGCATGGGTGTTTGCAAGACAAAAGATATGCAGGGAGAAGGGGTAAGCTTGCATGCTGTTGTAGATATTTGCAAGAACTGCAGTTTGCAGTGCTCTGTTTGCACTGCTTTGGAGAGCAGTGAGCTGTGAAAGTTCTCCCTGTCAGTAGGAACAGAATAGGGTTGCAGCTCAGGGTAGGTTAGCAGTGCAAGGTATGTTGATCCTGTTGGATAATTTGAATAGAATGAGAGCTTGTTATTGTTCTGCCTTTCTCCTGTTTTCCTAACCCAGCTGGTTTAGCTCCAAAGTCACTCAGAATTTTTCTGTCTGAGACACAGATACACTCTGGATGAAAATTAAAGAGACAGACTCATGTGTTATGTACTACAGATGAAACCAACTTCTGGCTCCAAGGGCAAGGTAAGATAGAGGTGCCCTCCTGCTCATGGGTGTTCCTGATCTGTATGGGTTGTATATCACATCTGTGTTTTCAGATTTTATAACCAGAATGTTCTCTCTTTATAGTGGCGTATCACAAATAGTGTAAGAAAAACTAAATAAATAAAATGGTCTTTCTCTGGGACTTTCTTTGCTGATGTAGCTGTGAAATCATACCATTAAAATCCTTCAAAGCTGAAAGAAGTGGAAGTATGAATGTCCTGCAGCAACATTATTAGTTGCTGCTAATTTCCAACCCACCTTTTGCTGATGCCCGTTTACTATATAACACCAAGGCTGAGGGTAACCCCAGTACTGTTGTGCTTGCCCATCTCCAGGCTGCTGCAAGCAACCATGAACATGTTCTGCTCACAGCCCAAGCTGGGCTAAAGCTGCACAGCCTTGTCAGATGGGTGCTTTGCTTAAACAACCTTAGCAGATTATATCAGCTTGAAATTGTTATTCATAGCAAAATGGGACTGGACTTGTACTGCAGTGACTGGCAGCAGGGCTAGAGGGCATAAAGTTCAGTCTTTTTTGCCTCTGCAAAACACTGCTGAGGCCCAGACCCACTTACCTGTCTGCACAACATCTCACTCTTGCACATTTGTCACTTTTTTCAGATTAAATATCTGTGAGCAGCTACCTATGGACACCTAAGTGACTCCAGCTACCTAAGTGGCTCCATGAGGAGCAACAGAGACCACAGAACAGGAAGAGTTTTAGGATCTTTCCAGCAGGCCTGGGAAGAAGGAAGCAGGAGGAGTCTGATAAAGCTGGAACAGATAAAAAGTGAAGAGTTACCTGGGATGGGATGAAGAGGGAGCGCACAGGGTTTGAAGAGGAAAAGTGTGGG
This sequence comes from Erithacus rubecula, assembly GCF_903797595.1. Taxonomy (NCBI): domain Eukaryota; kingdom Metazoa; phylum Chordata; class Aves; order Passeriformes; family Muscicapidae; genus Erithacus; species Erithacus rubecula. The sequence goes on from NC_136689.1 coordinate 78,318,289, forward strand.
AGGTAGGCACTGAAGAGAGAAGATAGTGGTGGTGGTTGATGAAAATCAGAGTTGTGGCAAAAGTAGAGTGTTCCAGAACTTCAGTGCGAAGCAAAAGTGACACTGTGAACAGGAGAAAAGGAGATCTGAGGCTGTCTTGAAGATCATATTCACTAGTCCACATTCATCCATTTGTGGTTTTCTTTACTAATAATCTGTTGAATAAGTTTCTGTGGGGACAACCAGATGGAAAATCAAATAGGTAAATAAAAGGTGGTATAGAAAAGAAAATAGAAATGAGAAATGAAGAGGTTAGGCAGGAAATGCAGATGTGAGGTGCTCAGGTGGGGAAAAACACTGGCAGTGATGGTGTCTCCTGAAATCAGGGGTATCCCATGCCTCTGCTCCACTTTCCTGGCTTAATGAGCCAGGAATCAGCCCCAACTGAACACTATATAATGTTAGCAGACATGTCTCCATTAAAGAGGAGCAATAATTCAGCAGTACTAAGTGGAAGTAGAGCCTCTCTGTGGAGAGAGATAAAGCGAGATCTGCTTCAAAGGAGAGAGGAGAGGCAGTGAGTCAGCACTGGAGAGGCAAAGCAGGGGATATTTCCATTGCCAGGTGCCCAAGAGATTTGAGGAGATAAACACTTCTTGCTGTCACTAAGCCTTTCTCCATCACACTGTGAGCAATGGCACTGTAGGAGACAGGTGGCTTTCTGTTGCTCCATGGCTGTTGCTGGGTGATTGGTAGATCGTATGCCAAAGTTCAAAGTTAAATTCCCAGGAATTGCACAACCCAGGAACCAGTCAGCAAAATTGGTGAGACCAGGAATTGCTCAACCCAGGAAGCAGTCAGCAAAATTGGTGAGATGATGGAAGCTACTCCCCAGTAAGACAAAGGCTTCTTGGGGAAGAATTGCCACCTGGGATTTTTCTCAGCCACCCTTTCCCTAGCTGAGCCCTAGTTTCATTGCCTTTCTAAATGTACTTTTTCTGCTGGGCTGATGCCAAGTGGTTCATGCAAAGGGGGCTGAAGAGAAACATGTCAGGATGTTTTGGTAGAAAGTCAAGGTAAACAACTCAATGCAAGAGGTGAATCAGGAATGAATAAAGATGAACAGTTAATTATTTCTTTCTCCCATATAAATTGGGGAATTGTGAGTCTGAAATCAGGAAAAGAGCTGGGAGAGAAAGGAAAAGAAAGATGTCTGTATTGGTTCATGCTATACCAGTAAGAGGGAGGTGGGGAGGGCTTGGCAGTTCCCTGCAGGCTGATGGGGTGGAGAGGGTACCATTCCAAGGCTTACTGCTTTCCAGCTGGCTCAGATTGATGGTGTTTGCTATTCCCATGATATCTCTGATAGCATCTGTCTAATGTACTAATGACAAGATGCTTCATTCACCACTCAAAAGAGGGATTAGGGCTCAAATCACCATTCCAGCTTGTCACTCACCAAGGAATTAAAATCTTCTTTGAATGTGGAATTTACTGACCCTGCGGGAGAGCCTCAGACTAAGGAAATGATGTTTTAAACATGAGATCACTGAAATAAAATAACTCATTAGCTGGAGAGTGTTCATCTTTCCAAGCTGTGGCAGAGAGCCACTGGACAACATGATAGGCACCACTCTCATGGTTCAGCCAGATCATCACAAATACCCCAGACATTTCCTCCTCTGAAGAAATAGCAGAGTATAGTGCAGGAACACCAAGACATGGCTTTTAAGGAGTTTATGTGGTTGTTATGGAAGAGGCTTTGATCTGTGTCTTCCCTCATGGAGCAAATTATCTACTTTTTAAAAGTCCTGATTTATCACTGACAGCTGGCCATGGTCACAAATCTGAGTCAGGGGCTGTGAAGAAAATCAGCAGAAGACTGATGCTGATAGTGATGCCTTAAATGAAGTTATGTAGAAGTGCCCACATGGGAAGACAAGTGTCCTGTAGCACAACCTGTGATCTCTGCTAGCTCAGCTGTGCTATGAGGTCTTGGAGTAGAAGTGAGCCGGTACTGAACAGCTCACTGAACATAAATGTGCACAATGGTGGAGAATAGCAGTATCTCAGGAAAACTAGATGGTTGGGAAATGATACACAGTCACTCTAGGTGCTCTGGGCTCCTCCAGGAATTACTGACATCTGTGGTTTTAGAAAGTCTGAGGACACTGTCCTCTTGCTCCCCTCCCTGCTCTCCACCCACCCTGCCCCCCTAGATTTTGAAAACATGTCTTTAGAATTGTCCAGGAAATAAGATCCTTTAAGAAATGAGCAATGATTTCCAGGTCTTACTATTTTGCATTAGTTGTGGGGTTTTTTTGGTTGGTTTGTTTTGTTTGGTTTTGCTTTTATGGGTTGGGATTTTTTTTTGCTAAGCTACATTTAACTTCTCTTCATATTACACATAATTTTGTTGGAACCATTATGAACTTATCTCCTTTGGAAGATAAGTACAATTTGAGCCAAAATATGTTGTAAATTGAAGCAACTATGTTGCAGTAGGTGGAGTTACCATGGATTGATGGACAAGCTACGACTCAAGGTCAAAAGACCTTCTGTTTTTTGGACTCCTTTCATCTCTGGAACAATCCCTGCTAACATCTCCACACCAGTGGCTCTCTCCAGCTCTCCTAATGATGGAAGGCTCTCAGCCTCCCTTGAGAGAAGCCTGTTTCCATGTGATCAGAGAGGCTGATGAAATCTCTTTGGAAGACTTAAACTGTACCTGAGCTCCCCTAGGAACCTGGGTAATCCAGCTTGTGTCATGTTCACAGATCATCCCTGTGAAGGCAGTTCCCTGGATGGGCCATGGAACCTGAAAAAGCTCCAGAGCCCACAGCAGCTGACAGATCCTACAGCTCCTAGAGGGTAGGATGGTAGGAAGGCAAGACCAAGTTAGCAAAGATCAGAGTCCTACTCAAGTCTGCCACAGCTGTCCTGCCCCCTTGTTTCTGTGCAAAGAAGAATTCTGGTTGCAGGGATGGTCAACTTAGAATCCCTATCCCTGCCATGTGTGTCCATGCAGGTTAAGGAGATTTTTCTGCCTCTTCAGATTCCACCTGTATGTCTGTATATCTGCCTGCTCTTCTTTGTTGTCCCAGATCCTCAGCTATTCATATATCTAGGTGTTCACTTAGTGTCATCTCACACCAGAAATCAGTGATTGGACCACATTGGCAAGGGAAGCTGAATCTCAGACTCTAGAAGGTCCTTGGTTCAGGAAAATGAAGTCTTGAAGGTCTTGAATGTAACAGATCACTTCTGTAGAACTGAATTTCAAATTGGTTAAATGAATCTGTTCAATTAATGCACCTTTCTTTAGTTTAGTATCACCCCCTAGTGCCATTTGAGTCCAGTTTCCACTGTTATATTTTTTCCAAACCAGTCTTGACTTCTTACCTCTTCCTCCCAGTAACCCTGCAGATGTAGCAAGAGACACGCCAGCAGCCATGGTCCTGGGAAAGTGACAAAGATGTATTTAGCTCAAGATGATAATTTGTCAAAATGTCAGACTTTAAATGTTTATCCCAAGCAGTTAAGGAATTTTTAAAACTTTCTTTCATGTCTGTCTGGAAGTCAGACATGGAACGACGTACAGACAGTGATACAGTTGCTTCTTCTACCTTCCATCAGCAGAGTGCAATGTTTGGTGGGAATGATTTTCACTCCTGATGCCATATTTGTAGTAGATTGGTCAGAGGGAACAACTTAGCTGGAAGTAAGACCAGACAGATACTTTGAATGTTAATAAGTCACTTGGACTGCATGACATTTGCCTGAAAGTCCTGAAGGAATTCAAATGTGAAACTGTGAACTGCTGGCTGAGATGTTTAACCTGTCATTAGTATCTCTGTGCCTGTGCACTGATGGATTGCTGGTGTGACCCATTCACTATAAAAATTACTGGTGAATCTGACTTCCATCCACAGTAAGAGGCAGGTATCTATTATAAAGCTAAGACTGAAGAATAGTCTTGGTAATAGTCTTGTGATAAAGATGCAGTGTGGCTCCTGCAAAGGGAAACTCCACATCATAGCCATGCTGGTTTCTGTGAGGGTCTCAATAAGCACAGGAAACTACTTAAGGTTGGAGGAAAGGTCCTTTTATGGAATGAAAGCTGAGCAAAGGACAGGAAGCAAAAAAGAAGCATGGCACACTTCTCAGGGTGGAGAAGAGAGGAGAGGAGAGGAGAGGAGAGGAGAGGAGAGGAGAGGAGAGGAGAGGAGAGGAGAGGAGAGGAGAGGAGAGGAGAGGAGAGGAGAGGAGAGGAGAGGAGAGGAGAGGAGAGGAGAGGAGAGGAGAGGAGAGGAGAGGAGAGGAGAGGAGAGGAGAGGAGAGGAGAGGAGAGGAGAGGAGAGGAGAGGAGAGGAGAGGAGAGGAGAGGAGAGGAGAGGAGAGGAGAGGAGAGGAGAGGAGAGGAGAGGAGAGGAGAGGAGAGGAGAGGAGAGGAGAGGAGAGGAGAGGAGAGGAGAGAAGGATTATCCAGTCCAACTGCCTGACCCCTTCAAAGTCAAAGTTAAGGCATGTTATTAAGCCTATTGTCCAAAAACCTCTTAAACACTGAGATGCCTGCTGGCATTGGCCACCTCTCTAGGAACCTGTTCCAGTGATTTATCACCTTCTTGGTAAAGAAATGCTTCTTCATGCCCACTTTGAACCTACTTCAGACCTTCTTTTTTTGGGCTCCTTTTCATCTCTGGAACAATCCCTGCTAACATCTCTACACCAGTGGCTCTCTCCAGTTCTCCTAATGATGGAAGGCTCTCAGCCTCCCTTGAGAGAAGCCTGTTTGCATATGATCAGAAAGGCTGATGAAATCTCTCTGGAAGATTAAACTGAACCTGAGCTCCCCTAGGAATGAAGCACAGCTGGGTAATCCAGCTTGTGTCAGGTCCACAGATTATCCCTGTGAAGGCAGTTCCCTGGATGGGCTATGGAACCTGAGAAACCTCCAAGCCCACAGCAACTGACAGATCCTACAGCTCCTAGAGGGTAGGATGGTAAGAAGGCAAGCCCAAGCTAGCAAAGATCCTACCTTGGTAAAAAAATGAACCTTCCTTGGTAAAGAAATGCTACTTCATGCAGAGCTTTGAACTATCCTGTCACTGGAACCAAGGAAGCAGAGATCAGCTCCTCCATCTTCACTTTCCTCCATAGGAACCTTGAGAGACCAGTGAGTTTTCCTCCAAATATAGCCCATGTATTACTCCTAGGAGTAGTTTTATTCAGCATCTTCATGGGTGACCTAGGGGATTGACTGAACTCCCTGCCTCCCTTCCCCTTAATTTTTTGGACAGCCCCAGAAGAGACAAGTGCAATGCCTTGACATTAGACAGACAGCAACACTGGGAACTGTCCCAGCAGCAGTGGTCCCTAGGAGCTGGTTGGTAGAAGATGTTTTGCAGGGTGGTGGCCTTCTTCTCTGTGCAGATGAAGCTGTAGGGGTGAGGTAGGGTATCACAAGAAGGGTCAGCCTTCCTCAGGGAATAGGAGTCTTTGCCTTCCAGACCATTGCTAGAGGCAGGCAAGAAGCTGCTGAAGAATTGAGAGGTAGGCAGGAACCATGATTTTGCCTTGCTTCAAAGACAGAGAGATGGAAAATGTTAAAAATACAGCAATTGTGGATCCCTGTGCCTGTGCTGGGTTGGAAGGGCACTGCCCCAGCATTGCTCTGAGGCACTGGGATCAGTGCTCATGGATTCCACTGCATTAACACTGCCTCTTGCAATCATTCTGCGCCCAATGCACCTAAGAGCAAGTGAAGGGAGTAGGCTGAAGTGGAATTGAGCAGAATACTTTGAAGCAGGTTCAGTGGTGACCAGAGGTTTCAGGTGTGAGGTGTCTTGACCAAGATGGGGAACATGGCTGGGAAGCACTTCTGGGGAGCAGGCTCAGCATGACTGTTGTGTTAGCTGGAAAGTGAGGTGGGACACTGTACAGCATTGTCAGGAAGGCGGCCAGCAGATTCCTCAGTGATGGGGTAGCACTGAATGACCTCAGAGCACAAATGGTCTGTGCAGCTGGTGGACTCCTCTGAGCACCCTGCCTGTGCCAAGGAGAGCTCAGGGCCCCAGCTCTCCTGGGAGGCAACCCACACCTTGTAGTAAATACCCTGAAGATTGGCTTGCCTGCCTGTGTGCTGAGGCTGGGGGGGAAGAAAGGGTTGGCAGCTCAAGAATTATTAACAGAAGGAGCAGAAGGGCAATGGGGAAAGTCAAAGAGTGATTCCTCAGCACAAAACTGGATCTGAAAAAGGCTGAGCAAAATTCAGTGCTGGAAATGGATTGTGACTGCTCTGAAAAGCTGCTAACAGAGAGGTTCTGAGTAAATGCTTGTGGTCAGTTTGAAAATGTAGAAACAAACTAAACATTGCCATAGACTACAATATTAAAAGAGCAGTACCATTTTAGGCCCTTTAGGTAAAGGAACCTGACATTCATATTTCAGCAGCTTTGTCTCACATGTACCCCTGCTGATAAGCCTCCACACCTTCAAAGAGTGCTCTGTTGGGTGCAAATGGCATCAAATCTTCCATCCTCCTAAATGTTTTTGATGTCTCTGGTAATATAGAATGGGAACTAAAGAGTTTGTGTGTGGCTGGCTAGCCCTGAAACAAGTACAGACTCCTCACCTGGCTCCTGTGGAATCATCAGAGTAATTAGCCAGGGATATAGTGAAAAAGGGTTCCCACTAAAGCAAACACTTGGGAAACTGAGTGTCCTGCTGAAAGTGTGCTGGCAGAGCTAGTTCCCTCTGTGGTCCTTAGGGTACTTACTGGAAGATGGTGGATTTCTCCTTGGAGGGGCAGTGTTCCTTTCCAACTATACATCTGGCATCATCTGACAACAGAGCACTCTCAGACCTGATCCTTTAGAGCTGTGTATGCCTTTACTTGAAGAACTGCTGCTGTTATGGTATGAGTGAAACAGCTGCTGTGTGTATGCTGAGGATGAGCAATAAGGGAAGCGAAAGAAGGGTGAAGAGCCCTTCTTGACTATGCCCATTTACTATAGCTACTTCAGTCCAGTTGTTCCTCATGCAGTTGCCACTGGCTTTGTGACACTGCCTGCCATGTCTGGTCCTTAGAAATTTTCATATTCTGTTATTTTCCTGTGTACTGCCTATTCTGAGCCAGACATGCAAGAGACAGGATATATGTCATGCGAAACCAACCATAGTTCAGAGTAGGAAAATAAGGCATTTTCATACAGTATTTGTTACATATCATAGGCCATCCCCAATGCTTGTGTGTGTCACTCTAGTGGACTGAGCCTGGCTGGATGTCAGACACCCACCAAAACCCCCCTCTATCACTCTCCCTCCATTGCTGGACAAGAAAGAGAAAATATAACAAAAGGTTCATGGGTTGAAATAAGGACCAGGAGAGATCATTCACCAATATTTTCACTAGCAAAACATGCTTGAATAAGAGATATTAATTGAATTTATTGCTAACAAAATCAGAGCAGGATCATGAGAACTAAAATAAGACCTCAAGAAACACCTTTCCCACATCCCTCTCTCCTTCCCAGCTCTACCTCCTCCACAGCCTGGGACCAAACTTTCTAAGAAACTATGGCAGTTTTGGTTACATCACATTTCCGTATTCTGTCAGTGTTTACTTCGACCAACATCTTGGTTGCCAGCTGGACAAAGTGTGTGTGCAGCATGGGTGAGAGAGCTGTAAGTGTTAAATTAGCAAATTAAATTGCTGTTGAAATGCACTAGTGTGGACTTCATAAGTAGTGCAGCAGCTCTAGGGCCTCCAACAGCTGTCCTGTGCCCAGTGCTCAGGGAGTGGAGGTCAGGGATTCTCAAACACACACGTGATATACAGTACGTGACATATTCCCTGCCAATGAGGAATGCAGGACAAGCCCTGCAGATGTAGGGTTAGATGAATGGCAGATCAGGAGCAAGCCCTCAGTGAAATTGCTACTCGCCAGTGCACTCCAGGTAAGGCTGTGGAAGAGGTCTCTTCTCTGAACCAAACCCCTCAGCAGCAGCCCATCTCAGGAAGGGATAATGTAGGGATTCTGTCTTTCAAAAAATTAACTGGGAAATTAAGAAGACTACTGTATTTTGTTCCTGTATCTGGAAGCATGTTTAAGATAGTGATTGCAGAGAAGGAGAGAGAGACTGGGGGAGTCAGGGAACCTGGGCTGCTTTTCCCAGCATTGAGTTGTTAATTATAACAACATTGATGTAAATGATAGCAAGTCCCCAGGGACATTTTTCAGTTTTGACTTGTCTTTCAAGTAGAGGCCATAGTCTCACACTTTCCACCAGAAGACGAGATTATACAGGGTCCCTGTTCCTGGAGAGCGGTGGTTACACTACACCATGTATCCCAGTGCTGAGTTCTTGGATATTGGATAAGTTTCTTTGGTGCACTCACATCACCCCTCGCTGTAATGCTCCTGCCTGTAGGGACTTTGCACATTGCAATTGGGCTGCTCCCAATCACGCCTTTCAGAATGGGTGTGAAGGTGCAGCCTCAAATGGCACAAGATCTTTAGGTCATCAGCAAAACAATCCCACTCCCCACCTCTGATCCAGAAGCGCAGGGACAGGTGGGAGCCTGACTACTGCTCCTCTTGTCCTCTGATCTGCACCATCTCTGAGTGGCAGCAGGCTGGCTCTTCACAGGCTTGTGCCAGCAGTCCAGTGCATCTCACCCCACTGCCCCTCTGTGAGAGCATAGCACTGAGTGAAAAGCTCTTGGCATAATTCTTCTTCCTTCTGAGACCAGGTGGTTCAGTCCTGTGCTGGAGACTCAGAGTATTTATGCTTATGGGGGCTGCTCTTTTCTCTTAGGCTGTCTTTCACCTCTCCCAGCCTTCCTCCCAATTCTCTGACCCCAAGGAGTGCAGAGGCTCTTCACTACAAGTGCCCAGCATGGGCTCTAGGGAGCAGGGAGGCCAGTGCTGTGACACATCCATGTCCTAGCTGCATGCACTATGGCTTCAGATACACAAACTGATCCACTACCTTGAGAGAAAAAAGCAATGCTCTAGAGCCCAGATCTAGGGCCTGCATAGTGTCCATGCAGCCAGGAGCTGTTTGCATCTCCATGCTCAGGTGGGAGAAGGAAGACCTTGGCACCAGAGTATGCTCTGGGGGCAGGTACTGAGAATAGATGGGATGCTTGCAAGTCTTTGTGGCTGTCATTAATGGTTTCAGCTTCACCACAATGCTCTGCACTCCCGTGTGTGTGAGGACCCTGACCCACGGAGCTCCAAGAGAGTCCTTGAGCCAGCCATGGTCTGTGCCTGGCCTCTGGCTCACTGGCACAGGCACCTTTGGTAGCCAAGGCCAAGCCCTGGCAGCCCACGGCATTTCTGATCCTGCCATCAGGAACCGAGTCCTCCTTGGCACAGCCGTGGAGCAAGGACCTTGGTCCAGCCCAGGGCGCTGCTTTGCTCCTTAAGCTGCAACGAGAGCCCGAGCTGGAGCAAAGGGCCGAACGAGGTGGGTCTGCCAGCGTGTCCCTGGGGCTTATAACTCTATGGCTAGAGCAGGAACAATCCCCCCCCGACTCCTGAAACAGAGGGCAGACGGACAGCCCTTTCCCGCTGTTTCCCCGTGCCGGAGGTCACCTTCAGGCGGAGGCAGTGCCCCCATCCCGAGCCGTGGGACGGGGCGGAGCCGCGCCCGCAGCGCCGAGCCCCTCCGGCTGCAGGCGCAGGCTGCGCCCGGCTGCGGCGGCGAGGCGGCGGCGCTGGCTCTGCTCGCTGCTGGACAAGGTGAGAGGCTTGCTGCTGCCCGAAAGCGCCGGGGGAAGGGCAGTGACAGCGCTGCCAGGATGGAAGGCACCGGGCAGGCATGTGAAAGAGCACCCGCTTCCAAGCTGGTTTTGGGGACTCGAGCGTGGTGCCTGCACCCAGGGCTGATGGAGAGCTTGGTGGCTTTGCCCTGGAAGGTCGCTCTGTGTCCCCTCGTGTTGGGTGGGATGGTGCTGCGGTTCTGGCGCGTTGGCTGGGGGCAAGGTGTGATGTGCTTGGTGCCAGCGGGATTGCTGCGGGTTTGTGCCCGAGGAGGCTGTGGTGCGCTGGTGCTGCGGACAGGCGTGCGGGGCGCTCCGGGAGCCTGCTGGGTGTCTCTGCCCAGGACAGCAATACGCTGCTCTGCCGCCGGCACAGTATGCCATTCTCTGCAGGGAGATTGAGCCTAACTAGCCTGCTGACCAGTTTAGAGAGAAGCTCGTAAACCTACCAGCAGAAAGGCCACAAGCAAACATTGCGATGATCTGTTCTTATCCCGTGCGGTATTAAACGTGGTTTGCGCCAGAGCGGACCTTTCAGGGAAAAAAAGAAGAGATACGGTTCTTGAATCAGAAGTTACGAAGATGGAAGGATATTCTTCCATAATGTTTGATGAGATTTTTGGGGCAAATACCCTTCTTCACGGAATCTGCACCACAACGAAGGTCTGAAATGGCCTCACTGCAGCTTCATGTATTGGTTTTATTATAAAGCTTTTACCCAACTAGAAGAGCCCTTTTTAGTGAAATTCCAGTACTCAGAAAGGTTTATACAGATGATAGAGTAACTTCTTCACTATCTGTTTGATAAATTATAAAGACAACTCCCCTGGAAGTTTCCCCTGTAGTTTTCAGCCCTTTTGCCATTGTCACGACTTTCTCTTGTCCTTTTTCTGTCAAACTGGGGGCACCAGTTGTAGCTTGCTGAATTGTGGGCTCACCGATCATTAAAAAGGTAGAAAACATCTGGTAACTAGTTCTGTTGGTCTATCAGCCTTCAGAAGAGATCAGGAAATTTACCCAGGTATTCTTCATATCAATATATTTTTAAAATTTCAAAAAATGTCGTAAAAATTTAGATAAAGAAGAATACAAAGCAGAACAAATGGAAAAGTAAACTTTTTATGAAAATACAAATTCCATTGGTGTGTGATATTCTCAATTGTAGTACAGAAACTGTTAACAGGTGGCCAGCTCTTCAGAAATACAGCTTTCCTAACTCAGCTGATTTTTGGAGATTGAATTTCAGACTGTCTCATGGCATCTGTATGTAGGAACCTCTGCAGAAACAGGAGTTCACTGTAAGAGGCACATTGCCTCCAAACAGATCTCTTCTTTTGTTACAATCATCTCAGCCTATGTGAAACTGAACAGCTGTCTCTATTATTTTGTTGTGTTTTGTTTTGTTTACAGTGAAACTTACTTTCTTAATTTAGCATTTGGAAAATGTTAGTTTGATTCTCATTGCTGTTGTTTCCTACATCTGATTTTTTTCGGGCATTCTCTTTAGCAGAGTGAATGCAGAAGTGGAATCTGTAACATCAATAACCCTTGCTCATTATGTCTTAAACTTGTATCTTAACATTAAGATGTGTATCTATATCACTGTAGATTATTTCTACTGCAGTTCTGTATCATCCAGTGTCTCAAGGCTTGTGAAAGTAGTGAGCCTATACCAAATCTACATTTCTGGATTTACATAGTGCCCATTAAGCAGCATGAACCTAGATGTGTCTGATCAATATGACTTTTTTTTCCTTTTTCCCCCCTTTTTGCTGTCACCCATCCAATGCCAGAATAAAATCCTGACTTCTTTGGTCATTTGAAACACTTTTGTATGTGTGTATGTGCACGCACTAGATTTATCAAGCAACACATTGTCTACCCAAACCCTTTTTGTGCCATTTGCAAACATTTTCTGGATGATTTCAGTGTTTTCTTCTAGATCATTGACAAAGGTAAAACTATTATAACAGAGTTAGGATTAAAAGAAATGGTGTAGGATGAGAACAATAAAATGTGGTCTTTTCCTGTATTATATACTATATGCTGGGCTTTAAAAAAAATTAAAAATGTGTCTCAGTTTAGACCAATGCCAGGATTAATTTGTACAGATAACTTTCAGGAAACAACCAGTGAATGGGACATTTCAGGCAGGTGCTATATGAGCTAATACCAGGATGAGAACTGCTTCAAACCAGCAATTTAGAGGATGGTGGGAAGTGCCTGCAGATCACTGGTCCCTACACAGCCTCTAAGCAGAAGAGTGATAACAACTGAGTGAAGTGATCTGAATTAGTTGATACACTAAATCCATTTGAGCAAAATGTGCTCTACTAAACATGGTGCAAAAATATTCAGGTAGAAACCAGGCAGGCAGCACCCATAAAGGGTGTTAAAGAGGAAGTTAATTTTCTCCCCAACATTCCCCAGTAATTTGAAGAAAACTCTGGATTCATAATGGATGTGTAAGGTAGCACAGCCTGTGTGTCATTCTTCTAGCTGAATGTGTGACAGGAGGCCAAAAACCCCCCAAAGCAGTAGGGGTTTTAACACAGGGGATGGGAGGAGAAAAATTGTGAGGCTTTAGAAAAGAGCCATGAAACAAATCTGAGAGCTGGACAATCGGGCTGGACAATCTGAGAGCTTGATTTGACAATTAAACAGAAAGTTATTTGAAGGCATTGATCCAGTGAGAAGACTGACGGGTGTCTTGATCAGAGAGTGTGGAGTTGCTTATTCTCAGTTCAAAATGTGACCACATATGGAGTAAGCATCACATCTGTTTTTCAGCTAACTGATGCAGGCACTACAGAAGCACAGTGTGACAGATGCTTTGTGAAGCCTGAATATGCATCAGTTAAATGCATAGCCTGAGCTTCAGTCTGATAGTTTTACACAATGTAATTGACTGAAAATATGTTCTCATAGCCTGTGGTCATACCTCTGACCACAGTGCATATAAACCCTGCAAGAGTCTGGAGAACTCTAACAGGTATTAGAAACCTCTTTTCTCTATCTGAGAAACTTCAGCAGCAGGTTAGGCAAATTCAGATTAGGTTATCATATGAATACCTAACAGCAAGAATGTTCACACTGGCATTTATAATTGACCAATTGTCTTCGAATCAAGCCTGAATGACTTTTTGAAAGAGATGCCCCAGATGCTATCTGTTATTTGGTTTGTGTTAAAGCCCTGTAGAAGGTCAGACAAGAAAGTGGACTCCACATGCCATGTGCTCAAGGCCATTTTTAATAGACTATCTTTGATATGAGAAGAGGCTGAAACAGCTGAAACTCTTCAGCTTGAAAAAGAGAAGGCTCAGAGGGGATCTTATTGGTGTGTATAAATATCTGATGAGGGGTAGTGAGGAGAAGGGAGACAGACTCTTCCAAGCAGTGATCATTGATGGAAGTCTCCATCTATGGAGATATTGAAGACCTGGCTGAACACCTTCCTTAACAACCTGCTTCAGTTGCTGCAGCTTGAGCAGGGGAATTGGATTAGATGATCTCAAGAGGTCCCTTCCCACCTAAACACCTCTGTGATTCTGTCATCATAGCACTGTCTCTGTTATACAGAGATCACACTGTCTTCGTTTTTGTTTTTTGACATGTATTAAGTGTTTTTCTGCATGAAATATATTAATAATTTTGATTGAAGAACCAGAATAACATTACCTGGACTAAGACATTGTATCTCCATAGGCTAGATCCCCCTTAGCTTCTCAGCTGGTTCAAAAGTATCTCTTGGTGGTGTAAAGGATGTGAGCTTTTTGCTGCCGTAATTAAAGATTCTTTTGAGGAACAGTTTCTCACAGTCAGCAGCCTGGAAACAAGACCTCTAGCAGGGATGAAGCATGGAAAGCACAGTGGTGGAAAGAACAGTTTTGAGTAGAATTCTGCCTGCTGCCTTCAATACAGCACACCCTAATGGTGAATACATGCTGGCCAGGGCCCTGGTGACCTCCTCTTCAGTGCTTGTCAATCTGCAAAGGGAAAATAACACTTTGGAAGGTATTAGAAGTAGGTGCAGAGCACTCAGGCATACTCTAATCAGCAGTGACCCAAATTTGATCTTTACTTATCTTCCTAGCTAATCACAGTGGCATCTCAAAGAAAGACCTGACAACGTCAGCTATTTTCTCAAGTATGAACTTTGTCTTAATTTGACTTTGTCTTATTAATGACTCCAAGAGCATCAATGGCCAAAGTCTGCAAACTATTCTGGAGTGACTATAGCTGGAGCTTCCTTCATAAGGAGCCCTGATCAGACCCACAGGTCACAGCCCCTCAAGAAACTACCCATATCCTCTGGATGATCAGTTCTTCCAAGCTGGCTCTTTCACTTTATTGCTCTACTCTGAACCTGGACCATTTGCCCTCCCATGCCAGTGAGGCCATGGATGGAAGTATGGATCTATTCCACCTATGTTGGTGTTGACTTGAATTGAGGAGTGAAATATACAAGAATTTTTGGGATTTGGGTTGTTCTGGGTTTTTTTTTAATTGCAAAACCTTATGGACTGAAATTTGACTCCCTAAAGTGATTTGAGAAGCAAGAATATACAGAAAAGTATATCCTTCCACTCAAAAAAGCAAGTTTTAACATAGCAAATAGGAAGTAATGAATTATACCAAATGGATGAACCATGTTGTAAATAATTCAATGCAAATAAAACTATATATTAATAGATATTTGAAGAGTATATAACTTTTGAATAATAGTTAAAGTTGATGCAGTCAGAAGATTCTAATCTTTAGGCTAAATTGCAGTAACAAGTGGCCAGCATACAAGGGAAGAAATTTTACCTAACTCAGGTTTGAGAATTTCAGTTTTCTAAGAAAATTGTGAACAATTATTTGTCAAGAACTTGTGTGTGACCATTAATTTGATATAGGAGAAACACTGTCTTGCAGAAAATATTTTTATACCTTTTTCACAAATATTGATATAACATGTTCTTCAAATGACAAGCAGACATCTCTCCTGTAATTCTACTCCACTATTTAATGTGGCTTTAGCTTATCTAATATCAAAGGGAGGTCTATGCCTTTCCCATGTCTATTACATTTTTGTTTTTTCTCTATATTCCACCTAATTTTTTTCCTCTATAACACCTAAATGAGGAAGCACCAGTTGGAAATATTGTTGGCAGGGTGGATCCATTTGTGAGTTCTGAGATGTCCTTGCTGTCTGGAATTTCACAAGCCTCGTTGGCTGTGCAGCAAATGGGAGAACTTCAAAGCAATATGTGGAAAATGCTTTTCCAGACCCTTTTTCCATGTGAGTTCTGTCCAGCCTCCCATTTATCCCCTCCCTTGCAAACACTTTCCCATTGTTGTACTCTATGGAGTGTACTAAATTTGACTGCTGTTCACTTGCACCAAGCCGAAACCTTTGCAGAAAACTAGAGCCAATTACTTGGCACTTCTGAATTGGATAAGATTTAGAAATGCAGTCTAGGAGAGAGGGAAGGGAAGATAAGGGGAATGTTCCCACAAATAGTCCCAAGCTGCTCTAGAAGTCCAGCCTTGTTGTAGATTTTCCAGATTTAAATAGTTTTTTTTTTTTTCCAAATGTCTTTATTTTGAAGAATGACTGGATTTAGCAGCAGTGGGGTTCCTTTGCAGAAGAGAGGTGTGGACATACTGGAACAAATCCAGACTGTGAAGACAGTTTAGATATGGGAGTATCTCTCATAACAGAGCTGGGACTGGATCAGCCTCAAGAAGAGAAGGCTTGAAGGGAATCATCTGATTGATGCATATAAATGCCTGCAAAAACACACAACCAGCCATATCACAGTATCAGATGATACTGAGTGACAGAACAAGAGGCAGTGGGCCTGAAACAGAATTTCAGTAAAAATATTTTTTACCACAAAGGTGATTGAACACTGGAAGAGGTCACTAACAGCAGCTGTGGAGTCTTCAGCCTTGTAGATATTTAAAACTGGTTTGGGCACAGGACAACCTTCTCTAGTTAACCCTCCTCTGAGCAGGATGTTGCAATAAGTGGTCTCCAGAAGTACTTTCTGCCATTTACCATGCTGTAACTATGGTTCTGTGACCTTGCTCCAAGGCCAGGAGGAACTTCCAGACCCAAAGTTCAGAGCACAAGGAGGTAGAAGGGAGAGAACACTGCCACAGAGGCCTTAAAATGCTGCCTTGTAGCTGGCTGGGAAAAGTGAAAATACACTTCTCTGAAATGGTCTGAAGCAGCTGGCTATAGCTCAAAATGCCACTGATGTCCTAGGTTACTTCCTGTGTAAGGAAGTAATCTGCCGCACAGATGCATGACTTTTGGTCAGAAATGTCATCAGACATGTGAGGTACAGAGCTCCCTTTGGCTTCCTCAGGGCACTCTGCCTTTTGTCAGTTGTGCCTCTGCCTAAGGGACAGGTCTGTCTCATCCTCAAAACTTTTTCCAGTGAGCAGCAGAGGTGGAGTTCTGAGTAGAGAGATGAGGTCTTGCTGCAGTAGGCTAAGGAGATCAAAGGGGGCTGACTGGGTCACACTTGAAAATCTGCTAATGTTTTGCCTGCTGTCTAATACCAGGCAAAAGGATTGGGGGGCTTCAATACAGAGACCTTTTCTGCAATGAGAGGCTATGCCCAGAGATGGGCTGCATAAAAGTAGAAATTCAACTCTAGCACAGCAGCAAGAGTGCTCAGGCTCCAAGTGGCAGAAATATGCCCTGCCATAGCATGGTTTGTGTTGCATGTCTGACCTGGCTTTCCCTGTGTGTGCTGTGATGTTCCTGACTCTGGCTGTTTGTGCAGTGCTCAGGGATGGCCGAGAGCTCAGCTGTGACTGCAGCAGTGTCAGGGAGAGCAGCACCAACCAAGCTGGAGGAGCTCCTGGAGATCACTGCTCAGAGCCTGGTGCGCGCTGAGGTGGCTGAGCACTACGAGGTTATCCGGGAGCTGGGCAGGGGCAAGTATGGCCATGTGATGCTGGTGACCCACAGGCAGAGAGGTGAGGAACTGACTGTGCCCTGTGAACCACTGTGCCTTGTCTCCTCTTCTCTCACCAGGGCACGGGGCGTGGGGTGGGCTGGTGGTACCTCAGGGCCAGGCAACAGGCATGGCAGGGAGGGTTCCCAGGGAGACCAGCGGGATGGGGACTTCCCCAGCCAGGAACCATTCCATTACATTCCATCCAGCCAGGGACCAGGTGATGCCAGGGAGCAGCTCAGAACATCTGGCAAGGTTATAGTGATGAAACAAGGTCAAGCTGGGAAATAAATCCACAAGTCAGGATCAAGAGAGTTCACAGATAGGTCAGATAGATACCAGCATGGATGTGGGATAAATGGAAAGCTGTCCCACCACAAGCTTCAGTCAGGAGCCCCCAAGCCTGAGCTGGCACCCTAAGGCCCATGGACAGAGGGTGTGAGTGAAGGTCCTGGGTTGGCCATATCAGTGCCCTAGACTGCTCTTCCCCAGCTCAAGACTGCCCTAGACTGCTCTTCCCCAGCTCAAGACTGATGGGCCCACATATCCTGAATGCCCAGACTGAACTCTTGCACAACTCTGTGCAAGCCCAGGGCTCAAAACTCACACCCCTGGCAGTGCCTATTTCCAGACCTAGTGTCCACAGGGTATATCCACACAAACTTTCCACTAGAGACCTCCCTGTGATTGTGGCTGCTCTGTCCTGCCATGGTGTGTGCCCGAGCAGTCTAACTCTCTTTTCCCATCCCCAGGGACTCCTATGGCTCTCAAGCTGCTGCCCAAAGCCAGTACCAAGCTGCACACCTTCCTGTATGAGTATTGTGTAGCACTGTCCCTCGCCACCCACCCTGCCATCATCGGGATGTTTGGAATTGCCATTGAGTCCAGCCAGTACTATGGTTTCCTCTACGAGCCAGCGCTGCACAAAGACCTCATCTCGATCATCAAGCCCCGTGTGAGTGTTGCTGCAGGGCCGTGGGGACCGGGCTGTGGCGTTTGGCCCTCTGAAGGGCGGCTGGGTCAGAGGGAGGGAGATAAAGGCAGGGGCTGGGGTCTGCCTGGGGTCTGCAGCACTGAAGCAGCCGTGGGCTGGCGAGGCGGGGAATGCGAAGCCTTTGCCGGAGCAGAGGCAGGTGAGAGCCGGCAGGGCTGCCCAGGTGCCCCGTGTGTGCCATCCCGCTGTCCCCGTGCAGGATGGGATCCCCGAGCCGGCCGCCAAGCAGTGTGCCCGGCAGCTGGTGAGCGCGCTGGAGTTTATCCACAGCCGGGGGCTGGTGTACCGTGACATCAAGCCCGAGAATGTGCTGCTGTTCGACCCGCACTGCCGCCTCGTCAAACTCACGGACTTTGGCCTCACGCGGCCCAAGGGCACCAAGCTCAGGCTGGTGGCCGGGGTGATCCCCTACACTGCCCCCGAGCTGAGCAGCACCGCCGACGCCCAGGGAGTGCCCATCGACGCCAGCATGGACGCCTGGGCCTTCGGGGTGCTGCTCTTCTGCCTGCTCACCGGCTACTTCCCCTGGGAGCAGAGCCTGCCGGAGGACCCTTTCTTTGAGGACTTCGTGCAGTGGCAGCAGACAGGCCTGGAGAAGGACGTACCCCGGCACTGGAAGCGCCTGACGGCCGAGGCTGCGGCCATGCTGCGGAGCCTGCTGGCCCTGGACCCCGCCAAGCGCGGCCCTGTCGGCGGCGTGCTGCGCTACGTGCACTGCCCGTGGCGGCTGGAGGGCGAGGAGGCTGCCGTGGGCTCCTAGAGCCTGCTCCCCATGGATGGGGGGTCTCAGCCTGCCATGGGCTTCAGGGTTGTGTGGCCTGGGCCTGAGAGGCCATGGTGACCCAGAGAGCAGCTTCTCTGCAGCTCTGCCCCTGCTGCCACAGAGTCAAGCTCTGATGCTCCTCACCCCGTGGCTCAGTGCTGCCCAGTGACACCTCCTCCTGGCTTGGAAACATCTTTCTCTTGGAAATGACTGTGTGTGAAGCATTCACTTGTTTCCTAGCCACAGGAACTCCAGGGAGTTATTTAGGCTGCAGCACATGCCGTGTCTCAAAATAGATCAAGATATGTACTTTTGTGTTTCTGTATGTGGCTTGTTTTCCCTCATAATAAATACCTGTCAGGACTCACTGTTGGGTTGGAAAGCAGGGAGCATATCAGAACTTGCAGCTATCTCAGACAAGCTGTCCAAGGCAGGGGCCATCCCTGAATGGTGCCTGTGACCACACCAGGACTCTGGAGGGCGGCTTCGGGATGCTGGGCTGGAGGGGCTGGGCTCCTGCTCTTTCGTATGCCTGGTTACCCCTCTAGAAGACCTTCCTTCTCCCCTTTCCTATGACACACCTTTAACCCCTCCATAGACACACACCTCTCCTAATGCCCCAATATCCTCCTAAGTGCACATTTTAATCCTGAAAAGGAGTAGCAAAGAGGGAATCTGGGGTTAGTAGCCCTTTGTAGTTTTCTACCTCTTTTCAATCCCCAGGATTTTGCTGTTGGTAATAACCCCTTCCTGCACTTAACCTGGTCTTTTGCTGGAAACTCACAGCTCATTTTTCCACTCTCGGGGGCTTCAAGACTTCAAAAAATGCAGTGTCCCAGCACTATACTTACCAGCATTTCAGCTCAGTTTTCATGTCAGATCCTTTCCTGCACACACTCTTTCTTCTATGCTTCCCCATCCTCCAGCTCTTTTTTCCCACCTTCTCACCCACTGAATTTTAGCATTACTTAACTTCTCTACTAACACTACCCATCATCTTTTGCTAAGTTCTCTCTCAGCAACATCACCTCTGTACTACTACTTTGTGCTATTCCTGCTCCCTACACCACTTATGCCTTGAGTCTTCCTTCCAACTCCCCAACCTACCTTACCAAACAGCATTAGGCTCACACTGTTTTCTTCTGCTTACTTCCATCTCCTAGAATCTTTCATTAGTTGAAATCATAATAAACTCCAGCATGCTGAAATTTGGCTTTAATCACTCTTTAAGTACTGTAGGAATAGCAGAGGAATATTAAGGTGCCAACACGGTTCCTGTGTTTAAAGTGGAGAAGCCTTAAGACCAATGGACCTAAAGGCCAGGTAGCTGGCAACTATTCAGTGAAAATAATGGAAAATTTGTTACAGGTGCTTGCTAATGGAGAATTACAGAACAGAAATGTGGCTTTTTGGAATGGTACAAAGTTTTGTAAGGCATGACCTATTGATAAAAAGAGAATCGTGGTATGTTGTATTGATTCAGAAGATGCACTATGAAAAGTGCATAAAATATAGATTAAGTGGATTAAGAACTTTCATTCTTAATCTTTCAATAGACAGAGGAAACAACTGTCTGGTTGGAATGCTGTATTGTGTTTGCATTCTGCAAGAATCAGGTGTTAAATGGAAACTAGTTAACGTTTCTGATCATGATTTTGAGGAAAATACAAAGCAGGTAAAACCCTACAGATGACACAAGTACGAATAGGGTGTAAGCAAGAGGCTACTCAAAGAGATCTGCATAACTTGATAAATTATGTATATTCAAACAAAATACGTGTTCATATATGCAGGAGACACATAATTAGGTAGGAACACATAAGAATAAAAGCATCATTGCAAAAGGATCCCTTAAAACTTGCCAAGAGTGTACACAAGATTACATGAGTTCTTACTGTGTTGTCTTGTTAAAAAAGGCAAATGGGCTCCTTGCATGGCTAAAGGGCAGAGTAAGGATGGTCAAATCTTCAGCAAAACAGCTAACAAGATTCCTGCTGGCCTAAATGTGAGTGTGGGAAGAAGGAGTGAGTGATCAGGATTTGATACCTCATGAGGAAATCCTGGGTATGGCGCTACAATTACAGGCAAGCTGGAAAACTGGAGACAGCTCAGAAAGAAACCATGGTGGGACTGTGGTTTAAGGCTGTAAGAAGAAATTAACAAGCTAAACTATCTAAAATAGAAAGACTGGATGGTGAATTGATTATGGTATAGAATACTGGGAAGAAAATATCACCTACTAATGACCTATTTTAATTTGAGAACGATCCAAGAGCAACCATGACAGGTTGAAGTCAATGCTCCAGTGGTGAGCATGAAACCATCATATGAGCAGAGGCTGAGAGAATGAGCAATGTTCAGCCTGGAGAGGAGAAAAGTCAAGATGGATCTTATATCTCTTTATACTTCCAGGCACAAATATAGATTGTGACAGGAGAGGCATTTAAACAAAAGAAAAATGGCTTTATGATGGCCAAACTTCATTATATTGGTTGTGTGTCTGTGGCTTTGGAGATGTTAAAAAAATGATTGGACAAGGCTCTGTAAACTTTCTCTAGCTGTCTCTCTTTTGAGAAGGAGATTTGTTTAGGCAATCTTCATGTGTCCTGTCTGGTATCAACCATGCTGTGATTCCTCAACATTTTTTTATTTTGAAGACACTGTCTTGTAGCTAAGGATGCTTAGGGCTCCCAAATGTCTCTCCTTTGGAATTGGTCACCATGGTCTCAGCAAAGCTGAATGCCAAATGCAAAACCAACGTGACAAGAAAGGGTTAGCAAGATTTTAGGATTTATTCCAAATTAAAGTAAACCTGAACTGATGGAACACTGACATCTTTGGGGAAACAGGTCAAGCTGCCCCATGCCATTAGGGCCTAGGCTGGTTTTTTGCAGGAGCCAATTATGCCAGTGAGGATCGGGGATTCAGTGCTGCCTGACAAAGTCAATGTGAAAAGTGAAAAATGACCAGGATTGTTTCTCTGTCTCCTTTGTCACAGAGTCTTGAGACTTTGGTAGAAGGGTTTTCTGCTGTCAGAAAGTTGTATGATGCATAGTGAAGTGATGAAATCAGCACTGTGGTGCATGTGATGGTGGTGGGGACAATGAAACATGCACAGATTTGAGCACAGTGACAAAAAGCCCTGTCCTGAGCCAAGTCCCCAGCTCAGGCTTCTTCTCTCAGTAGCTTGTTCATAATTGCAGCTGGATTTCTTAAATCAATGAATAAACAGACCTGGCCAAGACTGTCCCCAGGGGGTCAGGAAAAGGATCTGGCTGCCCCCATCACCCCCGGAGCAGCTGTTGGGAGAGGCTGAATGGAGGGGAGCAGTGCAAACACGCCGGCGCTTTGCACACACAGCCTCTGGCTGCAGGAGGGCTGGCAGGAGCCCAGCACTGTAAAGGGCAGCATTTCTGCTCAGGCAGGCACGAGGGATGGGCTGATCTGGTGTCATTCCCAAAGGGGCATCAGGTGCCTCTGAAGAGGAGGGAAAAACGCGGTACTTCACTCCTCTCTGGGATGGAATGAAGAGATAAATCAGGTAATTGCTGAGCTCAGCACACAGTGTGAGTTCTGGCTGCAGGTCCAAGAAGTGTGAATCCAGGCCCTGGTGCCCTGATGCCTGCAGCACACTGCATGCATGGGCTGGGAGCATGGATCTCATAGCTTTTGGTGAGATGTATGCTCTGTATTTCGGGATGTCTTTGTGCACCTCACTATGGATTCTGTTTCCACTTCTGCACTGTACAGTCCACATCTCCTCAATGGTTACACTCAGCAGCAGCCTGGGGAATGTGGTGCAGATCAGAGACTGCAGGGTGTAGGAAATGCATAGGCCAGCATTGCAGATGGAAGAGTGATGGGATGAGCCTGGGTCTGTTAACTGAACAGATAGTTTGATTGTAACTCTTCTCCCAGTTAGAAGTGTTGTTAGACAGAGATGTGAAAATTCAGGTAGATTTGAAAGTGATGACCAAGTTGTGATAATGGCTAAACAGTGCCCCAGATGAGTTATCTGAGAATTAAAATACTGAATGTTAAAGAGAGCCTTTAGGCAAATTATTTTGGCTAACCAGAGGTCAGCAGTGAACCCAACATAGAGGCTGTTTTTCGAGCTGGCTGGACTCAGGACATAAAATACTGGGGAGGGCCAAATTGCATAGTGGAGTCAATGTCATCTTCTCTTTCTACAGCAAGAATAATGAAAATCACTCTATTGGAAGCTGGAGAAGTGATTAAAGACAGGGTAGAGACCCAGCCTTCAGGGATTTAGCATTAGTCATCTGGAGTAGTTTCTAGAAGCTTACATTAAACTTTTCTTCTGCCTTGTCAACTCCAGCACTGTTATTTCCATCCCTTCCCAGTTAAACCCCCTTATGTATCATTACTGTGACTGAAGCTGTTTCTTAGGAAGGGTGGTATTCCCAAGCTTTCCCTGAACAAGACCACATGCTGACCACCCTGTGTGACCCTTCCCACTCTGCACACAAATGTCAGGGCCTGAGACTGCAAAAGGACTGAGCACCAGTTACCAAAAATGAGTGGGGGAAAGCATCTCAGGCCAGGGAATATGATAGGGCAGAAGCAGGACTGCATGATGTGTGAGCCTAACTCTTCTCACACTGCTTCTTCTCGAGTTTTGACTTTCACTTCAAAGACAAAGGAGGCCAGAGCTTTGTTAAAAGCCTTAAAATACGGCCCTGTTATGAGCAACTCTGCTTCTGAGCAGAGGGATGGGAAGAAAAAGTAACTAAGGAATAAAAGTGGTGAAATTTGTTACCTTTCATTCTTACTCACGCAGGGGCATGTTGTTGGCAACAGCAACCCACCTGATTTCTTCTAGAGCAGCTGAGAAGCCATGAAAAATCATAAAATGCCATTGTCATGCCAAAGAGTTGCAGGATTGAAAGTGACTGGAGCACAAGATACCTAGGCCCTGACATAGAGTTTCAGCTTTTAGCTGTTTTTTTACCTCTATCCTGCCTCCCAGGGTGGAGATGCAGAAACCATGCCTTAGACAGGAAGATCAAAGGAACTGCCTTGGTGTATCTCACATCCTGTAGGTTGCACAGTACCTTGCTACCCATACATTTTTAGTTCTCCCTGTGCTGTGTTGCTGCTGACCACAAGAAGAAAGTGACCACTACTAAATCCCCTAATGGCTAGTATCAGCCAGCATCCAAAAATTCCCTACTTAGGATGCACCGAGGTCTGACAGGCACACCAGCCAATAATCTGGTCTTGCCCATATACAGGTCTGCCTGTTGCTGTGGTGCATTTGTTTTCTTTCCCCTGGGCTGACAGGCAGCTGGGCATGTTTATAAGCCCTGTGCCTTGGCTCAGCTTTGTGCAAGAGAGGGAGGAAAGGGGATTTGGCCTGGCCCAGGGTGGTGACAGAAGGCAGTCACGGCTGTCACACTGACTAATTGCACTTCTAACCCTCTCTGCTGTTTACAAGCTGCCCCCCACCAAGGACTCGTGTCTCTGGCTGGCACCTGTGTCTCAGGGTAGACTCTCACAAGGGCTCCTGCTTCTCTGGTAGCCACCTTCTGTGTGCTAACTCAGATTGCAACTTCCACCTGTACTTTGCTGACATATTTCTTAGGGGATAGCAGGAGAAATAATTAATGACTGAACAGATTTATTTAAATGAGGTGCTCAGGAGAAAATTCGAGCAAAGCAGTCATGTTACCATGATTAGGAGTAGTGCAGATGTCTTCAAACCATTGCTTGAGCAGTCCTGTGTCCTTGACCCCAGTGTTGCCCTGTGCCTGGCACAGCTGGTTGTCTTCCCTTCCACTGGTGGAGCAGGCAATGGAAGCAGAGCAAGGACAGAAATATCCTGGCATTGGTTGACGTCTGCTGAATCTGCTCTTTCCAAATTCATGTAGCGAAAAGTGGCAGCTTTCACATCCCCTTGTTCTGTCACTAACAGTTGTTGCAGCTGACATTTGCTTTGAGATATTATTTTATCTTTCTCTTCAGGACAGTAAATCTCACACATTGCCAAATGCAGAGCTAACTCACAATTGTGTTCCCCAGGGGCATCCTGAACTGGCGTATCTCCTGACAACTACTTCAGCAGAGCCTCTCTCTGCTTTACCCTGCATCCCTTTCTGCACTTGCTTTATGACTTTTGGCTGCTGAGTCCTCTTGGAAGAAACCAAAACATATTTAATTGTTCATACCTTTATGATTGATAAGCCCTTTGTGGCCTACAGGTCAATTCCCTGAAGTGTTGATTTGTTTACCTGTCCCTTGAAGTGAGCAAGATGAGCAAATGGTAGAACTCCATGCCTTTGAACTGGACAATATGGATTAAGTGCAGGAATTTTACAATACACCAGATTTACATGATGGATTAAACTATAGACAGACACACGTCTGTCCTCATCCAGGACTCAGCATTATGGCATACAGCCACAGATATATAATGGAGGCATGACAGGAATAGATGTGCCATCCTCAGAGGTACAGATTATCCCAGGTGAGTGGTGAGAGCTGCTCCATGGATATGAGGCTTTGGTAAAATTACAGTGCTCACACTGCTGTGGGCTAACTTCTCTTACAGAAAGGAGGATACCAGGGACTCTTTTTCCTCCTTCTGCTTTGAGGATTTAAGGGATTTTCCTTCTGTGGTACAGTTTATTTTCTCTCCTTTTCTTGCATTGTTTTCAATCTTTCTCACTCTTTCAGCCCTCTTTCTGTATATGTTAACTATCCACGTTTTCCCCTTGCTTTTCCCATCATACTTCAGAGAGGGCTGTAGTGCCTTTATCCCATCAGGACTGTTTATCCCTCAGCTGGAAACATAAGAGGACACTTGCACAAAGAGCAGCTGCTGTTTGGGTACTGCTGGTAGAGGGTAGGAGGGGACTTCAGCAGGGAAGCTGGGTGGCTTCTATTCCCAGCACCGGAGGAGGTGAGGGCACAGGGAAGCTGGACCTCCTGGTGATTCTCTGCATGTCTTTGAAGGTATCCATTGCCAGTCTCTGAGTCTGCTGTTGCTGGGCTGCCCCAGGAGCTGCTGAACTGATTGGTCTCTTCTGTAGTGCTCCATAATGGAAATCTGGGGATGAAGTGGGAGCCATGATAGGCAGCCGTTCTGCCCTACCCCTGAGCAGCCTGCCACCCTCCCACTGGTTCCTGGCTACACAAGGGCATGTCAGGAATTGGATAGGGCTGGCAAAGACTGGCTGTAACAGGATGCCCCTGTCCTTTCCTTTCTTTCTGTGACAGGAGACAGATGAGTTTATGGCATGTGGCATGTGGGGGCTGCCAAGTGGCACTGGTGGAAGGAATGGTGGCACCTCAAGAGGATAGTTTGCCAGTACCACCACAAATCTGTTTGGTTCAATGAGTGAAAACCTCCCTGATAAGCAGTTTGGATTCGAAGCAAAGTCTTGAGCTGCAGCATGGGTTACCCAGCAGGCTGGAAGCAATATTTTAGTAATCCTGACTTCAGGTCTCATTAATCATTAGACATATCACTGCTCTTCCAGAGTTAGGCAGAGAATTGCGAGTCCTGACCCTGACTGCTCATTTTCATTTCCACTCATTCCCTTCTTACCTCATTTTAGGGAAAGTAAGGATAATAATGTCTGTATGGACCCAGGTCTTGTTTCTTGTGTTTCCAGTTTTTGGCATGGCTACTCATTTTGCCAAGCTCTGATACAGATTTTGTTGTTGTTGTTGTTTAGTGGCTCTTGGAACTGTTTTCATCTTGCTAGCAAGGAGAGGATGGCTGGGTATCATCCTTACATTAGAATTATGCAGGGGAGAGTAACAGGTCAGGACCAATGCTCAGGTTGAATTAGGCTGGAATTCACATCCCTGCTTCTAAATTTTCAGCTTCTTCTTAAGGTTTGGGGAAAATTGCGTGAAGAAACTGCTATTTTCCCAAAGGTAATCCTGATCAGATGGTAAAGAAAAAGTAAGAGAAATTAGAAACCCTCTGTTAGAGGAGAGGAACCCTTCCTTACCAAGAGCAAAATGAGAGCATTTGCAAGGCTGGCTCACTTCAAGTTGGATACTGCTCTACTCTTTTTTCTAGCTCTTCCTTTAATTCTGGGGTCTCAGGGCATATTGGAAGAAATTTCTATGCCGTCCACAAAGCTGTTGCTTTGCAAATCTCCCTCATTAGCCTAGCTTCATTGTATTTGTGATTTGGACATGTATTTACTTCAGAGAAAAATCTGGTCACCATTTCATTGACAGACAATTTTCTTTCAATTAGGAGGCAAGGGGTATTACCTGGCAGGCTTCAGACAAGGGAAGAGCTTATGTAGACACATATTGCTTAGATTAGAGGAGTAAATCTCACCCTTCTGTATAGCTTGTCAGGCAAGAATCTTCACACCTGTCATATCTGGGCAGTCACTAAAGCAGACAATTTCTTGCTTGTGTCATGGGGCTGAAAAGAAGCATTTAAAAACAGAAAATCAGGTAATATGTGTCTTGAGACAGAATTCACAGCCTCAGAGAAGAATTTATTGGATTTTCTTCACAGTCACACATTTTATTTTCTTATAGTGATGTCACTAAGCTAGCGATAAGAGAATAACTGAGAATAGTTGCTGAAAAAGGGTTTTATAACCTTCTCAAATCTCTTGATTTTCAGGCCTACAGTTTTGCTCCAAGACTTAGTTATGTTAGTATGCAGAGAGGATAAATGTACATGTTTACTGTAGGTGAGTAAATTGAACACTAGATAAATTCAGCATTAGATTAGGAGCTGGTAAACTGTGATAGCATGTAAACTGGGGTATGTGTAAATTATTTGCTGCACACCCTTTCTGTATCCCTCCTGCCTGATTGAGCACAGCCTGAGTGTGCACTGTTACTGGTCACTCAGGTCCTGACTTCCACAGAGATCCTGGCACACAGAGCAAAAGCCTACAGGACCAGGTCTCTGATGTGGACAATCAGAACACCAGAACCACTGAATTACTCTCTGTGTGCTGGACAAGACCTCTGCTATGTCATCTGTGGCACCACTTAAACCCTCATAGGAGTTGGCCCAACTTCCTTTAATGACCTGGAGCAGAGACTACAGCTCAGATCTGGAAGAAAGGATCATACTCACTAACTGTCAATGGTGTGGTCCTGTCCCCAATTCTGCCTTATCTGCAGAGTAATTTCTTGGAGCAAGGTATGATCTGCTTTTTGCATTACCTTAAAGGGACTGTTTCACTACAGGAATTCTCACTGTCACATCTCAGTCCCTTGGATGCTCACACTGCTGCATTGCAGTAGCTGAAGCTTCCAGTGCTGGGAGCGTGCCAAGGATTCAAGCACCCATACCCACTATAACTCCTGCCTCAGGAATCCAGATTTGCCTGGGACTTAGTAACATGACCTGTTTTTCACCAGCTCTAAAGTGTCCCCTCCAGAACTGAGTTTCATCTTCTCTCATACTTAGTTTAAGCCAAGGAATTAAATCACTGTGACAGCCCCTGAACTTTATGTTCCTATTAACTTCTGCACTTCTACTCAAAAGCATTAATATTCACTGCTCTGTTTGGAATAGGTACATCCTCTGTTTCTCTCCTCTTCCTAAACAATCAGGAGCTGGAGGTTACATAGTCTCTGTGTAGAAAGACAAGAAATTGCTGTAAATTTTCTGTGTCAAAAAAAAGGAGGCAAGGCTGTGATGATCTGTCCATCTCCTGGGCACCTGCATGGTCCCTGCATAAAATAGCAAGAGAGGGAGCTTGACCCAGATCCAGGGAAGTCAGAAATGGAGGTCCCATTTGATTTACAGCAGTAGCTTTTCTTAGGAGGGAGTCAATGTAGCTGTAAAGCAAGGCAGCATTGCAAGTGTTAGGAGGATGTACCATTGCAACCTTGTGCTGAAGTTACTCAGCTAAGCATGTTTCCTAAGTGGATTTTCCGTCATTTCAGTCACTCCTTCTTCCCCACTGCTCACCATACATCACCTTCTGTCCCTCTGTGCCCACTCCCAGTCAATAGCACTTGCACTCACTTAACCTTAACTATTAGTGCTGCCCCTAAATCAAAGGCAGTGCTGGATACTTGCCTTTCCCAGCCTTTGGCCCCCTTCCAGTGACGGCGGATGCGTTAATGAGAAGACCTCATATCTAACTGTCTAGTCAAGGCACTTGCAAAATGCCAGCCAGCACAGTAGCTGGATGTGGAAAACAGAAACCAGCTAACGTCAGCTCAGAGCAAGACTCAAATTCAAAGAGCAGCAGAGAGCAGGGAGAATCCATGACCACTGGGGGTGAGCACATCAAGACATGGTTCAAGGGTCCTTGGAGAAGTGTTATTTTCATTGGAAAACTCAGCTGAGGGTGGGAACTATCAGCTCCTGCCAGTGGGTTTTGGGTACACACACCTGGCAGCAGGCAGCTGGGGAGTCAGTGGTGCACACATGGGGGAATGGGCAGGAGATTGCAAAGGACTTCTCACTTATGAGCTGGGTGATGAGAACGGTCAGTGAGTGATGGGTACGAGCAGCTGGTGGAGAATTTCACCACGAGACAGTCCAGTTTAGAGAGTGGGAACTCAGCAATTTTAATGTTAGGCAGTTTTTTTATGATACTCTCAGAACTAGGTGCCATAAGGCACATAAATCACATCTTGAAACTGAGACAGTGTGAGACCCTGATGCCCTGAGATCAGAGCAGCTGAGGTGACACTAGATAGTTCCCTGTGTACATGGGCTCTGCTTGTGCCAGCAGGGAAACCACTCCCTCATGATCTGGAGTGAAAAGATAAATGGTATTTTTTAAGAATCAGCTTAGTTACTTATGAGTTTTAGAGAAAATTACAATTTTCTTCACATGGTATAAAGAGGCACCATGCTGCATCAGAAATCACAAAATATTTAAATTCAAATCAGATTTTAAAATATTTGAGCTATATTGATTTTTCTTTTAAAACCAAATAATTTCAAATTAAATGTGAATTCAAGGAAATCTTTTGAAGACTGTTCATTTAACATCCAACTAATCAAAATATTTAAAGAGGGAAAGAAATGCTGCTTCAGTGGCATTTCTGTAAATTTTAATCAAAGTTTTTTGTTATTGAACTTGTACAAGATTGAACCAAATATAATTTTTTTTTTTTTTTTTTTTTTTTTTTTTTTTTTTTTTTTTTTTTTTTTTTTAAATCACAGAAATTAGGCGATGGGCAGAATGTACTCTTCCTGTGATTTTGGACTGTGTTCCAGGAAAAGAGATACATCTAAAACTCTTAGATGCACCTCTTTGAAATTCTTAGAGAGCTTCATAGTTTTGACAATTGCCTTGTGAGAATCCAAAACGACCTGCCAGTTCACCAGTGTTAACCAGTTATTCCTTGTTCTTTACATCAGCTAGTTTTATGAATAGCACCAAGTTTGAAGAGCTTGTCTCAATGTAGTTATACTTCCACATTAGACCAATGGTTTTACCTAATCCAATATCTTGTCTCTTAAAAAAATTAGTTATAAGAGCAGGGCAAGCATACAGTCACAATTCCTTAAAGACACCTTCCAGCTTTCAGCAGATTTTGACTTGGGAGCAGTCAATCCTTGGCAGCACAGCTGGTTAATGCAGAGGAGGAAGTTCCTCATTGCTGCTCCCTCTTTAGCCACTGCATTAGAATACTTTGAAGATAATACTGAAGAAGTAATTATCTTTTCTTATTGTCAAAAACCACTGTATCCCATTATGGGCCCTACTTCAAACAGAAGTTAGAATACACACCAAGTATTTAAAATCCTGTGTTACTCAGCTGCTTGACTTTTCTGATAGGGAGAAAGAACTTCTGCTAGTACCCATCCCTCAGAGCTGATGTCTTTAGCAGTCCATGATAGAATTACTCATACTGAATCTATTTTCCCAATTCTAATATATTTCTTTACATCCTGACTTAAGTACCAAGTGCCCACCATTCCCTGTAATCAAGTTATCAGACTCTGCTGATTGCCTTGAGGTTTCCCATCTTTCCTTTGCTCACTCTACTTTTGCTTGAACAGACCTTCTTGCTCATATACTCCAGAAGAGCTGCTCATGCCAAAGAGTGAGGACTCCTTCAGTGGCCTTCTGAAATTCTCTTTCAACTTCTGGCCACTGTTCTCTTCCAGAGCTCCTTGGCTTCAATGTAACCAAAAAAGCCCCCCCCCCCAAAAAATGCAGAGCAGATTCAGCCACAGTGACCAGGGTCAGTGAAAAGTTAACATCACCAAGCAAGACTAAGAACAAGTCAGAAAGTCAAACCAGCATCAGTACTATCAAGGAACAGGCATAGCTAAGACATAGTTCAGGCAATGAATAAGGGCATGGGCTGAGCATAAGTGCAGCTCTGGAGCAGAAGAGCGAGAGCTTCTCCCCAGCTCTCTCTCACCCTCAGCATTTTCCCATGTTCAGTGAGCACCAGAGAACTGGCAGAGACCTCTTCCTCTCAGTGCCTGTGCTGCTATGAGCCAGGAGTCTCATCACAACACAACTACTGGTCCCAAATAGGTCAGAGAGGAATTTCACAAGGAACACAGATTCTTGTGCACCAGGCAGGTATCACAGAGCCCATGTCTTACAGAGAATGTACTACAGCTTTACTCCATAGTCATTTGAGTTTAGCAAAGCGCATCTCTCTTGTGTCACAGAGATGATTTGCTTATAAAGCAAACACTGTCAGTCCATTTAATTAGCTCTTTAACATGGTGAGAAATGTTCCCTGGCAGAGAGTTCCTGGGAAACCCTCCAAGACATGACATGGAGAGGCACTTCTGTGCAGGGAGGACAAATAAAGCTAGTATTCCAGACCCAAACCTCATGGCTGAATCACTGCTCCTCAGATGATGATGTGTCCAGAAGGTGTAACAAACATCTCCACACCCTAGGTAACAGCAATTTTTAATGCTCTGAAGGACCATCCTGCCACAGAGCAGCTACCATGGTGCCTCCTTTTCGGTGCAGGCTTAGCATAAGGACATACAGCCCAGGTAGGTTCTGGAGCCACTCTGATTAGATTTGGTAAGTATGTATCCTTATATCTAATATCCTTATATCTAAATGTCTTGATATTAGAGGGAGAGCAAACAGACTTGTGGATTAACAAGGCCTGCTTGACCTGCTCCACTTAAGATCCTATCCATATACTGGTCACATTGGATCATTAGGATGGGAACAGTTCCCATTGTAAGGCATTTTTCCCGCTCTGCTTATCCCTATTCCTGAAAAAAATCTACTCTGTGGTGCACCTGAATCCAAAAGCTCAGCCCTGAATGCACAGCCCCTCAACAGCTGCGGTTTGAGTGTGACTGTGAGGGAGTGAGAGGAGTCTGTGCATTGTGCTCCTTGGCAGCCTTGCCTTGTGCCCCTGCAGAGACAAGTGTGACAGCACAGAGGTGTGAGATCAGAGGAAAGGCCAGGCTTGACAACACAGCAGGAGAGAGCAACAGATGAGGCTGGGAAGAGGCAGCTGGTAACAGGGGAACTAGAAGTAGCAGGACATACAGGCAGGGCCAGCTTAAGGGTCCTAGGAAAATGTGAAAACTTGGATCTAAGGGGACACATGGAACTTAGTCATGAAATTAGCTTAAGTAACTGAGCCCTTGAGGGGAAGTTGTAAAGATTCATGTCTTGCTGATGACAAATGTGACATGTCAGTGATGCTGGGAAAGACCTGCTGGCTGCCTCAGCTTGCTTTTAAAAAATCCAGATGCAGTCTGCTACAGCAGTGATGGGTGGATGTTGCCCTCCCGTGGTGAACCCTGCATTTTCCCAGCAGTCACAGAGCAGTACGTGAACGGTAGGACTCATGGTCCTCATTTCCAAACACACCACCAGGCCAGGCTTTTATTTCCCAGTAGTTACAAATGCACCATAATTTGAACATCAATGTTTGCCTCCCCCAACCTCATTATTCAGATGTTTCCTGTTTTGTTTGACCAGAGCCAGACAGCACACAAATTACCAATATGGGTATTCCCACTGTTCTGTCAGGCACAAATGTAATTACTCATGCTGTGAGTGTGTTACCAGTTTGAACTGCTGTTGTTTCATTAATTTGGTTTAATAGCTCCAGTTGCATGTTGCAATGAAAGCCATTTGTCCTCCAGCTGCCTCTATGCATCACAGTCAGTGCCAATGCCACATATTTGTTACATTGAAGTAGAAACCCCTGAAAAAAATGAACCACTTCTATTTCTTACAATTTTACCAAAGTTCCATTACCAAGCTTCAGACTTCCATACTAAGATCTAGTTGAACATTAACAAAAACTTAAATATAGAGAGCACAAAATTTTTATTTCCTCAAGCCAGATCAGTAGCCATAAATTCAATTTTCAAAGTAATTTATCCAGTGTTCCTAGGGGCTTCTGTATTAAGCAGCAGTTTACCATCAAAACCTGTGACCACGAGGAGCTTACAGAGAAAAGGGGGTTCAACCACACCAGGGGACAGAAGGTGAGAAACCAGTCAAATTGGAATAGCTGTTTTCTCACTTCCTTTCTGTTACATGCACAACTTCACTATGAAGTGAAAGGGGTACATTAGTACAAGCACACTGCTCTCTGTTAAGTTCCAGCTACAGCTGTTTTCCTTTTGAATCAGCTCTACATGAACCAGGTATTTATGGGTTTTTAGAGTCACAACCTTGAACAGACTCAGAATGCCAGAGCTTGGCAGAAGTAAAACTGAAACTGTTGTTGTCCACTGAACTGTATCTAAATGAAACTTACCTGGAAAAAGGCAAAAGAGTAATGATGAAACACCCACTACTAATTTTTTAGCAATGACAGTAAATCTTTGCACATTTATCCTCCAACAGTTCCAGAAATAAAACCAGTCATGTAATTCATAAACTTTGTTTCTACCCTTCTTCCTCTATCAACACTCTCTGAAGGTTTTTGTTTGCCTCAAGCAAGGTAGTCACAACAAAAACCAATCAGAACGACCTGCTAGTAAACGGTGGCCAGCAAAGAGCTTCCTCTGCCCTATGTAACACAAGTAATGCCAAGCTGATATTTGTAACACTTCCTTCTGAAATCTAAGAAATTGTGCACTAGTTCTGGTCTACCACTTTTTTTTGCTTATAGTTTCTCAGGCAAGGCACTTTACTAATCAGTTTTACTCTACCATTCTAAGACCATACTGGGGACCTTTTGAATAAGTGCAATCAACTGTGGCACTACAGACAAAGTTCTGGGAAAAACCCTCACTTGGCTGATACCCCTGGGGAAAAAAATCCCTCCCTAATGCTCAAAAATCAGAAAGAGGACAACAAGAAAGAAAAAAATTGAAGCAACTGGAAGAATGGAATACAGTTCCTTTAAATCTTCAGACTGAAACTTAGTACTTAATATATTTAGCATATGAGAATTACTGGAGGCTAAAATAATTAGTTAATACTTGATTAACTAATTAAAATAGTGACAAACCTCTTAAAATTAGAAACTTGGGCTTTCCCCATAAGGAACAATGGTAAATGACCCATTAAATTTCATTGCTGCATTATTTGTGGTTTTTTTTCCCTATACATTCAGGAAATATTTTCTATGAATATTTACACCTCTTTAAGAAAAGATGCAACAATACTTCTGAAACAAGTCTTGAAACCACCAGTGCTAAATTGTTTTATTTCCAACAACTAGCCATTACAGGATGTGAAACAAAAAGTGTCCAGAATAAATAGCTGAAGATGAAGCATCAGAATACTACCGTCTTCGCTACTGCTGTGGCCCCTTAATGTTTCCTGCTTTTCAACCTTCACTCTTCAGATTCTCCAGGTCTACGGATATCATCAATCTTCAGGATCATCCTAACAACCTGAGTTGCCAGAGAAATCTGCTGTTTCTTGCCAATCAAGGTTTCTATAACATGCTGCTGCTTCATATCTGCCAAAAGGAAGCAGACGAAATAGACACCCTTGTGAAATCGTAAATACTTAACCTGTAAGTGTTAGTAATCAGTAAATAGTAAATTCCATATAATTTCAAAGAACATTTTGAAATTACTACTCCTGGCCACTGTGGTTTACAAACACAGTTTGTACAAACTAGAGTTTTACATCTGGGTTCTAACCAAAGAACTCAGGACATTAAGATACAACTCTTTTTCTCATTAGGTTGTGTTTTTCAGAAAGTAATGCAGAATGGTGAAAAGCAAAATTTCCATACACATATGTTAAAAGCACCCTAAATGCTGAGAAAATGCTAAAGAAGTAAAAGGTCAAATGCCATCAAACAGGAATACCTTATCAAGAAAGGTTATGAATGTACAAATTACAGTTTACCACATTCTGTTCTGAAAAAACCAACAGAGTAAGTAAGAAAGTGAAAAGTGTAGATCCCGTTGAATATTTTATACACTGGCTTATTAGCTTTCATGTATTTGCTCTAGATTTACATATGCAGACATATTGATGTGAACATCATTGTCTACGAAGACTTCCAGCCTTCTCTTTACTTCTTCACAAGCTGTTTCTCAAAACAATTGCTTTTAGGACTGCTGTGTAACCTGGATCACTAAAACTGCAGTATTTAAAGCATAGCCTTTTTGCCTCATCCTAAGAACAGCCTTCTTTCCTGTACTACAGTATCAGTCATCTTCAATTAATCTTGCCATCAAACAGAGGTTTTCAGACAATTACACATTTTCCTCTCCAAGCATATTCCCATTTACTATGGCAAGGCACAAGAGTTAGAACAACTCAAGTGATGCACAGGTTGAAAACAAAACACAGTGAACATTCTGAGCTTTTGAGAAAGAAAAGCTTTTATGCTCCTCCTTCTCCATCTTGCAGTTCTTACCATTTGTTCCTTTCTGCAAACAGTCAATGCCCAGGGCAGGATTATTTTCTTTCACCTGCCTTGCCCGCACTTCGGTCATTGTCTGTATTGGATTCATACCACTGTTCTCTGAGAGGGCCATGGGAATTACCTCCAGGGCATCTGCAAAAGCTCTCACAGCATACTGCTCCAAAGATGGGCACTAGAGGAGAAGAAATTCCAATTCATAAGCTATTAAACTTCAATGCTAGTAAAAGCGGATTTTCATACTAAATATAAAATACATTCACATAATAAGCAGATTTTATTTGGAATACAGCAACTAAATAAATACCTCTGAACCATAACTACTTGAAAATTTTAAAAAATTAAAGTGCTCCTAGCACAGACGGAAAAAAAAAGTACTGGTAATGACTTTTTACAGATACATGAAGGGTAACTATTAACATTGGTTATCAGGGAACATCAGAAAGCACATGTTATGGAACTTTCTGGAAAATCTTCCAAGTTCTTCTGGAATCTCTTAAGGCAGGCTCAATCCTTCTCACATTAAAGAAAATTTTAACTGTTCCTTTCTTACCTTATCTGCTGCCTCACTGACTGCCAAGGCACAAGATATTTCAGCTGCACCACCACCATAGACAATGCGATTGTCACGAACGAGATTCCGGATTACACACAAGGCATCGTGAAGAGAGCGCTTTGCTTCTTCGATGATCTGGAATTACAGAACAGGCTGTGCTTGACAACACACACAGCTGCAGGCTGTGAACATTTAATTCCTAATACAGACACGCAAACTGCAAATAAACTCTAAGGTTTTTCTCATGGCTCCAATGCAGCTGCACTATTGCTACATTATACTACTTAAAAATAGAGAATGTTAGACATCCAGTGGCAAAGAATAAAAAATATGCACAAAAACATACTGTTATTGGTTAAACCTGTAATTTGAAATAACAAAAAACTTGTACAAAAAGGTTTTTAATCTTGCATATTTATAAGACACAAAACACAGAACTTTAAATGCCAATATTATTGTCAGACTACAGTATCTGTCCACTTCTCACGTGAACCAATCTAGGAGATTTAACAAAAACACCTTTAAAGAAGTATTTCTACTTTCTTAGAAGAAAATTTCAGACTAGAGTATGCTCTTTTTTTCCAAATGTTTTTCATTTCAAGTAGAAATTGACCTATAGTAAATACAAATTAACACCAGTAGTGCAACCAAAACCCAGTTTAAGTACATAAGCACTTAAAGTGGGTCTCAAATCAGGGGGAATGGGGATATAGGATGTGTGGATATATAGTTTGTAGTAGTTTGGGGGTTTTATTTAAAATTATTTTAACTGGACTAAATCAGAAGTGATACAACTAGGTCTACAATAAAACTAAATCTCTCAAAGATGCTAACATGTCTTTACACATAAAAGTGACCCACTCATGAGAAAAAAAAATTAAGAGCATCCACAGCTAAAATTATTTCTATATTATGAACTATATGGTCTAATAGAGAGAAAACTAAAGTTGTAGTTTAAAAACATAGGATGAAAATCTAACAACCTACTTCTGACACATAGTCCTGATTGCCTACAAGCCTCACCCCTTCCTATTTGCCCAGCTAAATGCAGAGAATTAGAGAAGAGTGTATTGCTATGTATTACAAAGAAACTACACATTCTGCAACTATGTATCAAAGCCAGCATCTCACCATTTTATTTCCTCCTCTAATGAAAATGGTCACGGCTCTGGAGTTCTGACACTGCTCGATGAGCAGCATTCTGTCCTTGGTAGTTCCGAAGGAGATCTCCCGGACGACTCCCGCAAAGCCCAGCTTCTCGGCCGTGAGCTCGCAGAAGCGCGGCACGATGCGCCCTCCCGTCGCAATGGCGATTAACTGCAGCACACAGACAGCAGTTATTGCAACTGCATTTTCCCGTGGTGTTTTTCAGAACATAGAGCTACTGGAGAAGCATCTGTCAAATGCCTACTCTAAAAGGTTATTTTGCAACCACTTCAAAGCACTTCAGCCAATGTTTTGTTTCTGCAAACAGCAGAACTAAAGAAAAAACTTTCCTAGACACCTAAAATTATTAAGTAATATACACATGCTCCAATAATAAGCCATGATCCCCTTCATGGTAGTTTCTTTTCACAAATCCCCAATGATTTTTCTCCAATACCCACCCATATGCACAATTATGCAGTGATACCCAGAAAGCCTGAACTTTTAGCTGGTACAACCTATTATTTCATATAGGTTTTAACAACTGGTACAAAGCCCAGTTTTACTTACTTCTATTTCAGGTCCACCAACCCAACGCACAGCAGGCAGCTCATTCTGCAGCAGCAAGTGATTTGCCTCATCATCAAAACCCCACTGGCAAATGGCAAGGTTTGCACCAGTGTCTTTTATCTAAAAGCAACACAAATCATCAACCTTCTGTTCAGAACTAACAAAGGAATGAAAAACACTCTTCATGGTTTTAATTGTCCCG
This sequence comes from Erithacus rubecula, assembly GCF_903797595.1. Classification (NCBI taxonomy): domain Eukaryota; kingdom Metazoa; phylum Chordata; class Aves; order Passeriformes; family Muscicapidae; genus Erithacus; species Erithacus rubecula. Next base: position 78,355,991 of record NC_136689.1, read on the forward strand.
ATTTTCTCAAAAGACAATTCTCAAGAAGAACCCTCTGGCACATACAGAGATCAAAATGTATCTTAAACCAAGCTGGTATCTTTTGCTTACATTAAATTAACTTTAATTCATAGCATTACAACTGCTCTAATGTTGCTTCCCACAAGGATTAGCAGCTCAATTACAAGAATAAATCAATGCACTATGCTGTTTGTTTCTAAAGCTTATGAAAGACAAAGAAAACAGAAATAATCCTAAAGGATACCTGCTTCACCATCTCTTCAAACTTCTCTTTTTCATATTTCTGCAGTGCCTTGTAATCATCCACAGATGTGACATCAAGCTTATGTTTGGTTTTAGGCTTAGGTGGTTCAAATGGACAAGTCAGGATCGCAATTTTAGCATCTTTTAGCTCCTGGGCAATTAAAAAAAAAAAAAAGAGATGATTTTTGACCTCATTAACACCTCTTTCTTGTGTTTGCAAAACATACAGACTTATCTTTATAAACACAACCATACAAGGAAATGTGAAGACCATTTAACTTATTCTAAAGTTAACTAAGTGCAACTAAATACTTCTGTCAATAGTTTCAATAAACAACTTAGAACAAATTCCACAGCTCCAAGATGCTGTTTAAGCCTTAACAATCTTTACCAGCCATGACTTTTTATGGTTTAAATGGCCAATGTTTAAAAAAAAAAGAAAAATTCAGTTAAACTATCCTTATCCACTGAGAATACTACTTGTCTTTGTAACAACTTTTCAACTATTACATGACTGTTATATTTCATTAGTCTTCCTTTTTAGAGGATAAATATTGTTACCTGCTAGATAAATATTTTAGAACAGTGGAAGTTTTCTGAAAGTACACTGCCCAGAGACTTGGAAACCTTACCTACTCCAAACATAAAACAAGGACAGCTTCTAGGGTGTTCCGAACAGGACAACATGGCAATTCATAAAGGTTAAGAATCTTGACACTGCATTGCACTAAGCACATTAAGCATATCACACACCAGGAATAATTATTTCTATGTAACACAGCCCTGCACGTGTCCTCACCTAGCAATATAGCAATTCCTCCCTTCCACCACAATTTCTGAAAAATTTCATGCTCCTTGCCCCTTCCTCTGTTGATACAGGGGTGAAAAGCCAAACCAAACCACAAGACTGTGTAAATACTTAAAAAATGCTAAGGCAACATTTGAGGTAGGCTAGAAATTCTTATTTAAGCCATTACACACAAGTGACACACACAAGGACATCACTTACTTTAGGCATCTGTGGATGACTGAAATCTTTATCCACAATCACTCCTTTAACCAACTGTGTATCTTCCAGTCTACCACCCACTTTGCCTTGCACTTTGATCAGCTCAAAATCAACATCTTTACGTTCCATGTCTGCTACTGTCAGTACAGCATTCACAGCAATCTCTGCCATTTGCCTGTGACAGCGGTTCACTCTAGGTTGGAAAAAAATACAATCAAGTTATACTCCATTTCCACAGTTTGGAAGAAAAATATTATTCTATCAATCAATCTTAAACAGCAAGAAGTACCACTGTAGTAACCAACTTCTGCACACTATATTAAAAGAGGGGGTCCTGTTTGTTTGTTCACAGAAACAGAAGGTGCTGGCCATGGCAGAAAACAGAGCACACAATAGCTGGTGTGAGAAACCTTTGTCAATGGAGTCTCAACACAAATTTGGAACAAGTCAGGAAAACTGAACTTCTAAATAGTAATCACAAAACAGAAACCACTTTAAGACAACTCTTCAAAGAGCTCTTGAAAAAAATTGAACTCTCCAAAGAGTAAGACCTCTGCAAAGGAAGCCCTTCCAATGCCTGAATTTATGAATTTATGGGTTATATAACCCATTAAAGAAAATTAACTGACGGAGCCATCCTAAGTTAACATTTTTTTAGTGGAAAAAACCCCAAAATATGACATGTTATTATTTTTAACAGATTTACATTACTTTTGGAACCTGCTATGATGCAGAAACCTGGAATTAACAGGTTAGAATGAAATTGATGCTGCAGCTGTTTAATTTCATGGCATTGACCCTTTGGAGACAAAGGATTCACAATTTCTTATCCTGAGACAGGAATCCACTGAGGAATTAGCCAAAACATATAACAGCCTTCAGCGGCACTTCAGTAACACAAACAATTTAATAATCCACCAAAACACCAGGATTTCTCCTTTCCATGCAGAGGGTTTTCAATGGAAGGGTAAATATTCATTCAATATTCAGTTTTTGTGACTTACACTTTAGAGCCCAGAGTTGTCTTTGCTGTCTGGATCAGAGGCTCAATGTTCTGTGGATCAACTGGGAAACTGTCACTGATTTTGTCTAGATGCTCAATAGCAATGCGTGCTGCCTGCTCATAACCATCTGCTATTCTGATGGGGTGAATGCCTCGGTCCAGCAACTGCTCAGCCTGTTCCAGTAATGCTCCAGCCAGAACTATTAAAAAAAAAATAAAAAAAATTAAGGTTTAACTCTTGATTAGAGCATATATTTAAGTACATAATCAACAGATTTAAAAAGCACACTTTTTGATTTTTCTGCAATATTTCAAGAGTTCAAGGTTTCCTAAATAATAAAAAAAACATTAAAATACCCTACTTGCTTTGCTTAGCAAGAAAACCACATTATGTTAAGAAAAAATGAAGCACGGGCATCAAGGCACGACATGATTACAGAAGAAAATTAGGCAGAAAATTTTTGACAGTACTAAGGGAGCTCTCAGCACTACCTTAAAATGTAACCAAACTTTGAAAAGACACAAGACTTCTTCCAGAAGAGAAGACTTCTAAACCAAGAACTGACAAGAATACTGCAACAATAAATACTCCAAAGAAGTGCTACAGAATAGCTACTACTATATCTCACAATTTTAATAGCTGAAGCAGCTTGATTTTAACTAAACTTAAAATACTTTCTTACCAACAACTCCAGTAGTTCCATCCCCAATCTCATCATCTTGAGATTTAGCCAGCTCCACCATAAGTTTGGCTATCTGGTGATCCACATCCATCATATTCAGGATGGTAGCACCATCATTTGTCACAGTCACCTCGCCATCCTTGTCCACCATCATTTTATCCAAGCCTGAAAAATGTAATTCAAAGGATGAAGAAAAATTTTGAAAATTTCCCCCCAATAATTACTGAGAGAGAATCATTACAAGTTTCTTATTGTTACCATTGGGCCCAAGGGATGTTCTCAGAGTACTTGCTACAGCCTTTGCTGCCATTATGTGAGACTGTAAAACAAAGGATAATAAAGACAGAAGTTATTATCATGTATTCCAAAATCACAATATTAAGCTAAGGAAAACAGAGTGAGTAGTGCAGAAGATGTAATTTAACTGACAACGACTATGATTGAAAAAGAATCAGTATGTGTGTATCGGTTTTATGACAGCAACGTTTCCTGTGCCTTTCCTGGTATTGATTGCACTGGCTCTGCTAAAGCATGCAAAAGCAGAGCAGCCAAATGACAGCCCTAAAGCTCAAAGGAGGGAGCAACAAAAGCCGGCAAAGATAAAAAGAGAAGACAGTTCAATTTTACCCATCACAGGATGGTTTGGCTTGGAAGGGACCTTGATGATCATCCAGCTCCCACCCTCTGTCAGGGGCAGAACACCTTCCACTAAACCAGCTTGCTCAGTGCCCCATTCAACCTTCTCCTGAACACTGCCAGGAATGGGGCATCCACATTCTCTCTGTTCCAGTCGGGATTCGTAGCACCCGCACCCAGCCCGGCCTTCCCTGGCGGCCGAGCTCCAGGCGGGGTCTAAGGGCCGGGGCAGCGGGGAAGGGCGCACCGGGGGTAACGGCCCCAAAGCCCCGCAGCTCCGGGGCGGATCCACGGCACGGAGATCGCACAGACGCCGTGCCGCGGATTCCCAGCCCCGGGGCCATCCCTTCTCTCTTCCTCCATCTGGGCCTAGTCCGGGCTCCATCCGCCCAGCGCCGCGCCCCAGGGGCTCCATCCTCCCGCCCCCCGCGGCAGCATGGCCCGGCACGGCACAGCATGGCGCGGCCCAGTCAGCGCGGGCCCGCGGGCAGCCCTGGCGGACGCCCCGCTGGCTCACCTTGAGCGCCTCCAGCCCCATGAGGCGCGTCTTGCGCTCCTGGTCCTTAAGGATGAGGAAAGGCCGCCCATACTCATCGAACGCCAGAGTCCCCATGGCCGACATGGCTGCGCCGCTCGCTCCGACCGCCGCCGCCCGCGCGCACCTCCCGGAAGCCGCCGCGCCCGCCGCGACACTGCGCGCCGCCCCGCGCCTGCGCAGCAGCCACACCCGCGCCCTATTTCACGGGCGGGACCTTTGTGGCGCCCCCAGCGGAGCCTTCTGGAAGCCGCCCGGCGCCGGGGGAGGAGCAGCGCGGCGCTGGCGGCCGCACCCCCGGCTCACGGGGGCGGGGAGAGAAGGAGGGAGCATGTACTGAACGAGGCGGAATAAGGGCGGCGGGCGAGGTGACCGTGAGGGGTGATGTGAGGACGGGGGAGGGAAGACACGCGGTGGAGAAAGTGTGCGCGGCGCTTCTTTCCGGAGCGCCTTCGGAAAGGTTTCAGTCCCCCACCCCTTCACAGTGAAGTGGTACGGCCCTTCCCTATAAATGCTGCAGGCCAAGCGTGACCCTGGGTTGGTTATGGGCGAGTGGGGAGTGTTGCTGTGTCCCAGGGATAAGCTTATCCCAGGGATAAGTTCCTCCGTAGAGCAGGAGCAGTAACTCCTGGACTGTCCCCGTCGCGGCTCCCGGGCGGTCCGTGACGAGGAAGTTCCTGCCTGCGCCGCCCTATTGCTGTTCTGGGGCGCGCTGCTGCCGGCGCGCGTGTGGAGAGCCGGGAGTTTCAATGCAAACCGCTTTCCTGCCCCCTCAGCTTTTCAGCAGCCCTAGCATTTCCCTGGCATCGGCTGGAGCGGTATACGGTGTTTTTTCCCCTCTCTTGCGCCCTAGCTCTTTGCTCCAAGATACTGCTTTGTCCGAAGTGAGCGAAAACAGTGTCCGTCCGCAGGCGCGATGTCCCGGGCGCTGGCGGAGGAGATGCCGCGGGGGGAGGGCGAGCGCGGCTCCCGCCGGAGCGGCTGGGGGCTGCTGGTCACGGCCGGGGTCGGAGGGACCCTGGTGGCGCTCTACGCCGTGGCCACCCCCTTCGTCACCCCGGCCCTGAGGAAGGTGTGCCTGCCCTTCGTTCCTGCTACCGCCGCTCAGATCCAGAATGTGCTGAAAATGTTGGAAAACAGGAGCGGCTCCCTAGTTGACATTGGTAGCGGGGATGGCCGCATTGTAAGTTATGGATGTTGCCTTCCTTTTAGATCACCTCTTTAAAAAGTGTCAAAGTGCCGGGGCTGCGTTTTCTCACACTTGAAAATGTCTTGTCTCTGGCATCCGGTGATTGTGCCTTATGAAAAGGATTAAAGCTAAGAAAGGTTTGCATTCAGTTTTGATGAGTAATAAATAGTTTTTGCTGCAGTCTTACCTGTAGCTTGACCAAGGTAATGGACAAAATGTCATTGTGGTGACTGGAGGGAATCACAGTGCATTCACTTGAAAAAATGCAATATTTTGAGTCTTGGTACTGATTTACAAAGAGCTGTGATTCCACAAAGTGTGTAATTGCACAAGGCTGTGAGATGCTTAATGTATAAATGTGATGGAAGTGCAAAAAGAAACGATGAGTGTTGTATTATAAAAATCTGGGTGTGATTAGCACTGTAGCCTTCACACCTTTGTGCTTCCCCACTTCCAAATCCATGTGGTGAAACTAGGATAAACACCAAAAGAAATGGTGAGAATCATGAAAGAAGAAGTGGTACTGTGTTTCCAGGGTACTGCTTGAGCCCCAGTTTGTGAAATGTGGTGAGGATACAGTGGAGAATGGTGTGGTTTGGTTTTTCTTCTGTTGCTGTGACATTTTGTGTGCTTTTTCATGAAGCAAAGTCAGATTTAGCTACAGGGTAGTTTTTGATGGAAGTACACAACTTCTTGAATGCTACCTTTGTCCATGTTTTATGTGAATGAGTCAACTATTTGTCCATGTAAATAACCAACAAATATTTGAAACCCCAAATCTGTGGAGATGGCTTGATTTGTGCCTGGGTAAGAAAACGACCAAAAAACTTAAACATGAGATAACCACAGTTTCTGATGCCCTCTCTGATCATCATTGTGACTGTCATCAGAGGTATCTAATTTCAATAGGTAATGTGTCATTAATTCTGGTATATTATAATGGAGACTGAAGACTGTTTGGAAAGCCAGGTGCCTAAAAGTGAATGCTTGGTGCTTCCTTGATGCATCTGCCCTGGAAAAGTCTGTTCAGATGCTTTTAATTATTTAGCACTTACTCAGGTGTAATTGGTGGATAAATACAAAGATATTTACCACATTTCCAAGTGTCATAAAAATATCAGATTCTTTTGGTGAATTTGCAATTACTCTGTGTGTGATGGAAGATGCATTATTTTAACAGTGTGAAATACACAGTCAAGATAAGGCTGTTTGAGAAGTTATTAAGAAGTGTGTACTTCCTGATTTCAACTTTCTTGTTTTGTAATTGATAATTCATCAGATTTCTGATTAGAAGTTGATGGTAACCTTTTAAACTGTATCTTCAACTTTTATTCTGGAAATCAGTGCATTTTTTATTTTTTAAAAATGTAGATCAACATATTACTTTTAGATTTTTTCTATTGGTATGTCATTTTGGTTCTGGTTCAGGGGATGCTCAATTGCCTACCACTCAATGCTTTTCAAATAAGTGGTCTAACTTTGAGCATTTGATCACTGTACCCTTTAATTCCAAGACAGTGTCATGAATGTCTTAAATTAAAATTTATGTAAATCACAGATCTACTGCAAGCTCACAGGTTTGCCCTGTGAGTGTTTGTTTTCATCTTGTTTGCCTGACTATATTTCAGTTGGACTAGTAATAATAGTAAAATGTAATTTTGAGTTTTTGTTCACTATACAGCTGATATGTTGGGCATTAAAACCAGTGTGACTTAGAAAAGTGCTTTCCTTTGATTTATATTTTAAATATAACTGTGTGCTCCTGTTTAGGTGAATTGACTTTTATGTTTCTAAGTGCAGATTTATTTTCTTCTTTGTAGGTGATAGCAGCTGCAAAAAAGGGATTCCAGGCTGTCGGTTATGAATTGAATCCCTGGCTAGTCTGGTACTCCAGATACTGTGCCTGGAGAGATGGGGTACATCAGAACACCAAATTTTATATTTCAGATTTGTGGAAGGTATGTAGTGAATTATGTAACAATGAACAATGATTGAGAGATTTTAGAATTTTGGAAATATTTTCATGAAAGAGCTAAATACTGTCTGACCGAGGTTCCATATTGGGCTTTGAGAAAAGTACTTGTGCTAGGAATCTGGTTTCTATGGGCTCAATTCTGCTGCTTTTGTGATTTATTCAAGTGCTTTCTTTATCAGTAGAGGCTCCTTGAGCAAGCCTGGGCCTAATGAATGTGGGAGGGATTTTTTTTGGCTGTAGAGATGTTTGTGTTTTGAGAGGAGCATAGGAGAACTTCATGGCACTGAGTGGAAGAACTCAGTCATTATAATGCCTAGAAAGTTTTTATAGCTAGCTAACATTTAACAAAAGAAGGGGCAAACTTAAAGCATACATTGATTTTATTACATACAGGAGTTGTGAAAATGACCCTTTAGTTATTAGTAAAGTCATGTAGGTATTTTCTGAATTAATGCTTTCTGTGCTTCTAAAATTGCTGTTCCATATTCTTGGCCAGACAGTATAAGTTTTTTTTTTTTTTTTTGCTGTTCAGCAAAGTATAAAGTTTTCTTTATGTGGAAATTTTTGTGATGAAAAGTTGGTAAGGGATCTCCTTACATTTTTGTGGTCTAAATCCTTGTTGAAAGAAGTGCAGCTAGAGGGATTAGGAGAAAAGAATTGTGAGAAATTCTCCAACTGTAAATGCCATGTTCAATAAGATTTGTTCTCAAATTTTATTTTTAGGTTTCTTTTTCCCATTATAGAAATGTTGTTGTTTTTGGAGTACCTCAGATGGTAAGCTAGCTACTGATTTTTTTATTTTTATTATATTATTGTATTTTATTATACTCTCTAATTATTTGTTACAATGTTTAATTATTTTAATACCAAGGTATTCACTGTTTATACATTAATCTGCAAAATGAATCAACCTGCAGATGGTCAAATGTAGTCAGTGATAATTATAGAATCATAGAATATTAAGGGTTGGAAGGGACCTTAAGTATCATCAAGTCCCAGCTCCCCTGTGCATGGATACTTCCCACTAGACCAGTTGCTCAAGGCCTAATCCAGCCTGGTTTTGAACACTGCCAGGGTTGGGGCATCCAGAACCTCCCTGGGCCCCATATTCCAGTGTATCACCACCCTCACAGTAAAGAATTTCTTCCTAATGTCCAACCTAAATTTCCCTTTCAGTTTTTATCAATTCTCCCTTGTCTTATCTCTAGAGTTCCTGATGGAGAGACCCTCTCCAGCTTCCTTCCCTGTATGCTCCTTTCTGATACTGGAAGGTTTCCATGAGGTCTCCACCCAGCCTTCTCTTCTGTAGTTCCAATGCCCCTGCCATAAGCAGGGACACTTTTGACTAGACTAGGTTCCTCTGAGCCCCATTCCACCTGATTTCAACAATTCCATGGCTGGGGCATCCACAACTTCTCTGGGCACCCTGTTCTGATGCCTCACCAGCCTCATGTGTAAAATCTCTTCCTTATACCCGATCTAAACCTACTCTCAGTTTGAAGCCCTTCCCCCTTGTCCTGTCACTACATATGCTTGTAGAAGGTCCCTCTCCATGATGTAGGCTCCCTTCAGGTACTGGGAGGCTGCAGTTAGCTCCTCCTGAAGCCTTCGCTTTTCCAGGCTGGACAAACCTAATTCTGTCAGTCTGTGCTTCCATGTTGCTTGTTCCTTTGCTAAGGCAGGTGTGAGATGAAGTGAGTGAAGAGCTTAATGGGGTGCCATACCATACAGCAGACCCTGAAAACATTTCTGCAGCAGTAAACCTTCCTATTCTGTGTGTTTTTCTTTCCTGGTTTGTTTTTTTCAACAGCACCAGAAGTAAATATCTCAGGTTGCAATTGCAACCCGTGTTGGAATCTGAGGTGAATATGTGTGGGATATTAGTGAGGGCTGTGATGTTCCTCATGCTGCCAGCCCTGGGGGTTACGTGCTCCCTCTCCTGGGTTCCAGCAGGGGGCACTGGAAACGTTTGGATTAGCAGTCAAGGATTCTGCCTTTGTACCGAGGGGAAAAGTGCTGGTGAGGACAGCTGGCTCAGTAAACTAGGAATAACCAAATGCACCGAGTTAATTGTGACCAAACCCAGCAGAAATACTGAATCAGCTTTTAAATGGAATAAAGCCAGAAACTTTAGTTACAGCTGTGATAGAAAGGGTGGCTATAGGGCTCAGAGTATCTTTCGTAGCTCCAGTAAATACTAGGTTAAATTCTTTCAGCAAAAGTACTGGCATAAATGCAACAGATGCAAACAAATCTCTGTGTTTCCTGAGCATTTGTTTGCTTATGATCCCCTTTAAGTTTACTTTGGAAGTTGTTAATGCTCAGCCTTCTGAATGACTAAATTAGTTTTCTGAAAACCTTAATGTATTTCTTGTTTTTTACTGAGGAACAATAGATCTATTTTGCTTTTTTAATAATGCTGGCCTGATTTGATGCTTTCACACAGTGCTTTTATTTCATATCCAAGATTAGCTTTAAAAACCTCAATTTATTGATCTTCAGGAAAGACTAAGACCTCTCTTGTTCTTGCAAGCATCTGGGGGGAAGGTGTATTTGTGTCTGAGTTATGGCAGAGAGAGACTTACTTGTTCAGGGTAGGATGATGGAATTCTTGCCAGGTGTTCATGTTTGCAGCTTCTGTGTATTTTAGCTGATTATATACTGTACAAAAGGTTTACTAAGCTATGTATCTATGTTGACACACCAAAAAATTTCCTCAATCCCTGACTTCACGTAAAATACAGTATGATTGTAACACCTAATGTATGTGATATATTTAGATTAAAAACTTGTTTGACTGGTGGTTCAAGGATATAATTATTTTTGGCTAAACTTGGCTGCATTATTAATTATGCTTTCTAATTTGTGCTAATATGGACATGCAGTGTCACTAATTTTCATAATTGCTCCTAAAAATTAGTCCATGTCTGTATTTACATTTTCTGTATCAAAAATTTTTCTGGTGTCTCAACTCAGTTTTACATAACAAAGGGGGCTTATTTTATTTGTTTGTTTAAGGTGCTAGTAGGCTTATTTTTCTAGGTGTTTAAGGCATCAAAAGTGTTTCAAAGCATTTGGAGTGTGGGTGAAATCAGAGCCTTAAAAATATTTGGAGATAACTCTGGTATATTAGATCTATGACAGTAATTTTCCTAAAATATTCCATTGTTAGCTTAAATGTAGCTATAATAAGATATTACATCAAAGGCACACCCTGCATGTATGTGATAGTGGAAGCTCTTTGCAGCCTTTGGAAATACCTTTTCTTTAGTCAGTCCTATTTTCCAATAATGTTCTTTTGTGTTTAGTTTATCTTTATTGGTGAAATTCTATGTATTTTTGTCTCTGTGACTTAAATTCAGCTGTATTTGTAAATAACTACTGTCCTTGAAATTTTTTAATGTTTAAACATTACATCATGATAACCAAAGTAATTAGCTTTTTACATGTAACAGAAGTAGCCTGTAGAGTTTGCCATTAAAATTACTCATTCAGATAGATACAATATATAGGAATAAAAGAAACTCCAAATGGATGTGCACTGCTGATCTGCTTAAACATACCATCAAACTTTTCCAAAGGACAAAAGTGTCTAAATCTTTTAGGTTTCTTTTTTTTTTTTTTTTCCCTAGAACATAATCACTATCTGGGATGGAAGAGAAATTTATTTTAAGTCTATATGTATTAATTTATTTCTCACTTAATCCATGGCAGAATTTGCAAAGCGCTTGTCAGATACTCTTTTTCTAATTAGTCAGAGTATTGCTCTGTTCTAGGAAAATAGTGATATTTCCCCTGACTTTCAGTTTTTGTGAATGGAGGAAAGCTGGACTGTAGGTGTTCAACCAAGGAGAGTTGCATAGAAGTATGTGACATTGTTCCCTTCAGCATCTTGCTCTCTGCATTGGGGAGAGATGGATTTGGTGCATGGGCTGTTCAGTGGATAAGGAATTGTCTGGATAGCTGCATTCAGAGGGTCAATGTCTCCATGTCCAGATGAAGATCATTTACAACTGGTGTCCATCAGGGGTCTGTATTAGGAGCAGTCCTGCTTAATATCTTCATCAATAGTATAAAACAGTGGGATTGAGTGAATGCTCAGAAAAATTTGCAGGTAACACCAAGCTGTGTGGTGCAGTTGATGTGCCTGAAGGATAGGATGCCATCCAGAGGGAGCTGGACAAGAAGTGAGCCCATGGAAATCTCATGAGGTTTAACAAGACCAAGTTCAAGGTGCTGCACCTGGGTCAGGGTAATCCCAAATACCAGCCCAGGCTGGGGATGAGCAGATCCAGAGCAGCCCTGACCAAAAGGACTTGGGGGTGCTGATGGGTGAGAGGCTGTACACAACCCAGCAGTGTGTGCATTCACAGCCCAGAAAGCCAAATGTATCCTGGGCTGCATCTAAAGCAGAGTGGCCAGCAGGGGAGGGAGTGGATTCTGCCCCCTATTCTGCTCTGGTGGGACCCCATTTGGAGTGTTGCATCCATCTCTGGGCACCCCAGCACAAGACAGGTGTTGGAGTGGGATCAGAGGAGCTCCTTTCCTTTGAAGACAGGCTGAGAGAATTGGGTTATTCAGCCTGGAGAAGACTTGACACTGGGGAGATCTTATTGTGGCCTTTTAGTACTTAAAGGGGACTTGTAACAAGGTGGGGACAGACTTTTTAGTAGGGCCTGTAGGAACAGGACAAGGGGTAATAGTTTTAAACTAAAAGAGGGCAGATTGTATTATATATAAGAAAAATTTTATGAATAGGATGGTGGAATAATGGAACAGGTTGCCCAGAGTGGCAGTGATGGGGACTGGATGGGGCTCCTAGCAACCTGATCTAGTTGAAGAGTCCCACTCCATGGCAGGGGTGTTCAACTGGATTACTTCTAAAAGTCCCTTGCAATCCAAACCATTCCATGATTCTACATCCTGTTTAATGTAATGTTGCTGAAGGGATTCGTGTGCATATATTAACAGGATGTGGATTCAACTAGGCTCAGTTTCAGTATTATTTGACATAACAGTATTTTACCATAGAGTGACAGCAGAATGTTTGCTTTGGGTTGTTGCCTGTGTGATGTTTGGAGTGTCCCAGGATGGGTCTTGGGATTGGACTGTAAATTGTGAGTAGTGATGACCTTTGAGTATCCCACAATAGCTTGTCTACTGTGGGGCGTCATAAATAGCATAAATTCAGGGGGCTGAACTTCCATTCCCTCAGAGAAGTGTCCCACTGAATGGAATTGTGAATTGGAACACGCAAAGTCTTTGCCTGAAGTTTTAGTTGGCTTTTTTTTTTTTTTTTTTTTTTAATTAAGGAATATTTTATGGGTTTTGATTTAGTTTGTACATCTTAAAGTAATGATTTCCTTGATTCCCACCAGCTGGGCCACAGTAACCATTTTCTTGTTTTATATATGCTTTATGAAGGCATCAAAGCCAAAATATATATCATGAATACTTTCCTAAGATTTAAAAAAAAAAAAAAAATTTACTCAAATCTTGGATTTCACTTGACCACCTGAATTAGATTCTGAAGAGAATGCTCCTGTTTTTTACTGTTTCTGAGAGGTTTTTCTTGTAACTCAACAGATGCCACAGCTGGAGAAGAAGCTGGAAGAAGAACTTGAATGCAATGCCAGAATCATTGCCTGTCGCTTTCCTTTCCCTTGCTGGATTCCCGATCATACTACTGGAGAGGGAATAGACACTGTGTGGGCCTACGATTTGAAACATTCTAGAGGATGTAAAACAAAAAGCTTGGAAATCACACCAGAGACAGAATCTTAAACATCTAATTTGGTTTCTTACAGAAATTTTTAGCTTTGACTGGACCTGTTGAAGATAAGATTAATGTGGAGAGAGCCCTGGCATATGAAGATGTGTATTCACTGTAAGAACTGAAGTACAGTGATTGTCTGAAAGCACACAAAGATTACTGAAAGGTGGAGTTAAATGGCTTAATATGGTGTTCTGGTTTAACCTCATCTAAAATGAAGTACCACACAGATGTTCACTCACCTCAGTGCTCAGATTCCCCATAGGATGGGAAAGAAAGCTTAAAAAGGTCATACCCATGTCCATGGATTGACATAGGAATAGTTTAATAATTGAAATGAATTTTTGGATAATAACCAGAGAGGAGTAAAACCCAAGAAAGATGAGTGATGCACAATACTCTTACACCACCCAGTGATGGATGCCCACCCCATCCCAGAGCAGCAACTGGTGCCTCCAACTCTCCCCAGTTTATGTACTGGACATGATGTTCTATGGTGTGGAATATCCCTTTGGCCAGTTCAGCCATGCTTCTTCCTGGTTTCTTGCAGACCTTGTTGGCAGAGCATGGGAAACTAAAAAGTCCTTGGCTTGGAGTAAGCACTGCTCAGCATCAACTAAAACCATTAGTCTTTCCTAAATGCACACTACAGTGCTGTACCAGCTAATAGGAAGGAAATTAACTTCCAACTGAGAGTATGTAGTTGGTCAAAATTATGAAAAAGGTTTTATAGAAGTGGAAAAACTTCAGTATGAAAAGGGGGTTAGAACATCATTCACTATAGTTAAGGGGAATATGTGTGTAAGTTTAAATGCTCAAATTTGTCAGCTTAATGTATACATTCTTTCTGACCCTACAGAGCATTTGGTACTGGTGTTGGAATGGTGTGCAAGTGGCTCCCCAAATGAGCTGTATTTCTAAAATGTCTGAATTATGTATGCCAAGTACATAATGCTGCATACACAAAACTGATCCAGATGGAGTATGATGATGACACCAATGTTTCACACTGCAGCCTTGAATGTGTACTTTTAAAAGTTGATTATGACAACTATATCAAGTTGTTTGTTCATTAATACAAGTACTGCCTCTCATTGTATTAATGTATTTTTATTTAACTTGTTTTCTATTCTAGCATCAGCTGGAAAATAAACTTGAAGTAAGCTTCTGCCCTTCTCCTTTGCCTCTTCCAGTAAGGGAGGGGCCAAAGCAGAAATTATGGGTTGAGGTAGCAAGTTACTGAAAGCACAAAACAAGAATAAGACATGGCACAGTAACAACAGCAATATTAATAGCAAAAGGATACAAAAGGAAGGTATTTTACTGACATAAACAGGTGTTCACTACTGGGAACAAAAATAATGGTGGATGCTTCACATAGATTGTGTCTATGTGGCTTCCTTCCAAAGGCAGCCTGGTGGCTGGCCAGCTCCCAGTGGAGCAGCAGGGTTTTCCTTTGGAAACTGTGCCCTGCATGATGTAGAATAACAGCCTGGTCATGCTGCTAAGCTCTGACCTCCTCTCTGCAACCAGGGCAACTTGTTATGTGAACACAAAACTGCAGAAGGATGCTCTTACTGAACTCTTTAGTGGTGTAGGCTGTTGCAGATGACCATAATTTTTTCTAATCTTTCTGATTTAGGGAAAGTTTCAAAAGTCATTTATTTCTCAATGAAGTGCCACCATATCTGTGTGCTCAAGCTTTGGATAAAGATACAGGTGAGAGTTGCTCACTTGAATACTCAAAGGCTGTCTCTGATTGCAGAGCTAGTTGTTCTGGCTATTTTGGCTAAGTCTGATTAAACTTCATTTAATTTATAGTGAGATGAGAAGGAAGGTTTTCAATCAGACTTCTTTTCCTCTCTGTTTTCCCATACCATCTGATGAGACCTCAGAAACTCATGGTATCACTGTATGGCTTTTCCTTTTAAGTGAAGAAAGTTCTCCCTGTCCTTTTGCTGATAGTGGGTTGCAGTGGGGTACTGTTACTGCATTGATGTTTTCCTTTCCTGCCACAGTTGCACCACCTTTCTGTTGTACAATGGTCTGCTTATTTGTTTTTGGGTTTTTTTTTGTTTTTTTTTTTTTTTTCTGGTTCTCAGGTAAAGTTTTACTGTTTTCACCCATTAGCAATTTTAAAGTTCATAGTCAGCCTCTCCTTGCCCCAGTTAACGTACAGCCTGTTTGTTAAGCAGTAACTATGTAAGTTTTTCAGATCTTTGTGTATATGTTATCCATAAAATGAAGCTAAAACAAGCTGGGCCACTTTCACCTGACTTCAAGGCAGTCATTACCACAACTAAAATTAGCTCAGTCCAAGAGAAGTGCTGAGACCCTACAATTTGAGGTAAAGTCAAAGTCTGACATTGTATTAGGTGTTGGGAAAGCAAATTAGGCTGATCTGTAGAATTTGACTTGAAGAGAAGTTGGGTGCTGTTTGGGATGTGTTGTCTACAATGATGCCTGTACCAATGCTTTTTATTTTTGATGTGAAGGGACAGGAAGAAGTTAAAATACAAACCTTCATTGAGGATTTGAAATGGAGCTTGGTTTTGTCCTGAAAATGTACACAAAGCAGGAAAAGAAAGGGGCAAATGTGCCGGTAGTGTGCAAAGGAAAGGTGATTTCAGCCTTGCATGGCAAGGCACCACTGTGAACTTGGAGACTGTGTACTGAAAAAAAACAATGTCTGGTAAGCAGCCTGACAGCCTTTCTCTGCAGGAATTCATAAAGCATCTTGTAAAAGTGCACTAAATTCTTTCTGCAATGGTTTAAGTGTTATGAGATAGAGTGGCAGGACAGAAATAGAGTGGCTTATCTAAACTGCCTGAATTTAATATCCCAAGGCCATAAAACTGGAACCTCAGACGAAGTAAATCTGAAATTATTTCTAACATAAAGAGACTAACAAAGGGGAAATTAACTAATTAAGCAAAATTCTTCCCTGATCATAAAGGTAGAGAGGAGGCAAAATATTTTGGTCCACTGAATTGTGTGTGATTCGTCTGCAGTGCAGTGCTTTGACCCAGGTTTCTATAATCTGCTTTCACTGAAATTAGTTTGTAGGGAATGAACCAGTTATTTACATTTCCCTTGTGTTTGACTATATATTTTTCTATTGCATTAACCTTTGCCTGTTAAAAGGTAAAACTGAATTTCTCATTTTTGTCAATATAAAGGTTTTGGGATGTGCTTCCTAGTTATCACCTGTTGCTCCAGGAATACTTTTTGAGGAGGGCACAATAGAATTAATGATATGATGACCCGAGCTTTAGGAGTACTAAGTGCTGTCCTTTAGGCAAGGAGAGATTTATGATTGTTTTAAAGTAAAGCAGAGGGCTCTTTCTTGCTCTGGCTGTTTACTTTTGGGGGCCTACACTGAATTAGGCAGTAGTCTGAAGGTTTGGGATTCCTTATGATATAAGGAAATGTGCTGTATTTCCCGTTTCCATGGCTTAAGTGTGAAATGGAAAGCAAAGTGTTCTAATTTACAGAGGAAGACTGGGAAATCATTTTGTTGACATATTGTCCTTTTCAATCACTTACTATGTTAATTTGATAGTTTTTAAGATTAAATACTTAGCTGTGACTTCAGTTATCACTGTATGGATTATTATGTTGATGCACTTCTAGTTGCTAAGGTAATGCATTATGATTTTGTTGATATGGTGCTTCAGAATAAAAAATTGTTTATTTTGAAAAGCAGGAAAGAGAATTAGCATAATCAAATTATAGTATAGGTCTGAAGCCAAAAGGAGGAAACGTTCAAGCTACACATGCTGTTCAATACCAAATTAATTTGGATACACAGAAAACCTATAGTTTATCTCTGTATCTTCTAGTAGAATCACTTCTGAGGAAAAAACACTTTTGGGAGTTGTGTTGTTTTTTCCTTGTCCTGACAGATTTTAGCAAAAAAAAAAAAGGTGTTACATTACTGAATGACTCATGCTTTTCTAAATGCAGAATTTAATTTATTTGTGAGTAGTAAAGGTCAGGGTCATACTTAGAAATGTTTTCTTTGTTCTTTCCCCTCTCCTTTTTTTTTTTTTTTGTACTGAGACACATTATGTCTAAAAGGTTTTGTGATGCAAGATGAATTGAACAAAAGCAGCATCTTAGTGCTGCAAATTCTAATTTTGTAGTTTTTCATGTCCATGTTGCAGAAACTGGCTTTGTAGAGAGAAGGGGGTAGGTATTGCTGTGAGACAGCCATGTGACAGACAGCTTGCTCAGTAAACTGCACAGTCACTGCAGCCACATAGCAGTGCCAACCAAACTTGACCAGATTTGTTTGGGAAATATACACATATTTTGTGGGTTTTAGGCATTTCTGTATGCATTTCTACATATTGAAGTTCTTGGTCTGATTGTATGTTGCTACTTAATCTAGTACTGCTCCAAGGAAGTTAATCGTCTGTCTCTGAGCTGCTGTTTGTTTCTGACTCATGAGTTGGAGCCAAGTAAGAAGATATGGAATCCAGTTTGAAATGAAACACCACACAAACCAGTTGAGTGAACATGGTCTGTGGAAAAAGAGTTCCAAATCCCCAGCTTTGGGGAAGTATTTCACCTTTCTTGCAGGATGCAGCTCAGAAAGCAGCAGAGATCTCCTGAATTCTGCATAATTTAACAATGACTTGAGCGTTGCTTTTCGCTACTTTGCATTCTTTAAGAAGTTTCACCTCTATAATACTGTTTTAAGATCTGTAGGAGAAGTAAGCAAAGGCAACATTTTGGTTACCATTCATGTTGGAGCTAAGGGAGGAAAGGAGAAAGGGAATCTTACAGCCCAAGTAGTGCAATAGGTTTTGATCTATTTCCCAATTTCAGTTGCATCATCTGTGTGCATCATCATTGCATCATCTCACTGCATCAGGGAATCCATGCCACGACTGGACTGTGATGAACATTCACTCAGAAGTGGGTTCATGTCTGATGCCATTGCTCTCAGGTGAACACTATTGATTGCCTCATATTTCTACAGTTTCACTTTTTGTAGTTTACAGTTACTGAAACATTTATTCAAAAAAGGACGTAAGTCCTTCAAATTCATAGTTGAATTTTGGGTTGTCTTGTACAAGGCCAGGAGTTGGACTTCAATGACCTTTGTGGGTCTGTTCCAGCTTAGGTTATTCAATGATTCTGTGGTTGAAGAGGGCAGCCCAACATCAGATTTAATACCAGTAAATTCTGCTGTGAGTGAATTAGTTTTCCATTTACATTTGCCAGGATTGCAGTTCTGTAGTTTTAAAATGTAGACTCAACTTGCTTTCCAGAAATAATATACATTTCTTCTAGAAGATTTTTTGAGTTCTAGGTAACTAGAACTGTATTTAACTGGCATCTGTATTTAACTTAAAAATGATCCTTGAGCAAGATTACTGAAATACTCTTTTCTTTGTATGATAATCTTTCTGTTGATCTTTGTATGTTTTACTGAGAGGGGCGTACATGCATAACTACCATTTTTTCCCCATCCTTTTCATGAGTTCTCACTTGTGTTGAAGTGTTTGCTTTGATATTTCATATTGTCTTTTTACAATTTTACTGTCTTTGTAAATGAATCAGTCTTCAAATTTCCTTTACAGTTTTTTTCCTGTAAATTAGTTTCCTTTCATTTTTTTCCTAGCTACTTTGCAGAAATACTAAATGTGTTAAGGAATGTTCTTTTTCTCTCTAACTTTTTAAAATGTATTGAACTAACCTTGATTTATTTTGCAGTCTATGCTGACATAGCATGGCTTTTGTTTCCAGTATATGAAAGAAAAACACATCCACACCAATGGTATTTAGGCTGAAAAATAGCCTTGGTCTACAACAATTCTGGCTATTTAGTAGTATTAAGTACCTAATTTCACATTTTTATTATATTTCATCACATGGCAAATGAATACAGGCCTTTTATCCCTTCGGTAGTTCTTGGGCTTTGGGTTATTTGTTCAGGTGTAACTTTTGCTGATTTCTTTTTCTTAGTATAATATTGGCATTTCTATTAGAGGCTTTGGTTGAAATGTCAGATGAAAGTTTTTTCTGCAAGTTGGTGTGTAGAGCTGGAACAATCACGGTGATATACTCCTATGAGCTGCTGGCATTGGTAAAAAATATGTGAAGCCTGCTTACCAGTAAATGCACAGGGATATTTTGCAGCTTACTGTGTATGTTGTGGTTTTTAAAAGTGAAGGAGGTTCTTGAAGGTCATATAAAACTTGTGGCACAAAGAGGTCTTTGCAAGGTCAGAAGCAGTAAATTACAGGCTTTCAACCTGGGGTTTGTGGCTACCTTCTGAGGAATCCACAAGAAGTAATTTAGAAAGTAGATCTACTATCAGCAAGTTTATATTTGCTACCCGTGGTTGTGTTCTTCCATTGGAAAATTTTAATGTGTCTGAAATGATCATTTGAGAATCCCCGAACTAAAAATATGGGTTTACGTAAGATATCAGCTAAGTGGAAAGGAGCCTGTCAAAGTGAGCAAGGTATTTTTTTTTTTCCCCCCTTCTTTCTGTTGTTGCTTGCCTGGATTGTTGAGCATTGAACTTCTGCAGTGTATGAGCCTCTGTCTCTTCTGATGAGCGTGTAATTTCCTGTTCTGCTAAGTGAGAGCAGCCTTGTGGTTTTGCACATTCCAATTGCATTTTAATAATTCTGGCTTTTCAGGTAATTATATTTTTTGGTTTAGGATCTGCTTAAACATTAAAATTACATCTTCAAAACACCTGATGAGCTGCCACTGAAGCCTGTCTAAAAAGCCAACAGAGCCCGTGAAACTCCCTAACGCTGTCGTGTCAGCAGTTGTCCATGCCAAAGCTTTGATTCAGAGAGGCAGAAACATGTCTCTCTTGCATATGCTCTCTTGATTCTTGACATTTTTTTGAAAGTGTTGGTGTGAGGAGAAGACACAGAAGGAATTATCAGGAGGAGGATCAGTGTGACCTCTGTGAGACAGATGTGTGTGGTGAGTCATATGGCCAAAATCTGAGCTTTCTCTGTTCTTCCAGCCCTTAAAGTTTGATGCTGTCTTTTTTTTTTTTTTTTAATTTCCCCTGAATTTTGTGTAGGTCTTCTTGAGAATACACTTTTTCTTTCTTTCCTATTCTTTTCTTCAAGTTTTTCAGAGCCTACACAAATCAAAGTAATTTATATCCCCGAACGTGCCATTCTCTAAATTGTGCACAGGAACCCTCATCATCTGAGTTCATGTATATTTTATTGCTGCTTCCTTCTTTTCAGTACCCAGAAACCAGACCTATACTCTAAATACCTTTATATCAATACCTAAATAAGCTTTGTGAGTGTGATCAATACCAATTAAGCACAGGTCTCACACTGAAGCAATTCTAGAAAGAGTTTGAGCAGGAATGGGACAAATAGTGGTCATCATGGGAAAATACTAGCATTACTTAGACAGTGATGGTAGTGTCTTCTCCCACTGAGGTACTTTTAATTTCAGTGGACAGCTGATGTGTCAAGCCATGTAAGGGAATGAAAGGCTAGTAGCAAAACAGCACTATGTGGGGTGCTTTAAAAGGAATTATTTATAAAGCTATCTTCAGAGGCTGCCTTCTGTCTTCACCTGAATTGTTAAGTACAGTAGTTTTTCTGATAAAGAGTATGTTGGTAGGAGGGTATTGTTGTCTGAGCTAATACAGCTAGTGAAGATCTTGAAGTGTTTATTATGTAAATAAATAGATAAACAATTCAGACAATTTTTTACACTTTCCTTCACCCTACAGATGAAAAAAACCCAAAAACCAGCAGCCCTTTAGAATGACAACATTGCCAAATTAAAATGAAAACTACCTTTATCATCCATAGAATTAAATATAAGGAAACAGATTTTAATATAAAAGTTAGCAGCTTCAGCAATTGGCTCTTATTTAGCAGAGAGCATTAAATATAACATAGGTCAGATCCAGAATGACTTAACAAATGGTTTAAGTTACTTAGAAAAAGCTACTGCTTCTCGTGAGTCTCCTGGACATATACTCTGAATTAGGTTGTTTGCTTATTCTAATAAAAACCCTGATCAAATAACACTCTTCTCAGGATTATTTGTCTACTGCAGGAATATTAAATAGTCTAAGCACTTTCCATGCACAGGAAACCTGCATGCTGAATCTGTCATGAAGTTTTATCTATAGCTGTTTTCTTCATGCTTGTCTGTACTTTGGGAGACTGTGAACATCAGATGATTGGAGTGGGGACATTTTTCCACTTGGTTCATACTTGCATATGTAAGGACAAATTAGATGTTGAAGCATACCTTTAATCTATTTCAGAATATGTGATCAATAGTGATCCATTTTCTAGTATTGTTTAAGTCTGAATGGTAAAATTTTGATTTCCACAGACATAAAAAAAGCCAGGTGTTGCTGATCATTCATCTTTCTAGTCTGTCATATGCCTGAAGAATCTGTGTTGGCTGTACAAGAGTATTCCCATTTCTGTGCAAAATGCCCAGGAGATATTTTATTGTCCTTGTGCACCTTTATTACTGTGGTGAGTCAGTTTCTATCCTGGTGTTGGATATGCAGGTCATTCAGTGTCTGAGCTCAGTGTTCCAAGTGCCAGTGTTGTGAATGCTGCTGCTTTCTTGGAGTTCTCCAAGCAGCACTGAACCCAGGAAACTGGAGCTCAAGCTCCACAGCAGATAATCCAATAGAAATATTGAACTTTGCTTTGTATTTTTGGTTGTTAGTTCCTCCCTGATCACCGCGCCTCATCCCTCCTCCCCCCCTAATAAACAGCCCTCCACCCTAACCTCATCCATCAGAATGTGTTTATTTGCTGTTCAGCTGCTGGTACAAATGACCACATTCCTTTCCAGCTTTGTCTAGGCCATGAGTGTACTGAGACCTGCTCAGTTTACGTTTTGATGTAAGTAGGCTCAGTTTTAGCTTCAGCTGTCTCAGTCTGCCTCTGATCTCCTCAAAGTCTTTGAAATGAGCAAGCTCAGGATGCTGAAGACTTCCTGAAGCTTGCTGTCTTGGCATGATGGAACACAGTACCAATGTTTTTCACAGGCTTTTATAGAGACTGCTCTAGTCCTGCTGAATTTTCTCTCTCCCCCAGTTTAGGAACTCTGCTAAGCAGAGGATAAATTCACTCCACTTTACTCTCTGGCTAATAGTGGTAGAATGTTGTTCTTTAATTTTACACTGCTGTTAGTTTCTGTCATAGTCTGTTTATAAACTTTCCTTCACTGGAGAGAAAGACTTTGGAATCCTTCCTCTTCAGCACAAACTTAAGAGCAAGGCTCTTGGACTGAGGGGCTTTCCTTCCTCTTTGGAAAATCTCTCAGGAGCACAAAGATCGTGTACCAATAGAGATGGGAAGGCTTTCTCTTTAATTACTGTTACTGCTACAGGTAATTACTGTTGCTGCTACAGATGCTTTTTGTCAGGACCACAATTAGGAACATCTTGATTTCCCATCAAGACTTTGTATAATTACCTATGACGTAAGGTTAGTCCAAGGGAGTTGATACTGGATCTGGTATGGAGTCTTGGGGTAGCAGAACTTCATCTATTTGCCTTTTGGGGAAATGCTGAAAACAGAGTTTTGGTCCTCACAATAGCATAATTTATTTTTATAGTTCTGTAAAAATATCATAATGTATTGATATAATAAAAATGTAAGAATAACCTTCTGATACTAATACTTGGGAATAAACCAAGCTAAATGCTACTACATGGAGATTTCTAGGTTGGAGAAAAAAATACTAGGTTTCCCTTCAGTAAGTATGTGTTATGCCTTTTAACTTTAGGGAATTTGTTTGCATGTATTTAAAAGAAATAAATGTAGAAGTAGACAATAGCAGTTGGAATGCTCGTTTTTTGTTTCCATTCAGCCCTGAAGTAAATGCAATGTTTATACAGCAGCATTCATTTTCAAACTGCTACTGAATAATAAATCTGGAAACACCTTTTTGGGGGGATCGTATTATCTTCACCCTGCAAAACTTGTAGCAAAGAGCTAATTTGTTCAAGCCCACAAAAGTAATTGGTGGCAATGCTTTGATTTCAAATGAAGCTGGCAACTGCATGGCCATGTCTGCATCTGGAATAATGTGTTTTTAAAATTGCTGCTCCTGAGGGTGGCAGTACCTGTGTGCTTTCACAACTGATGGAGCCAGAGATGGAAGGGGAGATGTACTGCTTTCTTACTGCTTACAACTATAAGACTGCACTGGTGGTCTCTGTCAGATTCATGATCATGGTTTCTTTGGTCTTATCTTTTTATTAGCTTTTACTAGATTTGATGTCTCATAGTTACTGCTTTTAACTGCATTTGGATCCTTCTGTCATTGTTTAGACATGCTACTTCACAGCTAAACATATTATTTATATTGAAATGTATGACTTCATTTTGTATTACATCCTGGTCTATTTTTGTGTGAAACTTGATCTGACTCTCTCTTTTTATGATTTCTATCTTTTGTGACAGAAAAGTTCCAGACTTCAATCTGTTGTTAATGGGAATATTAATCATAAATTGTCTCCAATCCAGCATAGGTGCTGCAACTTTTGTATATTACTGTTTTGCTTACATTACATATATATGTGTATATATATATATATATATGTATATATGTGTATATATATATATATATATATATTTAACCTTTGGCTGTGTCTTAACTTCCTGAGGATACTTCATAATATCTAGGTTATAACAACTATACATGAATGAAACTTGATTTTTATCAAGTCCTTAGATCTGTCATGGCCTATGTTAGTAAGCCTGCATGTTCTTACTACTCATTTTTATTTCTATGTTTGTCCATGGGCACAAATGAGATGATCTGAGTGAAGAACTAATTTTCTTAGGCCTTTAAAAACTTTATCCTTTGTCAAAATGGCTTGTGAAATATAATGAAAAAGTTTTTTCATCAACAGCTTTTGCTGCTGTAGCTTTCTATCATGACAATCCCAAACTCATTTTTACCTGACGTAAGCATCAGTTTTAAGTACAGTTGCTGTCTTGATCTTCTGGTTCAGAAGTGATCAACTTAACCATTGCAAAACCTGCATGTGAAAAACAGGCTGCTGACATTGTGCGTGGAATCTGGCTAGATTATTTGCTTTGTCTGATCTTTCTAAAATAAGAGACAACAATTTGACACGATTTAACAAACTCAAGACAAAATACCTTCTTTACCATTCCCAGGAAAATGCATAGTGAGCAATTAACAAATACACTGCCTCTATCATGGCAATCAAATAGCTTGTCTATGAGTTAAGTAAACATAGCGTTTGTTAGTGCAGAAACAATGCAATAAACTATTGCTGGTTTCTGCATCTGATCACTGAATCACAAAAGCAATCACAAAATCAGATCAGTCACGCCAAAAAAAAAAAAAAGGCAATTCAGAATGGGTATACAAAAAAGCTGCTTGAAACTGTTTTCTACACAGTAACATGATTTATTTGGTTTGAGTTTCTTTCTCCCAAATTGAAAGATTAGTGACAACTCCAGCACCGAGACTGAAAGACTTCCTCTGCATCACCTTGTACAGAATACTGCTTTTGTTCAATATGTTAATAAATGTAATGAATACCACTAGAATTACATTAAATAGGAAAAGTTGCTGGGAAGAACAGTAGTTACTGGCAACTAGATGGTGTTACCCAGCCATAGTAAGACTTGAGTGTTCAGCCTGTACTTCTGTCATGCTAATTCATTACAGCCAGTGCCCTAAGATCAAATAAAAATCAATGTGCTTTTTCAGCCTGGGCCAAGAGTGGAATGGGCAATACAAAAAGGCCAACTGAATTGAGAAACAATAAGTCTTCCCTGAAGAGCAAGAATCTTCTATGGTAGCTGCTTTCAAAATGTTTATTGAAAAGTGATAGAGAAGAAATGTGTATCTCTTTATTTAAAGTGTTTTACTTATTACATAGTTGTTACACCATCTATTATATCTATATGCTTTAGGGAGTATCTTTTCTAAAGACTGCTTTAACAGTAAGTGATTATGCTGATAAAAACTATTTGAAAATAAAAAAAATGTTCTATAATCTGCATTAAGAAAATGCTAGAGTAACTGAAAGCTTCATATCCAGCAACTGAGGAGAACCCTTTTGCTCACACAGGGGTTTCCACGTGGGCATCTGCCTCTTCTGGAAGGATCACATTCTTTTAACTGCTGTCTCCTGCTATTTTCTGAAACAAGTTGGATGTGTGTTAGCAGGCCAAATCCAAACAGGAGATGTGGTTCCAAATACTACAAGATATGATGAGAAGGCTCAGCCTTCTCTCAAGTCCATGCAGCAGAATTATCTAGTAATGTCACGTTGGGTTCAGAGTCTTTTACTTGCTATTAGCAAGACACTTGTAGTTGGCAGTGTTCTTTTCACTTATGAAGGAGAATTAGCTTTCTGTCTCCTGAAGAAAGAGTGGAGGGACTCAAGGTATTAATTAACCTTCCCTAGTGATAAATCCCCCTGAAGTGTCATTGGTCTGGACCTACTACTCTTTGATAGTTGCTGGCTTTTAGCTGATTGAACATTTCCTAGTCCTTTGGCTTATTGAAATTGAAGCTGATCTCAATACCAAGGTTGAAGACAGCTGCTGTGTGTAGGGATTTACATGATCACACGGAGCTGTGCTGGATCCTACTGAGCTATAGTGGAGTCCTCAAATTACATTGTCAAGATTCAATGAAACTGTAACAAATTGGGAATCGCTAATCTCAGTAACCAGTACTGAAGGACACCTTTGGCAGAAAGATCCTAACCAATGATGAAGCAATTCTTTCACCTCTCATGTCCCCTGTGTTCCCCACATTTCCAGCAGCTCAGGGCTGTCCATGCGTTATCATGGTATAGAAGGGATATGGAAACTTTTCCATCCTAGAGAAGCTTTGCTCCAGCATTGCCCAACTGAGGAGCTGCTGTCTGCTCAGTTTTCCATCACATTAAGGAAACTTCCCTGTCTGATCATCCAGGATTCACACTGTCAGTCACTCTCATACCTGACTGGGACTGAGGACTACACACCCCACACCCTCAGTCAGACCAGGTTTCCTTATCTGCTCAACACCAGATTTCCCTCAGCAGAGTCTCAGATGTCCTGGTCCTTCAAATAGCTTAATTCGAGGAGGGACCCAGAACACAGAGCTGCCTGCACTGCACTTATTCCTTAAAACTTCACTCCTATGGTGGGTGAGGATTGCAGGAAAAGGTCACTGCCAACATTGGGCATGGTTGTCCTTGCTTTGTCTGGGCCTCAGGTTTTAATGATGCCACTGGTGATGAGGACAAGCCTCTTCCTGAGTTTATTCACAGAGCTGCACAAGCTGCTTGTTCAGGCTGTGTGAGGAGAGTCACAGAATCACAGAACATCCTGAGCTGGAAGAGACCAAAGGATCATCAAGTCCAGCTCCCAGCTGAATAGTCCATACAAGGATCAAACCCACAACCATGGCATTATTAGTTCCATGCTCTAACCAAGCCTGTTTATTTTCTGCCTCTAAACACTTTAGGCAGCATTAAGGCTTTGTTTTCTGCCATAGTAAATTTTCCTTTTTGATTTAAGTGACAAATGAGACAGATAAATGTGTTACTGTCCAGTAAAGTGTCACTTTGGATCATGCCCTAAATCCATATATCTGACTACCAATTGTTTGGTATGTTTAAACTGGAAAAGTTATCTCCATCTCCTGATCTTATGGTATGAATATAACAGTCAATATAAAAACTTAAATATGTAGCATTATTAAAAGCTTCTTAATATGCAGCCCTTTATGATGTGTTTTATTTTACAGTCTCTTGCAATGCATAACTCAGTAATGCATTCTAATGTAGCACAGTGAAAACTTGCAATACCGCATTCACAAGCTTGTTGAAGTCCACTATATTTTAAATACGTGGGATTTCTTCTTTGCCTTTGAAATATTTAATTTTTAACATGCCTTGGGATGACAAAGACTAAAACCTGACAAAACTTTACTGCAATGTTACAACTGAAAACATTGTAGTTTGTGGTAACTATTGTGGTTAGTTCATCTTCAAAATTATTTGCAATGTTATCAAATATCTAACTCGTCTTTTCTAAGGCAAGAGAGTGATGAATTTTGTTTAAGTGTGCTTGATCAGTAGGTGGAACTAGGGTGCCTGTTTGTTATTTACACAAGTTTGCATCTTACATTCATACCAAGAAGGTGGATGAAGTATTTAATATTTCATGTAATTTAGTTGAAAACTTTCAACAGCTAGTCATCAATTCCTTTCCACAGATTGAATTCAAAATTTGTGATTGAATGACACTCAGAGCCATGATGTTGTTTTGTGAAGATGGATGTTACTTGAAAAGTAATAAACCCTGATGCTAAAGAGAAGAGAGTTTGAGGTAAAAATTGAAAGAATGAGAAGTATGTTAAGATTTCAAATTGCTGTTATTGTAGCAATGAAGTGACTCTGTGAAGCAAACAGAATTTCAGAGTGCAGTAAATTGCTAGTGATATCAATGTAAATGATAGGAAAACAAAACCAGAGTAATACCAAGTAGGTTATAATTTGAAAATAAATCTTGCATCTCAGTTCCATACTGTGTGCTGTAGTGTTTGCCTTTTCTTATGAAGTGTTCCTATGTAAATCCATTTGTTGCATAACTATTTTCACTTAATTTGCCCATCCTGACAAAGACTTTCTCGTTGAGCATTTGCACATCATGAAAAAGCAATGAGGATTTATTTACAGAATCATATTTTTTTGCTGTAATTATTGATAAAAGTCTGCATTTGCAAGATTTTCAAGCAGTTACACTTTTTGGATTGTTTTTCTTTAAATGGAAAGTCAGTAACTGTAAATGTATTTCTAAAATAGAACTATTCATGCAGTTTATCACCTCATGTTTTAGTCTTCTTGTAAATAACTTTTTCCAAAATGAAATGTTGAGGAAACTTTTGCCTTAACAGCAGTGATCTGAGGTTATATATACATATACATGCAAAATGTTGATTTCAACCATTGCCTTCTCTGTTGCATTTTTTGTAGTTTCTTTTCCATTAAATTGTGAAATCACATTGATATCAAACAATTTACTGCATTCAAATCTGATATATAAGAAAAGATCTCTGTTTTGATATTGGTGCAGGGAAACAAAGGGTTGTTATTTCTGAAAAGCAATCTTAGCAAGGTGATTTTTTGTCTAATATTAAGTTGTAGTGTAAGCACAACAATTGGAGAGAATTGTTGATTTTTCTTTCTGTAGAAAAATCAGAGATTCCTTTAAATTTTTGTTAAGTTAATTTTTGTACTTTTTCAAAAAGTATGTTCAGTTCTAAAAAAGTGAATGGGCAATAACCATAAAAAATAAGGATGACATTATAATAAGGACAAAAATAAGAACTTTAAGGCTTTCTTCCTGGAATGATGGAAGCTTATCACAATATCTTCTAAATAATGCAAATTTTACAACAGCAGCTGTTGTTTTCTTAGTATGCTTGAGGATAATCTTTGATATTACCAGAAATTAAAGGTTTTAGTTGTATTTTGGAGATATGAGCTTAGCCAGTGAGAGTTATCATCTGTTTTTAACAAAATGGATGTCTGTCAGATGGCAATTGTGTTTGTGTCTATACTTTTGTGCAATCATCAGAACATTTAAAGCATGTTTAGTCTTTAAGTGGAAAAATGCTTATAAGGAAATAAAGAGACAACTCTGTGAGGTTATTGGAAAAGTGAATAGAGGTCATCATCTGAACTCAGTGTACTGCCAATAAGGTGCATGAATATTGAATTTGTGTTTATTTTATTAGTTTAGTTTATTAGATGAAGATGGAAGATTATGTTGCTGCAGGCAGGTGAATGCACTTCAAATAAACCACTAATAGTATTCAGATGATTACTGAGATAGTGCTATGTCTGGCAATTTGTAGTCTGAGAGAATAGTAATTAGTAATTAATTTAAAAAATATAATTGCTCTTCATATGTCTTGAATTTAATTATTTAAGTATGGATAAAATTATGCTGAAGTTCTTAGGTTCATTATTTTTTAAAGGCCTAAATATCAGCTGTGGGCAAATAACTCCAAAAAGCAGAACAGCAAATTCTTAACTACTTGCATAAGTTTTTGTCTTTCAATTTTAAAAGCTAATCTTTTAAAGAGTTCTAAAAAAGTTCAATGTTTTTCTTATGCACTCATGAATTTTTTTTACTTGGACCTTAGGACTAGGACCATTAGGATAGTTGGCACTTCTTTGGACATTGTAAACTGTAGTGGTACTTGCAGAAGAGAGGGAAGAAAGGTTATCAAAGGTTAAGCATCCTCTTCAGGAGCCATAAGCATTAAAGGAGATTTTACAGTGGCTGTAATCTCTCCACAGTACCTTCTGACTGCTGTAAAAAAATCTGGATAGCTCACATCCAACATGAATTGCAGGTATTTCTTTGGCAACCATTGGTTTGTGGTGTGAACTCTGTCAGTCTCCTCTGTAAAGACTCTTGCTTTGGTCACTTAACTATCTGCTCCAAAGTTTCTGCTGCCCATTCTTTGATACTGTTGTGTTACCATGGGATATGTGGGGGGCACACAGCCTTGTGACACACAGACTTGGAAACCGGAAAACTTTGGAACACTGGGATAAGTGTAGGACTAAATGGTCTGACAATTATATTTAGACAAATGTCCTCCTGTGTTAATCATGATATATGCTAGCAGTTGTACTTGGCTTAATCTCACATGCCAAGAGGAGCTTTATGTTTTGTCAAGTACTTAGAGAGGCTGGAAGTAATCCTCACCTTTTATTGAGAGCTATGTATGAACCACTTTGAAGGGATGAGAGTTCCCCAGTTCCCACTGACATCCACTGAAACTGTGAAAACCAGTACTTGGTCTTAAATATAACATATTTTACAAATTTTACATGCCCAATGGAACTAGGCTCAGGATTAATTTGAATAGTCAAAGGGAAACACTGCCTTACCAAACAGATCTTCAATTAAAACATGGGTATCTGGAAAAAAGTCATTTGGGAAAGCAAAACCCATTGCCTCAATATAAGATTACTTCCTTAAATGTACAGAAGGTAAATTCTGATCTGTTACCAGCAAAATATACGATAGATATCTTTACATAGTTCATGCATTTTTTTGTTTAATTACTTTGGTTTTTTTCCATAAGATGGCTTTTCTAACACTATTTCCCTGATGTTTTCCATCAAACTCCCAGTAACAAGAATTTATCTACAAACTTTCTGCCTTTCTTTTCTTTTCTTATATGATTCTTCATTATTTTCCTCCTTTACTGAGTTTGCCTTTTATTAAGGAGCCTCCAGCCCTTTCAGTCAGTAAGCAAGTGTCTTGTGGTATTGCTTGAGATGTCTTGAGACAATGGGACAGCTACAACATTGCCAGACCATGACCATTTGCCAGGCCTTGAAGGCAGTGGTAAGACTGTGTGCAGTGTCCAGCAGGGAATTAGGGTGAGCCAACACCAAAGATTGCCAAATGCATATATCTATCTATCTATATCTATATCTATATCTATATCTATATCTATCTATATCTATATCTATATCTATATCTATATCTATATCTATATCTATATCTATATCTATATCTATATCTATATCTATATCTATATCTATATCTATATCTATATCTATATCAT
Source organism: Erithacus rubecula (assembly GCF_903797595.1). Classification (NCBI taxonomy): domain Eukaryota; kingdom Metazoa; phylum Chordata; class Aves; order Passeriformes; family Muscicapidae; genus Erithacus; species Erithacus rubecula. The sequence goes on from NC_136689.1 coordinate 78,386,656, forward strand.
CTATCTAATATATCTATATCTATATCTATATCTTTATGTGTATGTATATATATGTATATGTTTGGTTTTTTGTGGATTTATTAGTCTGTTGTATGTAGTCTTCTATTAAGAGAAATGGTTCAGATTTTAGCACAAGCTTTAGCCCAGCTCAGCTCTTGTTTTTTCTTCTGAAGATTGTCATGGGAAGGGGAAAGATTCTTGTTCTGAAATTCTTTGCAGCTGAAAGTTGTGCTGTTGAAATGTTAACTGAAGTTTTCCTCTTAAACCTAGAATGTTCTAGCTGAGTTTTCCTTTTGAAGGTGTCTAGAAAGATTTACTAGTGCTGGTTAGCATGGGACAGAGCAGATGCACTCAGCTCTTTGAACCACAGTTGACTGGCCAGGACCAGAGAATGACAGGATCTTGCTGGCATCGTTGACTCCCATTGACTGTCTATTTCATGGTAATTAATACAACACTTTCCATTTAGTTTTCTGTCAGTGCAATGCTGTTTCCTGAGGCTTCATTTGCCTTGCTGCTCAATGTTAAGAGCAGCTGCAGCCCAATTCACAGCTTTCTTGCTGGATTTTTCTGATCATTGTTTGTGGGACAGGAATGGGATTGCAGAAACCTCGGTATTCCTGAGCTCTTGAGAAAGGATAAATTTATACTTGGAAAGCAAACTCATTTTCCTGATTTAGCTTCCTTATTTTCTCTATTCTTATTTTGCTTGTAACCAGCATTCAGCTGGAACGCAAAGAGACTTTTCTCTTTGTACTTTGCCTTTCCTACAACAGTTTTACTCTTGGGTTTTTATAATATATTTCTGTTTTCCTGTAATTCCTATTCCTACTTGTTTCTGTGTTCTTTGCTTAGATTCTTGGTCTTAGAATCTTGGTCTTCCAAAATGTCTTGGTTCTCCAAAACATTTACATTTTCATCTAAAAATCCCTCTTGAATACTTTCCAGTTTCTCCTTTCTCTTGTACCTAGGTGTCTGTGTACACCATTAAATGCTTTCTTTGGGTGTTTGTAGAGCTCATTTCTTCATCATCTTTGTTTGCTTCAAGTAAGATAATGACACTAGTAGAAATTTGGCTCCTAAGTTGCTCTGCATTTCAAAAATCACATCTGTGACACCCACACTTGCAAGCGAAAGCAGCAATTGCCACTGTCTGGTACCACAAGCTAATTTCTGAGGAGCATAACTCATTAGCATTGATAAGCCATAATGTTAGGTGAAGAGAATATCTTTTATAACTCCAAAATTCCACAGAAGGCTATGTTTGGCCTGAGATTCCTCACATGTGATTTCAGAGGTGTCATGTTTCTTTTAAAATTTCCCCAAATTGAGTTCATCTTTCTTTTCCCTAAATAGTTGCATGAATATGGTTTCATGGGAAGAGGTAGAGAAGAACATACTTCAAATGTTTGGAAAGTTTAAAAGGCTTGTGACTTGAGCAGGGGAAGATTGGGTCATTGTATCATCACATTGTATTCTGTGAAAACAATAGTAATGGCTAATTGCTCTTATGTAATAATATATTTTTGGCATTTAAAAAGAGGAAACATGCATAGTTTTTCAATTAGATTAATGTATAGAATCCCAGCATATTTTTGCATTAAAAAATATTATTTGAACACTACACTTACTACCTTCCAGACTTCCCATAATTCTTCCATTTCAGAAGAGACAGGTCTTACAGGTCATATAAATCTATCAAGATTATTGTGTGCTGAATAATTGCTTTGCCTATTTCAATAAGCTGCTTCTTTAAACTATCTTTCTGTATGTCTCTATATTGGATTGAATTTAGTGTGTTGAGGGTCAAGCCAAACAAGGCATACACTTAATTATGTTTACCTCAACAGTTTAGATGCAGAACGTAGCCTTTGTGTTGTGCAGCATGTTGTGCCATCTGATGGATCAGAAGAATAAATACCAAACCATCATGCTGATATGAGAATGCAAACCAGTCACTGTGATGAATGTGTTTTCTGGCATTTGCAGATTAATTAGTTAACTTCATAAAAACAAAGTTGCTGCATAAGAGAATCTGAAAGTGATGAAGACTGAAGAAATTGTAATTTCTAAAATATCCCATGAACATTTTCCAAATCATAGTTAGACCCCATGGGCAGATGCTGAACTTTTGATATTGTCCCTGTGGGGAAAGTGGGATGCATGGGATCATAACTTACTCTCTTTTACCTTAAACTCCTTAGAAACCTCTGTTGTCCCAGCTATTGAAATTCACCAGCCCTGAAATGGGTAAAGTGCTTTCTGTAATAAATATGACAACATAAGCAATGCTTTTTTTTAAACAAAAACCAAAAAACAAAAAGCAAAACCAAGCCCCTTTATTTCAGTAGTATTTTTCCAACCTAAAGCTTGCGTCAATTAAAGCTAAATTACATTCAAACCTTTAGTTAATTATTAAGCATAAGCAATGCAGCTAGTAACAATATTAGTGGCATTTATATGGCTCTGTATTATGGGCTTTTTGCTTATTTGTCTGAAAATTTCAGCTGTCAATTTGTCATGGATATTTGTGATTACAGCCAATAATTACATTTTAGAAAGTGTGTGGAAAAAAAATATAGGCTTCTGTAATTCCCAGTATGGGATCTGGCATTCACAAGGTCAGTTAATGCTTTTGACACATTTTTCCTTTTCTCTCGGAAAAGACCATAAAGGTGTTTTATGACACCAGGGTACTCTGAATTAAATTTCCTATTCTGTAAAGTTTTAAGTGCACCCACTTGCCTGTTCTTCTATTGGCTAACATAACAAATGGATGTGTTAGTTGTTTGTGCTGAATTATCAGCCATAAATTTAACAGCACCAAATGGCAGTGCTGGTGCTGTGAAATTAGCAGCAGAATACAAAGTTAACGTTACATTCTGTACTGAGCAGATCATGGCTATGAAAACCTTGCTCTGCCCTCACTCCCCAGTATCTCTTCAAGCTGAAGGAGATACCATTTTACTTTAAATGTCCTGTGCTACATTTGCAAGGTTGTTTGTGCAACCATTAAGCTCAGCATCCTTTAGAGTGCCACTTACAAGGGGACAAACACATGACCAGGCTGCTACTAATTGGCATTGATGGTGGTTCTGCATGTCTGCTGATTTACCTTCAGAAAGCTGTTGCATAACTTCCTAGTGACCAGTATGCATTATTGTTGTTGATCACTACTCAGTTGTGTTGAACTTAAAAAAACTCTGATGCACAGATAAATAGTCTTGCAGCTGAAATATTATTCCACTCTAATTATTTTCTTGAATACAAATATTAGGCAGATATAATACGTTATTCATTAAGGGAACAGAAAGCCTGAAGATGTTAGATGTGAACCTAATGTTTCCCATAAAGAAAGATCTTGGACATAGTTTATTCAGTAAAATGCTTCCTTTGCTTTTGAGTCAACTCAAGCACTACAAACTGATATGAAAAGGAGAGAATATAGTGGAAAGGAAAGATCAAGGTCTACATAACCCCCCCTAGTTTTACTTCTGCTTCAATTTTTTTTCTAGTAGAGACAAACAAAAGACCCTAGCTTGTATGTGGATATGTTTTATTGCAGCATTAGCCTTAATTTCCAGCTTTGGGGAGATAAATACAATTCCATGCTGAAGGTAGAATACAAACCCATGAATTAAGGCAGGTATAGCAAATTTCCTTGAGCCTATGCACTGTTAAACAAAGTCTGTGAATCCCTGAGAAAGCTAAAGAGGACTTAGCATATGGTTTATGGGCAGGGAATAGGAATGATTTCCCAGTTCTCCACTTCACTGTAATGGCAGAGTTGGACATGCTGGAGCCAGGCAGTTTATTTGTGTTTGATTATTGGTTTCTTGTACAATGGGAAATGCCTTAATTTCTTTTTGTTACAAAATTTCCCCTTTTCCTTACACGTAAGTAAAAGGCAGCAGTTCTATATCAAGGTATTTTTTCAACAGCGTAATATGAATGAGTAGAAAATGGATGTAAGGTAAACTTTAATGCTGTATCTTTCTGTGCTGAAGATGGCTAAGGATGTTCATTTAATCAGGTGTTTTAAAATGCTATGATATTGTATACGGCTTATATTGGTCTAGGTCTATATTAAGAAACCTGTCACTTGTTCTTGAACAAATCTCCATGCCTGACATGGTTTCAGCAGGAGGTAGACATCTAAGGCACTGAGATCCAAGTCCTGTTAAGCATCTGACTTCTACTGGTGCTCCTCTTGTTGATTATGTCATTAACTGTGCTTGTCCGTATCCAGATTTGTCAGTAAAAACATAGAGATATAAGAAAAGATACTTGGAAAATGCTAAAATGCAAATCATAGCAATGAGGAAAGCTATTTTGAGATGTTACACACATATTTTGGGAAATCTCAATTTTTCCTGTTTTCAAAAGTCTAATCTTCTATTTGGATAATAAGTCAAATAAATTTGAGATTTAATTATTTTTAAAATGAAACAATAAATATACTTTTATGTTGCTTTTATTTTTTTTCCTTGAAGACCTGGGAAAGTTTATTTAAATTAGTTTCAAAATGACAACAAATTATGACCTTACCTGGAGCACTAATTTTCCTGGACAAAATATCAGATTTAATTTGATGAAATTAATTTCTTTAAAATATGTAGGACATAATAAAAATAACATGGAGTTTTATTTATATAAACTCACCTTTTGCAGATTTATACTTACTTGTGTGTACATGTTTTTAAATATCCTGAGACACTGTTAGCAGTGAATAAGTTACAAGGGATTTGTTCATCTACCTGTAGTTCAATAACTTCTAGACTTAACGAGAGGGGGCTTTGGTTGATTTTTTTGTTGTTGTTTTTCAGGAGATCCTATACTTGACTTACTTGAAGAACTGATAATTAATTTTTCTACAAAGATTCTAATTCACTGATAATTGATCAATTGATTAATTAATCTTTGGCTGAAACCTCCACTCTCCAAATAGTAAAGCCCCTGTTTTTTTTGTTACTTTAGGATTAAGATCTCCTTATCTGAGTTCAAAAGCCTGAATCAAACCATACTCATATAAATGTGATTTATTTACTTGTTGCATGCTACCAGTGGGTTTTTTGTTATCAGAAAAACCCTTTTGTTGACTGGGAAAAAGACAAATCTCATATAATCTGAAGAAGGAAAATGAGGTAGGAGTAACCTCTTTCTCTCCAAAACCAACATCAAATTCTTGAAGAAACTTCTAACAGGTAAAAGATTTAGAGTGTTATGTTGCATTTTCATTTGCATCCTGAACTGGGTGTTTAGGGAAGGAAAGATTCACTCTGTAGGAATTATTTTGGACATCTCTGTTTCTCTTGGATTCTGAGTTCCAGTTACCATTTCTAATGCAGTTTTTCTTTTCCTATGAGGCCAAGTTTCTGCTTTGCTCAAAAATGCTACAGTTTGGTTAATTCATGAAATGCTTGCTGAAATGGAAGTTTGGGTTGAAACATATTAGTCTAACCACATGGGAAAAGAAAGCATTTTCCCTCCTTCTTCCTCTCTTTTGGTTTTGCATTAAGTTTTTAAAAGCTGACCAAACTCCTCTGAGGCTGCAGGTAGTCCCAGACACTTCCTTTGCAAAAAGGAGATTCAAGCAAAGCATACATCTTTTCTATCAGGCTGCTCAGTCCACCTCAGGTGATTTCACTTCTGAATAAAGTATAAGAATCTCCTGAGACTGCAGCATAAAGTTAGGAGAGGGCTGATAAAGAAAGAGATATGTAGATCTAATCTATACTGGCTTTACTAGCAAAGTCTACTGGCTGTAGATGCAGTTCATCCTTGCCAAGAGATTCTTTTCCCACATTGCTCAAATAGCTCAGTTACTTGTCTAAAAACAGTGTTAAACACTGTCTGTCTGGACTGAAAAGGAGGGGGGGGAGGGGCTTTGGGATGCTGCTCTTCCTTTCCAAATTCTTTGGGTCCACATGCTTGGTTTTCTTCATTTATGTCTTGGAGGGGAGAGAAGGGCCAGATACTGTACTTGGGTCACAGTTTAGCACAGAATTAGGGACATGGTAATTGCATCCACAGTATAAGTAATAGTCTGTACTTGTCTTCAGGACTTTGGCATAGAAATATTTGAGTACTTTCACACTGATGTTATGCCAAAACCTTTCACCAGTACAGTAAACATAGTTTTGAGTCCTGAGCATGGAGGTGGATAACTAATGCCTTACTGGCAGATGAAAAAAGAGCAGTATTAGAAAAGTATATTTGGACCAATGACTAAATAATCTAACACTGTCATATGTTATTTGACAAACAATAAGTCCTCTCACCAGAAGTAAATCCCAAAAACTTTTGTTAAATGAGCACTGGCTTTTCTGAGTTTCTTTCTCAGTCAGAACCATACATTTGCCCATACAATAATAGAGACAGTAATAAAGAATAAATATTAAAATAGACAGTTTCTAAGCCAGTTTGGGATCTAAGATAAGGGGTTTTTTTGTTGTGGGAAAAGGTAAAGCAATCAACCAACCATGTAGAAAAACTAGCATAGAGGCACACCTTTCTTTAAACAGTCTATTATCGTGACCTGAGTACTAAAATGCCATGTGCTCCATTTAAAATCAGGAATTTTTAACTGGATGGTTTTCAGCTATCTTCCATGGCTATTATTGCCACATAACTTTCCTGGTGTGCTGTTTCCACATGCTTACTTATGCAGGCAGAAACTTCAGTGAAGCCATGAGCAACTTTGCTAAGTATAGGAAACTGAGGGTGTAGGTTAAAAAACTGTCTATTTGAATAATATAAATATGCTTGAGATGTGCACTCTCTTGGGTGAGTGCATTTTATTCCCTCCTGATACCTCTACAGTGAAAGAAAAAAAAAATAAAAAAAGGCATTTTTCATTCAGGGCATTCATTTACAGATATCTTGACAGTTTTCCCTGAACAGGTTGTGTGAATTCTCCTGATCTTGTAGAACTTCATTTTATCCTGGAAACTCTCTTGGAGAGTCACATGTAATTATTTGATTTCTCCTGTCTGCTTAAGTGTTCAGTCATTGCAGTATGAGCTTTTGCCAAAGTGGATGAAAAGTTTATATTCTTTAAATGTTCTTTCTTCATGCTTAAGGCATGACCAGCTTAACCAAAAAAAGTAAGAGCTAGATTTCAAACATTTTAGTGTCGCAAGCAAGAAGGAAGAGTTGTTCACAGTTGAGCACTGAGTTTTCTGAAGCAAGCAAGCAAGCAGGTTTGGACTACTCCATCATTTTGATCACAGGAATGCTTACCCCTGCAGCACATTGTTTTGTTTGCATATTATTTCCTTGCTCCCTGCCATATGTTCCTGTAATTATTTTTCATGGCAATTTTGAACATAAAGACAACATTTCTTTGGAAAACTAAAAACAAACGGAATATTCCTTTGGTTCTTGGCCACTGGAATATTTAACATTTTTCATTTTACACAGGTACATTGCCGTTTGTCTTTTCTTAACTCATAGGATTTGTGTTTAGCAAGCCAGGCTCTCATTTTTATAACTTCATTTTTATCAGAGCAAGTGAATCTGTCATGTTGGAAAATACTTTCATCTTGAAATTTAAAAACTTTGCTATATTTCAGCAGTTTATTTTCATGGCACTAGATCCAATTCTTCCTTCTTTTAAGTGCTTTTATCATAGTTGTCACTGGCAACAGAAAACAGGTCTTTAATCAGTCCTTCCAACTGCTGTGTGGTAAGTAGCTGGAATGGGCATATGATTTAGACATCAGTAACTCAAGCAAATGTGATAAATGAACTGTTGATCTTGAAATCTTTATTGGCAAGTGTATGAGTTTTAATTGAGATGGGATGAGTAGGAGCATATAAAATGTGGGTTACTGTGAAAGCTCAATCTGAACTTGAAACTAAACTCAATAGTTTATAAAATATTCAAAACAATTTCTCATTTCTATGCCCTTTTATATCTTTTTTTTCCTATGATATAAAGCTTGCTGAGCTCTGTAACAGCAGAGGGGCAGTGTAAGTAGTAAAACACTAGGAAATAAAGAAATGAAAATTAGTTCAGCATTAGGATACTGTTGAAGTACAAACCTTCAAATGTTCAGCAAACAGAAGTGAATTTTCTGCACTGATAGTTACATTTGAATGGCAAGAATTAAAAAAAAAAAAAAAGCAAACCCTCCATACCTCATCTAGTTCTTTATTTAATGAATAATTCAGATATTCTCCTGAAGAGACAATTTCTAAAACTGTTTCCTCCTGTAGAATGAGTTTCACAAGTATCACAGAGATGCAGTGAAAAGAATATGCTAAGAGAGGAAATAAACTGTCTTCATTTTGCAGAGCATGAAGCAAGGTACAAAGATATTTAAACCTAAAATTGTCACATTCTCTAATTCTCTATGCTTTAAATGCTCAGAGTACTTTGAATTATTTAAATTTCTTTTCTTATGAAAATGTACTTCCTAGTGCCTTTGGATGTACCTCTTTACACTATCAGCATTTCTGTAAATCTGTATCTCAGCAAATGGATGCACAGAATGTCCAGTGATCAGCTGTGAGTTTAGTTTGCTGAAGAGAGCTCAGGACTGAGGAGGTAAAGACCAAATCAGTCAGTTCTTTGAGGAAGGCACTGAACTGCCTTAGCCATACATCCATCCTTCTGTCTCCTGCAGTCCTGGGACTCATTTGGTGCTACCATTTCTAAGTCCTGTAACCAAGGTTATCCTACAGACAGAAGACTACTGCAGTGGGTGACTCCCAGGATACAAATCTGTCCATCTTGTGCATGGAAGAAGTCCTCTGGAATGAGGGAGAGGTGCAGAAAAACTGAATGATACCTCATTAGAGTTGAATGCAAGGGGGGAAGAGCAAAAACTGTAAGAGATTGAAGCATGGAATTGATGAGATGCAGCATGGAAATAGTCTGAAGTTTGGTGATAAGGGGTGTTCAGCTAACAAAGTGTAGCAACCTACTTGCTGTATAGCCTGTCTTCTTTTAATATGATCTCTCAAAAGTAGACGATTTTTAGTTTCACTCTACAGTAATGGAAGTGCACTGCCCAAGGTCAGGAGGTGAACCCAGGTGTCCTGAGTTTTAGACTGGAATCCTGTCTGATGGAGCACAGTTGGGAGCCACATACAGATGATTAGTTGCCTATCTACTAAACAGCACTGGGGCTAGCAGCCCAGTAATGCTGTGCTGTTATTCCAGGCTTAATTATCAGTTTGGCATTGTGCTGGTAAATGAGTTTAAACTAAAAAATTAGAGATTTTTGCTGCATAATGCACTTTCTCTGTTGGCTAATTCAAAGTGAATTATAAAAGAGACACTTGGTGTACAGGGACAGTTCCAAATCACAATTAATGTGATCTATCTCATACATGCTTTTTGAGTAACAGTAAAGTTGATAGCCTATAACCATTAGAGGTACACTCTGTTCAAAATTCAGATGAAGAGATAGATTAGCACTGTCACTTGGATTAGCACTCCCATTTGTTTGACTTTCAATGCTGAAATGCAATAAGTGAGATGATGCAAAGAGAGTAGTGCATTGTAGTTGCTCTATTTGTGTTGTCTGACTTTATGCAGTTATACAGCAACACTCTGATACCAAAGAAATTCTGCAGTGTAATTCAAATGCTATAAATTGGTCTGAGTTCATTGTTTCTTCTTATGGCCAGGCTTTTCAAAGTGAATGCTAAAATGTTTTGGCAAGAATTTCCCCAGAAATACTAAATGAATACTAAAGTATTCATCTAAAGAAAGCACTGTCAATCTCTTCTGATGTGTACATGAATTTATTGAAGTGCACATTAGGGAAAATATCCTGTCACCCAGCTCTCTCTGAGTGCCATGGTATGCTTTGAGTTTGCAACATATCTGTCTGGAAAAAAGCAACTCCCCTTCATGCTGCATTTTCAGTGTACTCCATTCCACATGTAGCACCTATATGAGCAGCCTTAAAATAATGCCTGAACTCTCCTTTACAAAGTCATTGAGAGCATTATCTTGACCTCCCTGGGACCTTTGTCATCCAAATGACAAAATGACCAGAACAGCCTGTTCAACACCTGTTGAAACTAGCTCATCTGGGATCTCTGTGGGCAGTTCCAGCCAGCTGAGATTCCCAGCTATCCTGTGAGGAGAAATGAAAGAACATGGCTGCTCACAGTATTCTGTTTTGCACATTTTACAACAGATTCATTGAACTTAATTGCTGTCAATACTGATGCAACCAAGAATTTTGCAGCTGCCCAGGCATTTGGTTTGAATCAAGGGATTGCAATGTCTAATGTCCTACAAAGGTGTGCAGTGGACATGTTGCCAGAAGCCTTCTTGCTAGACCTCATTGTCAGGGAATAGCCTCAAACAGCACATTAATACTGCTGCTGGCATTCTTCATCCCAGATCTCTTTGAGAAAAGAGGCCAGTGATGCCAGATTCCTGCTCTGGACATCTGAGGGAAGCAGCACCTGGCAGCCTGAATATCTGGGGTGGTGCAGAGTAGTCTGCCCCAGGTCTGCTCTGATGTTTCCTCTGATGGATGGTAGCCTGGCTTCCCACCCATCCTGGACCTGCTGCTTCTGCTGAGCTGCCATCTCATGAGGGCTCCTTCCTCATGAGTGTGGTAAGGCTTCTTCTTTCATCAGTTTCCAGGCTCTGCTTGTTTGCTTTTTCATACAAGCAGATTCTTATGCAAGAGGGTAAGCACATGTTTACACACATAAAACTGATAGTTATAAATGGTTTGGGTTTTTTAATTATTATTTTTTTCTGTTCTTTGATAAATAATTCAAAACAACAAAAATATTGGTGTCAATTTTCTCTACAAGGATAGCTCTTTCTAATATGCAGGAACTCCATCAATTTCTTGAGCTCTCTGGTTGGAAATACCAGACTTTTTTGTGGTGCCACAGTGAAAATTTCTGCATTTCTGTGCAAGATTCAAATGTGTGACAAGAACTCATTTCAGCAGAAGAGTGTTACTGGAAATGTAAAAACCTAACACCTTCTGCAATTATAGTTTCACCAGGACTTTTATCCACAAGATCTTCTGGTTTTGTTTTTAGGTGGGAGGATTCTTATCTTTCCACTATTCCACAGACCTTAATATTGCTCTAAATCCTACAAAGCTAATAGAACATTTATCACAGAGCAGGACATGATGACTTTCAATTCCAATCCAAGTTGTTCTCTCTTGGATCTTTTCACCAGGAAAATTACTTGCATACTGGTTTAGTGTAGCATTTTAATGGATTGCCTCCTTCCACCTTTCCCCTGCCTTCTTTATTTCCTTTCTGAATTTCTTTTTTCTGCTCTTTTTTAGCTGGCTACCCTTCTCACAAGAAGGGCTATTTTTAAATGAAGATCCATAACATGCAGAAACAGTAGCTTGCAATTTGTAATTTAGGCAGAATTTATTCCATTCCCATTAACTATGAATGGGTTTATCATGCATGTGTAATTGAACATAACTTGATCAGAGGAGCACTATTAAGTTTGCATTCCATTTAGATTTTGAAGGAGATCACAGCAGTACTAATATTTTAATTTCAAAAGCTAAATAGAATAGCTATTAATCCATTTTGTATATTTTAATAAAGAGACAAAATAAACAACCTGGAATACAGTTTTGTTTTCATCTTCATAAGCTGTTATATGAGATTTCTTTCCTATTAACAAAACGTAATATTTTTTGTCCTACTTGAAATAGCTCCTTGCAAGTCTTCTGTATTTGTGGCAGAGGTTATTTCTTGCCATTTTAATTTGCAGCTGTTTAAAATAAGTAATCTGCAACAGCTTCTATTTTGTTGATTCTTCAGGTAGCATGATAAATTGAATTTTGTGTCTGAAATAGTCATATATCTATTTCTAAAATTCATGCTGTTTCACAGACATTTGCGAAGTTCAGTTTGTTCTGAGGGATCTTTTAATCAAAACTGAACACTCTTCCCTCTGTCCCTTGTTTGCACACTTGTCTGTAGCAGGACAGATTAAAACATTACAATATTCATAGCATCATGTAAAATCCTTTTGCTGTTTTCATTCTTCTCATGAATATATTGTGGTTTCATCCCTTCCTGAACAAACTCTTATTTTCCAGAACTACATATACTATTTGTATAATGGCACAGGGGCCATTCTGTTAGAAAATGCAATCTTTCCGATTGTGGTTTCAGCTAAGGAATGAATTTTGCTGGCCACCCAAATGTAATACATCTGGTGCAGTGTGTCTGTCTTTTATTTATCAAGGGGTACTGGAATGGCTCAACATTTAGCTGCAGGGCTTTTAGTCTCAGAACAATTTGTGTATGTGCATGTGGCAGAGAACTGGAGAGTGATGTTGAGCCTGGGAAGAAGGGACGAGTGGGCAGCAGAAAGGTGTTTCTGAGATTGGGTGTTTATTCTTATTATCTTATTCTGATTAGACTGGTGATAAATTTAATCAGTTTTCCCAGGCTGCACTGTTTAGAATGTGGTGGTATCTGGTGCATGATCATTCCTTGCCTTTATCTAGACCCACAAGCCTGTTGTTATATTTTCTCTCCCCTGCCCAGCTGAGGAGAGGATGACAGTGCAGCTTTTGGTGAGTAATCATCATTCTGTCAGGGTCAGCCCACCAAAAATAGGGAGGTACTTACCATTCTTAGAAGCCAAAAATTGTATTTCTCTCCATGTTTCTACCAATAAATTATCCTGAATTTATTCAGAGTGCTCCTGTGTGATTCTATATTCTTTATTTCTGAATTTCAAGAGTAAACACCAGTAAATTTAAAAGTGAAATGAAGCACATACTGTTGAAAATGGGCAGAATACTAGTATATTTTAGCAAAAGATCACAGTACAGAAATGCAGCATTGTAACTAAAATGTAAATCTACCAATTTCAGTTTTATCTCAAATGTATGTTTACTTCAAGTTGCAGAAGCCCAACTTTCTGAATGACTAACTGAAAGGAATTATATATATACAGCATACCAATGTGCACTGTCTTAGAAAAGTAATATTAGCTCTGTTACTTGACTGAAATTTAATTAAAACACTAGAAACATATATTTTAGAAATTCAAAAATAAAATTCTTAAAGATAACCATAAATGCAAAAGCTACATGATACAGATATTGAATCAAAGGTAGTTTAGAAATGTTTTAATGGCATATTTTGTACATAACGTGGTATTAAATGGTGAACATTTTGCAGGGAAAGTTGAGTAATTCCCTGTGTGGACTTTCTTTTTATTTTAAATTCTGTAAGCTCTCCACCAGTTACCCTTTTCATTGATTTATTGGACTGCATTGTTGCTATTGTTAACAAGATATTTTTTCTACACATGCATTAGCAAGCTCAGTTTTTGCACAAAAATTCAACTGTTTACTTCTTTGTCCTTTTAAAATTTCTCTTTCCTCAGTTATTCCTTCCCCAACTTTTAGGCGCCATGTTGAAATTCAGTGTACATATTGTCTTCACAAACTCGATGAGACAGAAATATTTGATATGATGGAGCTCCACCCCCCTTCCCTCTTACTCTTTTTTGTTTTCAGTGCCATAACTGACCTAGCCACACCTTACTGTTGAAAAATGGTGTCTGCAGCAGCCATTATATGCCCCTTGAAGATGACAGATAGCTGCCTTTCAGTACACAGGGGAAGAAACTGTCTTAACCAACTTTCAGGCACTGCTTCTGCAGCATTTATGTCTAGGTGTCTTAGTTTTGGTCTGTTAAGTAGTTTGGGGTTTTTTTTTTCCTTCTCTGCTTTCTTGAATGTTGTGCTATTTCTTTTATCATCCTTTTCTGCCAGAGGCAGGGGGTCACTAAACAGCACAGCTCTGTGGATGAAAGCAGATCTGTGTGGAAAGTGCTTCATGAGGTATTGCTTCTGGCTAGGTTTTTGTGTCCTGCCATGAGCCTACTTGCTTCTCCTGAGAAGACCTGAATTTGACACTTCCTTTCTGAATATCTGGTTGAGGTGGGCAGCTTCTGAATTTTTTAAGTCTATGGTGTGTTAATCTGAATAAATACCTTCAGTTTGTCTCTTGATTTTTGAAGCCAGTGTAATTGATTTTTTTTTTTTTTAATTAAAGTGCCTTCTGCTGTCTTGCTTGCTAACTTTCAGAGGCAGAAGCATCAAATGAAGTCTGCAACAGAGGCATGCTGAGCTCATCCATCTTCCTTCCTTCCTGTCCCATGCTCTTGTCTGGAGCACAAGCAAAAAGAGCAGAGAGGGTGGAACAATCTGGGGAGCCACATAGCTGGCAAGTAATAAAGAAATTTCTCCCTCTTCTTCTTCAACATTTAGTAAAGGCAGGGAGATAGAGGTTCTGCTAAGGCCTGCCAGGACTTGGGAGAGCACAGTGAAGAGTCCTTGGAGAAGAATTGAGCTTGAGGTTTAGTCAGAGCTGATGAGTTAAAGCCAGGGTACAAAACCCTCAGAGAAGTTTGGGATAGGAACCAGGCAGGTGTGCAAATCAAAGTTTACCAGGGACTCACATAATTCATATATCAAAAAACATTTATATTACTTTTATATGGAAAAAAAAAAAGAAGGCCTGATTTGTAGGTTTGGTAGTAAAATAAAATGGTTAGCAGAGACACTGTTGGCAGTACTGAAGTTCTGTCAGGCAGCCTTGAGAGAATCTGTGCATGTGCAAAGCTTTTTGTTCTATTGGGGCTGGCAGCAGCCTCTCCTGTGTGCTGGGATGGCTGAGCCAAGCAGAGCCATGTCCCTGTGTGTGCTGCCCAGCACTGATAGTGAGGTAAGCAGATAAATCTACCCTCTGCATTTGGCCGTGGTTTGGTGCTCAGCCTGGTTACCTGTACGTGTCAATTCACACACCTGCTGGACAGGTGCAAGAGAAGAGCTGGCCTCCAGTGCAGAGCCCCAGCTGCCCTGGGGCAGGATGCAGAGATGGGTGAAAGGCAGCCCTCCCAAAGCCTGGGTGCTGAACCAGCAGGGAACAGGCAGGCATCTCCACCCATGACAAGCACACTCACCCAGTGAGAGGATAAAACTCCTAGGAGAGATGAAGAGGTTTTAAAAATAAGTCAGCAAGAGGAATAACAAGATTTGGAGGTTCCATTGCTTAACAGATACTTCTGTGTCTTGAGTAAAAATGTTTTTTAAGACTGCAGAAAATGCTGTCCAAATAAATTGTGTAGATTGCTTCTCAGGCATTTAGTGTTCTTTATTCTCCAAGAGGTTAATAGACTGAAGGCTTTTATCTGAGCATCATCAAAACTAAGAAATTCTATGGGTCTTTACATGTGAGAAGATTCATGTCATAATTATTTTTATATGCCCTCTGGAGCTTTTTTTTTTCCCAAACATGTTTTTCTTTGTGTCTTTACTCATTTGTAGGGGCAAAGGAGAGACACACTTACAGAAAATCCAATATTTTTCCCTTAGCAGCAGTAGCCATATAATAATATTTCTGTTCATATGCAATGCATATTTTTATGTGTATGCTGCTCTGAAGCACAATGACCTGACTTGTTGACGGTGTATTTTGACTTCTGAAATGCATGCCTTGTATTAGTCCTGCATAGATGCCTTCCTTTAACAATTCTGAATCAGATTAGTTTTAATCACTTGGGTGCTACAGATACACTTGAATTTCAATTAGAGACTGTTATTCAGTGTCTACCATAAGGTTCTTTTATGGTTAAATTTGTAGAGAAAATCTTCAGATAAATTATGGTTAGGATATTGCACAATTCATTATTTTCTGTGATCTAATTCTGCTAAATGCCATAAAATATAGTCATTTTTGTGATTTATATTTTAATCTTGTTTTTTTCCAATTACATTCAAATCTCACCTTAAGATACTTCATAATAATTTAATTTCAGCTATTAAAATTGCATTTTGCTAAGTATAATTCCTGTGCTTTTATCATAACACATTACCTTTTTTATGTAATTAGGGTTCTCCTGAATTGCATTTTCTCTGTATTTTGTTTAAGAAGAAATCTTGCTCCCCTCAATAGTAAAGACTATACTTTCAGTATTTTTCTGTACTGTAAATTCTTGAATCGGGCTCTTTGAGAAGAACATCAAAAACTTAGTCCTCACTTAACTGATTCCAAGTCTGTTTCTAAGGGTAAAGAAGTCTGCTTCTGATTTTGGTCATTTTGGTCTGAATAAGGACCTCTTTTATTCCAATCAGGGATGCAACTAAAGGGAGAATATGCTAAACTAGATGAAAATACTATCAAACCATAGTTCTCCTGTCTGGTAGTTATTTTTACCAGGTAAATCCAAGGTTTTTGTAATGTAATTATGTTATGAATTTAATTATTTTATGAATGAATTGGTTTGGGGTTGTATGAAAGATGTGGTAAAGAAAAACCAGAATTAATGAGGTGAAATGAGAAATCTTTTGATTGTCCAAGGCTGAAAAAATTGTTTAAGTAGCATATTGTTAGAGATTTCTGTTGTCTTGTACTGTTTTGGGGCAGTTAAAGTACAAGATAGAATTTGTGTGGGTTTTTGGCAATGCTTTGTTGAGAAACAGGAATCCTGTGCTCCAGTGAGACTATATCTGAGGATTTCCAGTAGTATCATCCAGCCACAGTGCTGTCTCATCAGTCTTTGTACTCCATGCTGCTGCTTGCAGGACTCTGCTGCACCTGTTAATGAACAAGGTTACATATTGTTTCTTTCTATTATCAAGAAAACAATTCTTAAAGTTGTGCAGTGGAACAGGAATTTATTGTCAATAAATTTACAAGTCAAGATGCTATCAAAAGTAATTTAGCACAGAGAAGTTGGCCTTTTTAGAAGGTGCTTATAATTTTTCTTAATAGCAGTTTCCCATCTGTGATGCAGCTGAAGTAAAAGTAATTGGGGTTTATGGAGATCTACAGAGTAGAATGACAGTAGGACAGAGATTTGCTAGATTAGGCAAGGAAAAGTTTTCCTGTATCCAAGACAACATGGATATTACTTCCTAGATAACATGCAGACTTAGAGGTGTATCTTGGAAGATGCTGAGGATTCTCTCAGAAGTGCTGTCAGGCTCCTTTCTGTCCTTGGTTTGATCTCTGGCTGTGCTCTAAGCAGAGTCAAAGCAAGCCTTACACTCAGTGTGAGAATTTCTTTGTGCAATAGAAAATATTTGGTTGACATGGTGACTGCTTTTTCCTCAAGATACCATCCAGATTATGGGTACCCAGCAGGAGCACTGATATATGAACTTTGTCCTGGCCATTTAGTTGATGATGAATGATGTTTTGGGAAAGCAGTTTCCTCACATTCACAAAGTTTGTTTTAAGATTTAATTTAAAACATTGGCTCCATACAGTTTCTTGTGTGCACATTGCAGTATGTGTAATATGAGGTCAAAATGTATCTTCTGGGTAATAAATGCAGAAGAGGAAACTCTCCTTCTATGCTTTTCTCTGTGCATTTTGTCCTTCTTTTCATCAGAGATAATCTCAGTAATTGCATTCATGTCTTTTATTGGCTGCCACAGAGCAAATCTCTTATATTTTCTAGGTGGTTATGGTCAGCTCAAAACCTGTGACTCTATTTCAAGTATCTTTACTTTTTCCATGTACAAAATTTTATTTTATCTTTACTTTTAATTTAGAAGTGAATGTTGTTTGCTGTGTAACTCTACAATCTTGTAGGGCAGCTGTGTGAAGACTAAAACAATGCTGAACTCCATGCCCTTTATAGGGCTTGTTTGGGGGACATTTTTTCTTATGCAACCTCGCAAGCTGTTTTTTAGAATTGTCCTTCCCCTTCAAGGTTCAAATGCAATTTATTTAAGAGACCCTCTGCCCCATACCCCTTGAGGCTTGCTCTCCAATTTCCTAACCTCAGTGTTATATAATTAGTTTTGGAAGACTGAGCAGAAAATAAAACTAAATTAATATATGCAGTTGAATGGTAGCTTTGTGCAGTTCCTCTTCTGCAATTAGAAAATTGTCTCAAGTGCTGGTCTACCAAAGGTAATTATGAATAAAAGGCTGAGTTCTCTTTTTTAATGAGTTCTGCCTGATGCTGAGAAGAAAATCTAGTCTGGTGCAGAGTATATTCAATAGTGCTAATTAAACCGTTCCTCCCATTTACTTTAAGTCAAATTAGTTTGATACAATTGAAAAACTAATGTTTCACTAAGGCAGCTCTTTAAGACTTAACAAAATAGTTCCATGTCACCTTAAATGAGAGGACTTTTTTGTGAAGGGACTACCAATTTCCATTGAGCAAAATATAGTTTTCTTATTTTCTTTTTCTTAGTGTTGTAAGTGAAACACTTGAGTAGCCTCTGATACTCAAGTGTAGTGATGTCAATTGGAATTCTAGGTGTGTTGCATTTCCCCCCCATTTTTGCATAGAAGACGTTTTTTTATTTTATTAGAAGAAAAATGAAAAAAAATCAAGCACTTTAGGTGCTTGTTCCTAACTCAGAGGCATGACTTGTTTTAATCTACTAACAGGAAAGTAATAAAAACTTTATTATCAGAACTTCAGGGGATGACTTATTGAAGGCATCACCCTGAAAGCTCTTCAGGGTGTTAAGGACCAGAAGTTAAAATGCTTAACAGTGTTGGATTTTTTTTTTTTTTTTGAGGCAGTTAAACCCAGTCGTATACTGCTTATTGAATTTCACTGGTTTGATGGGGTTAGGCAGCATGAAGTATTTTTCTGTAATGTTTATAGACATATTATTAGGAAGTGGATTGTTCATATCAGTATCATGGACAAAATTTGCCTTTATTGCTATTCAGACCTGCTCAGGTACATTGGTTTCAGATAGAAGTGCTGCACTGCTTTTAAGGTACACCGTGTGGATCTGGATGTTCTGCTTTGGGAGGACATGTAATGTTTTCCTGCTGAAATTGCATGATTGCATATTCCCATTGTTAAAACTACTTTCCCTTCTGTCCAACATCACTGGAGAAAAACCCTCTGGAGTGATAGAGTGGGAAATCTTGTACCTGCCTGTTCACTAGTGGGGCTGATGCCCTGGGTGTGCTCAGTATTTGGGATAGTTTGGGCCTGAGGAGGTGCCACTGAGGATCTCTGTCAGTGCTGTGGGGGCTTCACATCACCCCAGCTTCTGTTTCACAAAGGCAGGTTGTGAGCTGTTCTCTGTGTGTCCTGTGAGCTCCAACCAGCCTGGCCTCCAGGGCTGGCCAGAGAAACCTTTGGAGGTCCTGGCTTTTGAAAGCTGACTTTGTGGTACACCCATGTTATGGCAGCTGCAGTTGGGGTGACTGGGTTGAGTTAGCTCAAAGCTGCTGAGCTCAGGTACTGTCAATATTACTGCTGCAGCAGGAAAACCACAGTGGAAACTGGTTAAAAACTCTACCCACTGAGTTTGGCTCTTTCATGCTGTGGCTGCATTGTCAGCAGTACAGTACCCAGGCTCTGCATTTTTGACTTACCAGGAATGTTTTTGTGAACTGTCACAGCAGTGAATGCCAGACATTCTGCTCCTTGAAGGAGCAGTATAGTGTCACAATGAACACATGCTGAAGAATGAAGAACACCAGAGAACTAATTCTGGAGTAAGGACAAACTAGTTGCATTGGTGCTACTGATACCATCTGTGGTCTTGGTATCCATTCTGATTCTGGAGAATCAGCATTACACAGGAGAGTGTAATGCTGATTCTTGTTTTGTATGGCTTTCTTGAAGACTTGAGGGCTGTGCCTGTGGTAGAAAGGACCATAGTGCATTTATACATTCACAACACACTGTCCCTGACCTCTCTTATCCTGCAGACTGTACTTAATCTCCTACTGTCTGGGAGAATATTAATTGACAACTGTTGATGGAATATACATGTTAGCAATTAAATGTTATGGATGAGTGTAGGCTGGTATTTGAGCCCTTGCCTTGCATTTAATTTATTGATATAGGCACATGCAGCTAATTCAGTACCTTTTTACGAGTTCTGAGTATTCTCTATGAGTTCCCAGGATTTTTCCATAAAACATTTTGTAATTCCACCACAAGTGGACTTTTTATTCCTGTTTTCTCTCAATATGTTGCTTTATATATTACTGAAGTCAGCACGGCTGAATGGCTGCTGCAGCAGTACTAAGTGTCTCATTAGCTTTGTTAAAGATGAGTGGCTTGATTTAAGTGCAATGATTAAAAGAAAACTATTTTGCTGAAGGAGATAAGGTGAGTCCTACAAATTATGCAGTTTGCATACCAATTTTTAATATTTTTATTATTTGAAAGCACTGACCAACAGCAGGAAAAAAACACTTAAGCATTTGGAATAATAGTGGCATATGCAGATATTAAATAATGTGCATGGTAGGAGGCAGGCTTTTCAGCTGAGAGTTTGCCAGGACAGCCATAATATCCAGGGGTTTCCTTTATAGTCAGGAAGAAGAAACCAAACAGAATGATATGTGTTTACTACTTGACAGTTGAAATGCAATGCTGTACCACATGTTTTTTTGAAAGCCATGAGCAAAATTCAGTATCTTGCTACTTTTTTATAGGTTTAAACCAACTGTTTTTATTTGCAGTGGATTTTTATTTAGTTGATTTTTATTTGGTGACAGACCCTTTTCAGTATCATTTTAAAAAAGGTAAAAAAATTCTTGCATGGGAGAGCTGCCAAAAAATTGACAGAATAATATTAATGATTCTTTTCTCTGAATAAATATTAGACACTTTTGGCACTCCTGTGTGGAAGGTGCCATGACTATACAAACAAAAATATGTTTAATACATTATAGAAGGGGAAGGCATTCCATGCTGTTCTCTGATTAAAGTCTAGGCCATATTCTGCCTATGGAAAACTGCCTTTCTATGTTGATTTCTAATTCAGTAAATGCTTCCTTTTCCTGCGTAGGTGAAGAATTATCCTAAACAACTTCTTCCATTGTAGGTAATATGAAGGGAGATCTTATGGATTCATCCTTACTCTTATTTGTTACATTTATTTAAGAAACTTCATGAACAGAGGGCATACTCCATAATCCTTCTAAGCATTACTCTAAAAAACAAATTGCACTTGTCAGTGTGACTTTTTTCACAAACTTTCACAAAATCATGAAGTTTTTGTTTGGAAGTGGCCCCTGGAGGCCATCAAATCCATCCTTCTGCTTGAGGTAGGACTGCTAGCAAATCTATTGTCTGACAAACTTGAAAACCTCTGAGGCTGGAGATTCCACCTATGTGAACAATATATTGTAGTGCTCCACTATCTTTCTAGTGAAGAAGTTTTTCTTAATGTCCTTCATGACCAAATTTGAGCCCCAAACTGAGCACAGCTTTCCAGACATGATCTCTTCAGTGCAGGAGCTCCCTTGACCTGCTGGCTGCACCTTCCTCAATGTGGCCCAGTGTTGTCTTTCCAGCTTCACAGGGAGACTGCACCATGGCTCATATCCACACTGGCACCCACCATGGTCCAGGCTACTTTCAGCAGGGCTGTCAGGCAGGCAGCCACTTGCCAGCTGTACTGTGTGTGAGGTTATTCTTCCCCAAGTGGAGAATATTGCAGTTCTGCTTATTAAATTTTGGGAAATTCCTGGTGCTCTAGTTCACAGGTTTCTCAAACTGCTGTGAATTAAGACTCTGACACTCAATGTATCCACTTTGTGGTACTTTTTGGCAGTACCTCCATATCACATTGTACTTGAATTTTTTGGTATGTGCATTCTTCCTTATTTGCTGCTGAAGGTGAGGAACACTGTCAGACCCAGAACAAACTCCCTGATTCTCATTGTGTTATTGACTGTCAGCTGGACTTTGAGCCATTGATTACTGTGAGCCCAGTGACCAGGCATTTTTCAATTTATCTAGCAGTTCAGTCAGCCCATAGTTTCTCAGTTTTCTGAGCTTCTGTGGAAGATTGTGTCAAAAGTCTAATGAAAGCTAAAGTGGATCATATCCAGTGCTCTGCCCTGGTCCATGCAGCTTGTCATTTCATCATGGAAGGCAATTGGGTCAGTCACAGATGATTTCCACCTGGTAAATCTCTGCTGATTATTCCCGATTAACTTTTTGTCCTTCACATACTTGAAAATCTATTTCCTTTTATCTTAATATTAGGTAGTGGATAAAAGTATATCATCTCTTTGAGACAAAGGCACATGAATGTAATGTTCTCCTGGCAGTAGCAGAGGTATTTCATGTCCAGAGGAGAGAAGCAGGGATAAGCTGTTTTATTGGTATAGATAACTTCTATTTTAATGAGGAAGAGAGATAACTGGATATATGTTAGAGCTTAGACGTTGTTTGGCTAAGGTAAGATTTATCCAGGAATAAAGTGACACCCTAGGAAACTTAGCTACCTTTGAAGAGAGTCCTAGGAGCAATATAAAGGCTGCATTTATAATTCACTTAGGAAACATTATACTACATGGTAGATACAGAAGAATTCATTGACATCTCAATTATAATTATAGTCCTTGAGTTGTGAAAGCAAAAGAGTAAATCTCTTTAATAAGAAAAATGATAATTCTATCTATTTTAGGTAAAATATTGGCTGGAGATAATGAAATTAAAAGTTAGTCAGTTGCTAAGTAAAACATTTGACACTTCTGGTGAGAAAGTATAACACTTTCTGAGGGAACAATATACTGTCTCAATATATAGAAAGTTGTAATTTTATTCTATAGTATATTTAAAATTCACCTTCCCAAGTAACATTAGGGAAACTCTTAAGTCCTTCCTCCATATTGTTTAATTAATTGATTTTTCACTTTTTCCTATGCCTGTATTAAAGTGAGCAGAAATTACCATTCAGAATGTATGAAGAAAAATGCACAAATGAGTATCAAGTCCCAGGTAACATTTCAAATTCAAAAAAGTCTCATTCTACTCTGCTGTTAGATCATTTGACAATTCCAGCCTGGGGATCCATAGCACTACTTCCAGTTGCTCTACTCAATGCAGCTGCATATGCTGCAGATATGTTTCAATGAGTTAAAAGAAAGTAAGCCACTGAAAGTTTTTCTGAAACCAGCTCCATTTTGTTTTCATAGAGTATATGTGTCTTTGCTTTAGCCATCTTCTGTCAGACTTTCACAGTCCTGGGACTTCCCCAAGTTTGTTAGGAAATCTGCTTTTCAGATGATATGGTTGGTTTCTGTGTTGGTTTTGCAGGTAAGGAAGTCGCTAGAGGCCCTGGCTTTTTCTTTTCCTTTTTCTTTTTCTTTTTCTTTTTGTTTTTCTTTTCTTTTTCCTTTTTCTTTTTCTTTTTCTTTTTCTTTTTCTTTTTTTTTTTTTCTTTTTTTTTTTTTTTTTTTGTTTCTTTTTCTTTTTTTTTTTTTTTTTCTTTTTTTTTCTTTTTTTTCTGAAGGGGAGAGAGATTTATTTTAATAGAAGAGTGAGTGAAAAATTTCTCTGCATATGCTGCTTTTCCTAGGTAGCCTATTCTATCTGACCCAACTTGAGCAGAAGAATTTGATTAGACATCTTGAGAGGTCCCTTCTAAGACCTTTTGAGACCTTCTAAGACAGACAGAAAATACAATCACAGCATCACAGGATAATTGATTTTAGAAGGAACCTAAACAGGTCTCTAGTCCAACCTCATATTCCAAGTAGGATCAGCTATGAGTTCAAAGTAGATTACCTGGAATTTTATATACTTTGTATACTTAACAATCTCCAAGAAAGGAGACTGCACAACTTTTCTGAGTAACCTGTTCCCATGACTGTCTGCCCTTGTGGTTTGCAAAAAAATAATTCACTTCAGCCAGTCTCAGTCTCTCATTTGAAATGCTTGCTGTCTCTCTTCTCCCCATCATTTTGAAGAACCTGTCTCCATCACCTCTGTGACCTCCATGTAGATATTGGAAGCTGCAGCTAGGTTCCTCTGAAGCATTGTCTCCAGGCAGAACAAGCCAAATTAGCTCAGTTCCTAATAACAGGGTGAATTCTCCAGACCTCTGAGTGTCTTACTAGCTGTCCACTGAACTCTACTGAGCTTGCTCCAGTTCATTAATGTCTGTATTGAGGAGGTGGGGAGGGGGGGGGGGGGGAAATTAGATGCAGAATTTGAGATGTGATCTATGAGGTGTTTTTTCTACTATCTATAATAATACAACCCAGGATGCCATTAATTTTTTTTTTGCTGCCAGGGTATACTGCTGGCTGTCTGCCCAGGGTCCTTTCCAGTACAGCTGTTTCCCAGCCTGTCATTCCCCTGCCTGGTTTCATGCAAGAGCTCATTTCTTCCCAGGTGCAAGATTTTGAATTTTTCATTTTTGACATTTATGAAGTCCCTACTGGCCTCCAGTCTGTCTAGATTCCTTTTAACAAAGTCCTGCTCTTAAGCATGTCAGCTCTTTCTCCTAATTTGATGCATGTGCAAACTTGATGAAAATGTGTACAACCACTTACCTCCAAGTCACTGATAAATATATTAGAAAGAACAAGTTCCAGGATAGATGTCTGTGGTGCTCCACTTGTTGCTAGCCTCCAGATACAATAGGATGGGCTATCTACTCTCTTCTTGGACTGATCATTCAAGCAGGTTTTCTCATATCTAATTGCCTACCAATACAGATCATAACATCATAAATGGCTTACAAGAATATTGTGATTCAGCATATCTCTGAAGATGAAAGTAAATACACCCACTGCTCTCCCCTCATCCCCAAATCTACTTTTATCCTAGACAATAATCTATGCTAAATAGATGCTCACCTTATTTACTTCATGTGCCCAGAAGCACTTTTGAAAAAGACTTGCTTTGTGATTTTTTTTTCCAGAAGTCAAAGTAAACCTTCAAGTTCCCCGGGCTTACCTTTTGTCTTTTTCAAAGATTGATACAACATTTGCCCTCCTCCATTCACGTGGGACCATTTGATCTCTATGAGCTTTCAGAAATAATAGAGAGCAGCCTTGCAAGGATACAGCCTGCTGGATCCCATGAGCTTCTGTGGGTTGAATTCTCAATTAATTCTTGAGTCCTAATGGTCTGCTGGTAGATCTCCATGATCCCTCTCACTAATCACAGAGGTATGGTAGACCTTAGAGATGACTGAGACAGATGACATTAGATACATTGACATTATTTGTGCCTGCTGTTGCTAAATCACCCGTCTCATTCAGCAGCCCTCATATTCCTTGTTCAGCCTTACAGCTATTTTTCTACTTCTAGGCTCCAATGAGACCTTTCTTTTCACTGAAGCCACTGTAAATCAATGCATTTCTTACACTAGAAAAACAAATAAATGTGAGACCTGTAACGAGATGTTACAGGGTTTACAAGTAGCAAGTAAAATTTTATTGGGTAGCTGTGAAACTTGGAAAATGTAAACCAAAAACTGCAATGCACTCCTTGTTTACAGTTCTTGCTGATGGTATTGTGCAAGTTCTGGTGGCCCTAGGGGTGCTGGAAGCCTTAACTTCTGAACAAGCGTTTTCTGAAAGAAAATTGTTACCAGGTTCTGCATCTTCTGGCTGAACAAAGTATTTTGAGGACACTGCTGAAAATATCTTTCAGTTTTGTTTGACTAGTACTTTCTACCACCTGAGGCATATGCTAGCTGTTAGTGTAATGTGGGGAATCTACAGCATTTTGTATTCCAGCTTCTCAGTTTAGCCCTCTGCTGGGAAAGGGATGGAATCCAAACCCAGGAGAACTTGATGAAAAGAAGCATTTAATGCCTTCAAATCTTAAACCTCCCTCTTGACTCTTTCACTTTCTTTGATAACATCACGTCTTGCAGTGTTAGCTACAGTCCTTGTACTGTAAGCAAGGACCTTTACTTAAACAGATCAGCTATCATATTGCCTTTTTAGTACTCATCTGAATAATAGAGCGACATCTCAACCTCTGGCAGTGATGATGAAGGCAGATGGGCTGTACAGCCTGGCCTTTTCAGCTTTGTAAGTACTTGTGACCCTGTCCTGTGACTACCATGCATCTCTCCTGTCCTTCAGATGGCAGTGCTTAACAGGATATAGAATAAGAACAAGCCTTGTAGGATATCTCCATTTTAGTGTCCTTGAATATCTAACACTCCATCTTCATCCAGACTATACAAAAGAAAGATTTTTTCATTGGGAACCTTTGCTGGGTCTGTTAATTTGCAGTGTTAAGTGATTTGCTGCTCATAGAATAACTTTGACAACCATGGATTTGCTGCCTGTGTGAGCAAATGGGTTCGTGATTCTTCTGAACTCTACTCATTTTGAGACAGAGGTTTTCTTCTTTTCTTCTCACCCTGCCCTGGGACTTGGCCTGTTTGGCCAATCAGTGTGCCTGATTCTGCCTTCTGGAAACAAAAAACAGATGAAACCCACCAGCACAGAAATCTTCTTACACAGCTTCAGAATAAGGCCTTCTACCTATGACTAGCCTTCTGAAGAAAGATAAGCTGTGCCTCAAAGTCACAATGTCCCTGCAGTTTCTATTGATTTCAGCAGTATTTGTGAGTGCTCAGCATTTTGTTCTGCTTGCTGACTGAACATGCATGGGCTAAATCACACTCAGCTGCATAATGAGACAAGCTATAGAGACAAAAATCCCCAACCCTTTTTGCCTTCATATTCTCTTTCAAATGCAAGTGAAGAAAGGTCTGAATTAATTTGTGGAGAAGCTGCAGAACACCCAAGAACATGTCTTGATTAATTTGTTTTAGAACAGGTAGATGTAGCACAGCTCATGGAGAATGACACTCAAGTGGGCAGCTTCAGGGGAGCCAATACTAATTTTTCATTAAATGCTCAAAATTATCCACATTTGTAATATTTTTATTAGCTGTTTGCAATGCAGTGGATCAGACTTCAATATGAGGATTGCAAAAATATCTCCAGTGTTTTTCCATTTTTATTTGTTATGATCTGTTAATCTTAGCAAACAATACAACATTTTTTGAGACACTTCCTTCTTCCTCTTCCCCTGTGCCTCACATGCCTTTTGTACTCTTCCCCCACACCTTATAGATTTAGATATTGAAATTATGAAGTTCAGAAATTCAATAACTTCCTCATTGTTGAGGCAGAAGTTACTGTAAATATTTCTGCAAAGTACTGAGAGGTAGGTCTATGCTCTCACTGTATTATCCATTTTGTAACTTGGATTTTTAACAAAGATATGTCTGAACATATGATGCACGTGTACTGGCTATGCTCAAAGGCCTCAGCCTGTATATAAATACAAGTCATTGAGTGCTCAGGAACTGTTGTTTTATTTGTTCCAGGTTCTTTTTAATAAACTGTGAGTAAAGAGTTTCCGAGCTGCCAGTCTGATTTCTGCTGGCACCAGTGTGTTAAGTGTCTTTCAACAGAGAGCAAAACTTTGGCAGCAGAAGTAATAAATACACTGTGGGTGACTAGTAATAATCAATTAGATGCTCATGCAGCAAAGTTTTCTTCCTAAGGCCCTCCAGCTGTGGCCATAGGTTTTTTTCTAAAAAAAAGGTTTCTGCCAGCCAGAAAGAGGACAGATTTTAATAGAGAATTTTACATGTTGCTCTTACACTGTTTCCTCAGAGTTTTCTCTTCTTCCTCGTCAGTATGTGAATGCTCAAGGAAGGCTTTTTTCTTTTTTTAAATGTGTACACCATGCTCTGCACTTAATTCTAGTTTTCTGCCTATTACTAATTAATTTTCTTAATGATTAGGGCTGCCTGGGGACAGATATTGTATTCTTAAACCTTTATCAGACGTGATGAATTTAATGAATAACACTGAGAATCTGTTTTTCCTTCCTACTTCTCTGGACAGGTTCTCTTCTTTTTTCCATCTGTCCTGGTTTGAAGGACAGGTATCTGCCAATAAAGGCAGAAGCTTCTCTTTGAAATGGAGAATGTAAACCCCCTCCCTTCAAATTATTATAATTTTGAAGTTAAAGGGCTCTCAGGCAAAGATATGGGAATTAGGAATAATAGTTCTTACTAGGAAAATTAAAACAGAAATGCAGTATTACAAAGAACAATCCCAAACCTGACAGAGTCAGAATACAACCTGCCACCCTGTCAGTCAGGGTGTTGGTAGCAGTCCCATTAAATGGTGGCTACAGTTCTCCTGCAGTGGCAGATGTGGTTCAGCTGAAGCAGTGCTCCTGTAGAAGGGTGCAGCCTTCCTCCAAAAGTCCAGGAATGATGTAGAAAGGTCTGGCTTCTCCTCTAGAATCCAGTGGAAAGAAGGTATCTTGCTGTCCAAAATCTCAGTTTTTATCTAGATAGGAAAGGCTTGGCTCCTCCCCCTGGCTGGAGCATCTCCCAGTGGGATGATGTAATTTTATCAGTCATACAGTGGGACTGAATGGGCCAGCAGCAGATGATATCTTCCTGGAGGAAGGATGGGCTGTGGAAAAGATAAAGATGATTGCCCCATCTTGTCTTAAAGATGGCCCATTAACAAGTGGTAAGTTGAAACTCAGCTGCTCTTTTTTTCTTTTTTTTCCTGTTAACATGTATATTTTATTTTGCTCTAGATGGTTGAGAAATGGTATATTTATGAGTTTAAGTTTTAGAACTTCTGGGAATAAAACCCATAAATTTTAGTGTTCCTTTCTTCATTGACTGAATTCACTAATTCAAACATACTGTTAAATAGATGTGGATCAAAAATTATCTGCAGTCATCATAATTCAGGGAAATTATAGATTTTCAGGCCTTAAAAATGCAAACGTATCTTTCAATGCTGGACTCTTGGTAAAGAGATCTCTCTGCCAAACTGAAGTAATGCAATCTAGTTCTGGAAAGATCCTCATTTAGCATATCCTTAATTCAAAAGTCCTCAGCAGGTGAAATAGAGGAAATGAAGAGAGACCAACAGGATTTATTTGGGAAGAGAGTAAAACCTAAGCTTTGGAAGGAAGTAAAATACCATAGTTTAGATTAAAATATTATCTCCAGTGTAATTTGCCCTGCATTAAATTAATTAATTAATCCCACATCATTCTGACTCTCTTGTATTTCCTTTATTTAGGGATACATAGTTTTCTTCCATGGCTTTTAGGTTTTGGGATTAGAAAGACCCATACCCTGAAGCAGGATTAATATTAACTCTAGGGAAATGCCTAGCAGTGCTCTCTGTGAGCAGATGACTTTACAAAGTTTTGCTTTCTAGATGACTGTGGCTCACAAACTACAGAAACAAAAAGGGTCTCTATAAAATGGTATAAACAGGCTGGGGCACGATTGCTTTTTTTTGATATCTGGAATATATTGTAAAATCACAATTCCCTTTTGTATTTGTAGAAATATAAGTATTGTCTCTGAAGTGGAGAGAGAGAGAGAACTGCCCCATCTTTCAACACATCCAGAAAACCACAAGTGGTGTCAGGGAGAGAAAGGGCTGCTGCACTCTCTCCTGCTTGATTTCATTAGGTCTTTTATTGTGGATATGAGCTACTGCAGCAGCAGCTGAGACAAAATACAGGTGTTGTGGAAAGAGGTGAAAATGAGTCAACTTGCATCAGCTGTGAAGGTATTTAAGTCATCTTACTTCAGTAAAGATTGTATTTTGCTTCTCAGCTAAACACTGAGTAGCTTTTTAAAGTATTAGAAATCCTCCATAGACCCAGCATTGAAGAACTATTATCAGGATGATCTCATCAATGGAGTGAGTGTTTATAAGTATTATGGGTTTATTCACTGGACTGCTGCAGGTGAGAATTCCTTTTCCTTTCCTTCTTGTAAGGTGATGAACATTTTATAATTATGGAATTTGTTATCAGGAATATCCCATTAATATAATCCTCCTTTCAAACATATATAAGTGGGGTGCTATTTGGTTTTATGATGGTAATTGTTGTTGTTTTTCAGAACTTTTTGTAAATAATTGAATCTGGATTTTGGGATGCAAATAGTAATTCTTCCTTGAAAGATTAGTTGCTTGATTTGCCAGAACTGGTAGCATTTTGGATCCTCCTTTTACATTAACTCTTGATGATTAAATGGAAATTCTTTATATGCCCAAACTTTTGGCTTTGAGGTGCTTTTATTGTTATAAAATGGAATGCATGTTCTGAACTTTTAAAAAGCTTTAGAAGAGTTTCTGAAACTGTTTCTATATATTTTGACAGGAATTCCCCAAATTTTCATTGGTAATTCACTCTTAGTTTCAAGTCACCTGTCACTGAGAACTTGGGAACTCTCCTAAAGTTTACCTTCTCTTGTAAAAACATCTCAAATTCTCCATATTTGGTAGTGCCAATAGTGGAGTATATTGGAGTAAGCCATAGTATATTTTAAAACAATTAAATAAAGCAGTGAAAATTTATATTATTTTAATCCAACAATTGGACCATATAGATAGAAAATGTCAGGTAAATAAAAAGTATAAAGGTTCCTATAGTAGTCATTGCTTGGCTATGGTGAGTGATTTATGTAACATTGTTGCTATAGTAATACATGCATACAATTATTTGCAAAGTGTGTTCAGCATGGTAAAATCAATATTGCTCTGGGATCAATAACTTTGTATTATCTTGACCTCTGCATATTGAAATTTTTGCCTTCACTGTTGCAGTAAGCCTGTTACAATTTTCTTGGATTAAAAAAAAAAAAAAAAAGGTGCTGAGGTGGTGGGACAGTGGTAGGGAGCAGAAAAACCCAACTCAGTAGATGATAATTATAAACCTTAACAGAAATGGAAGTAAACTAGGCTTTAATGCAGTAGGATTGTGTGTTTTGTGTTGGTGTTGATTCCTTACTCAGTAGTTCCCTTATAGGTAAAACTATGTTGCAAGTGAAACACATAGGTCAACGAGAAGCACTGTGAAATTATTTTGTATATGGTGATGGATGTAGCTAATCTCTTGAAATCTCATAATTTTAAATTGATTCAAGACAAATGCCTGCCCTTTTTCAGTCATACTTAAATAAATTACTGAATTGGATAGGAGATATCTAAGATCAGAAGAAAATGTTAGTAGAATTACTTTCAGCCTTGTAGCTGTGATTAACACAAATTTTGGCAGGGTCTACATTTGTATCACCTACCCAAAATTGTGTTTACTGTGCTTGTAAGTGTCATAGTTTTCCTAATGGATAATTCTATTACCCTTATATATGTTGGCTATACCTTGCCATTCACCCAAATATTCATGGAATAAAGTATTTTTCAGACTGAAAAATAGTGCAGAACATTTCCCTATCCCTAAAGTCATCAGTGGACATTGTTCTTTACAGCTTTACATTTCCTAGTGCTTATAAGATAACATCTACCTTTGTAACTTCAGGCACAAGAGCAAAACAGAAATATTTCACTGGGTTGGTTTTGATTTTGTTGTTTTTTAGTAGAAAAATCACAGTATTCAGGGATTTCTCAGCCTGTGTATTTTCCTATATTCCCTCAATTTTTGGCTGTACTTATGAAACAGCCTTTTTTTGCACAAATAGAAGTAGCCATCATGGCACAGTTATCAACTGTCATGTTGATGACTGCTAAAATAGAGTTCAGTACCTCAGTACTTTAATATAAGTAATATTGATTAAATGAAAGCCAGCCCTGCACTTCAAGCATTGTCACAGTAATTTAGACCCTTAGAAATGTGCAGGGTGAGTGGACATGTGGGGTAGAAAATGACAGATTAGAATAGTGACTCTTGAATTTTCAAACATGCAGATGCAGACCACAAATCCTTTCCCACGTGTTACCATAGATCCAGAGTTTAGAGCAAAATCAGCACTTGTGGTCTCTGATTCATCTTTGCTTTCTGTAACAGAGAATTCTCTCCTGTGGCAGGCATCCTTTCCTCAGGGGGAGGATCTTAATATACCATAGGTGACCTTGAAGTCAGCTTTCCTCACAAGGAAATGTGTCACTGGACTTAGAGACTCATTTTGAAAACAATGCACACAACTAAAGTGGAGAGAGGGGAGCAGCTCATGACTGCATAGAATTTAGATGTCCTAAACCTTTAAATCTGAAGACATGTGCTTACTTCACCTTCCATTGAAAGCCAATGAGCACAGAAGCCAGTTTTGGGACAGAAGCTAGAAGGAAGCTGTGTTTGCCCTCTTTTGTTCTACACAAACACACCATTTTCTTCCATGTTATATCTTGGATTTAGACTTCAGTTATTTCTTGCTGCCAACAGCCTTTGTTTCACAAAAAAAAAAAAAAAAAAAATCCAGCCTTGTTTTTGAAGTTGCTTTATGCAATAGCTGGCTCTGTTCTGTGTAGAGGACCGAGCTGAGGTCCTAGTTTAACTTAGGACACAATCATCCTGGGTTTTTTTTAGGACAGGCAGAATATTTTGCATGTTTAAAGTCCACCTGTGCCTACTGCATAATCTCCCACAAATTATAAGCAAGTGATAAGGAAATCCTCCAATGAACTCTTTGGACAAACGAGTGAGTGAGGTTGCAGTGATGCATATAAAGCTTTGCAGTGGGATGCTCTTGCTTGTGCTGAGCTCAAGGAATGGGGCTGCACAGTTTGTAAACTCTCCAGTAGAGTCATAAACTCTTCTATGGGACAGGGACTGAGCTTTAAGGAAGAAAGGAGTGAGTTTGAGAAATGGATTGCAAACCCTTCCCTAGAAGGGTGTAGAATTGTGTGCATCAATATATTGTCCAAGTCAGCAGGGTTTAGGACCAGTGCAGCAAAGTGAAATGGAAAAAACAAGCACCTGAAAAAATAAATAAAGGCTGAATGAGAAATCAAGAAAATGCTTTTATGGTTGAAAGGATTTTTTGCAACCTTAAACAGACTGTTTATTTTGTTTACTTGTAATAACAGCAAGGGCAATACAGTACTCCATGCCAGAAACAGGAGGTAAAGGAGAGGCCAGTGGCCTGCAGAGAGGGACATTAACATATGTATGAAATACTGTGTGTGTTTGGCCCTCTGACCAGTTGGATTGGTATCCACGCCTCCAGGGCATGGACATCCTGGGTGTAATGCTCTCTGCATCACACCAGCAATGCAGTACCCCAGGTGCTGCTGGAGGAATTTTATCAGTGGCTTCTTCAACAGCCATCACATATGAGCAGGAAAGAATAAACCCATGGCTTGGGGCTCTTCTGGAGGAATGAGAGATGTAGCTTCTCTTCAGAGGGTAGAGGAAAGTATCCACATACCTCCTATTAATGATGGAGCTGATGGGAATGCTTGTCCTCCTCAACTATAACTTTGAATCATGGTGTGGATTTCTCTTATGTTACTTTTACTAAAATTTTTCCAAATAAAATATTTTGATAAATTCAGACATTCAAAGCATTAAAAAAAGCCCAAACCTAAACAGAGATGGAAAACCCATTGAGGTCAGATAGAAAGATGTGCTGTGGTTTGGTTGGTTTTTTTTTGTTTTTTTTTTTATGTGGTGGCACTTAATTTTTGTATTTGGATGGGAAGATTTTTTGTTTTGGATAGAAGTTCTTTCTTTTACGTTAGCCTCATTTTACTTGAAAAAAAATTCAAACATTATATGTAGAATGTTTTCAGTGAGATAAAATTCTGATGTGCTCTGCTGTTTTCTCAAAACCTGAGTATTGCTTTAGCAAATTTTTTTTACCCTTTTTACTAGGGTCTTTTTTTTTTGCTGCTAGTTTCTGTTTAAAAATCCAGATAGCTGAAATAATGCTTTGTGAAACATTTGGAGTTTTTTATGTTTCAACAAGAAGGAAAAAATTGCTGTTTAAACGTTCATAAGAAATGGAGTGCTCCTACTGGAATAGGTGTTATTATTCAGTTTGTGGACCAAATGATGATTGACACTGTTAGTATGTTTTTGAAGTAGAGCCTAAAACTTCTGTGGCAGCTCTTTTCTGGTAGCATGTCTTATTAAAGAATTTTTGTTTTTTTCACACACCCTCTAGCATCTTTCTCTGTTCTGGTTGGGGCCTTCAAATAAGAAATAACAAAATACCTTGAGGGAACTATTCTCATGGTGTTGGCTAACTTAGCTGAATTAACCCACCATCACAAAATGTGCTTGAAGAGAAATGAAATATTGTTTGACTTCTGCATGCTGAAAACCCTGCCATTAGTAGCTGGAGGATTTGTAGTGTTCAATAAAGAAGTAACCTATTGTAGCAATAATTGTGCATGGCACAGTGAATTATGGAGAAGTGATTGCTCACCTAAGGCTAAAATTGCCAGTGATGCATTTCTTGGGGCAGCTCTACTAGAAGGATAGTTTTTATAGGCACATAAAAGATACCAGGTATGGGAGTAGCCACAAAGCACCAACACTGAGAGTGGTGTGCTGTCATAAAATGTATGAAGGAGCAAAGGGAGTGGGACAGAGGCAGAAAAGGACCATTAGTTTTGCTGTACTGTTGGCAGAAGAGCTATACTGATAGATGCATATGGCTCTCCTTTGCTCCAATTTGAGGAGCAATCAGCAGAATGCACTTTCTGGAAGTGTGCTTCTGTGGTGATAAGTCTGTTAACTTCAGAAAAACACCCAGAAGAGAGCTGTGATTCAAAATGCTTGCAGGTGATGTCCCTTCTCTCCCAGAAGCACCATTTTCAACACCACTGCCTCTTTGTTCATGAGGCCATTAAACAGAGGAAAAAAATCAATATATAATTTATCTTTCCACATGTGGCAGAGTTCAACAAAGTGAAAGAAACTGATAGTAACTGAAGAAAAAAGCTGTGGTTTTGGTTTTATGCTGGGAAGGAAAATCAGTTTTTATAGAAGCAGTTTTAATGTGCTTTTATATCTGTTGCATATGTCAATGTCATGTGAAAATGAATGTTGCATGCATACATTTGATAGCTGGCTTTGTGCAAAGGTTTCAGGAAAAAAATCAGGCCTGATGTGCACTACTGGGAATGGGAGGTGATAACAGTAACATTATTCTAATCAAGAGTGCAAATCTCTGTTCCAGAACAGAAAAAGCTCAGACTCAAGTCTTTCTCTGTTTAATGAGGCTTTAAAAATAATGTTTTGCCTTCCAGTAAAAAAAAAAAAAAAAAAAAAAAAAAATCTCCAGAGAGATGGGTTGTTTTTTTGGTGCTTTATCTTTATTGTCCAGGATTGACCTCCATGAGTGTGATGTGGTGGCTGAGGTGCAAGATAGATCTCCATGGGAATTCTCTATGCAGGAGTGTTTCTCTGGGAAAGGAAATAAACTGGAGGGTGTCCAGGTGGCTTCCTCAGGGGCTTGTTTTTGGACTCACAAACTCCACATTTTGTCAACAACCTATGGAAAGAGGAGGGTTGTCAGCTCTCCAGACTTTAAAAAAATCCCTGCTGCTGGTAAGAGAAGAGCTTCTTCATAACTGTCTGACAATGGTTGTGCCTAATGAATGAGTAGTCCTGTAATTGTGGCTATTGCAAACGATCATTTCACTGCCAGCTGTAAAGCATTAGGAATCATAGTTTGTGCCCAGTGCGTGCTCTGAAGCTCTATGGCTAGAGTCAAAATCAAAATGGTTTGTATTTTATTCAGCTCATTGTACTTTATGCAGCAGAAGTGTTTAGCAGCGTTTGGCTATTGTGAACAGTGCTACTGTATTTATTCATCTTTGCACGTCTCTACTGTTCAGGGGCATGGGAGATATATGCCTGGTGTATCTTGGAATTTCTCTTTAGCTGGGCAGCTGGTGCTGCAAAAGCCAGGTCAGTTTTTCTGGCAGACTGTTGCAATGGCAGTATCACTTCATCTCCAGGATTTCCTCATTTAGGTGTGTTGTTTATTGCTATGTGAGTTCTTGAGAGCTCACTGTAATTGTTGCTCTCTAAGACAAATGCTTTGACTATGAATCTTCATCCTTTTCTTGCAAACAATATGAAAGCTGAAGTGTAATGGTTCTTTATATGATGTTGTCCAATTCCCTTCAATGGTGTTCTCAATCCAGGTAAACAAACTCATTAGACTGGCAAACTCATGTTCAGAAATAGGTCAGGAGTGTGGAATTTATGCCAGACCTTCACTCCAGGCCCTGCTTATGACCATGTTTAAATTTTGCAATTGGAGTTTACTGGTTTGGGCTTTGAAAGTATCTGGGGTTTTCTTTTGTTTTTTTGGTTTTTTTTTTTGTTTTGTTTTGTTTGTTTGTTTTGTTTTTTTGGTTTTTTTTTTTTTTGAGGACAAGATATTCAGATTTGGAAATGGTTGGAAAATGAAAATGCTTATACTTTATCATAAAGCCTTAACTGTTTGAAGGAAGAATTTCCTGAATTTTTCATATTTGTGTTTAAGGATTTTTCAGACTGAGTGACTTGGTGCCAACATCCAACTCATATTTATAGTTTTGCTTTAACAATAGCATGATCTCAGCTCAGTGAGTGCTGAATATTTTATTCCTCATGTTTGAGTGATTTCCAGCCTCACTACTGAAACATTCCAAATAGGCTTCAAATGTTTCCTGAGATAATACCTATATTTACATATTTTAGGATTGTTGTGTTTGAGTCCACTTAACAGATGTATGAAGATAGATCTTCCTGTATCCAGCAATGATTAGAAGATTATAGCACTTTCTTTTACCATTAAGAAACTTATTGCAATGAAATTATCAAATTGGGGTTAGTTGTTTAGAGAGTGCCTCAATATGTGCCCCTCCAAACATTTATATTGGTTTTCCTCTGTGTTTGTGTCAGCATTTTAAGCAGA
Organism: Erithacus rubecula; assembly: GCF_903797595.1. Lineage (NCBI taxonomy): Eukaryota > Metazoa > Chordata > Aves > Passeriformes > Muscicapidae > Erithacus > Erithacus rubecula. The sequence goes on from NC_136689.1 coordinate 78,423,075, forward strand.
CAATAGATGAACATTGATCTTGCACTCTGGGGCTGTGTATATATTAGCAGTCAGTCATACAGCAGGAAAATGTGTTTGTGAAGCAACCTTCCATTTCTGTGAGTGTCCATTCACAGTGATCTTAGTTTTCAGGTAGTCATCATGCACAAGAAATTAACCCAGAATAGATCCTCAGACACTGGAGGCCCTTTGGAATAGCTATGATGGTCTAACCAAGAAACATGCCAGTTCACCATGGAGCATGTAACATACAGCATGAGATTCTTGCACCACTGATAACCTTCAACATGTTGGAGATGTTCTTGCACTCTATCAAGGACTAAATGCCATCTGTATCCATCCTGCAGCAGCTCTCAGTGCTTTATTTTGACTGATACTCCTTTCTCATCCCCCTACACTTTCCCTGGTGTGTAACCTTCTCTCCTTTTGCCTGTTTTACCTTCTGCTTCCCCAGTCCTTTGCCAAATCCCTATTTTTAAATTTTTTTATTTTTTTTCCCCACCACTCCTTCAGTGTCCAAGTCCTGTACAGAGTCTGAGTAAGTTGAGACTTACTCTTCAAAGGACACAATGTGTCACAGCCAGGCCCCATGATCTGTGTCATGCAGCAGATGAAAACAGACTGTGCTAGCCTCTTCTACTGGTATGCCCTAACATGATTTAGATGGCTATTTTGGTCTGGTGTTTGATGCATAATCTCTCTTTTAAATTTTTTTTTTCCTTCCAATAAGGTTGGAATGATTGTATTACTGAAATGTGTTTACTCACACAATGTAATTCTCATTGTTAAATGGATGTGCTGGACTCAGGAGTGTGTCCATACACACAAAAAATGGAGTGGCTAGGTGCCCTCTGCCCTTTGTTTTATCCTAAGAAGCCACGAGTAGGTTTTTCATTTGACTGAATAATCACTCAAACTCTGCTGTTTATCCAAATCATGGTCTTGGAGAAGATGAAGAAGCTATGTGCTCCATTGTAAAGAAAATCCCAACCAGGAAATACTGGCAATTGTATATCTGCTACATAAAACATTTATTCTGTGTTTTGGATTTTCTTGGGCCTATCAGTGAAACCTAAATAAGAAATTAATGATGCTATAGTGTCTGTAGCTTCTATGTCAGACATGGTTAAGTTAAAACCCATTATGTCTATTTCCCACACAGAGGGAAGAAGTTTGGTTTGTAAGAGCTTTCTCTTTCAACAAAATAGCACAGCCTACTTGAAAAACAAGCAAGTTGCTTGCTTTGAGATATTTTGTATGCCATCTTTGTAGCCCTTTAATTTTATACAATAGCCTGCATCACAGACAGAGGATAACAGAAACTGAGAGAGACTGGGGAGAGCTAGAGCACAGGCAAAGTTTAATCAGCTCTGCCAAGCCTGTCAAATGTTGTTTGGAGGCATGCACCAGTTTAGAACATGTAAATGAGTTTTGAATCTTTTTGTGTCTCAGCCATGTCAATTTAAGACATGTCTCATGATGGTGCTGCTGTTCCAAACTGTCTTAAAATATTGTAGGGAAGGATAAATGTGGTCAGTAGAAGAATTTCACAGCCCTTACAAATAGCAAATTGCACTTTTTTTTTTTTTTTTTCTCATAGGGAAGCTATACTCATCAGAAAATGTTAAGGTGCTTGCCATGCTGCTCAGCTGAAATGGGCAAAATGTGAAGAAGAATGGAAATTGCTGGTGAATTATATCTTCTGCAGTGGGGTCATGATCAAGAATGACTCCACCACTAGCAAATTCTGCTGTGCCAAGCTTTACCATTAAAACATGGGGAAAACAATAGAGTTTTCACTTTACTAGTATAAGGCAAGGCAATACTCATTAATTATATGATTATTGTGAGAAAGAGATAAAAACCCCCCTCAGTGAATGTTAAGGTGTTGGAGATTATCTGTTTGCAATGTAAAAGATAATGGTTCTGGAGGCTCTTATAGTTTGTTGAACCTTGTTTTACCATCAAATCCCAGGTTATTCTGTATTGCTAAATTTTCTATTTGTTCCTTGATGTTAAGATTCATTGAGGGGCAAACTAACAGAAGATGGTACAAGTGCTGTTTCAGGCACACAGAAGCAGTTTGTGTGGATTGTGGTTGTCATGTGCAAGAGAATTTCAGAATGTCACTGCTCTGGCATACCTAAACAGAGATACTGGCACCATGGATGATAGCAATGCTCCAGCTTTGACTGATATTGGATGTACTGTGCTGCAGAGTATTCAAAAGGAGCCAGGTTGTCTGCTTGGAGAGAGTTAGAAACTTTTCATGTTCTTTCATTCTCAACAGCCTTCTCAGCCCAAAATATAGCTGTAGGAAGTCAGAGATTTTGAACTGCACATCTACTGATTTTTCTTTTTTTTTTTTTTTTTTTTTTGACAGTGTCTGACAGTTGCTGACAGTTGTTAGAAGCTGTGATTTGCAAATTGTTACTAAGATTGTAAGCAACTATTATGTGAAAATATGTGGTACTACTGTCTGAGTAGTAGAGCATGGTACCTTATTTAAGATTTTACATTTTTCTCCTGAATGGTATTTTTAGCTGCACTATGGCTCTTTATGGCAAATTATGTTAATAAGAAAAATGGGCAAAAACATTTTTATATATAAGCATTAAAAAGATTTTCTAGAATATTGATTTAGTAGGAAAATGGCAACATTTTTATGGCCTGTCTTTTGAAAAATGAAATAGAAATGCATTAATTGATTAGTAATTAGAAATAATTAACACTTAAACATGCAAAACTCATTTATATACTTAATCTGAATGACACTGCCACAGAACATGGGATTGTGTTTTACAACTCCTTACCTAATTGTATGGATCCAGAATATAAAATTACAATGCATTAACCAGTGTAAATTATAAGTGCTTATGTAACTCCCTTTCGTATTTTGAGTGACTATAAAAAACAACGTTTGGAACTAGAAAGGTTCAATGGTTTCTTCTTAAATTATTTATATTCTTTCCTACCAAATGAAGGTGTTGGTGATTACTATGAAGTTGAATTATTTTTCTTTTTTAATATTTAAACTTGTAAAAAACTCCAAACCAATATGAAAATGCTGCATCATCTTGTTTTTATTAGGTAGACTAACTTCATTTTCTTAAGTTTGAGCTGCTTCATGGTTTTTCTTTTTATAGTTTTACGTACTTTTTCACTCAGCTCTCTAGTTATTTTACTTTTGCTGATCAAATGCTGATCTACTCTGTCTCACTTCTTAAAGTGTTCTTCAGACTTATTTGGACTTATTGGGTAATACAATGTAAAGCTGTTAGAGAAATTCACATAATTAAATTAATTTCATTTTCTCAGTATGTTTTAGGCATTATTAATTATGGATGGCTTCTACTGCTGGAGCAACAGCTAATAAAACTTGTGTCTAAATTAGCAAGTTGAAAATACTCTAGGACAGATTTTCTTTGTTTCTATTTGGTTGTTTTACCAGCAAGAGAATTAAGAAATGTACCATACTTATCCTATTTGCCATCTAACCTAATATAGTTTTTATGTTTTTGTATACTCCAGTGAGTGTCATTATTGGGCTTAGATTAAACCTTAATAATGAATGTATATGCAAATCCTAGTTGTTTTTGCATAACCACCATGAGAAGTTTTAATAAGCAATTAATTAGATTTTCTTCTAACCCTGCGGCAGGTCACAGGCAATTTTGCTTACTGCTTCTCTAAGTCCTATTTGCACTTGTATCATTACTGTTCTGCATTTCATTATAAAGTATAAGCTGTGACTGGCTAAAAATGGACTTGAGCTGGGTGTGGTAGTACTTATCCTTATAGATATTTATTCATACCTTGGATACAACATTAAGGGAAGGAACTGAATTATTTGAATTTTTTTCTTATTCTATGCATAAGACTGGAGCTAAGAGAAAGTTTCAGACTCCTTGAAGATGATGTTGATTCACTATTTAATCATATCTTTCCTTCATTTTTCTTTAACATATAAAAAAAGAGAACTAAAGATTTAAGAACTTGAAAACTCTCTTGATACAAAAAAAAAGCTGTATTAGACATAAAGAAGTTTAATTCCCACTTTACTAGATTAGTTAGAAAAGCAGTGAGCTTCAATGACCATTCAGAACTAGATTTTACTAGTTCCCACAAAATCAACTGAAGGAAAGGAATAACAGCTAGCTTTGTGAAAACAAGTTAGCTTTAGAAAAATGGATAGCCAGTTATCAGAAGAAAAACAGGACTGAGAAGAGATTTTTACAGTCAAGATGTGACATATGAAAACTGAAGAAAATACAGAGAGTAAAAACAGATTCTTCAACAAATTTCCCCATTAAAATATAGTATCTTGATTTATCCAATGGGAATCAAGTTATTTGTTTTCAAATTAGGCTTACTATAAAATCTGGGTCTAAGGGCTCTTTATGTTAATCAGTATAATCAATCCCTTGTCCATACAGGAGACGAGACATTGCACTCATTTTCATGGCTCTGAATTAGGCATGTTATGTTCCTCCTGGAGGAAAAACCTGTCCTAGGTTGGAATTCAGCAAAACTTCCCCATCAGTGCACAGACAAAAGTGACACAGTCTGCTTTAGACTAAGATGGGTGCCTCATCTTCCAGCTGAAGCAGGAACACTGTATAAAATAACTTTCCTTGAATAGGTGTTTGAAGTTTTCCATAAATATCTCTTGATCTCTGACAGGCTTCAACAATAATTTTAGATCAAGTGTGTTTAGGGCAGTGAAATCTCCAGCTAATAAAAGGGATATATTTCTAGAAAAAAAAAAAAATGCCCTCTTTTCCTGTGAAGAACATCAGCATTGTTTTATAAAAATATATCTAATAGCGTTAAACACTTTATCCTTTGGGCACTTACATAGGAAGACTTGGCCACTGTTTGTGGACATGTGAATTATTTAAGGCTATCTGATCACATGACTGGGTTTTTCCAAGTCCTGCTGCAAGTATTGTCTATGTTTGACAAATTGTCACAAGACGAGGTCTCCAGGTTAGCTAAACCAACATTTTTCATACATACAGCCTCACCTCTGAAGTCTACCAGTGCACAAAAACATACTCTACTGAGTTAGGAATCAGTCACAGAAATAAAGTGTTTCTAATATTTCTTGTAGCAAGGCTCTCCTTCAGCATTGTGTTTCCTTCATCAATAAAGAGGTAGGGCTAGAACACATCTCAGGAGGCCAAATAATTCACCCTCCTTCCATAATAGATTTCCCCCCCTTCTAAGTGGATTTCAGCTCTAGATTTTAAGCTAACAGATGAGCAACTGATCTGTTCTAGGCTGCCTCCAATACTTGTGATTCTACCACAGATTTTCATGCCTAAATTATTTTTCTAATACCCAGACTAATTTTTCCTTGCTGTGGTTACTTATTTTACTGTCTGCTGTGGCCACAGGGAGAAGTTTGTTCTGAGTAATGTTAATACTGAAATTCTTTGCTGCATTTATTTTCCCTAGCATATAAGGAAACATGAACATGCATACATGGGCACATATACACACATATGCTTGTGTGTACACGTGCAAATGGACACAATTTAGTCTTTTGTCTAATCAGTCTTAGGGTTTTTTTCAGGAAGACTATTTTAAATAAAAAAGGTGATGAATACTAGACATAGTGCCTTCCTCTTTCCAGTTCTGGAGAGAATGCAAAATTTCCTTTCTCTTTGTAAATATGTCCACAGTGGGACTGTGTCTGTATGTAAGCATTGCTGAAGATCTTTTCTCTGGGAATATCTGTGGGAAGGATCCTAAGCCCATCTCTCACTCTGCATCCATAATCCATGAATCACCTTTGAGAGTGACAAAATAGATAAGAATTCACTTAGATATAGGTGCTCTGAATGTGATTTAAATAAAAAATTATCCTTTCTGTCCTAGCTGCCAGGTGCCTTTTAGACTTTTTCTTCCTCTTTCTATTTTTAAAGAGTACATCCAGGATAAAATTTTTCAGATATGAGTTCAAAACAGAAACATGCGTTTCCTTGTAGCCTTGGCTTGGGTGCTTAGCTCAGGGTGCTAGCACTTCTTAGAATTTCATTATGTGGATGTTTTTTTCTCCCTGTATGATTTTTTTTTGTGTTGGTTTTTTTTTTTTGGTGATCGATGACTATTGCATTTCTGGGGTCACTGAGCCCCAGCACCTCTCTAGTTAATCCCTTCCCAGATCTGAGCATTAAGCCCTGTGTAGGCATCCTTCATCTCATAGTGTAAATATTTACAAGGATAACTGCATCTAACTTGTGGCTGAAGGCTTAACATAAATCAACAGAAAACTAAATATAAACTGGTTTTTATATGTGAAGCATAGATCTTTTAGCAGATGCACTCTGTGTCTGAAGAAAGGAGAGCAATGACAGCAGTACACTTAGAAGCATCTGCAGACTAGAGTATATGTGGAAATTATGATAAAATACCAGTTTTGCATAAAACAGTGCCTGACAGATATTTTCTTATCTTCTGTCTCATCAGTATCTGGTCTTCTACTGCTTGCAACCTGTAATGCTGAAACCTGTCAGAGAATAGATTCTGAATCATCATAACTTTATGCTCTTAATCTTATTCTGAGCAGGTGGACATTAAAGTGACATGTGTATGCAGACACATATAATATCTGTTTGGATAATATGGACAATATGTGTCATTCAGTCTTCAAACCCTGTCAGGTAAATTCTGTGCAGCTCCTCAGCTTGGCTGTAAGTTTTCAGGGAACAAGATGAGTCTATTTTTAAAAGAATATTCTTCAACATAAGTAATGTAGCTTCTTCCTTTGTCTTACAAGGAGCCCATTAAATAAAACTTAAAATAGGAAAGATGATCTTCTCCTTCCGATTTCTTCTATTAGTTTTCTGAGGAAGGCTTTTTTGAGTTTTCTGTTATTTTTTTATAGTAGAAATACCTCTGTTTTTTTGTCTCATTGCAACTTGTTTACTACTTGTTCTGTGTTATAAAGGCCTTTTCAAATACATAGGTTTCTCATCTGTTTAATTGCAGTGAATGTTCTCATGCCCTCCAGAAAGTCCTTTAAACATAGATAATAATTAACTTTGACTTTACTGGTATCATATTTTTCCAAAAAATCTGTATTTTCTTACATGTGATCATGGCCTTTCTTCATTTCATATGTGAGAGCAGAAGAACAAGAAGCTCAAATCTGTTTGGTTTTTAACATGCTCTCTTTTAAATTAGGTGGGCAAAAAATCAATAGATCCTCTAGTTCCTGTGATTCTGCAAGTTCATTTCTGCTCATCAGAAACCAATGCTGGTTGCAATCAGGATAAACATGTGTGCATGACTGGTGTAAGTGAACTTCTTATCAGAATATTGACAGAAAATACCTGACCTGCATAACCATTAAGATAAGCAGCCTAGTTTTAAGGAGTGTCCCAAGAATAGGAGACAAATGCAAATGGGAAGGTAAGGTGTAATCCTTTCATGAAGGACAAAAGAAGGAGGCACCTTGGTTCCAAAAGATCTTATTGTTTTTAGTTTGCAGAATAAACAGTACATACTCAAAATCTTATTTGATTATCTATCTCATGGTATTGTATAGTGGCTTCAGAAACTCCCTCTATCTACAGAAATTTCAGTCAAATCCCTGATTGAAGTTTCCTATTTACTAAAAATATTCCTGGATAAAGTCTAAATATGCAAGATACAGTTAGTTTCTCTTTTAAACTGCAATATATGACATAGTCTGGAAATTGTTCTTCATGTTCTCAGTCACACCTTAGCAAAACCATAGGACTTCCTCATGAACACCTTTCATTTGCTTGTATGGCATGCAAATCTAAAATTTTGGGATGGCTTCGGCTGTTTGACTTCACAGGCCACCAAAACTGCAAACACATCTGTTTCACTGTATTTTCTGGTTTGTTTCAGTTTATTTTCTTCCATAAGACCCTCACTATCTGAGATAAAGGTTTTATTTTGTTCCATTTCTATCATGCCTGTCAGAACAGGGGTCATGGTACAATTAATTATTTTTGATTGTGAAGAACAGCCATCTAATAACTAATGGTAATACCAGATTCCAGCAGCAGGGGCTGTTTATGGTTGGCACGAGGGAGTGCAAAGTCATTGCATTTCAGGTCTGTATGATCACTGCTGGTTTCTGAACCTCCTGCATGCCCCACTCCCTGGCAGGCCTGCTTCAGCTGTGCTGCACACACCACCTTTTGGCTTTATACTTCTTGTTGTAAGGGTAGGGTTGTGTAGGGTGATGTGACAGATCTTTTCTTGGCTTGATGCTACCTTTTCTTCAAATGTCAAATTACTACTTGAAGCTCTCCACTTGTTAAAAGTGATTTATTTTGTTCAGACTCTTCTATTCACTGTTTCTTGAAATATCTTGGGTAGTTTCTCTGTGTTACCCTTTTCCCATGTTGAAGTCATCAAAATGATGTCTGAAAGAAACTCCAAATAGGAACTGTGCTGAAAAGTTCCTGATGAATGGGTGATATCACCTAATTCTTCATCACAAGACAGGTCATTCTGCAGTAACCCATCAAATGATACATTGCACATCTGTGATAACACCATTTCTTCCGGGGAATAATTCTGAATGCATTCATGTGAAGAGCAAGTCCTGTGTCCTGCTTTAAGTGTGTATCAGAGAAACTGAAGATGCACAAAGGGAGAAGAATGTTTTGTGTGTGTATTTTTTTGCATTCACTGACAGGATGTTAAGGATTGTAGCAGTTCAGAAATGCTCTAGGACTTCTTTGATGCTTTGAAGGAAAAAGGCAGAAAAAGGTCAGGTAGTGGCTGTTGGTGATGTGGGTAGATTGATAACTATTTCAAAACAGTCAAGTCCCAGCCTGCTGAGTTATGGCACAAACCACAGCATGACATTCCATTGTATCCTTCTGCAGAACAGACATAGACAGTGTTTCTACCTTTTGCATTTTGCAACACAAAGAGTACAGTTTGTGATCTGCCCCTAGGTTTGGAGAAAGAATTATTGAAATTTATGATGCTTCATCAGCATTATATCCTTCCAAATGAAAATGATAGTAAATTATTCAAAGGAATAATTCATATTACCATATACGTTAAATTCAGATTTAAGTGGCAGATGTGACAGGTTGCCATGCAGAAAAAAGGCCAGCTCATATTTGTATTTGTACCCACTCATGGATTGAAACATTTGGATGACTTTGTGAGAAGTACATTTGTCAGATCTGTCTGTAAAACAGGTGTCACTTCCCACTATTAGAATGGTATTTCCAGACCTTCAGTGGGGTCTTCCTTACTCCTTTTTCACATTTTTGATGAATGTGTTTCCTGTGATGCCTGCTTGGCCAAAAAATGTCACGTTGCTTCTTCATTCTGCATCTTTCTCCACTCTTCTTCTAGGGTCTCTTATTATTTAGACTTAGTCTTGGTTCGAGGTCACTCCTGTCATCTCTTTTCAAAAGAGGTAGTGGAAAAATCCAATCCTTTGGTAGTTTTTTTTTTTTTTTAATGTGTTTTTTGTGCATTTATTCTCCAAGTTATTCCTCAAGCATCTGAATGTGCAAATTTTTTTGAAGTAATCATGACTGTGATGAGTTCATATAAATCAGCATCTTTATTAGGCCACTGTTTACATTTCAGGTTTTGCATTAGAAATACAGCATTTAACATGGCATATGAAGTCAGATTCTGATGAAGTTTATAAGTAACTATAGAGTAAATGTCTGTTTAGAAGCATGCATTGAAATGCATGGCTATCAGAACACCATCAATTAATGTTTGCAGATTGATGAGCAGCCTGAATAAATAAATTTCCTCTTCTCAGTTGTGGTTTTTTTCCCCCCTCTGATGTTCAGCTTTCCTCTTTCATAATATTTAAAGAATGAGAATTGTAAACTGTAGTTTGGGGCTTCTTAATCCTAGAAATTTTCCGTTACTTACCAATTTAATATTGGCTTAGCTTAATATTGGTGTGTGAAATTCTTTCTTGAAGGTCTGATGTTGTGAAGGGGAAAAAGGGTATGAGAGTAATTTGAAACTCTATTTTTATTTTTTAGGACAGTTTGTTGGGGGTTTTTTAAGGCTTTTGTGTCTTAATACTCAGGTTTTGCTGTTTATTTCTTGAATTTTTCATCTGTGTTAAGAGGAAAGCAGCTTTATTTCTGTTTCCCAATGGCATTAAATCTTATATTTCTATTTAGTCTAATTATAATAAGTGGACATTCTGAAGGAAACTAGTTTTGATACCAAGACTTATAGCAGACCTCTATGCATTCCTGTCTCAGTTTCAGGTACTGAAAGCAAATCAATATGTTTCTGCCTTACTGCAGTTTTATAACAGCTACTAGTTTACTGTGTGTAAGCTGCAAAACTTATTTTCTAAAACAAGAAGAAAAGCAATTTGAGGCACCAAATTTTTTTTTTAAAGGTACAGTTAGGTTACTGATTTAATACTTCTACTCTTGTATGCTGTATTACATGAACAAATTGAATTACAGGACTCAAATTTGTCAATAGGCAGCTTTTACAGTAACTATGGTTTTTTATTCATAAATTCTCTTGCTTTTCTCAATCGTCGTAAATGCACATTCAGTATTTCTAAGATATTCAGGGGAAAGATAATGTAATACAGAGCTCTTCTCTTCAGTGTAAGAAATAGGACTCTATCAAACTCCTAAGGCAATTTATCACAGTGGCACTGTGACACAAGTGACAGCAGGAGTTCCTGAACCGAGTCTCTTGGACTTGCAAGTTGATTCTTTCTGGGCCATCTGGAAATAAACCTGAGCAATATGTCATCTCTGTGAGCCCAGTTGTTTCCATTTTTTTTTAAGCTTTTGTTTTTTAATGACTCCTTCTAAGAACTGCCAGTATTATGCTAGTGTTCTCAAGAGATTTATTTGCTCTCCCTTTAAAGTACTGATCATATGAAGTGGTAGTTTAGGTGTTGAGTAATGAAACAGTAGGAAGCTGACCTGCCAGTATTTCTCCTGGATAATCATAATTGGCATACATGTTCGAAATTAATTTTTCTCCACCATTTTGTTCTCAGGAATCAGGGTGCAAAAAAGAGTGCAAAAATTTGCATTAGAAAATCAGGTTTCTGGCATCTTTTCCTTGACTGAGATCTGTACATCCAGATTTTCACCAAAGCTGCAATGTGAATCTGGAGTAAACTTGGCATAATTTCAATAAATTGGCAGAATTGCTGCTGATAAACAGACTATTCATTTGGTTTGCAGTTGTCCATCCTCTGACTCTATCCCTAGTGGTTTTTGGAGAGAAAAGGTGACTTGTTCTTGTAGTGGTTTTGTTTTTAAGCAGATTCTGATTGACATGGTGTTACCCACACAAATACAGCTGATACATGTGCCTTGCCCAAAGCAATGCATTTGTGAAGCATTCTGGGTCTGAACATTTCCAGTCCATCCCTCAAACTGAATTTTGAGACTGTGTAAATGTCTTTGCCATTGGGTAGTTATTTGTGAGCATTGCTATGCTTTGCATACAGCCTGCTGTCTTGAAGTTGTTCTGAGAATTGTGCTGATGGCCTACATTGGAAGGCAACATTTGATTCCAGATTTTTAAATGAGGCATGCAATTTATAAAATTTTTGAATAAAATTGCATTCTGGATCGATGGGAACAAGGAGAGCGGTAATGCTCCTATTTATCTCTTCCAACATGTCCAAAAAAAGAGTGAGAATTAAAGGTCCAAAAGCCTGGGATTTATTATTTTCTGTGCCAATTGAAGGCTGTCTTCATGTGCAGTGTACAAAAGGCCTTTTGGTTGTTACTGAAATTGCTGACTAAAATGCCCACAGCTGACACATTTGTCAGAAGACCGACAAGCATCTGATTCAATAAAGTTTTTCATCCTTTTGTTTGACATTTTGGTGATTGGTTATCATTGTGAAGGGGATTGTTAGTGAATTATTTTCATTCTGTAGTACATACAGATATAACTTATTTTCTAGCTCTGCCATTGCTAAAACCTAAAGCAACATTATTTTCCTCTCTACATGCACTTAGGTGAACTTTGTTTTTAGCAGTACCATTGTTTTGAGAGAAAATATTGCCTTAAAATCTGTAAATTCTCAACATTGCAGACTAACATTATCACTGCAAGCAGATGATGGCTTAATCTGTGGGTCATTGTCCAGCATTTCCATTTTTTAATACCTCCATGTGACTGGACAAGTATTTAATGACTCTCACAGAATGCCCACAACAACTAAAATGAAATGCAAGCCTCATGCAAATGTTGTACCTCCTGTGGAAGGAAGTTAATCTTTGAGGTTCAACAGGTATTGTCAGATTTTACTACATTAGCTAAGAAAGTGTTTATAAAGTGCTTTAATTTTTGATGCAATAAAGTAAGTGTGCTGGGGGTTGTAATAGACTTTCTTTGTCTTCTCCTAACAGAACATCAGATTGGGTGAAAAGTGTTAATACAAAGTGTGCTAGATTGTTTTAAATTAAACCAGAAAAAAAGAAAACTGTCTTCTGAGGTTCATGTACTGCATTAGATATATCTGTTCTTCAATATATTATTTGTAGGCAATGTTTTGTTTTTTGAAGAATCCAGGAAAAGTAGCTTTGGAGGGCATAGAAAGCACCTCTTTCCAATTGTGCAGCATTCTGTGTGTACAGCCTGAGTGACAAAACCATTATTCTGCCTCTGAGTGTTAGAGTGGCTCCTGTTTTGACTTTGAATTACAACCTCAAAGGATTTGTGTTCCAGTTCTGTATGTCTGTCTCAGTGGAGATGATAGAATCACAGTCATAGAATTTTTAATGTTGGAAAAGGCTTTAAATTCATTAGGTCCAATGGCTAAACCATCACTGTCATATTAAGCATTTAACCTTATCCCCAAGAGCCATATCCACGTGGTTTTTGAATATTTAAGTTTTCTTAAACTAATTCTACAAGGTGGTTTGTGACTTAGTCACTGCTCCATCCCCACTATGTTTCAAGATAGGGTGTACTTTTATGATGTTTCAGGGTTACTATTCCTTCAGATTCTTTGATGAATTTGGCTAAGAACCACCCATTCTTCAGACAGGCATCATCTCTATCAAACACATCAGTTCTCACAATGCTGCACTCCAGATTTTTGAGTAGCTCAAGCCAACATCACTGCCCTTTTCAGCATCTCTCACAGTCCTCATTTGATGTGCCAGACCCCCACAGACCTTCTGTTTTTGTGATCTCTTTCAGCAGCCAGAAGGATGACACTGGCTCTGAGGGGAATGAAAACCCAACATGAATATGCAATTTCAGGGCCTGTAGAACATTTTGGATCTGCTTCTTAGGTTGTCATGTTTTGTGGCGACAATACTGTTATGTTCAATGCTAAGAAACTGGTACAGGATTCCTGCTTTTCTTCAGGTGCAGGGGAACATCCTTTGGCAAAGTGGGAATCTGAAATGGGTAACCTGGGACAGGGAATCCATCTGATAAATACAGAAAAATGGTTAGACTTTCAGGTTCTTGGTGGTGTCTAGAGATCTCAGCTGGAATTCTGACACCAAACCTGTATCTTTGCTTCTCCTTTGCCTGCTGCCACCTAAGGACACTATTCAAGGCTAAATTTCATTCCTGTGAGTGTGAAGTCACACCTTGAAACTTTGGTTTTAAGAGAACTTTGAACTTTTTCTTATTGCTTTTACAGAGCTCACTCCTAGACTTGGGAAGTTCTGTTTGTATTAATATCTGCAGATCCAAAGGAAAATCCATTTTCACACAGCCAAAGCACTTTGTACCTTGACAAAATGCTGCATTAGAGCTCAGGCTGTGTCTGGGACATCACTGAAAAATGTCTTCTATCATGGCATTTACTTAGCACAGCTCTGTAACTGAATCTGTCTTTCAAGATTTATGTTTCTGCAGAGATGCTCACTATGGACATGGCTTGGTAGAATGATCCTTCAGTTATTGTCTCAATAAAGGACATCAAGATCCTGATAGCTGAGTCTGGGGTTCTTTCAAAGTATCATTTGTGTGGACATGGATGAGGGCAGTTGCTGCAAGAAAGATGGAAATTATATCCCAGTAACTGCAGTTTGCTCATAAATGGAGCATGTATATGTAAATGTTTTGAAGAATTCCAGTTGCTAACAAGCAACTCATTTCATTAAATATGGACTGGGTCAAGGAATTTGAACAACATTATATGTATATCCCTGAAGGGCCTGGAAGAAATCCTAGGGATGCAACTTCTGGGTAGTGCTGAGGAGAAGTGTTTTGCAATTTTGTCTTTGGTTAAATGAATTTATTTGCAGTTGCAGGAGTGGGATAAGGCAGATAAGGGGCTCTAATGCTTTCTGATAGGGTGCTGATTACATTTTTTTGGTCTCATGTGTTTCTTGTGTATTTCTAAAAGATTAGGAGAAGTATATTTCCTCCTTTCAATCCCCATTCCAGACTGGTAGTTTCTCCACTGGTCCTCTCTTCCTGGATGAGTGTCTGCGATGCTTTCTCTATTTCTTCAATAGCCCCATTAGTAGTGACTGGAAAGTTTAAAACAAGTTTGAAAGAAGGGCTGAAAAAAAATCAAAGTTGTTTTAAGGTTAGTAAATAATTTAGTTAGGATATCATAAAAATGCTCTATAAAGCTTAAATGAATGTAAATCTTGTTTTTCTATAATTAGCAGAGATTTCTGCTTTTCAGGACTCTATGATAGACTTTTTATTCCTAAACAGTGTCTTGCATCATCAAAATGTCATAAAATTTTTATGATACACATAGACATTGAGAAAAATGTCTATATGGCATTTAACTATAATTTGTGATAGTTAGAACTGTTTTATTGTATTGCAGTTTTACTTTAGTTTTTCCACTACTGACCAGACTACAAAATTAAAGCTGGGACAAGGATTTGTGTTGAATTAAATCTGTATGGTAACCTTTGAGTCCACTTGAGTCAGAGATGGATGAAACTCTAGGTACATTCTGAACTGAGAATATGTGGGGAAAATATGTCCTTGGGAAGTTGTCAGATAGAGACATTCAGTTTTCTCAGGGGCTGTAACAAGTTCCCCAAAAAAAGGAAATGTGAAGAAAATAAAGATTTGAATAAAATCACTGACTTTAATATGAACCTTTTCTGCTTTAAGACAGTATTGGCAGATGTAGGCTTGTCTGAATTTAACCTGTCATAGACTGTTTGCTGTCAAGAGCCATCTTTAGGCAGCATTGAGGGGTAAGTGTAGTTGACCTAGAGCTTGTTGAGACTGGAACTTGAGGGAGAACTTGAAGTAAGTGCTATTTACATGAAACAGTGGTCTTGTTTTGTGATGGAACTCATTCTATACCTGCAGCATCAAAGGGGTCACTTAGCTTTGTCTACTCCTCTATTTGCTATTGTTATATACAGCATTCACTCTTGCTTTTGGGATGAGAAACCTATTAAAAAAAGTCTGAGGCAGATAGTCCTTGCCTTTATGCCCATTTACTCAGCTGACTCAATGCCCTTTAAGAAGCATGACCTCATTGTGTTTCAGAAAGACACTTCCTAGCCAAGACTGACTTCAGAGAAGCCTGCAAAACACAAACAACAGAAGCTTCCAGGGGAAGCTTTTGTGTGACAGCAGCACCAGACCAGGACCATGACACAGAATTGCACCTGTCAGCAGGCTGTACCGAAGACATTCTTTTGGATGTCTCCTTTCTATGGTCTTCTCTCTGAGCTTGGGGTGGAGTTCATGATGGGCCCAG
The DNA here is from genome assembly GCF_903797595.1 of Erithacus rubecula. NCBI lineage: Eukaryota > Metazoa > Chordata > Aves > Passeriformes > Muscicapidae > Erithacus > Erithacus rubecula. The sequence goes on from NC_136689.1 coordinate 78,438,754, forward strand.
GATGGAGAGAACAATGAAGACATGGTAGACTTCCTTTGTAGAACTGAAAGTTCTGCTAGTGTCCATTCCTGTTCTTGGAGTTCAGAATGTAGTGCTGCAGCATGTTCTGGTCACTGACAAGAGCAGAGCTTCTCTTTCCTGTTACTCGTGTTTGATAGGAAGAAATCTGCTTTTGTCTTTGAAATGGTTTACATCTACCTTAAGTATCTAAGTCTCAAACCAATTTCTTCTTCCATCATCTCTGACTTGGGGCTTTTTTCTCTCTTTGAAGATGATGGAGTTTCCTTCATTTCAAGTATTTTCTTTTGTTATTGTTTCTTTCTATTTCTGACATAGCCCCTTCTCAGGATGTGTCTTGGAGCTTCAACTATGGCAAAGAACTTGTGTTCTTGTGACATCTGACTCTTTGCAGCTGATACATTGGCAAGTGGTCTTTTTCTGTCTTAAGCTGGATTCTAAACCTAAATTTAAATTCTTTATTGAGAACTTGTTAGTGTCTACCACTGGTTTAATCTCTTGTCTCTCAGTGGTTTTGTTAACCATTAGGGAAAACAAACAAACAAACAAAAAAAAAAAAAAATAAAAACCTCCAAATCTTCAGGCTTAAATTTCACCCTTATATTTCAAGGAATCATCTGAAAGTTTTAGAAGCCTTGGTTTTTCCAGAACCATGGAAACAGTTGGAAGGTTTTATTGATTTGAGTCAAAGATACAAATTTATTCCTACTAATGAACTTGTAGAAAGGTCTAACCCTGAAGTTACATCTTCTCTGTGATGAAGAAATGCACCAGAAGTTGAAGCACTGGGGTCATATGGTAGAATGCTTAGTCTCTTGGCTTCTCACTGCAATTTCAGTCTGCTGACCTGAGTGCTAAGCAACCAACTAAATGGTGTCAATCACAATGCTGCCATCCTGCAGTTAGACAAAATGAATTTCTTCCATTTGCTCTGTTATGCGCTGCATGGTTGGCATCAGTTATTTTCCTGCCTTTCTCCATCATTTTCTGGCTTTCTCTGATGCCACAAAAGGCAAATTTGCATAGCTAGTGAAAAAAAACAGATTTGTGGATCTGCCTGTGCTCCACATTATTAGAGAGAAAATTACTTTTGTGCTTATTCTAGAATGTCTTGCAGAGAAAACGGTGCATTGTTGGAATTAAATATGAGTGAATAATAGCTGAGACATATGTTTACACTGACTGTTTCTCTCAGCCCTGCTTTCTGTTGTACTTCAGGTAGTAACATGACTCCTGCTGCTATTCTGTTCTGCTAGTTGAGCAATTCTCATAGTGTTAAGTCTTGGAATGATTGCACTTTTAGGGACTTCTAGCTGAGAATAAATATTGCTGTGCCTTTTGAATACAAAATGTAAATGAGAGGATTGTATTCATACTTTAACTTGAGTTTTTATGTAGAATTACCATGTGAGAATAGTAATGTAATTTCTCTTATTTAGGCATTATTTTAAAAGCATGTTTGCATACAAATATAAAGGATTATTTTCCTTGTAGTAATAAACCATGAAAGAGATGATAGACATCAACTTTACTGATCTAATAATTTTTTAAAAATAGCATCAGTATGATTTTTGACATGGTCTTTCTCCTTGTTATGCTAATCAAGGATGTTAGTGCACCTGATTTTGGTGGCTGAGTTTCTCACCAGCTAGGTTGTGGGTACTTTGTGTGGTATAAACCTGTACTAATTCACAGAGTGAATGCATTGTAACATCTTTGAAGACTTTGTTGGTAGGTTCTTTGCACTTAATTTGTTTTGTTTTCTTTGTAACATTAGTGGGTCACAGGTATTTTCTATGGATGATAGAATTTTATATTTGTAATTTTATATTGTGGTTTCACATGTTTTTCTACAGATTTATATCAGTGTCCTATATCTTCATAAAATCAAGCATTTCTAGTTTGAGATTATGACTTTTACCTGGACTACCGTAAGATATAAAATCATGTAATAAGCAATCACTAACCAATATAAAACTGTTGATATTGACATGTAGTTTCATTTAAAAATATTAATATTCTCCATTTCTACACCTACAGCTTTGTCGGAAAAATGATTTCAGGTGGGATTTTGTGGAATGATATACTGTGAGTACAGATTCCTCATTTAGGCATCCTGTGTAAATAAACATATTAAGAAGTTAAATATTTAAGTGTTAATACTGAATGTGCTTCCACATAATTGCAGGTACATGTAACATATGGGTGCAAAAGTAAAGGCCAAGCTTAAAAAAATAAAAATCAGTATTTCTTTTACTGTTAAAAAATGATGTACTCTTTTTTCCTTCTTTTTCTTGTTTTCCAAAATACATTCTGTGCAAATGAATTTAAATTCTAAGAAGCACCTTTCATACCATGAAGATCTAGGCTAATGCCTCAGGAAGATGGATATAGAATTTTTTTCCTGTAATAGTAATAACATTTGCAGAGATGAAATTGTCAGGATAGCTATTAATACCCCAAATTAAGCTTTACTCATAATCTTCAACATGCTGAAGAGAGTTCTTGATATATCCTTTGGGAAATCCATACAAAATACTTTGCATTGTTTATGTCTGCTGTGTTGTAGCAAAGCTTCACACTTATTACTCTCCCTCCTATAACTGATTTTTGGCTGTTGGAAATTTTTGTAGCCCTATGAAAAAAAGTAGTACAAATATTTTAAGCTATGCAATAATGTATTTGGAGTTTATTCTATAATGTGTGTTAATCAGAAAGGCTCAATTCAGTCTCTATATTTGGGAGCTGCTGAAAAGGAAAAGAGGCAGAAATTGGCAAGTTTAATGTTGGAAAAAGATAAATGGATGTACTGGGTTTATGGATTGATTCATTTGGGATAGGAAAACCTGAGCTTTGTTTATTTTCCCAGTCAAAGTACAGGTATAAAGAGTAGCAAACTGAAGCCGTTTGTGAGCATAATGAGCAGCACTCATTACTGGCTGCTCACTGATCTGAATTTTTACTGGTAGGTGCATGTGTGTGGAGGTTTAGATGTCAGCAAAGCTCACCAATAAAAAAGGACCTAAGATATTTTCAGCATCTAATATTGTTCACTGAGGCACCTACTTCCTCTTCATATCTAGGATGAAAATTCCCATAGAAATTTACTGTCAGCTGCCTTCTCCTTGATGCAGACAATTAAGCAGCTTTAATTTTTCAATAGCTGTTATCATCTGTCTCTGTCTCACTCTCTTATGTATTAGAGATGGTCTGGATGGTCCTGATAACTTGAGATACAGTTTAAATCTTTACTTGAAGTTTGAGTAAAATGTTAATTGGTCTTTGAATATTTTTGATTTAATTATTTGGTCTGGCTCTTTCAAAACAGATGCTGTGCTGAGCAATGCTATTATTTTCTGTTGTTTAACTGGGCACATGATATACTTGAATTTTTAAAGTAAAACCTTCCTTTGGTAGAATCCTGTCTCCCTTTTGAAGTCTAAATTTTACACACTTCTGAAAAAATTGAGGAGTTTGTTTTTCTTTAATGTAGTATGGAAGGATAAATGTATAGCACTTTGAAGGGAACAATGTCAATATAATATAATACAAATGGTGTTAACATTCAGCACCAGTTTGTATTTTCAGTACTGAATATCCTGGGTTCTAGAAACATGTATGTGTCCATTTAGTGGCCTGCCCATGCAGGAAAACTTGCAGTACCAGGTCTTCAAACACTTCAAGGATCTTAGGATACTAGTCAGATAAAATTGTACGTTTCCAGACAATGTTAATGAAAATGTTAAATAATTCACACAAATCATTGCATAGAAATACTTGGAATAGGTTTTGTGAAATTTATTTTCAGTTTTGTAATATACCCGCTGCCATTTTTTGAAAATTGTAATTTAAAATGCATAATTCAGTAATGCTTATAGGAGTTATTACCCTGAATTAATACTTCAGCATTTTAGAATGTTCGGTATAAAACTTTAATGTCTTTGTTTTTATTAAAGTGGTTTCAGGAAAAAAAACCAACAACTTCTTTCTATTTGAGAGCTCTTTATGTCTGCTATTCTTAAAGAAATAAATTGGTATAGTATCTTTTTCTGTGTGAAAGTAAGTAATTATTTAAGCCATGGCCTGGCAATGCCATATTAACTTGAAAGGCATCACTAGATTTGCACTTTCACTACAGGATTTATTGTCTGGGTCTGGTGTGGTGGGGGATTACTACCAGAGTGCACTGCATTTGTTGTCAAGATAATTTCTACTTGGGAAGTTCCTTTGGGAACTTAACTCTCATTTGCCCACAAGAGTCATTCTACTGGTGGTTTGAAAATATATTCAGTTTAATTGCTGAAATGCTCTTAAGATGGTTTGTGTCCACAGAATAAGAGATAAAATCATGTTGGTAAAAGTAGCACAACTCTTGGTTATAAACAAAGCCTCAGGTATAAGTATGTGCAGAAGTTGAACCAGCTCCTCCTGGTTGTATTTAAAACACTGACAACCCCTGTGCAGAATGTTATTTCAGTTTTGAATGTCTTATTTTAGGTTCCAGTGAACTAAAGATGTAGAAATAGAATTGAAATATTCTCAGAATAGAAATAAAACTGATCTAAAAAAACCCTACCAATCAAGTAAATCACCAAAGACCAGCTGCTTTCTGGACTGTATCAGCATGAATATACTCAGCAGTTCCAGGGAAGTGATCTTTCACCTCTGTGACACTTGTAAGGCCATATCTGGAGTCTGGTGTCAGCTTTTGTGTTTCCCAACATAAGGGATTGACAGAAGGGCCATCAAGATTGCTGGGGAAGTGGAGCACATGAAATATGAGGAGATGATCAGGTAAGAGAAGGTTTGGGAGAGATCTTCCTGTTCTTTCAACTGACTAATTGGAAAATACAGAGATGATGGGGCCAGAGGCCTCTCAGTGGTGTGCAATAGTAGGATGCTATGCAAAGCACAAAAGCAGAAAAATGGGAAACTCTTATCAGATATAGCTTTTTATCATTAGTGTTATTACACACAGGAATAGGTTGCTGGGGAGGCTCTGGAATCTTCACTGTTTTCAAGGCTTGATGGGTCACACCTTGAGCAACTTCATTACTGTTTGAGCAAGTGTTTGTGCTAGATAACTCAAGCCTGCATAATTCTGTGTTTCTGTGAAAACATACTACTTGGAAACTGAATGAGCATCCATGCTGTGCTCTGCTTTGGCTTCACAGAATCATCTTAAAACCATTGTGATTTTATGTGTAGTTGGGATCTTCACTAACTCTTTTTTCCCCCTAGCTTGTCAAATCGGAAGATAATAAGAAAGTGCTTGTAGTTTATTGAGCAAGAATAGAAAGTTGGAGGACTTTCTGTCCACACTACACTCCAACAATGTTCTTCATTCACTGACTGTGATTACATGAATTTCCCAAACTGGCCAAAGCAAGTAGGGATGTGGGCAGTGGGAAAGTTACTTAGAAAAAAATGTGGAGTATAAAATTTCCAGACTTCATTAACATAGCATGTGTGATTCTTATGAAAAGCTGAATAGGTCCTGGAAACAAAGGGTAAATTGCAGGCATGAGAACCTCTCTTATGTATGAGCCAAACAATATTGTATCAATCAATATTTGGCCTCCTTGCAGATGGTGTCAGTCTGGAAGAATTGTAAGCAGTAAGAATAGGGCCATAACTTAGGCAGCCAGCAAAAGGCACTGTACCACTTGTTGCATCTGCATTTCATATCTATGATCCCAATTCTAGGATCAAGGTGATTAAAGCATACTCAGTAAGTAGTTTTGTGTCATTAAAGATAGACTTCTAAAACTGTTTGGTGACTTAGGGACCTTTCACACACTCTGGGATCTACGGGAAATTTTGACTCAGACTCTGACTTGTGCTGCCCCACCTTCTGTGGCTTCAGGCTGCCAGCAAAGGTTACCATACCTGGGGGAAATCCCATTCCTCTCTGTTTCTGGTGCTGCCAAGAGTGACCCTGACCAAAGCTGTTCCACCAACACAGGCTGAACCTGCTCCTGGTCTGTCTTTCACTGGTGTTTGCTGAGGTGGCATTGTCCTTCTGTTCTGCAGTATGGGATCTCAGGCCAGCAGGGAAGATACCAACTCTGCTCCAGTCTGTCATCTGAGTAGCTGGTTCTCCTGTTCTATTTCACACTTTCACCCCAGTTGTTTCATATAGATCCTCCTTGGCAGTGTTTTCATCATTGCCTGTGTCTGGTGTGATGCTGTTTACTGAAATGGGTTTTCACAGCTCTAGACCATCCTGGAGTTTCACTATCATGATGAATTATTCTTCCTTTCTCTCTCTCATTCTCTTTTTGTTTTTGGCCTTGTTTGAAGGAGAAATTCTCCAATGAAAACAGGAAATTCACACATTCTACATAGTGCAAGTTGCAGTACTGCTGTCACCTTTATGCACTCTACCTGGTTCTGTCCTCAAGACTCTGGTCAAGCTCCTTGACCTTTAGTCTTCTCTCCAAGAATGCACAGCAATTGTTAGTTTATATTCTTTTGTTGGATGAGCAACACTTGTTTGAAGATTTATTTTCTGAGGGTTTTTAGAGCACTAAAGAAGGTGCCTCAGCCTCATCTTGTGGAAGCAAATACTCACATAGATATAGCACTTATTAGTGGCCTGGAATCACTTGCCCATCAATGAGGAGTCACTGATCATGCCCAGAGGAAATTCCTTCATTCAGTTTTCTGAGGCAATCATGAACAAGAGTTTTCTCATTTAAGTGGTTAATTGTAGACAGATGTACATTAAATGCCATTTCACTGGTCAATTCTGTGAAGGTGGGATGTACTGACATTATTGAAAGTGATGAATATGTCACATAAAAGCATGAAAAAGCTTTGAAAAGGTTGTTGTTTCACTTAATAGTTCAATATATTTGATAATGAACTTTTTGGAAAATATTTTTGGCAATATCTTGTGCTGGGTTTGGTCTTTTTTCCTTTATATTTTCCTGAGATACAGAGCCAGCTTTCTTTGAGATAATTTTAAATGTCATCTTATCTGTGAGCTTTTTCACTCTTCCAGACTTTTCTGGGAGTAGGTTTCCTGTTTGTTTTCATATCAGGGCTGACGTAAGAATTTCTGCTCTAACAAGAAGGATGATATTATAAACAAGAAAAGGAAAAAAAATAAATGGGTGACAATAGAACGTTTGAGCCTGCTTACAGTGTAAGTTAAACCTTAATATTGCTTTATCTCACTGAAACAAAGGCAGAAAACAGCAGGCACTGTATGACTCATTTCACCTCCCGGAGCTTGACTGTGTTTCTCACCATGCTGGCTTTTAGAAGGGAAGAGGGAACATGAACATTTTGCAGTACAAACATTCTGCCCCTGATGCTGAAGAGGTGTGGGGAGCAGGCAAGCTCTGTCTTGCAACAAAAGTCACTTCACACTGGTCATGTTAATTGCATTGCTTATGTGACTAACTACTGTGGTTTAGGAATGGCATTCCCCAGTTTAGTGCTCCTACTAATACTCTAAATCACCATCACTCACTCCCTGTGGTGGGATGGAGAGGAGAATTAGAGGCACAAAAGGCAAAGGTCATGGGTTGAGATAATAACAGTTTACTGGAAACAGCAATGAGATAAGGAAACAAACAGTAACAGCAAAAATATGAATAACAAAATTGTACAAGAGAGAGGTGAGTGATTCACTTTCAAAATGATCAGGATTGGGTTTACCCTACTTCTCCTTCCATCATGCTTACTCAACCAGAAGGAGCCCTTCTCCCCAGAAAAGACTCTCTTCCCCATGCCCTCAGCAATGACATGATGTAGTATAAAACAATCTGAGGGTCCTGGCCACGGCCCCTTTTGCCCACTACAAGTATTAAATGTGTCCTGGCCAAGACCAGGACGCTAATTTAGCAGTAAGTTTTGAAAAGAGTAGGAAAATGCTGCTGGCAACAATGAGCATGAAAGATCACAGGCAATTTTTCCATGAGTTTTTTCCTGTACCCAAGATTTGAGCAGCAGCAAAGAGATGCTTAGTCATATGTCAGAGGGTGCTGTACTTTAAAATCAGTCCCTGATTGCTCCTTTCTTTTCACTTTTTTTGCAGAAATCCATAATAATGAAGGAAATGGTAGAATTTATCTTTCTTTAATCAGCATATTTATTCATGTACTCCTGAAATAGGCTTTAAGTTTCCTTCAAGCTTAGGTTTGAATTATTTCACCAGCAGTGCATCAAAGCATAGCCAGTAAGAGATGTAAAGCTAAAAACCCAAGGCAGTGAAAGCTGAAAGGAAGGAAAGGAAATGTCAGTAATTTTGTTGGCAATGTCAGGAAATTTCCACTTTCCTCTGCAAAATGTATTTAGAGAAATGCTCCTAAAGCTGACTGCTTTACACAATATGTCCAACTGCTGTTGGAAGAGAGGCATTTTTTAACTGACTAGAACAACTGCAGTCACCATATTATATGCATTTGTTAGCAATTTTTCAACTTGAATAATAAAATAGTCAAACTTCATTTTGTCAGTTTTGTCCTAATAATATTTTTTTCTTTATTTGTTCCCTACAGTTTCTTTCCCCTAAAGAATAGATGAGAACTTTTGTTGGTATATTTGTTTTGCTTTTGTTTTTATTTATTTTTCCCTGGAAGATGAAGATGACCAGTGAGTTAAGAATACAGATTTTACTTCATTTTGAGTACTGAGTCCAGGGCTCCTTCTTCCAGACTTTAGACTAAAGCCCAACCATAATCTAATCACAACCTACTTCTTGAATAAGGTTATTGAACCTGGCTGTGTGACATTGCCATGCTTAAGCTGATCTATCCAAAGCTGTGTCTGCATCCAGACCTGTATTCCTGCAATATTTCTAGGTCAACTTTATAATTATAAAGTACATAATTTAAAAAGTGCTTGAAGTTTAAATAAACTAATGAGCTTCCATCATTTTGTTTTTGAGAAAAATTATTAAATACTTTCTCAAAAGTTTCTAAGCATTTGAGATGTAAACAAATTTGATGTTAGGTACCAGGGATATTGAAGCTGTGCTTGCACTAAAGTTGTTGCATCTCATTATTGTTGTACTTGTTTTTCTTTCTTAAAAATTACCCTCAGGCATTTTTATCAAACTACTTAATTTATGTTTACTTTATATTAAACTGTTTCACTAAACTGTGAGGAAAGAAGAAAATATTTGCTAATTTAGGAATTCCATGAATATAGGTTTTAAAGATCCATCTAGACTTTTAAAGTTATGGAAGAATGCTTCTCTCCTCTTCCCACCATGAAGTTACTATGGAGGTACAAATGTCTGTATCACAAAGGGAGTTTGGAACAGTATCAGAGATGGAATCTCTGTGTGAAAATCCTTTTCTCCCTTCTGGTATCCTCAAAACTCCTCATTTAATGATGAAGGGAATTACTGACTGTGAAAATTGGAAGGGTTGCTGTAATGGATTTCTGCTTCAGAGGCAAATAATACTTTTTTATCCTATTTCTTAATCACTAATGGTTTATTACCATTGTGGATAACTTTATGGATAAGTTTAGTTACTTGAATTGAGTTCTGCTAACACTATGAGGTATACCTAAAGGAGAAAAAATATTTATGGCTAGATATGTGCAAAAGTGGATCCAAATTAATGCCATATAATTGTAATTGAAAGTGTATACGTTGATTAGGTGGTACTGGTATGGTATAATCCTTCCAATATTTATCCATATTTACTTTCTTCTGCTTTTGTTTTAGCTACTCATTCTTAAATGAGAGAACCTTTAGGAAAACAATAACCTCCATGGTAGATATCAAAAGATCTAGTTACTAGATCTAGTAGATATCAAAAGATCTAGTTAGTTCAGGTGGTTATCTTGTATTACAGCAGGTATGGAATGCTAAATGAAAAAGAATTGGGCAAGTATAGAATAGCATATTATTTTGGATATTGGTCATTGGGTACAGAAAACTATTTCTCAAATTCCATTTTGTGCTTTGGAAACGGAGACAATTGATGGTAAACAGTTTTTGACTGCATACATAGGAAAATGTTTTCTTCTGTTTGACTTGTGTCTGGAGAACTGTTATGTGACCTCCATTTTCCTGGGAGTCTTGGAATCTTTCTTAGACACTCTTTGAGAAGATTAAATTTTGTGTGTGGAGCAATTTCAGGATTACTTCAAGTTCCTCCAGTAATTCCTCTAGTGTGTTCTTTGAAAACTAGGTGTGAAAATTACTCCAAGGTAAGAAAGCAATACAATATTGATGAGAACTTAAAAATAAACCAATTCTTCATGCGGGTATATGTTGTACTTTAGGGATTTTTTGGGCAATATAAACAGCATGACACTAAACCCCAAATATTTAACCCACAGCAGAGCTCTTTATTTCTGCCACTGTGCCAAGGAGTGAGAATGCCTTGGGAAATCAGCAACCCAGTACCTATTCTTTCCAGGAATCATAAGTTGTAAACATGTCTCTCACCTTCAGAAAAGAGGAGAAGAAACCCTTTATTCATCCTTTGGGACTATTTTCTCCAGGCACCAAAAATTATGCCTTTTTCATATATTCTGTTGACATAGCACATTAGCAGTATCTGGTGACATGACTAGATTTTTCCTTCCCTATGTGCAGGAAGTATTGATATGGGGGTTTTATCTGATATTCAGAAATTCATGCCTCTGAGAAGAATGGGCCACTCTGAGGAAAAAAAAATAAATCTAAGGTTGAAATGTTCATAAGTAGTATACATTGTCAGAAAAATGAGGGGAAAAAAAATTAAATCAAAGAGAAGCTATCAAAAAGTAAAGTCTCCCATGAAGGTCAAAATTTCTACTGCCAAAGAAGATACATACAGTAGTCAGAGCTGGAGCTATGGCCCCAGTATTGCATAGCCCCATCTTCTCATTCTCAGAAATCTACTCCTGGATATTTCAAGGGATACTGTTGTGTATTCTACTTGCTATCCTATAATTTGCTATGCTTTTGTATGTATGGTCTGTAAGGTTGAATTCATAATCCTTTACAAAGTCACTCAGTTTGCCTTTAAAATCAGGTAAAAGTTTGTGGAGCTTCATTTGTAACCCTGTATTTCACACAGGTTTCAATAATCCTTTATATCAAAGGATAAGATTTTGTGTTACAGTTACAGCCACATTTGTCTACAGTTCTTCAGCACATTAATGAAATATGAGAAAAGATGATGGCGTGTTTAATTTTGTCTCTAAAATCACAACTGTGTATTTTTGAGATCTTGAAGTCAAAGAGAATTGGAAGTAGTTGTATGGAATTAAAGGGAAATGTATAAAACTACCCCTGAAATACAGTGTTGTCTTGTCTCACCTACAAATCAGGAGTGTTGGTGAAAAGCAACTATTGATATTCCCCAAATTTCCCACTTGGAAGAATTAGCTCACTTTACCTCTGGGTATACAGTGCTGAGCAGAGTTTGAAAGCTGCACTCAAAAATGGGTATCGGTAGGAAATGGGCATAACTTGAGAAGATATCTTTCTGAAGAGCAGGAGGGAGCTATTTTATTCTGATCACCCTCAGGTCCTGTTGAGTGACTTTATTACCCATTTTAATGGTTAAATATAAATTTTATAAGTGCGTGACAATAGTCATCTAGCAGTTTGTCTCTACTGAAAATGTATGTTAGCGAGAAACTTCAGAAGAAGACTCCCTTTTATGAGATCTGTCTCTGTACAATGTTGAACATCACACCTGATGTTCATCCATGCCCAAAAACTGTGTGAGTGAAATTTCAGTGCTGCTGAAATCAAAGGCAAGACTAATCTTGGCGAGAGAGAGTTTGTGCAGTCCTAACCATGTTGCAAAGACCCATGAGAATATTGCCCTCTCCAAAACCATCTGATAGACAAGAGAACTGTTGCAGAAGGGGATCAAATAGGGAATTTCATCCAAAAGTAGTACAGAAATCAGTACCTGTAATTGCAGAAGGCTCAGAAGGCCAGAATGTAAGCTATGTACTTTTGAAAAAAATGCGCTCAGAGCTATTAAGGTGCATTAAAGACTCTGCATGACCTTCTTGTACCAGCTTCCTCCTGTCTGGCAACAGAAATCCAGACTGAAAACAGCAGCCTGAGGTCTTCATTTGTTTTGCAGTAAATTGGATTTAAAAAAAAACAACCCAGAATTGTGTCACCACTCTGTTCTTATTACAACAGATGATTAAGAACTTCTGCCTAAATACTGAGGACAAGGCAATGCTTCTTTAACTTCAGGTGCCTGCATAGAGCTGGTTGTGCAGTCTCCCTTATAATTCATGGAGAGAAGAGTCAAGCAGAAGGGTATGACTCATGGTCAGGTGTGTATCCTAGGATGAAATAAACTTGACTTTGATGTGCCTGTGTCTGCTTATCGGCTATAAAGGTGCCCTAGGCAGCTATCTCAGATGTAATTTGGTGTTCAGCAGACTGCTAATGGTGAATGAGAATGAGTTGTATCCTTAAGCCTGACTTAAATACATTTCTAAGTGCTTGCTGTGACCTTGTATTTCTGTTTTATCCTCATTTTTGTTGATTAGACCAGTATATTACATCAGAGCATGAGAGCTCTCCCCAGTAACTTTGGAAACAGCCCGAAATGCAACATAAATCTTGTGTGTTTCTGTATTGTTGTGCTTTCCCCCTGCCAGTGCAGTTTATATGAAACAGGAACAAACATCTGTTTAAATACTTCAGTTTCCAGGTAACACTCTTGTAACACTCTAAATACTTTTAAGGTTAGCATAGTAAGGTGCTTATACTGAGGTTTGCTGCCCCAGGAATTGCACTGTACCACTGGATATTAATCACTGTGGGACAGACATATCTTAAGATCCTTCCAAATCCATTCATTTCTACAACCCAGCTTGCTGACATCTTTGAATTTAGTGACAATAGACTTTCTCTTGCATTATTTAGATGATTAATGAAAATCTCCAACAATACTAAGCAAACTAGTGTGGAGTACATGCTAACCATGTAGCAGTACTGTGACTATCAGTTTCACACCCTTTGCAGATTTTGATCTTGGTTGTCTCATACCCTTGTGAAAATTCAACATGAGATCCTGCCAAAATCGCTATAATTTATAAATTCCATTGCCTTTTCACAACTCACAGAGCATCAAATTCTGCTAAAGATGCACATTACTTTGATTTCATGTGAATTATTCACAGAAGGAACCTGTCCTAGCTGTGATTTATTTTTTGTGCTATCTTTGCACTTATGATACTTTTTATTCTAACACTTCTCTAGGAATTTATCTTAATCAAAAGGTCCCCAAATCTTTCCTTACACCCTTTGTAAAGATATATGCTATGGGTTTTTTTCTAGATATTTGTTTTTCCATGAAGTAGAGATAGTAATTTAATTGTTGCACTTCAGCCAGGTTTTTAAGCATTTTTACATGAAATTTGTCCAAACTGAACAGCTGGAGAATATCTAATTTAGCTGAGCTATTTCATCTCTCTTTAATGGTGAATTTCTATGCTATTGTTAGAGCCTCTTCTAAAACTGAGCTATTATAATGGATATCTTTTTTCCTTTATGTTTTATTAAAATTTTCTCCTTTCTGGTATCATATGTCAGATATTTCCTGTCTTGAGCAATGGACTCATGATATGATTTTTTTTTTTTTTTTTTTTTTTTTTTTTTTTTTTTTTTTTTGTTATTAATAATGAAGAAGGGTATAAACTGTTATTGTGTCTGGAAAAGTTACAAATGGGCCTAAATGTCAGTAAGGAAAGTTCAGATTAAATGTTAGTAATTTTTTTTTAATGATAAGGGCACTGAAGATGTGGAAAAGATTGTCTAGTGAGGCTCTGTTCTGGGTTTTTGTTTGTTTGTTTTTTTATAGTGGCAGAGGAACAGAATATTTACTGAAATAGTTTTTCTGTGGTTGTATGAAAGCTAATCTAATTTTTTCTGGTGAAAAATCAGTCTGTAGATATTGTGAATACGAACTGGGAGCAGTAGGTTGCATTTGCTGTTTTGTATTCTTCAGGCAACACTGTGCAAAAATCAGCCAGTTTGTCCATCTGCCTCTTGTGTGACATTCCTCTGGCTGCTGAAGGCATTGTCAGGTTATATAACATAGAGACTTCTGCTGGGATGACCTATATCCCAGAACAGGTAGTCTGAATCCACAGAAGAGTTGAGGTCTGAGAAAGGACAGGCAACTGAAGCTCAAAGAAAAGTGCAGAGACTTGTAAAATGTTTATACCTGTGACCTTGACAGGTTTGCTTTGGTTCCCAAAAACCTCTCACATGAGACTTTATTTTCAGATTTTTTGAGCAGAAGGCAGTGAAAAGGTTACAGTAGTCCCTTCCTATGTTATAAATTAATAATAAAATTGTTTTCCAGACATTTTAATGTAAATCTGGACGGTATCTGCAATACTTTTAACCTTGGCAAAGACTTCCACAGTTGCATGAAGTATTTGATTTTGGTAGCACCTTCATTCTACAGCTTGATTATATATGGAGATGCAAACCAGCTCCTCAGTTCTGCCATGTTTGTGTTGATGTGGCTACAGAGAAGAACAGCTTTTTTTTTTTTTTTTTAAACCTATATTTTTGTCATGGTATGTGAGACTGAAACAGAACTCTTCCTTGTGGAAACCCACAGGGAAAGGAGGATGGAGGGGTCTTCTACTTAATTTCAATCTTTCAGAGCTTAGGCTTAATTGAAGCCTTTCCAAGAGTTAGGACACTGGGAAAAGAGCAGTCAGGGCTGTGGGTTTGCTATGCTGAGCTGGCCAGTAGAGCATGCTGCTCACCTGAAAACATGGGGACAGTATTCTTTGTCATGGGACTTGGTATCTTAATTTCAGGCTCAGCAGAGTACTGTGGCTCAACATGCCTGCATCAACTTCCTTAAAGTTTAGGTTATCACATTAATCAGGTTTGATCAATCTTGAATGATTTGGGCTTCATTCTGAAATATCTTCTATGCTTTTAGTGACTGACATGTTGCAGTAGCAACTAGCCCAATGTAGTTTCAATTATCATTTAAAAATCTGATAAGTTTTTGTGTGTTTCAAGCAGAACTCCATAAGGAAAATTAAAACAAAGAAGGGAAAAAACTGGCACATGGGAGGCCTGTCTCTCCTGTAAAACACTGAATTGTCAGAAAAAGACAGCTATTTTTGTGTTATTTTGTATGACTCCTCATCATCTCTAGGAATGCTTTTTCACAGGCTTTAATATTTTAGAAATTCAACTGAGTTCCTCTCATAATTAACTGTCAATCAATCAGATATCACAGAATTTATTTTTTTATGTCAAACCTCTTTTGAAAAAAGTGAATATTTAGGTGCATGAGAGCATTAGGATTTATAGCATTTAAATATTATCATAATATATATTTAAAAAATTTAAGTGGACTTTTGACGGGGCACACATAAAACATTTAAGTAAAATTTGGGTAGAAGATTGGATAAGTAAACATGTATCAGCTTGAAACCTGTTCTTACAGTACAAATTCCACTTATTTGAGAGGTATCCACCATTGTTATAACAATTACTCACTATTCTGTGCTCTTAAGCATGATGTGCTTATTTACTGTTTGAGTATTCAGAAACCACAGAGGCTCATTCTGCCTTTGAACAGACATTCACATCTTTATAACTTTCTGGGTCAGAGGGAAGAAGGACAGACTGAAGACTGAATAGAAGTATTTATTTTATGCAAGTCATCTGTAAACTCTGTCATATAAATAAAATCTAGGACTCCTGAGTTTTTTGAATGGTTATTTATCAATGGGTTAATGGTGGCAGGACATGCCAACCCTTTTGAAATCTTTTCAATGTGCATAGTGGCTGTTTGGCCTAACAACATAATTTATTTGCTTTTTTTTTATTATTTGTTTTTGATCTATGACTGTCCTTGTAATGCTGCTTTGTATTTCTCTTTTTATTCCTGTAAATATGCTATGAATTTTTCCATAGAGAAAGTGTGTACATCAATTAAAATACTATCCTAGCACTGCATGGTTTGCAGTCTTAACATCTCTGGTTCATTTTGAGATTAGCTGATTTCCCTGAGTTCTCCAAGAGCTCAATGCACATTGTATATCTGTGCCACATGCACTGGTGGAACAGTAGTTGTAAAAGAAGATAAATAGCAGGACCTATAAATCACAAGAGTTAAAAAGTTGAGGGGAGAATGTCTCCAAGTATTGTGGTCGCTCTCTTACAGCCAAGCAGAAAAGGATTCAGCCACAGTCCAGAAACATTATTTTTGTGTCTAGTGCTGAGAGTTTCAGGTTACATTTGTCTCTTCCCTGAACAACCTGAGGACACTAATGGTCCTTCATGGCCCTGACCAGCGTTGCTCTGTGCCTGAGCTGTGTGTGTGCCTGTGCAGAATTCTGTCTTCTGCTATTCCCAGTTTGTCACTTGCATTTCCCACCTTGACACCAGACCTGTTTTGCTGCCTTGCCCTTCTCTGGTGCCTGCTGGTGGATGGTGCATTCTCACCCACCTTGCTCTGCTTGCCTGCTGCGGGTCAGTGCCAGAGGGAGGGTGGCCCCTGCCTGTGCTGTTATCCTCCTGGCTCCTGGCTGGCTGTCCCCATGGATCAGCTGCACAGCCCCCCACCACTCTGTGTGACCCCCAGATCCTGCAGGGGGCTATGGCTGGAGTACAGGGGGCACTTGCAGCCTGTCAGCCCTCCCTGGTACCCTCTGCACCCAAACTAGTCCCTGCTACTTCACCTGATTTTGGATGCCATCATAGGGATTTTTAAGTTGCCTGCAGCCGACCTTTGCTGCCTTCCCAGTGCCCAACCCAATGGATATTAGCAGCTGAGGAGAAATGACTTCACAGGCCTTAGTGATGGTCCTAGACCAGGCCATCCTCTGCAGTGCAGCTGCTCAGTGGCTCCAGGAGTCTGATTTCCTGTTCAGTCCTTTAGAGCAGCTTTTTGGAGACACTATTCATGCAATTGTGTCTAAGGCTGTCTTCCTGGGGCTCCAGCAAGGGAGTCACTTGGCTGCGTTCATGAGGCTGGATGTGGAACCTGCATCTCTGTAACTGCTGGAAATTGTTGCTTTGCACCACAAGCCCCTGTTTTTCACTTTAACACTGGCTTTCTCACTTGGCTCGATAATATCATTATATATATGAAGGTAATTTCTTGTTTCCCAAAAGTGGTCTGTTATTATCTCAATGGTGGGACATTTGCTTTAAAGGTTAAGCTGCAAAGCAGAAAGATAATTGTCTTTACATCTCTTCACTCATGGTTGATTTTATTCATAAACCTTTGTGACTTCTGTTCTTAATGTTCTCATTCTTGGCATGAAATAAAACTGTTTACTTTAGAAATTGGGCTGTATGGATAAAGCTGACCAGCCATTAAGTTTATTCAGATACAGCTGGCTTTAAACACAGCAAACAAAAATCGTGGAACTGTTATTACTTGATCAGATAGAAATACCTCAATTTTTAAGATATCTATTAAGTTACAAGAGCATTTTAAAAATGTCTTTCTATCCTTAAAAAAACCCCACAACTTTACAGTTGTTTTTCATGTCTTATTTATGAATTCGTTTCACCAATGCTATCTCTGCTTCTTTGAATTTTCTAAAAAGAGATTTGCCTAAATGAGGAAAAGTTCTTTCTAGTACCATACAGAATTTTAAAATAAGTGCCCAAATTTGAATTATTAACTTTGGGAACACATGGTAGTGCTTTGCAAGCTATTTTGATGTGCTAGGCAGGCTTCCTTGGCATTTCCAAGAAATTAATAGCTTAAGACTGTAAGCTAGGATCAGCTTCTATTGTGTTGTCATGGGACATTTTTTATTTATTTTACCCCAACATGAAAATATGAGCATCTATTATCCAGCTGAGTCTGTGAGGGCCACTGAATGTGACATTGCATTGTTCAGGAAGCTGATCAGTAATTATGGTTCAAAATGAAGTGTTTCAAATTAAACAGATACTGGTTCATAATTTTTATACTGCAGTTCTGTGTAGTGATAAAGGTTTATTAATACTTGGAAAAGCTAGATTTGGACTGTGATTTTATTCCTATAAAAATCAAAGTTAACATTTCTCCACAAGTTCATCCTATCCCAGTAAATGGGTATGTGGGAGGATTCTTCATCCCATGCTTGTGCAAAGCCATGTAGTGTGACATATTCTTAGATAGTAAGTGCATACTACAAAGAAATAACATAAAAACCTGTGTTACATTTTGTTAATATTAATATGTTTGACTTAGTCTGTGTTTCAGAATTGCAGTCCTGTAACTGATTTAAAAAATGTCAACTAGTGCATTCTGTGACTGGTGTTGACTGTTGGTAGGGTTGGGTTTGCTTGCTTATTTGTATTCTAGCAAATAATCTTTATTTCTCCTCTAGGACTCTTTTTTTCTCTGTTTTTTCTCTTCGAGTGCTGAAGGAATTTGCTACCTCTAGTCCAGGACAGAGACAGAACCACTGCAATGAAGAGGAAGGAACTTAGTGTATGCACATTAATGTTCTGCATATGGGATGGCAGAAATCACTGAAAAACATGTGCTAGAAAGTTATGAAAAACGTTGTTTATAGTTGACAGGACTGGAATCTGATTTGTCACACTAAATAATGCACTCTACTCTTCTGTTTTAATTATTACCCTTAATGATGACCCTGTAACTCTTGGTAGCCCCTGCCTCAAATCACCCTCCTTTGTTGCATGGTGTCAGACACGTGTTTGTAGTATAGAATTAAGACTTAGATTTTTTTTTTTTTAAATCTAAAATATTCTGTTTTGAAGATATGGATCACTGAATTTCTCCAACAAAGTTGGGTTGAGAAAGGCTAAAAAAGCCTTTACATTTGCTGTCTGTCCTATCTTTCTTTTCCACTAGAATTTAAGGGTAATGCATACAGTGGAAAAGGTAACAATGTTGTCTGTAAGAAGGTTGATGACTTTGTCCATTATTAGCAAAGGGTGGAACAGGAACTTCCCATCTGAATTGCAAAATAGATTGCCATTCTCTGCCATCATGATTCTGCATTGGATTCTCACTTTCTGTGGAATGTTGACTGCTTGGTAGAATGTGTTTTTACCTTTGCCCATGTGAACAGGTTCTGGGAATCTCCAGAAGTGGTAGCTGTTTGTGGACTATCTTATGCTGGTGAATTATTTTATGCTGGTATTGAGTATGCTGAAGCTCAGTAGGTGGATATCATGCCCTCTTGCCAGCTCACCTTGGATAGATTGTTCCTTGGCATCTCTTAACTCTTGCAGCCTTATACCATAAATTCTGTGTCAGTTTCTGTCTGTTTCCTTTCCTCTCAGTATCTTGTCAAACTGTTCTATAAAAGGTTGTGGACTTTGCTAATGGTCTGGCAATTTTTTCTGTAAGGCATTGTCTTCTCAGTCAGCAGTTTTTAAATGCCAGCTTGTGGTTGCAGTGGACTCTGGCTTCTCATCCTTCAAGCAATTATCTCCTTCCCCTCACCTTTCCTGCAACTTTTTTCTACAGCTGGTTGATGACAGATCATTCATGTCTACCAATCTTCCAGTTTTCCAGACAATATGTTTCTTCTGTAATGCATCCAGCAAATTGTTCCTATTAACCAATAACATCTACATGACTGGCTCATTCTGAAACTTCTGACAGCATTTATTGTTGAAAGTTCTCTATCTGGGACAGAAGAACTGTTTTTATTTTATACAGAAAAAAGTAAATATTGATATATTATATAGTATATAAAGACATAAAAATAGATAAATAGATAGAAGTCCTATCTATCACTCAGTTCAATTGTCTTCATTCAAAATAACTTGTACAGCTCCTCAAAAAGTTAGCATTTCTCTCTGAACTGTGAGAGTCCTGTACAGGCTAAGCTAGACTCCTGTGGTGTCATCTTGTTTACCTTAGAAATAATAATGGAACCCTTTATGAATTTTTTTTTTAATTTTTTTTTTTAATTTTTTTGTGGCAGACTGTGTACAAATTTGTGAAGCAGCTACTCCCAGAACTGTTTTTGCTCTGTGCTACTGTCTTTAGTCTTAGATAACCTTCCTTCAGAACCAAATTTGGGCATGTCTCAGGATTTTGTTTTTCAGATCAGAGTAAGAGTTGGTTCAGGTACAGCTGCCACTTTTCACCATGTACATTCTAGATCTGTTCAGGCTGGGCAAGTACAGTGCACTTGTCTTCACTCGGTGAATTCAAGAATAGGTTGCCAAGGATTTCAGTTTTGTCTTCATCCCTGAACTGACTTAAACAACTGATGTATCTTTTATTAATAATGAAGTGGGGATACTTTTTTGGAATAGGGAAAACTTTTTTGGTTCTGCTATATTACTTGTTGAAAGGGATCACAATTTTATTTCTTGTCTGATATTAACATCCACTTGTTGCCACACAAATCTTGGATAAGAAACTTCTTCCCTCCATCTCTGCCAGTGTACAACAAGGAAAGGTGGCCTTTTCTGGATGAGAGTGAGTGAACCAAGGGGCAATTAATCTACAGTAGATTACCTAGCAAAAGTAGGGCTTTAGGTGCCAGCAGGTGGGTGTTAATTCTAGGCTGATGTTGAAATTCTGCCACAGTCTGATGGAGTGAGCTAGTCAGCAGTGATTCATTTGACCAACACGTCTGCTGTAGGATCAGTGAGTTGCTGTCTGGAATCCTCTGGCTGTGCTGCTTAGCCCCTTCTTGACTAGAGGAAACCCAGACACCTGCACCGGGTGATTAATTCCATGCTTGGAGTTCAGCTGGGAGTGCATGGTCTTTCTGTCCTTGCTTCCAGGTCAGTCTCTGTATTTTCTCTGAGGCCTGCTGAACACAAAATTCAATATAAAAATCTTCAAGCCAGGCAGAGAGCTGCAGTTGCATTCCCAGAGCTGTGGTTGTTTTGGCATACTCAGAGATGATAATCACAGTATTGCTTAGCAAATGAGTGGTGTGGAACTCCCACTTTCTGAATCTTGTTCAAGCTGTGGCATGAGTGGTGTACCCACAGGAGAAAGGCTGCTGTACAGACCTGGGACACTTCTGGACATGCAGTTACTCTTCCTGGATTTGAGATCAGAGACTGAAGTGCACGTAGTGTTTAGATGCCTTGGAGATTAGATGTCAGCTGAGTGGAAAACAGAGAAGGCTCAATCCTGGAGTCTAGTTGCTTCCAGTTTTGCTTTAGTCCCATTTTGTGTACTTACATTTTAATTTACCTCCAGAAATATGAATCTGGAATAAGCCGATTTGTTAGCAAGCATTTCAGTACCAAAACCTTTCTGAAATGTGTTCTTTATTTTTTTTTTCCACTGTGAATAGCTTTATAAATTTTTTAAAGTTGTGTTACATCATTACTTTGAGAAGCATTTTTTCCGCCCATGTTAAATTAAGACAAAAGTGAAAAACAAGGGATTTTTGAACTGTCTTCTTTCACCTCAATTTTATAAAGTTCTCCTGGTCTCACTGCTGCCCTTCATGGGCTTTTTCCTTCCTTGTGATGCTATCATGCAGCACATTATCTATTTATTTATTTAGTCATTATTATTTTGGTTAATAATTGCCTTTGAAATTTCTAATTAAGGTTCCATTTCTGTGCTGCTCTTACAACCAATTTTTTTCCTGCCTGGATGGAACTATAGCTCAGTTACCATCATTTTCTTACTACTTTTATTTTCAGAAGTTTGTTTCTCCAAAAAACAAAGCCATGTGTTTGCATATATTATTATTCACATTATTCAATCTAGTGGCATTATTATTGTGAGCTATTGATTAAATTCTCTTTGTAAATAGTTCTTCTGGATATATTTGGTATGATGAGGTACTGTCTAATTGTGATGCAGGTTTTGATCCTTAATACTGCTTGCTCTGTTCAGATGACTTAGATGATCATAGTTTTTTAAATGATTAATTGAATTAAATAATTCACAATTGTATGCCATCAGCATTTTTTTTCCTGCTTTGCTGTTTGGCCTCTTTTTTTGCTGTATATTATAGCTGTAATCACCAAAACACTTAGATGATAGATGGGCACAAGAACCGATTCACCCTAGGGGAAATAATTGTTGGATATTTTTTTCTTCTGGATTTATTTTTGTGTTGGGATTGAGTTTTGTTTGTATATTTTGTTTTCTTTTTGTCCTAGTGGATATAACTGGTTATGCAATGCAGATAGTACCTTGGCAAAAGCTGATTTTAGGTTTGGTTTGGAAATGGGATTATTGTGTGTTCACTGGGCAGAAGGTCTGCTTCTTGACCATAGCTGACATCCTGGCAGCAGATTCCAGCTCCCTTCTACAGACAACCTTTATGTGGAAATAGGCCAAGGTAGTTTTGAGTGTATGATTTCTCTGATAAACACACATTTAGTTTAGCTTTACAAAAATACACTTGGATATGTAAATTAAGGCTGCTTGAAGCCAAGTCTAAGCTGCTTTCTGGTTGTTATGCAAGGTTTATGCTGTGATTACTGAGCATTTCCACAGAAGGGTAGCAATTACCACTGCAACCCTTACATTAGATGACACACACACAAATAGCGAAATACTGGAAGAGAAAAATAAACCAAGTCTGAACAATACCCACAGATTAAAAATACTATGAGTAATGCATAATGAGGGGATCAGTGAAAATGAGTGCTAAACCTTTAACCTAAAGGATGAGTAGAGGACAGCAAAGTAAAGGAGTCAGATATCTACAAGTTTAGGGTGCAAAAGCAAAACATGCCTCACCTGATGGAAGATCATTCCTGCTGGGTGCTCCTCTGTGCAGTCTGTGTGCATTCCCCTTCCTCTGGCTGTGCTCCTCTTGTAGGAGAAGTATGCTTCTGATCAGATTTATGGATGAAAAATGGCAGAAGATAGGATTGAGAGCTGTGGGAAAGAGCCCATCACCTGCACCCTTGTGTTTCCCTAAAATTCTTTCGTTTTCATTGAAGAAGACTGACAAGGAAGAGAATGGGGCACACAAAGGCATCACAAACTGAGCTAGGTTAGCTAGATCTGGAACTCACCTTCTTGAGAAATGTGAAGGTGTCTATTGGTCTGTGGTAGCAGGCTTCCAAGGAAGGGCTGAGGAAAGGTCTGAGCTGGAAACAGGAGGATTCTTGATCCAAGTGAATAAATCATGTGCAAAAACAACTTCTCTTCATGAGCACCTAAGATGAGTTTTTATTATTGTGTCTTAAGCACTAGCTGTGCTTTTGTTCAGTGCATGGAACAACATGTTTTACTTCTCTTAGTGGTTGCTATTTGACTTTCCAGATGTCTCCTTGAACTTCACTGCTCTTCCTTTTCAGACTAGTAAATACACTTCAGAGAGGCTGTTATTTTCTGGTGGCATTAGGGACAGGAAGGCAGAGGAAAATGTGAATATTCCCAATTATCACTTGCTCCCACTTTTTAGTCTTTTTGTCTTTTTTTGTTTAAAGCTATAATTTAATGACAAACAGGTTTTGATCTGGGAGCAGATGCAAACTTTTCAGCTTTCAGTAGCACTGGGCACAAAACTGTGTGTGTGCAAGAGAAAGGAAAAGGGAAACAAAGAGGGTAGGAAAAATACTCTGCATCTGAGAGATACTGGTAGAACTAAACCAACCCAAAAGATTTCACCCCTTCTAGTAGTGCCTTTTCTAACTGAGTGTTCATGCCATGAGAGATACAGAGAAAGAAGAGAATTACAAAGGCATGTTGAATTCTACTTTGACTCCAACATGAAATGTGTTTTACTTCAAATATATGGTCTAATCATTTCATCATTGCTTTTTCCAATTTCCTTTATATCTGCATCAATGCGGAGTAGTTTGCCTTCTTAAAGCTGTAGTTTTATGTCTACTGTTTCTTGGGAGAATAGGGAAAAATCTTTACCTAGGTTTGACTGGTAAATTAAATGAATTCTTCATAACTTATAAAACCTACATAGAATATTGCATCAGTGATTTTGTGTGCTATTAAGATGATTATTAGATTTTGTGCTTTATAAGTGAGCTGTTATTTTATTGAATGCACTGGTAGCATTCATTTAGGATACTACTTAGAAATTTTGATAATTCTGCATCGTAGAGGAATTAATAAAAACTAAGGAGATTGGCTAGGACTGAGCAGGACTGACAGCAGAATGATATTCATTATTTGAACATGAAGCAAATTCTAGTAGCATGAGGTTTTAAATGTACTCGTCTTCCTCTTACAGAAAATTGGTTAAAACCACTTTCTGTCTACATCCAACAAATTATATTGGGGAAGAATGAGCTGCCATGGAGCTTGCTAACATCTTTTACATTTTAATTTGAATTTTCCAACTAATCTTTTTTTAGCTCAATGGATATTTGCAAGTGAAAATAAGTTTTGATTTCTGACAAAGTTAACACATTTCAGTATTTCTGTTTTTAAATACAATTCCATGCAAAGGTATAAATGTGAAAAATACAAATGAAGCAAATTTATTTTCTAAATTTCCTCTCAGATTTTTTAAACAGAATTTTCTATTTAGTGACTGAATTTGAAAGTAAGGACTTACCTTGTTAACTACTGATTTTTTTTTTACAGTTTTCCTGGGGACATTTGCAGGAAATTGGTGAGAAATTAATCAGAAAGTGTTAGATTAGACTTGAAATATTCTTCCTTCAGTCATAAAACACACTTAAAAATTATTAAAAATGTAGGGACTCTAAATGTGACAGTAGGAAACAGGATATAGAAATTTAAGCAGTAAGTAATTTTCTGGTTTCCTTCTCAGAAAAATCTAATTCTGAAATACTTACAATAACTAATTTAGATCTATCTATCGATCTATCTATCTATATATACAGAGAGAGAGAGAGAGATTTAATAGTCTTATGTCAGCCACTGAAAGCCTTGGGGGATCTGACTTGTGCTTAGCCTTTTGCAGAAGATACAAACCAGTCCAGTGAGCCAGCTGAAATAAAGGGATGAACAGAAGATATGGTCAGTTAGGAAACTGGACAGTGCAAGTGTTGCCAGCTCATCTCAGAAGTGTTCCCATCTGGCTGAGGGGTCCTGCTCTCACTTGCTGAGTGGATAAAGATGCTGTTGCATCTAGTTTGCCATCCCAGAACTTGCTATCACCTCTTCAGGCTTGGTGAGACGTGTGTGGACAGAGTTTTTAGGTTCAGTTCATGGTCTGATGTCTCAGCACAAACCTCACCTTCATTAGTGCTTTAAGCTGATATTCTGCACTGTGAACTGGAATAATTGAGTCATGCATTTCCCTCTGTTGCAGTGTGCTAACCTCTATTAAAGAATGACATGGGGAGTTAGGAATGGTGATAGATTAAAACTGCTAGGTTTGTCAAAGTTCATCTGTCAGAACCCCAGTTCATGAGTCTAAATCACTCTACTCTTAAAGCCCACTCCCCAACAATGAAAAAACCACCAACAAACAAAAATCCCACAAAGTATCACCCACCCCCCTCCATGTGTCTCTTCAATTAACTAATTTACATGTTTTTTTTAATTTTTACATATTACATATTTATATGAAATGGCATCACAAAAAGCAGAGTGCAGCCTGGAGAAGAGAAAATTCCAGGGTCACGTTCTAACAGCTTCCAGTACCTAAAGAGACCTACATGAAATCTGGAGAGAGACTTTTTAGAAGGGTATGTAGTGATAGAACAAGAGGGAATGGCTTCAAACTGAATTAGATTAGATATTGGGGAGAAATTCTTTACTGTGAGGATGGTGAGGTACTGACACAAGTTGCCCAAAGGAGCTGTGGCTGCCCTGTCCCTGCAAGTGTTCAAGGTCAGGATAAATGGGGCTCTGATTAGCCTGGTATTGGAGGGTGTCCCTGCCCATGGCAGGGGCTTGGACCTGGATGATCTTTACAGCCCCTTTATACCCAGGCCATTTTATGATTTTTTGATTCTGAAATTTTATGATTAGACCTCATGAACTGAAAATCTTCTAAGGATGGTTTGAAGAGTTAATGCCACTTGTGTAACCAGTTTTTCTGTTTCATTTATGCATTCTGGTTACTTGCATGAATGTTTGTCTTTGGGCCTTATGAGTGATTTTTCCACTTCAAGTGTCAGGTTGTTGGAATTAACACCATATGCAGTTTTCACTTTTGTTTTATAAGAATTGTTTTTCAGATGCTTTTTAAGGTTCCTGAGCTACCCCAAACTTTACCACTTGCACAGATGTACCCCAGATTTGCTTTCATGTGTCACAAAACTTTCTTCAGCAGGTTCTTTTCACTTCTACTGACAAGTGTAATAAGAAAAATTAGGTGGTTCCCAGATGGTGGTTTTTTATAGTGCAGCAAGAACATAAACCCCTTAACTATGGTACCTCCAGAAAGAGTGCATCAAGAAACTTGCATTTGCAACCTGCCACAGAGAAGGGGAGAGAGAGAAATTTGAAGTGTACTATGTTGATAATCAGAACTTCCTATCATCCTCACCAGGTGCAGCTGGACCAGCTACTTATTTTATATTTCTCTAAGCGTAGCCCTTCCCCTGGCCATTTAGCACAAAGCAGCATCTTGGACCTTTCATGAGAAATGTAAGGTAAATCCTGAGTTGAATTGAGAAAGCATCCATGAGTTTCTGCAATGGCTGAGTAGATGCCCCACTCTCTCCCTCTGGCCCCAGTGGAGCCTGAGCATCCATTTGCTTCATGTTCTGCTGAAACAGAAGCTGCCAAATGCTGCCAGGAGAAAATCCTTGGGAAAAGGGATGCTCAGCTGAATCTGTGCAACAGACAGGTAAAGAAGATGTAAACAAAGATAGGAGGAAAGCAGGAGGAACAAAATGTAGGTCATGTTTCAAACAGTTCTTCTGGGAAGTTGGTGATTTTGGTAGCTTCTGTAAGCATTTAGAACAACAAAGTGCTTTGCAGTTTATTTCATGATATGAACTCAACTAAATGACCAACCTATGCAGGGGGGACTCACCAGTGGATATTTTCCAGAGATCACTTTTGTATTCTCTTTGTAGAAAGATTTTACGTTGACTTATTTTCAACAATACTTCCTTGTAATGACAAAGATGCCTGTTCCTCCTGTTTCATAAATCAAACACCATTATTTTCTTTCTCACTTGTGCCTGTGAATCTAATATTTAAAATGGTCTAATGCTCCTCACAGTGAGACAAATAGGCTCCAGGAAATGGATAAAAATGACTAAACCTCATAATCTTGCAAAGTAGTTCTATTTTTCTACAAAAACTTCTGCCAACAAAAGCTAAACCCAGAATGTCTATACTGACTTTCCCATTTCTTAAAGTTGAGAACCATAAATGGAGCTTTGTATGAATAATGATTAATTCATGAGATGTAGTGTATGGCTTGAAGCACAGGTGTCATGGGTTAAAAAAGACTGGAAACCATTCTTTACTGCAGGATACTCCAAAAAAGGTCTGCATGAATAAATGTATTATTGATATCAAAGTACCTTGGCTAGAAAAAAAGTCTTTACAGCTGTATTTAGATAGAGTTAAAATAATACTGCCCATCTGTGTTGTACTTTAGTGTATTTTGACCAGTTAATAAAACTGAAAGTACATTGTTAGAAACATACCACTTCTACTCTACAACTTTTCCAGAAATATCCAGCACTGTTTGTGGTGATAAGATACTGCATTAACTTTTCTTCATAAAACTAAAAAAACAATTCCCCTCCTTGTCTCAGTCTCCTTCATAGAGTAAGATAGGTCTGTAATTTTTAGTAGGATGTAGATACCTCTTTCCTCCTTTTTTTTTTTTTTTTTTTTTTTTAATTATTAATTTTTAAATTTTGTTTTCCTTTTACTTGCTGGTTAACTTGGTGGATAAGCATGAAAATATTTAGCCCCCCTCCTCAAAAACTTCCTTTCCTACCTCATATTGAAAAATGCAGAATTGTTTTAAACAAGTTCCTTACAGAGTACCTTTCTTTTATGGTTCTTTTGTAGCTCTGTGAAGTGTGCATCAAAATCAAGCAGACTTTGAAAGATGCTCTTTCCTTCTCAACTGCTCTGTTCTGAGAGTAAAGCTGTTGTGCTCTTGTCAGGCTTTGAGAAAATGGTTGAATCTCTAGTTGAGACTTAGGAAAGCTAAGCTAAAAATGTGTGGAAAATTAGTTATGTACATATGCATGCAGTGCTTATGTGTGGTGGTTTTTTGTTGGGATATTTTGTTGTTGGTTTGGTTTGTTTGTTTTTTCCATTTGTCTCCATCAGTTTGGCCTTGTGCTTAGTTCATTTATCTGCAGAATTAGAAAGCAAGTTGTGTTTTGGGGAAGTGCAATTTTTATGTCATGGCATGTAAGGTCTAACAAAATTAAAAAATATAAATGAGAATTCATTAAGGAAAGATTTACATATGTTAGTGGCAGTCTTGCAGATTAAGGAGAGCTTGCTGTGTTTTTGTTGGTTATTGGCAAGAAGGCATTCATTAGCTTGGATGTCAGGGTGGCAAACAAAATTATATACTTCAGGAGCTGAAGGAAAATACTCCTGTGTAAAAGAAAGGTAGCTGGGTGAAGGTCATTTTTTCTCAAGGCAGGAAAGTGCATATACAATCATACTTCTTGACTGTGCTCCTAACACAAAGATTTTGCAAGATGTGTTGCTGTGTGTGTGTGTAATCAATGCACAGCTATAGTTAAATAAGTATGTAGTGAGCATTTTAAACAACAGTTATGAACTGTGTATTTATAACATTCCATATAACAAGGGAAGACAATGAAAATACTGCTACTGACTTCATCAACTAAGAAAAAATAGTAAATTCAACTAGTACTGCAGTGCATGAGAACATTAAGGGTGAGCATTGATCAGCTTTTCTTATAATACAAGTCTTTTAAAAAACCTCAATTTAAACTAGAAATTGATAAAGGTCCCTTTGATTATTCTTATTAAAACTTAAAATCAAGGCTCAACCCTAAGAACTACTGCCACAGAGGCCACTGAGGGAAGATACTGCTTGAGGCATGCTTGTCAAAAGCCTACATTTTCTAAAAAGGATTTTCCTGGAATTTCACAAAAGCTGTAAGAACATCTAGTAACCTTTATATTCTTTTATTCTTTTCTGTCTGCTGTGGCTGGGGAGTCACAATCATGCTCTTATTTTTAATTCTGATACTGTTCTTAAAATTGTTATTACTTACTGTAATGTTATTTAATGTAACTGGACAAAAAGGTATCTCTTCATGATCTCACAGATGTGTCCTCATTAGGTTGCCCCTGTTGTCATAGGAAATATTTTCTTTCTGCAAAAAACTTTCTGCTTTTTTTTTCCCCCCTTCCTCTATTTGTCACTTGCAGCTTATCTCCTTTCAAAGACATGTCCTGTAACAGAATAAAGCAAGTTTCCGATGATCTTTTAGGAAATGGAAAAATAAGGGTAGACCAGGCTGAAATGCAGAAAGCTTTGAGAAATTATATAAAAACACACAAAAGTCACAAACATCAGAAATGCTATTTCCCTCTCTTCCCCATGAGAATCTTGCCTAAAACAAAATAAGAAAAATCTTACATTTATATTGCTTTTTAACTTGGTCTAAGCTGAGAAGGACTATTCTATTTTCAGTTTACCATTAGAGAGCAAAGATATTAATCTATGTTTAGATCCATGGTTTGAATTCATATTAATTTACAGTTCTGGAACAGGCTCACAGGATAACAACCTTTTGAGCTGACATCCAGATGTGGGATCTTGGCAGGTAGCAGGAAAAGACCAGATTTTCTGGCTTCCTCCAATTCTTATGGTTTTTAATTCAAAATAACTTGCATTCCATTATTATATCCTATGTAAGGCTGTAGCAAGTGTAGTAAGGGGTCAGGAGCCTGCAATACCCTGCCTATGTTATCCCTTGTGTGTTTCTTATCCTCAGGCATTTCCAAGGGAGAATTAAGTTGACATGACTGCAGGCAAAGTGTTTTTTCAGTACCAGGGTTATTCCTAAGTATACTGATAGCTTTTTGTAATCTCTTTAGTGTGGAACATACCCTCTGTGTCCCTGAGCTGCTCTTCTGTGTTTGGTGAATTCACCCAAGGCTCATGATAAATTTTAATAGAGTTGTTGCTTTTAATGAATGTTAAAATGCATGAGTAAGGATTGCATTTTCAGGACTTTAGATCTGTGCAATTTCTGTCAGTAAAGACCCACTTTAGCTTGGTTCCTCCTAACACAATATTAGCAATTGGAAAAGGTATAGGATACAACAATCTGGAGATTATTAACAGGAAAGATGTTTTGAACAGAAGTAAAAAGTCACACATTTGCATTAGCACTAATTACTAATAAAATATTGTTGGAGAAAAAATCTAATTTTAAATTCTGGGTGCAGAATAATTGTCTTGTTGTTTTAGAGAAAAAGAGACAAAGTGCATCTATAAAATCCAACTGCAAATGTTTCCTGTGCTGCCTCATTGATTCATAATGTCCTGCTGTGCATCCTTTATGATTAGGGATTTACCAACTGTGTGGGTCACAGCATTTTTCTCAGTTAATTCCTCTTCTGAGGATTCTGGGTGTGCTGTACAGCAAATATCCTTTGGTTCTTCAACTCTGAGATATTTCTACAACAATTTTGTATGTTCACGTTATAGTTTTTAGCAAAACACAATCAGCATATCTACTGGAGTATTCAGTTTTACTTTTTTGTGTGATTCCACTATGTCTTGAAACTTTTGGCTGTACCATAAAATATTAGATGAAGGGTAGCTGAAGGCATTGGCATCTGCTTGTGTTTCTGTTGGATCTTTCCTCTCAGAAGTGTTAGAGGGGATTTATTTTGGACTGTGTAGTGAGCTCACTGGTAGAATGCTACTGCTAAAATCATCAGCAATAAAGAGGCCAAATTCACAAACCTCATATTGTTAACAGGCCATTAAAGCTGACAGGAGCCATATTTATATTTTTTGCCTCTGCTGTTTCAGACTCTCTACAAGTGAATGACACCCTAAGTTGATTTAGGCTGCTCTTGTACAAATCTAATTTAATCTTAGCCTTTCACTTTCCAGGTCCCTTTCTCCTCCCATTCCTGCTGCTACTCAGACTATTGCCACCATGATGGAATACTGCTGCTCTTAATTATCCAGTAGTTTGGTTGTTTTTTTAGGTTTTTTTGTTTGTTTGTTTGGTTTTCTTTGTTTGTTTTTTTAATTTTTTTTTGGTGATACCTGTCTGAACTGTTCCATGAAAATTGCCTGTTCTAAAAATAACTGATCAATCACTTCTTTGGGACAAGCTATGCATTCTGTACTGCTTTTTTTCTGAAGTCATAATAGCAGTTCCTTCATTTTCTGTGTTTTTGAATGTGAAATATTCTTGCTAAGGCATGATGCAGATCTGGATAATAAAATGTAACTTGTTCTGTTATGTGCAACAGCTCTCTTGTCATAGGGCACACATACACTCAAGGTTTATGCTGTTCTCCATCAGGGATTTATGTAGTACTGAAAATTATAATTAGGGATTCTGTGGTATTCTAGTTAATTTTCCTAAAGACAGAATTTAAATGCCTATTTATCATTTAGCTTGAAATATCAGATCATGTGGGTGCAGCCTTAGTACAGTATCACTAACACAGATCATCCCAGTTATTGGTTTGCCAAAAAGAAGAGCAAAGCTGTTACTGTTTGGTAACTTCTCTCTTTTTCCACTTGCATTGCATCATCTGGTGCCAGTCACCTTTCCTCACATGGGGTTGCTGCCTACATGCATAAAATCTAATATAATAGTCTTATTAATTTAATAGTCTTATTGAAATTTTCAAGGGTGTCATAAGAGTTTGAAAATCTAAGTTCAAGTCAACTAAATGTTTTGATAGTAATTGTACAGGAAAATGAGTTCCTTCACTGATGAAAAAACCTGATTTTGGTTGAGATCAGACAGAGGAGGAAAATAAAGAAATAAACAAAAAGAAGACAAAGACATCAACAGCAACAACAAAAAGAAAATAAAAAACAAACAAAAAAACCCTCTATATATTTATAACCCTTTTGTACTTACAACCAGTAGCAAAGAAATATTCTTCTCAAGGAAAAGTTATTACACTTGCTGTTCATGATCATGTTCAGCCTATCAAAATGTGTGTATGATCCAACTTTTTTTTAGAGCTGTATTTGACTTTAACACCAAAGATAATTCTCCTATTAATTAGTATTCTATCTTCTGTTGGCTAAATGATTACCTTGCTGCTTATGCTAGTTAATCTGTATGCTCAGTGCTTCTCTTCTTTTGAGTCACTGGGTTTCTTGGGTCAGTGGTTCAGGAGTTGGTGGCTGCAATCGGCCCCTGCCAGAATTACCTTTTGCCCAGACAGAACTGATTCCAGCACAGTTGCTGAGTTGGCTGTGTTAGTTTCTTCACTGTCCTGGGAGTTCTGCCAAATGACCTTGTGGCCTGTAAATTCTGCATTCTGTGTGCCCACTCTCAGTGGTACATCCTTGTCCCCAAGCCTTGTCAGGCTGCCCCCAGGTCTGAGATCACTGGAGCATGTCAAGCCCTGAACCTCAACTAGGGAATTCTCCTGACCTGTTGTTTATCTTTCTAACACCTAGACATTCAATCCCTGCTGAGACTGGGACAGAGTGGGAAGGGGAGGATGCTGTCTCTCCTGAAGCTCCTCCAGCACAGCCACATTTCTCACCATGGGCTGAGGGTGCTGCCTCAGCCATTGACAGGGTTTTGCTGTTACTGGAGATGAGCTCTGACCAGTTCCAGTTTGCTGACAGTGTTCCCAATGCAAGGCTGCCCAGTGGGAAACATGGGACAATGGCCCTTTTTCTTCCTACTAGTAATTCTGTCTTTCAAAGGTGACTGACCATGTTCTGCAAATTGATGCAGTTGTGTTTGACAAGTGAGGATTTTGGTGAAGTAAATAGATTTGTTATCTTATCCTTTTCTTTGTTTTCTTCTGCTGTACTGGTCTGTGGGGCACTAGTGCCACTATTAACTAGAAAATTTTACTACAGCATCTTCAAACCAGAGCAGAGGGGCTGATGGCAACTCCAGCTGAGGCTGCATCTGGTCCAGGCTTCTCTCCTGCCATGAAGCAATTTAAGTGTCTTCCTGTGGGTCATTACCCAAGGTGAATCAATATGCATTTCTCTGAGTGTTAGAATTAATGAAGATTGGTCTCTGAAGGATTTGTGTCTTAGGACTACATCCTCTGATGTCTACTGGAGTACAAACACCAAATGAGACTTCTTGTGCAAGATTTTTTTCTAAGGATCGCTGCCTGTTTTAGCTTGTCCTTTAGTGGAGGCCTTTTTCTTTCCATCTTCTAGTTCCATGAAGCTTTAAAGATATAATTTTATCCTCCTGTTTAATGTGTTCAAAATTGGCTAGTAGGTTGAAAGGTAACTGGGGAATGGAATGGCAAGGTCTCACATGCAGACACAGTGTAATTGAATGATATTTGCTTCTTCAAGAAGCCAGGTTAGAAAGAGGTGAGACAGGTTTCCTGCAAAAAAATTGCCTAAGACTGTGAGGACCAGAGGGCTGGGGTACAAGGCTGTTTGTAAACAGAAGTTAAGCTCAAATAAGTAAGTGTGCTTTAACTCTGCACAGCCCAAGATTTCATTGAAACCAGCAGATTTGGAAAGGCAGGTGCTTATTACTAAAGCTTTACTGAAGATGTTGGGACACTCTGAACATAATATTTAATGTACTTGTAACTGGCAGTTTCAGCTCAGGAAGGAGCACTTGGAATTGCCATGGCTGCTTTCACAGTTTTCTGAAATCCATTAGCTCATTTTGGAGCAGAGGCCAAAACCAGGGTTTTAAAAATGTAAAAATCTTGGCCATCATCAAGAAGGATTTTAAAGCTAGAATGGACTGCATTATTTTGCAGTTGTGTAAGATCTTCATGCAATTGCATCTTGAGTACTGTGTGTGGTTTGGGCCTCCTGACCCAAAGGAAGATAAAGTACCACTTCAGCAGGAACAGAGGAAGGGCAACTAAAATGATAAATTGGATGAAACAGACAGAGGAAGGACTTACAAAGATCCATGGTTCTTCAGTTTGGAGCAAAGGTTGAGGTGTGAGGTCACCAAACAATACACCATCACAAAAGCAACACAAAAGAGTTGTTAGAAGTGTCAATCATCAACTTTGAATTGCAAGAATTTAAGGACACTAGAAAAAAATAGCAGCAGATAAATTTAAAGCACAAAAGAAAGTATTTGCACTGGAGCTTACAAGCTTTTGGCATTTACTAGTGAGGAAAGAGTGGAGATGGATTGTATCAGCAGGTTCAAGAAAGTTGATTGAATTTATGAGCTGCAGCTCCATAGATGGATAGTAGCACAGGGGAGGTCAGTCCTGCCCATCATTTCTAATTCTTGGAGTTTTGAGACTGGAGGGAATAGACTGTAGAAAAAGAATCTTTTACTACTCTGTTGCAGAAGCAAGACAGGGCTGGATGAACCATTGTTCCTGAACTGTTGGGACATTCCTAAAGTTCTTGTGGTGTCCTGAGCTCACGTGTAAGACCAAAACTAGACTGTAGATTGGAAGTGATGGTGTGTGAAAAAACAATGAAATTCCCTAGTTTTATCTGGTCTGTGTCAAAGACAATAATCTGTTGACCCTAAATGTCAGACTGGGATAATCATAAAGCCAAGAGACAACAACTAAAAGTGTGTTAGGATTATTGCTTGAAGAATAGATTAAAGATTTTTCTCAGTTTGCTTTTGCATACTTTTCAGAGCTGCGTGTTGAACTGTGGTTGATGATGGAGCTAAGTTCAGAGGACAAATACTGGTGACAGTTTTCTTCTACAGTGAAATCTGTGAATTTGATTAAACATACATGGTGAACTGGATTTTCTTCTTTGATAATGAAACACCCCATTTCATCACTGTGATAAAGGATTGTTTAGTTAAATTATGAAGTATATAAAGTGACTAATTTAAGAGAGATGAGATATCATTGTATTTGTATGCTGGTAAGCAAAATTAGCACAATGCATTTTGTGTGTGCAATCATAACACTTTCAACTCAAAGTAAAAATGCCTGGTAGTTTGGGGGTAGCAACTATTTCTGAAGCAACCCTTGAAGTATTTCCTAAGAAGTATTACAAGAAGTAGCATCAAAATAAAATTAATTTCTAATCTGAGTGGTGAAATAAAATAAAATAAATTTTAAAAAATCTCTTTTCTTACATTATGGCTCTCTGGTGGTTCTATTTTCTCAAAGATAGCAAGAATAACAGAAAAAAATCTTTTTTGTGTATGTTGTGCTTTACAAGGTGTTGCTTTGACCATCTTATATCATGCTAATTATTTGATTTTTTTTTTTTACCAAAATGACATTTTGATCATCTTCAATGGCCACAGTAAAGTGCATTAAAAGTAACACAAAAGACTAAAATACTTTGGGAACATCAGTAGATACAAGTCTGTAAGCATTTATTGGCTGATACTTTGGACATTTTTTGGGCTCAAAAAAGTATTTTTTTCTTCTTATATAACCAGGTACTTTGTATGTGTTGAGCATTTTTTGTCCTCCTCAGTGAAACTTTACATGGAGTAAATTAAGTCTTGGAGAAACATGTTCTTTCACAAACAGATGTTCTCTCTGCAAATGTTAGTCCTCCAACTGTTCTTCACTATCTATCAGTCCATTTTAGGGGCAGACTAGGCTGGCTTTACACTGCCTGGTTCTCAATGCTATGAGTCTTTCATTATAATGGGATGCTGCCAAGATAAATAAGAATACAGATCAGAAAGGAAGCATATGGTTATTGCTCTATTTTCATTTTTTAAATGTATATGTCTCCTGGAAGAAGTAAAGAATATGAATAAAGAAAGAGAGACTGAGATATGGAAATAAGAGAAAAATCTGTATAAAGAATGCTTCAGAAAATAATGGGAAGGAAGTAAGGGTGCAGAGATGACTAGTGCAGTGGTTGAGGCTGGACTTTTTGCCCCTGGCTTGGCAGTGGTGTTGATAGGCAGAAGTTGAGCTGCCCCACCAGGGCAGCAAAGCAGGATAAAAGGATTAGTTAGATACCATTTTCTTTCTACCAAAAGAAACATGTTTACTGTCAAAGCCAAACTTCTTTTGCTGCCGATATTTACATCAGCAGTGAGAATCAATCTACTCTGAGTCCTTGTGTGACTAGTGCTGGGGCTGTCCCTCTGTCCCTCTGCTGTGGATACAGCAATGTGGGTGGGTGCGCACAGCAGAGGACTGCAATGGTCCATCTTAAATGTGTCCTAAGGTTTCAGGAGTCCATCCTTGTGCTGAGGGGTGTGGGGAGCTGTGGCCAGGCCAGGGATATTGATGGTGATCATTTCAATGGGAAGTGTGTGTGCTCCAGGCTGGTTCTATGGGATTGTTGTACTGTCTTGTGAAGGCCTGGGAGGGGTCCTCTGTGGGAGACCAAATCCCAAGGGCTTCCTCCTTCCTGGTGAGTTATTAATGAATATGGTCTGCTTTTGCCAGGCTGGCAGGCTCTGCTACACAGAGGACAGGATGAAGAAGGATTGCAGCAGGGAAAGAAAATAATGTACTCTGCCTGTGGATGACTTTTTGTAGAGTTAATGGTCTTGCAGAAGCTACTGCTGGCAGGCAGAAAGCAGAACTTTAGTCTGGGTCCCTTAGGATGAGATGAGTGGGGAGTAAGAAAAGCAACTGCAGAAATGTCAGGCAGCAAAGTAAATGCAGAGCCGTGCTGGGACATTGCTCTTGCAGTTTATGGAGAATAGCAGGGAAATACATGCAGTCAGTAACCACAAAAAGATGTGAAATAGATGAGGACTGAACACAGATAAGGAGGCTTAAAAACATTAAAACCAATTTTGGTTGAGTGACTTGACTGTACTACATTTTAGATTACTCAGCTGATAACTAATAAGAAGCAGAGAAACAGATTTTGAAAGTATAAAAGTTCTGCCTAATGGTGAAAGGAAGCAGAGGCACAGACACATGGATAAAGGTGGGGTTATTATGGGATAAATTAGGAACAGTAGAGCATGCTCCCAAAATGAGTGAGGAAAAAGAATTGGTAGAGGATGAGACAGCAACAGTGAGAAGACAAGAAAAATAATTTAGTATCTAAAATAATTTAGATTGAAAATATGAACTGGATTAGAATTAGCAGTATTACAATTGATGAAGCCTTGTTCAGTAAGCAAAGCTTCTAATTCAAACTTTCAATAGCATTAACAATTTATTTTGCTATCATGGTATTTTTAGTGTTTCATTTGTATTTACTGCACCACTAATAAGTGTCAGAAAAAGCAAGGCAC
This sequence comes from Erithacus rubecula, assembly GCF_903797595.1. Lineage (NCBI taxonomy): Eukaryota > Metazoa > Chordata > Aves > Passeriformes > Muscicapidae > Erithacus > Erithacus rubecula. The sequence goes on from NC_136689.1 coordinate 78,475,880, forward strand.
TATGTGTCTGAAAGTCAGAGATTTTGTGTTTCCCCTTTCATTGCTGTTTGCCTTCTCTCTTCAGTCTGAAAAGCCTTAAAACATCTGATTAGATGTATCCTTCATGGCTTGAAGGTCTGCAAGCTGCCATATGTATTTGTTACAGAGAATAGTCCTCTGTCTCTCTATGTTGCCATGTTCCTGTCAAAAGGGAAATTTCAGACATGGTAAGTTAAAAAGCAAAATTATTTTTTCCTCTTTCATTTTCTACTCCCTTTGCTCAAACAGCTCAGCATTGGAGAGGAGGAGAAATAGAAAAGGGTGGGAAAATGAAAATGATGTATACATCCAAGTTACCACTGACAGTTGAAATGCTCTTTACCCGTGTTATTCTTTTGGGGTCTGAACTTTAAGTTTCAAAGTATAATCAGCATGTATTTCAGCCTTAATATTTGCTGAGAACATGGAATGTAAAACACAGAAAGAAGGCTTTGAGCTGTATGCACTTTTCTGTGGAAGAAACCACAAAGGAGACAAACCAGCTAGAGAATGCACAGAATGGACAAGCAGTACCTGATCCAGTGTGTTGCAGGTATCTCCCCCATTCACTTTCCTATTGAGTGATAGGAGAAAGAAGATCTTACATAAATTCTGCTGCCACTGTTCAGCTGTAGCCATCAGGAAAAGTGTTAGGAGCAGAACTCTGGTCTGTGCAGCCACACTGGGGACTGCTGTATGTGCTACTTCACCTCCTCTTTCTCCAGTTTTTGCTCAGTCAATGGGAGAAGTTTCAAGATACTGTGAATTGAGTGCCCAGCAGCAAGCAGGCCACTTGCTGTGCTGCAAAATGGAGCTTCAGGAAGGGAAGAGTACTGACAGTAGACATGACCAAAAAGAAAGCTAAGAGGCAAAATCCAGGAAGGATGATCACATATTTCTAGAGTTGCATATGAAACAGGTAGTACATTTATCTAACGATGAGATGCATTCAATAGATCCTGTTTTAGGGGCTGATTAATGAAGCACATAACACTGGGAGGAGTATTATGGATCTCTTGTCACTGTAGTGCTGTGACATGTTGTATTGGCTTTCTGTAAGTGGCAATAAAAATAGGAAAAAAATACCCTCCATAAAGGAAAGAGATGTCTTGCACTAATCCTCATTGCTTTTGAAATGGTATTTGGTAAGCCTAGATAGTCAGAAGTATGCCTAAATAATCTCTCAGAAGAAACAAATTTGTGGGCTTGGATAAAATTTTTAAAGCACTTCCATAAGTTATATAGGAGTTCATAATTTCTATTTCTTAAATTTACCTTCCTTTACCTTCCTTTTCAGCACTTCTTTGGTTGAGAAACAACAGATAGTATTGTTGTGGTTTAAGCTTAAGGAGAAATGTTTTGTTAATATGTCTGGGCTCAACTGACCCCAAGAAGAAGAAAACATGCTATGATATAATGAAATTACTGCTTTTAAATTCTTACTGTCTGAAATCTCTAGGCCAGAAGAAGGGTATTTTATGTGTCTCTGGAACAGTACTTTTATTTATATTATTTTTTTAGAAATATAATTTTGTTCAACCAGAACTACTTCAAATTCTATCTGAAATAAAAAATAATTTAAATGGAAAGCCTGGGAGCCTTCTAGATAGCAAAACCTAAAAGGAAATATTGTATTCCTTTATCCTTTTCTTACTCAGTGATTAGCTCAGTCACCTGGGGTATGGAAGGACTGCCTGAGGGGATCTGCAGTTATATTAGAGTGCAGCAGTTGGTGGTTTCAGCAATTTCCCTTGGTTAAATAAGCCAAAATCAGTGCTTTAAGTGCATCTGTGGAAGAGCCAGGAGTATATTTTGGAGCTCAGCAGTAGTAAGGAGCCCAAGGTACAGGTTATGAGGTACGTGAAGGCACTCTGAAATCTGTGCTTAGTGGGGAAACAGCAGTCCCATTCCTCATTTGGAGCCTTTTGGACAGAGGCAGTGACACAGCCTGGTGGATCCAGTGCCCTTAGAGCTGAGCCTGATTTCATTTGCAGATTGCTCTGGGTGAAATGAAACAGCTCCTTGTTATTATTGTCAGGGTTTGTCAAGGAAATAACCTGGATTTACAGTCTGAGGACTGAGCTGAGGTGTGTATAACTTCTGTGCAGGCTAGTGCTTGTTGACGCACCCATTCAATCAGTTCAGTCACCGAATCCCACAGATGAGTTTGTGTCTCTGGCTCCAAGCTGCTTTTGGTGTTTGCTGGTGAGTCACGCCTTGCAGCCCTGCACTGCCAGGATCAACATCCAGCTCTCCATCCTTGGCTGTAAATGGACTTTATAGTCCATTTCCCCACACCTTCTGGAACTGGGCTGGTTTATGCAGGGTTAACTGGAATGTGACCGTGCTCACTTTGGAGGTGAATTCTTGTAATGCAGGAGTGACTTGAAGTTTTTGCTTTTCTGTAAAAAAAAATTGAGCTTGCACTGTTATATAGGTTTAGGTTCTAAGCTAGGTATTGGTTGAAACAACTTAGTGAGAAATAACTACTTAGACCTAGTCATTGTTTTGGTTACTGATTTGCAATATATGTTATCAGTACACTTATGCCTGATGAATTTTTGAATAACAAAATATTATTAGCATTGCTTCATGTTTTTGTAGCCAGGTTCAGGTTTTATGGTATTACAGAAAGAATGTAAACAAAGCCCTACCTTACAGTTTAGTTTTTTTGTTGGGGTGTGAGTGAGAGAAACCTTGGGAAAATTGATATTGGCACAGATATCTTAATTTAGAGGTATAAAGCCTGCAAGGTATGAAAACAGATACATTTTTGCTCTGTGATTAATCCTGGTCCAAAACCTGTGAATTTTCCCATTAAAACTCCATAAATAACTGACCTGAGTAACACATAAAATTGAGTAAGTTCATTTCTCTATGATGACATTGATTTTAGCTGCTTTTGACATTAAGAAACTGTATGAATTAAAACCAAAGGGCCTTGCAATTGATTTTCTCCACTTTTTTGCCAATTTTTGTGTGGTTTTTAAGTGATATAAACAAACTTGTAATTTGCTTCCAGAATATACAAAAACTATATGTGATTTGAGAAGAAATGTAAAAAAATTTCTCCATTTTAGGGCAATAATACGTAACATGATTAAAAGCCTTTGGTGAGACCCTTGTGTTGATCTGTGCAGCAATGCAAATGGTAAAATGGTTCTTTCCTCAACATGTACAAAATGGGGAATGAACATTAAAGTGCATGGTGTTACCTTTCTAACTCTGTTCTCAGGTGTCACGTACACTTCCTTGTCAATAAGGAGATGTGACACACAATGCAACATTTAAATGGTGCTATGCAACCTTAAACAGCACCAGAACTGCATTTCCTGTTCCTCATTATATCTTAATTAAATATTGATGGACAGTTTGTTTACATCAGGATTTTATTCTGTTAAAAATAATGCCATCTTATGACTGTTGCTAGTGAAATAGCTGGAGCAACAAGTTGATGATTAGTGTCAGTTTCTCTGTTGACCCAAGAATCATGACATAAATAAATTAATTTGTACTTATCAGTTGAACTGTTTTGCTGGGCTGGAATGGATTTAGTTTAGCTAAAGCTAGTTGAATAACATTGAAACATTTTACTGTATGTATCTCATGTACTTATGAACCTTACGTGTGTTGTAATGACCTGTGTGAACTGTGCTGTATAGACAGTGCATAATAGAAAAACAAAATCTGTAAGCATTATGCAATGCATAGTTTTAGACACAAGTCTGAGCCCAGGAACACTGCTTTTGATGTTCTTGATTGCTCCCTTGTTTACTGGCTACACTGCATGTTTTAGTTTTTCTCTGACCACCTAATGCATTCCTAACTTTCATGAGATTTGTATCTCAGTTCTTAAATTACTGAATGAAATAGAAATAAAAAACTACCTAAAATACTTTACAGAAAATACAACTCTACTAGCAGTTGGAACTGCCCGTCCTATATTTTTTCTCATAACTAATTCTCATCATAATTTTGCAGGAAATAAATCCTGGTCTCAATATATTAAATGGTAGCCCAGATAAACTTGAAATGCATGATAAAGAGAGAAATCCAAAGGAAATCAGAAGAAACTCTAAAAACGTAAAATTACTAATAGAAAAAGAAGCATTTGTCCTGGGCAGATGAATGTAGTGAAATAACTAAAAGTAGTTTGTAATGTAGAATATAACTCTACTCCCTCTACAATGACATTGCAGACATTGTTGTACGTGGAAATATTTGTATTGATTGTGTGCTGGGCTAATTAAATATCTTGTTCCATGTTACAAAATAGTAAACAATGGTGAAAGAAATAAGAAGTTTTGAAACGCCACTTTCAGTTTGTTGAAGAATTATTTTCTCAGCTAGCAAGGGAAACACTATACATCACCCATAATTATCATAATCATCAATTAAGTTAATTAAGAAACAATTGCATGTCTTTCTTAAAATAGCTTCTAAGCTATAGAAGAACAGCTTCTAACAAGTTAAGTCACCTTTACAGTTTAGTCTTTGTTCTTAAGTAATGTAATCCTATTGAGCTGGCTAGATGCTGATGGATTCCTTAAGGGTCAGAGATGTGCTGCTAGCTGGCATGCCAGGGTGCTCCACCAAGAAGATTGCAAAGAACTTCTCTGATACAAGAAGTTGCTTTGATTCTTTGTGTAACAAGTAAAAGAGAAAATGAGAATGTGGGAGAGATTTTATGGGGTTTTGATTTTTTTTTAGTGTTTTGGTGGTGGTGGTTGGGTTTTGGGTTTATTTTAAGCAAAGAAAGTAAAAAGAAGTAGAAAAGAAAGGTGTATTCTAGAGAATTTGGAAGAAGGATATTAATAAATTGCTGTTACCACACACTGATATTGGTTGGAAAGGACCTATGAAGATCCCTTTTGAGGGTCCAATCCACAAACAAAGAAAGAAAAACTAAGGTGAGGTTGCTTTTAATAGCTTTGTCTAGTTGAGGTTTCAGTATCTCTAGGGATGGATATTTCACACATTTCTGGGCAACTGTGCCAGTGTGTAACTAATTTCACAGATAGTTTCTTAATTCTTGATGACTTGTTTCTTCTCGGATGCCATGTGTTCTGGCTGCCCACTCATCTGGGTGACCATCTGTCAGGCTGGCTGCAGTATGGCAATGGCTTTTTTGTCCTGGGGATGCCAAAACTGGACATGGGGCTCTCAGTGCAGTCTCAGGGGTGTTGACTGGAAGGGAATAATCCCTTCTCTTGCCATTTGGTTCCTAATGCAGCCTTGTCCATATTTGGCCCTGTTCAACATAAGGGCATATGGCTAGCTCAGTTTCAACTTGTGAACTTTACTTTTCTGCAGAGCACATCCTGAGCCAGCTGGTGCCCAGGCTGAGGGCTTGAGGGCTCTCTTGGCTGCAGGAGTTTTGCTTTTCCATTGGTGTGTTCCCACTGAGCTTTTAAAGGCCAATGTCAATGTCAGACTCATACCCAGCCTTGAGGTGTGACAAAAGAGCAGCACTGCCCTCAAGGCTGTTGATCATTCCCCTGAGCTTAGATGTTCTGATGGATAAACCCATTGACACATCTGGTTGATGACTCATGCTTACCTGGATGCTCAGTTATTTCTCCTGTTTTAGCTTACAGCTATGTATTAAAAATGTCTCATTCTTTTACTCTGTGTGATGAACCAAAAAAAACCAAACCACAAGCCTCTACCACTTTGTTCTTAATGTTCTTCATTAAACTTCATCTGTGAAAATCTACAGTGACTTTCTTTAGGTGTTTCTTTCCTGCCCATCAGAGTAGAGACACTAGGCTAAGGAATAATAATATTTGTTATTTAGATAACTGGTCTGTTTTTCAAGGGATGGCAAGAAAAACATTATAAAGTTGTGCAGGATTTTGAACTAAAAAGAGAAAAAAAATCTGAAACTTTATTCTGGGATTCACCCTATCCTTTTCAATGGTATCTCACCTCTGATTTCAAAACTGGGAAACAAGAGGGCGGGTACACTGAGCCTCACCTGCCACATCAGGCTTGTGCCCTTGAACCATCACTTGGAATAAATCTTGAGATTAATTCAGTCATGGTTTGTTTGGGTTTGAGTTGCTTTCTTCTTTTGTCAGTGAGCTCTCAATAACTACAAAGGGCTATTTTCACCCTTTGTAATTGAAGTATTGTGTTTGCTTTGGTGGGCTTATGCAGCATGCTGACCTTAGGGGACTGGCAGTGGAACTCAGTGGCTGTACTGGCCTCTGCCAGTTTCTTTGGTTTTTTAAGGAGAGAAGGAACAAAAGCCATTTGTTTGTAGGAAACTGTGCAGTTTTTATTATCCAACACTAGTTTTCTTTCCTTTTCTGGCAACCACTTGCTTCAAGCAAACTAAACTACGTTATCTCCCACCTCTTGTTCAAACTGCTCATGCTAATATGCCTGACTGCCTGCAGCTGGTTAGAGGATGCCCACAGGAGCCTTGCAGCTGGCAGTGGCATGGTGTGGCTGACACAAACCTTTATGTCATGGCCAAAATGGGTCTCTGCTGCCCAGCTTTTTAGGTCCCTTTGCTTTTAGGTCCATCTCTGCAGCTGCTGCAGTCCTTACAGCAGTGGTAACTATGCCTCTCCTGCTGAAGCTGTTAGTAGGTGAGCTAGTGAAATTAAATCACATGTGGCAGCACGGGCTTCACTGTTGCTTTTTGCTATGGTACCAGGTGTTCCTTACAGGTAGTGCATGCACCTTCTGAATTCAGCCCAGAACAAGCTGATTTGTAGATGTGAACTTTGTCCTAGCTTGATAGGAAGAGGTAAATTTTCAACCAACCTTCTGACTGTCCCTTTTGTACCATATGGCAACTGCCCCCACATTTGTATTGGCTATTGTACATTTGCCTGTAATTTTTATTAATTTTTCTTTTGTTTCACTTTTATGTATTGAGCCAAAAACAGCTCTGTATTTTCAACCCTATGTTCAGCACAAATCCGAAACACAGCCTCCTACTAGCCACTGTGAAAAACACTAACTCTACCCCAGCCTAAATCAGCACACACCTTTGCTGCTCTTGCTAATGTTTTAACATTTTCAAAGTATTTAAATGCATTGACTTCTATGGGGGATGCATCTGTTACCTGCAGTGTCACTTATCATGCACCACCTGTTTGTTCTTGCCCAAACTTGTACATTAGTAAGCTCTGTTCATTCCAGGGTCAGCTATTTCCACTTCAGGTTTTTATGCCCTTTTTTCTGAACAGCACATTTTTAACAATGATCTGTAGGACTACTAGGAGAGAAAAAGAACATGATGTTAACTATTCTATGCAAATACGATTAAAATCTATAATTAATTAAGTTTTCTAATTAACATTTAACTTATGCTTTTAGAATAATATGAAGTTTGGTCATGCTTCTCCAGATGAGCTCTAAAAGATCATCCTCAAAACATTAGTGAGTATAACTGAAAATAATATGTAAATTACCAAAAATTTCTTGGGGTAAAAACAAGAGATAACTGTGGCCAGCTGGTACTTAAAAAGAAAAAAATGGTTTAAATTAGGGCCTCAAAAAATTAAAATAAAAGCTAAGAGTCTAAAAGCAGACCTCTTAAATTCACTTTAGGTTTTCACAATATCTTTCTTGAAATGTGTTTTTACTTCTCATTTGACCTGTGAGAGGGAATGTGTACTGATACATATGTATATAACCTAAAAAGAAAAGGAAAGCAGATTAGAAATTCAGTGTTGGCCTTTCTTTTCATTGTCTTTATATTTGAGTTAGCTTAATAAAGTCATACCAAGTTGATATGCAGCACTCTGTGTTTTCAGCATTATTGAAAAAAAGCTCCACATTGAAAACTGAAGTGGACATAGCAGGCAATATTTTTCTTAAAACTACTGCTGCATTTTCAATATCAAAGAAATCTTAAGGTAAATAAGTTTTGATTTGAAGGTTTAGCTTAGCCTCAGGCAGCTGAGCCTGTGCACTGCCAGTATGGGTATCAGGGGATGATGGTTGTTATTTTACTCTAAAATCAGCTCCCTTCCTTTCACTTTTTCCTCCTTCTTAGTGCTTTTCCTGACATCACTGCCAGTTTCAAATGAGCCTTTGTCATGTGGAGCTGAGCTCTCACCAGAGCATCTCATACAGTAACAACCACAATGAAACTTTAATTCTGTCTTTGCCATTTAACCTATCATTACTTGTAAGGTAAATTTGTTTCTTTTTGAGGGCAATCTGGAGTGTTTATTTCACATATACCATTGCTGAGATCTGTCATTAATTTTAATTTACTGTTCAAATTGATTCTGCATTTTCATTTGCCAATGAAAGCATGCCACATTCTCTACCATATAAACATAAATATAAATTTTCTCCCATACAGGTATTGTCCTGACATAGCATATTAACATTTTATATTTTATATTTGTGAGACAAATAGAGCAAGAGACAGCTTAAGAAATATAAATACACTTGTTTTAATCATATTTGAACTATGGCAAGTTGACTATTTCATACTGGACATTTTTACATCTAAAAAATAGTCATCTTGATAGACATGTATATCAGGACTTTATATATTGTTCTATCCTTATATTTACAGATACATAAAACAATCCTGGGTGTGCTGCATTATTTTCAAAATACATGTCTCTTCCTGGTTTTATATTTTTATGAAGGTTTGAGCAATGAGCCCCTAGATGGTATGTGGCTGTAATCTGGATTTTGTAACATGTTTGTTTCATTGTAACATGATTCTCCCGGTGTCCTGCAGGCTGAAAGTACACACATCACATGGGATATGTGGGTAAGTACGTGATTCACAATCAAATATACTCAACAGAAAACAGCCCCCAACAGGTCCCAGCAAAGTAAGGTTGCATGACCTAGCTGGTTAAGTTGGTTGGAGTATGGGAAAAGAATGAGTTATCTCTTAGAAAGCTAAGTCATACTATACAGGAATATGTAAATGAAGTTTTAACTCTAATTTATGTATACGGGGAATAGACTACTAGGGAAACCTAGAGGGACTTGGTGTAGTGTTGTTTGGTTTAACCCCAGACAACACTAAGCCCCACACAGCTGCTCCTTCCTCCCCATGTCCACTCCCAGAGGGATGGGGGAGAGAGCTGGAAGGGTAAAAGTGAGAAAACCCATGGGCTGAAATAAAGATGGTTTCACAGGTAAGCATGCAAGCAAAGCAAGACAAAGAACTCACCTTTTCCCAGGGCAGGCAAGGGTTCAGGCTTTCCCAGGAGAGCAGGGCTCCACCACTTGTAGCAGTGACTTGGGAAGATGTTATTGCTCCATTTACCTTCTTCTTCCTACAGCTTTGTATTCTGAACAGGATTCCATAAGGGATGTAATGTCCCTTGGAGCAGTTGGGGTCAGCTGTCCTGGCTGTGTCCCCTCTCAACTCCTCATGCACCCCCTGCCTCCTCACTGGGGGCTGAGGAGAGGAGCCGAACAAGCCTTGGCTCTGTGTAAAAACCACTGAGCAATACTTAAAACTGAGTTATCAGACCTTTTTCTGGCATAAATCCCAAATATAACCCCATATTAGCTGTTAAGAAGAAATTAAATTTTTTTTCCAGCTAAAGTCAGCACAAATGTCAATGCAGTATCAGGAAGGGGACCCTGTTCTCCACCAGCCGTGTCACATTATTCAACCTGAATTAAACTACTGAGTGTTAATAAGAACTTGGTTGACAGAAAAGCAGACTATTTTTTAAATAGGAAAAAATGTATCAAAGTTATATTGTTGCATACAAATGGAACTAAAATATTGCATTTAATAGCTAATAAATTGGAATTGCATTTCCTGGTTGCTTGGTGAGAGAAAAAACCCTATTATTATTAGGAAGTTAAATCTTGGCACGTATTCTCAAGGCCTTACTTGAATAAACAACATGTTGCTTATGTAGCATTAAAGTACCTAATACTGGGAAAGTACTTCATCATCCTAAGAAAAGTTGCCATCATCCTAAGAAAACATGGGCAATAAGACATCTGATGGAAATGAGATGCAAGTATAACCAGACTGTCAAGAGAGATCAGTCTCCTTCCTCTATTATTTTCCCATTTTTCAGGAAAAAAAAAAAAAAGAGAACATGTACTGAGCTAAATGTCATTAAAAGTTCAGAGAATAATCTTCTAGAAGTCTTCTAGAAGAAGAGGGTCATCAGGAAAACACAGAGAGACTTCTGTAAAAGACACCTTTTAGAGCTGTTCTAATAATTCTGTTTTAACTTCTGCCATCTTACTCATATTAGTTCATCATCTCAAAATAGGGCTGTTATGTCCTGTTCATTTTATAGGCTGATGATCAGTGAAGAAGTATTTAATTCATAGATCTTAATAAGGTCTCTGTTTTTAGTAAAATATTTTCTCTGTGTTTTGTAGGTGAGATAATTAAAGCATGAAGGATGAGAGGGAGTTGTGCAGTAAATCAGCACAGAGTTAAAAAGGGGAGAGTGGAGTTTTCTTGATTTTCAAAATAATGCCTTGGCTAATGTGCTGTGAATTATTTCTACTGAAACTGTCCCATGCAAAATTTCTATGAAGCATAAGGGAAGCATAAGGTGAAAGGGTTTTATAATAGCCCAGAATCTCCTCCTGATTCCCCTTCAAATTGTCACACCTTCACTCTGTGGGAATTGTTGTCCTGATGAGATTTTTCAAATCCCTTTCTGTTTATTTCAGTAGTGTAGCAAAAGTAATGCAATTTTTATTATAAGACCAGTTCTGCACTTTGATTTCAAATTCAGAGTATTATGTACTCCTAGATATAATCCTGTTGGATTTCTGCAGATTTATGGAGCTCAGTTGTTTGCAGTAGATTTGACTACTCCTTCTCAGTAATTCCACTTTACAGTTTCCCTCAAACTGCTGTAAGGATTTCTTGAGCCAGTGTTCACATTACTTTGTTGCACTGTTCAAGTTTATTTTCTTCCATTGGTTTGTCTAATTCTTGTATTTATTTTTTTAAATTAATATTCTAGAGAATCCTAATGCAACCAGGTTGTTAGATTATGCTCTGTGAAAAGAATACTTAGGCATATTTGGTTCGAGCTCAATGACTGATGCTTTTCATCAGGTGACACAGCACTTAAATTACTGTCAGTGAATATCTACTCCCTTTTCATCCACTGCATGCTGCTCTTCATTTCACAGATTTATTATATCCCTTTTATCATTCCTTCTCTTCTCTGCATCATCTAATTGTTACCTTGGTTTGTTTTTGGTGGGTTTTTTGGTTCTTTTTTTTTTTTTTACACAAAGATCTTGTAATTTTTTTATTATAGTAATAATGTATTTGTTGAAAGCAGAGGAGCAGATAATTCTGGATTTGGGCACATTACTGATCCATACTATGATAAGGGTCTCTGTTTTGTGCTCTACTTATTTCCTAATGTTTTGTTGTCTTTCTGGTTACCAGTGAGCGTTTTGCCATTTGTTTTCACAGAGCTATCTGCAGGGAATATGAGATGTCCTCCTTGAGAACAGCAAGCTCATTTGCTGCTGTGTGTGCAGGCAGCCTTGCCCATTACATACATTTACTGACACTGAGTTTCAGCTTCTATTGCCCAGTTGTGCATCATCATGAGATCCTTGTGCAACAGCTGGCAAGCTCATGAATGTTTAGAGCACCAAGGGAATGTTACAATGTTAGTAAACTAACTACTTGCTTAAATGCAAGGTTTATACACACAGTAATGTGTGTCTTTTCATATCAGGTTTCCCATGGAACTTTCTAGACATGGACAGAGGTCTTTAGCTCGTGCTGCTGCTGAACAAGGCAATAATTTTTATTTGGTTCCACTCTACTGTAAGTACAGCTTTACCTGAACTTCTCTGTCCAGCACAGTCAGCCTTGAGGATACGATGGAGAAACTTTGATTGACATAGTTTATGTATTGGCCAGAAGACAGGATATTTTGTAGCCTCTGAGGAGCTTTGGAAGTATAAGATCAATGTGCAAATTGCTGTAGTCAGGGCTGTGCTCCTCACTGGCTCCCACCTGCCTTAATAACAGAGCTGCTTTCAGTCAGGCACTGAAATTGAAGGTGAAATGCATCATGACAGCAAGGGAAAAAAGGAAAAATGGTGTATGAAGTACATTCCTGTAAGTTGAAGGATAATATTTTCATCGTTGCTTTGGGGGGGACTGATGATCAGATGATGCCAAGCAAGTGTCATGTCTCACAAGCTCTCTTTACTAAGACTGTACCTGGCCTGTGCTATTGACTAGACTAATGTCAGATTTTAGGGAACAGGAGTAAGAGATGCTTTCAAGATCATCCTGTGTTTTATTATTGTTCTTGAAGACTGTGCATGTAATGTTTTTCCAGTGGCTGCTGTTTGTGAATCCTTTTCTGTGCTTAGACCCCTAGGTGTTTTGGGCAATTTCTGGTGTCTTCTGATCTCCTACTTAGTTCCAGCTGCTAGACTACAAGGTCTCCAGGAGAACCTGTGTTACTTTGGCCTTCTTCCTTTCTGAAACAACGATTCCTTCACAACAATGTGAATGACTGAGGAGACTGTATAGTTATAACCAATTCAGTTGCACAGAATACTTCCACAGAAAAAGGACTTGATGCTGATTCCACAGTAATAGTCAAAACCAGTTCAGGGACAACCTGTAATGCAGGGAAACACTTGTGTATTAAAGTAGATATTTAATTTATATGAAGCAGAATATATTTGGTAAGAATTATGAGATTTAGTTACTGTGATCATTTTCCTCAAAAGACATCTTATGAAATTTTAGTTGGGTAATTTTCCTCCCCTGCACTCTGTAAATCTTCAGCTTCAGTGAACAATTTTTCCTGTTTAATATGAAGAAGGAAAAGAATCCCCTTGTTCTGGGCAGGAACTGACTGGAAATTCATTCATTCACTGGAAATAAATATATAATTCTTCTGAATTTTCATAGTGGCTGCTCTCCTCTGAGCATCATACCACATTTTTCTGCAACAGTTTTAACAAAAGAATCCCTTGAGATTTGTTTCCATCTTTGTGTAAGTTCATTAAAAACATAGCTTTGAAGATTGCAATGTCTTGTTGTTCAGAAAAGTGGGAGAAAGACTCCATTTATGATTGCAATGACTCCATTTCCAGTCACAGAAAAAAAAATCGTTTCCACACATAAGATTTCAAAGGACAGAGTTGGTCTGTTTATTTGTTGTTGTTGTTTTTGATTTTTTGGTTTGGGTTTTTTTTTTTTTTTGTCTTTTCACAAATTTTAGGAAGGTTATATCTCTGATTATTATGTTTTTGTGGTTGGTCAGAAGGTTTACTTCTAAACTTTTTAGCTAAACCAGACACAAAGCAAATTCTGTGTTGCAATTGATTGGATGCAGTTCCATTGCTTACTGTTAATAAACTAGAAAGATATTGCTAGAAAAAGATATTGTGACTGAAGTTACCTTCACAATCTCTCTTCAGCAACTTCAGCTGTGACAGGGTATGTTTTGCAAACACAAAAGCTGTCACATAACCATCTTTTTTATGTGTTTGTTTGCTTGCTTCACTCAGTCTCTGAACAGCACAAATCATATAATTTTTTTATAAAATCAAGTAAGAAAAAGCACCTGGGTTGTACTGCTCAATCCTTGAGATAACTTAGCTTGCAAAGAGTGGGGAAAGAAGGGATTGCAAAAAGAAAACAATGGCAATGCTCTGTGACAGAAACTGCTTGTAGCCAAGTAGCTGGGCTCCATCTAAGTTTATTCATTGTCCAAGTGTTTACAGAAATCTCCTGTACAGAGCATTAATTAGCATTTTATAGAGACTGCCTTCAAGAGAATTGAGGACTTTGGTAAATGGTTTGCAGCTTGTTGAAAGGTAAGTTTCAAATCAGACCATCTTCCCTCACCCTGGGAGGGATTAGGCATGTACTACCACATAGATTCTACAGAAAAGAAAACTGAAGTATGAGAAATTTGAGTTCCCAGCAAATCAGTCACAAAGTTAAAATTAGAGCCTGTTATTCCAAACTTGTTTGTTCAATTTATGACAAGTTATAAGATTGGCATTAAGAGCAGAGAACAGCAGTTACCACAGTGCCTTCATTTACTCTTGTTGATAAATATCTTTGAAAATATAATTTTAAGGTGTTCAGTTGTTCTGTCCTTTAACTTTGAAGCTGCTCAGCACAGAGAGAGAAGAAGAAAAATGGTATTACCATGTCTCAGGAAGCAAGTTCTGACAGGTGTCTATATCAGTAACTTGTTATCAGAAGCACAGCTGAAGTAGGGAGCAATTCTGAAATAAGAGTGGCAACCATCATAACTTTATGTCAGCAATGAAGTTAATGACTATGTTCTTATGTTATCCTTTCATAGTCCGTGGAGGGAGCATTATGTACAATTACTTACCTTTGCAACTAACAACAAAATAGGACAGGGAAAATATGATAATGGAATCACATAAAATTCTGTTTTGAAGACCTCTGATCTGTTTTCTGAGAAGAATTATAAGACAGGTTCAAATACTTAGAAATAAACTTAGGAAGAATTGATGGCTTTTGATTCCTCTAACCAGCTAATGACTTCTCTGCATATATTCTATGAAAATCATCATAAGTAATTCTATTTGTTAAATAATGCAATAAACTTGTTTTATATCAAGTTTATTTTTGAAAGGAAATTTGGTTTGGCAAGTCAAAAGACCAAGGTTAAAAATAAACATTAAGTTGTATAGTATATAAAATAAAATAGTGGACAAAAAATTGCATTTACTCTTCTGAGATCTTATCTTAGAGGTCTTTTTCAACTGAATGCTTCATTTTTTTTTTCACTCAACCTCTTTGAGGAGTAGTAGATAAACATTCATAAGCAGAGAGAGGGCAGTTTTCAAAATTGGATGATATACCCACTGTCCAGGTGGAACATCATACTTAAAAACTGTTCTCTCTGCAGAGAAGCCATCTACCACCAGCCTTTGAACTGGTGCTTGTATGAAGACTTTTTATTCTTAAAGTGTGCCCAGGTCCAAAGCCTTAGAGATATTCTGAGCTATATCATTAATAGCTCAATCACTAGGAAAAGGAAATTTAATTTTTCCTCAAAGTGCTGACAGGTTGGGTTCTTCAAATCATAACTCTGAAAAATGTTGCATCCTGTATAATCTCTTCTGAGTGCCATTGCATCCAAGACACTGCACTGAGTTACAAGCCCTTTCTTACACCTTCTGGTAGTCAGTTCCCTTCTTCCTTGATATTTTTGCTTCGTCTTTTGTACTTTTGAGGCACTGCTTCCTTGCCAAACTCTTTACAGCTGTATTCTGTTGGGGTTTGTTGTGTGCCATTCAGCTTGGAAGAGGACAATAATGTATTGTTCCTGAATTCCTTCTCCTTGGGTGAAAGGCTCTCAGCCTTTCTTCTGGCAGTAAGGAAATGGACCAGACTCCTTCCAACTGGACATGTCAGTTTGAAGGCGAAGCTTCTGAGACTATGGCAGGCCATTTCAATTTATACATTTATTTTCTACAAAGCAAAATAGGATATGGTTTTAGAACAAAGGGAACCTGGAAAGAGTAAAAAGCTTGTAGTCCCTGGACCCCTCGAGACACCCATCCTATGTGATGCTCTTTTGACAGGTCTAATGTTCTAGATTGCCAGTGCCATGAAGTTGGTCTTTATTCATCTCTGGATAGAAGAGTTTAGGGTAGCCTTTTTCTGTTATCAGTAAAGTGGCCAGGTTTATAACTCAATAGGTTTATAACTTGACTTTCCTCCTACAGAAGTTATAACAGTTCCAGGGTAGATAACCTGGGGAGGGAGAGGTTGTGGGCCACAAGAAGGTCTGCACTGGGAATGGATTTGCCTCATAATGGGCTAATGCAATTATGATGTTTCTGCCTTTTCATCCCTATGTGGTCCTTGGGATCTTCTCATAGATCCTGGCATTAGGCAGCACATCTGCAGAAAGAATGTTATTTCACTTCTATAGGTAGTTGGTTCTTGCATTTTTTTATTACATTATGTTGTTGTTTGGTTTGTGTGGGTTTTTTTTTTTGTACATGTTGCAATTCCTTTCTTTTTTATCACCTTTGCTTCCCAGCTATCTGACTTTAGGCAGCTATGCTTGAAATTTTCAAATATGGAATGAAATGTTGATCTCAAACCTGACAAGTGTAAAACAACTTCTGTTTGTGTCATGGACCAGGTACAGATAAAACCTAAGTGTCTATGAATGCACACTAGTAAACATAGAATATGAATGCAAAATTTTGTGAAATGTTGTGAATGAGTGAGTGAGCATGAATGAGAAATAAGCTGGCTCACCAGTCTTTATTGTATTTGCTCCTTGGGAAGGAGCTTGGAGTTGGGAGACACCTAAACCAAAAATTCTATGAAATTTTTTTCAGAAAGGAGATTCTTGTTCGGAACTCTATTGACTCCTTTTGTTGATAATTTGGAGAATTTGGTATTGGTCTGGGCTGGGGATTCAAGTAAACTGCTCAATTAAGGGTGAGAGTTTGGCCTCCAGCTGCAGAATGGCTTAGTCTAGTCTTTAAAAAAAACCCCAAATAATAACAAAAACCCCATCCCAATTTCAAGTGAGCAGTATTCTAAATCACCCTCTGATGTTTGCTCCAGTTTTATGGTTGTTTCCATAAAAAGACAGCACTGTCAAAAACTGGCATTTTCAATGATATTTGGAGAGAACCCAACATTTTCAGACTTGAGTGTTAATATTAAATGCTATTAGTTGGCAGTTTCAGTCAACTACCATGTCTTGAACTATTCCATTTTGAACTGTAAACAAGTATATTTTGCTGGGGTAACCTAAATATTTTAGTGATTATATCCCT
This sequence comes from Erithacus rubecula, assembly GCF_903797595.1. Lineage (NCBI taxonomy): Eukaryota > Metazoa > Chordata > Aves > Passeriformes > Muscicapidae > Erithacus > Erithacus rubecula. The sequence goes on from NC_136689.1 coordinate 78,492,662, forward strand.
TGTCATATCAATTACTAGAAGTTCATTAGATAATTTATGTCCTGTTGGTTTGGGACGGATTAATGACACTGATCAATGAAGTCCCAAGGCATTCTCTGGGCATCAGTTGAATGTTCTCACTTTCTCAGTCAGGAAATCCTGGTGCTCTGTCACTACTTCTATTACAGTACTTTTTTCCTTTTTTAATGGTGGAAAATAGATTCTAAATCTTTCATCCTTTAAAACAGCATTTCACTTGCACATTTCCCTGGTGAACATCTGGTCTGTAGTCCTGTTGCTCATGATCTCTCATTCTTCCAAGTGTTGACAAATCAGCTTTGGCACCACTTCCATAAGTAGCTAAATCTTGCATGCAGGTGATTCCCTTAGCTTCAATGTATTATTTAATTTTTCAAAACTAGATATTTGCTGAGGCCTCTGTAGGTTTTTGTTTATCTGGTGTGTTTTCTTTGTAAAGGTTGTAAAAGGAGCAGTTGAAGTCATTAATCACACAACCATGTTAAATAAGGACCATGAGTTTGGGCTTTTGGAAAAAAAAAAAGCCTTTCCCTCCTAATTTTTATAGAAGATGTATTTTGAAATAGATCTTCATTACAATATAGAAATACTTAGTAGCAACATATTATGATATAATTCTATCATTTCTTATTAAAGAACTTAAAACTTTTGACAAATATTATTTTGTCAATCTTATTTTCTTTGGGTTATAAAAGCAATTGTGTTCTCATGGAAACAGTGAATTATTTATTGGGATAAACTGCAGAAAAATAATAAATGCCAGATAAAACCCAGATATTTTTCTAGTATTTTAATTTAGAAAAAAAATACTGTTATTATTAAAACGTCTGGCAAGGGTATTTTCCCTGTGGGTCCTAGTTCTAGAGCTGTGTCCTTGAAGTCACATCTTGAAAGCTGCATGCGGTTCAGCTCCCTGTCTCTCCAAAGAACTCTCTGGCTGTGTATCCATGAGGGCAGGCTTTCCCACGTGCATTGTTTCCCACTTCTCATCAGGGATGCTTCTGCCTTTCTGCCATCATCTCCTTTGTGCACTGCACAATCTGCCTACCCAGCTCTTTTGGCAATCTGCACTCTGCTTTGCCCTAAGGCAGCTCTGGTCTGAAAGTGCTGTGCTGAGATGTATATAATCAGCACTTTTTGAATTGGAGCTGCTTCTGCCCACCTTGGCAAGATTGCCAGAAATCTCACAGACAGCCCAGCTGTTTCTAAGTGTGCAAGGCCTGGGTCTCAACTATAGCTATTCAAGGCTCTGTTGGAGGGGATTATAATTCAAAATTTGGGGTGTGAACATTATTCATGTTTAGTTTTAATCACATTTACAGTGCTCTTTTCATAACTCATCTAGATTAATTGCAATGAGGTCAGTCAGCAGCAGGGAATATGTTCTGAATAAAGTAAAACTTCACACCTTCCTGCTTGGAAAAGAGCAGAGTATCACAGAGAGCCATAAAATCAGGACTGGCATGAAAAATGGGAGTGTGAAATAATTTAATCACTGTTTCTCAAAATACGGGGACTCAAGTCAGTCAATGGAACTATTTGATTTAAAAATAAATTAAGTACTTTTTTACACAATGTACCATTATGTTGTGAATTCATTCCCAGTGCAATCTTGAGGGCTAAAAGCATAAATGGGTTTCTAAAGCAATTCCTTGAATTCATAAAGAATAACTCAATTGGTGACTAGAAGAAAATCTGTTCTGGATGCAGACTGAGAAGGCACTTGTCTGGCTACTGTGTAGATATACATAGACCTTTTTTTATAGCAATCTCTAGACATTTTCAACTGGCCACTTTCAGAGGAGATGATCCGGGCTCAGCAGACCAGTGCCTCACTATTGTAGTTGTTCTTGTGCTTTCTGAGTCCCCTTCTGCTCTCTGACAACACAGCCCCTGAATATATATGTGTGTGTGTGTGTGTGTGTCTGCTTGCTGCTGGAAGGGACCCAGATGAACACCCCACAGCAGAGTGTGATGTAGGGCTAGACCTGCTAGCTGCCTTAATCCTTCTAAATGCTTGTGGAATAAAGCTTGGAGAAATAAAAGGTAAACAATAGTAAAAAAGCAGAGGGGAATACTGGGAGACACATGGACCCAGAATTGTTTGCTTTAAGGCTTCTGGGGAGGAACTGTGGTTCCTCTCAAGCACAATCAAGAAAAAGACATTACTTGCCACCAGCTTTGTCTCATTTCTCCCAACTTCAACTACTAGGGTGAAAAAATGGTAATGCTGAATGACTTACCAATAGCAGTTATGATTTCTATATTCAAGGTATATATATTCAAAACTAGTGTATTCAAAACAACTCACCTTGATTTCAAAGGGTGGTTAGGTGCCCTTGAATCTTCAGTAGCACATTCATTAGGAAAAACGGGGCCATGACACAATGGAAAGTGAAGGTCTCTTAATGGGAATTTATTTTCTTTACCTTGCATTATTTCTTTTATATTTTATAATTTTTAAGTGTCTAGAATTGTGCTGTGTACATTATAAAGCAAAATACTAGCTCTGTGAGGTTATTTGTTTGTTAATAGGAAAGACTTAAAAGAGGATCTAGGTGAGCCAGGGATGTTGGAGTTAATCACTGTGATCTGAAAAGCTCTGGTTGTGGTAAAGTAATCGCAGAACTACCTCAGACAGCTGCCTCTGAAGCAGTGGCACGTTCTGCTGGTGGGAGCCATCTGTGTTGGTCTCATAGTCAGAAGTGCCTGGGTTGGACTAGAGCACTGAACAGGGCAATGTCTATCCTGGTGTAATTTCTGAACTTGCCAATTGCAGGTACAGGCTCTATCCTAACTATACCAGAAGGCATGGGGGGACATGGTATAGTAATTCAGGAAGTTAATTGAACAATGTGGATCTTTGGACTCCAACCACCACAAGATCCTCAGTTTTCTATTTCTGGACTCTTTATGTATTTTGTTTTAAAATAGTCACTGGATAAAATCCTTTCAAAGTTCTTTAAACATTTGCCTTTCATGCAGGCATGAAATAAAAAAAATTAAGTATATATAGAAATAATTAGGGTTATTTTCTGTAATGGCCCAGTAAAGTATACATAGTCTCACTGTGAAAAACAAAGCTGACTACAAAGAAATATGTTTCTAACTGATTTTCTTTTTAATTAATCCTTAACTAGCTGTTAAGTTATAGTGTGTGTACAGCACTTACAATAAAGAGTGGAGCCATATTTCTTTTATGCAAAGTCTACAGTCCTCAGTTTGCTGTGTGTGTCTGTGTTCAGCAGTTGATAGAGACTGTGTTAGAGAAAGTGATGGCAGAAACACATAGAAAATCTGCTGTCTGGATGCACATATTTCTAGCTATGGCTAGGGCAATGAAGTAGTGCCAGGGCTCCATGAAATGAAGACAAATTCATGCCTTTGCTTATGATTCCAGGAAAACTGGAGTTTATCTTCATTCTGGCCTTAGCCTTTCCAGTTGTTGGCCATCTGGATGTAAAACCACATGACTGGGTCTGATACTGCATACACTTATATATTTGTGAAAGAACATATTATGCATATATAAAGATGTGCTAGATCTAGTCTAGTATATCACTAGTTATCTGGAATACTTATCTATCTTTTCCAGAGAAAATGAGAGTGCAATTCAAACACACAAAATAAAGCTTTTAAGTTTTTTGCTTATAATAACAGGGGCTTGGACATTTGTTGGTTGAATAGTTCTGAAAAGCAGAATGAAAGGTGAACTTACAGAGAAAAGGTCTGACACATCAAAAGACACACTTGTTAGCAATAGAGAATACTGTAAAAGGGAAAATTATATTACATTCAGAAAGAACAGGCACCTTTGAGAGAAAGAAAAAGTGAATACTGTGAAAGACAATGAACTAAAAATATTAGAAGAAAATTAAAGGGAAAGGGTATGTACTAAAGGCAACAAAGAAAATACGTATTGAGCATCTTTTACTTTTTCCCCCTTAAATACGATTTAGGCAAATAAAAGGAGTTCAGACACCAAAGGTGAGATAGGTTTCACACTATCCTTTTTGTAAAAGGAGATGGGAGTGAATATGAGTTTGAAGACCAAAGAAAATCAGGGCACTAAGAGAGGCTAACATGGAAGAGAAACTTCTTAAAATTGAATAATAATGAAAGGGTTGGGGTTTCTTTTTCCTTTGATTTGAGGAGAGTATTTAGGATTTTTAAATAGTCTGTGCAACTAGCAGTGAGAGCAGTAGTGAGCCTCAGTAACTGAGCTGCTCCATTTCCCTACTTTAGAAGCAATCCAGTTCCCTGACTCACTACTTCAGTACATTAATAATCTCTACAGAAATACACTCAAGGAGAGTGTTTTTTTCATCAAGTGGGGACAAAAAAAGAGTGGCTCAGGTTATGGTATGAAAGAAAGACAGCACATATCAGCTCTCTCTGACAGAGCAGTAGCTGTATGGGCTCTCTGTGTTCTGTGTTGCCTTGTCACAGAAGGTTGAAACACAGGGACTGGACATGTTTTTCAGAAGGTTCTCATAAAAATAAAAACGGTGAAAAGTTGAATTGGCTCCATTCACTGTTTAAAGGCTTCCTGTTAAGCTGTTCTTGAGTGAATGCTTAATTTCAAGTATGCTTAGAACTTAGATATGGGGCAGAAAATTTAAAAAAGAAAGCGATTACTGGGAAAGCAGACAGATCACAGGAGAGCAAGGAGAAGGAAGCTGTCACATGCCTCCTTAGGGAGTTTCTGGAATTGAAGGATAAATGAAAAATATGGTATAGCCTTAAATAATTATTCATCAAAACACACAAGAAGACAAGAAGATTTTATTCCTTGATTTTTCCTTCCTTTAAAAATGAATTTAAATTTCTTTGAAAAGTAAGGGTTTTTTTCTTACTAAGGTCCATGATATGAGAATAGGAGGCAGTGCCTATTAAATGAAATGGTACTATCTGACTGGATATAAGGTTGGTTTGTGTTTTGTTTTCTTTTGTGGGGATTGCCTGATACTGGAACAGGTTGTGCAGAGGGGCTGTAGAGTCTGTGACTCTGAAGTTTTGAAAATCCTGAGATACTGCTGTGTCATTTTAAGAATTTAGGCTGGATAAGGAGTCAGAGACTGTCACACGTGAAATGTCTCAGCTGCTAAAACCCAAAGCTGATCTTTCTAAAGAGCAGAGTAATTCATTAAGTGCTTTCCATTTCAGAATGTGAGTTAGGGAAATCACACACTCTTTGCCATTAGCTCCCAGTGCATAAAACCTTCTGTTCTTTATGGCATGTTAACAACTGGGCTGAAAAAGAGGGCTAAGTGTGGGGTTTTGTAAATTTTATTACAAATACAGCACCCAGACCCTTTTACTGACAAACACTTTGCACCAGGATCCTGTAGAATTGCATGATGGGTTTTGTCAAGGACTGGTCCAGAAATACCCCTATATCTTTCCTGGGACAGCTTCAAAAGTCTTTCCTCCCCCTTTTAATCAGTTCTCTGAAGAAGTATCTCCTGAGTTTGAAGTTACTCTTTTGTTGAATTACCTTTCCCTCACCTTTGCTTTCCTCAATAAAGCCACCACTTTGTATTTACTGTTGTTAGTGAAATTGCTGTATTTACCAGTTGAAATGTAGAGGATATCTTATCAAAAATTGCATTTTTCTGGTAGAATATATTTTGATGAAAAATCATTTCAACTTTAGTTTTTATGTCTTCCTTTAAAGCATCCAGTATTTACTGGCTACTTGTGCATATATCATGCTTGGCTGTGTAGAAAAAATAACTATAGCAAAAAACCTATGTTCCTTCATAATGGAAAGGTTTCAGATGAAAATTTTAAAATTTCTTTTTGAAAGTAATAGTTTGATTATGGGTCAGAGGCAGAAAGCAAGAATGGCAGGCTCAAACAGCAGCTGTCTTATCAAGGAAGAGGGTAATTCACCCTCAGTCTTACTAGAGCTACAGTTATTTCTTCCTCCCTCGGTCAAATATCACTAGTAAATCCAAGATCATTGTACAGCTGTGAAAAACTACATCCACTGAATAGAAGACCTTTTATCAGTGCTTCTTTCTGATTTGATAAGGCTGAAATTACTTAGAGATGGGAGAGTAGAGGGAATGATTATCTAAAAGGAAATCTGCAAGCAGTTCAGCATTTCTCATCATACTTGTTTTCCACTCTTCTAGGAAATACAGTTGTAGCAACAGATATGGATCTAGCCTTTGACACAACTTCTAGTTTGCTGCCAGACTGAATGCTGTGGGTTTCTTAATATGTAGGGGTGTTTATCTTTCCACAATAAGGTTCAGTTTCATTTGGCAAAGGGTAGCACTTCAACTAGACTGAACTTTGGGATGTGTCAAAATGTAAAGCCTGAGGGGTCTTTATGTTGCTTTTGCAAACATGCACAATGCCAGCTGTGCAAAATGTCCCTTCTGCCTGAGGCTGGACAGGAAACTGCACCCTGCCTTCCTACGCTTGGCTATGCTAATCCACGTTTGTGATTGCCAAGCGTGATTACTGCAACATGTTGCACTGAAAAATCAAACTGCTAGCCAAGTCAATAGATCTAAAGGGAGAAATGGAAGTTTACAGAGAGGTCCCTGGCATTTTTGAAATACTTACTAGGAGTGCTAGGTCAAGTGTTAACAAGAGACTTGTATATCCCATAGCAACCTCCTGGCTTCTGTATCAGTCTTTCACGAATCTTAAAAACCCACTAAAACCAAAATTGAACCAAAAAAACTCTATTTCTGTCATCACAAACTAGCAGAAAATTCTTAGGTGTAAAACCCAGCAAGGAAATGTGGCCTCTGCAGCTGTCTTGCAGCTCTGTTACTCATGGAAACCTGCAAATATTCTTCCTACATTGATAAAGTTGACTGGAACTCTGTAAAGCAAAGCCATGTTTCATGGTTGGTGGACTCAGCAGCTGAACAATGTAGGTTAAACCAGAGGAACCAACATATTTTTACCCCCTTACATTTCATACATGTTTTCTTTTTGACTGACCCTGCAGATTGTAGCAGCCCCCAGCCCTTCTTGTGTACCATGATAGGCAAGAGTAAGCCATGTCCTTCTCACAGCACTGCCTTTAGAGCCATGACTTGCTACCTGCAATATTTATACCTATCTGAAGTTTTCTTCAGTAACAGAATAATATATATATATATCCTGGACCATCTTGTCACTGTTGGTGGATGGATTTATTATTTTTTACATACATCTATTACAGAATCTTCTTTCTCCAAAAGATTTTGAGAGAAAGGGCATGCAAATAATCTTCCCAGTGTGAAATAAAATGCCATGAAAGAACACTGACAAATAATTGAAATGTTCTCTAGACCATCTGAAATTTTGCATGTCACCATTGTACTTGTGACCTTTGCTCTTTTTTTTCTTTTATATTCTGTGAATGATTCATATTTTTATTGTTGCTGCCAAAAACAGTTCTCAGTGCCAGTTCCTAAGCTATCATCCAGTTTCAACTTACTTTTGCTCATATATAAAATAATCTTGAACTATTGAATATCCCTGTTTAATTTCTCACCCTAGCAAGTGGGTTAAAAATAGCTAACAGGTCTCATGCAGCTACTAAGGAAGCACCTTCACTTAATCCCTGCTTGTCTTTGTCTCCTGATCCCTCCAGAATTCTTTAATTCTTTTTAAGTGTTCACTTTTCTTCACAATCAGCTGTGGAAAGGGAGCATGCATAGACACTGACAAGATATATTTGTGGCACATAATATAAAATATGCAGTCCACTTTTTAATATCCTATTTTTGTGAAGGTAGTGTCTCAGGAAAAACTGATGAAAAATGGCCCTGGCTGGCTGAGAACCAGGATTGTATTGTGTAATAATTAGGCAGTCATTTCTCCTGGAAGTTATTAATTTTGTCTGAATATTTAGAAACTTAAGGATTTTTAACCTAAGGTTTCTTTCACTCGAAATATCTTCGAATCTGAACAAAAATAGAAGGGCACATACTTAAAAACAAATATGACAATCAAGTATGAAGACATTTATTGGGTCTAAGCATCAAAACATAATACGTTTTCAGTTTGATTCCTGTCCAGCATTTTTTTTTGTTCTCTTTGGTAGACAACATGAAAGATAATAATTTGGTTTTTCTGCCTAGTAAAACTGAGTAATACTTATCAAAGGATTGCTATAGAAGTATGTTTTGAGAAAAGTTTATTTCCACTAGAACTGCAAAATAAACTGAATCCCAGTACTTTGTTTTGTTTAGGAGCTGTCCTTCAAATACTGTCTATTTTGCCATTTTTTCCCCCCTCTTTGAATACTAATGGCAGATGTCTAGAAATGTGTATTTTGTTTAATCAAAGTAATACCAATAGCTGTTATCACACCTTTTGAACATTCAGTAGAAAATCTTGTGCTATGTCTGCAGTTTACATGTGCATACAATTCCAGATTCCTGCATTATGTGATTGATGTCTGGGGTATGGTACCTTAAGAAGCTAAACACAAAGAAAGACAAAACAGGAACACCAAGACATGAATTATTTACAGGGTTTTTTGCTTAAAGGTTTTGGTTTTTTGGGTTTTTTCAGTCAAATAAAACCACTGTTTAACTCCTTTATGCCATATTTCTTCTCAAAAAAAGTTTGAGTTTTCGATGTTCTAGTTTTCTTGCCTTGAGACAAGCTACAAGATCTCTTATTTGTCATATTCAAGCAAAGCCATGCAAAATGTATACAAATCCTGAAGCTGCATGTGAATGTCACTGCTACAGAGTGCCAGAAGTCTGTTGGCAATTTGTGTGAAAATGTCCCAGCTGTGAGCTTGCTGGCTCAGGTGCTTCCAGCTGTGCTGTTCTGCTGTGGCATGAAGAGAAGTGCAAGCTGCAAGCTCTACAAATCTGTGCAAACACTTAACCCAAAGCTGCCTTGGTGCAGTGTCTGCATGACCACCACCCAATGCAGACAGTGCAGAGCTTTCTAGTTTCTGCATTGGTTATAGTCCTACCTTTTATTATTGTGTAGACATATTACTGTATGGCTTTGCAGTCAGTACATGCCAAAACAGGGAACATCAATTATTGTTCATTATATCTGTTGATTTGGGTTTGCTTATACTTGTGTTTTAGACATGTAATTCCATATAAAATAAGATGCTGCGGCAGGTTGTCTCTGTTTTACATGGCTAAAGTTAAAAATAGTCATAATGGGATAGCTGAAAGGAGATACTTCAAACATGAAAAAGAAGGGGAAAAAAGTGTTAAGATTCACTTATCCACTCAAATTGTGGTGCCTTGATACCACTTTTCTGCTATTCTCTTCCCACCAGTGGTGAAGGATCAGATCATCACTGTGGGAAAGGATGAGCTATTTCTGTAACATCTTTTCTTTTTTTCTACCTGTGATCACTTAGTTCTTTCTCAATATCTGTTATTAAAACAAAAATCTAGGAAAGACTGACATGATTCAGTCACTGTGCATTCCTGCTAAACCTTACTTGGTAGAGATGATTCTCTTTTATTGGGTTCTGTGAAGCACTGATTTCCAAATGACATTGATAAAATGACCAATTTCTGTTTTGTAAAAACCTTTGCTGTCTTTAGACCTGCTTAATAGTGTTTTGGCTGTGTTTGCTTTTTTTGTTTGTTTGTTTGTTTGTTTTGGTGGGGTTTTTGTTTTGTTTTTTGTTGTTGTTGTTGGTTTTTGTTTGTTTGTTTATTTGTTTGTTTTTGTTTTTGCTTGTTTGTTGGCTTTTGTTTTTGTTTTGTTTTGGGTTTCTTTGTTTTTTCTCTTTGGCCTCCAGTATAGAGAATACTGGGAATGCAGGTAAAAGGAATGACTCCTTATGTCTCTGTCCATCCTACATTTTTCTTTAAGGAAGGAAAACATGGCTATCTCAATTGTTATGCTTTCGTTTTTGTTATCTCTGATAAAATCCAGTAAGCAGGCTGTGCTTTTTCATTTTCTGCAAAAGAAATAAGTTTTCTTGATTGATTCCTTTATCTGGCTGTGAGGTACAAAAGGAAGTATTTCAGTCAACATCTATCTAACCGTTGCAATTTAGATCTGGAGTGTTTATTACACTTTGGAAACACATTATTCACCTGGTCTCTTAAAATAACACTGCAGATACTGTGTTACCAAACGCTCTTTTTTGTAAAATTTTCATTCTTCTTTTTCTCCATGTTTGACATGTTCTCAGTTTACTGTGATGTTGCTTCCTAAGCCACCTTTCCTGTTCATTTTCTAGTTCCGTGTAGATATTGTACATTACTTAGTGTGGGATTTAGCGGAATCTTGTAAAAAGAAATGCTCTAGATGTGCTAGAGTTAGCTAGGATTTCTGTAGCAGCACAAAATAAGATGTAATGTGTATGAGGTGGCTTATACTAATGATTTTTTTTCATTACATGTATTTCAGCTCTTGCCCCCTAACTTCTTATAATGCCTTTTTGTGAACTTTGTGTCCTCCACTATTTAAGTTTTTAGTAAAACAGTTGTTGTTTATCATTACATAATTGTTGATAAGAGAATATGTTTTAATCCAGCACAGACTTTTCTCTTGACTAATTGAAAGCTGTTCCCCCAAAAAATATTCTGCAGTGAGAAGACTCCAGCTGCCTCTTTTCTAATTGTGAAATTGAGACAGTGTCTTTGCCCGTGAATTACAAACCACATTTCAGAACAAACTGTTTATGTTGGATCAGATGTTTATCAGGATTGTCTGTGTGTCTACTTGTGCACACAGTTAAAACAGAGACTGCATTGCCCCGATGAACTGACCTCAGGAAAATCTTAATAGGAAGAAAAAAGTAAAAATAATACTAATGCATGGCAACTCCATTTAGATGGTAAATAACTGTACTGATGGATTCCTCTTTGCACAGCCTCAGTCTGGCAGCAGAAGAAAGGGACAAATGGGGGAGAGAAGCAGTACCTCACACATACCAGGCTCTGGAGGTGGCTGGACATGGCAGTAAGAGGTGATTTCATACCGAGCTCGTCCCCATGCCAACCATTTACTTTGCTTTCCTCAGTGTGCTCCTCTGTACTCATCAGTCTGAGCATATCTAAAATCTACTGATTATCTACATTGTTAATTCCCATCTTTTGGCCTTGGGTCAGCTCCTTTTTTCTTTCTGTACTGATTCCTTCCATGCCTGTGCTGAAAAATGGCATTGATGCTATGGTGAGACATTTTCTTTCTACAGCCTTCGACCTGTCCTCTTTGAAAAAAATAAAATGCTAGTTCATCATAAGTCCCCAGTGACCTTCTCTGGGCTCCCCAAGTATCCCCCTGTCTTTTTTCACAACGATTTTTCAGAATAAAACCCCTCATGCAATTTATTGATACATTTTTTCTTACAAAGTTCAGATGGAAAGACTATTCAGGATATGGTCTGCCATTCTCTTAAAGACTTTAGTCCTCCACATAACTCAACTTCAACAGTGCATTGCCATCACATTGGGTTACTTTCTCCATCACAAAAATTATGTCCTTCCTATTTGCTTCTTTCAAACTGACAGAAGGTTTTTCAAGTCTCTGAACTTTATAATGAAACCAATATTTCCAATTCAATTCTGCTTGCTTTTTAAAAAATATCTCTATAAGTGATTTCATCCCAATGAATAAATGGAATTTCTTGCAAACAGTGGCAGAGTCACAGTACATGCATGTCTTCATCATATGTGGTCTGATTTTCAAACCACAGTGAATCATACCAAAGCATCCTTAAAGAAACTTGGTTCAGTGTTTTCAGTCATTAATTTTGACAGCCTGCTCTAGATAGTTCAATTTTAAAAGTCAAACCTCTCAATTGTGTTTCTCTGACTACATCTAGTAGTCAGTTATCTTCTTTAAATAGGGAAGGTTTTTAGCAACTTTTTTGGCAGCCAAAGAAATAAGACTGGAGAGAGACTGAGGAACAGCATGGAGCTGTCACTGGGAGGGGGTGACTGGGTTCTCTGATCTGTGGCTACTCTTCAGGGGAGCTCTGCATGTCGTTCTGAACATCTGCTTCAGTATTGATTTCTACCGAGTGTTTTTTCTCTAACATATTATTCCTTCTCCATTAAGCATACTAACAAAGCTCCCAGTTATATAGTGAGAGCAAAGTTGAATCCTTAATTAAATAATTAAATTAATAAATTCAGTTTGGTGTTGTTCAGGATATTGTCTTGAAAACTTCAGCTGGAAGATCTTTTTCTTCCCCAGGAAGATATATTTGGACCTCTCACTGTTATCTCCAGAGTAATTTAATTATCTATTTAATAATTACATGAGAAAAATGGCTCTTCAGACAATTGGTCATTCTCATCTGTGAACACCAGTGAAATGGACTTGTGAATGTCAATCTGCTCTAATTATGTGCTGCTGGTAGTGAAACACATCATCATTTGGTTTGATGTAGCAAATTAGAAACCCAAAGCAGGTAAAAATGACAAAGATAGTTATGAACTATTTCATTTGGAGAGTCTCTTTCTCATCCTATTTCCCAGCTTTTATGGGAAAAAAATAATTGAAATTACTGCAACCAAAAAATAATGAAACCACAGCAACCCTCACACCTCAACAACCTAGAGACTGCAGAATTTGAAAATATTGAAAAGAATATACTTTGAATGTGTCTCAAATTTTCATGAAAGAGAGAATGTATATCAATTCTACAATAATTATCAGAAGTGGTTATATATCTGTTGTTACTTATATTTGAAGACCCACACCTTTGTATGTTAACAGTGCTAAACAGATTCCTAAGACCTAACAGTGTTGTTCTGAGTGTTCAGAGAGCCCAGCCAAATAGGTCATTAAAAATATACTTGGACCATCAAGTAAAATGCTGACAAAGGAGATGGAGAAAGTACCCTCTGTATTAAATAAGGCAGAATTATTTGGAGACATCACCTGCTGTGTTGGAAACTCTGGTTCCTTTACTTCTTCTTGCTCTGCAGAGGTTTAAAGCCACATTTCCCATAAATGGTCTAGTTACTAAATTGTAGAGATTGCACTTGTCCTAAGCGGGCTTTGCAAGGAGCTGTGGTTCCTTCAGTCATTGTTTCCTCCTCCTGTGCTTTATAGGAAATGGTTAGGCATTTTGCTCTTGAAAAAAATAACGACTCTTCAGTAAAAGTAGGTACTTTCTTTATTTAAGAAATTTATTATTAATTTATATTTTTAATCCTTATTTATTTTAAGGATACCAAAGACTCTGAAAGAGGGCATACTAAGTCCTAAGCTTCGTGTTTGCTAATTTCACTCTCTCTGCACACACTGCTTTCTGTGGACCTTTTTCTGTTCAGTCCCCTTTTTGCAGCATGGCTTAAGACTCCACCAGACAAAAGATACCTGGGTCCCCAATAGCATAATGCTAAGTATAAATTAAATTTTCTGTCTGAACTTCAGTCTTCATCATTGAGCAGCTACTGCTCATGACAATTCTTCTCTTTTTAGAAGGGGCATATATGAAAGTTCTTCTCTTTTGAAAATGTCTACTCCCTCTGACCTTCTGAATGAATTTAACATGCCCAGTGTATGCCATATTTGACCATTTAGGAGAGACATATTGAAGACTTTGCAATAGCATTTAGAAAGCCCTCAGGCTCACCAGCACTTGCATCTGAAAAACACATGGTAGTTTTCAAGTCCTGGGGTATAAACTGCCATGATACCCCATCGGTTTAGAATAGTCCCTGGCAGTACAGACTACAACATTTGAACTGAAGAAAATTGGATCATTCTGTCTGACAAGAGTTTGGGCACTTGTAACCAACCCCAACAGTGCTATTCACTAGTGGTGGACAACTGAAATGTATTGAAGTATTGCTGAAATAAAAATGTGTTGGGAATGAACACTGAAATGAATATTTAAGACACTGTAAATATGAATTCTGATAAATTTCTTCCTGATGGGTCATTCAGGTACAGCTCTTAATTGCTCTTTGCAGAAAGTTCACTTTGACCTTCACATTTTCTGCTCCTTTAATGTGCCCTTTTTTACATTTTCTTTCTTAAAATTAATGCCTGTAGTGTGCATATTGGTCATTCTCTTAATGCAGTTCATAAGTAGACTCTTTAAGTAATTTCAATTGTCTGAGTTTTTCAGGTGCTTTCCTAATTCAGCAGACAAAGAAATAGTGCATTTTCTCAGTTTCTTCCAACTCCAGTTTCACTGAGACAATGAGGATACAAAGCAATGAGGTTTTCCTGGTGTGAAATCATGTTCATTAAATTATATTACACTTCTAAGTTGTATTGCCACTTTCAGTAGTACTGCATGAATGATTGTGATTGTGGGATCAAAAGCTTAAAGCTTTATGCATTTGGAAACTATGATTATGATTCTGTCCTAGAATACCATAAAAATCTAAACATAAGATTCAGTGGCTAATGTATAAATGACTGCATGGATTTAATGTGAATTGGTCTTAAAGACATGCAGGGATTTTATTTCTTTTTCTGTGCAAGAATCTGGGTAGAATCTAAGTGACATTGATCACAGTATTCAAGAGAAACATAATTTCCTATAGAGCTTTAAGGGAACGTGACTTATTTTGTGTTCCATATCCAATGAAAATCTTTTACATGAGACACCAAGAGGCACAAAGAAGAATAAAACACCACTACCAAGACTTGCTTTGCTTAACTGAAGCAGGAAACTTTATTAACATCCTCTAATTCTCTTTGAAGCAATAATATTTCTGCATAGAAGAAAACGTAAGTGAACAGTTACTTGCCCCAATCAAGAAACCTGAATTAGGAAAATTAACAGTTCAACCTAGCATATCAAAAATGCTGGAAAAAATAACATATACTATGGGAACAAGCAGCATAAACTAGAAACTGAGTAAATTTTATGAGGTTAAGGCCCTTGAGCTCTGCATGCTGACAAAACTGACTCAGCTAATCACTGGTAACCCCAAGTGAATTATGTTTTGACTTAAAGTGTTTTATTAAGGAATTAAACCTGAGTAACATTTCAAATATTTGAGTAATTTGAGTGATTACCCTACCCTACATAGGTTCATAGATCTCAAATGTGGCAGTAAAAATTAGCTGTTGTTTAGGCCATATTTATCATAGTTCCACAGAATTTAATGACAGAACACCCTGTACACTCCATTACCCAGATCTGTGAGTCTGTGTTGTGTATGGTATATACCATATATATGGTACATATTGTGTGTTTATATATATATATATATAAATGCATATATATGGTGTGTGTCTATATATATATATGAAATGCTTTTGCATGCACCATAAATCCCCTCTCCTGGTCTCACCTTCTGCACAAGGGTCAGGGGTATATCTTGTGCAATATTTTCATCAGACTTACTGCAATCAAGGGCTGGAGCACTTTTTGCAGTGCAGTCCCCACAAGTCCATGCTGTAAAATGACCCCATGGTGCACCTTATTCTGTTTCATTATCTACTGTCTCTCTTGATCTGAATAATCCATGTCTGAGGAAATTTACACTTTAATATGTTTTTCCAAAGAGGATGCATTAGGCAAAAGCTGTACCTAATTTCTATTTTCAATTTTTCTGATATCAGATGCTGAACACTAGTATACTTTTTTTTTCCTTTCCTTTTAGTGTCAGAGCTTCATTAGTATTCCTTAATTTTTCCACAACAAAGACAGTTGTACTTCATGCGAGTTGCCTTTAATTTCTCACCTGTGATGAAGTGACAGTTTGAATCATTTAAAACCCTTTTTTCCCAAACTACAGACTGATTTTGTGGCTCTTGATCATCTTCAATTCTCAAAGCTCTTTGAAAAACACAAATATTGACAGTGGTTGTGTAATCTGAATTAGTTTACTGCTAGTTTCACTAAAGTCACAGTCAGGTGTTAATTTCAGCTTGCTACTGCTGATCACAGCTTTCCTCTCTATCTGTCCTTTTGGCATAGCATGACACTGGGAGTTACTGCTGGGCCTTTTGTGCTCTCCCACATGTTTCTTATTAGCCAGATGAATTAGTGTGACAATGCACCTTGCTAGAATGGCCTGTTCTGTGTGACTGCTTGCTCTGTGTGATGGACCCTCTTCATTCTGTGTTCCCTTACATGAAAGGAGCAGCTCTCCCAGCCAGCACCCTGAGCCAGCACTCCTCCATTCAACATTCCCTGCACTCTACTGATCTGATCAGGTGAGCTATGGGCAAAAGGGACTTCCCCATGCCTTCACCTACCTGCCCTGCACCACACAAACATATCTCTTGTCATTTGTCCTTTTGCTGGCTTTTGTTTCCTCTGAATTTATTACAGCAGTCCAAGTCCTCAGTAAAAATTTAATAGCGTGAAGCAAGGTGATTTTGAGTCTTTGCCTGTCAATTCTCTTAAGGAAAGAAAGTTCCCTACTATTCTATGTGATTTCTGTAAATCTCTGTCTCTTATTAGGTGTTTCTCAGTTAGCTCTTTCTTTTTTTCCTGATAAAGTATGCATAAAATTATACTGTGTAGCACTGGCCGTTTGATTAGTATGTCACAGGATACTAAATAAAATGCCTTATAGAGTTCTGTGTTTATGAGCTCTCCACTCCCCAAACTGTTATCTCCTGAAAGTACAAAATGAGACCTAGGAAGAACTATATTCCATTTAAAAAGACAGTAACTCTTATTTTTTAAGACTCAACAGTGTACTCTCCTTTCTTGCTCTGGCATCAATGTCATATTCAATGGCCCGTTGTATGTAATTCCTGCTTTTTTGACCTTAACTATGCAAAAGACAAATTTATTCTTCCTCTGTGTACTGTGGAGTGATGGATTTGCCCTTTTGTATTAATATTTGCTGATAATTTATTTTATTTTGGTGGGAAATGAATAGGAGTGATACAGAGATAGGGGATGGGATAAGGTGTGTAACCTCCTGCTAGGAAGCTTGGACTCCTTTTGTACATGTTACTTGAGAATTGCTGCAGCTGTTTTGCTGTGGTTGAGCAGTGTAGCAAGTGCCATAATGTTTCAGAAATATCCTCTGCTCATTTCTGCTGCTTGATGTGCAACGTGCAGCTTTTAGGAGAATCAGTGCAGAAACTATTTTCAGGTGCATGAGAGGGCAGTGTTTGTCTCATCCTGCTGTGAAATATTACAATATAAAATCAATGTAGCTTGCCATTGAGCAGTCCCATAACAATTATTGGCTTCATAGCATCTCTGCTCTGCAGTATCTGAGACATATGTCCCATTACAGGCAAGTGGCCATTTCCATATGCAGATAAGTATCTAATCAGAGCAAAAGGTACCCTCCTTGAAGCAGACAAGTAGCTTGTTCCCACAGAAAGGCTGGCAGGAAGCTTCACAATCTGCAGCTGTTGAGAATATCAGCAGTAGAATGTTCAAATGACAAAAGGACACATGGTGATTTTTACCTCACTAAGATCCTCTGTAGTTACTACTACACATCTTTTTTATCATGTGATCTATTGCACCTTTGGATAGTGCATGAAAAGCAGGATGAGTACATGGCTTACTTTTTGTCTTTTTTTCTAGTCAGGAGAAGCTGAATAAATTTGAATGTAGTCAAGAATCTTTATAGAAAACCCCCTCTGTGAAGGACAATTCTGAACCAATACCTCTGTTACAGATCTTTGTCAGCTAGTTCTTAATCAATGGTGTGTGCATAAAGTGGGATTTGGCATTTATTAAAACACATTAAATTTGCATTTGAAGTAAGTGCAATTCATCAAGCTTCTTCTTATTCCACCTTTTCCCGCTTGGATCATGGTGTTGTACTTTGTAGTGAAAGGAGATAAAACATTTCTTTTGAACACTGGTTTGGAAAGGACCCCTGTGTTTGAGCTCTAGATTAATATCCAGCCTGTCCTGTTAAAAAGTATGGGAGTTGTAAAGCAGCTGTGGCAAGATCAGCATCAGGGAAGAGTCACAACAGGACTGAGACATAGATATGTCTCATTATCCCAGCACAGCAAAAAATCCCTTCTCCAGCCTTGCTGAGGCAGAAAGGGAAGTGATGATTCCTCTGGAATCTGGCTGTTAATACCTGTCTGGACTGTATGGGCTCCTTTAAAGAGAAGAACTTGCCTCAGAGGAACTTGCTCCTCAGGGGTGAGATGATGATGAAATGTTCTGAAGCTCTTTGGAGAATTGTTTTTATATAAGGTCTCATTTACACAACAGACAGAACCTGTAGCTGATCGAGGGTCAGCAGTGTGCTGGCAAGCCATGCTGGATGCTGCCTGGCTGCATCTGCAGGCACAAGCAATCTCCCACCAGTGCTGCATCAGAATAGAGCCCTGAGACGTGTCACTGAAAGGTGACAACCAGATGCTGGCCATGATTTGGGCCTTTCAGTCTCCATCTAGTAGACACTGTTGTTGGTATAATCTGCTAGCCATGCTAGACATTTTTGTAAGCTTTGTTAAGAAAGAAAATAATTTTTTTATTAATTTAGCAGGGCTGGTTCCACTGTGCATGAACAGGTGAAAGGACAAAAATATTTACATGAAGGAATAATGTGTTTTCCTTTGGTAAAGAAAAGGCATGAAGCCTGTTCCACTGTCTGTGTAGGAATGAAATGTGCAATGAATTTACAGCAAAATAAACCAGTCCTATGATCTTGAATCAAAGAAGCATAACACAATAGTTTAATGTGAGTTGATTTTGTGATATTTACATCAATAAAACATGAACCTTGCTAATTTTGCAAACTTCTGAAAAAGCTCTTTTCCGAGAGAAGACGATCATAGAGTATGAATTGAGGTCTGAAATTCTTCTGTTGTCTGTGCACATGGTTGCTATTGCTTGTTTTGGCAAGAGAGATGGAGGTGGTCCAAGGACTGGGACACATGTTCTGGATCATTACTACATTTCGGAGAAGTTTGGCCATAACTAAATATTGTGCATGACTTCCTTACATACAGAAAAATAAGAAATATTGCTCCTCTGGGACCAATTCCCTTCACTCATTCAAATGTGGCTTTGTTAGAGATAATGGTCTTATGGCTTGGGCATGAAATTGGGTAGCACAAGAGTATCTGCTACTCAGTCTTCATCCACAGGCAAGAAATGGAAATGGTGGAGTGCGACAAAGAATGTGGAGCTTGTTCTCTGGTTATACAAGGCATTGGTTTTTAGTTGGAGGACTATGAATTAGGAAGTGAAACATACTTTTCTGAAATAACAAAAGGTATATGACAAAAAAAATATTTACACAGAAAGTAAAACAGTACTGGACCATTTTGCCAACCATGCTTTTTCCCCCAGCAAGAAACAGGAGAGAGAATCCCTTACTCCTGCCCCTGGCAAGTGACCTGAGAAAGTACTGAGTAACATTAGAGTCTGGCCTTGTTCCCCTCCTGGCTACTGTAAAAGGCTAAGCCTGTCCTGCCTAAATCCAGGACAGTAGTGAAATCTGAGCTCATCAGAAATATAATTTAATTCCTTTATCTTATCTATGGAATGTTCTCTAGGACATACATGCCAGAAATCAGACTCTTTACAAACTTTCTATATAATACTGAAAAAATTACAAAAATATACCTTTGATCTATTTAATGAAGGCACTGCAGATTTTTCATTTGGAACTACAAGCATTAGTCATATTAAAATAAACCAACAAAGCAAAACCAATCCAAACCAAAGCCCAACAATCTGTACAAAGTCAATATCAGAAGAAAAATTGGCTCAAGGAGCTGAGCTGTCAGTGCTGAGCTCAGTGATATAGCAAAAGTATCTATTTAAACCTCCTGCTCTCTGAACAGATGCTATTTGTTTTGCAGAAGGACCTTTTTCAACCTTTGTTTTTAGACTCAAACTCTTTAGTTCTTCAATAAGAGCTCATCTGTTTAGAAATCACTCTAGCTATACTTGTATACAGTGTGTACTACACTGAAGCCTTCAAACAATACTGTTGTTTAGCCCAAATGTATGGTCAGTAATTCTTTCAGCCCTTCATGCAGAGAGGTCATAAAAGAATGACAGCAGTTCCAGAAATCCCTCACACTGCCCCTAGATGTCTGCTCACCTGTCACTCATTCTGCAACCTGTCTTTTCCAAGCCAACAGGCATTAATTCCCTTTAAAATCTGCCAATTTTAATTCTGATTTTTAATGTTTTTAATATTTCCCAGTATATTTGGCATCACAGTGATTTCAAAAGTTGGATTCAAAACATGAGGGAACTCGTTCCTCTCCCAGAGAGGCAAAGCTTCTGTCTACATTGTTTTAAGAAAAAAACCACTCAGCTGCTTCATCTGTCAGTCATTCTCTTCCAGGAGAAGAAAATACAGGCACTAACAACAAAATGAGATTGCTCTCTGAAAGCAAAAAGTAAAAACTTGAAGCTTTTTTATCTCTTCCTATGATCTTCCATGATCTGTCTCTTGCTGTCAGTGAGGATATAGTTCTAAAACCAGGGAATTGGATGTGGTTTGTTTTTTGTGCTAAACTTCCACTGCTGACTAGAGAAAGTACAGAGGCATAAAAAGAAAACAGAAGAAAGGAAGATCATATATGCTTATATTTCCTAGTTAAGAACAGAGCTCAAAGTACCATTTTGGTAGCAACACCACTGAGGATTGTTCCCCAACCAGCTCAGCTTCTAAGGGTACTCTAGTCCCTACATTTAATACAATTTCTTTATTCCCAAATATAACAATTGCAACACTGAAGCAGGCTGTACATTATCATCATTCTAAAAATTACTATAATAATTTATTGCAGGTGCAAATTATTTCCTCTTCAATACTATCCATAGTAAATATACTGCTGAGTTTATCAAAGTGTAGAAGGAAATTTTCTTCCCATTTATCTGCAGTGTACTGCTAATTAAAAGGGCCTAATACTCCTGTGGCCTCAAGTTTCAAGTACTCTCAGATAAGATTTTAGGGACAGAGATGGTGAACACCCAATGAGGAAAGAAGACACAGATCTTGAATCATGGGGACATGCCTTGCAGCTTCTCTCAAGAACCCTTCATCTTTATCATCATGACATGAGTACACACTGTTCTGCTCCCACAGTGGTCCCAATTGATCTCAAAACTCTGCAAGAGGTGCCATCCGTAGCTGGTACTACCCTGAAGACTGAAAAATCAATGATCAGAGAAAAAGGGTCATCAATTACCAACCCATTTATGTCCTGGAGACAAGTTAGTGGTGTTTTTTAGAGAAGATATCTTGAAGTCATTTTAAAATGACGCCAGGTACTATCATTCTAGATGCTAAGAAAACTAAACAGCTTTCTGTAATGACAGCTGTTCCCAGGGACAAATAACTCCAAAGGCCAGACTAAAATAAGTAAACTACCCCTCTATTTCAGTCCAACTGTGCCTAGCAAACTAACATTATGTAAATACTGCTTACTGACAGAACAAAACATCTGCCTTTGTGAACAGATTTCAGTCTCAAGCTAAATAATACAAGGCTTCATTTCCTGAAGGGTATTTACATTTCCATGAGTAATACTGGAAGTTTGGTTCTCACAATTACTTATTTTTCCATATGATTTGCCATAATGATTGTGATGATAAAGGGCTCTTCAAAAATTCTGAAGTGCAGTTTTTCTTCTTTGCTCTTTCAAGCAGCTTAACACATAGAATGCAAAGTCCTAAGAAAAATACCTGGCCAAATAGATCTTGGTCTTTTGGTGGAGGCCCTTCAAATATCAGAGCCAGACAACTAAAGAGTACCTACATGTTTGCAGTCAAACCAACTGGTTATGTTTTAAGAAAATAGTTTTTCTTTTAAAAGATTTCCATAATTTACAAATGCAACCTCTTTGTGAGATAACACAAAGTGATATGTAGAAGAACAGTGACAGTTTTTTATGAATAGTGTCTTCAAATTTAATCTTTACTTTTTTTATAGGTTTGAAATAATCTTTAGCCAGGCCCTAGAATTCATCTCTTTTGGGTATCCTCATTAATTAATGGGCTCTTTTTGTGGCTTTTGTAATTCTTTACCTGGATGTCTTTCATGAATAGCATGTAAAAAAAATAACCTTGCTTTATTGAATACCTGATTGTCAGCTAATATATTTTGTAAATCAAGGGGAAAAGTCTACTTGTGACAATTAATTTCCCCAAAATAGAAATACAAATATTTATTTCTGTCTTTGGCTTGAGAAAAATGGACTCCCTCAGTCTCAAGATAGTTTCCTTCTTTCTCTTTTTGTAATGCTAAGGACACTTTTTTTGCTCCCTTCCAGATGCATGCTTCCATACAGTGAGCCCTTTCTTTCCTGTAAAATATCTCTGATCCACAGCAAAGTAATAATCAGACTCTCCCTGGTACTAAGGATGTTTGCAGAAAGTGTTCCTCAACTACTTGTGCATACGGAGTTAATGCAGTTAAATCTGTTCAATCACTTACTCAAAGTCACAGATTTCTGGGCAACACTTGAACTCCCCTTTTGTTACAAACAGCTGAGTCGGATGAGAAACTGTAGCAAATTGTCACTCACTGGAGCTCAAATGGACTACAAATAGCAATTGCATACCTTCCAGAGGAGAGATTTCCAGTCCATCTGGACAGTCATCTGTAACCTCAAGATAAATCTGTCAGAGACAGATTTCAGACTGTTTCAGACTGCTACACCACATGTCAGCTTGCACTCACGCAGTGCCTGAAGCCAGACCTCACCCTTCCTCCTCTGCAGAGCTGGCAGAGGTTGGTATATCAAGCTGTGGAATGCCAAACAGCTATATATGTCTCCTGTCCTGGCTTAAACTGACAATGTTCATAAAGATGCATCTTTCTCACAAAACCTCTGTTGCTGGCTCACATAAAGAGCTGCTCACTGGGACCATTGGATGATCCCTGCAAGATGATCCCTGCCGTGTCTCCAGGTGGAGACAATACACGAACATTGAAGGCAAGGAAATCAGCACAAGGCATTCCATCTTCTTTTAAAGACTTCCATAGACCAGATGTTCCCAGGAAATAAGTTATTGTATGCACAAGTATGAAAGAGCCCATTAGGGTTTTTTTCCCCCAAAACAATGCCTGGCAACTACTTATATTTTGTTTTCCTTTCAGGAAACAATCTCTTGTCAGATTATCCTCTCTTTCATGATTTGTCCTTGGATCAATGTCTCAACCATGAGTCCAGTTAAAGACCTATTCACTACCAAAAATACATCAAGTGTTTAGTTTTAATTTTTTTTTTGTTTCATTTCTGCAGAAAGGCTCTGATCTCAGAATGCTTACAAATACAAGGAATAAGGCATTATGCATAGTTTCCTCTGATCCTGTACCAGAGTATAAGAAAAAGGAGAAGGAAGGAATTTGACTGTTTATCCAAATAACTTCTGAATGTCTGGGACAGTTATACCTGATGGATTTCTTGCAATTCACCCCAGCCTCTATAAACAAAAGAGAGGAATATTTTCTATGTAGCTTGAGATGAAATAGGCATAACCCTGAGCCTTCATGACCTGAGAAAGCCTTATCAGTGCAATGTGAATCAAGCCATGGTGCTGACTACTTAATCAGAAATTAGCTATCAGAAGAAGCAGTCCCAAGGCTTTTACCTCCCTGCTTACAACTGGATTCTTTCTTAATGCTCTATCAGTAAATTTTCTGGAGTTCTGTATTTATTTGTGACACTTGCTGGAAAACCCATGTTTCCTTACTTGCAGCTTATTTTTACTGCCTTTTTTTCCCTAATTACTAGTATTCTTCTTTGAGATGCAGAATACCCAATACATGTTGACTTTTATCACTAAAGGATATGTTTGCTTTGAGGAAATATTATCCTTAGAGAAATAAGTTTCAGGATTACATCACTATATGAAGTTATGTCACCATATGTAAGGGGATCTGAAAGTGTATCAAAGTAAGTATTACAGTCTGAGGAATAATAAAAAAAAACATAGGTAGTGGAAATTATATGAGACTGGGAACAGAAAAGCTGGATTTCATGGCAGAGATCAGGAGTAAGATACAAAGAGATGATGCTAAAGCCTGAACCTGCAATATGTGCCCACTAGATCCAGGCTACTGCAGTCCTTCCAAAAGAAAGCTTATGGAAGGCATGGACAACTGGGAGTACTAGGATAAAAAACCCCCAAAACTATGCAAATAGAAATAGGCTTCTATTCAATAGCACAGGCTTCTTTAATCACTTCTTACATGAGACACATCACACTCACAGGTGTGGTGGAATGACAGTTGTGGAAGTATACTTAGGCTCTTAAGTTTTGGAAAGAGGAATTAAATGAAAAATTAGTTAAAATATTGATAAATTCAAGGGTTAAGGAAATATGTACCACCTGATACAAGGCAGATCAGCTGAACTGCCTAGAAAGCATGAGTGATTGGAAGCTTAATTGGTAACTTATGTACCATCTCTGTTCAATATTAGAAGATGGTCTTTTCAGGAAAAAGAGAAAAATACTTCACCAAAAAGGCCTTCACTTTTATTTGCAGATTGATGGTGTAAAACCTATGGAGGATATGCAGAACAGGAAACATCTGGTTCTGTCCTTCTGACACATTTTGTGAAGTCTGCCAACATCATTTATGCATAATTATACTAGTTTTAGCAGGACTACTGCTCTGCAACTCTAATGAGAACAAATATATTGTAATGTTTGTGCTTTTCTAAACTTTCTGAAATACAATGCTTGTACAAGATCCTATCTTAGGAATTTATTTTCTGGGTTACATCATTCAATTTCTGTGTGATACAATATAAGTACTAATTTTGTCATCATTATTTCTCTTAGAACACCCAAGCCCAGATCAGGCACTACATAAAAGAGCATATTGTCCATCCAAAATAAAGGGTAAAAAACTGAAGACAAACCAGTGTTCCAGGGGATTAGGGGACAATGTCAATTAAATGTGCTTGTCATTGACACAATAACAGATTAATAATTATCAGTTGTTTCTGGGGAGGATTATTAGGCATGGCAGCAACAGTATGTGCATGAAAGGACGAGGGAAGTGAAAAGCCTAAAAATAAAATTTATGGGGAGCTCTATATAGGCTTTTTTGAACAAACAAGCAGATGGGGCAAGAGGTGAACTAATTAAAGCTTGAAGCTCATTCCTGGAAAATGAATTAAAAATTATTCATTTGAATAATTTTTGAATAATTCATAGAATGAAAATAGCTGTCAATGTCTCTAAAAATGACTTTTTTTGGTTCGTTGTGATAGCTACTGTTGATCTTGCAAAGAGCTGCATGAGCAAATCAAACTGGTGGGTTTTGAAGACAATCATGGCAGCAGTGTATAAGTAGATGTGCCCAGGACAAAAATGTCTTATGGGATCAAGATGTTGTAGTAAGTGAGCTGTAAAATAACTGTGACCTTAATGAAAACTTTAAAAGTGTGAGTGGATTAAAAAGACTGAGTTTTAGAGATGGTTCTTCAAGCATAGCAAAGAGTCTAAATTCAACCTGGCATCCAAGTTATGGGTGTTTGAAACCAGTAGGACAGGAGGAGTCCTTTCAGAATCTGGAGAAGAGGCAGGGAAGTGATGGATTAAAGAAGAGAGACAGAACTCTCTTTTAGCTGTACTGAACTTGAGATGAGAGCCAAGGGCATAACAGCAAGGCATGCCTTGATCTTGCCCTGTGAAGGGAATATCTTGGGGGAGAGAAGTCTGGAATGAAGCAGTATCTGAGATATTCAGGTAAAGATGATAATGGAATTTATAGGTGAGATGAAATCAGAAGGAAATCAGAAAGAAAGGGACAAGAACTATTGGAAGAGCAGAAAATGTGACCTACGAGGAAATGATGAAGGAATAAAGATATTTTTTCCTTAAAATGAAGAAAAAAGGAAGGTTTTTTTACTGTCTATGTAAGAATTAAGGATAACTGGAAAATGGAGAAAATAAATTGGTGTCCATCACAACTGGCAGAAGAATATGTCAGTTTAAGGTAAAGGAGCACAATAATATGGGCGTTAATCCACGAAGACTCTGATGTCTCTTTAGCTGGATGCATTTAGAAACAGATACATGTCTACCAAGAAATGCAAGCACCAAAGCTAGCTGCAGCTGAATTTACCAAGGTAAGAGGGTTCTAATGGTTTCTTGCAGTCTCTCTTCCATGTTTGACAAAATTGAAGGTCCATGAAAAGTCCAAGAATGGGACACCTTTCATGTATTCTCTGCCCTTTGAAATGTTCACAGGCATCCAGTATCACCTATGTGTGGGTTTTGAAAGGCTAGGAGATACTTAGGAACTTCTCTAGTCATTAACCAGTACATATGATTTTTGCCATCAGTAGCAGAAGGTGACAGCCTTGGTGGGCACATGGCAGCCTGGGGGCTTGGGATGTGTTTGGCTCTGCCTCCCTGGGAGCTGGTTTTAGCTGTGCTAGGAATTGCCTGGTGGGCACTGCCTCAGATTACCTATATCGGCTTCATTTTGGGCTGGGGGTGCAGCCACTTAGATTTCTGTGTATATTTTCTGATTTTCATTATTATTATCACCATCATCATCATTGTTACTGTTATAAATTTTAGTAATAATTTTGCTAGATGATTTAGATAACTGGCTCATCGTAAATGGCTAGTTGCATGTATTGCTTCTTCCTGTAAGCATAATCTTTTCATATAGGAGTCTGATTCCTTCTGATTCAGAATTGTTCAATTTATTTAACATATTATTGTTATAGCTCTGATCAGATACTTGATGGATAATAGAGACAGATTTAGTGCCATATTTCTAAGATAGGATATAAAAATTCTTTGAACTTTGAATAACTGGGACATAGATATAAGTGGGTATTTTCTGTGGCACTCCTATTTATTAATAAAAAACATTTTAGCCTAAAATAGTAGAGTTAGAAACCTGCTACATCATGACTGATGTATAAATTGTTTGAGCCTTCACAACATGAAGAGTCACAACTCTTCTACAGAGGCCACAATGAATTAAACTGATAAAAAGGAAGAGCTTCTCTTAAAAACCCAGCCTTGTCCTCTGGCTACTTGTTAAACATAGAATTTGACTCCCAAGTAATTACCTGTACAGATTTTTTTCTTAAATCTCTGAATAATGGGGAAGAAAATGCAGAAGCTGTGAACCTGCTGTGTCTGCTGGAAACAATGACCCAGTCACACTTTCATACTCATTAATAGAAACCCTGAAAATAGGAAATACCAGAAGATAGTCCAGTGTCTTGAGGGGATAAAAGTAATCTTTTTATATTTGTTTAGATCAAATTTTCTTCTAATTTTTACAACTTTTTATGTTTCTCCTTTGGTTTGTAAAGATTTATGCAAATTTTTTTTTCAAAAGCCTGAGAGGTTTATTACACAAAGAATTTAATTAAGCTTTTCCATAAAAACCAGTAATTTCTTCATCCATTATTTTTTTCATCATGGCCTCTTCAATTAGTTTTCCTTATTTACCTCAGATAGTACAGAGGGGACTGGAAATTTTACTTTTA
Source organism: Erithacus rubecula (assembly GCF_903797595.1). Taxonomy (NCBI): domain Eukaryota; kingdom Metazoa; phylum Chordata; class Aves; order Passeriformes; family Muscicapidae; genus Erithacus; species Erithacus rubecula. The sequence goes on from NC_136689.1 coordinate 78,519,986, forward strand.
TATAAATTAACTTACATTATTTGCTTTGTTAGAACGAAGGAAAAAATGGGGAATTGCCAACCTATTATCTATGAGGTAAGGGTGTCTGAAATTTAAATATTTAGCAGACATTGACCAAAAGCACTATATTGTGTGTTCCTTACTCATTTTAAATTGTGGCCAGTTATAGCTGTAACCAGAAGCTGACATGAGCTGCAAGCTGTGAGCTGGACTGGCACTGTGCACTGATACTTAATTGTTTCCACTGGTGCAGTTCTGTCATTGCACTGCTTGCAGCTCCTCAGTAACCTCAGCAAAACTGTAGAAAGAACCAGATTCACTGACTGCCCATTGTTGAAAAACACTTGAATGAATGCTGGTTGTACTTCTCTCTTGTATTTCTTTGTCAAAACATCCAACTCAAAAAGGTCTTGTCAGTATTCATCATCAAATCTTAAACTTATGGCTAAAATGGTCACTCCAAACTGAATTGACAATAGTCTCTTCCACTCTGATCCTGCTGATCAAAAAAATAATCCAAGTTGTAGAAAATTGTTTGGAAACCAAAACTCTCTGTATAAAAGTGGTAATCACAAATCTTGTAGGTTTTTTCCCAACTCCACTAAAGATCAGTGGAATGCTGTTTTAAATTATAGGCACAGCATTTTGTTGCATTCTTCTCAAGTGCTCATCTTACTAATTTTAGCTTTTCTGTTTAATACAATCTGATGAACATTCATCTGTTATTCTTTATATACTGCAAGAGATACTTAAGCTCATGCAGATGATGTGGAGTTATTTTGGGTAGCAAAGATGAAGTGCAACTACAAATTCTGAAGAAAGACCTCAGAATGTGGAGTGAATGGATTATAAGAGAGGAGGTGAAATTCCATGTATGCAACCATAATGGCACACAAGAGAAGGAAGCAATCCTAACTTCACAAGAATGATGGATTCTGAACTTGCTGTTGTCAGTCAGGAACAAGATACTGGAATTGCAATAACTACTTTTGTGAAAATATCAGCTCAGCTCTCAGTGGTGATCAAAATAAGTACTGAATGTTAGGAATTAGTAGAACAGGATAGAAAGTAACCAAGATAACCTCCTATAGCTTCTATCTGAGTTTAGTACTATGCAAATCCATAGCATGCCTAAGCCTAAAAGGCTGCTTACACTTCTGATTTCTCTTGTTTCAGGGCAGACAGAAAATTGAGATTCAGAGAAGTGTATGTGGTCTGGAGAGGGTAAATAGGTAATGACTAATCCCTTTGCCTTATGATACAATGAGAGAAACTAGGTGGGAAGCTGTTCAAAACAAAAGGAAGTGCACCCTTGGAAACACTCTTCAGCTGTGGCATTCCTCAGCCTAGGAGACTGTAGATATATGAGTGATGGAAGAAATTTTGGGAAACATAGGTCTATGAAGGACTGTGTAAATGTACTGAGATCCTGCATCACTAGATGTCTGAAAGCCATTAATCACTGATGGGCTGTTGTACGCTTGCCTTGCTTAGGTCCTTCTTAAGATCTCATGTGGGTGACCATCAGAGACAGGTTAATTAGGTCAGATGAACCATTGCCCTATTCCATCTCTTACACTAAAGGGTTTGAGTGCTTTGGGTGGATGGACTATCTGAATATTGTTTGGCAAAGGGTGGGTGGATTTCAGTCATAGTACTAAGGAAACATTTTATTATGAAAGGCAACATAATTCTGCCTTTTCCTTTTTTCCTTACCCTTCGTTTTGTTTGTTTATTTTTAAATCTTTCTGCTTTTCCTCATCTTCTTACTTTTAATCTCTGCTTCTCTTTAAATTATTTTTCCTTTGTACCAAACAATCATCCAGCCCTAAAGAAGAGCAGGGCTATAAAAAGTAAGCACCCACACTGGTGAATAAACTCTGTGAAGCATTTCCAGCTTTCCTTCTTTGTTCTTGGTTCTCTACTGTGGAGCTGAGCTCAGAGTCTGTGCTCTCCCAGCTATCAAACAGAATCAGGAGATGCCATAGGGTGAGATTTGAAGGGAGTTTTGATTTTTGTTAAATGTTGTTCTTGTCTCTTATTACCATCTACTGAAGAACTTGCAGTTTGTTGTATGCTTGTTCATCACTTGTTTAGAGATCAGGTAAAAAGTGATTCCAGAGCAACAGCACTGTCTGAGCTCCTGGTCCAGCATTGCTGGGATGTTGGTGGAGTCAGCCTTGTTGTGATGGATCTGTTGTGCTTTCACTATGTTTTCAATGCTAATATAACAATAATAAACATTTGGAGGGATAAAAGTTTTTCTGTTTTGATTCAGATAGTGGTGCAAGCCTCCTGATTTTTTCCAAGATGAAGCTTTTCTAATCAGGTCACCTTGAACTGAACTAATATATACAAGTGGGGCACTGATGAATTTTCTGAAGTGCTATACTGCTTTCTTTTAAGTGGGTGGAATTGAAGTTGTCCCATGACAAGCTCCATTGAAAATCCAGTATTTCTTCTTATGCTTTTACTAATCCTTTTAGAAAGTGCTTTAAGTGATATATACATAGCACAACATTCCCCACCCCCCCCCCCTCCTTCTCTATTTTAAAATAATCAAAAGGACTTTGGTAAAAGACAGGGAATGTGTTTGAAATGAGGCATGAGATGTTAATTTGGCCTCTACTCCTCTGCCTTGGCACTGGAATAGCAATTCAATGGCAAGTTAAAACATTCCCTTTTAGCTCCTGATAACCCAACCAGTTTGAGCCCCCAAGCCATCAGTCTTTCTTCATCTACCCTTTCCTCCTTGAGGCCATTGCTGCTGGTTTTATAACAAGCAGGGTCTGGTATCATCAAACCCAGCTGTACACATGCTGAGTGATTGCTGTGACATAACAAATTACATTTTCCACAGGCTTTAGTAAAACGCATTTTTGTTTATAATGCTACCAGAAAAAAAAAAAAAAAAACAACCCTCAAAACAATCAGCAAGACTTGTTCTTCAGCACTCCCAGTTACAAAGAAGGGAGCTATAAGAAAAAGAAGAAAATAAATGCATGTAAAGACGGATGTTGGTTAGGTAATTAATTTCTGAGAAACCAAATATACCCTAAAGGATATTTTAATCAGATATAGTTAGACACTCCATTCCTAGGTCTTGGCAGTGCTAAGGTATTCTCTATATCTGGTTATAATAACTGAACATCTTTGGCTTTTTTCCCCATCAGATTTCTGGAGTTTATCTGTAGCAGTCTCCACAGCAAATCACAGTGTGTAACTTTCTATCAAACAGAAGGACTGTCATTGATTTTTTTTGCTATAACATTAATGCCTTTGGTAGATCCAAATGAAACCAGAGTCCTGTTGTGCTAACCACTGAGTAAACACACAGATATAAACTCGTCTGTGGTTTCCTCAGGTATGGTATTTGTGGATGACAACACATTATCAGCAATCACCAGTAGTGCTGTGCTCTTAAATAGATAAAACCCCCCAGTACTCTTGATGTTAAAGCAGTTAGGCAACATAGGATATATGTTAGTTATCTGTAATTTTGGATAAGTGATCTGAATTTGAGAACTGAAAGGAACGCTATCATTTGAAATGAAAAACTCAATTTTGATTTTCTTTCATGATCCCAACTAACAAATCCAAGGAGTATTTTGGCACACTCTAAGTTCTTTCCTGCTGATTTTTCAGTTGCTTTTGCTATGCAGAATATGCATTTGAATTCTGTTTTGTGTGATTCTTCTGTGTTCCAAGCAGAATGTAATTGATTCAGGTTTAAAGGATATATTTCATGCTGTGTCACTTTTAAGACTTGCAGTGTACTGCAAGATGCTACTAAATACAGCAGGAACTTTGAGCTTTATTTATTTGTACTATCTATTAGTTTTCTTTTAATTGCAAATCCCACTGGTGTGCAAGAAAATTGTAAGCACTTTATTTCCTTAAAAGGCTCTTGGTTGTATCAACCCAAAAATTCTACAACTCATTCTTGTTCCCACTGAAGTTAGAAAAAAAAACTAACAAACTTTCCCAAGTATTTGTTTTTGAACAAAACTTCAAAATGCTTACAGGTGTTCTTACTGCTTCTAGTGAAGAACAATACTGCTTAATCAGCCAAGTGGGAGGCTTTGCCTGATAATCTGCTGTAAGGAATATTTAGGGTATTCCTGATTGCAGCTCCATATTTGCTGACCCTGGGAAGATCAAACATCCAATGTTGAGTAGAACAGTTTGGAAATAAATTTCCTCAAACATTGTGAAATGAAATTATAAACCAGCAGTATTCTGTCCATTCACGTTGCTCTTGATGACAGCAGCAGAGTGAAAGTATTTATGACCGTACAGAATTTTTCCAGTTCATACATATAGTTTTTCTCTCAAATAATAGAACATCTCTCCAGTTCCCTCCCTAAAACAAAAGAAGTAACAATGTGAATAGTCTAGAAAACTTTAGATAAAACCTGAGGTCCTTTACTGAACAACCTGAAGTAAAAAGGCAATAAAATCAATTATACCATAGGGGAGCTGGTCTGTGCTTATTTTCTCCAGAGATGCCAGAGAACATTGTGGAAGCAGCAAGATCATGAGGGATGGAGGAACATAGTTCACATTTCTTCCAGGGTTTGGAAAGCAGGAGGAGCTGAGGGTGTCACCATTCAGACACAGGAGACAGCCTTAGGAAAAACAGTCCTCACTTATCTTTCCACAGAGCTTCTTGCTTCCATGTGCATCTGCTGTGACATTGCATATGCTATTGTCTAGTGGAGAAACAACTATGTAAAACTTTCCCAGAAGCTGATGCTAATGAATATGTGTCAGATTGACTTTTTTGGTTTTGTTTTTTGTTTTTTTTTTGTTTTGTTTTTTTGGTTTTTTTTTTTTTTTTTTTTTTGTTGTTGTTGTTGTTACATGATTTATCATGCTATAACCATAAACTGCCAGTTGTCTACCATGTTGAGTGACTGCTTGCTATTGTCCCATGCATGCACACTTTGGAATGAAAGTCTCTCTTCCTTTGTTCCTGTTATCCACTTTTACTCAAAATGAAGACCTTTGAGGAGATTTTCTCTCAGAAAAGTCCTTAAGTTTTGAGTCAGTTTTTATCTTCTGGTCCAAGTTGCTGTGTCTTTAGGACATAATACACAGCCTATTTTTGTGAAAAGTCAAGGATGTTGACAGGTATGGAGGCTTTGGGTTGCAGTTGGATGAATGTTACTTTTTTCTTGGGATAATTCAAGCACTTTTTTCCATTTTTCAGCTGAGTCCAATTATCAATGTCTTCATTTTAATAGCTCAAGGAAGTGATCATTATAATAAAGAAGACAGCATTACCCATCTAGCTCCTGTGTATTTTCTTCCTTTACTCACTCTTGTGTTTTTAATTAGAATCTCTATCCCCTGCTGACAAACCCAATTGAAATCTGACATTTTTATGCAAACTATTTCATTAACAGTTTTGTTGTGCTACAACTATTTTTAAAATTTTGGCCATTGAATTCTCTGTAACCATATGGCTGATGGAAGAACAAACAATGAACAGCCTTATTTTGTTTACATAGCAGGATCATGCACACACCAACCCCCCTGCCAGCCCTCAGCTTCTGTTCTGGATTGACAATGTCCACCAGAGTCAAGAGGCATTTCAAGGTGTGTAGAGACTAGCTCTTGGTCTACTTTTGTTATATTCTGGTACTCTTTAAAGCATGACAGTGAACTTTCAAGGCTAGCATGGGTTTTGGTCTCCCTCTCAGCTTGTGTCTTTAATGAACTCCCAAGTCTAAATAAGTAGTAAAATCACTTAGTAATTGAATTAAAACTTGGCCTAAGTGCAAAAAATAGTGTGTTTTTTTTTTTTTTTTCTCTTGAATAGCATGTCTGCACATCCCTCCTTCTGCTTGAGTGTTCTGCAATGGAAGCTTATTTATGAAACTTCAAGTTTCAAAAGTCAAATTCTAGCTCCCTAGAGCAGACTCAGGCTAGGTGCTCCCTCCTCTTATAGGTTTTCAGTAACAAACAATTATTATGCAATATTTCTAACAAAGCAATTTCTATTATGCAAAATATAAAGAAAAAATATTTTGAACATGATACTTCTGATTTAAATAATTTCAATAGCTACAATGTTTTCAGGCTATGGAAATGAATAAGAGGGCTACATATTTAATAACTGAACTTAGACTATGCAGAATACTAATTATTGCTGAGGGCAATAAGTCAAGCACTCAAATGTTAGGTAGTAAAACTGGGTGAAATGACCCTAGTTAGACACTGGGTATGCACCAAAGTCCCTCTGTCATTCCCCTCCTCAGATGGGCAGGGGAGAAAAAATATCATGAAGTGCTCATGGGCTGAGATGAGGACAGCATTCTCACTCCTCTCTTCTCTGGACACAATTACTTTTGTGCAATAACTTTTTTTCTTTCCTAAATATTACATCCCAGAGGTGCTACCACCATCCCTGCTGGGCTCAGCCTGGCCAGAGCCAGCTGGCATTGGCTCTGTTGGACATGAAGGGACCTTCTAGTGGCTTTTTAGAGAAGCCACACTTGTAGCCCCTCCACTACCAGAATCTTGCCACAAAATCCAATATAACTGAATTTAATATCACCAAGTGATCTTATTTCCATCTTCCTGCAGTGCTACTACTTCCAATTTTTGTTCATTAGAGAATATAACCTTGCTTATATCCTGAGCTGACAATGTCACAGTGCAGGCTGATTTATAAATATAAGAATGAAAAAAACAACTCATAGTAGAAAATGTCTATGCACTTTTAAATGGTCTGCCTGAAATAAATGGATGTGCTTTACTTTTCCAGCAAAGCTCACAATTGTTTGGGAAGCTGTTTGAGGATCTCTTTAGTTTGGGGATCACTATGGGACCAAGATCAAAATTAAGGTTTAAAGTTTGACAGCAAAGAGTTTAGGTCAACACAGTTTCTTAACAGATTTTTGGTAGTGCTTACAGGCAACTTTTGAAACACATTAAAAAAAATGACACTTGCTAAATTCTCAAATGATGCCAAGATGCACAAAAACTTTGACAGAGGGCTGGGCTTCCTTCCAAGTTGAGAAAGACATAGGTACCTCCTTATACTCTCATTGCTCTAGTCTGGCCTGAGCTAAACTAGCAACAAAACAGAAGACCAGATTGTGAGGAGGGTGCTTTAGTGTCTAAGATCATCAAAGTAACTAAATACAGTAGGGTTTGCAGAGTGTGTGTGTATGTGTGTGCTGGTTACATGTTTTTATTTCTCAGTAGCAGTTTTAGTAATAGTTTTTAATTTATTTTCTCTGTTGTCTTTGCCTACTACTTCTTCTATAGCCACTTTCAAGTTGTCAAGCATTTTGCTTTGTAACAATTCCAGATTACAAAGACTGGGTCTAGACAAAGCCATCTAGTTCTTTCCTAACAGGCAAGTGAACAGAGTGTAGGAGCAACTGAGGAAAATATCACTTGAACTGGACTTGTAACTTTCATTGCTGCTATCAAATGATCTGACAGGAAGTGCATGGCTGGAAAAATGCTTACAATATGTCACAGGGCTTGTTAAGATGCTGACTCTTCCTTCCTACAAAACCCCTCCTGACAAGTACATCTACCTTATTGTGTTCCCTGTCAGTCTAAGAGAGTGAAAAGGCAGAGAGCAAGTGAGATCTTGGTCACATAAATAAGCTGTCTGTGCCTAACTAAAGGGCTAAATGAACTCTCATTAAGGACAGTCAAAGTCTTTATAAGAAAACCCATTACTGACTAGTCTTTTTTTTTTTTTTTTTTTTTTTTTTTTTTTTTTTTTTTAATATATTTAATTTACATGCATTTTTAGTGGATTTAAGATACACTTAAAGTAAAACAATAAGGTTCATGCAGAGGTTTGCACTAATTTAGGTAAATAATTTTTTAAAAATAACTTAGATGTTGGCCTACATCGAGAATTTACTATTAAATTAAATTAAATGCCACAGACTATTCCACCCACTTTGTAAGCTTGTTATAGGACTCCTAATGCTAGATCAATGCCACAGAAATGTTGTCTGAGTTATGAGGACTTCACAGTTGGTTAAAATTCCTTTTAGAAATTGTGAAGGTCTAATTCCATGAAAGCAGGAGTTATGCCAAGTATCCTCTCTATCCACTCATCCCCAAAAAGGCCAGTACAAATCTGAAATCTAGATGAGCTCTATATATCGTGTTTTAGCCCTTGTCAGTGATTATATTTATATTTATATTTATATTTATATTTATATTTATATTTATATTTATATTTATATTTATATTTATATTTATATTTATATTTATATTTATATTTATATTTATATGTGTGTGTGTTCTCTCTACCCAAATTCCACTTGTACTGCTGAGTGATGTAGTAATACAGGAATTCAATATTAATGATTAGGGACAAGGAGACAGAGAGGAGCAACTAATGGATTGCTAATATATACCCTGGCTTAGTTTGAAGAGGTGTCTTGGGGCTAATATCAAGAACCTGGAAACTTAGTCTATATAAGAAAATTGTGTAAGGCAGCAGAATATATTACCATCCAAAGTAGAGGGAAAAAAGCAAATATTTTTATTTTGTATTAATTTAACATTCTGTGAATATTTATAGAAATTTAATAGCCCTTATGTCTCAGGTTTGTAACTTTACACCATTTCAGTCTAAATTCTGATCTATGTAGGAGACCAGAGTTATTAATATTTCCGATTATTTCTACCCCTCAAATTTTATGACTGGATTTCTTCAAGGCATTCTTCATTCTCACTCCTATCTTCCTCTTCATTTTGAAAGTATCAGCTCAGGGAATTGGCTGAAAGATAGAAAAACAGACACATAAAAATTGTTTGACTGATGGTATTCATTGTAAATATTAATTTTTTCCTGGAGGAAATAAGAAGGTGAATCAGGAAATGGATGGCATTTCAGATCACATGAATCAGTACCCAAGAATTCATCATTTTCACCAAATACATAAGTACTTTTAGAGACTTGAAATTAGATGGCCCTTATTTAGAACTCATATAATAACTTCTTTATCTGTCAGGTTTTAATGGAAAGAAAGCAGCAATTGCTAAAAATCAGGTCACAGATTTATAAGAGTAACTGCACATTTATTTATATAGCTGTGTTGAAAATATCTTATGCATTCATAAAAATAAACCATTTTGTTTTATAAAGAGCCTTAATAATAGAAATGCAACGAGAAATATTACTTTATTATCTTTTGATCACAAATGGTAAATATAAACCCATCAGAAGAATGTATAGGTCTCAGAAGCCAAGTTTTAGACTCTCACCTAGCTTTTCCTAATTCATAGATATTATGGAGACCAGTCAGCTTAACCTTTAAATACAGAACATAATGTGAGACAGTAATTTAATGCAAAACAACAAAGTTTGTAACTATTGACATTTACTTCCCTATTATTTAGATGAGGGATTACAATGGTGTCTTTTGCTAGGACAATTAAATGATTCTCAGCCTGACTGGGCATACACAGCTACAGCCTTTCCCTACAGGGCTCATCTGAGCATGAGGATGACAAACTTAAATCCTCCAGGTCATCTGCTCTCTTGGGATGAAGATGTCATTGCTATTGTTACACATAACAACATCACAAGTCCCTGGTATTTAAATATGGCAGACTGGTGATGATCCAGCCTTGCAGAATGATGCAGCTCAAGGCAGACAGGAATGCTAAGGGCTCGCTCAACCCAAATGCAGCAGGGGAAATACTTTCCTGAATCTCAGTGGGAAAGAAGAAAGAAACAGTAATGTAGATCTGATGATTTGGTATTTCAACAATGTTGCAAAAGTCAGGTAAATTCAAAACACCAGACTGCACAAACTCTCTGTTCTTAAGCATTGATTCACGAAAGGGTGTTTGTTTGTGTGCACCATTCTCCTGCCTGGTCTGCTCTGGAAAGGCTCTGGTCACCAGTAGGGTTTCTCCTCAGTAATAAATGATGTGGTTAGAAAACACAAAAATGGGCAATTAACTGTGAGACTTCAAAGTTTTCCTCTGCCTGTTTCTCATGAATTAAACAAAAAATGACTAATGTTTTCAATGGTCTGGAAAAAGCAACATGCAGTGGTAATAAAGACTTTGAACTCTGTGATCACGAAGCAAGCAAAGTCCTTTCCCTGTGATGGAATCATAACTCAAGGTTCAGTTTTACTGAAGTTAACTTCTTCCTTTTCTTAAGGGTTTTTTTTTTTTTTTTTTTGTTTTGTTTTTTTTAACTCTACTTAAACTTTCAATTTACTGCATCTGACTTTGTTTTTCTAAATGGTGAGAGAGATGCTTACTATCCAAGGTGCTTTTGATGGGTAGTGTGAAGACAGGCCTTCCCTTACACTGTGACTTTCCCACCGAAACAGATGGAAATCCACCCCCTTCCCTGCTTTCTAACACTCCTTATATCCTGCCACCACAGGAACAAGCTGAAATCTGGCTTCCCACCAAACTGGCCAAAAGCCTGAAGGTGCTGTGCAGCCTTTTCTCTTCCAACTGCAGTACCTTTACTGCTTCCACATGCTGCCATCCCTTAATATGCTGAGCTCTATTTTGTTGGAAGGAGAGATCAAAAATTACTAACAGTGAGAAATACAATGTCAGGAAAATATGAGGCAGAGGAGGAGGACGAGCTCAATACTGGAAGAAAAGGTGGATGCAATGGACTTGGTCTTCTGAGAGGTTTCCTTTTCCCCCATTCCTTTAATCAGATAGCTTTGGCTGTTTTCTCCCTTGCCCTTATCATAATATTCCTAGATTATATTAGAATATCCTTATTTGTTTTGGATATAGTAACACACTGAGGCTTAGCCTAGGTTTGAGACACCACTGTGCAGCTCGTGAAGAAAAAAAACCCTCAGCACCTACTTGTCTGGGGATTGCATCACCTAAAATTGCTGGGCTCACTCCCTCATCTGGTTTAACTCTATAATTTAGACATAGCACAGAGTTACATGTAACATTAAAAAATGTTACATTTTGTACCTTTATTTCAAACATGGTTAACTTCACACGCAGTTTCAGACACCTTTGCCCTTGAACTTTTAAAATAAAATTAAATAAAATTAAGCACTGACATCATGATTTTTCTTCCATGAAATGGGTACAGAACTATAAAGTCCATGACTTGAATGCTCTGTGGGTGATATACTGTCAACATGATTTCAATGGAATTTTTCTTAGAATGTAGTGCATGTCATTAACACAATATGATATAAAGATATAAAATGTGGTGAGTTTTGGGGCTTTGTTTATTTAAACTTACATGCCCATTGTTTCACAGCCAAACTGCAGAGGAATTTTTAGAGGCTAAAATGTACATCACTCAAGGTGATAGAATTTTGATACGTCTTTTGCTGGCAGTTGGTTTTGGTACAGGGTGCTTACTTTTCACAGATAAAGTAGGGATGTTTTATTTTTTTTTATACAGCAGTTGAAAAAACTAATATATCTTCTGTTTAAAAAGAAAGTCTGAATGTTTTGTAAAAGTTGGAGGTACATAAAAAGTGTAGGACTTGTTGATCTGAAGATATGTCTTCATAACACTCCAAGGAGTGTTAACACTTCAAGGAAGTTAACAGTGTAGATATGTGAATCATCTTATATCTGCACTTACTTTGATGGCAAATGGATTAATATATTTTCTGTACAAGTATTTTCTGGACCAGAGGGAAATGACCCCAGGCCTTATAGTAATTACAGAAGTGGTTTCTCTAAACTCTATTGTTATAAATTAGGAAATATCTTTGGCTGTCAGGATTACATGGCTTTATGGGGAAAAAAATGTAATTTATTATTTTTTTTTTCCCAATATCAACAAGTAATCAGAAAGAATGTCTCAAATTCCAGGACTTCATTTCAATTATAATTTCAAACTTTTGTTAATGTTTCTACTTGAAGAAGTTTATTTTATAACCTAGCCAAAGTAAAAACCTCCCTTGTGCTGGAAGTTTAAGGCAATTTGGATTTGCAACATTTGGCTTGCTGATAAGTTTTGATGCTAGTTGTTTTAATTAGCTAATTTTTATAGGATTAACCATGGATGAATTCCATGGTTTTGTTTGTTTTAATAAACTCTTACTGCTTTTAGTCTTCTAAATAGAGGTCTGTGAACAACGAAAGTCAGTTTCTGCTGCAGTTTGTACAGAAATGCGCAAATGGTGTAATAAAAGAAAAAAACCCCAACTCTGATGGAATTAATTGCAATGCACACATGAACGAAAATAACCTCCTGGTTTAATACAGGTGAGCTGACAAAACACAAAGGCATGCGCCGAAAGCCTGGTGAGCGCGAAAATGCGAACGCACGTACCTGGGGGAGATGCCTGCGCGCCCCGGCCGCGGCCCCGCAGTGCCACGTCTCACTGTCCCACGCACGCCCCGGGACCTTCACAGGGGACTCTCCCAGGGCCTGGAAATGAACTTTTGGGGCTGACACGTCGATCGTGCCGTGGGGGGAGGGAGGGGACTGGAGGGGGCGGAGAGGGACTCGCCTGAGCTCTTACGTGGCGGCAGAAATATCAGCACCGCGCTGGGGCCGGGGCGCTAGTGCGGGGCTCCTGTTGCCTACGCGGTTCCTCGCCGGACCCTGGGGGACCGTGGCGGGACATTGGGGTGCCTGGCCGGCTGTGGCACGGCGGCAGCGGGGTGCGGAGAGCCGGCGGGCGCGCAGCTTGGCAGCTCCCGGGGCGCTCCGTGCCCCATCCATCCCGGGGCAGTGGCTGGCTGCAGCTCTCCTTCGCCTCCTCCATCTGCTGCTCCCCGGTTTTGGTACATTGCCCGGCCCCGGCGCCCCTGCCGACCCGGCACCGGCGGCACTGCCCGTGTCCCACCGCCGCCCTCCCTCCTGCTGCCGCTGGCTGCAGCTCCCCAAGATTTGTTGTGCTTGGTTGTACTGATGCTGAGGCTCCCCTGCTCAGATCTGATGGTAAAGGAGCAGCCTCAGGTCATGTTTTTGTGAGCTGCGGTGATTAAGGAATAAAAGGAAATAAAAACAAAAAAAACAAACCCCAAGGACAAATATCTCAACCAGTTGCAACTTCTCAGCTGGCCCGGAGGGGGGAGCGCGGGGGAGGGCAGGGAGTAATGCGAGATCGCCCCAGCCCGGGGCAGCGCTGGCTGCGGGACGAGCCGAGCCGAGCCGTGCCGTGCCGTGCCGTACCGCACCGTGCACCGCACCGTGCACCGCACCGCCGGGGCCGGGCGGCCGTGCTGCTCCGCCCCCGCGGCGGGGCGCTGGGTCCGGCCGCCGGGCGAGGCGCGCAGCTGCCGCGCCGCAAACTTGGAGCGAGCGAGCGGAGCGCGGGGCTCGGCGGGGCCATGGCGGCGTGAGAGAGGAGCGGAGAGCGGGCACCAGCGCGGCGGCGGAGCCCCGCCTGCCCGCCCTCCCGCCCGCGGCGAGCAGCCCTCGGCGCCTCCAGGTAACCCTGCCGCCCCTCTCCCCTCCCCGCCGGGCTGGGGCTGGGGCTGCGGGCGGCGGCGCTTTCGGAGCGCTGCGGGCATTGCGCGGTCCCGGCCGCCCTGTCCGTGACCGGCGCCGCCTCTCAGCGCTCCGCGGCGCTGCGCCCCGGGCTCGGGGGCCGGGCGCGCTGGGTCCGGGCGGGAGCGGAGCAGGGAGCCGGCAGGGGGAGCCGGCAGCGAGGCGGAGCGCCGCTGCCGACCGGCTCCGGTGGCGGGGAGCGCTGCCGGCGCTCCGAGCCCGTCTCGGGCATTGCCCGGCCCCACCCCCGAAAGTCCACCGAGCCTTTCGGAACGGGCCGCCCTTCTCCCCGAAGACGGTGCTGTTTGCTCCGGGCCAGCAAGAGCAGACTGACGGGGAGCCGCATCTCCAGAGGGGCTGGAAGCGGACCGCGGGCGCTCCGCGCAGCGGGACCCCCGCGCCGCTCTCGCCCTCGGGGTCGCGCCCGTGGGAGCGCGGTCTCGCCCAGGACAGTGAGGTGCGTTGCTGTCGCCGAGCCCCGGCTGGCTGGCTCCGGAACGATTCGGAGGGTTTTGGCACACTTCAGCAAGTGAAGTTTGCTCAGGTTCATCTTCTGGTGAGAGTAGAAGTGGCGTGAAAGGCACAGGCAATTGTCTAAGAAACGTGGGTTTTCAGTGGGATGTTCGCGTACTATGATCTGAATGCCCGATATGCTTTTATTCTCGCTGTTTTATTTGACTGGACTGTCTTTGCTCTGTGGCGTGACTGCATTTCGGCACTTTCTGAAATGGGGAGTTAGAGTTCAGCATTCCGCAACGATGCAGATGGAAACACCTCAGTCAGTTGTATAGTCTGTCGTTCTGTGAGGATTGCTTACCAGATCAATGACAACTATTAGAGTTTGTTGTATCGTTCCAGATGCTGAGCGTGCATTGTAGGTTGACACAACGATAATCTGCCCGGGATTATTCCTTGGGGGGGCAGCTGGCGTGAGGGGAGCTGTCAGTGCATCTGCTCCTTCAGCAGACAGGACTATTGGCAGGAGAGGTCTGCGTGTGCAGGCACACTCAGCCTTGTGAAGGTGTTTAGAATTTGCAAGATTATAGTTGTGAAAAACATCCTAAAACTGAAATGTGTTGTTAAAGTTATAGCATGTTCCAGGATCCCTAAGGTGGTGCGTCTGAAGGTCTTACTTTCTGAAAGCTGACTAACCACTCTTGGTTTTAATTTTGGTGTAAAAACCCAGATGTGATGCTAGCCCAGCTAGAGTTATGTAAAGTAGATTTCTTTTTCATAGTGGAAATTACACTCAAATCTTTTTTCTAGGAGTTTGAGTATTTCCTTGTTGTTACACAAGGCTGAGTCAGTTCCGTAAAGTTTGACCTAAAATTGTTGAACTTGCTGATGTCATATATATAACACATAGTCAATCAAAAGTCTATTGCTGCCTTGAGGTATGGCCTTGGGTACTTAGCTTAGTATAGTGAAAGATGTTGGTAGATTTCTGGATTTTGTGCAGTGTTCCCACCTTTCTCTCCAGCAGCTACCAATAATATAACTTTATTACATTTACTAATGAATTCACCTCATTTTCTCATTTTAATGCTGAACAGCTGTGAGGAGTCCTGCTGAGAGCTAAGGTTTTGCTCTGGAGTGTGGCAGTTTACTTCTCTGTTCGAGAGGTTGTTTTGGACTAAGTAGTGTAAACACTGGCTTCTGAGTTGTATTACTTATTCCTTGGGATGTTGTAACAGATTTGTTTTGGTTGACAAAGCTGAAGGCATTAATATCTGAAGTATCTCATTTCTTTTAATCTTTAACTAGTGATGTTTTCATAAAATACTTACAGGTAGTAGGAGTGCCTGTGCACTTTGTAATGATCCATAAACAGGGTTGTAGCAAGTTTGTTGTACTCATTTCCTGCTGGGCAGAGATGCAGAGGGTGGTAACTGTGTACTGCTGCTGTTTTCAGAAGAAAGAGTTGTGTGGTCGTTTGTTTTTCACTTTCTTTTCCCCCAGCCACTTAGGGAAACCACGTGGATTCTGACTTCTGTTGATATAGTCTTGTACAAATACAGGATTTTCAATGAATGAAGTTCATTACTTTTCAGGGAGTAACTGTACACTACAATCTGTGAACTGCAGAAAAACAGCATAATTCTCCTGCAAATTCTGGCTTTTGTCTTAGAGGTTGCATGCAGTAATTCAGCCAAGGGAGCAGCTGAACTCCTGGGATGAGCAGGAGCAGGGAGACCCATTTCTGCCCTCTGGTCTGCAGCAGCTTTATCAGCAGTGTTGGCTGGGTTTGATTTCTGTGCTGTGGGACACGTAAGTGGATTGCTGATACTCCTATCAGTTGATAGTAGGTGTGTACTACCAGTACTATCTGTTGATAGTGGGAGGAGGGTGTGTGAAATCTGATACTGTGCTACTTCTTGTAAAGCAGTATCTAGTAATTGGTTAGTATGTTGTGGTAACGGACTTCTGAATAGCAGTGAAATACGATTTAGCTTTAGATTTAACATCTGGTTTATAAAAATTTGATATGCTCTTGATGTTTGGTAATGTGTGTTCTGAAGTTACTATGGCTCCTGAGATGAATTGCTATTGCTATGGCCATAATTATAGGAAGCAGCACCGAGGAGCTTCTACTTTTCTGTTATATCATTTTATGGAAATGTTTAATGGGCATTCTTGTCAATGCAGAGTTCTCTAAATTATTGTCAATCAGTCTGTTTCTCTTTATTACCATCCTTTTATCCTCTCTGGCATGTGCATGCATTCCGATTTGGAAACAGTGTTAAGTTGCAGCCTCTGTGTTTGTTCTCTCCTAATGCGTTTTGCAAAGCTGTAGCTGCTTCAAAAGAACGAGTTCTTGGGTTTTTTTGATTTGTTATTTTGTTCTGTTTTTGTCAAACGCAATAAACATTTTTCAAACGGACCCTTTGAGGTGTGTTTGCCAGCTATTGGTGGTAGGCTGGGTTAAATTTCCAGGCTGCAGCATTGCAGCTGTGACCCGTGAAAGGCAGGTGGCACTCTGCTATCTGAGTTCCTGCAGACACCTGGGGAATGCCACAGCCCGAGCTGTGCGCTTCAGGTATGGTCTGCTCTTCAATCTCTTCTTGCTAAAACGGCAGATTGTTTCCAAAAAAAGGAGAAAAGGTTGGGGCTTTTATTTTTGTTTTCTTGATAAATGTGTCCTATGGTTTATTTAAGAAATTTGCCAGTTTGCATCTAATTATAGCACATTTGCTTGACATTTGTCAGGAAGGTAGCAAATGTAAACCAAGTTAATGATCCCCAACCTGCAGTCTAATTAGTGACCTCTTGATTTTTTTTGCTAGAATGTGTATTCTAAAGTACAAAGCTTTCAAATCTTTTGTCACTTAGTGGATTTGTTCACGCATCTATTCTCAAATTTGAGTTTTCCCTGGGGAACTTTGATTCCAGTGTCTGCTGTGTAGTATCAACATTTTATCTCCATACATAAACATATTAGTAAAATTAATCTCTGCTTGGGGAGATTGATTTTGGAAGAAATTTCCTACTGTCCCAGTATATATTAAAAAATCAGGCAACCCGCAAAAAGCTGATGTTTGTCACTGATAGTTGCAGAAAACTGGGGTTGATACATAGTCTGCACTGAGGCCTTTGCAGTGAAACTCTTGAGTTTAACTCAACTGTTGAAACTTATCTTTTCAAATATTTTCTTTTCTTTGCCAGCAGTTTGAAAGACTTATTCAGAAAGTTTAAATGCTGTGTAGCATGTTAGTTGTGCTATCATTTCCAGACTTATCTCTAATTAGCTTATCCATGATATGAAATTTCTTGCACGATACCCAGATAACAAAGCTTTTCATTCCCTTTCCATTTTTTCTTTTTAAAATCTGGATATCTCCCTGAGTTCCAGTATACATTAGTATTGTTGGATCTTAATTTCTGACAGAACTGGTCAGTCTTTTCATGGTTACCAGCCTCAGTAATGGAGATTAGTTTCATTTAGGGGATGTTGATTGAGCAGCTCTGAATCTTTGGCTATAATATTCTGATTTTTTAATCCCTTGCTAGATGAATAGCAATATGCATTCATTTTGCAGTATTTATTTGGTTTAGGAGAAGTTCAGGAATTATAAATTTGAAAATACTGAAATGCAGTCTTTTCTTTCTCTCTAATACTGGGATATGTTCTTAGGCATTAGTAAATATGTGTAATGAATGAATTAGGTGATGGCTGCAGGATTGGCTTGTAATATGAATTGGGTGGGCTGAAGAAGTGGGCTATACTGTGAATTGTATTGATTTTCCTACTTTTCCCCACCTCCCTCCAAATTTCAAAATTGAGCTGCTGTCTTTGGTGCTGTTGTCCTCTAAATTGCTAGTCTAGTTGGAAACCCAGAATGCTGTTGAAATGTGCTTTCTTGTTAGACTTGGGTTTAACTGGGAATCAAGAATGCTTAAAACAAAGTTAACTATAAGACCTCTGTAGCTAAGGAGAGAATATTTTAATAATCTTGGGCTCTGTTGTTCTGACCCACAGAAATCTTATTACTGAGTCAGTTGTTTCTGTTACTGGTGAACTCTACAAAACAAAGGCATGAGTATAAGTATTTGTTTGTAGTTTTAAAAGTTATTAGGCAGTTATTCTTCACTGTGTTTTCTTCAGAATACAGTCTCTTGAGAAATTCCTGTTGCCTTTTTCTTTCACTGTTTGTACATGTTTTTTCACCATCTGTGTCATTTCAGTGACCTGCTTTCACTGGAAGCCCACTAACATTTGCATTGGCAAACCCCCCTAGTTATGAAGGTCACCCTGGGAACATGGCTGAGATGACCTTGTTGTGGGAGAAAATGTATGGGATGAAACTATTTCTGTTGACCTTGTCTGATAGTGAAATCGCCAAGTACTTGAGGAAAAACTCCTGGCCTTGTCAATTATAGGAAGATAGGCCTTGTGTATTTCTTTGCATCTCTCAGTGTCTGGCAAAGTTTTAGAGTTTTTTAAAGTTTTACAGAGTCGTAGTCAAAGGTGATGACTGAGAAGAAATTATCCACAGTCATTGGGCTATGTTACTTAACATGAGTTCAGTTGCGAATGGTCTCCTCTCTTGATGGTCTCACTTGTTTTCTTATTCTGAACTTGCAACAGGGATATATGGTTGTTTTCTTAGTTTTTTTCATATAAACTCTGTGTGTTTATAGTCTAAATTTTAGCTGTTTCTCATGCTCCAATGCATGCTTTTCCTTGTTGCTTTTTAAACCTAAACAATGATACTGAAATACCCCGAAGACAGTATGTACACAAAATTGTTACTAGTGTCAGATATTATGTTACTCAATGCTGTGAAATGGGACTCATAGCTTAGCCAAAAGATGGGATTTCAGCTTTGGATAGTTTTCTGAGAGTGCTCTTCAAGGTCTATCAGCCTGGGGTAGGCTAAGAGCCTGATGACTCCTATGATCCTCATCAGTAGCTGTGATGCTGAAGTTGCTAAAGATGATGTTGGTACTGATGTTGTTGTCTGTTGTGCTCCATGTCCTGGCTCTCACTTGAAAAAAACTTCGGAAAAAGCCTGACCAACCACAGATCCCCCTTAATTCCTGTCCACTATTAACAACTTCTGTTTGTAACCTGAACACCGTGTATACTGTGACTCCTGAAGGCAGGCAGATGTAGATGGAGGATGCTGTGCCATCAGACAGTCAGAGTGCTGTTATATTTTGTTGTCCTCCTTGGAAATTCTGGGACTGTGTTAGTCCATTGCCTGCTGGGATCTTTTAGTTGTGCCAACATAGCTATTCAGTTGGAATCACAGTGTAAACAGTGTTAGGGAACTGATCATCTTAAAACTTTGCCTTTGCACCCCTGGCACTGGTCTTTGTATCCATGGGCACTGGTCTCAGTGTAACTGCAGGTGTGCAATGACTATTGTCAATGGGGAAGGAGGGGAGAGAAGAACTGTGTGTGCAGAATAAAATTCTGCTTGGTCCGTCAAATAATAATGGAATGTGCAGGATTTGCCTTGGTGTTTTAGAGTGTATCCAGACAGCTTTTTTCTATGTCAGCTTTGTAACAGGCAGCAAGCTCTTGTGTGGAGGCTGCAGATGGACTGAGGCACAGCTGTATGCCTGTCTTCACCAGCCTAAACTTGCCTCCTGAGGAGTGAGGTACCTGAGAGGCAATGCCTCATTGCTCTGCCCTTGAGTGTGTCACAAGTGGGGAAATTCAGGGTAATAACCTGTTAAACACTGAAGTTCAGTATTCCAGAGCTTGTCTGCCAGACCTTACTCCACTGAAAAATTATAATGGATTCTGATGCATGCTGTTGGAATTGATAGTAGAAAGCCACAAAACCCTTCTGCATTGATGTGCCAGGAGCACAAGTTCACATGTACAGTTCTAGAGACACACAGGAGGTGAAGCTGGTGTTTGTGGGAAGGAAAACTTCTCTTGATGTATATGGGTAGAAGTCTGAAAATGCTGCTAGCCTTGGCTCTGGAGACTTGTCTAACTGATGTAATTCTTGGTCAGAGTTTACAGACTTTCTTGAATTGTCCAAGAAAGTTGCTGGATTTTCCAGTTTATCTTCTATTGCTTTCCTAAGTGCATAGTGTCAGACTCTACCTAAGCATTAGTTAAATCTTTAATATGGAAGGCAACTCAGTGAAGTGTGGGCATCATTCTTTAATGGCAGTTATAAAAATAAAAAAGTGTAACTATCAACAACAGCAAAAACAGATCTGGGCTCTAGAGCTGGATTGCTGTTCTTTTTGTTGTTATCTATTGTTTTAAATTAAATTAATGGTCTGGGTGGAGGAATTTGATTTTTTTCCTCCGATATTCTTTCTTTAGGCAAGTTTGCAAATATCTTTGATTAGAAAATTCCATTTTTGCTCACTTATCTATAATTGTCAGGGGAGATTGTTTTGCAAATTTATTTAATCTGAAGGCCAACGAGATCAGTATCGAATTTTGAAGAAAAATAATCTTGAACTAGAGGCAAACACTTGATTCTCATATTTAACTTTAGTCTTTATATTTTTCTCTCAAACCCATAATCATAAAGTGCTCTTAAAATAACTTGAGCAAACATGTTATTTTTCTTAGAGGACCCCTATGAACTCATTGCTGGCAATGGCTATCTGCCTCTTGGGAAAGGGACATATTGTTCTTTTTATAGTATGGCTGTTGACAAAACTTGTCCTTCAGCTTCACTTGTAGACCTGCTGTGCTGTAATTTTTTCTTTTTACTAGAAGACTAAAAAAAGGACTAGCTCACTGTGGAGGCATATCACTAATATTTTATTAAGAGGAAATATAAGACTTGTTTAACTGGAAATATAGGGAGCTCCATTTGTTTGTGAGGAACAACTCATGTGCTTAATTTACCTTTCAGATTTACTGTGAATTCTATATAACCAGACCTGATTCATAATTGCATGTGCTTGTTTGTTTTTGGGATTTTGCATTTCCCTTTAAAAAGTCATTTAAACAAGAGGTTTGGGGTTTTTTTCCTGCTACTCCCATCAACCTTGATACTTTTTATAAGCCCCAAATTTCTAACAATGCCAACACTAAAAATTTTGAAAATGTCATTCAAAATAAGTGAAGCAGTTGACACCAGACCTGTTCCCAGCTCTGTGCACACACTGACACCTTCAAAGATCTATCTGTAGCTGTGGATCTAGTCTAGAGAACATGATTACAGATGAAACTTGAGGACCTAGAGGTTTCTACTTTTAATCAGCAGCTTTGGTTTGCTTCTTGCCAAGTTGGGTGCTTGTATTCTTGCCCCTTTCTACATTGTGAAAAGTGTTGCTTTATGGCATCTCAGTACCTTGTCTCTCCCTTGAGTATTTGGGAACTAAAACTTTCCAAGCTTTATAAGAAATTTTGCACATATAGAATGTTCTTGCTTCCACATAAAAACTTACTTTCTACAAATCAATCTTCATTTGAAGGGTAGTGTTTCTGTGTTTGTATTAATATCTGTGGATAGTTGATAATTGGAATGACCAGTCTTCGAAAAAACCTGTCTGCTCCTAAATATCAATTATGTTGTCTTTTAGGTACTTTAATGCCACTTTTCATTGCAAAACATTAAGAGAAAAACTCACAACCTTTGACTTCATAATAGCATCTGGTTTTACTTCCGTAATTGTATTACTTGTCCTAAAAACATTAAGGTTGTATGAACTGGAGTGCTCATAGGAGCCTTGCTTTTGTGACTGAGTGGTAAGGATTTCAGTAAACAAGAGTTAGTATTATACTGTTCAGGTTTACATGTCATATTGTGATTGAAAGGAGTTTTGAATTGCTCTGTCATGTAGCTGACTAGGGAGAAAGTGATGAGCAGAAGATAATCTCTTCAGCCTTAGCAATGGCAAGTGGTATATAAACTAGTAGTTTCTTCTTCTGTAATATTTCATTTGACTTCTTTTTGCAACAGTAGTTCCCAAGATTCACCATTTAAACAGCACTTGGGCTTACAACTGTAGTCTATTTTGCAACATGTGGAATATGTAACATTTTTTTAAGAAAGAATGTTCATTGATGTTTCATCTTTGTATACTTTAAAGCCTAAACAACAAGAAGGGAGATTTAATCTATGAAGCAGAGAGCAGCTAATAAGCAAACTCTAAGTTATGTCCAGGTGTTAGAAGAACAAATTACTTGTTGGTAGAATTGCCTTAAGGTGTAGGGCTTGACATGCTACAATGATCTCAGACTTAGGGGGAGATTAATAAAACTTGGGAAGAAGGATGTTCACCATTTATAGTGAACACACAGAATGCAGAATTTAAGGGACATGAAGACATCTGGAAGAACTCCCAAGACAATGAAGAAACTAACAAAACCAACTCAGCAACTGTGTTGAAATCAGCTCAGTCTGGGTAAAAGGTAATTTGGCAGGGGCAGATTGTGGCCACCAACTCCTGAACCAGTGACCCAAGAAACCCAGTGACTCAAAAGAAGAGAAACACTGAGTATGGAACTAATTAGCATGGGAAGCAAGATAATAATTTACCAACAGAAGATAGAATACTAAGTAATAAGAGAACTATGTAACTTGTAGCCAATGAACACTAACTCCTTTGTTTGCTAAAATGTCTAAATAGTAAAAAGTTTTGATAGTTGGCATGCTTGATTTGTGTAGTATCACTGAGCACCCAGGCTTGTGCAACTCTGAAATAAATTGGCAGTATCTCTCTTGAGTGTATAATTATTGACTTGTTGCACACTGGGTAATGAAAGTAATTTTTCTGGCCAACATTTACATGTTGGTCCCAAGAACTCATCAACAGAGAAAGCTGTTGCATCAATTTTCTGTTATCCAGATTTTCTGGGGGGTATACCTAGCTGTTCAAAAAATGAATGGAAATATAGCATCCTTGCCCCAAGGAATCTATGGATGGAGTTGGTTTTGTCTGGTAAGATCACTCCCAGTACTTTCCACTGTAGCTCAGCATGGGAAGTGAAGGTTGCATGTCAACATGGAGAATCATTGAAATGGTAAGATACTTTTCATACTTTTGGCAGTAATATTTTCATAACTGCAGTCCTATACAAAAGATTTTCTAGACTCTATAGTTTGTATTTAAATATCATCTCTGAACTGTTTTTTTTAAACCTTCCTTACTCAAAGTTCTACTTCAGTAAGTCCTGAAAGATTTACTCCTAACTTTTGCCAAGTGTTTCTAGTGTTTCCAGACCTGTTGGAATGATTCCAGAGCAGAGTAGAGCTGGAGCACCTCTCCTGTGAGGACTGGCTAGGAGAGTTGAAGCTGTTCAGCCCGGGAAAGAGAAGGTTCTGGGGAGACCTCGTGGCACCTCACAGTTCCTAAAAGGGGCCTACAGGAAAGCTGAGGAGGGACTCTTTGCAAGGGCAGGTGACTTTCCAATGACTGGACAAGGGGGAATGGCCTTAAGCTAAAGGAGAGCAGATTCAGATTAGATATTAGGAAGAAATTCTCTACTGTGAGTGAGAGTGGTGAGGCACTGGAGAAAATTGCCCAGAGAGGTTGTGAACACCCAGTCCCTGGAGGTGTTCAAGACCAGTCTGGATGAGGGTTTGAGTAACCTGTGGGAGTGGAAGGTTCTCTGACCATGGCAGGGGGTTTGGGACTAGATTGATCTACCTGGAAGGAGGTTGTAGCAAGGTAGAGGTTGACCTTTTTTCCCAGCAAATAGCAACAGGACAAGAGGAAATGGCCTCAAGATGGGCCAGGGGAGGTTCAGGTCAGACATCAGATAAAATTTCTTCACCAAAAGAGTGGTTAAACATCAGAATGGGCTGTCCAGGGAAGTGGTGGAGTCATGGTTTGTGAAAGTGTTCAATATACGACTGGCTGAGGTTTAGTAGACAATGGGTGTTCCATCAAAAAAGGCTGGAGTCCATCTTAATGATTCTATGATCTTTAAGGTCACTTCCAAACCTAATCAGTGCATGATTTAATGAATCTGGTGCCTTAGGCAGTGTGGCATTAAGCAAGCTGGAGACCCAAGCTAACTGCCCTCCTCTGGCATTTCTGTTGCAGGCAGCTGCCTCTAACCTGTAGGTGACATGTTCCATTTGCTCAAAGTTCTGACCCATCAAATGAAAATGAAGTATTATACATCTCTGTAGTAAAACTACGGTGTTGACAGATATTTTAGTAATGTGTGACAAATGTATATTAATTAAATGAATGCTAGACAGAGCTCATTTGAGCAATCATTTCTCTGTAGAAATTGTTGGGTGAGGCTCAGTGACCAAAATTATTCTAGCTAGATAACTGGCTTATAGTAGTATTCCCTCCTTACTATAAAACTTGTCTATAATTAAAATATTCATATTAATAGTAAAATGTATTTGTGACACTTGTATTTTCCTAAAGAACTATTTGC
The DNA here is from genome assembly GCF_903797595.1 of Erithacus rubecula. Taxonomy (NCBI): domain Eukaryota; kingdom Metazoa; phylum Chordata; class Aves; order Passeriformes; family Muscicapidae; genus Erithacus; species Erithacus rubecula. Next base: position 78,544,261 of record NC_136689.1, read on the forward strand.
AAACAATTTATAAATGCTGCCTGGTTTACTCTATGAATAGTCAAAATTAACCTCATCTTGAAGTTCTTACATGTGTTTATAGGAGTCCTTGCTTGGGGGAGGTCCTTTTTGCCCCCTCTCTACACACATGCATTCACCACTTCTTTGCAGTCCCTTCTAGGTTGTCAAGCAGTGGCACTGGTTAGATAATAGATAATAATCTCTTCATTTGTATAGTCAAATTGCTGTTGCAGTATCCCACAAAGTAATAGTGGAGTGACAGAGAGGCCTTTCTAGTGGGAAGAACTTACCGGCTTCAGTGCAGTGGCTCGTGCCATTCTGAAGACAAAGTGAACTGAAGCAGAGATCAGGACACTGTTCTGATAGTTGATAGCTCTATCTTGAGCTCTGAAGAGCTCATCTCTTTGAAGAACAAAGACATATTGATATCAAATATTGATTGTGTAATATCCAAAATTCATAAACTTCTTCACTTTATTCTGGCAAGCTGGACTGCAGGGATAAATGCAGCAACCTTTGCTGAAGAGTGGAAAAAAAGTTAATAAAAGAAATGTCATTTGAATTAAAGTTTCATGATAAGTGGGATCTTTTAAAGGCAGATGTGATAAAGTGATTTTTCTGGATTCAGAAAATACAATTGAATCAGAAGAATTTTTGTAAATTGTGAAGCTGTGTTAATTTAGATGAACCAGAAACACGGACAGGCTAATTGGACTACTCTAATGTACACATACATTTGATGTTTTCATACACTTTACAGAAAGCTGATGAACACTTTCTAAGTGCAAATGTTTCTTCATAGTTTTTCTCTGATTTGATGGTATATCTTGCCTTGCACTCTTACTACAGGCTGTGATTAAGTCTTTCTGTTCTGTAAGATTTAAGTGCAGTTGTTACATTTAATTTCTAAGTTCTTCAGGTTCTGCTGCCTCAAACTGCAGCTATACTTCTGAAAGTGGCATCAATAGGTCCTAGTATGGCATTTTAGATAATGTGCAGTAACATGTTGCTTTTGTAGGGCTCTTAATTAAAGGTTAGGTTGCTTAATGTTTGCGAAGAGGGTTGACATTTAGCACTATTTCATTAAAAAATAGAAATAAAAGTTCTACACTGTTTGTTATCTGTGTTTTCGATTAGCAATGCTAATAAAATGAGCTCTTATGCTCTGTTGAGTTCCTTTTTTCTGTGAGCACATTTTATGGCAAAGCCAAATCAGAATATCCCTTGCTTTACTGTTTAGTAATTTGGGTCAGTTCTACTAGATCTGTCCTGTGCAGGACAATGCCTAGGGTTAAGGCATGCTGGGGTACTCCTGCATTCTGCTTCTGGGTTAAATGTGTGGAAATGTATTAATGAACAAATGATTCTCTAGCAGTGCTGGTGTAGTTAGCTGATCCCTCTCTGCTTAATCCATCAACCATAAGAGCTTGCTGTGGATTTTTAGCTAGGTGGAATTACTCTTCTCTACTTTCACTCTGCAGGGAATCAGACAAGATGGTGTCCCAGCAGGGGAAACTGTCTGTGAGCAAGCCAAAGGTTGCCATCAGTATCTTGCCAAATGTCCTGTTAGTGCTATCACATCTAAGACATGCAGGTCACCTTTCCTGCATTCCCCTGGCCCAGGCTGAGTGTATTGCTGTCAGTGAACTCTGAGCAAGCAGGGGGCTTGGGCTGGCAGGAGCCTGCTGTACTCATAGAGCTGTCAGCTTTTTTTCCTGCTGCTTTGAGTCCTGAAGCTCAGGACAGAGAAGGGCAGCTGCTGTTGTGTAGGTTTCAAAGAGCAAAGATAATGATGTAGGTGGCAGGCAAGAGAAACAGCTGGTAGAAATAACAGGTGGGATAGGATGTTTGGGTGAGTGGAAATAGAAGGCTTCAGAGGAAACCAGAGCCTGTGTGCCATAGGAGGACAATGTGGTGGGAGCTAGTAGATGGGCAACTGCAAAATTGTGAAAGCCTTTCTGCCTGCTCTCCAGCACTACACACCTGGCACCCCACTGGGTGTACCCCCTTAGTCTCACCCTGACTGCTACAGCTTCAGACTCATTTTGGACTAGAGCAAAACCCAGGATTCCAGCTAACCATGTCTGTTGCTGCTGCACTGCTTTTCTTAAGTGCTTAGAGGGATACAATTAGCTAATGAATGCTTAACACAGTTTCTCACATACATAACTGCATGAAACTTGATGGCTCTGTTAATGTAAGTAATTGGCAGGCAAGAGGAGTTGCTATATAATAGAAATTACAGAAAGTTGGAAAACTGGGACGGGCTAATTAAAGTAATGTCACCAGTTCTGAGGGTGGGCACTGTTCTCATTTCTGTGTTGAAGGCTTGTGGATCTACAGGGCTTTCACCTGTTCCCCAGGTATAAACTTCCATCTACCTTGTTTTTGTGTTTCTTTTGTGAATTATTATCTGCTTTGCAGTAGAAGCCTAACGTGGATGATATGATCCTATAGATGTGTTTTGAAAATAAACAAGTTAACTTTTCAAACTTATAAAATGCATCCTGGTTTCTGGAACCTGGAAGAGATCAGAAAAACCATCTCATAAATAAAAGCATGCACTCAGTCTGAAATTATAACAACTTTGTTTTATGTCTTGGACAGAGGTCTTGGGTTTAGTGTGTTTACTGCATAACCCAGACACTTTACTCTCCACCTTTTATTTCTGAAAAAGTAAAAATGCATTTTTATTTTATTGTTTTTACCAAAATAATCAAAAGGCCAATAGTTTCATTTGTCTGAGAAATTAACATTGTCAGAAGACCTATGAAATATTAATGCTTAGTTTGGTGTGGGAACACACTTGAAATAGATCGGAAAATCATGGTGGACTTCTGCCTGATTTCTATTTATTATGGTGAATATGGAACACAAAATATTTGCTTAAATTATCTGTAATACAAAGTGTACTCTGAGATAATAGTATAAAATTCAATACAGCTTCTTTTTCCACTGTCAGCACATCCAGTCTTTCCTTTTTTCTCTTGTGTCTTTAAATATCTTCTTGAAGACCTTTCAAAGGTAGTTTTATTAACCTAACATAGTGCAGATGTTGCTAGCTTGAGAAGTAAGTCACAATGACTTGTAGTATTGTGTCAAAAATATCATTTAGAGGCTTAGAATGAGGGGAGCAATTAATGAGCAGTCTACTACGAACAAATGTCAGAGACTCCTCCAGGGCTAAGCTGCTTCTGTGCTATATTCATTAATTGCTCTTTTGAACTAAGTTAGTGTTGATGAGTGGGTCTAATTAGACATACCTGAGAAAATCCACAAAAACAGATCAGATGATTTAGAGTGAAAGATTTGCACTTGATTTAATAAATAAAGACCTTTTCGTTCTCAGGGGCTTTTATGCTTCATGTAACTGTTTCTGGCTGGCATTTCTCCCTAACTACTGTGTTGTCCTCAGTGGAGAGTGGCAGAAGACAGGTCTAATGGTTTGCTTCAGGATGCATACCAAATGCCATGCCCATATCTAAGTCTCTATTATTAAATATGCAATAAATCTGTCATAATGGAAGACATCTCTCATAACACTCTCAGTCTGCCTGTTGAAAAATGGCTAGAGAGGGAAGAAGCACATGTGAGTAGAAAGATAGAAATCTTAAACTGCTAAAGCTCATTCCAAAATTGCTGACCCTATAACCTCATTAAAAATGCGCCCTTGGGAAAAGCCTCTGTGTTCATATGTTAAAAAAATAAACATATGTAAATCTGGATTATTCAATGTACTTCATGGTTTACAGATCTGAATTGAAATTTGATGAATGGTGGCCCCCAAAATCCATGTTATTATGTGAAATACAGTAATACATGTGTCAACATGGGTTTTTTGTTACATTTTTGTTTCTATTTTGATGACTGGGAGAGTCTGCCTAGGAGAAATCTATTTCTGTATCATTTTTTTCTGTGCATTAAATGAGAATTGCAATAACATATAAAAAATACTTTTTTTTTTTTTTTGTTGTTTTGATGAGAGGGTTCAGGGGGAGGGGGGCCCTTTTTTAGTTATACTTTATGTAACTATAAAGTAATAAAGTTATGCTTTTACGTATTTATTTTGGTTTTATTTGTAAGTTCTATTGTGTAAAGTCAATCAGAATATGAAGAACAATTTGGTGAAAGTACTTGTAGTTTGCAGTTTTGAGCCAAGTGATAACTGGAAGCTTTAATAGCCTTTCAGTCCCACTTCAGGAATGGAGATGTGCCATTGGACAGACATGTCAGAACTTTGTAAAAATAGCATACCCTGCAGTGGGCATTCATCCAGAAATCTAAAATTAGCACTGTACCCTGGATAAAGTACTGCAGGTGGTCACAAACCCTAAATTGTATTCAGCACCCTCTGTTATTCAAGCAGGTCTCAACACTTATTTTAAACATTTAATGGTTATATGCGAGGCTACCTTACTGCTATTGCTGTTGTTCTTTATATGGCATCAAAATGTGAAAAGTGTTTCATAGGAATTAAAGCCTTAGCCAGGGATGTTTAGCATCATGGTTCTGCATGAATGGAAGTCAGTGGCACACTTCCAGCTGACTTCAGCTGGGAGTATTAGTAAATCCTGACTTCTTTCTGATAATATACATAAACATGCAGCCAGTTGGCAGGTTTGAGTGTGATTTATTTCATATTATTCTGTTTTGCTTGTAGCATTCCAGTAGAGTTTGGCCAAGTGTGCTTGAAGAAAGGTCTGTCTCTGTGTTAGGGGAATGTAAAGCTTGAGGAGAAACAGAGCTTGGGTATTATGGTTTGATTAATTACTTGAATATTTATGCATATTACTGTAGGTTCTGATGAGTGTCATATGGGGAGTCTGTACTGACCTTTTCTTTCCATTATTCTGCCCTCTCCTTCCAGTTTCTGGAACAATAGCAGTACTTTAACAGGATTGTTAATTACTGTGGGCATCAGGTTTCTTTAAAATCCTCTGGAATGACCTGTAGAAATAAGATAGAATTTTCTTATGACATAATTACTGAGTGCAGGTGTTAGTTATTGTGTTTGTTTTCACTTGGGGTAACAAGAGCATATGTTTCTCACTCTCTCTATAGAAGTCTGTACGTGTGTGGGCAGGGTGTGGGAGAGAGACAACAGAACTCTGTGTGTATGTAAATATTCTCCTAGAGGACAAACATATAGGAAAAAGATGTTTTTCTTTATTTTTTTTTGTATTTTAACTGTATGTGATCATGATTTTTTAAATTCAGAGTGTATTAATATTTTTGAGGTTGTAAAGAGACTTCTGACTTTTTAACATGATCTTTAAGGGTAAAGACTGCTGCTTCACATTTTCAGAGTCATCTACAGATCTTTATTGCTTTGGTCATAGTTTTTTTTACAGCAATTCCTTTTTTGAATACTTGTGAGTAATCCAAGAGCTTCTTGAATGATAAAAGAAATTATTAATTCTTAATTTAGATGATGTCTGATATTTTCCATTGCTTTATCTTGTAAGAGTTTAGGTAATGCTGGGATGAGGAGGTTGGATTCTTAGGTATAATATTCATGACTAAAGAGAAATCCATCCATTGCACTGAAGAGACACAACGAGTGCAGTGAGTAAGACAGAAGTGTAATTTCTCCAAAGATTCATAGCAGAGGCTTATTGTGTTTATTTGCTAGAGTAGATTAGTGGCAGGCTTCAAACAGTGAAAAGATGGAGCAGTACTTGTGCTTTGCAATCTGATGGGGAAAACCCCCACACATATAAAAAATTTAATAAAGGTAATTTTAAGTGATTGCAAATGCATCATGTCTTTATGGAAATGGAAGTGCTCAGTAAACCTAAACTCACTGACCTAAGCAAGTTTGCTTTTTTAATTATAATTCTTTGCTATTGTAGGAAGGATAACTGAACAAAAAAACAAAATTGTCCCGTCTCTGAGGGTCTCTTCAGGCTTGAGACCTCCCCAGAGAGGGCACGGAGGTGGTAAAAAGTCTGGTTCTTTCGGAGGCGCCGACAAGAAAGCAGCTCGAGATGACCTTGAATTGTTTTGAGGCTGTTTATTGTTTTATCTTAAAAAAGTTTCTGACAGCCTGGCACAGGTCCGCTCTGCAGGTCGACCATAGCAGAAAGATCTCCTGAGAGGGCTGAGCCAAGGTCTTTATACTCTAAACTACGTATACAATATTTACAAACTGTCTCCAATGCCATGTAACCTCTTTGCAATGTCCAGTTTTCTCCCATCCAATCTGTGGTTCCCAGGGTGCAACTTCAACATGGATGACATGAAGAAGAAGGAGGAAGAAGTCCACCACACCCAGGGTCCTCCATCTTGGCCACATGGCCCTTAATATAAACAATCTAAAAAACTACTTATACTACGTTTTAACAATCTAGTTTACACTTTGCTCACTTGGGAAGAAAAGTAGGATCTCTGCTTCTTATTAGCATCTTGGAGGAGCAGATGTTACAGCAATGGAAGTGAATGGTATTACAAAGGCAGGAGTCACAATGGAACTTAGCTAGAAGCAGAAGTGAGTTCTGGAGATTTCACTTTCCAAGTGAAATTGATGTATATGTGTAAATGCAAGCACCAAAAAGAACCTTCTAACAAAGTATTCAGTACAGGATGAGTTTTGGGAAAGCTGAATGCTGTGTCTTGAGATCTAATGAAGTTGTAGTTATTTTCTTAGCATGATACCTGTTATAAAGGCATATAAATAACAGATAAAAAATATGCATCTATAATGCCTGTATCCTGTCTAGGAGAAAAATTAATTTGCACATGCTGCTTGTAAAACCTTTTGTGAAGAAGTTCAGACTGCTTCAGTGGAAGGTGTTGTATGGGTAAATAGGTCAATTATATCCAAGTTCAGTCAACTTATTTAAAAAAATAGTTTAAAAAATTGAGCACTAATGAACTTCTAATTCTCTGATAAAGAAAAAAATCCTGTGCTGTTTTAATGTTAACCTGGAGCACAATAAAAATAATTGAAAAAAACCATTTAAGATATAAGAAATTGGAACAATTTTGGTTTCTCAGGCCTTTCTTTTTATAAAATTCTGGTTATGTTCTAAGATTTAGGGGGAAAAAAAAAGAGAAGGGAAAAAAGGCAACAGCACCTTCCACCCCTTCCCTGAAAACGACCATTTTAATTCTTATTTAAACTTCAGCAGTTGTGTTGGCCTAGATGGGGGCAAGTGAAGAGAAAACTCTTGAAGGTTGAGCTTGTTCATGGACTCTGCTTCCCCCTCAGTAAATGCACCCTGTGGGAGCAAAGCATTCTTGATTCATCTCTCTGAACAACCACATCTGTGGCTTAGATGGTTCATCTCTTTTTATAGAAAGGATTTAAGCTTCACAGAAACAATTTATTTCCATATTGTTGTTAGTTTTTGCGCTAATTTTAGACAAAGATGCTTCAGATGTGGGGAAGAAAGTTCTCCATCTTGTTTAGGTGACAACTGGAGACTTGCATGAGAAGTAGAACATGTGACTAGTTCTTTATAATATGACATTTTAAAACAGATTGATAAACAGCTTGAATGACACTTGAAAAGAGATGCTTTAAGAACTCACTGCCTTTGCTGTATGTAAACACTGCTGGGAGAAAAACAAGCTTTTATTTAAAAAAGAGAAACTATAACAGTGAGAAGAACAAGTTATGCCTTAAGCTATTTCCTTGAATGATTAACACCTGGACTGTCTTCAGAAAATGGCATGTCTTTCTACTTTTATAATTTCAGAGTGGTTATTGTCTGAGCAGTAGGGGGCTTTTTTTCTTTATCTGGTACCTTACTGAGTTCTTTGCAGCCTCCTGACTCTGCTAGGAAGTCAAAATTGCAATTTTAGCTATCAGACATAGAAATCATTAACAACATTTATTGACTTCTAAACACTCTTCTGTTATCTTGATGCTGTCAGATCACCCTTGCCCACTTTCTACAAAACATAATTGAAAACAATGAAATTTCTCAACTTTTGTGGACAGGTTACAGACTGGAGAAGATTTTTATCTGAGAACACATCATTCAAAATGAAGCCATAAGAAACTGCATTTGCTAGAGGTAAGAACAACTTTAAACAAAGAAATCTCAAAAAACCCCCCAAATCAACCCTGTGTGCCTTTTCTGCTTTGTCCTTACATTAAACTAAGGGATGTTTTGTAGAGGTCAAATAAGAAAGTTGTAGTGGAAGTGGCACAGAAATCCATTCATGCTGACTTCAGATTTCGAGATTTCAGTATCTGTAGCTTCCTTGCATAGCTCAGTTCAGTTTCACAGTAACAATTAATGCTCTGTTTTTAATTCTTTAGGTTTGATTTAAGTATCAAGCTCCTTTGAAGCAATAGAATAGATAAGCATTGCAACTGCTTCAGGTGAAGAAATGAGTGAGAATAATTAAATGCAGCTTTAAAGTAGTCTTATTTATTGAAGAGCATTCTCCATGAGAAGTAATAATATCCTGTCAACTAAGAAATGAAGAAAGGGTGAGGAGAGGATTATTTAAATTAAAAAGCAAAGAATCTTTTAATAGACCAGAAAGTAGGACACAAAGCTTAAAAACTAAAAAGGAAGCATACTGTAAAAATGTAAACTCTTTTTTGATACATTAGCAAATCAACATATTTCTCTCATATTTCCCTTTGTATTTGGAAACAAAGCTACATACAGATACATTTTGCTGGAAATACATGACTTTTAATTAGAACCTTACAAGTTTCTTTGCATATTAAATATAACAGAGGAGTTAGTAAATTGAAATATTAGAATGTTTTCAATAAGGTAAAAAGTAACCTGGATGGTTTTGGTTGTAAATACTGACTTTAACAGTCAGGGTATTGTTTTGGAGTACATTAGAAAATTGGGAGTGATTACAAAAATGTGCTTTTTAATGCTGTGTAATAGCATCAGTTGGAGCAAGCCTTTAGCCTTCTTGATATGGATTCTATCTGTTCATGATGACATGGCTGGAACCTTCTTCCTGCTCTCCCTTAAATTACATATTGATAAAGAAAATAAAACACTATATCTGTTTGCTAAGCTTTGTTTCCTTTTGCCACTTTTGTGTGCTTTTTGTCTCATAGATTTTTCCCTCCTCCGTAAATTCACCAGACAGTAACATCATCTACATAGAAGTCCTGTGCCTGAGACACTGGGAGCTTAAAATTCTCATCAGATATATGTACCCAAACTGTATTATTTGTCCTGATCTGGAATGTGTCTTTATTATTATACTTTTTGAATGCTCAATGTGTTGCACTGCCAAAGGGAAATGATTCTCCCTGCCACCCCTTGTGTTTTGTTCAATTTAAGCAGGTTTTACCAAGTTTCTATCAAGTTGCAGTGCTGTGGCTGTGTGTAGATTAGATACTAAAAATTGTGAGAGGAGGATAAAAGAAAGGTTGAGAGGAATGGTCAGGTAGTAGCAGGGTGCTAGGAGATGGGTTTGGAGTGAGTTCAGAGTGAAGAGGCTGATCAGGATGCGTGGGAAACGGATACGCTGTTCTCAGCCATACGATGCGGAAGGCTGGTATCAATTTGTTGGGAGGAATGTGATGAAAAATGAGACTCTGATAACTGTTTGAGGGTTTGAAAGCAATCTTTGATGTGTTGTGAAATACGTGTCCAGTGACAATTTCTGAAACCAAGGATGGCAATGCTGTCAGCTCCACTTTAGATGAGGTTTTGTAATTTTTTAATGTTTCTACTCTGTGAATAACAGAAAGTAACACTTCTGCTAAGCTGTAGAAGTGTTAGGGCTGTGGGGTGCACAGGAAAGGTGTTTGTCTGTGCTGTAAAATGGCACCTGAGGGGTGATGTGGCACAGGAAAATGTCTCACAGCCACTGCAGCTTCCCAGCTGTCAGGGGCCAGGGCTGCTGTGGGACTTCACACGGAGCTGGTGGTGCTAGCACTGTAAATAGCTCTGAGGCACTGTCCTGTTGCATCACTCAGAAAGAGCTGAAGTGATCACCAGGCCATGCCCACAGTGGGTGCTCTCTCCAGTGCTCAGGCAGATGTTTTCCCTCAGCTTTGCTGGAGTGCCTGGGTTCTCCCAGGTATGTATAATACTCACAGTCTTGTGAACTCAAATTTACTGCCGGAACAGTGAATTCCAATCATAACCTGACATATAAATAAAGAAACAAAATGCTTCAGCCTGATAACTCGCTGCCTTCATATTCATCTTTTTAGTTGTACAAGGGAGGGAAGGAAAGTTTGCCCTGACATGAAGTGCCATGCACAGCCAGACACCAAACTGCAGCGGGTGTTCCCGAGGGATGAAGGACCTGCAATTTGCAGGAAGCCTACTTGGGAAGAGTAGAGGGCTGTCTGCTTTTTAACAGCAAACTTACAACTTCTTCTGAAACTTTTGCCCGGTGACTTTTGTTGCTGCTGGCCTCTTTCAAATATACAGAAGCTTGTTTGCTGTACTGTGGTGATTAGAAAATATAACACGCAAAAATCCCTAATGAAGGTTCCTAATGAAAGGTTGACCATTTTCTGCCACTGTTAATTTCTAAGCTTTTTTTTTTTTTTGCAAATGTAATTGCTGCTATGATTACAGAAAGCCAAATTGAGTTTGGGGACATATGCAATATTCTTTTACCACTAGTCTAGTCAAATAATTTTTAATGAGACAAAGAGCCTATTGAACACCCAAATTGGTTTGTTTACTTCAGTAGCTTAACCGCATTAAAATCAAAGAGCCTTCATGGGCAGGGGGTAATCTGTGTCATTGCTGGACACCATTAATCACTCCCTCGAATGACTGCAACACTTTTGAAAAGTGACTTTTAGATGATTGAATAACTTTACTCTCTACACCATTAATGGTTCCCAGCAGGCTGCTCGTGTGCAATCACAAACATCTGTGCATTTGAAAGTTTCCACTTCCCCAAACAGAGACATATTTTACAAAGAAAATAGAAGAGGAAAAAAAAAGAGAATTTTGCATGAGTGGTCTTTTTAAAAAACAGTTAACTAAAAATGTTCATGCTTTAACTCTTGTATCATCTGAGTTTACCTTGAGATCTTTATGCTCTTAATGGCATTAGAAGATTTTTTTTGTTTTAATTTGTTTTTGTTGGTTTTTTTACTCCATAGGATGTTTCTGACATTTGATATCCAGTAGTGAATGAAAATGTATTCTGCTTGCCTAGTAACTCATGGATGTTTTTGTTTTAACTGTGTTTAAAGTAAATGTAGCCACTTACCCCTAGACACTGCAGAATGTGCATTACTTATTCAAAGCTGATGATTCAAGCTGTTTTGGAAACCAGTTTAACAGAACAGAGAACAAAAATCGTTTCTCCAGGCAGTCTGCTGCTTCTGAAGTGGTCTTTTAGACAAGCATTTAATTACTCAGGGAAAGCGTGCTGGGCATTGACTTGTTTCCTCTGCAGAGTATCACTGTGGTTCCTCTCCACACCTGGCCAGGTGGGTGCTGCATGGCTGTTGTGAGCATCACTGAGTTGCTTGGGACTGGAACAGATCATCCAATCAACCACCCATGTTCAAACCATATTTGTTTTCATTTAGCCTCTCCTAGCACATTTTGCAGACTATCTCAACTTTTTACTTATGAGGATTTCTAGTACTTGTCCTACATATCCTGTTGGATATTAATCCAAGACTAACATCTTAAAAGCATGAGATTCATGGTGCTGTTTCACAGGTCACTTTTCACTGTTCTTGCAGTGAAAAGGCTCCACCTAAGAGGACTTAATAGGAAAGAAAGAAAAAAAAAAAAGATGACCCAAAGGAAATAAGAAGGAAGGATGCCTCCTTTATCGGTCAAAGATAATTGGTTCTGTACTGAATATGCGTTTTAAGTTATCTATGGGTGAGGATATGACAGGATTAATCAGTTTCATGAAGCAGTGAAAATTTACTGTGTAATTGAAAGGTGAAAGGTTTGCATCCGTTAATCAGATTGGTACTGGGGTAAGATAAAGATAGCCTTGAGTTAGAAGTCTAACAATTAATAATAAAAAGGAAAGTGAGATGAATTGTGTGTGTTCCCTAACAGCTGTGCAGAATAGGACTCCTAGGTAAGTATATGTTACTCCAGAGTATGCTATAACCAAAAGTTGATGTATAGTGGGAGAATAGGACACCTGAAATTTCTGTTAAGTACCTCTTTGACAAAGCTAACTATGATTTTAGAAGACTGGGAATCTTTGCCTATTTCAGCATTACTACTGGGAGGGAGAAATGTTAGAGGCATTCATAGTTCCCACTTTGCTACCAAGTGGGGAGGCTGTTTTTTTGTGCTGTCTCAAATAACTTGTCCAGCTACTTAGAAGAGGCACCCTGTAAATTGCCACCTAATGGGTCTTGTGTCCCTGAAAATTCTTCCTATCAGATTTTTTTCCTGTGAGCTGCTAATCTGTTTAACTTTTGTGGCCTGTGGTTTAAATGTACTCATCACTGGTGTCCTGGACTCAGCACCCAAGGGGAGATGTCCAGTTCTGAGCAGAATATATGGGGTTTGAACTTCCTGAATGTATTCTGGCTTGCAATCTGAACTGGTAATTCCTGCTGATGGTAAGAAAATGGTAGAAGTAAAGCACGGCTGACAGAGGGATCATCTTGTGCATTTTTTTTTTTTATTTTTTTGACAACTGCAGTCATACGTTTTATCTGTACATGTGTTACACTACATATTTCTTTTTTTTTTTTTTTTAATCTTCAGATTACTTGATTAATAAAAACAAATCCACAGTAAGACAGAACTGTCCCATGCACAAATACTTCCCTGCAGAATTTCTGTAGCAGACGAATTTAAGCAGATACAGTAGTAGTGAAGTGGCAAAGACTGGTCTCAAAACTTCTTTGCCAAAAAGGGATTTTGTTTGGCCTTATGCCTGGCCACACTGATGGTCCTGGTCTTGTTAAATGCTTCCCCCTACCAAAAATATTTTATATGTATATGTTTGTAATGTGCAAGAGAGGGGCTTTGTGTGTTAAGACCAGGAAAATGAGTTTTCATCCCATCAAGGCAGAATCAATAACAGGAGGATCATTAGCTACTGGCACTTGTCCTGGAACATAAACTACAATTGCTATTAAAAGAATGTGGCTGTAGATTAAACCCGTCTTTGGCATGAGCATCCAATAGAGCATCATGAGGAGGGCACATAAATCATATTAAAGTTTTAGAACCCTTTTCCTTTATAAATTATAGGAAATTAAGAAATCTTATCTGTTCTGTGTGATTTTTTTTTCTCCCTTCCTACTTCTCCTAGTGCTTGTAGGCAGTGTTGGAATAGTCAGCTGCAAAGAGCTTGTTGTAAATTTATCCCAAATATTCAGACTTTCATTTATTCTTTTGTTTTGTTTTCATTGTGAGTGACTGAAACTTGTTTACTTAACTGCTCTGTGTATTTATTCTCTGCTGCAACTGTCAAGGCTGATGCCCAGTTCTGCTGATGGATTTGGTGATACAGAGCTGGGCTCCAATCACCAGTGTTTTCTGTAGGCAGTGGGCAAGTGGTGATACCAGGAACCATAACAAGCTGAGGCTGGATCTGTGCAGACACTGGTGCCACTGGCTGTGGGTACTGTGTTCACTCTTCACTGTGAGTTGCTGGTTTATGTCCTCTCTGAGCTTGTCTGGTGACATTTTTCATTGCAGCTGCAGAGCAGCCATGCTCTCAAGCAGGTGGGGAGCTCTCCCTGCACCAGCCCCAGTGCCCTGGCTGTACCTGCTGTGATGTGTTAACTGCAGGAAACCACTGGGATTGTGGCAGGAATGGGAGATTGCAGTGAGTGGATGTGCTCTACATGGATCTACAGGTCCACTGATTTGGAGCTTGTGTGTTTACAGACCATGAAAACTGAAGCTAAACAAAGCCAAGCAGCCTTTAAGAGATGTAATAAAAGCAAACAAGCATGTGCATCTCTCCTCCAAGATGCCTTCATTACAGCAATGGCTTGGAAGTGAGGCTGTAACTAATCCTTTGAAGCGTCAGCCTCATTTGTTTATACCTGCTTTCTCATCTGAGTGATGGAGTCCCATCCTCTTTTGTGCTTGCTGTAAAGTTGATTTGGGCTTTTTCCCTGTCTTCTAAGTTGGTAACCAAAGAAGTCCAATCATATGTTGTGCTCTTGCCTAAGTTTCTTCTGCATATAGCTTTGTTGAAATCAAACATTAATAGCAAAATTTAATTCTCCTGTTTTTGTAGAGAATTTTCTAGCTGAAAACTAAACTCTACAAGAGCATGGGGAAAAGTAGCATATGTGAACAAAACCAAGCCTCGATATTTAAAAACAAGTTCCCAAACTCATACATTAACTAATTACTAATCAATCTGAACCACATATAGATGGAGGTTTTGTATTTTGTGACAACATGCTTATAGTGTTCTGAACCCTTTCCTTTTACTTATTGTCTGGCTTAGGTGTGCCAGCAAAAGCTATTTGCAATCTTGCACCATGGCATGGAAGTGGCCAGACACTGACAGTTTTTTGTATCTCTGCTGAATTCCACACTTCATTGTCACTTTTAAAGCAGTAGGTTCATGTTGATACATGAGTCAGCTTCTGGTAAAGCAAGGGCCAGGAAGATATATTTTTTTTCTGGAAACAGTACTTGCAAAGGACTGATTGAGAACTAAGGTACTCGTTAAGGCTTTTTAAGAGTAATGAGTTAGTAAAAGCTGTCTTTTAATAAGAAAAGATCAACTGTGTAAGATACATTTACAATATAGCTCTGAAGATTGTATATGTTCCTAAATCATTATTGATTATTTTATGTTTTTCATCCTCAGATGTGAATTTTAAGTACAAATACCTTTACTTAATACTCAGCATTAAAGTGAAGTGTGTGTTTGGTCCATAAATTAAGGAATTATAAAAGGAGTTTTGGATGGTCTGATTTCACATCATATAAAGATTACATGATCAGTTTTATATGAAAAAAATTGATCTTTTTGTCTGCCAGAAATAGAGTATACCAGGAAAAAGAGTAACTTCTAATCAAAACTACAGTGGGATAATAATAATAATAATAATAAATAAACTGGAGAACTTATTTTGCTAAGGGTCAATTATGCCACATAAAAATATAATAGTACAACTTTTCTAGGTGCATCAATATTATATAGCACTAGGGTTATCACCAGTGTTCATATTTACTGACACCAGTTTTGCCTGGGAACTATTCATCAACCACAGAATCAGTGGTGTAGCAAAGGAGGTGGGAGCCCTTTTCCAGGGGCAGCTGGAGTCCTGGCTCTTGGGATTGTGCAGGGAGATGGCAGTGAGAGTTTCCTGGCACAGAAGCTGCTTTCTGGCAACTCTTTAATCACTTTGTGTTTTCAGTCATGTAAATTGTCTGTGAGCTGCAGAACAAGATCAACTGTGGCATAAAAATGGAAAAAGAGATTAACATTTTCTGCTTTGCTAAAGAACAGGTGGTGGAAATGACACACCTAGCTATTTTGTGCTATTCAGAATTGGGCTGCTATCATCTGGTTTGCATTAGAAACTGAATGGAGCTGGTAAAAAAAGTGAATAGAAGAAACTAACATCAAAGCTAACTACTTTCCCATATCTTAAGGTAAAAATTAAAAACGGACCTTTTTTTTTTTTTTTTTTTTCTTTTTTTACTTGTAAGTGTACTTACAGCTTGACTAGTATCCTTATAGAAAACAGATTTTTCGGCCTTGGGCTACTTTGGATTGTGGAAGATAGGCTTCCAGAATAAAAACAGCAGGCTCAGGCATTTTAAAAAGTTTGTTTTGTTGGGTTGTTTTGTTTTGGGGTTTTTTTTTTTGTTTTATTTTTTTTTTGGGTGGTTTTTGGTTTCTTTTTTTTTTTTTTTGTATATGGAGTAATGATTTCTTGGCTTCAAGACTTCAGGATAAAAATAGATAAAACAGTGACTTGAAAAAGTCTTTTCTACCCTGGCCAATGGGTTATTTTCTGCCCTAGGCTGTATACAAACAAAGATAGGGATTCCCCCTTTGCCCTCCTCCCCTCCACCCCCCATCCAAAAAAAAACTACTTTGAAGGGTGCTGTTCTTTGTTTCTGAGTGGGCTAGAAAAAGAGTGCTGCTCAGCTTCAAGCCTTGGCTGTCATCTCTTTTAGCATGTATGAAAATTTGCTCCAGCTTCCAGGAACAGACCTGTGAAATTGGTGAGATGAAGACTGTTTTTTAACAAATGTAGTCCTGGCATTGGTTTGTGTACTTTTTAAGTTACATTTTGAGTGTAAGTTCTTTGTTTGCAAAGTGCAGAACATAGTTTGTTGCTAAACAAATTATAAGCTAATGTAGGCTCTTTTTTTGCAACAAGTCATCTATGATGCTCTTATTTATTTATTTTTATATCAAATACCATCTGTGTTCTTCATTATAGTACTTTAGTTTTAGCAATTAGCCGTACATTTCTAGAGCTGTGCCACATATGTTAATAGTTTCTTTACTAGGTGGCATTGATCTTTTGTTCCATGCTGTTAGTTCTGAAATCTGGAACTCTGTTGCTTACCTCTAAATTGCTGATCCTTGAGCCATGAAATATGTTTCAGGTTGTTTTGATACCACGTAGACTAAGCTTAGAATATTTTAAACCCCACAATGCTGTGTGTGTTGATTTATTTATTATTTAAATACAGCACAACTTACCTAAGGTAGTGCAATTTTTTCAAATGCAAAAGACATTTGCAGTGTCTCCTCCACTGTCTTTCTGGAAGTTACTCCTTCTTGGATAATTACTGTGGACTCATTCATTGCAATCCTTGTGCATGTAACTTCTGGATGAATTGGTGTGTTTTGTAGTCAGAGTCCTTTGTTTGCTGGATCTACCTGAGGGAGAGGGTATTTGGCATTTTGAACAGGAGGACATCTCATGAATTATCTACCAATGGCTTCCTCTGACCAAGAAAGAAGTGATACTGAATATAGATAGGGATTTACCATTATCTCAGTTCTACTCTGATTTGTATAAATTCAATCTGAGCTAATTCTATTAGCATTATATTAGCATATTCCATTCCTCTTGCAAATGAATCTGAACGGGTCAGAAAAATAAAAAAAAAGACTCTGCAGGAGAGTATCTGATTTCCTCATTCCCACTTCTGTAATACTAAAGATGATGACTAGTTAAGGGCACTTCCAGAACATGGAAATATCCATTCCATGTTGTTTGTTTCAGCTGCATTGAATGAATTCTGGTATTAAACAACAAAAAAGCAGCTTTATATGATCAGAAGCACAGAGGTATGACTTCTTTCTTGGTGTCCTGTCGTGCCTCTTGTTATCATGTTCTGAATGTGCCCACACAATACTTAGAGGCAGAAGGAGCTTGTTCTGTTTGTGGTTCAAGCTGGCTGGCAGGGAGCCAGCTCCAATCTGAAGGCAATGCAAACTTTTCAGTTCAGTGTGGTGTCAGACTTAAGTTAACACAATGCTGCTGTGTCTACAAGTTTTATTTTTTCCCCTGGGTTTGTTGGGCAGCTTGGAGCTCCTGAGGTGTGACCTTTTCTGCAATACATGACATAACTGTATTCTTTATCACATATGCCTTTTTTTTTTCTTTGGCAGGCGATGAATTGAGATTCTGCTTAGACACTGTAAGGCTCTTAACTTTTTCTGCTCTACCTTCTTACCCAAACCCATTTGCTGTTTGGAACTTCTAACAACAGTTAATGGTTTTGACTTTTTTTGTGTTCAATTGCTCTGTTACTGCAGCACTTGAAGAATGGAGTATGGAAGAAAACCATAGTAAAAAATTTGCAAGTTAAAAATTTTTAGCTAACTTTAAAATAGGAAAATCTAACCCAGAAATTTTATATTTGTGTTGTGACCATTTAATTCACATTCTAACATGTGAGCTAGGCACCCAGAAAAGAAGGAAGGTGCCTTGCTAATCACAGTGGAGTGAAGGGGTAGTACTGCCCCTAAAATTTGGCTGGATACCTCAACTCCATTGTTCTCTCCTCTATAATCCCCAATGTTACTAAAGTGAGAACCTACCTGTAGATGTAGATTTGATTTGAAGTACCTGTGGTTAGCTTGAGCTCTGCAAAGGCCATAATTCAAATATGATTTTCTGCTCTACATGAAAATTTTGGGTCTGTGGATTGGCTGCACTTTTTCCATATTTATCAGAAAGGACCACTAGTTGCAGGAACTGATATGGTGGCAGGCCATCTAATTCCTTTGACCCTTCAACTGGAATAACAAAAGAAGCCAAAGTCATGTTTTGCTTACTTTTTTTATTTACCCTCTCTAAAGCAGTTGTGATATTCTTGAGACTATAAACAAAATTAATTTTTATCATCAACAATAACTTTATGCTGGTTTCAGAAGCTTGAAAGTGGTCTTTATCAGAAACTGAAGGCTGATCCTTTTGAAAGATGTGATGAAGTCACGAGGCTACAGGCATTAATCAGATCTGCCTGCTGTCAGGCAGGTTCTGTGTTCCCTGGATAATCTGAAACCTTGGCTACTGCTTTGTCTCCTAGCAAGGCTAGCTATGCTTTTACAACTAGAGAACTTTTTCTTTTCTCAAGGTTCATCTGGATAGCTCTGGTAATTTCTACACATCTGTTAGCTGGGGCTGAAAATCATTCATTAATTGGCAATGTTCTCTGCAGCAAGGAAATATGATCCCAGTTGTAAGATTAAAGTATGATCTGCTCAATTTTAGCACCAGACCTATATTTCAATATTTCTAGTAATTTGTTGAAGGGCTTGGCCTGGACACCCATTAAAATACATTTTTTTTAACACTTGGTCCAAAACCTTGTAACAGTTTCTTTTTTAAAATGTGCAAGGCTGTGATTTACAGCCCCTGCTCTCCAGCTCGGGTGACACTGTCAAGACCTATGGCTGCTTCAGTACGTGGGTGGTTGGCAGGTGTGATAGCAGTGCCTGGACTGTCTCTTCTCATTCCACAACAGTTTCTTGACAAGCAAAGATGGTGTTGACCATGAATTTCATTATCAAAAAGGTTTTTTGGTGTGTGTGTGTATGTGTTGGGTCAATTTTAACACTTTTAAGTTTGGATTCTGAAAGGTGTGTTGTTGCTGTTCCTTATATCAAGGAAATCTACTTGAGATGAGAGGCTGCTAAGTAGCCATTCTTTTAACTGGTTACCTATTTTTAGTTTCTGTTTTGTTGTCATAATTGGAGGAATAGAGCTGATGTGTGTGCAGGGTCAGCCTCTTGCTTGTCTTTGGTTCCTGTGTGCAAAAGAACTCGGGGGAGTTACAGATTTGGTGGTTTGTTCTGCCTAGCTGAAAGGGCTGATGTTAACTGTGATAGTTATACAGATAAACCCTGCCTGCTCTCCACATCAAGGAAGAAGATAAGCTATGGATTTTGGTTCTTTGGCTTCAACTGAGGCTGGATTAGAGCACATGGAAGTCAAAGATTACCTTGTTCTTCACTATTGTTTTTCTCTCACTTGTCTTTGTGATTGTTTCAAACCTATGTGTGTGGAAATCCCAAAACCAAGTCTTGAGTCATCCTGACTTTGTGGCTTTTTTATGTCTGAAGTTTAAAAGTTTTTGATTCAAACTTCTTTAACAGTTCTTGTGGGTGAAGGAGGTATTAATCATATCTTTCAGTATTTGATATTTGGTTTTGTAGCTTAATTGCAGTGAATGTTGCCATCTCTTGCAGAATCTACTATGTGTCTTTTATTGGAGGTTATGGAATGCATTTTAGGGTTGGGGAAGAGGAAGCCACAGGGGAGTACATTTCATTTTTTCTGCCACCAAGTCAGAGGACCTCATTTCCCAGACACATGGCTCTGTTAAAGTTCTCCATCTCTCATTTTTAATAATTGCATGGCTACCACCTCAGTTTGATTTGGAAGACTTCACCAGAAATTGGCAGGTACAGGAGGGCTGCTCCTTCCCGTCTGTCTGCCGAGGGCTTGTCCTCACATGTACCTCTGGGATACCATTTGCCAGGTTTGATGCTGGATTGGATAGGGCCTTGCTGCTGCCACCTGGATGTGCTCTGTCTGTCTGTGGCATTTCAAATTTGAATTTGCTTTCCAAAGCACCCAGTCACTGGTGGACTTTGATTAAAAATCAATCTGAATTCCTTTTCTAGACATGTTGTTTACATTTATGCAGCCTTTAGTCTCCTTTCTAAACTGGAAAAAAAGCCTAAAAATGTAGAAATTTCCTTAGATGATGGTGATGGTATTATTATATTACTGTTGTTATTAGTTGTTGGTGGTGTGTTGTGCTAAATTTTAAGCACTGTGAAAAGTAAAGGAGAATATATGTGTGACAGATGCATGGTATATAATCAGACAAAATATATGCAGTTGACAATTATGTGACTGCTAAATGAAAATAACGATTGTTTTATAAAACACTGACAGGAACCTAACTTATCAGGATGGAAAATCATGCATAACTTTAGAGAATGTTTCAAGGAGGTTTTTGGAGTATCTGCAGAAAGAACATAAATACGTATGCTGTGCCAGAGGAATGTTTTCCTGGTGCCAGGTAATTTTTTTGTTGTCCTGACTGATTTTTTTTAATGTTTCTAATCTAAAGGAGATTAAAAAAGCCACAAAACTCTCTTGACAACACTGTTTTCAATATGCTTCTTTTCTAACTCTGTCTGTTGACATCCCTGTCTTATTTTGGTTCTGAAACTCTGATGTTGTCTAGTCATGTCATTGAACTAAGCAGTATATTTAGGTTTACTGTAATATTTAGGATCAAGGGAGACATTTACAAGAGGCCAGTTTTCAGTGTTACAGGTGACTCTTATACTTGTGAAACTTACCTTCCCTCACTTCTCTGTGTCTCTGTTCTCTGCAATAAAGTGTATAAATCCCACCTTCATTGCATCTTTTTTTCTTCCTTTTTAGTCCAATGAGTCTGCTGTGCACATCAGGAGAAAGACATTGTGTGTTTATGTGAAAAGTGTGTGATGTGGATCATTATCAGTGATGAAATCTGTCATTCAGACCACCTTTACATGAGTTATTGGAGGATACTATAAGAAACTAATTTGCTGCTCTGTCAATCAGCTTTGGGATAGACCAAACCACAGCCACTGAATTTCTGTTTGCTAAGGGGACACAGGAGTGGAGTTTGGAGGTCATTATAGAGTCATACAGTAGGTACAGTTAGAAGGAGCCTTTAGATCATCTAGTCCAATCCCACTGCTGTGGACAGGAGCATCTTCCACTAGACCAGGTTGCTCAAACCCATCCAGCCTGACCTTGATAACTTCCAGTGATGTAGCACCAGAACTTCTCTGGTAACCTGTTCCAGTGTTTCACTGCTCTCATGGGAAATTTGTTCCTTATGTCCAGTCTAAACCTTTGGATTTTAAACCATTGCCTCCTGCCCTGTCAGTGGAGATCTTGGTAAGAAGTCTCTCTGTGTCTCTATTTCAGCCTTCTTAATATACTGAAAAGCCAAAATTTTGGTTTCCAGTGCAGCTGCTGTATGGGTCACTGATGATTGTTTTGTTTATTGCCAACACAGCCCTGTGAATATATTATGTCTTTACTGTTTCTTCAGCTTGTCCCCACTTTTGTATTGTTTCTGCTTCCCTAACCATCCTGTCCTGCCTCTGCAGGCTTTCCATTCATGTTTACTCTGTGCTGCTCAGTCCTGACCTGGCCTCTGAAGCTTGGCTGTCCTGTCTCCTCCTCTCCTCCTTCTCTTCCAGCTAATCCTAAATTCATTACCCTTGATAATATGATTTTTATTCTTTTTTTTCCTTCAGTAATGCAATGTCCTTGTTTTTTCATAGGCCAAACTTTGCATTTAGTTTCTGTTTAACTTCTGGTTTCTTGTCAAAATTGTTTTTTTTCCTCCTTCCCTTCTTTTTATCTCAGATCTAATGGAGCAGCAGATCTGATTACATTGTTCCCTCTCTCTTGTGCATTTTTTCCTGAGCCTTATGAGGCTGTGATGGTCTCTTTAACCAGCCAAAAGAATCTGATTTTGAAATGAACCTATTTTGTGGGGATATGTAGTTCTCTACTTATGGCTTTTTTTTTTTTTTTCCAAGAGGTGCTGCCTCGACTGAACTGTTTCAGTCCCTCTGCATGGCTTCCTATTCCTCTTCTTCCTTTTTCCCCAAGCAGCTTCTTTCTCTCCTTGGGTGCCTTGAGAGAGTCACTGCTGATGCAGGAAAGCCCCTGCCTCCCATCCTGAGTCCTTTCTTGTTTTCATCCTCGGTGCAGCTGGGTCTGGGGCTGACTTCACGGGTTGCTGCTGGAGGGAGTGTGCTCTGCAACGTCCACATGTCAGCGAGCTGGCCAACTGCTGCTGCTGAAAGATGTGATTTATAATAGATATATTTGTCTCAGAGCATTTGACTTGGGCTGAAGAGAGAGCTAAGTGGAGAAAGGATAGACCTTAGCTGAAATACAATGTGCAGCTGTTCTCCAAACATACTGTGTTTATGACCCAGGATAATTCAGCTAAAACGATCTGGAAACCTTCAGAGATAAAATGCGTCATTTAATGGTTGTACTTCTTACTCTCTGAAGCAGTAGTAAGCTTGCACTCTTTCACTTTTTGATAGGTGGACCAGTTGGAGCTTGGAAGGGCTGGTTTGTAAGAAGAAAATATCTCAGTTAATTTGGACAGGCTATATTTGCTCCAAGAGCTGGGCCATACACCTGGTGGATGACCATGTTTCCAGAGGAGCCAGAGAATGGCTGGAAAGCAATTCATTGCACCCTGTCGAGTAATAGTGTTGTACTGACAGGGGGAAAAATCAGCCTGATGGATACTGCTCAAGATCACTCTGGACGTTTTTGTTTTCACCAGCATATGATGAGGGATCAGCTCATAGTGCAAGAACTGGAATGTGGCCAGGACCATGGAGTTACTTATGTGCCTGGGACGCTTGGCCAGAGCCTGATGTTGCCTTTTATTTTTTTTTTTCCCCTCTGTAACCTCTATGGAGTGGAACTGACATGCTTCTTATTAATAGTGCACTGCAGCAGTGGTATGTAAAGGAGGTAAATAACATTTGTTCTCCCATCACTTAACACGCATATTCAATACAAAAGGCCAAAAAATATGACTAATAAATGGTGCAGAGTTTCTTTGAAGAATGCCAGTAGGTTTTCTGTGTTCTCATTTCCACTTGAAAGTTATTTCTAATACTCCAAACTGAAAGCAGTGGACATGGCAGTAATTTTCTGTGTGCTTACTAGAAAACTTCAGTATAGTATCTGTTTATAACCTCTCTGTCAGCTTCAATCAGAGGTGCTGAATTTTAACACTGACTAATGTGGAAGATTATGATCTCTGGCCTGTGCTCCAGAACAGAGGGAAATTGAAATGGTGGACTTGTAAAAATATTGTGTCAGTCAATATTTGTCTTTGCACAAACATACTGAGGTTGGAAAATGTTGTAGGTGTTCAGCTCTAGGAGGTGTCTAGTAATTATGTGGCAGTAGAATTTGCTTTTCCTTCTCCAGCTTAGCTTAACCTAACAAAACTATCTGTGTGCTTGCTGCAGCTAGAAGGGCAGTCATAGCTCTGGCTGTGTGCTGTGTCCTGTCTATTGAAGGTGACCTGATTCACCCTAAAATGAGAACAGTTTTCTGTTACTCAGAGGATTGAACTCATTGCAAAGCATTCCAATGAACTCCAAGGAGTGGACAAAGAAGGGTGAAGGTGGACTGCATCCATCTACTACTCTACAGCAGTAGCAAATTTAGGTGGAATTCAGAGCAGCAGTAGGAAGATGCTTGGTGCTCCATTGCCAGAGGCAATGGCATCTCTCAGAATATCATCTAGAGTAGTCTTCATAGCAGTACAGTGTAAGCCCCTGTATTTCCATGGCCTGGTCCAGGCAGTGACTGAACTGTTCAGCTGCAAGTTCCCTGAACTTCTCAGTCTGCACTTGCCATGGAAGGCTGCATTCTGAGTGGGTGAAAACAGAAGCTGATGGTGTGAGCTGTCAGACAGCCCTGATGGTTGGCAGGGCCATCCCACCAGATCCAGCAGATCTGCTGGTGACCAGCTCAGGCAGGAGGGAGTTGGGCATTAGGGGAGTGGAGGGAGAACTGAGGAGAGGAAAGGAGAGAGCAAAATGTGTCAGGGGAAGAAGTAAGAACAAATGGTGAAAAAGAGAAATGGAGTAGAAAAAACCCTTGCATTAGTTTTATGTTGCCTTGTGATTTTGTAAGGACAACGTAAAAAAATATTGTAAGAAAAGGTAATTACTCAGATTCCCAAAAGTCTGGTCTGATTGTCCTGTACGGCAGTGCTTGACTGATTCTCCTTTATATTTCACTGAAAATGTTTTGAACGGTCAACTGTAGGTTTGGTTTTGGTGTGATGTGGTAGGGAGGGTCACACTGTGTAACAACTGGCAAGAGCTGTTGATTCTCCAGCCCAGCCTTAGGTAGGAGACAACACAAGAGTTATGCCTGGCCTTTTTGATTTGCTTTTGTTCTGTGGGCCACCATGGCAGCTGAGCACTTGGAATGTGCTTTCTTTCTCCTTCTGGGGTTGGTTTCTTCATCCACTGCAGCAGGGGTCAAGGAGAAGGTTTAAAAATTCTACTATTTTTAAATGTAATAGAATAGGATATTGGGTAAGGAGATTTTTTAAGTGCCAGTCTGACTTGAACAAAGATTTGAGGTCCAACAGTTGGCATCCATTTTTCATGGAAGTCTTCTGAGAGGGCTTGCATACTGTTCTAATCTCTGACTGCTTAGCTGAAGAAAACTTCTTACTGCAGTTTTAACTTGCATTTTTAATCACAGACACTGGATTCCTCACTAATAACACAAAACAAAAACTTTTTTTATCTACCAATGGATACTCACACCATGACGCCAGACTAGAAATAGAATGAGGTGAAACAACCCAAAATGTATGTCGTATACTTAAGGACATTGTGTTTTTATTTAAGGCAAAAGTTTTAACACAGAAAAATAGCGTCTGTATATTTCTTCCCTAATTTTCAGTGGTGTGATGTCCTTCTCATTTCAAGAGCGTGTGGCTGTAGTAATAGGTGGTGAAACTTAGACTGGGGAATAGCCTGTGGGAGAAGGGCTGGTGGCAGAGGAGGTCCATTTCTGTCTGAAATGCTGATTCCAAGTGGATCCACAGGGACTGGCAGATCTCTACAGGCTGAACTGGGTGCTGTGTGATCCCTGTGCCGGACAACAGGAGTGTTGCTGTGTTAGTGTGTGTTTATACCAGCATTCTAGTTTTGACTTTGTTATTTATAATTTGACTGGATTGCTATAATTATTACTCACTCTTAGGCCAATAGCTATTGCATCAGATGGCAGAAGTGATCATGCTATGACTCTGCTTTGCCTTGTTTAAGAGCTCTGAGCATCCAACTGTGCCTGCAGAAAAATGTAATTCACTTGCTACTGAGCACTTCTGGAAGTTTGACTGCTTTGTTAAGGTATTTTGGTAAGAATAAAGTTCCAAAAAATCTAATTAGATTTTTTAATCTGTGTATACCATGCCATATGAAAATTTGCAGTGCAGCAAAGCTTGACCTGTAGATGCATTATGGAAACTCATGTCAGCTGTTCTGAGTGGATGCACACTCACAGAGGATCTTGCCTTAGTTTCATTAACATAAGAAAACAAAAGAAATTTTGTTCCTGGTGTGGAAATGGATGAATTGCAAAAAAAAAAACAAACCCAAAAACTTGATTCCAGTGCCTGGGAATATTTGTTGGTCCTGTTTTATCAGCTCGTGCAGATAAAGTGTTGGTGGCTTCTATTAGATCACCTACAACTAGATAAAAACATTGGAACCAATGATAATTGAGTTCCAATGGCAATAAAATTACAAGTGGAGCTGATGGTGCTTTCATGTAATAACATGCAACTGTGTGTTAATTAACTGTGTATTAATTAATTTGGGCCTCATGCCAACCTATAGCTGTCTGATTCTTAGGTCCATTTTTAATAGATTGGTGTGTGCAACAGGTTGGTTTGGAGTGTGCCTATGTGGCATCTGTGCTCTGTATCTTCCAATGGAAATGGGTTCAAGGTGTGACTGAATTGTCTGTCAAAGGTTAGAGGTGTCTTTAAACAATACCAGGCTGTATCCCATAGTTAGATCCCCAGAATTCTAAATAACCAGATAGGGAGTATACACCAGCTATTTAGACAAGCTAAATCCTCTGGATATATTTCACAGGATTAATCTATTTGTGTGGAAATTAAACTTCATGTTATTTTTGTTCTTTATTGAAGTAATGAAAATTCATGATCAAATTTAAGTATATCAACTTCGTTGTGGTAGGAGGAACCTTGTGAAAAATATGTTATCTAGAGCTGTCCCATTAGGTGCTGCAGAGAGGCTGGTCTGGATTATAAATTCGTGCATGGAGACTCTGCTAGGCTTTCCCCTAACCTGGCAAGAAGGGTGTGAAGAAACTTTGGGTGCCAGCATCTTATCGGAACAGAGCTCCGTGCAGGTTTGGAAGGGAGATGCTGGAGATGTCCCCTTAGCAGGAGGGTTGATGTAAAAGGAATGGGGTGAAACTGGTTATGCCCTCTGCTATCTGTATGTGTTGTTATTGTTGAAAAACCATGGAGAAGAAATTACAATGCTCTTAGTTGTAGTCTGAGACCGTGAATCCCTTTTCAGATGTGTTTTCAGAGCTGCTTTGAAGCAGCTTCCAAAACAGTATTTAAAGATAAAAATGGTTAAGGTTTCTATTAAAAAAGTATAATAAATTTATCTGCTTAATCGGATAAAATTCAAGCAGGTATGCATTTGAGCCAGTAAAATATTATATTCAATTTTTATATCTGTGCTGAGTCTGTCTGAAGGGCAGACATGGGAGCAGAATACTGTCACTCAGCCCTGCCTTCAGGGACTACAATTGCACATTTTGGAGCTCTCTCCAGGCTACCATTGCGATCAATATTTACTGTAATCACAAATGAAATGAGGGAGTCTTAAAGTGGTGGGTGCATTTAATAAAATGTTTTAATAACATAGCAATGAATTGAGGATCAATCGAAAATTTTTAAACTGGTGCTGAATTGATTTAGTGATTTGCATTTGGCTTAGTACTGTATGACTGTTGACGATAATTTATTTAAAAAATTGCATTGCAATTTCCTCTTAATTGCACATGGTATGCTTCAGGGTGGCAGGGAAGATATTAAAATATGAGTAACAGATGTGATATTTGCTAATGGAGCATCACATCCTGTATATTTCCCTCATCCTGTTGTTTATTTATCTTTTAGAAAGAGAAAATCCACTTCTTCATATGAAGTATCTGGGGGGGGGGTTTTGGGTTTTGTTTTTTTTGGTTTTTTTGGGTTTTTTTTTTTGCAAAGGGCTGAGCTACTAGTCTTTTCTCATAAATCAGTATGTGGAGAACAGCCAAGTATAGTGGTTATGTACCATGACATTATTATTACTGTAGGGTTATTAAGTCTCAATTTGGCCTTCAGAATTTTAGATGTGCACCACTGTTTGGGCTCTGAGCTAAAGATGCCTGGAGAGAATATGAAATTCTGCATTCATGTCTGTGAACTCTCTAAGAAATCCTTTATAGCTGCATTCTGCCAGGTGTGTTCTGTTCCAGATATGGCTAGGTAAAGTTGCTCTTCTCCTAGGGAATAGGGAAATTCTGTTTTCAAGAGCACTGTTCTTGTATTGACCAGCTTTGACAATGAGTGCAGATTCAGCTGTTCTGTGTCCTGTTGCTGCTGCTGCTCTCGCTCTTCCTTCTCAGTGCAGATACTGTCTCTCTTTTTGTGCCATGGGATGATGCAGCACCTGAAGAAAGCCAGAATTCTTGTTTTTTTTTTAAAGCAGATGCAATATTGGAGACCTGATGATGGGAAGGTACTAATCATGCTTCCCAGGCACTTATCTTGCAGCCCTTATCCTTTCCTTCCAGGAGAAATCTTGGTTAAAGACTTGAAAGAAATTCTTATTTTAACTTATTGATAATTCAACTTGGATTAGATTTCTTCTGAAATAAATTGCATGCCTTTGCCTAAAAGTATGGCAAACTTGAGATTTTGAAGGTTTTCCCTCCCATTATTTAAGAAAAAAGTCGAAAAAACCCCAACCCCCAGCATGCCTCCTAACCAACCATTAATAATTATTGATTATTACCAGTAACTATTGTCTGTGCATTTATTTCTTTGCTGAAATGTCAGAAAACTCGTAAAAAACCTGTTTAATAAAACTTCAATATGAGAGAAAATTACTTCACTGAAAGCATAGGAACTTTTGGCTGTTTTGGTTTCCTGTTAGTTTTCTCATTAGATCTATTGAGAAATAGAATGCCCTCTTAAACAGAGCGCTAGTCTTGTTGTGATGAAATAATATCCTTTAAATTCTTTTTTATATTCTATTATAAGTGTTGTCTTCACTGCCTCTGCTGATACTTAGAACTGTAGCCCAGTGTCTCCAGTTGCTGAGAACATGGTATTTTGTGAAAAGTAATCTCAGTTCAGATCATCTTCATGGTCCATATAACGTCTCTACTAAGAACACGTATTTTAAATACTTCTAACAGTTTCAGTTAACTATTTCTGTGTGTTTCCATGGAGACAAAGTTGAGCTTTTGAAATAGAGATTTTCATGAAGAAATGCTGCAAAGTTTTGTGCTCTCTTTTGTTAATAATTTTGATTAATTCCTGTTAATTTCTATGACATCATATGACTATTCTGATTTATTTCCTCTCAAGTTGCACCATTTGAATTATCATAACACATCCAATTTCTTTACCATTCCTTAATGGTCTTATAGCACCACACAATACACATTGCATGAAGTGAAGGTAGACCAGCAGGAACTAGAAAAATGGCTTCATGCAATAGATGTCCAGAAAACCTTCATCAAAAAGATAGTTGCCACTCCTGCAAATGAAAAATAACAAGGTGCTGCTTTTCCATTGCAGTGATCATCCATATAATCTTATGTGAGCTGGGTAGGAACACTCTGGGCTGAGAGGAGCATCCTGTCTTAGAATAGTCTTAATGTAATCACAAATTTATTACTGGAGAATCCTTTCCAGCTGTTGCAGACTGAATTAGTGTGATAGTTGCCAGTGTTGAGCAGATACATAGGAATGGTATGAGATACTTCCACTCATGGACTTTGTGAGTTTTAGGGCAGCTCAGGCTTGGTGCCTGGGTCCCATGCTGCTGATGTCATTGCTTGATGGGATGCATCCAAAATGATAGGACAGATTGATGTTTAATATTACCTTTATCTACCTGTATGACCTCTATGTAGCATAGGAGTGATTTAGTTGTGCAGAAAGATGGAAAAGAGTGCTGTTTTACCAATAGATTTTTGCTAGGAACAGCCTTTAGAGCATTAAAATGGAACCTAAACTGGCTTTATCTGGTTTGTTTTACAGCTTTGCTATATTGATACAGAGTGCAATGCAGAGTATAACATCACAGGTGAACCTGTGGAGTCTCCATCCTTGGAGTTACTCAAAAGCTGTTTGGACACTGTCATGGCCCAACTTAATCAGAGTTTTGGACCAGATGAACTCTAGGCATCTCTGCAAGCCTCAGCCTTTCAATGTTTCTGTGATATCTTTGCCAGGGTAGTTGCCTCTTAAATGAAAGGAGTAACGTTCTGTACTGGTAAGGTACTCCTAATGTAGTCCTGACCTGTAATCATTTTGTGCATGGCTTGCTATACTGTACCTTTTTTTGTCTGTATGGCATTGCAGTAATTGCTTTGTCTCATCAAGAATTTAGGCACAGAATGAGGGTGCTGTATAGTAAGCTGCATTTTGGTTGTCTGTGCATTCACTTGTCTGAAATTTAACAGACCTTACTGTTCTGACATCTGGTATTTTTGTGACGACCGACATCCAAAAGAGCTTAAAACCCAAAAAATAAAAAAGTGCTTATAGGTAAAAAATACTGAGGAATTTTTTTTTGTGTGTGCTGTACTTTTGGTGATGGAAAAGTATTTCTGGAAATTATTTTTGGCAGTTGTGTGGCAAGTGGAATCCATTAATGTGAAAACCAGTAGCATTTGTATATAGCTGATAACAGCATTCCAAAACCAAGACTGCTAGTTTCTGATAAAATAAAATAACAGAAATACCTGTTTATCACTTTCCATTCTGACAAATTGAGAAATTTGGCTTCATTTAAGTGAAGTGCTTCTCAACCTTACCCTTCTACATCGATAAACTTCAGTAGTTGTGTCTTGCCAAGATGAACTTTTGTAGTGTTGTTAAGGTCCTAAGTAAAATTGTTCATAAATTGACCAGCTTTTTTTGGAAATGAACAATGAAAGTGAAGATGTAGAGGTAGTAGTTAGATGAGACCTTAAAAGCAGAGTTTATTGTAGGAGCAAGGTGTCCTTGACAGTCCAGCTGCTTTTGTCATAAAAACTTCTACAGATTTTTCTGTGTGTAGACAGTGAACAAGTTGTGAATCTTTGATGTCTGTGGCCTTGATGCCTGGCTGGGTGTAATGCTGTCTGGAAGAGTAATGAGAGGGGCTACAGATCTTCTGCCCAGATCCTGACCCCTCTTTAGCCTGCCAGTGGGGGGACTCGCCACATCTGCGAGTTGTATCTGACTATTAAACAACTCCAGGGCAGATGGCAAAGAGGTTCAAAGAAGGGACCTGTCTGCAGGCACTTCCTAGGAGATTTTTCCTTGATTGTGATGCCCATCACTTTGTCATTAAAGTCGGTCTGTTCTGTGCTGCATAAAGCATTTGTGTGTGCTATTCTATGGAGTGCTGTGTTCAGTGAAATCTCGTGTACGATAAGCGTGGACCTTGCTGCTGAGAAAGGCACTTGTGTGGCCGTTCAAAAACAGCCCATGCAATACACACAGATGGGAGAAAAGCATGTTTTGTCTCAGGACACCCAGGAATTGCTTTTCTGACTTCACGGAAAAGAGTTTTCTGCTGGCAGCATTCAGTTCAAGTTGCCTTGTGTTTCTGAGTTTCATAGACAATTTGTGGGTTTTTTGAAGCTCATCTGAGGTGAAACTGGACTCGGAGTTGCATCATGTACTTCAGTGCTAATGTGAGTAGCACTTATGTTTTTATATTCACAAAATAAGACATTAAATTAACTGTTAACATCTGATCTGGGAAAAGTCTGGCTTACAGAATGCTGGGTGAACCACACAGTCATTTCACTCTCTCAAGAACCAGTACTAGTTGTCTTTTGCTAGAGTGTTTTGCTTTGTACTTGCATAATATTTATGGTTTTTATTTTTATCATACAAAACCCAAAAATTTAAGCAATTGTTCTGCAACTGGATAGTCAAAATAGGACTTAACTTCTATTTGAAAATGTCTAAATTTTCAAAGTGAAGTGTCTTTGATACTTTTTTTTGAAAAAAATCAAAAGTGTATTGAAATGAATAAAGTGATTTTGATGGAAAATAGGGTAAAATAAAAGTTTTCAACTCCCCAAATATGTTTATTTAAAATAATTTTCATTGACTCTTTTGTAGTGTCATGTGTAACAAAAATAGCCATTTAGCACAAAAGTCATCTGATTTTGTAGCCTTCAAGAAAAAAGCTACTAGTAATTGTGAAATATTAAAAAAATTAGTAGAGCTTAGGAATATGAATGTGACAATGTAATAGCATTGATGTAAAATTTTGTTGATGCAACGAATGAATAAATACTGGATTAGATAATGGCTGATTAACATGTTGGATCTGGCATATCAAGAAGTGTGTACTTGAACCAGAAAGATTGCGAGGGTTTGCTTTTCTTTGGACTTCCTAGAGAAGGCATTTTATCCCACCAAATGTGCAAAATATCTTCAAGTGAGAATTATGTAATTTTAAATTCAAAGTAGCAACTTGTACATTCTTCTTGAATTTATAGGGCTAAAAAGTAGAAAAGGTTGAGATCAAGACCTTCATGAAGCTTGGTAATAAAACAAGAAAGGATCGGTAGTTTGGAAATAACCAAAATGACCCTCCTGGTATAAAGGCTTGGAGATTTCTTCTGCACGCATATTTATTACTCACTATTAATCATTAACTTAAAAGTCTGCTTGGGCTTTCAAAGTGTGTCTTGAAGGTTTGTGCATGAAGGAATACAAGCACAGGTTTTCCAAAATGAAAAATAATTAAGATTAATGCTGAGAGAGGAGCCAAGTATTTGAATTTGGCTTCAGTTGTATTACTACCGTCTCAAGACCTGTGGCATTCTTCCTTTGTGTCATAAATTATTCTGCCTAATGTGTTTAATTTTTATAGAATCATGGAATATTCTGAGTTTGAAAGGACCCACTAATCATAATATTTGAGAACTAGTGTTTAAGCACACGTTAATTAAATGAAAATAGTTGTAAAGATGGTCCTCAATAATAGTTTAAGTAACAGTTCATAAATAGTGAGTTGTGCTGAGTTGCCAAATCCGACTTCTCCAGGTTGTGGGTAGGACCATGCTGTGTTGGGGAAGTGTGACTGACGTGCACACACATATTCCCAGGCTGGTTTTCCCGTATCTATTTCAGAGATTGATGGGTTGGGAACATTGGTGACTTGAGCTTCACCCCTAGCTTAGATTTGCTGGGGCGTGATCAGATTCATGCCTGTCCTGCTATTGATACCTATACCAACCAACATAAAACTCAAATGGTATGTTTGCAGCATAGATAAGCTCTGAAAAGGAAGTTGAGTGAAATGCTGCCCTAACCAAATTGACCAAGATTTTCCACTGGGAAATAGTTTGCAGCAGCAAGTGAGGAGAAAGGTGCATTTTATTCTGATCTATTTACAAGTTCCACAATAACCATAGCCACAGAACAGTGTGGGCATTTCCTTGTGTAAACAAGCCCTGCCCTCTGTTTGAAGAGGGTAAGTGTGCAGTCTTTTGCTATGTAAGTGAGACTTTGGCCATAGAATGTTGCAGATAAGGAACAATGTTTACCATCTAACTTTGGTTTTCCTTGTGAATTTTGAGTCACAGCTCAGTTTATGGGTATTTAGGGAGTGAGGAATAACAGCATTAGGTTTATAATTCAACTGAAATGACTTCTTTAATGCTTGTTAATTGTGTATGCCCACCTAAAGAGATTGGAAAAGTGATTTTGACAGGAGCTCAGAGTAACTTTACCTGGTGTCATAGGTGCTGAATGGACAAATTTGATTAGAACAGTCATGGGTTAGAGGAGCTCACCTTAACAAAAAAAGAAAAACAAAACAAAAAAAACTCCCAAAAAACCCAAACAAACACCCCCCCCCCAAAAAAAAAAAAAAAACCTAAACAAACAAAAGATCAAGGAGATTCTCTTATAGAATGAGGTTAAGCATTTGGAATTCTAGCTGATGTCATTTTTGGGTCCTAACTACAATTCTGTTCTGTCTCACATAACATGGGCATTTTTTATCTTCCTGATGCATGAAATACCTGTGTGTCCACTCCGTGGTTCAAGGGAAAATTATTTGACCAGGAACTTGTTGTTTGGCCAATACTTACCTGGACAAAATAGAACATCGTGGAACATTACTCATTTTGAGAAAATTTAGTGAGAAAATTAGGAAAATATTTCTAAAATTTAGTATTTAAAGTCATTTGGAATTTCCTGTATGAACAAAATGTACTGTAGTCTTGGCACACACAGACATGAATATTTTAAGTTTTTGTTTCTATTCTACTTTAAGTGCACTTCCCAGCTGCCAAAGGATTTTTTTGCTTTCCAGTTTCCTTTGAGGGCATGAGTGTTCTTTTAATCGTGAGCTGGCTGCTCACAGCATTCTTTAAAACACTTGCTCAGCTGCTTCCTAACTCAGGATCAATAACTTCATAGATAATTAAACTAACCATCTCTTAAAAATAGATGCCATCTCCTATCTCCCTTATACCCCCAACCTCCCACTTACCCTATTTGACAGTCTCTGCTTATGCTAGTTTGCCAAGCTGAATTTTAATACTCCAGTGCCAGAATGCTGGCCCGAGCCAGTGAGGGATCCTGTGCAGACAGCTGCACTACAGGCATTGTAACTTCATAGCTTGAAATGCAGCCACTTATTTATTTAACTATCCTAAATATAACTAACTCCAATAAAAATGCATTTTATAAAAAATTGCTCCTAATTATCAGCCCAGCTGTTGCTGTTACAGTTTCTAGGAAATAATGTTTCAGAAGTTCTGATTTATTTTTTTACTTTAAAGGTAAATTTAGCATACACTAACAATATTTTTGAACCTTTAGACACAATATTGAACTTGTGATTTCTTGTGTGTAAAGCACAACTAGATGACTGTCACAAATGTATAACCTTGAACAGCTAAACTGACCTGAAATTTATAGTTCTTGTTATGAAACATGACACTGTTCTGGAACAAATGACATTAAGCTGGTGTAATAAATGAAGTCTTCACTTATCATTCTTACTGAGTTGTGTTATCATCTTTCCTGGAATAAATAATACTTCCTCAATTGATATTTTCAATTGGAAGACAAAGCAAGTATATTCCTTAGGGTAATTCCTGTGTTCTTAGAATTTTTACTTTGCAAAATTTAACATTGTCAACTCATATTGCCTCAAAGAAGTATTGAATTGAAATCCAGACTTTGTCTGTTACAGATTGAGAGAAGTTGATAATGGGGATTAGACAAAATTTCTAATGAGGTTGTCTATACAGTTCAGATGGCCTTTTGGTCATGTTTTGTAAGAGTATAGATATTAACCTTTTTTTAATCTGTGAAATGTTAAAAAAAACCTTTTGGAAGATCAAAGAAAATTTGAGGAGCAAAACCTAGTGGTGTAAATTTGTACAGGGGAAAAATATTTCTGTGCTTCAAAACTCTGTACTTTCAGTCAGTGATTGCTGATCAGTGCCATTTTATTTTTGTATGACTTGCTGTGATGCCTAAGATTTCTGGGGGAAAATATTGCATAAGAGTGAGATTATTCTTAAAAAGCATTTTTGTGCTTAAAATTCTGCATTCTGGCATAGAGAAGACTGTTTCTTCTAAAGGACCTTGAAACATAAAGGTTTTTATCAGTGAAGCTCTAAGATTGCATGGTGTAATTGAAAGGCTTTGTTAGTGTTTGTAAAATTTGGATGAATAGTAGAATAGTATGTTCAAAAGTCAGTATCTCTCTTACAGGAAATCCTATTTGGTTTCTCTGTAAAAACTCTTAAAACAAATTAGTGGCTCATATATGGGCCTTGAAAGACTTGTTAGCATTTGAATTGTTGTCTTACCACTTAAAATTTCCAATGACACTGAATAACAATTAATGAGAAATTATGACTTAGGGAATAGTAGGAATGTAGGTTCTAAAATGTCACTGTGTGTTTAGATATGTTTAGACAAGTTAATGATTTTTTGTTTATATACAGTTGTCTCAAAAAGCATTCAGGAACAAGTTGCCAAATGTAAAAGAAAATGATGTTTAATAACTGCATTCCCATTCCTCTTCTGCATCTTTTTGTAGTAGTTCAACCCTTTTAAATATTCGAAAATACTGAAGGTGATACAAAACTAATTTGTATAAATTGTTTCATGAATACATATTAGAACATTCAGATGGAGTGTGAATATTCTTGTGTTATAACTGTGTGGTTGGGGTGAATTATTTTATTTTACTCAACTGAATTTAAATCTTAACATGGTCAGGAGGGAGGTGAGGTGAAGGGAATCAGTTTTCTCTGTAACAAAATGAACTTGTTTTTCTGCCCCTCTCAGCTTCCTTGCAGATTAAATTTTAATAAGATGTTAGTAACACAGGAACTTTTTAGACATCTTCTTTTTTAAAATACTTAACTGTTACCACTATTCCAATGGACTTCAAAAAACAGTTTAAGAAATTCTAATTAGTAAGTAACTTTAACTCAAGTGCTGACAGGTTTTTAATAAACTTTTAAATACTATG
Source organism: Erithacus rubecula (assembly GCF_903797595.1). NCBI lineage: Eukaryota > Metazoa > Chordata > Aves > Passeriformes > Muscicapidae > Erithacus > Erithacus rubecula. The sequence continues at coordinate 78,580,027 of NC_136689.1, forward strand.
CAATAAAAAAATTTTATTCCCAATATAAAATACATTAAAGGAAAATTATATTAAATAAAAGTTAAATGAATGCCTTGAAAATCTTATCTATTGGGCTACTAAAGTTAATAAATATCTACTAATGGTTTATGTTATAATTCTGATTTGACTCTACCCATGCCCGCTTGTTGCAGATGATGGAGTTATTTTCTGAGATGGTTGTAGTTGTAAATGATCGTGCAGCATTCTTCAAACTGCATTGGCAGTTAATAACATTTCTCCATGAAGTCTCTTTACTAACAGAAATACTAGATAGTGGAAAGGATAGGTTATTGTTTGTTTAGATGTTGAGGGTTCAGGCTAGTAAAAGTCATATTTAAAGTTTAAAAGTTTGAAAAGTAGTGGAAATGCCTGGGCTGGGGTACACATAGGACTCAACTCAATTGCTCTTTCTCATGGGAGAAATTTTTCTTACCCTCTTGTGCCAGAAGTTTTTGGTGGGCCTCGGCACTTCCAATCTCCTCCCTCCCTGCACTGGGCAGCAGATGTTCCTGCATTGAAGAGACCCATCAGCATGTCAACAATTCCCAAAATGTTTTTGGCAGCCAAGTACTATCGTACTGTGTGACTTGAGGAGGATTCTAGGAGCATTGTAGGAGTAGCTTACTAATTTGGCTGGGAATTCTTTTGGGATAGCAGACTTGTTGGAGAGCACAAGTACCTTCAATTCAGATGAGAGTAATCTTCTCTTGAAATCAAAGCCTTATTTCATTTGAAATTAATGGTATTTATGATACTTGATGGTGGACTTTGGTAGAGTCCATGAGTCTATGAGCTCTTAAATACAAACAGGGAAGGGAAGAAGGAGAAAAAATGGGGTTGTTATTTAAAAAAACCACCACAAAACAACAAAATATTTTTCAATGAGATAGTTGGGAACATGTGGAAATTAGGCTGCAAATAAAGGGCTTATTTCTTTGAGATCTAATTAATTTTATATAGTTGCAAATGTTACATGTGACCTTGAGTCTCTGATAATTTTTGTACTTTTACAGCCACACTATTTTTAATAAGAACAAGGAATTTTGTTAATCTCTAATTCTGTAAAACTGGGATATGTCCTTTAAAAGCCAGCACTATTTGCCACACCCTTTGCCAAAACTCTGACAGCTTAATACAGAAAACTGAAATTACCTTCTTATTTGACAATTTGATGTTGCACTCTGTGATTGCCTTTGAGTATCTGTGGATGATGACCCACAAGGGTGAACAGCAACATTTGAGCATGGTGTGGTGTTTCCAGCATTGCTTTCAGCTGCTCTAGAGGCATTCACCATGGATGTGTGGTTGATCCTGCCTGGCTGCCAGATGCCCACCCAGCTGTTCCTGGGGTCTCTGTGTCCCTTTTCTGTGTTTCTTGCTCGGTTCCTCTGGCTCAGCCTGGGCAGGTTTTGCCCTCCCTTGCCCAGGCTTTCCCCGGCGCTGAGGGGCTCAGCCCTGCCCTGTGCTGGGGCTGCTGCAGCTGTGTCAGGTTTGGGAGCTCCAGACAGAGCCCCTTCAGCTCCTGCCGCTCCAGCATCCTGACAGCTGCCCCAGCTACAGGCAGAGGTGTCAATGCCCTGTCACTGACCAGGGAGAGCTTCATCCCTCTCCTCCAGCACCTGCTCCCAGCCCTGGGCACCAGCCTTGCCCTGCCCTGGCTGAGGTGGTTGCTGTGCTGTTGTAGGTCACTTCAAGCTGCTCTAAAGGCCACTTGTGGAACAGTCTGCAGGCGCAGAACCAGCAGGGAGGAGCAGTTGTGCCTGCAAGCTGTGTCCTCTCAGGCTGTGCTTGCAAGCAGCAGTGGTCTGCACGATGGATGCTGTCCCTTAGTAACTTTTTTGTTCATCTCTGGAAACAGGAGCAGAAATAAGCTAGTTTTCAGCTTAGCACCTGGTCTCCCTGTTTTCATGGCTTTGTCAGTGATGGTGCCTGCCCTGCCTGGCTGGTGGTAATCAGTGTTCCTGCCAGTTTCAAGAGCTTCTTTTGGCAAGCCTTGCCTAGGGCAGAAGGTTGCTGGTCTCCCAGAGGTGCTGGACCATCCATCTCTGCATGTAAGCTTCTCCAGTTAGAACATTTTGTATCTCAAGGACCTAAATGGATAAGTTTTGAGTCTTATTCTACCTGCTTTGCCAGATTTTTGTACAGTGTTTATCTTGCATGATGGTGCTGAGCGGCTTCTTAAATGTTGCAAGAAAAAGTGGAAAGTTTCCCCACTAAATCCTGATTTTCAATTTCTAAGTACACCTTAGACGTCACAAATGGAGTTAAAAGAGATGATCCTGTTTTTCTTGCAGAGATAATGCCGGGTTAGGACTCAAAGAATGCTTGTCACTCTCGGGCCGTGCTTGTGTAGATACAATCTTTTGTTTTCGTGTGTTTGGCCTGAAAGCCTATCCCAGCCATCACTGTGATGTGCTACACTGTTACAAGTACTGAACTATTAGAACTGAATACAAAGTTTGCATTGCATATTAATCTAAGGGACATGCAAATATTTCCTGGTGGCTGCAGTGTGAAATGTTCTCAGCACCCATATAGATGCTTTTCTTCTTTCTCCATCCTCTCATCCAGAGTGCTGGTAACATGAACGAAGCTCAGCTGAGATCTGCTTTGGAGTGTGCTCAGTTTTGGAAGGAGGAAAGCACCAAGCTGCAGTGCTTTTCTTTCTTTTCCACTGGCCAGGTTGTTCTTATCTTTCCTCACTGGATCATGGTGTCAGGGACATAAAAATTGCCTGGAGTAAGAATTACTGTTCTTATTTCATATAAAGTGATATATGGGTGTTGAAATTGTGGAGTAGTAGTCCTGGCAATACAGACCTCTGAAAATGATTTGCTTTTAATGTACTCAAAGAATGCTGTATGTTTAAATGGTTAGACTCTAGCTTAAGAAAAATAACAGAAAAATAGTACTTACTTTTTTAAAAACAGTATTTGCAGTCTGATGGTGTTTTTCAATGTCAACACTTTTGAGACCAAGATTGTGATTTGTTTGAAGTTTATTGGTCAGTGTGAAAATTTATTGTGAAAGCTGTCTGTGTTTGTCAAGTTAATTTTTCAGAGGTATCAAATTCAAACTTTGAAAGTTTAAATATTTAGCCTAGAGACTGGAAACTAGTGTACTTCCTATAAAAAATGTTGTAACTCAAATTGTAAGCATAGTGAATTATTCCAGCATTTATATGGGTAATTTTTTATTCTGTTTATGTGATTAATTAATTCTTGTTATGTTCCAGTGAACTGCACTATGCTAAAATGGAGAAAAAAAATATTATATGTATTGATTTATGCTGATTATTTAAATGCATTCAATTAATTGAATTAAGAAATTACTCGGATGTCTTGAAAGCAGTGCATTTTATTCCATTACATTTTTTTGTCCATTAGTCTTCAGAATATGTTTGCATGTTTGTTAAATTGTTAATGACTTGTTCAGATGTCCCCATGCTTTGACATTCTTTGGAATACTGAAATTGATGCATGTTGAAGTGGGATAACAAAGCTCTCCAGAGCTTGTCAAATGTGAGTGGAGAGTTATAAATTGAAACTGCTTAATGATTTATACACACACAGCTTACCAGAAGTATTGTGAAAAATTTTAAAATTTTTGGACTCTTGTAAATGATTATTTAAAAATTAGTTTGAAAATACTTCTGCAGCTGAGAAATATGACTCTAACTAGAACTGCAAGGTGCTACAGTCATAGAAAGCAATAATATGATAACTTGGCTTAATTTCTCCAATTTGTGGTCATCAAGATCCTAGTACTGTAAAACTGGAAAAATCAGTTTCGGGTGCCTGTTGACTGTGTAACATTTTTTATTTATTTGTTATGCTGTACCTTTGTGTTTTGTTTAGCTTTTATATTCAAATAACTCTTTCCAAACTAAATGTGTTCTTTGTTCTCTTAGCCAGCCAGTTTCTTTTCATATGTGAAATAGTTTTCATTAAATCATTTATAGCTGTAGTTCAGGATATCAATTTTGCATCTGGGAGTATATGGATGAATAAATAGATCAGTTATGAGGACAAATAGATCCATTGTGAGGACAAAAATCATTGTGCAACTAAGATGACAGAGTCAATGGATCTGGGGTTGGGTTGACAGAAGTCTAAAACACAGCCAGCAGTGTGCCCTGACAATGTTCTGGATTACATCAATGGGAGTAGAGCCAGTAGGTGATTATTCCCCATTATTAGGCACTTATTAGACCATGTGTGGAATCCTGGGTCAGGTTTTGACCCTCCTAGTGCAATAATGCTGATAAGCTTGAGGACAAGCAATAAGACAGAGGACAGGAGCATGGAAGGGAGGGAGGGAGGAGACTGGGTCAGTTGTGCTTGTTCAGACTGCAGAAGAGATGCTGTGAGGAGGCCTAGTACATGCAGAAAAAGTGAGAGGTAAATCCTAAATTGAAGCATGGAGCTTCCAGTTCTGAGTGGGGAAAAAATCATTATGAAGATATTTAAGGGCTGGACCTTGTTGCTCAGAAGCAGTGAACTCTCCACACTTGGAGGCTGTAGGGACTGTGCTGGATGAAGCCCTGAGCAGCCTGGCCTAAATTCACTGTTGTCCCTGCTTTGAGCAGAACATGGAACTAGCTCATCCTGAGGTCCCTTCCAAGCTGTGATTCTGTGGAATGGTAGGTGAGGAGTGCAGGGCAGGACACACTGTAGCTGCTGTGCAAGTGCTGTAAACTGCTGGGAAGAGTTTAGTGCAGAGCTGTAAAAACGTGTTAGAGCAATCCTGCAGGCAGAATTCCTGTTGTGAGGCTTTACAGTAAGTAGTTATAGAAATCTGAAGGCGAAGTTCATATAATTCAGAATAGATGTTGCATCTAATAGATAAAGTTATGTGATTACTGCAATATTTTATAGAAAATATCTGTAAATTCCACCCCATACTAAAGAGACATTGCCTTCTTTTCTCCAAGGTGAGGAATGTATTTTACTTCAAATGTCATAGACTTGCACATTTGAATGGTTTTGGTTTATTTGCATTTATGTTCTTTCTAGGTTTCTATTCCACTTCTGGTTCTTATGCATCTTCCATTTTGAAAGAAAGTAGCTCATTGGGTGCCTGGCTGCTTCACTTTTTTTGCTTCTGCTTGACTTGAGATAGATGGTGGTGTTTGTTTTCCAATCACCATTTTTTTCCACTTAAGTATTTGTCTTGATAGATTAGTTGTTAAATCTCCTTGCTGTCACACCATGGGCCAATTTTGCCAGAATTCTGGGGTGCAAGCTACCATGGTTCTTCAGGTAAACTTATTTTGTTAAAGGTTTGTTTCCTGCGTGAACAGTTACTGCTTGCTTGAAGTAATTTTTTTTTCTGATAATAAGAAAAATAACCATCTCCAAATCACATCCAGATTAATCAGTGCTACTACGGGAATAATAATATTATATATTTCATTGTTTCTCTTTTATTAATGGTTAAAGTATTAATTGGCTGAAGGAGAGGAGGAGGAAAACCCTGTGTGTCTGTTCCACAGATGTAATAGCATCCCTGCAGAATAGGAGGTATTGAGTGGTGAGGAGAAATATGAAAAAATGAGAATGGGAAGAGAGGTATTTTGGACATGGAAGTGGGGGAAATCTGCTGATTGACACATGGTGTTGGTGGCTTGAAAGCTTCAGTTATTTGTTCACAGGAGGTATGCACACTTAGTTTAGGCATTACTGAGAAACAGGAGAGAATGAGTCATCATCATTTAGCAGAAGAGATACTGAAGATCAATCCTGGAATCAGCACCACATCGACTTCATTATGAGAATTGAAAGGAACAGTTTAAAAAGCCAAAGTTACCTCCTGAAACACCTGTGTACTTTGGTGGCTTGAAAGACTACACAGGTATCTTGTCACCATGGTGCTATTCATTCACCTCTTTGCTTTTTGTATTTTGCTTTTAGTCTCAGTTCAAAGTTACTGTCTTTTGTTGTGGTCATGGGTTTTTTATTGGAACCATATAATATACTTTCTAGAAGCCTGAATAGTGAGCAAGAACAGGAATATGATTTCTGTGACCTGTTAAATGTTTGCTACATTTCAGGCCTTTGCTGACATGTCAGGGTTGTGGAATGCAGGTGTGTTGTGCTCCTGCTCTGGGTTTACTGATATGAATCTGTTCATTGTTTTCATTGCCCCTTGCTCAGGACTCACACCTTGTATTTTCTAAAATCCTTATTAGAGAAGAGAAATTTTGGGTGTAGAATATGTGTGGGTCTCTTGTTCTGAGATGCTAAGAATGAATATGCAGTTTCAAAAAGTGCCCAGTCCTTCTTTTATATATTTGAGATTTGAAGCATTTCCCACCTATTCTTGCACAGGGGATTAATTAAAAACTCAGGAAACCAACCAAAGCTCACAATTGTTAGTTGTCTGAAGTAATACCAAATTTTTAACTGAGGGTTGATTGAATGCTTAATGAAACAAGCAGATTGATTTTTTTAAAAAAATGAGGTGTGTATTAATTTTGAGAAGCTTTTTTTCACTAAAGCTGTTTCCCTCTGCATATAGAAGTAAAAGTCTAGAAGTTTGGGAGTTTTTAGTTGCAGAGACCAGAAAGTCCCCTGTTCATGCTGGTTCCTCAGATGCTTCCCCTCATAAAACTGGGATGTGTGGGTGATTAGATATGGATGTGATATAAGCACATCTTCTTGAAAATTCTGATTTAGGTGACAATGCTGTAATACTTAACGTTTACCTAAAAAGAACAAAAAAATCTGCCCTAAACCTATTAAGGCTCCAAAATACTACAGACAAATGAGATATTGACAGTTAAAATGAACCTAATGCCCCATCTCCTGAACCAGAATTAGGAATCTTAATGGATTAAAATAATATGAAATAGTTTTGTGGTCTAATTTTAGTTTACTCTGAGAAACATTGAGGGGAAGGAATGTATCATTGGGGTTTGTGTTGTGGGTTTCTTTTTCTTTTTCTTTCTTGTAGTTTACTTTTGTTTTTTCAGGTCTATATATAGGATCTACGTTGAGTTAGCATTTGTTGATTTCACTCAAAAGCAAGTTTGACACATGTTGATCTTGTTTAATGAAGGTGAAATTTTCTTTTGAAGATAACAGTTATAAAGATTGTTTTTCAAATTGTGGAGCATTACTTCTGGGATGACTAATATTAAAAGTAAATAAGCATCACCTTCTGTTTTTTGTATGAAATCCCGGTTTAAATGTCAGAAGTCTGAATTGTAACACAACTTCTTTATGAGTTGTGGAAGTGATGCCATCTTTTACATTTCTCTTTCATCCATTTGCTAAAGCCACTTTAGTTATCAGATGAAGGAGATTATTAGATATGTAATGGCTAATTTTGGGGTTTTTTTGATTTTTTTGTCTGAATAAGCAGAGCCAATCTGAATCTCAAGATATATCTGATATCATATCTGGAAGATATAAAAGAAAATTGAGCATTCAGCTTGTAACTCCAGTTGAGGGTGCAGTCTGGAGAGTTTGGCTTGGTGAAAAAGAGACTCAAAATGGGGATTTTGAATTGGTCAGTATTTTAAGGAATTTAGAATTTCTAGTAGAGAATTAAGCATTCGTGGACTATGAGACATGCACTGGCTCCCTGTAGAAGCACCAAAACCGAAGCATTCAAAACACTGAACCCCCCTGACCTTGACTTCAGACTGCCAGGCTGGTAATGGTTTGTCACAGTGAGGTTTCTGAATAAAATAAAGCTGTTAATAAATGACATGCATGGTAATTCAGTAGAGTGTTCTAGTTAAACATTTGCATCTTTCTGCCACTCTCATAGATTAGAGGGGACTGCTGAACATTAGTGGTAACAAGATGCTCCTCACATGCATGCTAATGGATTATAACTTTTCATAGGTGCAATTTGTACCTGTCTCTTGGTGGATGGGGAAAGTGGTGCATGAGGAACAGATCGTTAAGCATCAGTAGCCAAGCTTTGCTAATTAGCACATCTTCAGTGCCAACTCTCTTTGTCCACAGAGAATGTAAATTATTCTTATTTTCTCCCTCAATCTTTTAGGCTTCTTAAGCAATGTATCTCTTTGGCTGGGAGATAGAGACTGCAGATTTGTAGTTTTCAATTCTCATGATTAATTGAAGAACATGCATGGTTTATTCAAAAGCAGGGATGCTGCCAAAAATGATCTAATTGGTTAAATAAATAACCCTAAGCTTTTATTACTCAATGTGTTTTTTACTGAATTATTAATGCTATATCAGCCTCCAAATCAGTGAGAGTTAATGACTGATTTGCCTGAGGCTATTAATATTTTTCCAATCATTGGTAAACTGCTATGATGACTTCTTTTGATGACTTGTATTGACACTGTATTTGTTCACTTGGTAAAATGGTGTTGATGATAAGAAAAGACTGAAAAATAGCATTTGAATTTCAGCTTGCTTTAGTTGGTTTTTTTGTGCCTGATGAAACACATAATTCTGTTCATAAAATAGATTATGAAGTACATTTTGGGATAGGGGAAACAAAAAAAAGAGGAAATATTTTTTGAGAACCATTTGTGTAAGTGGGATTCAAGGAAAGAGAAGCATAATACATTTATCACCTTTTTTGTGGAAAAGGATTTTATAGTGGTAAGTAAAATTCCCATGTATGTACAGAAGTGTGCACAAACAAGTGCTTCAATGTAGCATGGAATGGTTCGGAGCTAGTGCCCAGAAAAAAAAGATTAAAAAGGTTCTGACCTTTGCGAGACACTAAAGGTGTTGAAAATTGTTTGAATCCTCTCTCTTTGTATCTGTTTAGTTCTGGAAAAGACAGAAAACCATCACTAACTGCTTCTAAAAGGAATAAGATAGGTAATCATCTCATTAACTGTATCAGAGGGCCATTATAAATGTGTATGAAAATATGGGTGTATTTCTGAAAACTAAATAAATAAAAATTCTTTTAAATCCAGAAAAACTCTTCATGTTATTGAATACTAGTGGACAATGTTACTATGAGTGTATCCAAGCTAGTGTTGCTTAGACCTTTTTGTTTCAAATGTTAGCTTTTGTCCATCACATCAGGTGTAAGTCAGGTGGCTGAGAAATGCACTTCTTTTCTTACCAGATATTTTTTTTTTCTTTCAAAACCTTTCCAAATGAATTACACTGCAGCAAATAACTGAACCTTTTCCATTTTCTCAAACCTTTATTTGAGAGTAGGGATGGATGAATAGTCACTAGGAGATGGATAGACAGAGTAAGAGGAGGGAATAAAGTCATGTACTCTTCATGATGGAGAGGAACAGACTGTGTGTGGGGGAGACAGCTGAGTTTTTGGAAATCACAATATGGAATTTGGGGAGCTCTCATTTGTTAATTCCTGCAATGCAAGAACAGAGAAACTTAAACACATGATATCCAGACAGTAAACTCCTGGCACTTGCTTCTGCCTGAGGCTGATGGTGGCTAATGGTGACATGAGATCAGAAAGGGAGTCTCTAATTCACAGGTGACAGCTCTGTAAGGAGGTGTTAGAAATATTACCTTCCAGCATCTCTGGTTTGAGAGCTACAGAAATTGGCTAGCCTGTATTCCATGTCTAGCTACTCTTGGAGATGCAGCCCTGGAGTAGAGATGCCTTTGTCTTGACCCTGTGGGGCATTTGCCAGCTGCTTAGGGACAGCAGTATTGATGAGTGGATCCCATTTGTGCACAGAGAATTTGGAATTCCCTCAGCTGCTGGCCACTGAAATTTTGTATGCCAATGTAGCTTCTAACCTGAATTTGGGATCCTCTTGGAGAGGAAAGGATGCAACAGTGCTTCAGCATTCTGGCAGTCTCTTAGCTTCCAATGTAACTTCTTGGGGTCATTGAACAAGTGGATATACCATAGAACAGCTTTGAGGACATGGAGCCAGAAAATACCTGAAGGCTGGGAGGGGCAAAGTCACTTTGTCACCTTTGTTCTTTTCCATTCTTGTCTTTTGTATGGGTTTGTGATAATACTGTTGCCACAAAAGGGTATTGGAGTCTGAATAAATACAGTGAGTTTAAAGTAGAAGCAGTGAATTGGATTAGAGTTACTATGGCAGTTTTTGTGCATTTGCATTTTTCATGCAGTCCCTATAAACTATTGCTTTTCTTTCTATTTCTTGTTGCTAGGTGAAAGACCCAGGGGAACACAAAAAAATGGTGCCTGCCCTCCCAAATTGTTATACTCAAGTAACAGTACTTTGGTGTGTGGAGGGAAAACTGGGACTGGTCTCTAATATTTTTTTTTTTGTTAATTTTTTTTTTTTTTTTTTTACCAATGGCGTATGTTTATTTATAATAAGAAAAACTAAGTAGTATTTTTAGAAACAAATACTTTAAATTCCTTACAGTTTTAAACTCTGTTTCAGTAATAAGCTGGTCTAAGAAGTCCATTGTTTACATTAAGAATCAGGTCTGGTTTTGTCACAGAGACCTAGTCAAGTTATAAAATAAACAGTATTTTATTCAGTGCAATGAAGGGATTTGTTTTCTTGGCTTTTATGAGGATAGTTAACTTTTGCACCGACTTTTATGAAGTTCACATGCACATACCAATCTAATCAGAAATGTTCCACATTAGAAAAATATTGCAATTACATTTATGGTTTTGTGATGTAGTTTTGCCACTGGAAGAAAGTGAAAAGTGCATGTACAGAGAAAGAAACAAAGGTTGAACATGCTGTTTTTTTTTTTTTTTTTTTAATACTAGTAGTACTTTGTTAAATGTGTTCTTTTGGTTGCTACCTGGCTTTTAGTTTTTTTTTTTTAATAGTGCAAACGTAAGTGATTTTTTGCATATTTTGCATTTTTTGCATTTTTTTCTTGTATTATGTGGTCTTAAAGCCTTTTTATCTTATAGTGAAACTTAGCTAATAAAAGTAACGCTTCTATAAAATAAAGAATTTTGATTTGAAGTTAGAAGACCACTGTCATCACGGCAGTTCATTTGCTGGGTGATCTGCCCATGGCTTTGGAATGGAGTCACTCAGAATGCAGCATTCCACAAGTCTTTGAAACTCTTGCAACTGATATTATTGCAATGATTTCAATTTTAAGATTTTGACTGTTACAAGAATGCATCTACCTGAAAAAGTAGTTTCTTAGTTGTTATAATCAGAAATTTGAGTTTTCTGCAGTTCTGCTTAAAGGTGTTCTCATCCTGACATTGAAGGTAAGAAGAAAACTTCAAACAGAAATGTAGTGATATGGTCACATCTGTGAACTTTATTTTTAAAGTCATATCATGATACACATGTGCAGAAATACTTCTGAACTCCCCACAGAACAGACATCGTGAGGAGTTGGATTGTGCATCACACCTGTATAGAGAGAGGAGCATGTACCAATATTTATATTGCTGTGCTTTTACATCAAGGTTATTGTCTGAAGGGACATATTTCTCCTGAGGAACAACAAAATATTCAGCATCTGTGCTAAGTTCTGGCCAGCTGGCATCTAGAATAGGAAAAAAGAATAACCCAATAAAACAAAAAACAAAACAAACCCCAAACCCCAAACTTTGTTGCAACTTGCTTCTATTAAAGAAGACAGTGAGACCTTTCCTGCAATAATGAGAATGAATTAATTGACATGATGGGTTAGTCATACCAGCAATACCACTGAGACTTATGAATCTGAAAGCCTTGAATGCAAACGATGGAAAATGGCATGCTGCCTGTCCATATTTGCCCTGTAAACATCATTATCTGTCATCTTTGTATATGGCTCTGCAGCTGATAAGGATTTAAATCTCCATTTGTCTAATATTTGGCCTTAGATTTTGGGGAATAATCCTAATAGACGTATTTATTATCAGTTAAAATTTTGGCTATGTATTTTATTATATTATCTATATTTTTACTTCATGGTGTTTATTTGCCCACTATTAAACACATAGCTTAATTTTTTTCCCCTTGTAATCATTCCTCTAGAAGGTTCTAAAATTATTAGCCACATATTTGTGCAGGAGGAGAAGGTTCATAAAGCCAGTAAGTTATTCTGCAGTGAATTTTGTTCTGTACTTTAAAATGCGGTTTTTTTTAAACTACATCAAAATTCTGGTCACTTCTCCTATTTCTGTGTAGCCCTTTGGCAAGTCAGAGTCAGAATTTAAAGTGAAGATTTCCTTTCTGTGATGAGTGACTTGCCACAGAGCCATTGGGTCAATCACACTTGGCCATGCCCTGTAGGACACTTCAGTGTGTTTTGCTATGGGATTTATTTTTATTTTTCTGACAAAATGAGAATCAGGCTTTTCTATCCCTTGCTCACCTCCCTCCTCTCAATATCTGACACATCACATTTATGCTATTGACCTACTCTTTAAAGAGCAGTTTTTCAATGCTTGAAGGCTGATTGTTTTCATGCATATGAAATGGAGGTAATGTGAAAATCTGCCTCATGTGCCTCGTTTGAATGAGTTTATGTGAGGGTAGGCCCTTTTTCACTCACTGTTTTACTGACTGTATCAAGGGATATGCCACAGAAAGCTTTTAATGTTTCATTCTCACTTAGTAGGAAATAATGAGGGAAATTTGTGCCAGGCTGTAGTTGCTATCTAAATCAATGGCCTCTCTGCTTACCTGGAAAATTTGCTTTTCTTCCTTTTCTCTGCAGGTGTCCTTGCAGCTTGTGCTGCTGAGGACTCCACAAGAGAGACCATATCTGGTGTGTACAGACACAACAGTGTCTGTGAAATGACCTTGTGTTTTTCTCTCACATTTTAACAAAAGCAAGCCATATCTCACTTTTAATCTTTCCCTCTGATTTCTTCTTGTTAGTTTTGTACTTCTTTGTTTTTTCTGTACATGCATGTGCCCCCTTCTGATTCTGAGTACTGCTGACTAAGTTGCAAGCTGGGTGTACTGAATGCAAAACAAACCTATTAACTTAGTTCAGTGATGTGCAAATGCTTTTGCTGTTATTCTGCTGGACACAAGCTATCTGTAAGTATAACCATTTGGAGTGTATTTTCTAGTGCTTTGGACTCTGGAGAAATTGATTGGATTGGCTCGGATGCCAAGCCAGCAAAGGTTTTATTTTTGAGAATGTTTGGATTTTTGCTGGAACTGTCAAGGCCTCTAAAAACTTTGTGTTTAAGAATATTGAGATGTATGAAAAGAGAAACCTGAAGATTAGAGATACCTGCCAGTTAAAAGCTAAAATCTGATCTGAAACTCCAAAAACCACTTGGATTAAGTGGATTTAAAATACTACTTAAAAAAAAAAATCCACAAAAAAACCCCAAAAAACAAGTGATGGTGTTTGCTTAGAATTCTAAAACCAGTGTGGTTGTTGAGTTCTGCTTTGGTCAAAAGTGGATGAGGTGTTTAGTCAGAGCTGCTATTTCAGTACACTGGCAGTAGTTCAGGTGTTGGCATGTGCTCTACTGTCCCTGCTTGAACTGTGACCCTGCCAGGAATTGCATCTCAGCATGGATTGCATCAAACTTTGTGCCTTCCTGTGAGTTGCTGGTCTGACTATTCTAAATATAAAAGTGAAGCTTGTATTTGTAACTTCCCAAATTCATTCTAGGTAAGTGAAAGCCGTTTTGAGTAAATCCATGTTGTGGTATTTTTTCTCTTTTTAAGTTCTTTTTTTCCCCTGTGATGTTATATTTGGGTACTTTTTTGGATGAGTATTTACTTCCTAAATGCAAAAAGTGAAAATATGAATATCTCTATTTAGTAATTGACTGATTAACTTTTTTTTTTTTAGATTTGCATCATGGTTTTAAGTATTGACACATAGTGGCTATTGCATAATTTTTTTTTAAAGTACAAAAGTGAGTTTAGAAATGGTGATTCTTAACCGTGGTATTTTATGAACAAGCAACCCATTCCATTGTTAGAGAAGTATTTTGGGTATTCTGACACCAGCTTCAGGAGCAAATATGCAGCTGAATGTGTTTAGGCCTAGTACAGGGTGTTGCTTTGGCACTTTCCCAAATTTATCAGCTGGAAATCATGAGACAAATGAAAATGGTTCATTACTACTCTGTGCTAATTGTTTCTCCCATCCCTCCTTGGATTTCCAGCTTCAAAAGAATGTGGTTGAGGGTCTGTACATGCATCTTTTGGGTTGTACTTGTTTCTTCCTCAATCACATACATTGGTTATTCTACTTATATCTAAATTTTACTGAAATATCTGCTTGAAAGAGAGATGTTTGCTTTGATATAGAGGGGATAAGATAGTAGAGTTCAATTACAGGGACTTTTGGCTTGTTTATTTTTGGCTAATTATGCAGTGGTTTCATGGCAGTAAACCAGTTGACTCAAGAGGAATTATGCTGTAAAGCTGATTGTCATAAAAACAAAGAGTTTATTAAAGAATTTTGGAAGATAAGAAATGATGGAACCAGTGTAATCTCTTGTCTTTTGATTTTTATCCTTGCTTTTCAATGCAAAGTTGGAAGTGGTAAATGGTTATGTTTACAGTGAATTTTTGAACAGCTTGAACTGACTGGATTTTGTTTCCTTACATAAAAGAGCTTGTTTCCTTCTAGGCTAAAAGGAGGCAGAAAGTACTATATGAGTGCTCAGAGGGGAGTCACCCTGTCCATTGTGTGCATGTGTGTGCAGGCTTGTTGTGTAAATGGTTGCACTGCAGGGATGCCAGGAGATGTGAACACAGGGTGAGCCACCTCTGTCTAGAGTCTGCTGTGATGTTTTAGAAGTTCAAGACGTTAGAGGAGCAGGGGATGCAAGATGACAGAAATCTTATGACTGAGGAATTAGAACTTTCACAAAAGTGAAGCCTTCTAGATTACTAAAGTATCTGAGATCTGTTCAATATAGGAAGCTGGAGAAAAATTATACAAGGTTTTATGAGCTTTAGTCTCATTCAGAAATAATGAAAAGAAAAAAAAAGTAAACACAATGTGGGGGAAAAGCTATGAAATAACCAAGATTGTAAAGCTGGAATAATTTGTGTGTGAGTCTAGAATAAGTCTAGATTATATTGATGCAGGGCCCAGCAAGGTCATTGCACATGCATCACAGATCAAGTCCATTGGTAAATAAGTGTTAGTTCCTGAGAACTAACATTCTTGAGAAAGTTTAGCCTGAAGTTAAATTTGTGTTCTCTGAGGTGAAATTTCTGTGGTAATAATACACACACACATTAACCCCTAAAAAAAGAAAATGCACTTCAGTTATTGTTGTTCAGGAAGTCAATATATAAATGTCAGTGAACTGCTATATTTCTGGAAATGGAAATGATGGGGTGTGATTTGCTACATGAGGAATAACTGATCTTGTCTTTCCCACAAAGCCCTGTATGTGGGCTTTGGAAGTTGCCTTCTGGCAGGGCTAGCTCTTTCCCTGCTATGACTCACACCCCAGGAGCACAGTTTTCTAAAATCTGGTGCTGTGTTGATGTGGTGTGGTATTACAGACTTAAGTGTGTGTTCTGAAGATGGTCATATTATCTCACAGCCCTTTGCATTTCTCAAGTCTCCTATTGCTGTTAGAAGAACTGGAATTACTGTTTGTTTTGACTGGCAGATTGTTGTATTAACAGGCTGATACTGTTAGATATTTAATGAGGAATGCATTAATGGTTGATAACACTACAGTCAATGCTTCACATTTTATCAGCATTCAGTAAATATTCAGTGTTTGGTGCTAAATGTCAAGGGAACAATAGTGAAGCCTTGTGTTTTAAAAGAACTTAATTTCTGTGGGTACTATTTAGATTGCATGGTGATAATAAATGCTAAACAACATTTACTTCTTTTTATCCCCAGTATCAGTTGCTTTATGCATATTTTTAAAAAATACCTGCATATAAGTAATTAAGAGTACACTGTATCTGCCCTGAGTTAGCTATGGAATGCTCTTTGTATTAGAAATTATTAGATGCTGATCTAGCTTTATGAAATCAAATACTGTAGGTATGTAGTTACTTATGGTGAGTCAGGTTTTTAAAAATGGAAATAGAAATAAGTTTAGTTTTCATATTGCATGGATCTCAGCAAATTTGTGTTTTCTGTAATTATATAAATTATTAGGTACTACTCATTTTTGGCTGTGTGCCTCATAAAAGCATGCCTGTTCCTGTTTTTTATAATGAAGCCAAGATGGGCAGTTTAGCAGGCAATCTCTAAGCTGACAGAATGCCAGCTTTATAAGGAAAAACACTTCAGATGCATAAGTGATGAGAAGAACACTTTTTATTGAAGCTGGGTAAGTTCAATGCATAGAAAATGCAAGTTAGACATAACTGAGTAAAACCTTCTTTGTAATCTTTAAAGCAGCCATCACACTGCAGTGTTACTGAGCAGAGAAACAGCCCTGATGTGGCATTTGTTTTCACCTGCTGTACACTTACAGTAGCAAACCATCTGTGACTTTTCATGGTAGATGATTGCACTGTCTTAAAAGATACAGAGGAAATTTGTGCTGCTCTATCTTAGCTTAAAAGTGCAAATGTGGTAAGTAATAAAGTTGCTGGATTTTAAAATAGAAATAATTGCATTGAAACTGGAAATATTGTGAGCTGTGTTCTCCTACTCTCTCTTCTAATAAATATGTAACATTTATATTTCTTTGAGTTGCTTAATGGCAGAGAAGAACATTTATGTTGATAAGTTGACTTTATTTGGTTTATTTTAATGGTTTTAGTTGGTGTTTCTTTTTTGTGTATGTTTTGTATATTTGTGTTTTAAATATATAAGATATATACAGTAAGTGAGTAGACACTGTTTTGTGTAGGAAAAAGGTATTATAGAAGCACTTGTAAGATAAATGGCAGTGAAGATAAGTGGTGAGCTGGTTAGACTTTTACATTTCTTACTTGATTCTTGAGGAGAAAGATAAAGAGGAAGGAAATGTATAAATCCTTTGTTTCTGCTTTAGCCAAAAAAAAAAAAAAAAGGTAAATGGTAGTGTTGTACAGAGATAGCAGATCATATTTTTATATAAAAAATTATTTCCAGGAGACAGTCTTATAAATCTCAAAGCCTTGTAGCATTGTTTTGTTTCTTTGCCCTAAGATGCACAGAGAGGTTGTGTGGCTTTCCTGGCGTGTCCTTTGGATGTGTCTGGCCTTGCTCCTTTGTTAAAGCTGGGGACCTGGGTGTCCAGAGCAGTGTCCATCTGTCCAGCCTTGCTTGGTGCCATTCCTTCCACAGCAGCCAGGTCTCAGCCTCTTTGTCCTTTCTTTTTAACTTCTCTTAGGGGTGATCCTCTGTGACCCACCCAGACACATAATTTATTAGTTTATGAACTGTAAAAGTTAAATAAATGTCTGTGTTTTATGGGAGGTCATCCTCTCTGAAATATTGCTTATTTCTGAATTACAGCTGGTCATTTTTAATTGCACAGGCCTGCTGTTCTGATCAGTGTGACTCCAGTTCCACAGGATGACCAGCTCTTTTCCCAATACAAATCAGCTACATTAAATAGAATATTTTACTGAGCTTCTTGAAATCAGTAAAATGACTGAAATGCTTAGCACTGAATGCAGAGTAGCTTTTCTTTCTGATGTTTTTGTGATGTTTTAGAATGCTTTTCATTGAGATAGGGGTGAGGTTTCTCTCTAATAAGTACTTAATTATTATGAAACCACTTCATTTTCATTGTTGTTGAGACTTTCTTTAATCATAGTGGCATAACAGTAGAATAAATAGGAAATAATAAGTCCGTTTCTAGCTTAAAGGGATTTTGGATTTAAATTGGAAAAATAATTATATACATATATATGAAGAATCTCTCACTTGCTTTTTGTCTTTTAAGCATATGGACTAATTTACTAGGAATTTTAATGCAGAAAGGTAGGGTCTGGCAAGTGTGTAAAGCATGATACTTCTTTTTATTCTGATAATTTTATTGCTGTGTTTTCTTGCCATGTGCAACTTAGTTTTATTTAGATTATACATCTTTTCATCCACAATCCAACCATGTATTTATGATGTTCTGCTTTCATGAAAAGTCAACCTTTTCATCTTATATGACTGTATCTCTTTAAAGATCATATCTTTGAACATAAACAAATCAAATACATTGCCAGTATTTCCTGGGTTCCATGCTTGTGATGGTAACTGAATTGAGTCTGCTGTTTTCCTGTGATTTCCTCTCTGACATGTATTGCTTATGCTGGGGCACTTGCACTTATTGGATTTCTCACCTCACACTCAATTGCGTTGACGTATGTCCATGGAAAATATTTATTTTCTGCATGGGCATGCTCACTATAAATATTGTTTTGAGATTTTTATGAAGGATATTTTATTATTTAGTGTTTTATTTTGAAAAGGTATTTATGGTAAGAGTTGGTCTCTGACTGTCCTATTTCTGCCCTCAAGCAGAGAAAATAAAGGGAGATGTTCAATAATGAAGAGCTGTAATGAGAATTGCTCTGTTAACCATAGAGGAAGCCTGGAACAAGGCAAAATGTTTCCACCTTTAAACAAAACAATAGATGATAAATTGAAGGGAGTACCCAGGAACAGTGAAACAAATCTGTCTTGTGTTGTAAACAACTCTATCTTGCAAGTTTGTTTTAAGGCATCAGCAAATTAAGTAGGGAGGGGCAGGAGAACTGGGGAAGGGATGTGCAGGTGCTGATGTGCAGCTTCTCTGAAGAGAGATGGAGTGGGAGGAAGGCCTGGTGATAAATTAGCAGCAGAGGCTGGTTGAAAAGGCAGGTTGGAGGTAAAAGTGGCAGTAGGTTTGGGAAAAAGATGTGCTAGGAAAATGCTTGTTTACAGTTATGTACCTGAATGTGTAAGAACAGGCCACAACTGCATTTCCCTGCTGTGAAAGATGTTGCAATAATTTCACTTTACATTTCACCTCTCAAGCATATTTGGCATGGATATCAAGGATCAGGCTTTAGAAACTGTGTGTACATTAAATAAAAGGGCTTCAGCTACTTTGAGTATTTCAGCATGAGAGAATTGTCTGCATGCAGTGTTGCTGACCCTGATGTCTGTCGTGACTGTAATCTGCAAAAGCCTCCAGCACATCAAAATATCAAGTGGTTTCGGCAACTGCCCTATTTGTGAAAAGCGTGTTACACTTTTTTCTCACCTGCTGTGTAAAGATAGTGGAGATGACAGGGGAGAGGCAGCTGAGGTAAGAATTTTTACTCACAGCTGCATTCTGAAAGAGGAACATCCTTACCCCTTGAAAAACCCTGAAAATTAAAAAAAATATTTTGAAAGTTTAAAGAATTCTAGTGCATTTGACAATTATGCCTTCAACAATTACAATCCTCTGGGAAATTGTTTCATTTCTTAGGGAATTTTCCTGTGAGATAATATGGTAATTGTTTCACAAAGCTAAAGTTTTCAGTGTTTTCAATGTGGATTCAGCTATAGGCTTTTGTGATTTAGGAGTATTTACATTTATGTGCCTTTTTTTACTTTGCTTTTAAAAGCCTTTTCTACTGTTGTATGCAAGAAACAAACAAACAAAAAAAAAGTTTTGTAAGCAAGAAATTCTGTTTATATAATCTGCATGGAGAAAATGATAAAGCCTTTTAAACCGGTGGGGTTTTTTTGAGTAAAAAAATATTGAGTTGTAAGCCTGTGTGTTTTTGTTATTACAGCTGGGTCAGTTTAAACTTGTTTCTGACCTTAGGTTCCCTTCTTCCCTCTAATCTTTTTGAGGCCTCAGGGCTCACTCAGTTCATGGGAAGTCTGGCAGAGAGGAGGAGGACACTGGCAGGGTTTGGACAACCACTCTTAGTATTTCTAGATACCCAACTGTCACAAATTGTTCTTCATATGCCTAGGAGGAGAAAAGCTCCAGTAATTTTTGCTAAATGCTTTATTTCCCCCTACTCCCCACTGCCTTTTTTCAGTTTTACTTTTTTAAGAGGAAGAAAGTTGTGAAGTTGTGTTTTGTTTCAAGTTCCCTTCTTCTGGTGCTGCTTCATCTGGTAAGGTGCTGGACTATTGATGACTGTGACCAGTGCTTACAAAAAGTTTGAAACCATTAAGCAGTTGCTATTTCCAGCTTTGCTGGAGAGTTTAGCTTTTTCAAAATCCATTTTGAAAAGCTTGTGTTCATGTTGGGAAAAGAGCAGCTTCTTTTACAGCCTCTGTGTAATATGCCAAGAGCTGCAACTTATTTAAAACAAAGGTTCATGAAATCCAACAAGGTGTATTCTAAACAGGTTCTGAGTGTAAAGCATTTCAGGCACATTAGAGGTGAAGATTCTGTCCCATCATTACGTATTTAGTAGCTGAGGGAGTTGCAGCTGGTGATCAGATCTGTAAAAGAGAGCGCAAAGGAGTCATTGCTGGTGTTTTCCATTGTATTCAACAGTCTGAGGACTTCTAGCTGGGAAAAAAACAGACCAAACACAGAGCATACAGTAGTCCTTGTCATTAGGCCATTGGTTTTTCATGAGTTTGGTGCCACCAGTGTTTTTGTAATCAGATCTCAGTCAATTGTGATTTGTGACTGCTGCTTTGCAAGTGAAGTACTTTAAACATCTTGATGGTGATGTGATTATTCATTTACCATTCTTACAGGCTTAATTTTGGTTGCTTTTGTTTTGCTCTTTTTAGTTTGTTTGTTTTTGTTTTTTTTTTCTGCTTGGCACAGTGATTGTGGTTCATTCTGTAGCCTTTTTTTGTGGTAGTTCCTTTTTGCAATTAAGAGAAATTTTTCTCTGTTCTGGTTAACACCTTGAACATGGACCTATTTTGTTGGTTACTGTTGTTTCTCTTGTCCTTCCATTCTTATCTTCAGTTTCCAGATTGTTCTGAATTGTGGCTGTGACTTCCATATTTTCCCACTTTTCTCTGAAGATGTGTTCCTTATTGATGGCAGATTAAATTGTAGGATCTGTAGTGTTCAGTTCTTCACAAGGAAGGGACTTTAATTTCCCTGGTACAGCAACAGAAGGCAATTGTCCAGTGGAGTGACTTTGTTTCTTGACTCTAAATGCATCTCAGATTCTGAATTTCAGTATCCTGGTGGCATCCTAGACAATGATGATGTAGGTCTCTGGAGATGCCTTCTATGTTAGAAGCCAGAAAGGTAATGCAGTGTGTGCATGCCTGGGTATTACAAGACTGGGATTCTCTAAAATATTGTCTTGGGGCTTCTGCTACAGCATTTTATTTTTAAATGAAAAGCATTTCTTGGTGTGAGTTCTCAACTAAACTAAATGTGATGCTCATGACTAGGGATGAAAGAGTTAATGCAATTTTGTAGCAGCTGATTTTCCCCTGCTGTTTTATTATAAAATGTTTAAAGATTTGTAGTGGTTTGGATGACCATGATAAGTGGTTCTTTTATTGTTCTGTATTTTTTTATATGTACATGTGTATATGTGTGTTAGAATACTTGAGTTTTAAAGGTGATGGGCAAGGAAATTGGAAATACTACTAACAAATTTCTTCTGTTTAAGTGCCAATTGCCTATTCAAGAACAAACAGTAAATTTCCAATTAAATGGCTGTCTCTTGTGTTAAGGATTGGTAGTGATGGTTTTACTTGTGCTTTCTTTTGCTTACCTACTGCTTAGCAATAAAATTGATGTTCTGGGAAAGGGAAAAATAGTGTAAAAAAAAGGGATGCTGGCATGCATAGAAATAATTGTAAATATTGTCTCCTTTTATAGGTGGATGTATCCAGGTTTTCTTAGGACTTTAGTGAGAGTTTAGTAAAAATAAATGATTTAGATAAAATAAATGCTGGATGGGATTAAGGGATGATTTTCATCAAGTTTCATATTTATGTTGTATTTTAAACATATTTCTCCTTTTGATTCAGTTTTATAATCCATTACATAGAAGCTCTTAGATCTGTTTTGCAGGATTAAGTTATGGGTTTCTTTTAACAAAAAACTATGAGGGAACTCAAAGTTTGTCATCTGCAGGATGAGTTACTACCATTTAAAGTAGGTTTTGATTTGAGTGTGTGTTCTTTCAAAACTCTTTTAAAATATGGCAGATAATGTTTTTAAAAAGGTTTTCAGAAGAGTTGCAGTGCTGTTTGAAGTCTAATTTGACCAACCTTGCTATTCAGAAAAGTGTTTGAGAACTCCATGAGACTTTACTTTGTTTTTTGTTTTTTGTTTTTTTTTTTTTTTTCATTTTGAAATGAGAAGCTAACAGGATAATCCAAGATAAGTAATGAAGAATTGCATTGTAAAGTTAGATAATTTAAATTGGGCAATAAAACTCTGAAAAACCTTGAAGTGTGGGCCATTTGCTACTTTACCATATGTCTGAAATTCTAGTAGACCAATACCTGCAGTTAATAGCAAAACAGAATCGCTGATGCAGTGTGTCTTTGAGGAGAGGTATTAGTTCTTCTGTGGAAGTAGAAGGACATCCAGTATTCAGTAAATACAAAGAATTTTGCATCTTGGTCAGTTTTCTTGAGGATCAGTTATGTCAATTGCCTTGCAAATAAGAGTTTAGCTGTATCTTCATGCAAGTCTGTCTTGTATAAGTCTGGAACCCGTTTTGAGGGGTAAAGAAGCAATTGAAATGGTGTCTGAAATGAGAAAGCTGTCAAATCCATCCAGAGGTGTTCTTATGTGACAGTTCTCCCTTCTTTGTGTCTCATTTGTTTCAGGGGACCTTATTTGTAATATATAAATAGAAATATTTTGTGATGCAGTTGGTTTAAAAATAGTACTGTCTGGGATGAAAAGCAGAGAAGATGAATGCTCTTCTGCTGTAGGATGAAAATATTGGAAATGATAGATCCATTAAACATTTAGTTCCCTCACTGTCTCTCCCAACATTTTAAGGGTGAGCTTCATCCTGCACTGATAATATTTCTTATGAGATGGACTACTCCTCATTAGTCCTGTGGGAATATTTATAGGTATTCAAAGGCTGAAATTGGAATTTAATCACTTCCAGTCCTGTTTATTTGGTGTTTTGTAGAGACCAGTGGAAATGCTTAATCTGAATGAAATTTTTAGCATGTTTGCTATTCTTCAACTCTCCCTGTTCCTTTGCCATCAAGGGGACATCTCTGGCATCATTAACCAATCTTTTTTTCCCTAAGACTTATGTTATTTTTCTGACTTTTTCCATATTTTTCTTCCTTTGGCTCTCTGATACACAGAGGCAAGCAAAAGAGCAAAATATGCTTAATGGAAAACAGGCTAACGCAGAAGGGAAGAAAATACCTGAAGAAATGATGTTCCTGTGCAGTATATAACACACACAGTTAGCAGATAGGCAACTAAGTTGGGATTTTATACAGGTTTCCCCACAAGATTCCCACTATGCATTTTGGGGAGTCAGAACTGAGATGCTCTTAAGCACTTTGCACCCCAAAGATGCCTTGAAAATGAGCTTTGTTAATTTTGCCATCCTGCTGTCAAAAGGCTTTAGCATTTCTGAAGATGTTGCTGAATAGGATATAGGGAAGATACCGTGATAACTGTAACATTCTTCTTGAGCTTCCCCTTATTAGTTTAGCTTTTATTTAGAAACCTGATCTTTACTTGGAAACTGCAAGCTGGACTTGGAACCTGAAAAAAGCACAACTGATATTTTAAATCTTGATGATACTCTGTTAAAAATTTAAGTAAATTCTACTGTATCTAAAAAAAAACCAACCAAACAAAAAACAAGCATACTGCACATAGACTACCCATCCATAACTACTGCCTGTAGTGGCTTTTCTGACTTACAGATGTTTCGAGACATGCAGAAATGGGGCATGAATTAGGACATTGTCAGGAAATTGCAAATAGTGCTGCCTCCTGTAGAGGTTTTAAGCATGTTAAAATGTCTAAACAAGAACAAGATTCTTGGTGCTGAGTTTATTAACCCCCCACTTGATGACTTGTCTTATTCTTTCCATTTCAGAATTAGTTTTGATTTCCTTCAGTAACTGAATTGTTATTTCCCCTCTTCTCTGCCTTAATTCCCACCTCTCAAGCAGGCTCTGCTTTTGCATTTTCAGACTATGCAGTACTTTCCCACTAATGCTCTATATGAAAATGAGGTGTTTTCTTGACTACCTGATAAAAAAGGAGATGATCCTTATACTTTGTAAAAAAGGAAGGCAGCCTGTATACTTAAAACCAGTGTATCAAGAAGAGTTTGTTGGAGTCTTTAATTCCAAGTATTTTTCTGAGCTGCCCTTCAGTGGATAGGAGGACAAGGAGTTACTGAGCTACAGGGTAGGTTCTGCTTTGTGTTTTGTGCCTATAAGCTACATTCTGACAGCTGCATATGGCCAGCCTGCCATAACAAGATGTGCAAAATAAAGAAAAAACAGAGTAATCATCTTCTATTTTCCCTGATGTTTGGTGTCTGCCTCAAGAACTGCCCTGTGCTGCATCCCAAACCACTCTGACTGATTGCTTGCACTACAAACTTTGAGGTTTTTGCCATGAAGTACAAGGGCCATAGGTGTTCTGGGGAGCAGCATGTTCCAACAAGGAAATAGAAAAACCTTTCCCATTTTTTTCCCCAGTATTTCCCAGTTCTAGCACACAAAGTAGTGTGAAGAATCTATTTCTGGGTAGGGAAAATTTTCTTCAAATGCTGCATCTGAACTATGACCTTAAGGGGATTTTTTGGGGAATGAGGAGGGACTGTAATATAGGTTAAAATTTTATAAAAAAGAATGTTTTTCTGAATTCAGGGCCTAATTTTGGGCAACTGGGGACATGTATTTGATCTCTCAAATAAGTTCTCCATATGCTGCACAGTTGACTATGACTTGAATCATACTAGAGGAAATATCTGAAGATATCTCTTTGCATAGAAATGTATGTGACAAAAGGAAAACAAAAGGAAAAGGCATATTTTAGTTTATATTGTTTGGCAGTGGAGGGTAGCAAAGAACTGGTTTTAGTATCTTTTCCTCCATGAAGAAAGGAGAGGGAGTATAAGAAATTGACAGAAGTGAAGGCGGGGTATTGCTTTTTTTTTTTTTTTAATTAGATTGATTTTGGTGAAGAAAATAATCTTCTATTAACAGTAAAATTTAGTCCTCAGACCAGTTCAAACAGTTGCATAATTTCAAGTTGATTAAGACAGAGCAGAGCAAAGAAGCTTCTACCAAAGTATCTGCTGAGTGCCCTTCTAGGATTTTCAGTAACCCAAGGCTGCATATTTGAAATGCAAAATGTTTGCTTTGCATTAAGACCTTCTTCCTGTGGCTAAAAGGAAGAAGGAATTTAAGTTAGAATTCTGTTTAACTGGAGTCTTCACTATTGCTCAGAGTTTCTGGAGGAGAGAACCAGAGGGGCCTCCTGGATGTGCAAAATGATGTGCACTGCTGGGCCAGCACTGACTGTGTGGTATCATAGTGGCAGAATGTCTCCCATGTGCTTACACATTTTTGTTCAGTTTTGTCTCATCTGTGATGATGGTAAAGTAATACAATTTTATTCAAAATGTTATGTTTTTAAAAAATACTATTACTTTATTGTTATACTGTTTAAATTCCATTTTAACACTGTGTTTATACAGGAAAAATTAGTAAATGCTTCTGTGTGGTCTAATTTTCATTTGTGATCTCTGTGTATCAATACTGCCTTCAGCACAAAGTAATGTGAGAGCCAAATTAATTTGTTTTGAAGAAATTCAGACCTTGGGGTAAAAAGTGAGAGAATAAGTTGTGTGGTGGGTAAAAGCCCTGACAATTGCAGCATGGGCACCAGTTATATATATTTAGTCTGTGGTAGAGTTTGAAGCTTACCTTAGACAAAGTGTGATTATCTCACAAATTTATCTGCAGTGCAACTTCTCTTTGCTTTGTTGCATTGTTTCTACTTATCTTACCTTTGAAACATGATGAGAACTTTGGAATATGGCAGTTTTTCCAGCAGTATTGTCTGTATTTTTGAAGGGAGTACCAGTCTTAAAATCAGAATTTCCAATGAAGTTTGGGTGTGTCTTTGATGTTTTTTTTGCTTGTTTGTACTGTTTACTTCCTGCAGTTGTTCTAGGAAAATTTTAGTGGTTTGCTCTGATGCAAATGTTCTAAATCAAATGCCTCTTTCTTCGTATAGAATTGCAAGAGATCAGAAGCAACAGAATCATATAAATCCTTGCAGATAAATTTAAACAGGACATGCATGCTACTATTCTGATCTAGTAAGCAAAATTTTTGTTTCACAATTTGAATTCTTAGAAATTCCAAGTGATGTTTCTAGTAGGAGTTTCCTGTTAATTGGTGAGTTTAGTGCAGTTGGTTGGGTATGTATTACTGATTCACACTGTTCAATTATGAATTAACATCAAAATTGTAAGTGCTGCTTGGTGAATTGTCATAATGAAAGCCAATAGCTGATACTGAAGTTAACACTGCATTTTAATAAATGTACCTCAGGATGACGTGTCTGTGCTTCTTCATATTTTCCTGCATAAGTTATCCTAAAGCTTGAGTACCAAAACTCCAGATCAACCCCAGCAACAGCTACCTAAATCTTTCTCAGCTGCCTGAGGTGAATGTCGAATCCTGTACTTCATGCTCTACTTAGTGTGGATGTAATAAGTCAATTGAAAATAGGTCTGGGTTCAGTGGATTGGAGATGGAGGAGGAAGGAGAGCTGTGAGCACAGTGCAGGGCAGTTCTGAGATCTGTTGCCTACTGTTGCCTAGTGCACAGCAGAGCATAGAAGGCATTTGTTTTCAACAATACCTTATGATGAACTAGGCATTGCAATCAAAGTCTTGACAGGGGTCATACTTGTGTATTAAAACTTTTCTTCCTTAATCTCATTAGTACCAAACACAAGAAAAAAAATCTGTTGAGGAGCTTGGAAATTATTGTGTATGTCCTCCCTGGGATGGTGCCCAGGACTGAAGTGTTTACCTCTCTCTATTTGCTTAGCCTGAGGCATTTGTGATTGCTTCAGCACAGTGAGCAGCCAGGGAGATGGGAGTTTTCATGCATGCTGGGTGGCAAAGGGAGGGATAGGCTGCTGGAAAATGCCAAAGCATTGCATGCTTTCATTGCTGATGGGGAAAACATTTGGCTCTGGGTAAGAGTATTTCAGACAAGGCTTGGAATATGGCCATATCACAACAACCATATTCCTTGCTATCTTTACAGTCACCTAAAAAAATGAACCCTAAACTCCACAGCATTCAACTTCATGCTGAAGAGAGAGTAGAAGAGCAAAGAATCTTGCTGGGGGAAGCAGGGAGCATCTATCACTTTGGGATTTATGGTACCAGATGGACTGTGCTGTGTGTTCTGGCTCCAGTGATGGATATGCTAAGTTTTGTCTTTCTCTCATGCATGCTGAGATGGAAGAAGGGAAAGCATCTATCACTGAAGGAGAACAATCAAAGCCAGAAAAAAAAATGACACAGAATATGAAAGCACCATAGACAAAGAAACTGTTGTTACTTCTCTCTCTCTTGTATCATCAATGATTTCAGTGCATTTGTGCTGGAACCCTAAACTGTATAACCCCAACCCGCTTTCCCATAAGGTTTAAGATGTCTCCCGCCATTTGGAAAAGCAGGTAAATTTTTTCTTTCCTTATACATAGCAAGTAAAACTTATAGCATTACTTAGGATTTAAAATGATCTTCTGTATTTAAAATGGAATGGATGTGATTTCTTTAAATAATTTGGAACACTTTTAGACTAACAAAGTGGATAAGCCAGTTTTTGGAATAAACTGACGTGTAAAAACTGGCAGAGTTTTTAAACATTGTACATTGTAATTGCATTTTGTTGGGGTATTATTACTTCAGCTGCACAATTATGGGAGCCTACTGCATATTAACAGACACTTTTCCAATAACCTCAGGCTATATGCACTGAGTTGGATTTTCCTCTTCAGACTATCATCTTGGGTTCTCCCAGACTACATACCAATGCTTTTTTTTTTTTTCTTCCTCTGTAGCAGTGCATGCTGTAAGCAATAATGAGTGTAATACTTTCTGCATTGTCAGGCAGGGAATATTATCAACAGCTGCAATATTCAGGATTAGCCTTTTTTGTTATTATTTGGCATCTGCAGTAGCTACATGAATCTGTTCAGTCCTGTTTCTGCAGAAGGCAGCTGGGCTCTTTGAGAGAACACAACCATAAAGGTTTCCTGTAATTGTCATTATCCTCAGGAGTTCAGTCTTAATTGGAACTGTGATGTTTCCAGTGTAGTTCACTGAGATATATAAAAATTTCCATTTTATTTAAAGAACATGGGTTATATTAAAAGATGTCTTCACATTTTATAATGGTGAAATGGGGTCAGATCAAGGTTCTCAAAGATACACCACAAATCATTTTCTGAGTGAGAACTATAATCCAGGTATCATAACCCCAAGCTTCATCCTTGGTCTGCTAGCAAGCAGATGTCTCTGAATTAATTATGCTACAGAAAACATATCAGCTGGTATCCTGCAGTACAGCAAATGTATTTCAGAATAGCAAATAGAATCTAGGACTTCCCTGGGGCTTGTGGACTTTTTCTTTCTCTAGGAGGTGTCTGCCATCTAAGCTTCATTTGAATTTTTTAAAACTGAAATGAAAAGGTTCACTGGCTTTTACCAAAGGTTAGAGAAAACAATATTTTTTATGGTTACATATTTAAAGATGCATTTGCTAAGGACTGATCTTCCATTATATTCATAGTTTTAGTTTTACCTTTCTTAGCTTACTTGCCACCTTTGGAAAATAAAGGAGCCATGTACTGGTAAATGAAAGAAAGGCAGCAACTGTTTCATGCAGACTAAATTACAGGTTATTTAGTTTTGATTGTTTTTCCCAAATTTTCACAGTTTTTGGAAAACATGATGATCAATGAAGTTTAAGATATACATGCTAACATCAACTATCCAGCATGTCACTTAAATCAGAGAATCAGTTAAGACATGAAATTACTTGGAAGAATTCCAGAACAGGAATGGTGTTTTATTCCAAGAATAGTTTTGCTCCTATCAGGGTGGGTGGGGTGATGTTGAGCCTAGTTATCTTACAGGTGAAAATGGTAGAAGAGGTAGAAGCATCACATGTTATATGTTGGGGAAGAAAGTAGATATCTTAAGAAGACCATTGCATGGTATCCTTCTGCATTGTAAAGTTATAATATTATAATCTTAAATACATAAGCACACACACACATACAAAACCAAAGCAAAATTAAAAAAAAACCCCCAAACTAAACACAATGCATCTATTTGGTTTCATCTTAAAGACACACAAAAATGCTAGAAACATTTATTTTTATCTGTCTTGTAGAGATACACACAGAAACATATCTTGTGTACATAAGCAACAGTGTTCAGTAATTCTTTTCTTTGACTTGCATTATGAAGTTGATTTCTCTGGTAATGGCACTCTTGGCCTTTTGTGTCCTCAGTACTAACACTATTCTTATCAGTGTCCTGGAACTGGAAAAGCATACCTGGATCATCAAGCCAGTGAAATTCAGGCCCAGAAAAACATGTAAAAGTTTGGAGGCATGTAGGCAGCAAATACCAGTGGCAACAGAGCACTATAGACTTTAGTAAAGACCAGAGAAGCACAAGGAAAAATGGTGTCATGCTCAAAAAGAAAGATTTTCAGAAGTTTTGCTGTCAAACTCAAGGAGATCAGAGTTGTATCAGAAGTGATTTATTTTAAATAAATTACTCAGTTGTGTAATTTGCAGAAAGTTGGATAAAGGCCATGTTTCCCTGCTCTTTGAAGTCTTCATGAAAAACATGACTTCAGTGGGATCAAGACCACAATAATTTCTCTTTTATTACTGTTTTTCTCCATCTCTACCATTTTGAACAAGGTAATACTGTTTGTTCTGTCAGCAGTCTTAATAATGCATTATACTTTATAAATGACTATTTTGGGATCATGGTGGGGTTTTTGGAAGAACTAAGTGCTGCTGCTTTTGGATAATAAATCTGTGGTGGTTAGTTAAAATGCTAAATGAACACTAGTGTGTCCTGTGTCTTTGACCTCAATGGAGTTAAAGCAAGTAGCAGGGCAAGTTTAGTGGCTTTAAATGAGTTATTATTGGTCAAATCCCTGCAAAACCAGATAAATGTTATGTCATGCTGTTTTGTAATTTTCATCCAGAGAACTCTGGCTGACTGGTGACCTCACATATTCTGGTCTATGCTTTCTTGCTAGCAATATGTTTCCTGTCCTGGCACTCCAGTCTCTGCATTTCTTCTGTTTTGGCCTGAAGGAGTATTTTCTGATTATTTTGACTTCACCATGCCTATGGAGTCAGCCTGACAAACTCAGGATGAGTCAGATCTGCTGCTTATAGGATTTGCATGCACCCAAGTGTGTGTGCACACTTTTCCACAGTTGTTCATGCCTGGAAGCAAGGCAAGAACAAAGCTGGAACTGAAGAGAGTCCTGGTACTCTCCTATTTTGATTAGATGTAATTTCTGAGTTGAACCACAAGACACGTGTGTCAAGACCTGGAAGTTTCCCAGCCCTGCACGTGAAGCAGGAGCAGGCATAACACCCTGTACATTGAGCTTCTGCTCTGCAGGTGTCTGTTTAGGATGCACTTGTATGGGCTGGTTCTGTGGTCTTAAGCAGTGGTGGCTGGGACATGTTCAAGGATGTTATTGATTTTTCCTTTGTTCTGCTTTTCCCCCCTAAAAATCCCTACATTTATTTTATTTTGGTTTTATTCTGCCCAATATTGTGATTTGGAAAGCATATAAACGTAATGCAGATTTCTAAGAAGCCTATTAATATTTCTTTCATGTTTCTTATGCCTAGATTCTGCTCAATAATTGCCATCTTTCTAAGTGTGTTCTTTAGTCAAGCAAGTAAGCTAGATTTAATGAGATCTTTTTCCTTATGCAAGGAGCTCTTCAGCATGAAGAGAGAAAGATAAGTAGTAATATTTGCTAGCATATATCATAAGGAGAAACATTAGTATTTGTAGAAGGAAGACAAGGTAGTGGATTGCAGTGGTAGCTATTCAATCTTGACTGATTCCCAAAAGTAGGATATATTTGCATAATGCAGGCATGTTTTGGAGGAGGGGAAGAGGAAGGAGAATATTTTTGTATTTTTATTCTTACTCTTGTTTTCCTCTTCCTTTCTCAGTTTTGATACATTTTCAGTTTTGACAAGATTTTCTCTCTTGCCAGGTATCAACAAAAGCAAAGAATGCATTCAATAGTGATTAAAGCAGTACGTGAAATTTACTCATATTTGTTCAGTTCTTCTCTGCATAGAACACTGGAGCGTGGAAAAGCTCAATCTACGTGGTGTCCCTAACACTTTAGCTCCACTGGCATCATCCACAGCAACTTCCTTAGTTCAGGTTGTCAACTTTGTGGAGTAAAAACCAGGGTTAGGTGGTGAAATGATGTGGAGCTGGCATGTTCTTATCCCACTCAGTGTCCTTTTTTGTCTTGCAAGGTGAGCAGGGGTTGTCATAGGGTGTTGTGTGAAGATCTGAGTGCCTGGGCAAGCTCCCAGTGGGTGAGGTGAGGCTGTGCTGTGGCACACTGCCTGAGCAGCTACAGCACAGAGCTGGGAAGCTCAGCATGCAGACAAGCCACGGCATCTAGACATGCTGTGAGTGTTTCTTTGCTCAGCTCAGTGTGTAGCCAAGTATCTTTCCAGGTGTAGCAGACAGATGTGAGCACAGTGCCTGCACCCATAGAACAGGAAAGGTGGTGACTGCATGTGTGCTTTCCGTGATGCCCCTGCCAGACCCAATCACACTGCTTGGTCATACCAGTGACTTTAGTACCATATCCTGTCAGCTGCAGCAATCAGCACTTCAGCTTTAAATCCTGTGACAATTTCTTGAAACCTTCCTCTACTGTGCACCTCTGTCTATTTTTATCCATTTGCAGAATTCCCCTTGCTGCCCCATTCTTTTAAATCAGTGGGCTTCTGGGAAATAAATGTACCATGACTGAATTCCCCTCTTGTGTACCTGTGTTTGTCATTGAAAGTAGGTACAAACAGCTGTTTGGAAAGTGAGTTTGGTGTTTTTCCTGACTATTTGCATGGAAGTTTTTGTGTTAGACTGAAACTTCATCCATTCCAGAAATTCATTTTGAAAGGAAACAGTGGGAGAGAGACATGAAGCAAAGCCACTCTAACGTTTTTGCTTTAGCAACTAATGCTAAACCAAAGCAAAAGTAAAGTAAAACATGATTGCATACCTTCCAGTAAAATAATTGATGTGGTTTTTTTTTGCAGTTAGACTTCTAATTTTGGTGGCTTTATTTACAGTTTCTGTAAAACTGGTTTGGTGTGGGCTGTGTAGACTGAGTTAGCCTCTTTTAGCTTGGATTAGTGAATACTCAGGGTAGTTTCTGGTGTTATCCTACCCACTGAATGCACTATACTGTGCTTGATGAGTGCTGCCACAGTCATAGGAGCAGCAGAGTTGTCATATGAAGAAGTGTAAGGGAAGCAAGATGTGAATTTGTAGATGTCTAACTTTTACATCTTAGATTTTGTGTGAGTGCATGTTTTCCTTAAATCAATAAGATGGATTTGTACTCTGCTTTCCCATTTCATTTAGGTAATTATTAAGATTAGAATAAAAGTAAACTTGCTCAAGCTTTTATTTTGATCGAATAAAATCTGATATGTTTATGTTCATGAAGTCAGTGGTGGGAGACAGTGGGAAGGTTCAAGTGCTTATAGAAAGCACTAGTAGTGTTAGGCTTGTTTAGAAAAATTGAGGTATACAGCCTTCTTTGTAATGTTTCAAAGTCTAATAATTCAACTGCTCATTCTGGTGTAGTGAGTGCATACATAAATCACTTGCACACTGAATCTTGGAGATGGGTTGGTTGTGGTTGTCTGTAGAACTCACTGCATGGTAACAGTTATAATTAATTACTTGACAGACTGAATGTCTCAGAGTAGTTTGTCATCAACATGCACTGGTGATAGGTAGTTAGAGTGCTAAGGTGTTTCAGTGTTCTCTGGTACATAGTAATATAAAAAGCAGAATTTGGTCCTCTTCCAGATTTTAAATTTGTCCTTGTCATTCTGGAAAGTGGGAAGCAAAAAAAAGGTGATGCAATGTCTTGTTGAAAATATAAGCTTCTTCTACCACCTTGGACTATGAAATTGAAAGTGACTTTCTATCCTTTAGCTTCAATTGATCCCTATGCCTTGGAGAACACCATCTAAATCTGCTTTTTGGCAGCTTCTACAGCAGAGTTTGACATCACTGAATTTCACTGAAGGGTGTGTATGTATGCACATATAAATGATATAAATTTTTAATTTAGGAGAAAATATGTGAATTATATTCTGAAGTACTTGATGATAGGGAGAATGGGATTCTTGATAAATTTTGATGTGGTAAACATAAATCTGAATCTTTGTTGGCCAACCTGGAGAGTTGTTCTTGTTCGTATGATATTTCCAAACATTTCTATGGTTATGCATTTGGCAGATTTCCTGAGACTTTCATAGGTCAGGAAAGCAGTAGAAAAAAAATCACAATCACTTCCAGTCATCTAGTACAGTCATTTCATATAAGTGAGTAAACAGAGTGGAACAATGACCCCTTTTTTGCCTCATGTCTCTGTTTAGGTTCAAGGGTGAACTGTTGATTGCTGGTGTATTTGTTCTGTTCTGTAGACATTCTCAATCTAGGAAATGAATGCTTAAATTGAACACAGTACTACTGTTTTTTCTTGTGAAGTGCCTTTTTCTTGAAGTGTTGAGAGCAGGAAACTGCTGCATGATTCCCATCTTGCTGCTTCAAGTAGAGATGGCACTTGATTGATTAGCAGTGCTATCTTCGTTTCAATAAATAAAAAAGCAAGATAATTTAAAAATATTTATATTTGTCATTCCTACAAGATGGGTTAATGTCTTGAAATGTGCTTAATGATGCATCTCTTTCTTGAAAATGCCTTCTGTATTGTTTTGAGATATTAGAGAGTAACTGCATTTTTCTCTTGAACTTTATGTTTTATGGAAAGGTGGAAGAATACTGAAGTTTTACCCATCAGAATTCTGTCATGGATTTTACTCAGGGACAGATTTAAATCTATGTATTTGGCATGTTTAATTTTAGTGGTTTTAAGGCACCAAGGCAATTTTATAGTAAGGATTTTTCTCAAATTCATGACTCATGGATTTTGATAATTCTGCAGCAAATATTCCTCTTCTGATTCTCATGCCAAACTGCTAGGTATTTTAAATAATGATTTTTTTTTTCTATCTCTTTCCATTTGCTTCTTGTTCACACTGTGCAGTTAAAGTGGCTTACATTTCTAATTTATTGACTTGAGAGACATGTTTTATATCTGCAATAAAAGTCTGAGAATTGCTGATGAACTGTTTCCTCAATACCTATTGTCTCTTCTGTGTTTCTTTAACTCCTAGGAGCCCTCAAAGTAGACCAGGACCCCCCTTTGGCTCTGCACAAGCACTGAACAGAGGCAGTACATGATTACAGAGGGATGGTGACTAAAAGGTGGGTAACAGACTGTATTTTGTTCAGTCATTTGGTGATGATATCATGGAGAGATTGTAAGATGATGTCTGGAAAAAAGACTTGTGTTGTGACTTTGTAGACCATTACAGTTGTTCTGCCTTTCTCTTTTCCCTAAGCTAAGGAAGTTCAACAAATAGAAATGGGAGGAATGAAAGAAAAAGAACTTGCAATTCTCCTCTCTTCTTTCCTCTCTTAAATTATGCTCAACTTCAAAAAGGGAAACTATGTAAAAATGGGGATGTTTGTTTAAAGTGACACTGAAAGGGTAGCTGTAAGAGTAACATGTTTGTAGGTGACTATTTCAGGATGCTTTTGGACACTCCACACAAATGCTTACCATCAGTCTAAAAACATCTCAGGAAAAGGAAGCCTGTACAGCTAAATGACCAGGTAGAGGAGACTATTAAAAGCAAGAGGACATCTTAAAAAAAAGCTATGTCTGTGTTCAAAGAAGGAAATAGAACCAAAACATTCCCCAATCCTGCTAAACAGAAAGTTAATAAATTATATTTTCAACCACACCAAAGCAGGAGGCCAGCTGGAGTCTCAGTTTGGCCTGTGTATAACGACCCTGTGACAGGAATGATCTGAGATAAAGCCATGGCAGAAAACCGAGTAATTCTTGTGTGCATGTGCTCACCACTGAGAAGTGTGGGGTGGTTCCTGTTTTGGAAACCTTATGGGCGTTTTAGGAGATTGCCTTTCTGGAACAAATTTCATGTTCTCAATTTAACAGGTCCAGATGTGGTTTATCCAGTTGTTTTAGGAATGGTAGAGGGAAATAGACCAGCTACTAACTGTGGCAAGCAGCCCCTTGCTTTTAAGTGTCTCACCAGCTGAGTACTTGAAGATGTCTGATTTCATACTAATTTCAAAAAGTGTTCATTGGGACTCAGGGAGTCTAAAAACCAGTGGGTCTCCTGTTTAAACTGAGTGGATTAATTAAAAATTATATTACTATCTCTGTTTTAGAAAGAACATTGAGTATTACAGTGGAGATACTGAGAAAGGATTGATTTCTGTGAATAAAAGCCTGAATAAGAGGATGTTTAAGACCTGGTGAACTGGTTAATATTAACCTTCAGCTACTTGAAGGATGTTTACAAAGATAATGGAGCCAATGATCCTAGTTGAGACACACCAATAGCAGGAAGTTAATGTACACAGATTGCAAATTGAAATGTTCTGATTGGACATTGTAGGTAAATCTTTTTCTGTAGGAGTGTAGGGCTCTGAATAAGCCATGGGTTTGTGGTAGGGGTGGCACCTCTCCCAGTGGAGCTTTCAAGTTTTAGTTGGACAGAGCTGTGGCTGACCTGATCTTCTATGGCTTTTAATGGCTAGCCAGACTGTCTGACTGGAAGACTCCCAGAGATCTTATCGAGCTGGCATTTTTGTGATTTGAAGTCAAATCACATAAATGGCCCATGGTCTTTGAAGGAGACAACTGGCATGCAGGTGAAATACATCATTGGATGTATTGTTCTACTTAAATTGTAAAAATTTATTTTGTATTCAAAGTTCTCTTGAAAATTTTTAAAGGAATTAACAGGTGCAAGTTAGGGAGGTAGACCGCCAACTAGCTAAATAATTGTTTAAATGGTAAGGGAAAATCTTCAGGAGAAAAGTGTGTTGGAAATCACCAGTGGATTTCCATAGATATCTCTGTGAGTGCCAGGGAATATTTTCATGTTCATAAGTGAGTTGGGCCAAAGGTGTGGTAACGAGGTTTGTTTCTGAAACTAAATTTTTTAGGACAAAAAAAGGTAAACAAAAAGGGGGCAGACTGAAACAAATGCAAAAGAAACCAAGTGGCCATTAAAATGATGGAAGAAATTCAGGATTGATAATGTTAAGTATTTTGAGTTAGCTTGATGTCTTGGAACTATAAGCAGCAATTTTTTGAAAAAATCAACTCCATGCTTTAGCAGCAATCAGGAAGCAAGTTTATATCAGGAATTACTCTGAAAGGAGAGAAATCAAAATATCAGACCACTTTTTTGTGTCTTCAAGATGATGTGCTGTCCTGATCTTCTTATCTCAGAACAAGTGGAGTAGAACAGGAAAAGTTTCAGAGAAGGGCAACAAAAATGGAAAAGAGCAGCAGGATGCAGGAGGCATCCATGGACAGGCATCCACATAAGAACAACTAACTAGATGAGAGTTTTCAGACTGGAAAGGAGAGAGTAGCCAGATGCTAATGCTAGATATTTATAAAGTTATAGGAGCTCTGAGGTATGTGGATGGGAAATGAATAGTCAGTGCCACCTAATTTTGTATTAGAAGAGAGATGAGGTGAAACAGGCAGGAAACAGTTTTTAAAGCTAGGAAAAGAAGTGCTTTGTTTAGTTTTGCTTTTTTTTAGCATAGTATGTAAGTTCTGAAATTCCTTGCCACAGCATTCTATGTGTGCTGTATGGGTATAAAGAGCTTCTGAACAAATTTGGAAAAGGAGGTGGGAAAAAAAAAAATGAAGAAAAGAAATACGAGTTGATAACCATACTACCCTGGGTAAGAAAGTTACTGAGCTGCAAATTATGGGAATTATGAAGTGTTTTGGGGCGAGTAGAAGAGAATTTTTGTATGTGGTTGCCCTAAACATGTGCTCTTAGCTGCTTCTGAAGACAGAGTAGTAGGTCAGGCTGGATGTTTTGTCTGAGTTGGTTTTGTCATTTCAATTGGGCTCAACAGCCAGCTTGACCCACTGTGGTGGTTCTTCAATGCTATTTTATGAACAGTAAGGTTGCAGGGTGCAGTCCCAGAAGAGAACTCTGTTGCTAACACTATTTTAAAAAATGCTAAGCTGTTATGTAATTTGAGGTCTCCCACTGAGCTTGGAGCCTTTTCCATCATTGTAAGATAAGTGCTTTTTATCTTATTTTGGCACTTGATAAATTACAATTAAATTTTTTTTTAATATGTTCAAGCTGTTTCTTTGAGGGTTCAGTTCTTAGTCCAAAAATCTCAGTTTTCTGTTTACCATGTTCCCTGTACAGTCTGTAGTGCCTGTCAGGGAGTGAGGAATTACCAGAACACCTTTTGTCAATCTGTGAGTTCTAGTGACACCCATTTTGGTGTACAGACAGTAAACTTCAAGGGGCAAGATGAAATGGCAAAGCCTAAAGGAAGTACAAAGAGAATGAGAAAATACTGATAAATGCAGGGATACTTTTGTGATTGCAAATTAGCTTCATAAGCAAGGTTGGAATTATATTATCATGATCAAAGGGGAAAGGCTAAAAGTGAGGTTTTGTAATGATAGCAGTTGAAATGCCTCCAACAGATAAGGTTATGGGGAGGAAGATGGTCATGGTAGATTAAAGGAAAATAGGTAAAATTATCTTAAGGAATTGAATGAAAAGATGTAAACAAGTTTGAATAATTAATGAGTATTAATGAGAATTAACGTAATTTTAGGAATTTAGAGAGGAGCAGGTACTGGGAATGTGTCTAAACAGTGTGTTTGGTTTTTCATCAGTGGTTTATGGATGAGATGGATGGATCCATACAAGTATTAAACAGCATTTCAACTTCTTCTACCAGTATGTGTACTTCCTCTGGGAAGTCTTCCAAGGAGACTTGAAATCAAAAAAGTTCCAAAGGGGAATTTTTTTTAGATCAGAGAGGTTAGTTGCTCTTGCAAAAATGAATTTTCTTAAAATAGTAGCAAAAATGCATCTATAGATGTTGAAATGGAGACTGAGAATTTCTAAGTAACATGGTCAAGACTTGGGAAGACAAAAATGGTAAGACAATTTCAAATAGTGATGTGCAGTCCTGAGGAAAGAGTATTTTTCTTGCAGGAAGAGGAGATACATGGATGTGGTTTTAGATAAATGGATGGAAATTGTGGAATAAGAGGAGTGAAGAGGGAAAGAAGAATAATTATATAACATAAGTCATTACTAATTTAAAGTAATGCATAGGTCAGCCATTTCTCCACCCACCCAATTCTTTGACCTCATCCATTTATGAAGAAAAATACTTCTTTCTGGGCTTCTGACTCTTCTGGTGTCTTCCTTGTGGCACTGTATGTCTAGTGATGAGGGTTTCCCTTTGTGTTGGAGGACCTGTGGAATTTTAAAAAATGAAACATAACAATGAAAAGCTCATTGTAGTAGTTCCCTGATATAAAGAATCTGCATTGCTTCAAAGCAATTGCTTCAGTAGCGATTTCAGAGTCAAAGGAGCTTCATTCTCTTTCAGAAACTTTGTGCCTGGTGTGCAATATAACTGCAGATCACTGAGCTGCTAACAGCTTTGTACTGAAGTGATGAATTGTGCTGTGCTTGAATCTGCATATGAGGTGAAGAAGGATCAGGGAGGGATGGATGAGGTCATTGTGCCTAATGGAAGACTCTTGCTGCAGAGAATGAGACTCTTCCCATTAAAGCTAGTTAAATCTCTGAGATTAATGGCATCTAGAAGCAGAGTTTTAACACCTGGTGTGAAACTAAATAGCCCTTGATTTATAACATAATCTCTCTGGTTTTTACTTGTGCTTAAAACTCTGATTAGGAGTAAGGTTCAGCTTCCCCCCACTGGTACAGCTGCCCTCCTTCAGGTCACACTCCTTGCAATAGCAATGCTACCTTTAATTATTCCAGATATCTCTCATTAGTCTAAAGTTTCATGGGATGCTCTCTCATGTCGTGATGATTGAAAATATCAGAAGGATTTGTAGAAAAGGGCGCTGTTTTGAGACCTTTTGAGCTGAATCTTTTGATCCAAGTTTGGTGCATTTATATGTTGTTTTTTTTTTTCTTTTTTCATATGACAGAGATTTTAATACTTGCAGTGTGTGCATTAAAATATGTATAATCTGTTCGCTCTGGAAGCCCTTTTGGCAACACCACTGAAGCAGTTTGAATTATTTTTCACTCAGATTCAGATTGTATCTTTATAAAATGTGGTGAAATCCAGTGCTGGAAAACATGCAAGATTGACAGCCCTGGAAATTGAAATCCCTGTTAATCCATGTACTAGCTAGCACAGCCTAGCTGGAGCAGACTCTATCTTGGCAGCACGGTTCATGGTTAACCTGATGAGATGCCCTCTGTTTCAGTTATTTGTTGTTTATAGAGCACTGAAGGTTTGCAAAGATTTTTCATAGTGAGAGCAATGTGTTTCAATTTCTGTTTTCAACATCTTACTGTATGATGTGTTTATTACAGCATAAATGAAGGTTTGTGTCTTTTAAAAAAGCAGAGCTATGAACTCTGCCCTGAATTTCTTCTGTAAAAGAGGTGTTTGTGTACGGTTGTATTATTAGTTGTAGAAATTGGTAGGGCTGTAGTGAAAGAAACAGAATGTGTCCTGGTGACATTAGCAATTTAGGATTTCTGCTAGATCTCTGCAACTGTACCATCAACATCATGGTGAAAGTGGCATGTAACAGGAGAAAGAGCTGGCCACATATGAAGGGATGGGGGGAATTTGTTCCTGTATCCAAAGTGTGCCCCTCAGAGAGAGTCCCATCCTCTCTGGGGTGAAGCATGCTGAGCTAGAGTAGAGAAACCACATCGCACTAGGAAGTTTGTTATTACTCCTTGGTATTAAATGTCTGTCTTCTCATGTTGCCAGAAATTGCCCATTTTTAACTTGGCCAGATGCATCCAATATATACAAATTCCCTTGTTTGGTGTGGGGCTTTTTCTGTGTCCAGACTCTTTTCTTTTTGTCCTTCTCTAGATCAAATTCTGCATTTTATTATTGCACAAAGTACCCAGTGGAAAGGCATTTCATCCTCAGCATTTTCCCTCTCTTATTTTGGGCTCTTTATTTTGAATTCCAGCCATAGATTCCATAGGCCCTTTTCATACCTGTGATACTTGTATCTATTTGCACCACTGCTGCATAAAGTGACCCTTTTCTGCTCTGACTTTTCAACACCCCAGCCAAAGGAAAGGTTTTAGTTGCAAAATATTTCATTGTACTTGTGTTTTACCTTGTGTCAATAATAGACAAGGATTTCCAAGGATTCTTTTTTGTTTGTTTGTTTAGTTTTTTTGTTTAATGGCCATTTTCCTTGAAAGAATAGATAGAATATAACTTCAAAAGACTTGTAGAAGAAGAGAATAGATGGAGACTGTGAGATTTTGATATTGTAAGAGCATTTTTTGTATCACTGTCAAAAATAAAGCCAAATTCAGGAAAGGAAAGCTAGTGTTTTATTTGTATTTAAATGATTGCCCTTTTCTGCTGATGACAGCGTGTTTTGTTTACCTCAGAAAGGAGAGGAAGTTAGAGAGGCTGGAAGGCTGAGTGGATGGACAAGAGGAGCACAAAACGGGGTGCTGGCCCTGCTGTATGGGGTTTGGGGGCGTGTATATATAATGTATGTTTTTGGTTGCCTCGGGCAGCACTAAGGATCTTGGAGACCGCACGAAGTCACCCAGCCTTGGATGACTTGGATGGTCACAAAGTTTCCCTTTATGCAACTGTGGACGTTCTATAAAATTGTATACAAACTAACCAGGCATAGAAAGCTGAATCTGTGCCTCCACTGTTAGAAAAAGATGCAATCATCCTGTGTGTTTCTGTTTAGGAACTGAGGGTGACCTTGACACATTTGGTCTCTGAAGTGTAGATTTCTCAAAAGGAGCAGTCAGAGCTATTTTTCAATGTATACAATCTGTGCATAATACCATATGCTTATAAGATTCCAAAGTGATAAATGAGAAATGATGGCTACAAAGCTACCAAAGTGATTTTGGATATGATGGAGACATCAGTGACACTTCACGTAATTTAGTCTTTGACTGATGTAAGCTGTCAGCCACTGAGAAACCATTGGGATAGATGTCACTAAAGAAATTGAATTTTCACAACATTGTTAGTTTGTGAAATAACTTTACGGAATTGTTTTTTTTTCTCCTGAAAGCTTGTAAATGAAAATCATTAAAAAGAGCATCATCATTAAGAATTAGATAAACCATGGAAATCAAAGTAATCTAAATAAAATAGGAGGATATTTCAGACTGGGAAAAAAATTGAGTATATTTATTTTTTTATTTTTGAGACTCAAATACACAGAGCAGCATGGTCTATGCTCAGAAGCAAACTCACAAGAGGCTTTCCTTTGTTGAAAGAAGTATGTCAAGAGCAATTCATTCATTCCTCATTTAACTTCAGGCTATTTGACATCTCCTTATTTGTTGTTTGACAGCTTCATTGAGAGCATTACACCAGATAGTGTATGATTTCTGTTGTGTCAAGTCATACTGCTCTTCAACAGATTTAAAAATAGATTTTAAATTTTTAACTGTCGTTTTGGAGGAAGAAAGTAAAATTATGATTTATTTTCTTTGGAAGGACTTTTTTTTGGGAGGGGGATATATTTTAAGATCCAGTAAGCAAGTTTGTAGTGACAAGGTTCAGGCATGTACAGGGATGTTCCTCATATGTGTAAAACCTTTTATATGTGAATACATGGGGTCTTGAGTATAAGTATTGCAGTAATAAAGAATTTGGGTTTTTGTTTTTATCACCTCTGATGGTTTGGGTATTTTAGTTGTCGAATAGTTTTTCAAAATCTTTGTGCCTTCCATTGTTTTTAATTTTACCTGGTTTAATTTAGGAAGGGATTTATTAACTTGATATTTCACAGAAACTTTAAAATATCTGTATCTTACTTTAGTGAGTAACTAAAAATGTGGATGAACTTTCAGAAAGATATAACAGAAATAAAATATTTTCCTTTTGGCATCTTATTCCAGGATTCTGATAGCTTTGTTAGGGTTCCCTGTGTTTCTGATGAACATCTTCAGAAGACAGAACTGATACAGAGGAGAACTGTCTGATTTTCTGTTGCAGTTCTAATTGAATCAGAAATCTCTGTGCAATATCTGATACTGAAGGGCGTCATTTGAATTGGTAGAACCCCCTTTGCTCATAATAGTGGGAGTTAATAATGGAATTGGAGGAAACATTAAATACTGTTTTCATGTGTGTGTTAAATCTTTGTGTGTGTTAAAAATCTTGTTGATGTATAAATTATATAAATCATCATCTTTGCAGTGATAATGTTAAAGAGCAACAAAATGAAGTAGCAGCCTACTTGACTTGCCCCTTATGCCATCTGCTCTGGTGGGGGTGTCTCTGCCTATGGGACACCATGACCGGGGTTGAACCTAGATGATCCAACCTAGGACCTAGAACCAAACCCATTCTGTCATTATCTGATACTAATTCTATATTATCTGTACTTATTTGTATAATCAATGTAGACTGAACTGTTGGATGGTTCAGGCCACCTGTCCCATTGGATACCCCATTGCTTATCCAAGAACTGGTGAAAGAATCCAGAAGCTTGGTGAGATGTGTGTGTGTGTTGAATGCTTACCTTGATGGAAAAGCTACATATGAATGAATAGGTGGGGAACAGAAGTGTTTTGTAGCAGTGATGTGGGATGGGAACTCTGAGCTGCCTTACCTCTCCTTGTCCTTCATACCTTCTGATAAACCTTGCCTTCACTTAACTTTTGCTGTGAAGGCAGAATATATTGGTTATTGGTGGAAAGAAACAAATCAAAAGATGGTGATTAGATGGGAGTTGAGAGGTGGTGTGAGTCTGAAATGCATTTGCAAATGGGGCCACAGAGCTGAGTGGATTTGCCATAAAAGTTGTGCTCTCCTCCACTACAGTTTTGTTGTCTCAGCTATGACCACCCTGCATTTGCTGACATATGTCTATTTAATACTCAGTACCCTTTAAAACTACCAAAAAACTTCAGGACTGAACCCACTGCAAGAAGATGAAGTTGCCTTTATTATCTAGCTGAAGCAGGGTGTCATAATAGTCATTTCATGACACTTTGGAGCTCATCCAGCAGTTCTTTAAGGTAGTAACTGCTTTAATATAATCTTTATTTTGGAAGTTTGCCTAGTATTAATGTACACAATACCCACTAACAGTCTTGTTTTAACAGTACAGTTTTGTGTTTTAGATTGATGATTCACA
Source organism: Erithacus rubecula (assembly GCF_903797595.1). NCBI lineage: Eukaryota > Metazoa > Chordata > Aves > Passeriformes > Muscicapidae > Erithacus > Erithacus rubecula. The sequence goes on from NC_136689.1 coordinate 78,623,343, forward strand.
TTTAAAATGTATTATATTAATTTTCTATGAAAGCTAAATACCAGGTACTGTCAAGTACTTTTATGCAGTGGTACACTAAATGACAGAGAATTGTTTTAAGTTGAATATAATTTAAAAAAACCAAAAAACAGCAATTTGAAGTTGCTGTATCACTGTCTTCCTTCTGGTTTTTTACATCCGTGTACAAATTTTGGCAAGTTTTTTAGTACAGTTTACAAATATAAAAAAGTATGTCCAGATGGCTACAGCAATAATCTGTGATGTGATGATCTTTTTTAATTATTCAACAAATGTGACTCCAATCTGTGTTGCTTTTCCACAATTTACATAGAATCCAATAGCTAAGCCTGCATTACTTTCTTATTGCCACTTTTTTGCCTGCTTCCATTAACTTGGTCTTTGTTTGAAACTACTTTTATACATATTCAAGATTTGACAAAATTTTTTCATTCAACTCTAACCCTAATCTTCTTCATCCTCCGCTCAATGATACAACTTCTCTCTTCCCATCTAGTTTTTCTCAGTGCATTGTCATCTTCTGCTCTGTTGCATTGACCTCCTCCCAGTCCTGAACTTCTGCTTTGTTCATGTTTCTAAACATTTTTTTTTTTTTTTTGTTATTTTCTTTTTTCCAGTTTTTTGGACTGCTTTCAAAACACAAGCTTTTGCAATTTAAGAGCATTTTATATATAGTGAAGTTTCAGCATATTGTTAATGCCATTTAAGTCACAGCTTTGCTTGTAGTTGTGACCCTGGTCCCACATAGATTCCTGATTGTGAAAATCACGAATTCGCTGGTGAAATTTCAAAATTCACTTTTCCTAAAAAGTTTGCAGTATGAGACTCAGACCTTTGCAGAAAATGGAAATGTGTCTGTGCTTGGTCAGAGGGGCATCCAGCCCAGCATTTAGTCAGGAGCAGACACCACATGGCTCAGGAAGAGAGTAAGACCACAGCAGGCACCTAGTGGGATTTTTCCAGAACATTGTTGCAGTTTCAGGCTCAGGAAGTTTTTGAAATTCACACTGCAAAATGGGAGTTTCTAGATATTTTGCAGCTATCAATGGGTCCTTTTTCTCAGCATTTTCCTGACTGCATTTTGAAACTCTGTAGCTTTTATAAAATGAACAGGGCCCTGTTACAGGGACTCTATTCTGAACTGCTGTTACTCAGCACTTGAAACTGTATTTCTACAGCAGAGCAGCTTGTTCTGTGTATTTGATGGTGTTGAGAGTCTGTGGGGCACTAAGAAAATGTGTTTGGTTTGCCAGTAATAGCACCAATGAGAAAAGGAGCAGGCAAGTGTTGTGTAGAGAGAAAAGAGATGTAATGCGGGGTTATGTGTGTTGTTATTCACTACTGTTCTTTCTTTCTCCATTTCCTTTTCCTGCCCTAGTTGACATTTCTGTCCTTTCCAGGACCATTTTCTTTCACTTCATGCCTTTCCCTTGTTAAACCTCTTTTGCTTTTTCTTTCACTTTTCATACTTTTATTTGCAAACAATCATTACCATTTCATTTTTCCATTAAAGTTATTTTATAAAAGAAAAGCTTTGCTGGCTTTGTAGTTTGTCTGAGTTTTGAGGTTTACTGCCTCAAAATAAATGAAAAATTAAAGTTTATCTTTTATTGCCTCATTTCTGATGCCCAGTCTAAGGATCAGAGTTCAGTGGATATCTCAAGCACTGTGTGGGGAAAGGCTTTCTCGATGACTGGAACAAGGCACTAGATGTGAGTGGAAGGAAATTTTCAGTAGGGATCTGTGTCTTGGCAGGATATCAAAAAGGCTGAGGAGCTAATGGATAGCTAAGATAAAAAAGGGATTTGAAAAAAGTGCTGTGGTTTTATTGGGACTAGGGCCTGGTCTATGCTGATTTGGCTTTATTCCCGGCCCTGAGTTGCCTGTGGTTCTCTCCTGCATGGTCCTGCTGGGTTGCCTGTGCTTGCTTAGGGAGCTGAGCTCCTCAAGCTCTGCTGTACACCCCACTGATGAGGCAGGGAGGCCCACAGTGTGACAATCCAGTTCCAAGGTGTAATTACAAACTCCTGCCTCCACTAGGGCCAGTGCTCTCGAAGCAGCATTTCCTTTGCTGAAATCACACACATCAGCTCTAGGAGAAGTGCTGGACAACTAGCTTTGATGACAGATTCTTGTTTTATGAGTTGTCACCCTTAGCTACAGATATTAGCTGTCTTTTGGCATAATGTCACTATGAATTCAAGGACTGATTTTTGATTGTTAGTCAATGACAGCTGATGGCTGTCTGCCTCTTGCAGAACTTAAAATTCACACCACTGCAGAAATGAATGACGGTATTAAAAAAAAGTTGAAGGAACTCCAGTAATCGGTTTTTTAATTGAAGCTGACTCTCACTTTATGCAAATACAAATTAGGATATGCTGCTCTGCTGCATAGTAAACAGTCTGCATTACTGGGTCCAGTGATGAGACTTGATGGTGTACAACTGGATTATTTCACTGAAGAAGACCTGTAGCCTCCAGTCTCATCTCAAAGTTTAGTGAGGTGATCTTTGAGATATTGCTGTAATCTAATTGTGTATCTGACTGATAAGCAAATTGTTTTTCTGGAGGTGAACTGAGTAAGGAATGTATTTCAAAGCAATTAAACTATAAAGAGGTATAGGTTTGGTGGTTTTGTGCATTTGACAGCAAAAAGGATGCATTACAATAAAAGCAACTGCTTGGGGGATTTTCTTTGGGTTTTATTTATTTATTTATTTATTTATTTTAAGAGCCCTCTTGATGCCTACTTCTGGCCTCCATCCCTTTTTCCTTCTGAGCTCCAGCCCTTGTTACTACTGGTGTATTGAGAGCATACCCATTGCCTTATTATTCAGCCAAATTCTTTGGTAGGTGTGGTGATAGAGTCTTTTTTCTGTATTCCTTTCTCTAACAATCTTCCTCTCAAATGTTTTGTATGAGTTTGAGGAGTTTGGCTTCAACAAGCCAAGAAAAATTGCATAAAGAGGCACTGAGCTACATTGTAGGGATATTCATGATACCCTCTTTCCTGATTTATCTACATGCTTACTAGTGATACACAACAGTGTTGTCTTTTCTGGTGAAGAAAGAAGAAACAACAGTTCTCCCTGTTTTCCTGCCACTTGCAGCAGCAAACAAATGTTCTCTTCTTTTAATAAATTGTAAAAAAGGTACCACTAGCAATACAGTAGACAAACTGCATATTTTCATAAAATTGACCAAAGATGAAATAATTATTGCTATTTTAAAGTGTGCATATTAGCAATATGGGACAACATCTTTCTTTGTACTCATAATCCATTATGTTCTAATGAACTCATAAGATGTACAATTTGTTTCATTAGTTAAGTACTTTTTTCCTGGTTTGTCCTAGTGCAAAAAGGTCAACTGGTGTAGTTACTTCACATGAGCAATTTTTTTCCCCATATCTTTACTGTTTTGCAAAGATGTGCAGCAGAGTGCCCAGGGAAAGTGGAATGAGTCTCCTGCAACAAATCACATGAGCAGTTTCTGCAAGAGCAAAAACTGGTGTGAGTATAAAGAAACCCTGGACTGCTCATGAATGCCTGTACCCAGAATCAGTCCTGAAAATGGCATATTTTAAACATGCCAAGCCCTGCTGTTTGTACACTTATATTGAAATAAGCTCACTTCTTCTTTCACTAAAAATGTCATTTAAACTGTCACTTACAGGATCAGCAAAGGTAATTGTTTGAAAACATCTTTGCTATGGAACAGCTGCAGCTAGTGTGGCAGCTTTTGCATACAGTGGCTTGTTTTGATTGAACAAAGGAAAATGTAGTTTATAACTCAGAGATAAATTGTACTTCCAACACGATGTACTTTAACTGATCTAGGAACATTGACTTCTGATTATTTGGCTTTAAATATATGACTTCAGTGCCTGGAGGGAATAGCCTCTAAATGAATCTGCTTGGACCTAGCAGTAGCAGTCACCTGCCTTGCATGCTTAGCTGTTGTGTTTTCTCTTTAGCAATAGGTGTCTTTTTTTGGTTCAGCTGAAACAGAAAATCTTGAATTGCTGTTTTTTTTTTCTTCATCAAATACCATTATTGGAGAAACCAGAGGCTACATTTGTAAAATATAATACCTTTGCCTAATGGGCCTCATTCATCTTTATATTTCTTCTAGTCAAGTTGGTTCAAAACAAAGGGAATGAGGGATAGAGTAAGTGCACAAGGCCCTTTAGATACTGGAATAAAATAATATATTGATATAAATTGCATCTTATAGTGCTGCTTATTCTGCTTTCTTTCTAATTTTGCATCTTCAGATTGTTTTACAAACTTGTAAAATGCAACTTGTTGAAAGAATGAATAAAGGTCTCTGCTAGAAAATTTATTCAAATAGCAGGTTAATGTGCAGTCTCCCCAAATATTTAGCAATAGTTAAAAAGCTATTCAGTGTCACTATTTGCATATGTGTTTTGAAGAGTTTTGACCTGACCATTATTGTAATTTTGAGAGAGCTTTACATATGGAAATGATACAGAAATCAAGGAAAGCAGCTTAATCTTTTCATGTTCAGGGTTCTCTTGGCTTTGTCTTGTCTTGTCCTATTGCTTCAGGCCAGCTATCACTTCTTGGCATGCAGGCTGCACTTTCAGTAAGGAGAAGGGGTGATTTCAGGAAAGATTTCTTTGTCTGCCTCAAGCCTCCTGGCTCGTGTCAGTGTTTCAGGTCAGTGTGGGGTGCTCTGACTGCTGGAGCTGCTCTGGTGGCAGCGATGGGAGGATGTGCATAGGGAGCCATCTGGCCCCTACAATCCCTCTGTGGAAAAGGATCCAGTTTTGAAATAGTTTCTGAGGTGTCTGTTCATCGCTGCATGCTGTGGTTATATGTTGAAGGTGTGTGTTTCTTTGGAAGGGATTTAATTGTATTTTTTGTGGAAGTTGGGGGTGTAAGGCTTTTTTGTTTTTTGAGGGAAGAGTTTTGTTTGGCTGGTTTTCCTTATTTTGTTTGTGGATCTTTAAAAAATACAGTTTTTATTTTTCACTCTAGCAATGTAACAGGTGCAGTCTGCAGACTCCTTTCTTCTTCCATACATACAGTAGTTTAGTGAAATGGATAGAAACTTAAAGAACTTGGGATGAGGTTTCTGTCTACTGATTTACTGTTCTTTTGTCAATTAGGGCCTCTAAAGATTCTCCTCTGAGTTGTTGTGAGTAAGCTTGTCCTCACAGTTCCCTGCAGTAATATACTTAAATTAATACATCCAAGATCATAATTAAATTAATAAAATAGTGCAGTACATATAAACAGCCAGAGGTTGAGGTAAAGAGAAATTTAGACTGTTACTGTTTTTTTCTGATATATATTATGAGAAGTGTATTCACACCTTTCTTTGTTTCTCCTTTCTCCTTGTCTTTGGATATTCTAAATGAGAGAGTTTCCACCTCAGTTTTTGCCATGTGAGATGCATGCAGTGAGAGGAAGAGTTCAGCTAGTAAGGAAAAAGTCCTTGGCTCCAAAATTCTTCCACAGCATGACTATAACATGCAAACAACTGTGTCAGACAGCACTTATGGCATGTAACTAGTCTGTTATGAAAGAAGTTGCTGTTTGAATTTAGAGGCCAAGGAAAGGTGGAGGAATCTTTGTTTCTGCTACTGAGTTCTGTTCACGGGGGACAGGTGGGAGAAGTCTCTTGATACCTGCAGGGTAAAAGACATCAGACCTCTTAACATTTACATCTTAGTCCTTACTAACACCACTATTAGTTCCATGAAGTTAAGCATCCTTTTTAAAGTTGAAACCAAGGCATTCATACCTTTGTGTGTATTTAATATTTGGGATGAAGAGTAGTGGTCCTTTTCTTTGTTTCTGGAGAAACCGAATTATCTTTTCGCTGTGTTTGCTGAGTTGAGCTTGGTGGTTTTTTTGAAATTTGCTGTTTGAAACTAGCTGGGATACAGAAGCCTGGTTATATAAAGACCATGAGCTTCATTTACAGCCAGAGTGTCACAGAATGCTGTGATTTCAGTACAAATGTTTTTTTTTTTTTATTCTTCTTTAATTCTTTTCTATTATATTCACATATTTATGAGTATTTATGAGTATTTCTGAGACTTTCAAACTTAATAAAATTTTGGGTTTTGTTTGGTTTTTTTTTCTTTGCTTTATTTTTTTTAAACATGAAAGTACCATATTCCTAGATGTTGGGATACTTGCTGCTGTACTGTGTGCAAGAAGGGCATTTTTTGAGACTTCATGAAGGTATCAGAGCTTCATTTTGCTTCTAAAATGTAAAAGTGTAATTTACAGAAATATGAATTGGAAGTAGCTGTTAGTATTTGTATGATTTGTAAGTTAGAAACAGGAATTTTACAACCCACATAAACTGCTTGAATTTGTGTAAGGATAATGCATCATACATTTAAATCTCAATCTTGCAGAAAATGGACTATTAAACATTGGAACAAGTGCTTTATGCACTACATGCATTAGTACCCAGAATTTCTGTGGACAGATACTGCCTGTTGTGTGCCATAAGCAATTTGTAGGGCCAGATTCATACTGGTACATGACATCATAAGACACTACTTAGGAAGGTGGGAATATGAATCTAACTGCCTCAAAGCTTCTCCTGTTTTTTTCAGCAACTTAAGAAAATTTAGCAAAGAAGATAAAATTGACTATTAGATTTACTGCTCAGGTGTATTATGATCAGATTATGTCTGATTTATTTATTTTAGTTTGTATTAGTGAGGATTAGAAGTGTCCATGTCTAAGCTGAAAGACAACTAAAGGAAGCAAAGTGAGGTGGTAAGAGAAGAGCAGTTTGTCTTTTGAAGTCTGGTGCTAGTAAGGTTAGGGAGCAGTGCTTACTATCCATTCTGCCTTCTCAGTGTAGCTTTTAGAACACACCTGTTATTGTGGAGTGTCTTTTCATTAACAGCCCTTTGCTTTATGTATTTAAGATGTTTATAGAAAGTTTCCCCCTTATTAAACAGCACACTAAAATTCAGTGAGATCAAACATATTAGAAGTCAAAATTGCTGATTTTCTTTTCCTGAATTTCTCCATTAATTAGCAGAGTGACATTTCTGTCTTTATGGAGCTGTCTTAAATCTCTGGTCTTTCCCCCTGAAAGGCAATGATGTCTCATGTCTGTGTGTTATCAGCACACAAACCTGTGTGCACCACCAAAGCTGCTAGTGGTCAAAGTTTCTTTTGGGTTCTGTGATTGTGTTGTTACTGCTTGGCACGTTTTTAGTGATGAAACTAGAGGAACTGGGTTGGATCTAAAATTATATTAACACCGTATATATTCTATTACTTATATAAAGGTCTGGTTATTGGATGTTTCAAAAAACCAGATATTTGAACTTCAAACTTTTTCTGATTCTGAATGAAAACGATTGCATTGTTGATTGGTATCTAAATTGTACTAGAAAGAGGTCTTTATCATTTGAGTCTGCAATTCACAGCCTTGTCAGCATTCAGGGAATGGATGGGAACTAATGGATGGTGTCAAAACCAGTGGCCACACTGCTGTGAAGCAAAAGTGTGTGCCAGAGCATTGAGGTGAAACTTGTCATGCCCCTTTCTCTGCTGTTCCATAGAAACTCTACAGATAGGCAAAAAAATACACACTCTAGGGCTGTTGTTATCTCCAAGTAGCCATTCATGTGAGGGAGCAATTCCTTTTCAACCTTGTACTTGCAAGAAGTCAAAGCACTTCGTCTCTGAGGAAAGCTGGATAAGAAGCAGTGGATCCAAGTAAACAGGGAAAATTAATTAAAATATGCTTGTCCTATCTAAGAGGATAAAATAAAAAAATGTTGGAGAATATTCTTTTTCCCACATGATACAAAATAAAAGAGAGGGGTTAATGAGTATCAGCTTTTCCATCCTTCTGGGTGACAGATCAATTTTCCTAAATTGGGCAACTGATGATAGGTTTGTGAAGTAATTAGAGGAGCAGCTGACAGCATACTTTTGAGTAGTCAAATGCTGCACAGAAAGAAAGCAATGTTGTTTTGTTTTAAATTTCAAGAATTGTCTAATGTTTTCTGTGGTTTGCTCTTGTTCTTAAATAGATTTATTTGAATTCTCCAGGTGCTTTTCCCACATGAGTGCAAGAGCAGTAGACAGTTAAAAGAAGTGACTGCTGTGGAGGACAGCATGACCATCATGAAAGGAAGCTGCTTCCTCACACTGCTCCTGGCAGGACTTGGGGTGTTAGGAATACTGGAGTCAACAACAACAGAAGATACCCACTGCCACAGAGCTGAACACCCAATTATTGCATACAAAGGTAAGATGCAAATGCCAAAAGTCTTTTCCAGAAGTAGGCTAAGTATTGTGTAACCACTTTATGGAAACTTCTGCTTTTGATGTAGGATGGCATGGGAAAAAGGTAAATTCAGTGCTATATAAAAATCTAGGCTGTATTTTGTGCAAATTAAGTACAACTACGCTTTCAAATTTTGTTCAGCATTTGAGGCTGAATGTGTCACTTAAAGGTGAGTGACTCATTTCCCTTTGTGATTCAAACCAGTCTGTACTGTTGCATGGAGTTATTACTTTCCAAGTGCACAATTCTACATGTGTGCACTTAATTTCATGAAGTTGCACTTTTTCCCTTCCTTCATACACCTAGGTCTCTCTGGGTGGCAGCCCTGCCCTCAAGTTTATCAGCTGCTTCTCTGAATTTGGTGTTATCTACAAACTTTACAGACTGCATTCTGTTGCCTCCCCTTCTTGATTAAGGTGTTAAACAGGATGGGTCCCAGGTCAACCCTTGTGTTATTCCACTTGTTGCTGGCTCAGGTGGAATAAGGGGTATTAAACATTTATTTTCCAAATGGTAGCTCTTGAACCCCTTCTGCTAAACAGCAGATGCCTTTGATACCTTAGTGGTGGTATTGGGTCCTTCAGCATCATCCATTTCATGTCATCTGCCCAAGTCAGCAGCAGATTGATGTTTTCCCTGTTCAACCCTTCATCCCTCTTTAATCTTCCATTACTATTGGAGCAGTAGAAGCTGTTCCTGTTGCCCTTGACATTCCATGGAAATCCTAACTCACACTGAACTTTGTTTAACCTGACGTTATCCCTGCATGCCCGTGTGGCCTTTCCAAACTGCTCTTGTCCCTGCTCACACCTGACACAGCCCTTTGTACATTGGAGCTGCATCACAGTTCCTTCCTTCACCAGAACAGCTCTTCATACATGTGGTTGTCATCTTGAATATTGGAGTGGGATGCTGAGGAACAGTTGGAACAAAGCAAATAATGCTTGGAGGATGTTTTCTGTAAAAACCTGAGGCAGTTAATAACTTATCTGACTTTTTTTGTTTATTTGAGTTGAGATTTTTTCCATTAGAATGAGTTCCAAATAGTTTCTAGTTATGAGGATGTAGGGATTAAGATGTATCATATTACACACTGCATTCCTCCTGTTTCTCTAAGAAAGCACATGTGTAAGTTTTTTTATTCCAATGAATTAAAATTTATTGAATTTTAATTGAAAAAAGATTTGTTCCCATTCTTTTCATAAATTTAGAGAAAATGATGCTGTGTTTTTTAGAGAAAGTATTTTGTTCTGGCACTTTAATGGTTTAATAATAGTAATGGTACTGGCTGTCCTGTTCTTCAGTACACTGGAGAATGAACTCTGTACCACAGAACAGCAAACCACCAGTGTATTGTGAAGGAGGGATCTTTATCACTCACTTATTGATGGGCTAAATAGTATTAGTTATTCTGAAGAAATACCTAGTTTCCTTTGCATTCATAATGTGTGTATAATTTAGTTTAAAATGCTAAGTTTTATCAGAACACACATGCACAATATTTTAAATTGAAGCAATTAAAGTAGGGTGGTTAAAATTCTGGCACTTAGCTTCTTAATTTCACGAAGTAAGAGATCACTGCATGTACTTTTTGGCTTTATATGTGCAACTGTAAAAGAAAATAATCGAGACTTATTAGCAGTGCTATATTCTAGGAGTTGATTAAAAATGTGTTATTTTATGAATCTAATTCAGCCAGTATTTAGGAGGTTTTCTTGAGTTTAGACCAATCCTGCCTCCTAGACCTCTCTTATTCTCAGTCATATTTAATTTCTAGTGATGGCCTTCCAGTTTTAAGTCACAATGCTAAGGCTTTTTGAGGATAGAGGCCATGCTTTTCCAGTTGCGTCAGTTGATATAGCCAAAGATAGTGTCACAGTTTGAGTTTACCAACAGAAAACCAGTTTATTTTTGCTGTAAATATATGTGGGAAATATAATTATATAGAAACATATATGCTCAGATCTTTAATATGAGATCTAGTAAGATTTTGAATTCCAGACTCACTCTTGACCTTTATAGTAAAAAATACCATTAATTAGTACATATCCATGGCATACCTCAGCCTTTATGAACTGACATCTCTTGAAAAATATTCTGGCAAACTGTAGTTCATACTTCGCACAATAATCTGCTGAAAGTCCTTAATAACTATTAGAAAGTACACGTGGAAACACATTTGCAATGTAGAATACAGTAAGTGATAGCTGGATAACCTAGTTGGTGTGGGCACACAGCATTTGACTTTTAGTTGAGGATTTCCAGAAAACAGAAGTTTTGAGACCCCAAGAAAAGGTGCCTGAAAAGTTTGTCTTTGAATCTCTCTGTTAGGAATGGATTTGTTGGGATATCAAAATATAAGAAGAGAGATGTGTGTGAGAAGCCCCTCTCTGAATGAGTCTTGCAGTAGGAGTTGGCAGGTTTCAACCAGCCACCTTTCTGATATCCATATTCTTCCTGTGACATTTGCTGGCTCCATCAATGCCTACAGGAAAATGCTCTCTTTATCTATTGATGTAGTCAGTGCTGCTAGACCAACGTGGAGTTGAGAAATCAATTTGTAGCAGTTAAAATCCCTTTGAGTGCTGCATTAATGCCCTAGTCTCTAAAGTCATCTTGTAACAGTATTAGATCCACCAGAGGTAAATACTGTGTGGGATGCTGAACAGCAACCAAGGCTGACTGCTATTGAGTGGTAGATGCTTTAAAGCTTGTAAACTTAGTCCTAACTTTACAGAGATATCAACACTTTCATTTTATTTATAACTGATCAAAGCTTTTTTTTTTTTTTTTTTTTTTTTTTTTTGGTAGTTTCTGTTATGCCAAAGTAGAAATGTCCTTATTTGATTTGTCTTCCTTTGAGAGGTATGGTAGATGAAATATAAACTATTAAATAAAACTAATGGAGTGAGAGTCTGGTGTAGCTTATGGATGAACAGCTGCAAAAAAAAACCTAATAAAAAGACAAAATAGTCCCCAGGAGTTGTCACAGTGAAATATGGAAGGGGAGTATATCTCCTGAAAGAGCTTGCTTTCTTTCCCACTGCTCATCAAAAATTGCTCACTTAAGTGATGATTCTGTCAAGCTACCTTGTGTAGAGATGCATATACTATTTCTATCACTGATTTTTCCAGCTAAATAGTTTTAGTTGAAGACTATGATATATCTTCTGATAGCAAATGACAAGAATTTCACCCACCAGTTGAGAACTTTTGCTCAAGTGCTTTGTTAGTTGGTGGAAGAGGAAAAAGAAGGTGCAGTAGCAGGAGATACACACACTTTGAAAGGATTTTTGACATAATCACAAAGATTTCATTTTATGTCTCTCATACACAGTATTAATAACCATGTTGTAAATTATCTGTATGATTAATATTAGGACTGCATGATGCACCTTTTTGCTCTTTCAGAATTCATAAATAAGGAAGTCTGCTATAGATCAGAAAGTGTTGGCAGCTCTAAAACATCTTGTCATAGAGCTTCTCTACACTAGAATAAGGTGCTTTTTGTCTTCCTTGGAAGCTGAAAGTTTACTTTTCTCATTATTTAAAGTTGTTAGGAATTATTGCTGAAAACAGATCTATATAAAATAGACCTCTAAGTATTGGAGGGATTGACAGGATCAGCCCAGGAGTGTGCAGTTCAGTGTTTCATGTGGTAAAACTGGCTGATGGTGTATGGTCCCTCTTTGAAGTTCCTTTCTCTCTCTCTCCCCCTAAGGATGAGTCTGCATCAAGAAGTGCAAAAAATACACTGATCCATTGAAACACGGGCTTAATAAAAAAACTTAAAAAAATAATCTGTCTGCATATGCTAAGAATTCATCAGCTATACTAACTAATCCCAATGATTGAAATCAAGTGCTTATAAATCAAGTGTAACTTGGAGCTGGGTAAAAGGAAAGAAGGTGCAGATCACAGAATGGATACACAGAGACTCAGTGTGAGATCCTTGATCTTTACACATATTTCTAAATGTTTAAAGTGTAAAAGAAAAAGGAAATTATGCTTGAAGTATCTTAAAAGTTAAGACAGAAAAAGGCTTAAATAAGCTACTCATTAAAGATAGTATTACAAATTTTATTGGTATTAAATTAATTTTATTTGGATAGACTTTTTTTTTTTTTGCATGCAGATGTGAAGTGTTAGCTCTGTAAGTGAATTAAGATTTATTGATGGTCACCTTCTTGGCAAAAAACATTCTCTTATTGTAGTAAAGGAATTGTAGTATAGTGAACAGTTAGAAAAGGTTGTAAAAACCGTATTTGCTCTATGATAAACAATGGCACTTTATAAAGGTTGAACTTTTCTTAAGGAAAACAGTTGAGTGGTGTTTGTCTAAATATTTCCAGCATTTCATAGTCCACCTGCTCTATAGAACCTTTGTGGTAGCTCTCTGTAGACCTGACCTTTTATTAGATTTGAAAAAACAACAAACCAAAGAAAACAAGCCAAAAATGAAAACAATCAATGAAAAGGATAGAGGTAGTTACAGTGGCAGCTTCACACATATTTGCTGAACTTTGAATCACCAGACCTTTCAAAACTTAGCTGAAGACTCGTTCTGTAGACACAGCCTATCCATGAGGTAGAACAGAAGGGGCCATCACAACTGCTTAGCAGCATGTGAGTGAGCTGCAAAAAAAATTGACCCAAATCCAATTTCAGGTGTGAAATTTTAAGTATTGACTGTCCTATAGATTACCTGCATAAAATTGAATTTCTTAGGCTTCTCTGTAAGAAAGTGCAGTTTTGAACTTGACTTAATTGATACTGGGAGAACAGCAGAGGTCATTTGCTCTGGGCCAAGCCTCATTCTTCTAGGCTCCCATAAAATAGTCAAAATTTAAAGTTGTGCTGTCTCAACAAAAAACATCAATTTTCATAATTTTAGAAGCTATATTTAGTATAATTTAAATGTGAACTCTGCTGTAACAAAGTTATCTGTTGAATAAACATGCTCAAAAATAGCATGTTTCAATCCAGAGAAGAAATGAACTTAAACCTTTCATTTCAACTTGAGGTTAACCGAAAAAGAAAAATAGCATAGTTATTTTTGATTCCTTGGTTAGAGAATCCTACGAAATATATTTTCTTAACCTTATTGTCTGACCACCGTAGAATTCCCTTACTTGATGTTTGTCTAAGTATTATAGACTCAGTACATTGCTCTGCTCATTTTATCCTGTGGTTTGTCTATGGAGTGCATGCACTTAACTTGTGCCAAGAGGAAATAATATGTGGGCTGAATGAAGGAGGATAAATGGCATATGAACTTGTTCTTGTTTGTGCTCTTCTCTTTCTCCTAATCTTGTTGAAATTTTTCATTGAAACTAACAGTAGTAAGCTGTTTAGTTTTTACTGCTTTTTCCTTTTCTTTCCAATTTTGCTTAAATACATTTCAAAGATGATCTGCCAGCATCTGCAGTGGGATTAAGGTGCATTGCTTTCCATTCCCTATCATCTTTTGGGTTTTTCTTTAAATGAAGATGATTCATCAGTGAAGAAATGTTGATTGCTAGGTGTTGCAGCTTTGGTTTGTCTAGACTGTTCATGCTACTTTGCCAAGAATCAGCCCCTCCTAAGGAGGAAAATAATTCCTTTACTGGTTCTACATTTCTTTGTATTGGATCAGGTTTGCTTTTACTTTTTTACAGATTAGGCTTCTGATGGGGAAGAGCAAACTTCAGCTCTTTACTTTAAAGACTGAAGACTATCCTCCTATATTTCCCTGAATCACCCAGTGTCATTGGTTCCCATAAAAATGAGGGAGTGGTGGTGGGCTGAATTCTCCAAGCAAAGCACTTGTATATCAACTACTTTTTTCCCCCTGAAAGTGATCTTGTATATCAACTACTTTTTTCCCCCTGAAAGTGATCTTGTTTTAAAGCAAGCATCAATTCACAATTATTTTGGCATCCCAGTCAAGTTCTGGACCTTCGTGGAATGCTAATATTTTTCACAAATTTTGATAATAAAAAATTAGCAGTGGCTACCATGGCTAGTGAGCTGTGCAGACATGTTCTATGAGCCTTTCCATGGCTGGATTGTTCCTTATTGTCCTAATATGGTCTTTAGAGCATGTGCAGTTGGTTGTGGACAAACCAGCAAAATGAGAGAGAGGGGCTCCTGCTGCATTCTACTATCTGTACAAAGTGGGCAGATGGATTTAAAATCTGGATTTTTTTTTTTTTGTTGTTCCCTTTCTTTTTTTTTCTTTTTCAAAAGAGCTGCATTTTTGCTAAAAGGTTGTAAACCATCCAAACTGGGATATGTTAAAGAAACAGATCAGCAATCAAGAAACAGAACTCATATGCAGTTGAAGTTCTGTCAATTTTTTGTGTGTGTGCTTAAAGCAAGAGGGAGCACAATATTGCTCTTATTTCATTTTCTTTTCCGAGCAGATTTCTATTTCATTTTTTTCCTGACCAGATAGCATTTAAATTCTTTTTGTAAGAAAAGACTGGAGAAAAGGGGTCTCAGGTGTAACCTTATCACACTCTACAACTGCCTGACAGGAGGCTGTAGAAAGGTGTGGGTTGGTCTCTTATCCCAAGTAACAAGTGGTGGGACAAGAGGAAGCAGCCTCAAGCTGTGCCAGGGAAGGCTTATATTGGATATTAGGAAAGACTTTTTCATTGGAAGCATTGTTGAGCATTGAGCCAGGCTGCCCAGATGGGTGGAGTCACCCTATCTGGATGTAGTCAATACACATGGAGATGTGGTGCCTGGGGAGTTGTTTTAGTGATGAACTTGGATGTGCTGGGTTAACACCTGGACTCAGTGAACTTGGTGATATTTTCCAACCCAAACCATTCTATGATTCTAAGTAACTTAGTCTGCTAGCTCAGGAAAGATGTCAACAATTCCAATTACTGGCCCTCTGATCTTGAACAACTTTTTCATACTTGGTAGTGACACTGGAAAGTGTCTGGAAAGTTACTGGAAAGACTCATTCCAACAGTCTTCCCTTCCAGATCCTGTGCAGTGTTTGTGGGGCCTGTATTGCTGTCACTTGATGGCACCTGCTGGCCTTACTGCCTGTCACTGAATATCACCTTCTGCTGCCTATCACCTCAGCTGAGAGACTGGTCAAACCCTGGCCCATCCTCTGGCCTTGCTTAGAGGTCCCAAGTTTTAAGAATCCTAAGAGGTGGGGAGGAAAAACATTACTTAAAGTTTTGGTTTTCTTCCTAATTTCTTAAATAACCTTACCAAGATACGTTCTGTTTATTAGATAGATTGGGTGGAAATAGAGAACCACAGTCAGTGCTTCTTCAAAGTTTTTTTTCCACATGCTTTCTTCCCTATCTTCCTTCTGTGGCAGTGCTTGTCTGCTGTTGACAAGACTTTAGGATGCTGGGTAGCAGCTGATTTTGTGTGGATGAACATGGTAGATACTTAATTGTTATGTGACAATTTGTCTTATTCAGGTTGGACCAAACTTTGACTTGTCATAAGCTTGTGTTTCCATTTCCAGTGCTCACTTATTTTGTTTTGATGGACTTATGGCTCTTTCCTACAATTTCTGAGAATTAGGACCTGACAGTTTTGCAACCAGCTCTACAGTAAATCTACTAAAGAAATTGTTAATAGTGACAAAAACCTGGAGTTCAGCAGTAACCTTTAGAACAAAAGTTCTACAAAGTGTTGTTTGTAGTGTTGTGGGTCTTTCTTTCTTTCTTTTTTTTTTTTTTTTTTTTTTTTTTTTTTTTTTTTTTTTTTTTTCTTGCTTGTTGCTTTCTATTTTTTTGCTTTGGGGCATCTTTTTGTTTTTGTGGTGGGGGACTGGAGGAGGTGGGGAATATATTCCTCTTTGATGTCCTGGCTCCAAACTCTTACAAAGATTAGTGTCAGGCTTTGCTCTCTGTACCCTTGGTCTTTACACTATTTCTTATTTTGTTGGGTTTTGTATTTCTTCAAGAAATATTATCAGATCTGTATTTTGTGAACTTCAGTCTCAGGCAGAATAGGATCAAGAAATTTTATTTTGCTGAAACAATGTAAATGAAAAAGTTTATGATGTTCATATGCCAGCATTAGTAAGAATGCATTGCTGCAGGATGGTCAATTCTAGTAAAAACAGACTTGTTAATTGAAGCATAGATATTTCCAACAAAAATAACAGTGCATAACTGTCTATGGGCAGTCTGCTTTCTGCTTCTGCTCCCTACAATAAACGTATTAAAATTGAGCAGATTTCTTTACAAAACTCTGTCTTGAGACTAAATAATGATTTTCCATAACTATACGATGTTATTTCCTTCAGCATGAATTCTTTGGCTGGCTGCCAAAGCCAGCATGTAAGTGTTAAATTGCAAAAGATTAAACTCCTCTGGAGAGAGTGCATGACTGAGGATGTGAAATGTTTTCTGTGGTCAGTCTGTCCCCTTGTCACATTCAGGAAGATTGCAGGAGCAGCACAGGGACCAGAGGTAGCTGTAAGGAGTAGCTGCTCTCCCTGGGAGGAGCATTAGGGCTCTGTGCTGGATGAGGTGTGAAGTTGGTTTTTGACTGTGCTGGTAGCACTGAAACCACTTTCATCTAGGTGGGGGTTCAGTCTTTTTTCACTTACACTTTCTTATATTTGTATGCAATATGTGTGTTTGAACAAGGAAGCATAAACAATTCCAAACCTTTGTTCAGAAAAATAAGAAATGAGTAGGCATTGCAGCAGATGTTCCTGTCTCTTCCCTGAGGGCACAGACAGTCAGAACCCAAATTCCCTTTAATTATCCCAGTAACAGACATATGCACACACATAAGAATGCAGCAATATGTACTTCTAGCTGGGGGAGCTCTGGCAGGGCAGAGAAAGCTGGAATGCAGGCTAGATATTAGACCTTGAAGGTTAGAGTGGATTGTAAAAGCAGGGAAAGAAACTGCTGTGAGAGCAATAGGACAGGTGGCCAGGGCAACCTCTTGGTGCCTACTGAGACAATGAGTGAGCTGGGTGGAAGGAAGATAGTTTTCCATAGGCTTAAGAAAGAAGTTCAAGTTTTCAAGCATTTAAAATCAAAAAACATAGACTGAAGGAAGTATGCTACATTTTCTCTTTCCCCGATTAATAATTAATTACTTACAGCCCTGCCTCATTAGCTCCAAAATTGTTCTGAAGATGTAATCGCTGTTCGTAAAACAAATGTGCAGTAAACAGGTGGTGAACTTTCTGGAGAATATCAGGAGGTTTATGGCCTTGGGGTTTGTTTTATTACAAGTGATTTAAAGTAGAGAGGAGTGCGAGAAGCTAGCAGAGCTTCTAGATAAGGCTAGATACAGATATTTATTTCTTGGCTTCTGCAGTTCTGTTTGTATGGAAATACAAGCTTCAGGACTGTATTAAGTTTTACTGGTTAGTAGAAGGAAGGCAGCTGGCTTGTTTATGGGATCTAGAGACCTCCAGAACACCGCATCTTGAAAGGGATCTGTACTTTTGAGGTTGCTTTGTCTTTTTGTTGGTTCTTTTTTTCTTTCATTTTTCCTTCCCCCCTCCCTATAAGCAAAGACGAGCTCTGAACTGCAGATGGAGATCTGACATGTTTTCATGTTTGCAAAGGAGAACCAAATGTAGTGTGGTAAGACTTAAAAGAGAAATCTTTTAGTTTGTGGTTGCTGATTTAATCATTCTGGGCAACTTTGTAACTTCATCTTTTCCTTTATAGAGGACTGGATTGCATTAAATAACCCTGCTGAGACTTTATTTTTTTTTTTTTTTTTTTTTTTTTTTTTTTTTTTTTTTTTTACCCCTTGGAGGGAAGAAGTGATGTTTTGTTTTCTTATGTCTTCCTGAACACTTTTTTTGGAAACTGTAGACATCCTACTGTATAATCACTAATTACCAAAATGTTTCTATTTTTCAATGTATTAGTCAGATTAAAACATATTCATGGTTTCTATAAGAAATACATTGAATTTTCAATTTTATTAAAAATAAAGGCTTGACTGAGCATATAAACACATATTCTCTCATGTCCCAGTTATGATGTCCATCCACATACTCTTAATTCTGTACACAGCCCTGGTATAAATAAGTTCTGTATTGCAAGTGAAATGTCTTTTTCATTAAAGTGCAACAGATCCATCTGTCCTAATCCTTTCTTTTTACAGAAAAGCATTAAATGGTGTTGGGTGAGGCTGTCTTTTTTGTTGCTGAACTAGTGCTCTTCTCATATGCTGTGTTCAGCCTGCTTCTGGTGTACTCCACTTAGATTGTCAGAGCCTTCTGGTAGCACAGACCATTAGATGTATTTACATCTGTGGCTGTCCTTAGGCCTGACATATGGATGTATGAAAAAGTGGACATGTCAACTACATTCTAGTAGCAGGTGGATCAGGAATTTCTCTGAAATGTTGAGTTGAGATTGTCTTTTCAATTTGTAATTTTTCTCTCAGAAAAAAAAAATCTCTTTCTGTGAGGTTTAAATGTTAGATACTTGCTTACTTCTTGTTGTTTATTTGGTTGAGGTTCTCAATGCAGTAGTTTGTCCTTCTTGTGTATGGAAAATTACAGAAAAAGCACTTTCCTGGTGCCTTCTAATTAATCCTGGTGGTGTATATATGTGCCTAGTACTTAATGCTGTGTTACTTGGGCATTCTCCTTCTAGTTAACTTCAAGTCTGGTACCAAAATAAAGTGTTGGTGCTACCTTTGAGCTCTACTATTGAAGGATGCATTTATAATTACTTGTCTGCCCCTGCAGTGCATGCTAAAGGAGGACAGCAACAGAAGCATGTAGAAAGGGTTAATGAATACCCAGACTGTTGACCCAGGGCTGTAATTGTGCTGGCTGTACCTGGCTTTGCATCCCACAGCACCTCTGGGTGTACAGCCTAGGCAAGGGGCACTCTACAGGATCTCCCTGTGGGATTTTCTCCAGACCTGTGGAATAAAGCTCCACAGCATGGGCAAAGCAATCACCTTGGGGCTACAACTCTGCAATAAGCATAATCAGACTGTACAGACAGTCAGGGTCATAAAGCTGAGGAGGTGTGTGGTCCTGAAGCAGACCTACCATCAGAGCACTGCATATAGAAACATGTGTCTGGAATTAAAGGAAAAGCAGCCTGTAATGGGCTGGCCTTCTCTGCTTTGCAGTGAGCTGCTGTCTTACAAGTGCTTGGCTTCTCCATGGGCCTTATGGAAGAAGAGCAGGGCAGATGCTTGCACTTAGATTTTGAAATGAATATAGTTTAGCGTATTGTTTTTGCTGGACTATAGTAACCCGTAGAATGAATCTTTTCTGTAAGAGAAATAAAAAAAATATTTGCTGTATTAATGATAGTTGTTCAATGAGGGTTTGGTGGTTTTTTTTATATTTATGTTTCTTTTGTCAGATTTTTGATTTTCTTTCTCAGAAGAAATGGCACTTCTTATGATTTCATGGTTAATGCATCCAACAGAAATAAACAATTGAGAAAAGTATGCTGTGGCCTGTTTTGCAATAGAGCTAAGCGAAGGTTAGAGCAGGAATTTGATTCAAAGTAAGTAAAAAGGTGTAGCATAGGTTTCTTTCCTTTATAATGTCAACCAGACAAGCCCTGATGCCTAATCCAGAAGTTTGTTTACAGCTGTGTTTTTGGAAGCTCAGCTGAGAAAAAAAAACCCAACTATATATGGTATCTTACATTGTCAGTTACATGTTTGTAACTATAGCTGTTTTCTGCCCGGCATTTACTTTTCCAAAATTATTTAAATCATTGGAGTCATTGCACGCGAATGCTGAGCAACTCATGCCTTGAGTAAGTTCTAGAGAAATTAGCTATATTTTTGACAAACTAGGCCTCAGCCCATTTCTGGTAAGCAGGGGTGCAAACTGGGATTGGTTACAGAAGTAATACAGCTGTTCTTTCACTGAACTTTCTTGATGGAGTCCTCTTTTTAGTTGGAACCTGTGGAGTAGTGTTGGCATGTATTTCCTTTCTTCACTTGAGCTGTGGCTCCTTTTTTCATTTCATCTGCAGTGAGTCAATGACTTACCAGCAAGGATGTGTTTTATACATTTCTGTGAGGAGAAAATACAGTATTGAAGATGTGGGAAAACTGGTGATTGGAAGTACAAGAAAAAAGTATAAACAAAAGTGAATCATAAAAGATTCTGCAAAAGGCTCTGTCATGCCATTTTCTCGCCTGTTTTCCCAACACAGAGCAATGCTTGTTAACCTGAAGTTGTTCTGAGTCAATTTATTATTCACAGATATATTTATAATATAATGTAATTTTAAAATGGGAGCAGTCACACTGAATTGATGCCAATGATGCACAGAAATTGCTGGAGAAAATCTTGTTTTTCTCAGTTCTAGTTTTAAGATGGTTAGGAGCTGTGGAGTCTCAAAGTGTCACAGCAGAGCATTTACAAGTGCTCCTAGCTGTGTCCTTCAAGCACAAATGTTTCAGATTAATCCCCAGACAGAACATGCTGAATGAGTGAACAGGTGGATCTCCTCTTGCCAGCCCTGACACCTTGCTTAATAGATTCCCCTGGGGTTAATGGGACTGTCACCAGGGCACGGGGGTGATGTAATGGAGTCACTGTGGCACATCCCTGGGGAGACTTCTGACATGTCTCACTGTCTTTGAAGAGGATAGCAGTGCAACTTGAGTATCACAGCAAGAGATCTAAGGCTGAAATTACTACAGCTTCAGGAAGATAGTTATTGTATCATCCTTAGATTAGATACATTTAATTATAAAATAGCTTTAGCATGCAGAAATATATTTTAATTTTCTTCTGATGAGATTAGTGAGTTTGTAGTACTGATGCCACCCAGAGACTTCTGCTAATATTGCAAATCTGCTAGTTTTCAACTATGGTGTTATTGCTGTTGTTATTTCTGTTATTGTGGTGGTGGTGGTGGTGTGGTCTTATTATTATTGCTTTTGTTGTTATTTTGCTAACAGAGTTTCTTCAAGGTGCTGCTGTGCATGTTCAACTTTGTACTCACTGTTTTCAAAAATGACACCATGGCATGAGGTGCCACGTGCATATACCATAAACACTACTGAAACATTTAATATCTATGTTAATTTTGAAATCAGGAGGTCTTTATTGTCCTTTGACTTTGTTATTTGCCAAGTTGTATTATTATTAAAGATCACTTCTGAATTTGGTTCTAAATATACCATTCTATTCCTTCTAAGTAATTTCTCAATTTATTTTACTGTTTACTGTAGCTGTACTTTGAAGTACTGAGTAATGAAACTTAGGTGAGAGGGAACTTTACAATTTCATTGGCAGAGAACTGCAGAGCTCAACCTTTGGTGAGTCCTTGGACAATGCAAACCAAACATGTCGTGGCCTGTTGGGCAGATACTAAATTTAAAGTAAAATGGAGACAGGTTTCTGGTCTTTCTCTCTCTTTTTTTTTTTTTTTTTTTTTTTTTTTTTTTTTTTTTTTTTAATATGAGTATCTAATGTCTTTCTGCCCACCTTTGATTGTTAACCTCCTTTGTCTTTAAACTTCTTTAAGAGAGTTCCTTGACCTTTCCTAGGAGCTGAGTGGAATCTGGTGTGTTTGCTTTGCTGTAGATTTATGAACCACGACAAACTTTGTTTTATATTAAATCTGAGCTATTAACCCTCCATTCCAAAACCTGAACCCCCCAGGAAAACCCATAACATCCGACTCCTGGCATGTGAGAGCTGTAGCCTTCTCAGAAAGATTTTTTTTTTTCAATATCCGTCTTTTAGTTCCTGGAGAAAATGTGTTTTTTTGGGGAATATTTTTGAGTTATAAGACCTGCAGATTTCAGTTCTACAACAGCAATGAAATTTTTTGTGTTTGTTGTTGCTGAGGGTAAGTGTGTCTTGGATGTACCAAAAGGACACAGTGTGTGTTGACAATGACCTGCTGTCATGAATGTGTGCATACCCTGATAGATTTCTCTGGACAGGTTTGAGTCCTAGACCAATGTCTGCAGAATGCCTGCTTAGTTTTAAAGGAAAAAAAAATCCAGGCTGAAGGTGTGTTTCAATAAGTGTTCTCAGTATCAGAGTAAGAAGAGGGAAGTCAATAAAGGGCTTGGTGTTTTACTGTAATTCCCATGAAGTGAGGGCAGAGGGAAGGGAGGGGAGTGCCGGGAAGGAGGGTCAGGATTGGAAAGGGTAGGGACATTGCTGATTGTCACCTGTGACCAGCAAGCAACACTATTAGCTTATGTGCTGGCAGGGCAGCTTAATTGCCTTGCACATTTATTTATGGTACTATAGTACACAAAATGTACAGCTATGTTCCTGTGTAGAGCTTGTTGTGTTGCATCTGCGTGAAAATCATTAATAAAGTTAAATTATTACTTACTACTTTCCCATTAGAGTTTTAATTGAAAGAATAATAATTTATAGGCCTTTAGTAGCTAATTATGAATTTCTGACTCTAAGGAGATAATTCACAGCAAAACTAAAAAGTCTTGTTTTACCTATGGGTTTTCAGCTAGATTTCACTTGGTGAAAAGAAATTTAATTATTCTGTTAATTAGTTACATAAGCTTTAGCTTTTGCAGAGTACATGGAGTTGGTTTGCCTTTTTTTTTTTTTAAGCACGTTTTTTTTTTTTTTTTTCATTCTTCCCTTGAGAAAGCTTCATGAAGTTGTAGCTTTATCTCATAAATGCTTATTTCTGTGTGACATGTGCTGCCACTGTGATGCACAAGAGATGCAGTTTCAGGGTGTTTTCTGAAAAAGAAGAAGAGCTCTAGCAGCCATTTGCTCTTCCTGACCTTATTCCCTCAAGCAAGAGCACTGCTGAATGCAACAAAGACAGGATAAAGTAATTTATATTTTGGAGGGGAATCAGATTTCAGAGAGATTTCTTAGCAAATCCTCACTCTTGTTCTCTAGCCTGGGCTTGCCTGGCCCCTGCTCCCTTGCTCCACACCTGGAAGTGGTCTTAATCACCTGCTTGCTGTACCTTGAAGCTTTATCGTGTCTTGCTGAGACAGCAGGACAAGTGGAAGAGAATTGAGTCTTTGAATCTCAGTCTCCCCTGCAGCCTTCTGGCACGGCAATAATTCTGTGTACTGAACTGTCCCTGCCCCCCCATCCTGTGGGGAGCCACTCCTCTCCTTTCAGAAGAGCAAGGATCTCACTTGTCCTGCTAATAGACTGAGGTGATTCCATTCTCAGCTGCTCACCCCTTGTCTTTCAGAAGCTGTTTCCACACTGGGTCTGGCTTTATTTTTGTTTTGTTATTTATTTTAATTTTTTAGGACTTTGAAATTGATTGCTTTATATAAAATGCATGATTGAAAAAGAAAAGAAACGCCTCTTTTATACTTGTCTGTGTATCCTGTATGTGTGTATATATATATATATATATAAAAATTAAAATAGATAAGTAAGTATGTATAAGGCCATAAGGCCTGTAATGTATATGAGTGTTTTCCCTCCCTCAGAATCCTGCTGGGATTCCTGCACAGCATCTGCAGTAATGGCTGATGGCAGCTGTAATCACAGTTATCTAATATGTGGCCGCATCCTTTTTCCACCCCAGTGTTTGAATCCTGGTTTGAGCACTCATCCAATGCAGATGGAAATCAACAGTGAATTTAGCTACATGCAGAACATGTACAAACTGGCATTGCAAGACTGAAATTGCCCAGATGCATACAGCCTGACATTAAAAATGAAGGAGTTACTTTTCTGACACCCAAGTGATTCTACTTCACAGTTACATCTGTTTTTCCAAAGTATATGGTGATACAGCTTCTGCACACTGCATTTAATTGTTGTCTGCAATGGCTGAACACGTTTTGACACAGAATAACATTTTTCTCCCGGGCCCATTCCTTAGGAATGGATAGCCCACTTGTGCTAAAACTTTAAATTAGGAACAAATCATCCTGAACCAGGCACCAGACATGGATTATTTCAACTGAGACATTTGCAAAAGAAAAATATTCTCATGAGTGAAGAAGAGAGCTTAGAATGAATGCTGTTAACCTGGGCTGCAACTAATGATACCAGTATCAAAAATTACACTTCTGCAGCACCCTCAGGGGGGTTGGTTTTGACTCAGTGTTCTAAATGGTCATAACCATGTGCTTGCCTTTGGTCTTTCAAGTGACTGTTTCACACCTGTAATCTTCAAATAGGCAGTCCCACAGCCCATTGTGCTCTACACACACAGACCTCCTCACCTTTCACATAAGTTCCAGACAACTGCTTTGTGACTACATAGGAAAAAAAAAAAAAAAAAATCATCCATCATTGTCCTGAGAACTGCAGAATTCTAGAGGATGAGGTTTTGTACAGCTGGACTCTTTTTTAGAGAGCCATTTCTACCATTTCTTTTGTTACAGCAATTTTATATATCCTATGTGTCTGTTAAAAAAAAAAGTGTAAACTAAAAAAGAAAAAATTTATGCTCTGTTCCCATAATATTGTGTTTGACTAAACTGTTGTGTGTCCAGTTAGTGATATGAATGAAAAAAAAACCTACTAGTAATGAAAATATTTAAGGATTTGATTTGCAACTATTGATATGTTCTTAAGTTTGAAAGTAAGAACAAGTTTGTCTTCTGAATGCAAGTAATGCCCCTTGCTGATTTTCATCAACTCACATGCTTGTCTGCCCTGCTTAATGTACTTAATGTGTACCTAATGTAATGTACTTAATGCTTAATTGGTCTGAAAAAGGAAGGTTAAAAAAAAAGAGTTCAAAGAATGTCAAGCATTTTTCCTTTTTCATCTCTCATTTCTCAACCTGTTTATTGAGCAAATGATGGAAAGTCAGATTTGTTTGTTTTTCTTGTTTTTTTTTTCACTTAATCAGATCTTTTTGTAAAGAAAGTAAATAACTAAAAAAACCCTCTAGTCCTCAGCTTCTTTTGATGCATGGAAATTTAATCTAACTTTGCTTCAGTATGTGCCAGTGAATTGCAGTTGCACTGTGGTGTTTTCTGCTTTATCCAAGGAGGAAAAACAATTCAGAACAAATATGGATACTTGATTCAAATGTGTATCAGGTGACTGCCCTCTACATTTTACAGGCCTGTATTATAAATTAAATGGCAAGGTGGTGAAAGTCTCTATGTTGCCTTAGAGGACCATAAAGAGAAAACTTGCAGATCCACACGAAATGTCTATAGATTTAATGGTGGCTACCTGATGTACTACACCTGTAACATTTATAGTAAAAGTTGTATTTCTTGATTGTTTTCAGAAATTGCCCCTTGGCTACACGTGTTCAAAGCAGAAGATGCTGTGGACTTCTCACAGTTAACATTTGACCCAGGACAAAAAGAGCTTATTGCTGGAGCAAGGTGAGAAATCTATTTTCTTTTTTGTATTGCAGCAGACTGGATTTTGTTCTTTGGTGATAAGCAGTATCTAGCCAGATTCCAGTATCAGTGTGCTTTTGTGTGACTGCCCTGCCTTCTAGACCTGCTAAATTGAATGTGATGTATAAATGTTATGTGTGCTTATTTCTCTTATCCCTGACTGGAGTTACAAGATGGACTGCCTGCCTGGTATCAAGGTTTATAATAGCTTACACTATTCTAAATTTTAAGAGTACTCTCCTGGAGTGCAAAATCTTTGTGTGCATACAAGCAGGTGTTGTGTGACAATGTGACAAAAGTCATCATTGGATGAAGCTTAGGATGATCCCAAATTTGGCCGTGGCTCTTTGTGTTGGGATGTTTCTAATAATTATTCACTACAATGCCAGGAGCATATGTTAAAGACAGCAGAATTAGTGTTAAAGTTGGTGATAGTCACTGTTTGCACAGTAGGATGGGAGAGCACTCTGCAAGCTGAGATCAACAGTGACACTGTCTTAGATGTCAGCATTGAAGCAATGACAGTCCTTGAGCACTGCTTTTTATTTTCTCTTAGCAAATGAGGTGTAGTAGTACATCTTGGTTGGCCAAAAAAAATCTTGCTGATTATTCACCTTCTGCATGTAGTCCCCAATGCAGGCAGAATGAATCCATTCACTGTGAATATCATGCCAAGTTTTCCTTTTATTTGCAGGAATGGTTTTTGCAGCCTTTCATAGTCTCATCTGGCCATGTTGATGCTTCCCCCCCCCCCCCCCCCCTTTATGTACTCTTTCACTGAGAGTTTTCTGAACAGAGCATTAATATTCCCCACTTGTGCTATGCCCTGTGCACATTATTTAAGCACAAGTTTCTTGTACATCTGCCTCACTGGGTTCACATATTCAAACAGCTATTTGAATAATTTTTTCTGTCCTAAGCAACAACTGTGCTCTTGTAAAGACAGCAAAGATACTTTAATTCTGTTAATTCACTCTTAATTCATTCTTCCTGATGAAGTATCTTTTGATATATAGTAATTTCTCTTAGAATATTTCAACTTTTTCATTATAGTCGTTTTGAACTAACACTCCAGTACTGAAAAACTACTGTGTGTAATGGGATTTCAGTAAGATCTGAGAGTGAAAAGTTCCTGTTCAGTTGTGAAAATGATAATTTGTAGCCTTCTAGTATGTAGGTGTACTGGGTTTGCATGGCCAGCCTCTGGTGTGGAAGGGGGCTGCAGGGGTGGGTGGCTTCTGTGAGAAGCTGCTGGGAGCTTCCCCCTGTCTGGCAGAGCCAATGCCAGCTGGCTCCAAGATGGGTGTGCTGCAGGTCAAGGCTGAGCCCATCAGCAATGGTGATGTCTCTGTGATAACATATTTAAGAAGGTAGAAAAGTTATTGAGCACAAATAATTATAGCCACAAAAGAAAGGAGTGAAAAAAATGTGAGAGAAACAGCCTTGGAGTCACCAAGGTCAGTGGAGAACATGGGAGGAGATGCTCCAGGTGCTGGAGCTCAAATTCCCCTGCAGCCTGGGGTGTAGAGCATGGTGAAGCAGCTGTGTCCCTGCAGCCTGTGAAGATCCATGTGTATGCAGACATCCACCTGCAGCCCATGGAGGAGACCTGTGCTGGAGCAGGGGAATGCCCAAGGGAGGCTGCAACTCCTTGGGAGGCTGACCCTGGCAAGACCTGTGGCCCCATGGAGAGAGGAGCCCACACTGGAGCAGGCTTGCTGGCAGGGGGTGACCCTGTGGGGGAAGCAGCAGTCTGTTCCTGAGAGACTGAGCCCTGTTGAAGTGATCCATTCTGGAGCAGGCTGTGGAGAACTGCAGCCTGTGGGAAGGATCCATGTTGGAGAAGTGTCTGGAGGACTGCTTTCCATGGGAGGGGATCCCAGGCTGGAGCAGGGGAGGGACTCCTCTTCCTGAGATGGAATAATGTCAGAAGCAATGTGATGAGCTGACCATAACCCCCATTCCCCTGTCCCCTTGTGACACTGGCAGAGAGGAGGTGTAGAGTCAGGGATAAAGTTAAGCCTGGGATGAAGAGAGGATTGGGGGAAGATGTTTTTAAGATTTCTCTTGCTTCTCTTATTCTACTCTGATCTTAATTAGTAATACTATTTTGCCCATGAAGGTACTCAACGAGTGATCTCTCCCTGGCCTTAACTCATGAACCTTTTAGTATGTTTTCCTGCGCAATTGAGGAGGGGAGTGATAGAGCAGATTTGATGAGAACCTGGTCTGCAACCGGGGTCAGCCCACCACATCCTTGCACCTTCAGGATTCTGCTTTAGTGAGTTGGTGGTATTCTAAACTAGAGGAATGATTTTTCACAGCCAGCAGCTGTGTTATGGCTCATCTTATGTTCATAATTGATTTTTTCCACCTTAATGGATTTAATGAAGTCTTCCCAAATTGCTCTGTCTTAGAAACCAAACAAAATACTATAGTGAAAATTTGACACTATTAGAAAATTTTTAATCCTTTTTCCATTATTAATAGCCACGGCAGGTGATTCTTTTTCATTTATTAATTCTACATCCTCTAAAGGTATTTATGATTTCTCTTATTGAGAATTGTAGTAGAGATCCCAATTGGGATCCAGACTGCATTCCTGTTGGGAGTTGCCAATGTCATGCAGCTGTGTGGAAAGACACATATGATCCTATGATACCATAAAAGGTGTCTCCCAGAGTGATACAGACATTTTGATCTCTTTGCAAAGACTTTGAATTGTGCTAGTGTGTACTATTCTGTTTATATATGCTTGAACAAGGTTTAATGAAATTAGTTAGAAAGGTAAGGAAGGACTGCTAAAAGGCAGATGAGAAGAAGGTTGGAATTGTAGTGCCAATAACAAGGGCTGAGCATGTGCACAGCACCTGCCCATAAATCCATCAGCAGGTACATCTAGGAAAGGATGTAGCAGTACAAATGGAACAGCAGTGTTGGCAGAAAACCAGATAGTTTAAGTTGGCCATGAGTAATTTAGTCAAGAAACAATGAGTTTTGTCACATTTTGCTGAGGCAAACAAAGTAAGAACAGAATATAGGGGTCTCTAAAATATGCAAGGGACTTTATAGTATTTGCCATAGCTGGCAATAACTGTAAAATTTGTCCTATAATGCTAAGATTAGTCTTGCTTGTCCAGTTTGGGAAATAAAAGTGGTCTTCTGATGTCTGTGGGCATTCTGTTGCTGTGCAAAAACAGATGGTTTACAATTGCATCTGTCCCCCTCTCCTTGCCCTCATGTTCTGCAAGTTGCCTTCCACCTGTTGTGAGAAGGTTATAACTGGTTGATGATTTTTTTTTTCCTTCTGCAAAACATCCAATTCTCCTATAGGTATTGAGTTGATTAAGCTGGAGTCTTGTAGCCTGATTTCAGTTTCCTTACACCATCAGCAGAAATCTGTGAATGGTACCACTCTAACACTAATATGTGCCTTCATATTAATCATGCAATCCATGCTCCCATGAAACTGTATCTTTAAAATTTGCCCCAGGCATTGTTCTTAATATTGTATGTGACCTGGCAGATAAAAATAAATGAGTTCTATTGCAATCTAAAACCTTCTTGGGAATTCATTTGTTTTCTTAGAAAAAAGCCAACCCATATGGCAGGGCAGAATTTACTTTTATAATTAAATGGCACCAGCAAAGGATTACTCTCAGGGCATTAGCTCCTCAGTAAGCTCAAGGAAATGAGAGACACTTGTTTATCTTATTCTGATAAATTCTAATAAAATATTCAGATGAAATATTTCTCTGTGTGTTACTTAGTTGACTGATTTAGCATGTAATAAAATATAATGGTGATTTCTATATTTTGAAATACTGGTAGGCATAAAGATTCATGAATTTCTCCAAGAACAACCTTGTCTTCTTTGCTGTGTGAAAGTGCTTTGCCATATGTTTCTTTGGAAAGGTCAGTTGAAGGGGAGAAGACCAGATTAGAGGAAGGATATAACAGTCTGTGAACTACCAAGCAAATTGTGCATTGCCATTTTTCCTCCTCATCTTCTGACAATGTAGGTAACATATAGCAGCTCTAATTTTGATAAATCAAAAATTGCTAAAAGTGTTTCATCCATTTTAGCTAAATGAGAGTCGACAAAAAGCATGGCAAAACCCCAGTAGTTTAGGGCAAATTTTTCTTTTTCGTTTTTTTGTGACTTTTAATTTAATTATTTTTCTCAGTGGTTTTATTCAAACCATGCAAGAAGACTTAAGTCTATTTTTAAAGGGAAAATGAAGTTATCCTCTTTTCCCAAGCCTCCTGTGCTTGAAATTTTGAACTGATAGCAGCCTGGATTGAGTTAATTCCTAAAATGTGGATTTTTTTTTTTTTTTTTAATCCAAGTAGGGTATTAATATCAAAAATAGATCTTAAAGCTATTCCTCTTTCTTTTTAATTGGCTAATATATATTTAGACATACCTTAAATTTTTTTTTTTTTTTTTTAACCCTGACATAGAGTATCCTAATAGTGATGGCTTTCTCCTATATGTTCTCCTGTAAGTTAATTAAACTTGCTTTTTAGGATTATAACTTGCTTTGGGGTGGCTTATTGCCTCAGTCACTCCTTATCTCACTGATGAAGGATGCAACAGTAAAGCTTCTCCCTTAATTAGATGTGTGTTTGGGAATGTTAATTTGAGCTATTACCACTACTTGCCATAATAACAGAAAGGCAAATTAAGGGATTCATTAACAGTGGCTTAAGGATCTCTAACAAAGGAATAAATAACTATACAGGTTTGCTTCTTGCTGTTGTCTGCTCCCAGCAGGAGAATCTTAGAGCTTCTTGTTTAATAAGGTGCTCTGGGGGCTGCATGTACAGGGAGGATATACACAGGCAGAGGGAATTGGTGCTCTGCTCTTTGAACATCCATCTGGGTATCACTGCTCATTTAACACTTGGCTCAAGAGAATCAATGTCTGTCCTTCCACTGATTGAACTGGGCAAATCTAATCTAATCTGTGGTTTAGTGCTACATCTGTAAGAAATTATCATCTTACTGCTGCAGAAAGAGGGAGGTCTTTTCCTCCTACTGCTTGTGTTTCCTAACTTGATAATGGATTCCTGAATATTTTTTAAAGCTTCATACCTCTCTTGCTCATGCCTGGCTCCACTCAGCAGTTTTCTCCTTCTTTGCACTGGTAATATTCTGTTTGTAGACTGACACTAGTCAATTCACTAACTCCTTTTCTTGTGCTGATTTAATGTGTTGGCATTTTAATTAGAGAAGCTGACATGGTGCATCATCACAGGAGCCCTGGAGTTGACTCAGAGTAAGAGCAAAAGAGAAATGACCCCTTTTTTAGGGGTAAATGGAATTTTTGTCACTGTCATATCAGTTAATTTTCTAATTTTCTGAACTTTGGGTACTTTAAACTCTTTACGTTCTCCCCCTGACCTTTTCTTGCACCCCACCTCCAGCAACTCAGACTTTATGCCCAAGTTGATTACTGTAGTAGGAGACCACAAAAAGTTTGAACTGTCTAAAATTTCTGCTTTTAAGCCCATTTTCATTGTTGGGTATTTTTTTTTAAGGAGGTGTAACAGCAACCTTTAAACTTAATTCCAATTAATTTTGAAAGGAAACAGAAGATTAGTATATTGAGCAATAAAATGGTAACAAGACCACATAGAATTTGCATGGCTCTTAATATGAGTGAATGCTGTACAGTGTATGTAATATCAGCCAAAATATAAAAACTGGGGGCATGTACTTTGACATATGTGTTGCAGCAATAAAAAAAAATTAAAGATTTAGTTAACCACTGTTATGAAATCCAGGATTAGCATTTTTATTGAGCTGATATTTCAGTGTAAAGTTGTATCCAGCACCAGCTTCTTAGATAAACAAACTCATCTGGACTAAAACATAATATTCAGGGTAATCCTTGACCTGCATGCATCAGTGGCAGACAGGTGTCAGATGTTGTGAGGCCATTGGCAGGTGGGGGACTTGAGTGCTGTGTGTGAGAAGGAAAGGCCAACAGAGTAAGATGTTAATGGAAGTTTGAGGTGACATGGCATGACTCCAGGATGAGGGTGACCTCCAGAGCTGCAGGCACCCCCAGTACTTTTCTGCTTTTTCTGGAGAAGCCCATGGCAAGAAATATGTGGAAGTGACATCTGGCTGTGGTTGAACATCTGTGCAGGAGTGCTGTGATCCAGGATCTCCAGATTTACTGAGGCCATATGAGGAGCCACAGAGAAGCAAAGTAAGGTTTACTAATCCTGAGGAGAAAGCATCAGAGAAGGAAATCAGATTTCATAGCACCATTGAGTAGATTAATTCAATTTTTATTTGGATTCTATCCTAATTGACTCCCATAGTGTTTTTCTTATTCTGTTTGACAAGTTCATTGTAGCACTGGTCAGCTTTTGATTACATGAGCCTTCCCTTTGCCACTTTGAATGTTAATAAAGTGTGGTTAGTCTTCATTCTTCAAGTAAAACTGTAATTTTAGAAATTATTTGAAAAGAGCAGTAAGAAAAATGAAAATCACTTCTCCATAATTTTTAGGATGAATCAACATGACCTACTAGTCAGAAAAAAATTCTCTCTCTGTTTTCACATCTTTAGCATTTATCAGTAAGCCTCTAATTTCATTATTCTCATTTCCTGTGGCTTCCATTTTATGCAAAATGAAGATATATATAACTTTAGGCCACTCTGCTTTTCCTTGGTCTAATTTAACCATTTTCATAAATGGTTCCACTAGAACACTTGTATTAGGTTTATTTCCAATGCATCATCCTTGGCTTTTGAGTTATTTTTCCTATAGATTAATGATTTAACCAAATAATTTTTGTGGATAATAGTTCTATTTATATTGATTATCTCCTTTAGTCCTTAACTTTTATTTGGCAGCATCTCAGTGCTTGAGACCTTGAGTGTCTTGAGCTTGCTGCTATCCCTATTTATTGATTCAAGTTTTCAATTGCAAATGCATGTGGGGGCTTAGAATGGGTTATGGAGATTTTCTGTGATATTAAGATATATATTTTGCTGTCTTTTTAGAAAAGGCTTAATCTTGAATCCATGTTTTCCTGAACTGTGTGTGCCATCTTAATGTTCTTCTAATTCATGTCTGTGTCTAATGCAAGAGTATTTATTGTTGCTCCATTCAGCTTTTATAGCTTGCAGTTTCACAAAGAAAAGGGTAAAATTCTGGATTTAACAACCATTGCTAACATGATATACTTTTGAATATTTATGCATTTTCAATTGTTTTTTGACTTGGCCTTGTTCAGGAACATACAGAAGATTGGTTTTATACTTTTAGCTGCAGTCATACTGAACATATTCAGTGCAATAAATTGAAATATGTTGCTGTGAAGGAGGTGACTGGAGCATGCTTTTTGTATGCTTTCATTCAGTTCCCACTGATACCAGAGGAAGTGTTTACCCTTGGGTTTGAGCAGGCTCTTGACTAACAGGTTTTAATTAGAACAGCTGAGCTAAAAGAGTTGTTCAGTGCTGTGAATGCAAAGCAAAATGCTCACTGCCTGCTGGATCTCTGAAGGAGTGAAGGATGCTGCTTTATCTCAGCATTAGTTGTGTTTTCCTCTCATTAAGTGTCCTTCTGTTTGCAGATTTATGTAACATATTTGCTTTCCTCATTCATTAAGCACCAAATGGAAACAAATTTGCCAATTACCGCCAGTGTCGAATCAGTTTAGTTCCAGCGTGCAAAGTTGTATTTGTCTTGCTTATTGCCACCGTTTTTGGAAAGGAGGCAGGGCTGTGTGCTAGGAGGTCATACCTGTGCTTCAGAAGTGTAATTTAATTTTTCTTTCTCATTCTTTGTGGCCTTCAAACCATAAATGCACTGGAATAAAGCTGAACAGAGGTTGAAAAATGGCAGTCTAGGGCATAATTTCAATAACACTTTGAAAAAATGTTGTTACCTGTCTCGTGAGGAGCATAATGGCTCTGCACATGTCATGAAAATTGGCAATGACTTTTTCTTTGGACTGCCAGATTTATTACTACATTTCCTTTGTGTGGGTTTTTTTTTTGTTTTTTTTTTCTACTGTTATGCTCATTTCTTAAATTTTCTTTTACATTTTTTTCTCATATGTGTGCTTTCTGAACAAGTTTTCACATGCTAGTGAGGCATGCTGTTAATCAGTTGGGTTTGTAAAGCTAAATGTAGTCCTGCAAGTTTTACTGAAGTGGGCACATCTAGGCAGGAATAGCTCTGATTGCTCTCTGAGTGCTCATTTGACACTTAGCCCAGGATTATTTATGTAGTCACAGTCAATCTGTGCTGTCCATTTGCCCAGTTTATGTTGCTAAGGTGTTTTTATTGTCTCTTGCACATTGTTTTTCTCGTTCAATTTTCTTTGTGCTGGCTTTATAAAGCTAAAAATATTTTAATTGGTTATTGGCAGCCACAGGAAATTGAAAAAATGTACAGTAATTAGCTCTGCCTCTTGATCATTCACATGAATATAGACATTTTAGTCTCCCTAACACTTTTAGGGTCAATTTTTCTAATTTCACACTGAATATATTAATGTGTAGAAGTGTTGTGCTCTACTGAATAGGATAAAAATCTCATTTTGTAGAAAGAAAAAGACAAGAAAAATGTTGAGTGTTTTTCTTCAGGCTGGCACTGTTTAGAATCTTTAGTTTAGTTTAGTTTAGAATCTTTACAGTTCGGGACAATAGCTTACTTTTTAATAGGCTGGAATGATGTCAAAATGGAAGATGATAAAAAGACATTATTAATTTGATAATCTGCCCTAAAAAGGCCTCATAGGCATAAATTTTCAGCAGATATTTGAAGATGGAGTAGACATAGCAATCTTTATGAAGTACTGACCTGAAAACTAAACGTGTGAGACCAGCCTGTCTGCTCACATATTCTGCAACAGAGACTGCATTTATTTGTAGAGTGAGATGGGGCATTTATGGGCCATCCCTGTGAGTCTGAGTTAAGAAAGCAGTTTATACCTGCTGAGGATGCAGTTCACTTTCTCTGGAGGTAAAAAAAAAGTTGTTTTGCAGCAGCAGTGAAGTTGGTTTCTTTGATACCAGAGTGAAAGAAGTGCAGTGATGGGTGATGGAAGTTTAAATGCACCAAGATGAGGAGCAGTCCAAGGATTTGTGCTCCCTGCTGAATACTTCTGCTCAAGAGATTCTGCAGAAGTGTATTTCTTGTCCTTAGAGAGGGAGTGTAGTAGTGTTAGAAAGATTATAATGCATTGATTCCTGGTATTTTGGTGAAAATCTTTCCACTTGCATGTAACTTATTGGTGAAGCTTTGTTTACACATTGTTCTGCAGAGTACTGTTTTCTTCGTTTAACCACTTCAGGTCTCTTAATGACTCAAACCCAAGTATTTTAACTATTTCTTTGTGGTGATTTAGCTGTACAATCATAAATATTCTGTCTTTATTTTACTTCCACATTAATTCTTGCCCTTAGTAACCTGCCCCCTGCATTTTGAGTAATTCTCTTTAGTAATACTCCTGGGTATTTAGCAATACTAGTGACATGGTTCCTGTACAGCCACAATTTAATTAGACCATATATGTACCAGAGCCAATAAATAAATACTCATAGCTTTTTCTGAGAGTCCATGAATAAAGATAGCTATGATGGCCATGGTAGTTGTGTTAGACACAATTTGGTTTTGTTCTTCTCCCCTTCCCTGCTATCTCATTTTAAAAAATAGAGATATAAATCACAGGTTGTGACCATCTGTGTCCATTAACAATACCTCATATCTCTTTGGAAAGAATTAGAATTATTATCTCAAAAAATTTGTCCCAATTTTAATTTTGATTGCATGTCTATAAGTTACATGGATGTAATATTGCAGATAATTAATGTATATTGCAAATTTTTAAATTAAGTTTAGATTTACTCATCTCTTTATCATCTGTGTTTCTTTGTTACTCTGAATGAATTTTTACAAAAACTTTTAAATTGGTGTTACATATTTGCTATGAATAAATTAAGGTTGAAGTAATTTATATTATTATTTAAAAATCCTTTTTATTTTCATCTCTAAAACATAATCACTCTGTACTAGCATTGGAAAATCAGAATTGTTTTAAATAGGGTAAAACCAGGCAGGACTGAGGGGTATTATTTCTGTGAACATGCAGAAGAAAAAAACGAATAATGGAAAGAAAAAAAAGAGGTGTGATAAGAACTAGGAAATAAAGAAAACAGTGGTGGAGGAGGAATATGTCTTGCTTATGGTTTGCCTGGACTCCTCCTAAGGTCTGTAGGTGCAGTGATACTGCTGTAGAGAAAAGACAAGTGTGAGAAATATTTTTGCAATAAATGCACAGACTTTTGAAATTTTTGCTTGTTTGGTTTGTGTGTAGCTCCTGCTGTCTGTGGGAAAAAATTCTTAGGATTTGGAGAAATTAGACCACATAGGGCAAGACTTTGCTCAAAATTGTGACAACTCTGTGGCTTGTAAATATTCACCACCATAGTGGGATCATGTGCTTCAACCTTTACATATGTGATTGAGCTAATTGCATGAGGTTCCCATCTTTGGGAGAAATGGAGAGCTTTAATCTGCCTGTCCACGTGTTCTGATGTGGACATCCAGCACAGGTGACACGAATCTGCCAAAGCACTGAGTATTTCTTCCTGTTCATTCTAAAGGAAGACTGGAGCAATGAATCAGATGTACATGCATGCAGTATAAATATCTTTATTCAAGTTTAGCCATTTCTTCAGACTGAAAATTTGTTTTAGAAATTAGCTTAGTACTTATCCCAAAGGGCTTATATTAAGACAGTCTCTGAAAGAATATGAAGTCCTGAATACTTACCACTTTTAATTTTTTTCTGCCTTTATAGTCACTAATCATATTTTTATTTAAACAGTGGTAACGTTTGGTTTTCTTACTGAAACATTAGTAACAATTCATTTTTATCTGCTATTTTTTTAACCCCAGAAACTACCTCTTCAGATTGAAGCTTGAGGATCTCTCTCTAATACAGGTATGTTTTATTTCTTTTTCCATAGTTCCTCTGCAAGAGGTAGGTAACCAGATTTTTTAAAGCAGATAATCAAGATATTCCTAAGCTTCATTGCTACACGTAAATATGCATCTGTTTTTGTCCTTTTTCTGGCCCCTTATTATATAAGTCATATTATCCCCTTTAATTCCAGATTAGCCTTTGTCCCAGGCCATACAGCTCTGATGCTGCCTTAGTCTGCTGTGATTTTGTTAGAGTGGATTTTCATAGTCTTCATTAATAGAATTTAAAATTAACTACTTTTAGCTTCAATACTGTCCCTATTAATTCATGGGGTAGAGCTATACAGCTGAATACAGAAAAATAAAATGTTTTCAGGTAAGGCTATCCTTGTGATTTGTAAAACAACTTGTGTATGCTTTAATTAGGCTTTCAGATTTGCCTTCCCAGACTACTGGAAACAAGTTCTTATGTTAGCTTATATTTAATCAAAACTGCAATATTAATAAATATTCAATTTTGTTGCTGGTATTTAAAGCTATGAGACACCAAGCACTTTTAATATACAGAATTTGGGCTGTCTACTTTCATCGTCTGTGCCATATTCAATATCCTGACTAATAATTTAAATCCTAAAGATTCTTGTTGAGAGGCTGTACTCAGAGATCTCTGATGGTGCCATTGTAGTTTATGATGCTAATTCATAGATTGAAGTTCCTGACTTTGTTAGGACATGTAGGCTGAATTCACTAATGAGGGAGAAATCTGTAGATTACAGAGGTTTGTAATTGTGCTGTCTGATTCAACCAGGCCCCTTCTCACTCCAATCAGAAAAAATAAAAAATACAAACTGGGCACAGAAATCATACTGTTGATGTTGCAGTAGCTTACTGGGTTTCAGTCTTATGCCCTTTAACAGTCTTCTCAAGTTGACTTTTGGTAGTTTCTTATTTTGTCTTCAGTGTTGTAGCACCACTGGTTTGCCTCTGTATCTTCTAACATTCTTCAACAAATCTTTAGAGAATTTGTGTTTCTAAATCAAAAGTGTCCTTTCTTTTTTCTTCACCAGTGTATCTTTAATATCCCTACACCTAGTATTCCATTTCCTCTGCTATTTTCAAGCCTACCATTATGACTCCTTCATATGTTTCCTTCCCAAATCTTCTCTTCCTCTTCTTTCCCGCTACTTCACTTACAGTTCTGTTAGAACAGAGCAATGCCTCAGGACAGCCATTATCCAAAAGATCTGTTTCCTTGGATATGCCAGTTTTGGAAGCTCCAAATCAGCTGTGGCTGAAGCCATTGTTTTAATTTGTAGGGTGAATGGTTTAGGATCTCCAAATGAACTAAACAGCACATTCAGGTCTTGTCTTGCAATCTGGTATTATGGTTGAAAGAGACAGGAACAAAAGTGGGAAGCAAAGCAAAAGCAGTATAAAATCCTTGCAGAACAGAATGGTGGAATTTTGGGGGAGAAATAAAGCTTGCTGTGGTTTAACTTGTTGATACTCTATGTGCTAGTTCGTGTTTGTTTGGCAAGGGCTGAGTACTTTGACATTTCATGTCAGAAGACATTTTCTTTTAACATTTCTTTTTCTTCACACAGTTTTTGTCATAGTAATAATGTAAAAAATATCATTTAATTCTCCTATTTATGTTGTTTGCTTTTATTTTTATTTTTTTTTTTAATAAACCAGCATTTGTAAAAGCATGCAGATGTTTCATGAGCTAATAAACCATGTTTTCACATCTGGAAGAAAAGGCATACAGTGAAGTGCTAGCTATGAAAGGCTTTCAACATAGCTCAGTAACAAGACAAAAAAGGCTAGAAACAA
The DNA here is from genome assembly GCF_903797595.1 of Erithacus rubecula. Taxonomy (NCBI): domain Eukaryota; kingdom Metazoa; phylum Chordata; class Aves; order Passeriformes; family Muscicapidae; genus Erithacus; species Erithacus rubecula. The sequence goes on from NC_136689.1 coordinate 78,661,732, forward strand.
GATCTGTTGTTTAATTATCTTAGAAAATTGGTCAAGCTGTAGTTTTGCTACTGTGTATGGGAATCAGGAGAAAAATTACTGACTTTTTCTCTTGCACAGGAAATACTTCCAACATGGAAGCAAATTTAAACAATTTTCATCCTACTTTACTACTCTTTTCAATTAGACTTTTATAACTTTATTTCCTCTGCTTTGAAACTTTGATATTATTTAATAAGTGATTGATCAGTTGAATCTCTCTTATTGAACTTTTCTCTCCTGAAAACAAAGGGAATGCCTCAAACTAAATTTTGACAATTGACGCACTTCAGTTATTTTTGTCTAAGTCCGTTTCCTCATCTGTCATGCCTAATTGTCTGTTGGAATATATTAGTTTGTGCATACACTGCCTCTGGGAAGACAATAGGCTTCATGTTACATGTGATAAACTGCAACATTAATAATCTCATATTTATAGCAAAAGCATATTTGAAACTACTTTTTACAAATTTCTGTATTTTTGGAAAGATAGACATTTTATAAACAAAGTGTTGTTTTTCGAGTATTATCCGACTTTGCAAGATTACCAGATATTGTTTTGTAATAGGAAAGCTTTCTAAAAAGGAATGCATTAAATAATGAGCTCTTCTTTGCAAACTTTTTCGAAAATGTCTTTGGGCCAAAATATGTGTATGTCCTGTGTTTTACAAGTGTATGGCTGGAAAATAGTTTGTAAACACAAGATAATCTTCCTTGGGAAAAAAAACCAAACAAGACAAACCAAAACAAAAAATCAAAAGCAAAACCCCAAACCAAAACCAGGCATCCATTTGAAATACAAGTTATCACAAAAGAAATGCAGCACATGTATTAAAAGGGTCCTGTTTCCACCAGTTTAGTGGAAGTTAATCCCTTGTAAAAGTGGGGTTAGAGTGCTTCCAGAGTGCATCAGACAGGATGTGCATTTAAACATGAGCTGGGGCTGTGCACTGAGACATCATCGCCCATTGTGCCTACATCAAAGTTGTCATCCCACATGTCATGGGTCTGTGCTCTGTATTTTATAGGAAGAGCATGTTGTTTGAATAAGCAAGTTTCATATGATAATATCTTTAGCAAACCAGTATTTGATGTGTCTCAGCAATTTTCTTTGTGTAGCAGAATAAAGAAGAATAGAGCAAGTGAAAGCCTTTTAAGCTCTTGACGGAGAAGCCTAAGAGTCAAATTGTTCAAAGCTGCCTGTTGAAATAATGCATGCATAATGATTATGGATTAGGGAAGAAGCACTAGTTGGGGTTGTAGAAGGGCAAATATTTTATCACTCTCTCTGCAGCAATAGTAGGCTCACAGAAAGAAATGCCTGACTGCATGGATTTGTTTTGTGAGCTTTGCTTTGCTATTGCTCACCTCAAGTAACAGTAAGAATGATCCATAAAAGATTGGTTAAGATGAAAGCTAGATTTCCTAAAAATTTTTATATCTCTCAAAATATAAAAAAAGTCATCTAAATAGTAGTTTTTAAATGAGTAAATTTATGTTCAGAAATGTACTTTAAAAACTGTGACAGCTAGGAAAGGTCAATATTAATAGTGGGGCTTTGACATTATGTGGTGGATGTCTGTTACAAGTACCTGTTCTCACCTTTTCTGGTTTGTTTTTTTTTTTTTTAAAGGAAAGCTTCTAAATTCAAATGTTTATTTGTGTCTACCTACATGACAAATGTGCTGCTGTGTCTGTAAAGAGTGAAAACCTAATACATGCCAGCTTATAAAAGTCTTTGTGCTACAGTTGCCATGAACAATAAGCATGCCTGCATAATCTTTTCACAAACCTCATAGAAAGTGTGCATCTTTTCTTCTTCAATAAGGTGAACTTCTTCATAAACTCAGGTTGTTAAGGTGTTTACAGGGTACATGCTTCAGTTTGCTTTTCTCATGTAAATGTTCCATCTATGAAGTCTATTTGCTATTTGAGATGCCCAGGAGGTTGAATATGAGCCTGTTTCACCTGCTTCTGTATTTACATAGTTCTTCACAGGTTTTATTCTCATTCAGAACCTGCACATCTTTTAGTTAGAACAGCACGTACCTCAGAGTCCATTTTTAAAGACAATTTTGGCCCATTTTTACTGCAAGATTCAAATTAAATTCTTCATACAGGCTAACAATATCATAGTTTCATTTTTATGTGTGTTATTCAACTTTAAATTCTGGAATCAGGATGATTTTGATTTATAGATGTGTTTGCATGTATGTGTTTCTACGTGCACAAGGAATTAAAGACAAGATTGGAACTATGAATTTTCTGGAAAAGGAGCTACTTTGGAGAATAAATTTTACCTAAGAGAATTCTTGCTATTGTTTGCATGTGTCATGAGTGTCTGAAATATGTGTTACATGCGATAGTTCACTTTGATGAGAGAAAATAATGGCTAGATGGCAGACTAAATAATGAGTTAAGTAAATTGTACTATTCCTTGAGTATACATTCACATGTGTACCCATGTGAAACAAAGAGGGAATTTGATTCCATGATTAAGGTTTTTTTTAAAAAATTCATATATATAACTGCTTTTATAAATTTTACCTGAATTTTAATGCAGAGTATAATTATTAACAACATTTAATTTAATTTTTTTAAAAAATATATCAAATCCTCACTCGGGTTGTGTTTCCATTTTGAAAATAATAATTGTTTGCTATTGTTATATACAAGTCTTACTATATCTTTTGGGAGAATCCTTTATAACCTAGTTTGTCTTTGGTTAAGGTGGCACTTGGCCAAACCTAAAAAAGCAGAGGCACAAATCACTCAAACTCTCATTGAGTTAATTTTTCGGTCAGTGCTCTTGAGATCCCTTTGCTATGAACAAAATGAAAAGTTGTAAGTAGTTATGTAGGATCAAATCTTTAATTTATGCTGATGTTAAACACTAGCAGTTATAATCAACAAATTCAGAGATAAAGGGAATGAAGTTGTAATCTTTTAACCTCAAGTTTTTTGAGTCACTAAATAAATAGAATCCATCCTTAATTATTTTTTCTATACTAACAACCCTATCCTTAAGAATCCTTAATTATTTTTCTAAAACTTTTATTCATTGTACTTTAATCCATTTATTTTCTGCATTGTATGTTACTTAGAGTCACTATTTATGTAACAGATGACTGATTTGTGAAATCCATGAAAGAAACCTGATGCATCATCATTTTATTTTGGGGTCAAAGAACTGCGCTGAAAAGGAAATGCAAGAAATATTTTCTCTGATATCACACTTGAAGGCATAAGAGACCTCAAATAAGGATGTCTTTAACTGATGACAGTGCTAAGAAGACTGAGATTTAACATTCTATTTGATTGTCTAAGCAGGGAAAAAACAGAGAAAACAACTTAAAAATACTCTCCTGGGTTCTACTGTGCCTGGTATCTATTTAAAGTGGGGGAATAGAGAGTATTCCTCCCTTTTAAGGATACTTTTCTCCTTATTTTATGTCAAGTTAGCATCAGCCACCAAAATGTTGGTTTTTTTTAGGCCCTTCACATTTGTGTCTAGGACATACAATGGATAAGCAGAGTGCATAAGTTAGTGTTACTTTTGATGCTGTTCCAAGTTCCTTTAAAGGCTGGAAGTGAAGGGTGCAACTTGTGCTTGTAAAACTTTTCCAAAGAAGACTGGAGTGACCAAATCACAGAGTGACCAAAAATAATAGAGCTGCTGCAAACATCTGTTTTGATGCTAGGGATGAGCAAAATGTGCAGAGGTATTTGGACTGTTATTACCTTTTATCTAAATTGGTGCTGAGAGCAGAGTTTAAAAAAGTAAAAAATAAAGCAAAGGGCAGTACACCTACATATCACAATGCCACTGCTGTCAAGTACCTGTTCCTCTTGTTGATACCTTTCTGGTGGCAGATTGTTGAATTTGATTACACATTAAGTGCACAGCTAATTAAATTAGAGTATTGGAAAATTAAAGAAGATTTAGTAGCTTTTGTAAAGTCAGAGCTAGTTGTTTGTAGCAGGTGTAGATGGTGGCTGGTGTACCTCAGTTCTTTTTCTGTGATCCCATTAGTATTTTCATTATCTTGTTTTCTGCTTGCATGACAATAGTTTCTGATCAAGCATAAAACTTTATTGAAGCCAGAAAAGGATGAATTCAGCTAGCAGTGTGTAATTTCACATATCTGATCTTTACCCAAATGACCTGAAAGCTAGATAAAGCTGTTGAAAGCTAGATAAAGCATGTTAGATCCTAATACTAGATAAAACATGCTAGATCACACAAATCCTGATATTCCCTTTATAGCTTATTTTTTAAAAAGATAAATATAAAAATGTGCAGAAATCAGTTACCAGCAGACAGTGTTCATTTCTGCTAAAAAAATTGTGCTCTTAGCTTCACCTGTGTATTAGTCAGAGGATGGCCACTGTTCTAAAATGATTCAGGTCATATTTGGCCAAGTACTGATTCACTCTGCATTCTGAATTTTTTGTGTGATTACACATATCAGCTAATTGTTTGAGGGTTTATTTCTGTGTGTGATGTTTTAAGTTCATATGCAGACCCCCACTGAAAGTCTATAGAGAGGGCATGTGAGGCAGCCAACTGGATGTGTTACTGTTCTGCTCATTTCTTCTTGTTATTCATTTACACTTGGCTTCTGAAAAACTGGAAGGTTTTAGTCTCCAGAATTTGTAAATTCCTACTCTTCAGTACAGTTGAAATTTGTCATATAAATTTAAAAAGCATCTAACTGAAGAAAAAGAGTGCTGGCAACTTGGAAGGGCTTTGCTTCAGCTTTGGCTTGTCTGAATGTGTTAGTTTTTTTAGAGACGGAGGAGAAGTGTAGAAAAAGAAAAACAGGCAGAGATGCAATTCCTCATTCATTTACTGTATCTGTCATTGTTTTGTGCCAGTGCTAAAATACATGTGCAAGTGTATTCCTAGATAAATGAGTCAATTTAGCCAAGATGCTTAGCTTTTTTATCCCTTTTTTTTCCTTTTTTTTCCTTACCTCTGCTTGTTAGGTTGCATTTCTTTTATGTTTACAGCAATCTTCTGTTCTGGTTTCGCAGTAAAGAAGCAAAATAGGTACTAAAAAATTTTTCACTTGTCCTGGAGTAAAGCTTCTGTCTTCTTTAGGTATTACATTTTTTTCTTGTTGTTTTGTTTTTCTCTTTCATTTGTTTTGGTTTTTTTTTAAGAGAAAGGGGAAGTCTGGATCACTTGACTAAATAATATGAGGGCATTTATTCTCATGACAAATAGGGGTGATATCAAAATGTATGTGTGTACATTTTACAGCTCATTCTCCTAAAACAGCTGATTGGGTTTTATAGTGGAATGATTTCACCCTTCCTGATACTTTTCCCTGTTGTTATCTATGGTGGTCAGCTACACTGCATTAGATGCACAAAAAGTAATTATGGAAATGTCTTTTCCTCAGAAGGTGATGCTTGGTCATGTTTTCACTAAAACGATAAATCATTAAAGTTGCACAAGAGTAATCACCAAGTAGAATCTGTTTGAAAATAAAGGAGGCTGCTGCTTTCCAAATCTCTGACCTGTGTGTACTTCAGCTAATTCTGGACTCATCCTGTGACAACAAAGAGGTATTTATGGAGGGACACTAGCTCTCTTTCAGTGTCACCTCTGTACTGAGAAAATTCAGACATGTTAGGAAACTGTATAAAATGAGAGCAGTAAAACTAATACAGAGACTGAAAGCAGATTGTCTGATTCTTAAACAGTCTTGCTCAGGTGGAGAATTTGCCACAAGCACTTGCTGGTGGAGAGTTCCAGCTCCTTGCAAGTGGATTCTGAAGTGCTAAGCAATTTAGAAAAGAAGTGGAATATGCAGTATGCTCTGGAAGACATGATATCTGAATGTCTGCAAACATGTTTATGGATTTTTGCTTACAGACCCTGATAATGGAGCTTCATTGTGTATTCTGGCCTGTAACAATTAATTAGAGTTCCAGCCACAGTTTGTGTGCCATGCGTAGTCAAAGAACAGGCTTAAAGACATATTTTTTTCAGCTACAGGGGAAATTGTCCTTTGCAGTACTACAGAGATCCATTTAATAGTTCTGCAAGGTTAGGTGGGGTAGGGCAGAGATCCTTTTGGGTAATGCTACAGAGAGGAGATGAGTTTAGCTTACCCCTGCATGTCAGTGGTCATCAGTACCTGGAATAAAGACATTGTTTGTTCTGTAGTATCCCCTGCAGCTGGCTGTTGAAATTTAAAAAAAACTGTGAAATTAAGAAGACCAACATTTAAGCTTTGAATAATAGAAAAATGATGGAGCAGTCTCATGTTCCCTTGCCACAGGGCAGAAAAATTTAAAATAAGCATCTTGACCCTCAGCTCTAAGGAGCCCTTGTCTTTAAAGGATGCACCCAACTGCTGAACTATGGGAAGAACTGGCTGTTTTCATAAGGCAAATGTTCACTTGCAACATTCACTTCATTCCTTGGGAAGAGGTGTAAATATTTTCAAGGTTAGGAGACTAGTTTTTTGCTGCTACAATTAAGGAAAACTCAGGATTTTTAAACTTCTAAGGAAACAAAGCTGCCATACTTAGGCTGAGAGACATGGACTCTTGTCTCTATAACCCAAGTAGAAGGAAGGGGTTGAGGAACTTGCAACAAGAGCATTGCTGGTGAGGATTCCATGTAAATGGCTCAGGGCACAAAGTGAGGGTTGCTTCCAGTATATTACTTACCTGGTGAACTCTGCTCACCCCAATTCATGAGGTGGGATGTTGCACCTGAATGTTTAAAAGAGACACTGCTTAGTCATAGCATAGGAAACTTGTCCTGTTCTGAATAGAGAATGGTGGAGTAAAATTGTTTTACTCTGATAGGCTTATCCAATATTTTGGGATACCATTTGCCTTCATTTTTCCTTATGCTTATTTTTCTGCTGCCTTTTCCTTACCTCATTTTTGGTTATCTTCTGTTTTGGCTTGTATTGTTTTACCCATCCCAGATGGTACTTCAATATGATGCTTCTGCTGTCAGGTCTGGGAGTGATAAATCATGTCAAACTATGGAAATCAATCAATTTAAAAAAATTGAAAGCTAAATGTCCTTTGAAATATCTGGGTTCATACACATACATGAGATTTTTGTATTAAAATTTTTATCTAGCTGTTATTTTGGATTTATTTGAAGGCAAATCTAGATCCCCACAGACCACAAGTAATTCCTCAATGCTCGGTGGAAAAAATTGCCCTTTAAAGGACATGATCTTACCCATAAAACAATTAAGAGAAAAGCTACCTTTGTTTATGATGTCAGTATTTTACTCAAAGTTTGCCTGCCTTCAAATCACAGTGTTTTTAGGCCCTCAAAATGGAACTTGGAGTCTGAGCTGAGGTGTTTAGGCTCTCTGCTGGTGGATGGGCATAGCTCTACACTTAAGCATGAGATCTACTGACATCTGAGTTCTGAATGCTCTGATCCCCCTGTGGAAGAATGTTGAGTGCACAGGGAAAAATGAATTACTAAATGCCACTTTTTTTTAAATTTATTATTTTTTTATTTAAGCATCTCTGAATTTGACAATAAGATTTCTTTTCTACATCACTCATATGCAGCAGGCTTGCATTTTGAGTAAATTGAATGTAAAATGTGTGTCAAGCTCTTTCTGTTACAGTTTCTAAACTCTACAAAGAGTATGAAGACTGTGTGACCTCTATTGTGGATTCTTAAGCAAGGCTGAATTGAATATGGGCTAAGATATAACAGATTTAAGTTAGTTATAGGTTTATGTGCTGTATGTTTGTTTTTTTCTTCTTTTATTTTTCTTCCCTGATTTTAATACTATCTTTTTCAGTCAGTACTTCTGAATTTTATATGTTTGCTCTAGTGCCTGGGAAAAATTTATTTGCTTTTCCAAATCAGGGATGTACTGGTGGTTGATATACTGATTTTCCAAACAAATAATCAAAATACAAAAAGAACAGACCATTACAAAGTTATGAGAAATTACAGGGTCTGTACTTGGGCCTTTTCATATATATTGAGATATTTATAGCAATTCAGATTGATATAAGTAATGAAAATAGTTCAAAGAAAAGAAATTAATAAAATTCAGTTTTACTATAGGTTAATATTTATACCTACAGTTATGTCTATATTCAATTTTGAAAATTACCTCCCTAATGAAAACCTACAGTTCTTTTTCCCAGGGTATAGCTACCATTTTAGTAGTCAGAAGTAGTCAGCCACAAAACTGTTTGTGTTTTGTTTTAGGTTTTAAACTGTCCAATTTGGTTAGGTTTATTAAAAATCAAATGAAAGACCTGAGAAAATCTCAGAATTTCATATTTATGTGGGTACCAGGATAGAGCAACCTTATGGAAATTACTTCAAGGAGAAACCAGTAACTGTGTCAGAAGCAACCCAAATTTCTGTTAATTATTAGTTAAATAACAACTTTCATTGTGGCATTGACCATTTTTATGTGCTATGTGATTCATTTCTTTAATACTTTAGTTTCTAAATGAAAACTGAGGTGGGCATGAGTTTTCAGAATTTTGAAAACACTTTGGACATAATTTGATAATTAGCAGATATTTCTAGAGGTAAGATGCAGATTAAGTTGAATGTTTTCCACTGTTCTGGAAAAAAACCCACCAGATTTATGCTGTTATAATTTTATGGCATTCTGAGCCTTTGAATTGAGCATTTAAAATTAAATACAGTGTCTGGTAGGTGTACTTGACCTTGATTTCTGTTAATTACAATTAAATAGGAATGACAGAATGAAATCGTTCTGAAGCCACATTGAGTGGAAAATGCTGCCCAGTATTTGTACACAGCATTGCTTTTAGAGTATCTGTCTGTGGCAATCCTGCTCCTAAGGGTAAGGGTTCATAAGCTCCAAGTCTTTGCCTAGCTATTTGGGCAATTCTGGGAGTGATTCTGTGCCTCCTCCCATCATCTCAGGGACCTGAAATGGTGAAAGGTCAAACTGTTCTTTAATTTCTCCCCCAGTTTGTTACTACAAGAACTGTGAAATCTGGCAAGAGGAGAGACTTTGAGGAAAGTGGAGCTGTGAAAGCTCATGTGCATGAATGTTCAGACTTCTGCACACGTTTTATTTTCCACTGATGAGATGAAACCTTTCTCAGTGAAACTCTGTCTCCTATGTGCATGGTTATTTTTGCTACTCAGTAGAATTATGCAGACTCTTTTTTTTCTGAATATCTGGGCAATAAAAATAGCTGAATTAAGTTTTATACTGTCAAATACACATATAACCTTTCACAGTGGCATTTTTTCTTACTTTAATTAGGCAAGGATTTATTAATGAATCTTTTACAATATGTCAGGACAGGTCTGAAGAGACAGTAATTCTGTATGTTCATAGAAGATCAAAAATAACCCTCATATATTTATGAAGTCCTGCTCTAGGCATGGTTCCACAGTCTTTTCTCACACATCTGTCAGTGGTGTTACTTATAGAATATTGTGCTATTCAGCATGAGAAAATACAGCTGGATGAGTTATATTTGACAAAACTCTGTATATGCATGGACAAATTAAAGCTGAGTGGAGAATTTCACCTGTTAATGTATATGCAGACAAAATACTTTGTAAACAGATTTATTTATTTATTTATTTATTTATTTATTTGTTAATATAAAATGGTCCATACTGAAAACAACAAAGGTATCAGGAGACCTGTACGGATACACAATGAGTTTCTAACTAAGCTCAAGCAAAATAAAGAAATATTGTAGTGGTAGAAACAGGGACAGGTGACTGGGAAGGAATACCAAAATCCCTGTCCAAGCAGCCTCAGGTGGAAAGAGGAAATCCAAAGTGCATTTGTGCAGTTGAATCCCATGTGGGATGGGAAGAGCAACAAAAGCTTTATTTTAAAAGAAACAAATCAGATAATAATCAGCTGCTTTTGTGTTTCCTCTTGAAGTTGTATTTAGATTATAATCTAGCTATCCCTTAAAGGAGACTGAGAAATAAGTTTGAAACTGGGGAACTGGTGCATGGAGAATCATATGCAAATAATCTGCAAAGGGGGGCTTGCTGTGTAAAGCAAGTATATTTTTTCACTAAAATTTGTGGTTTCATTGATTTTTTTACTGCATGCCCAGCTATGACACACAAGAGATAGAATTGTTTTCTTTTTTAATTGTAGAGGAAGAAAAATGTCCAGTCATTCTTATTTCCTTAAAATTACATTTAAAATATAAGAAGTATTATTCATTGTACAATTGCACTTTAATTAATCGACCTTAAAATGAGGGAATAGAGAATGATAAATTACCGAGGTAAATGTTAAGAAATATTTGTATTTCCATCACCAAAATTGCTGAAACTTCTGTGATGACATAGCAGGGAGCATGATGAAACTCTGGTTTCTAATAATTACATTTTCACTGGCACTTGCAAGTTGCAGAAAAGAATAGCTGGACAGGCTGGAACACAGGTAAAAATATATTCCTGTGAATGAATCCAATCAGAATGAAGCTTTATAAATGAGTTTTAGAGTTGTTTATGTTCAGAGCAACATACAAAGCTCACTGATAGCACTATGGAAGGCCTGTCTCTGCTATTCATCCACATGAACTGGGAAAGAAAATATATCTTGTAGCCTGAGAAATCATTCTAGGACAACAAATACATCTTGCAGATGGAGTTAGGGAGTTTCCAAAGGGGAAAGCTGAATTTTTACTGCAAGAAGTAGGTAAAAATGTGTTATTTGTTTTTATCTGTGAAGAATAAGTAATATTTGCCAGACTTTTTCTGAACAGCAGGTGTATGGGCTATGCAGAACATAACAGAAAGGATCATGAAGTCCTTGCTGGGAGAACCAGCCATGCATAAACTGCCTGCTGATTCTAAACAGCCACTTGAAGAAAAAGTGCCAGGAAGCTGGAGATTACCTCTTAAAAAAACACAAAAAACCAAAAAAACCTACAAAACAAAATCCCAAAAAACTGTAACACAGATTGAATCTGGTTTGTGTAGAAAATCAGAGCCAAATAGATGAAAAAGCTTTAGTCAATGCAGCACAGAAAATGGAGTCCTGAAAGATAAAATCTGAGGAGAAAAGAGGATTAAAACTAGTAATTTCTTCAAGAAGAACATCTGGTCTGGCTAAATACAGTGCACGAAAAGCAGCTCTTTTATAATGGCCACAAAATGGTCACAAATCTAGAGTATCCCTGGAAGCCAGCCAACGAGAAAAAAAACATCAGCCAAAAAGGCTGTGTGATCACCACAGCAGAGAAGACTCTCTGAGCCCTGGAGCAAGGTGGAGGCAGTGCACATGTCTGAGCAACAGGTTGAAGGAGGAAGGCCAATGATGTTTATAAGGTTGTAATACGTAATTTTCAGCCAACATTTTTACAGAACAGGTGATTGAGACTCTCCAGACACACATCTCTGTGAAGATCTGCAAATGGCTTTGTAGAACCTGGGTGTAGTCATTCAAGTTTCCTGGAAGAAACATAGTGTGCTAAGACTTGAGTAAAGCCCAGGGAGTATCTGAAGTCATTTAAACTCCTAAATCTTCAGTCAGGGCAGCATGTTGAATTCTGGGATCACACAGCCAACTCTGCTGTCTGTCTGTATCTGGCCTCTTAAATGATGTTGATGCAGAGGGTGAAATGGAGTGGTTAAATGAAAATATTTTCCATCTCAAAAGTAGGAAAGGGAAAATAAAACAAAGAACATGTAAATCAAGTGGTTCTCAGGTTGCTCATCCTAAAGGAAAACCCTATATAATATAGAATTAGAACTTAGTATAACTTAGTATATCTGATTAGCTAATGTGCTTCTCTAATGCAGGGCAGGGTGTGGCACGCAAATATCAAACTCCATTTTTAGAATTTGTTAAATCTATCTGAATTGAAACCTATTTTTGGGACAGCACAGCCCCAACCCAAAATGTAATTATAAAATTAAAATAATTTAATTGGAAGACTGCACTTATCAGTCAATCCCATTCTCAAAAATTCCCTTGATTCTGAGATTAAAAGATTAAACAAGATGGAGGTCTTCTAGGGAGATAATAAAAACTGGCTTGGATGTGATTCTGCACACTCTACTTTAGGAGAATCTGCTTTAGCAGGGGAGGTGGACTAGATGATCTCCAGAGTCCCTTCAAGCCATTCTTAAAAGATGACCACTGAAAACCTATAATGGATTGGAATAATAAAAGAGCTTGACTATTCTCTCTCATCCAGAGGTAGTTTTTCATATTCATAATAAATATTTTGGATTTTCTGTGTGGCATAGAAAATCTCAAATAGGCAAGTGAGAGCTGGAAAGTCAAATAGAATTAACAGTCTAACAGCTAGCATACTGCTTTTGAGTGTACTTGTGTCTTTATTTGTCATCTGATTCACAGCATGCATTTGGATCTCTCTGATCTGCAGCTTGCCTTTCCTAAACAGTAGGAATCAGAAAACTCTTTGATTTTCCTCATTTTGCAGATTTTTAATTCAAGCTCTGAGAAACTTTTTTAGTAAATTTGTAATGAAACTTGAAAAATCTTTTGGGAATGGTTCAACACTTTCCATAGGCATCATTATTGCTATTGTTGGAAAAGTTTAGTCCAGATTTGATGCCATTGTGTAATACAGGTTTATGGTTTTGAGAGAAAGGAAGCCCACAGGACTTCTCAGATGTGTCTTTGGCACGCTTCTGGGGCAATAGGGCAATGTGCTGTTAGAGCTGACTGGTGTTGCTTTTGCTGACATTTGTGTGGTGCAGCTGAATTTTTGGAACTCTTCATTTCTGTCATTTGGAGTCACTGATAGATGAATGAGAGGGTGGATTTGGACAGGGCTGCTCTGCTACCCTTACAGCCCAATGCAGACCTTGCTGGGAGTGCTGTAGTGGCTGTGCATATGTGGGGTGTACTGGAGGTGCATTAACCTGCCTAACACATGAATTGATGGCAGTATTAGCTGTGGGAGCATGGACTTGTATGCAGACTGTGCACCAGACTTCCTAATATCATGGGACTGGAGTAGCAGATGTTTGTGTTAATTGAAGCGTGTTGAGATATCCTTTACTTGTCTGTGGTAAAGACATCACTTTAAAATGCCTGCTGAACAGACAGTGTAATTGCTGTGTAGAAGTTTATAAATAGATGTTACTGGTTCTGATGTTAATGCACTACTATAACAGCCACAGGAATATTGGTTGAGCCCCTTTTCCTGCTGGAGTTTGTTTTCCCTCCTACTTTGTTTCCAGAAGAGGAGCACAAAAGCAAATTCTGCAAGTCTTCAGAGCAGTCAGAGTACATTTGGTATAAGTCACATCAAAAAAGGATTATCTAAATCTACATTTTCATGTCTTCAGAGTAAATAAACTAAGTGCCTACTGCTATTTTTAGAAAAATGGAATGATTTTTTATTTTTTTAATCTGTCACCTGCTTGAATAGTAGTGACATCTGTAACATGCTTGAGACCATGAAGAGTGTTTAATTCTTCTGGACAGTGAAAAGCCAGGAGAGATGATCTCTGTCACAGGAAGAAGGTTTCTTCTATAAGTTCTGCTGTTGCTGCTGTCATGAATGCTAGGACAGCTGGACTGCTAAAGTAGGCTTCTTTTTGAAGAAATGACTCATAGAGCAGAGATGTCTTCCTTTTGTCATCCAAGTATGCATTATGCAGTGCAACCTCTCTGCAAAGCTCTTGTAAAGGAAAGCAAACAAAAATGCCACCCTTACAGACTCTATCTAGGATATATTCTTCCCTTCTCATGCCTTATAGCTATACCAACAATCTATCAGGTTGAATTATATGCTTGGGAATACTCAGAGAATCCTGAAAATAGCTTAAAAAATGAGCTGACTGAGGAAATCTGATGAATAACCCTGTTGGTAGACAAAGCATATCTGAGGTTGCCCTTTCATTGAAGAACAGATGGAGATCTTATTACACACAAGTAATTGATTTATAAACTGATTAATGCTGGGGGTAGGTTTCTGCTTTTAATAGGCATAGCTATTTATGTCTTGATATGCATTAGTATTACCTAATGACAAGACTTTTTTCAGCACTTTTTCTTGTTTCAAGAGGCTCTTAGCAGTGTTTTGCAAGGCCTGAGGATCAATACTTCTATGAACAGCAGTTTTCAGCACTCCCCATGGATAGCAATTACCTTTTAGAAAAGAACTCATTGCACATTCATATGGATGCATCCTCACGTAAGGCAGTGGCAAGCCTAAATGCTTGCTGTCTTTACAAATTTTGTACATTGTAAGTTCTTACTTTTTCCAGGTGTAAAGTATGAATCCTCTAATGCCATTTCTGGAATGCTTGTCTCTCTTGCTAGTACAGGCCTTTTTTAGTGCACACAGATCAGTTTTAGTGTAGTCTTATATAAGGAATGTTAACAAAATTGCTTTTTCAATTTCACAAACTCAATAATGATAAAGATAGTAGAGATTATGTTAATAATTATTGCTATTTAGAAAAAATTAAAACCATGCAACAACCTCTTTTCTTGAATTTCTCTGCTGAATGATTCTTGGCTTCCATGTGTTCTTGTGTTATAAGACTGAACTATTCATCTGGATCTAATCTTGCCATTTTAAATTCTGAGACCATAGGGCTTTGATCAGGACATCAGCACACAGGACATTTTTTTCTGGGCTTAGAAAGCAAACAGAGGTCTCAGAAACTTAACTCTTAAATAGATGAAGGAAAATATAATACTGAGAAGATGATAATGTTACTTCTGTACTGGTTCTAGATGAGACTCTCATAAGATTTATTTTTTTGGCAAACTGAGGACCATGTTGTTGTGAAAAGATGTCATAATATCGAGCAGAGCACAGAAGTAAGCGTATTTTAAATTGAAAAGATATGAGTTTTAAAAAATATGAAGGAAGAGGAGAACAGAAAGTTTGCATTAAAAGTAGGTGGCCAGAAACTAGTATGAAAGTACTGTGTCAAATGTGAGCTGGACTGTAGTTTTTTACCAAATTAGGTTTGTTAAAAACAAGTAGTGAAAATAAAATGTTGCTTTGTGTACAGAACTTTCCAACATGCACATTTAAAAACCCTTATTGGCATTATTTAATGAGAATCTGCATAATGTCCTAAGGATTTGTATTTGTGTGGAAGGAAGCGCAAACACAATGAGCATGGAGAAAAGAGTTAATCAGACTAATGATTGTATCAACAAGGTGATAATGCCAAAAGTCCATACAACACATACAAGAAACTGCATTAAAACTGTGACCCTTTGCTACTTTTTGCTTGTTGTGGAAACAGACAATTAGAGGTGAAAAGTACAAAACTTCTATACAGTACATATTGATTTAGATTCAAATTTATTAGTTCAAAATGCAAACTTGACATTCAAAACCTGGATTTTTTTAAAGTGTCGTCAGATGCTGAAAGTAATCTTGCAGGGTTTCTCAACACAGATTTACAAGTAAACTTAATAATGAAGTAACATAGGTGATATTTATTTATTTCTAACATTCTTCTTTATATGGTTCAAGGCTTTTTATTTCTGTTCAAATAGTAAACATTTCTAATGTTTAAAATTAGAAAAGAGAATTTAGTTAGAGAAACCCTCTTTCACTGATTTAATGATATCTGGTGTCTACCTGGACTGAATGTTTCTCTTCTAACATTGCAGTAAGATCTTTCCAGTGTTTGGCAGTGTGGCAAAGTGGAAACCTTTAGTGAGAAGGAGATTTTGCAGAGCACCAAGCCCAAACCTTAACAAGAATTATAAACAGAATTATAAAATCAGTATGAGTGTCCTGCAGTGTATATTAATAGGAGCAAAATTTCCATAGAAATCTCTAGATTTATTTCTTACTGTGTTTGCTATAGGTTTGTAGTTCTCACTTGTTTAACTTCCCTTTTGTACAAGAAGGCTGTGGAGGGGCACCCATTATTTTTTCAAGGTTGCTACTGAAGTCCTCCTGCTCAGGTTCTAGACCATTTATTTAATGGAATGATGCCATACAGGTACATCAAGCTGAATAATCAGCTGCATCTCTTATAAAAGAGATGATACAGTGTTCAGACAGCTTGGTTTCAAGTTTAAATTCTGAAGGTTTGAATCAAAAAATCTGATGTCCCATATACCTTTTTAACTTCAGTAAATGGTGAATTTATGGCTCCCTAGTTATTATAGTCCAGTGACAATTTCTCTGTTCTCCTATCTGAAAACTGTAATACCCTGGCAGTGTGAATGGCAAAGATTAGAGAAATGGTGATGATAGTGCTCAAATGTTAGGCTTTCTGTTCAACAGCTGGATAGCCTTTCAGGAGCTGCCACATGCCACTGCCTTCTGTCCTTTCCACTGTTCACTCAAAAAACTTGCAATGTATGAAAGGTTAACTTGAGGATAAAAAAGTGTACTGATCTTTTTCACAGGCTTCAGTCTTTCATGATATACTGAAGGTTTGAGCATGTAATCCTGACTTGGGCAAAATTCACATTTGTGTCAAAAGAGGCTTTATAGCTGAAGGATCAAGAAGTCTGGATATTCTGCTGCCAGAGTAGCACATAAAGAAGAGCCTTATGTTGGATTCCTTTGACTTATCATTTGGCATTTTCAGATTCATAGAAAAAACCCTAGATCTGTTGGTAGGTAGTAAGGAAGTAGTGCTCCAAATACTGAGCTCTTTTCTGTTTAGTTGAGGCTGCATCACATCCATCCAACCATTATTTTCCTAATTGTGAGTGCCTGAGCCTCATATTTTCCTCAGGTCTAGGAACTTCCTTTAAAAGATGACCAAGTAGTTTCAAAAGAATTAGGAAATAAAACTTCTCATGAGAGTGAGGTGGAGATTGATGGTAGTAATGGTAGAGTTACTCTGACAGGTCCTTGAGGGGCCAAGCTGCTGGTATTGGCAACATGATCTGGTTTAATTGGGCGTGTCAACATTCCTACATATGCTCCATTTGTGGATGAACATTGTCTTCCTCTCCCACTCATCACTCTTACCTTTCTGGTGTATAAGGAAAAAGTGAATATTTTTCGGCTATTTTAAGTGATATAAGCAGTTTAGTATAGTACCATGCAAATCTGATGGCACAGAAGAGGAGCCAGGAATTGGTGGGTAAATTTTTGGGATTAATGAGAGCACTGAAGGGCAGAACTGGGAATAGAGAGGGGAACCCACCTTTCAACTTACACCTCCTTATTAGACATGAACTCAGCCCTTAAGCCAGAACAAATAAAACTACCTGCTTTGACTAATGTTCTTAAAAGGTAAAAAGAAATTAAATGTAAAAAGTAAAAAAAAAACCAAAACAACAAAAAAATGACAACAACTCTGTTTCTATTTATTGAAAAGAGAAAGAGGAAAGAGCTGTAATTTAGTTATGAGTAGCAGGTAAAATGCACATGGTGGTAAAGAAAACCAATCAGAAGAGAATCTGAATTTCTGAGCTGCAGCTAATAGGAATGGAAAATAGTAGTATGGCAGAACTCCTGTGCCTTTCAGCTGTACTTTTACAGTGCTGTTGCTAGAGATCACAGCACAGCCTGAAAGGCCAAGGACTATGACAGTTTAGAGCTTGGGGGAGAATAAATAGCATTGTTTTTTTTCTTTACTTATCAGATTCCCAACCCAACTTTTCCTCTTAAGTCTTAGCTCCTTGAAGGCATTTTTGCCTCTGCCATTTTATTTAATCTATGTCACTGAATGCAGCTGGAGTGAAAAATGATATCACAATAGCTAGTTTCTTTACAAACAGAGTTACTTGAATTGAAAATTTATTCTCTGTACATTTTTGTTCAAACTGAAGTTGGTAAACTACCCTTGGAAGTTTCAGCATTAAACTTGGAGGTTTACATTCTCAAGAATGTAGAAGAGGGTTAAGGAAATAAAAAAAAAAATAATCAGAAAGTAAAACCAACTCCAAATAAAGCTTCTGGGCACAAAAGAAGAAAAGATTCTCTTAATAAAAAGACTGACAATGCTGGGTGGCTTTGCAGTGAAATGCTGATGTTGACATGGGGCTGTTATTCAACTTTCCCAAATATGACTGTTAAATTAAGAAATGTTCTGTGAATGAACTTTTCATCATGTGAGTTGTATTCTGTGGAGTTGCATGAACTTGGAGATTCTCAAAATACCATGCACCTATTATGCTGATGAACTATAATACTATTGATAGTGAGAGGTTTTATAAATATACAAATGTGGAAAGAGCAAATCATGGGGCTGAATGTGATAAAGAAATATAAATGAGGAAAGTTACTTCATTTGCACTCACTTAAATTTATTTTACACTGTATCCCACTTATTTTCAAAATAGGATTGCAATTTCTACCCAGTCTCCTGCTTGTTTTGGATTGATTCCCATCTGCTCCCCATGCTGCAATGTTAATGCAGTGTCTTTCAGGCTGTTCAAATTGTATTTTCATACATTAGCTGTCAGATAAGGTGCTGTTTTATGTCTCAAGTTACACCATGCATCAATATTTTATGTTGAACACCTAGCACAGAGGCTGGATAAACACATAGGAAAAGTTTTATACTTAAAAAACCAGTTGCAGCTGGTTCTTGGCAAGTTCCTCTGTCATTTTTATTGGCAGAACTGTGTGTCTTTGTCCAGTGCCTAGAAGCTTGAGCACAACTCTGACTGCCACTAACCTCATTTAAGCCCAACTGTTTTTATTTCAAGGATCTACCTGGCAGAATTCTGTCAGATAATAAACTTGTCCAGAGTGATCTTGTGAGAAACACTGGCTTGATCATAGCAGCATGTTTCTCTCTTTAAATCTGCATCCTGGCTTTCAGTATTACAAGATCTCAAATGGAAAGCGAATAGTAACTTGGTGATGCCAAAAGACAGCATTAAAAAATTAAATAAAGAAATAAATTAAAATTTCAAGACCAAAATGCCATGTTACATAGTTTTTGACTAAATTTTAATAACTTGGTTATATTTCAGAATTGCCACTGCTTGCTGAGCATCTCAGCTGGAAGCCTGAAACTAGTGCAGTATGAAACAATACTCATGTGAGACAGGTCATTTCAGTAATGCATCACTGTATCAGATGTGCAGAGCTACTGATGAGCAGGATAAGAAAGACAGGATTTTTTTATTTACATATATGCTCATTCATATGGGAAAAACTCATCAAGTGTAGTTTTTCCAACTGAGATATTTAGCCATGCAGTGGGGTTTTTTTGACACTTACTTCAGCAAGTAGTTATTTGTCCAATTTTAGGTAAATTTCGTTGTCCTATTTATGCTAACATTATTAACAATGCCAAACAATGTGATTGGGGGTAATGTTAAAGAAAGAAAAGGAGAAAGACCTGCCTATGTTATAAAAACAGTAAGCTTGTTCCAATCAGTCTAATGAGCACAGGAGAAAATAGTGATTTATATCTTTCTTCAGGGTCTCTCTCCCTCAGTGACAGTTACAGCATTTATTCCTGGAATCCCAGTGACCAAACCCTGGTGTTTGCTCTTTGGACCAATGAGAAATCCTACCTCAGTTTGGTATTATGTCATCTTTATTGGGAATGAAAGTCTAACAAGCTGGCTGAATCTATTCAGAAGTGGCATCTCCAAAATAAAATGCTTGTTCAAACCTATTCCTAAACATATGAGGCAGAGTAGAGGCTTAAAAGAGTAAAAAGGAATTTAATTATTAGTCAATTCTAATTGTAACCTCAGGTTTTCTCTGTAATTATTTGTTTGTTTCTTTTTCTCCAGCTAATTTCCAGTTGTGGATTATCTGGATTCCTGTGGGATCTCCTAATCTATATGTTTCCTTTCTTGTCTGATAGTGCTTGCTGACTCTGAGCTGTCTGTAGTTTCCCAATTGTCTGTCTGGTTTTAGACTAGCAGATCTTCAATATTTTCAGAACAGTTTCCATTCTGGGGCTTAGCCATGGAAAAAATAAATCATTCCCTGCTTTACTGGAGATTGATAGGGACACTTTCCAGTAATCACCCCCTTTTTTAAAATCTGGAATAGGTCTTTGGCTTTTCTGTTTGGTCATTCTCTGGTTGCTGTCAATCAACTACAAATGACAAGTATAAATGGATGTGCATGGAAGACCATTAAAGGAACGAGCTGCTCCTAACCCAATTCAGAAGATGTAGAAATTCTACAAAAGATGAAAGATGGAGCTGGTGACCCAGGAGAAGTGTGGAGTAGTTCTTTGATCTTGCTGGGATAGACTTAAGGGAGCCAAAGCTGACCTTGAGTTAAATCCAGGAAGGGATGTTAAAAGCAACAAAAGATTTGACAAGAAACTCAGCAACAAAACAGACTGGCACAAACATGGTCCCACTGCTGAATGGGCATGGGGAACTTGTGAAAAATGACATGGAAAAGGCCAAGGCACTCAGTGGTGCCTTTACCTCAGGTTTGCCAGTAAGATGAGACTTCATGAATCTCTGGCTCTCAAGACGCCATGGGAAAGTCCAATCTCTTTTTACATTCCTATCTTTTTTTATTTGTCCTTATGGGGCAGCTCTAGTGTATTTCACCCTTGGCCTTTCTTCCTCCCTGTGTTGCAAACAACAGCCTGTTCCAACCAGATCTAAATGCCAGCAGTGGATGGGTGTTACATTTCCCTGACTTCTGAGCAGCAAACTAAAAAAGGCCAATGTTGATAGCAAGAATGTGTTTGTTGCACTGGCACCATCGTGGACACAGAGCGTAGCCAGGCAACAGGAAAACAGGGATTTCATTTACCAGACAGGACACAGAACAATCTCTGGACCTTCTTCCCTCTGCTTTGAATCTGGGAAAGCAATTTGCAAAAGAATATTGTGCAGAACATGCAAAACCTTGCACAGGGGAGATTTCTGTCACGAGAAATATTGAGATGTGGGGGTAGCACAGGTAGAAACACATACTCAGGTTCAGGTAACGAGATTATGAGTGCTGCCTTGCAACAGCCTAGAACAGAACGGATCATAAGTCACTGGAAAAGTGCTTTGGGTGTAAAATAAATAACATGTGAGCAAAGAAAAGGAAGTGTGCACTGCTTGAACCTGGATGTTATCATAAAAACAGAATGCATTTTTGTTGCAGTCTAGGCTTAAGGTAGGATTTTTATTATTGATTTTATTATTTTACTTTAAAAAACCCCCAAACTTGGTCCTTATTTTATAAGCATTTTGTATGATTTCCCTTGCTATGAAGAATAACTTCAGTGATTTTAATTATAAATGATGCTTGATTTTCTTTCATTTTTGTTGAAATTATTTTTAAAGACCATCAAAATATATAATTTTGATGAATGTTTATTGCTAATTTGGGGTCAATTAAGATAAATAGCAGGTCATGTCTCTCTGTTTGGAGTTACAATTAGAAGGTTGTATCACTACTGGCTCAGACCATACCTGCTGTACTGTCTTTTGCCTCCAGCCTGCAGCAGTTCAGGCAAAAAGCCTGAACTTGTAATGATAGTTCCCTCCAAGATTTTCTCAACCATTGGAATCCAGGAGCTTCCTTAGGTGAAGGTAGGGTCCTGGGTGGGTTTTTATCCAGTCTTAAACTGTCACAGGGGATTTGCAAAGTGGGGCAACCACAGGAACAAAATCACACCATTCGGTGACAGAAATTTTAATAATAATTAAGCATTTTTCTTTGTTTGATTAGGGTTTCTAGCACAAAATAGAATAATGTATTGCCAGCAGGGCAGATTTAATCAAGACCTCACTTCCCTGAGGGATATTTTCATATCAATTTCACCCTGTGACATTTAACTAATTTTTGTATTTTCGATGTACTATGGAAGAGAGTTCTGCATCTGACTGAGGAAATGAAGAACTTCTGAGATTTAAATCCTTAAATATTATTTATAATTCAAATAACAGTGAATGTACTTTAACTTCACTATTTAAAATCAGTGAGCAATATTCTCTGTGCACCTTCCTCGTGATTGTATGTCTATTATCTCTCTCCTCAGATGCCTAAAAAATCAGTCTATTTAATCCTACTCTGTAAAGAAAATAAAAAAGCTGGGGGTCTTTTGTCCCTTTTCTATGCATCTCTCCTAGTTCTACTTTCAAATTTGAAATTGTGGGTTGGGACAGGATTGCAAAAAAGTGTTCAAAACAAGGGGGTAGATGGATTTTTTTCCCTGGTACAAGGATGTTCTCTAGTGTTTTGTACTTCTTATAATTTTTTTTTTTTAAATTTTTATTTATTTATTTATTTATTTTAGTTGTAACTCAAGATCTTGTCTTCCTGGGGCCCATTTTAGAAATATGAATTAAATTTACTGTTTTGCATACCACAAGTACCAAAGCAGTTGTCAGCTGAATATTTCAGCTTAATATTTCAGCATCTTCCTCTCTGAATTGCGTTAAATATTCTTGAACAAGTAACTATGCTGAAAAGGTGTTGCTTTTCATAGTATCTTTATTCTATAACCTCTTGTAACAACATTGTGGTTTGAGATGTGTGTTTCATCAGCAGCCCTGCATGCTCTGGGATGAGAACTTCCTTGAGCTCTGCTGTGATGAACTTGGGCAGGGGGAGAAATATGGGGATTTTTTGGTGTGCCTTTATCTTAATCTCTTATTTGATCTTTTATTGCTGCTTTGAACTGTCAAGATTCCTGCTTTTAATGTGTTTGAAGGACTTATTAGTAATATTTATGACTTTTGTACATTATTCTTCTGTGCTTTATTTTCTTCATTTTGTCACTGCTTCAGTTTTTTTAAAGATGCTTACTTCCTTTTGTTAACTACTTCTGTCCTGTTGTCAATCTTTTCTAAGTTGCCCTTTGCCTTGGTTGTTTTTTGTTTCTTTTCTTTCCTTTTTGCAAGATAACTTTTATGTGTCTCCAGCTAGGTATCCTTAAATGCTTCCTGCAGAACATTTAACTCTCAGCTGCCTGACCCAGCACTTTCTTATCAAGCTGTTTCATCCTGAAGTTCCCTCTCATGAAGCAAGCATGCTGTAGTATCCAAGTACACACTGGTTGCTGTTACAGTATTATTCCTGCATACTGCTCAGAACACTCAAGAGCTGCTTTTTCACTCTTCAGCCTTATATTAAGTTGCTTCATAAAAACCTTAATTTGTGTCTAAAACTTTATTCTTGCTGCCAGGCTATAGTGTTATCCCTGTCCAGATTTTATGACCTCTGACCTCATAGCACTCCTTACAGTACGTGTTTGGGGAAACTACCTTTTGCTTTGGAGAGGATGCCAGTCTATGTACCCAAGTCTCTTCCCATCAAGCCACTGGGGAGAGGTTTTCCATTTTATATTTCTGCTTCTGTCCTTATTTCTTTCCACAATTAAGTTTGAAGATGATGTATAGCACAGGCTATGGATCCCTCTAAACGTCTCTCAGCTTCTTTTGTGAAACACATGATGATCAAATCTCTACCTAACTTCATTACTTCATTTTATTTGCATTTTTGCTCCCATACATTAGTGTAAGGAGAGAGAACCCAACATCAGATCATTTTTCTCTCCTCCTGCTATGATATCACTGGATGATCTTTCCTGGGCACAGTACTGTTTTGGAGTGTTCCTGGAGGTCATCTCAACAGATTCCTTCATATCTTTATTTAGTTCTTCAACAGTTCAGTGCTCTCCCTGTCCTTTTGTGGGTGTTTAGAGTGAACCCAACTGCAGCATGTAATTTTCTCAGAAAAGACCAAAGGATGCTTATCCTGTCTGCTCACTAGGGCATACTCATGTGAGGAAATGAGATATCACCTGCCCAAGTACACCATATCCACTCTGTGTGATTGCTGCTAATATTAGCTAGTGCTCTCTCTACATCCAGTCTTCTACCACTTGTAGTGTTTGGGTTGAGGACCATGCATGAAACCTGCAATGTGAGAAAATAAATTAAAAATTTTATTAGCTTCTTTTGCTAAGATACACAAGAATTTCCCTTTGTACTTCCTATGCAGCAAAATAGATTTGCCTCTTGTGTGCAGAAAGAAGTCAATCTGTTGACTTTTTGGTTTGCTCTGTGCTGTTTTGATTTATACAAGTTCATGTTGGGGTTTGGAATCGAATCAGATTAGCATTTGTGGAGAATGGACCTCCTAAAATAGACAAAATTTTGATAAAGGATGTTATTGTGGTGGCAACAGTGGGAGAGATTTCCAAGCATGCATTTTAAGTATGTTCAGGCTGTTACCAAATCAGAATTGTTATCTGTTCTCTGCCTTGCATCACATCTGCATTAACCAATTCCCCCTCCCCCCCAGGATTCTTAAGATACCAATCTCTCTTCATTAAACCAAGTACAAGAGCCAAATGATTGAGATTCCTGCTTGGCTTATCACATTTGGAAAATTGGCATCCTTTTGACAATAAAACATGACAAGCTACATCTATACTAGAAAAATAATATATGTTAGAAAATAACTTTCAGCTAACACAACATCAAACATGATTTAGCATTAAATTTAGATTGAGATTAAAAACATTTATTGCAAATGCATTAATCCATTTATTGAGACAAGTTTGTGGCTTTTTATGCTGCCATTACTGTATATTAGAAGTTGCTCGTGTGAATATTAGGAAGCCTTTGGGGGTTATGGAGAGGCTGATAAAATGTGCTAATTTAGTTATCAAATTTGGTGAGTTAGTTTCACTATAGAGGGGTTCATGGATATATGTGGAAGGAAGGAATTTAGTGTATGACTAAAACATTAATTCCTAAGTGTCATTAATCCAATGCAGCACTTTGTTGCCAGTAGATTTGTGACAGTGGAGTAAGAGAAGATGAAAACTAGCAAAGAAAGTCATCTGTCCTCCTCTCTTTCTTCCTTTTTTTTTCCATACTGGTATGATAGTTTTTATTTTGCATTACTTTTAGTTTAGGTATTTTCATATTCTGTTAAGGGAGCTGTGTTTATTTCCAGCTGTAAGGGGGGGCAGTTGCTGCTCTAAAATGAAGCAAACAGTCATCTCATTTTGTGGTGCACCTTTTTCTTGTATTATGTTTTCATGTGCTTCAATATTGCTGTTACTGGTTTTGCTGTTGCTGTTGTTACCAGTTCTAGCAGTTTATCTTCTAGGGAATGCATAATATTCTTGCCAAGGGCATTTTTTTTTAATGTGCAGAAGAATTAATTTTGAACAATTGAGTTTTCTTGCCTGAGGCCATCAGCCATCCCTACAAAATTACTGAGATGCCATTTAATAGTCCCAGAAAAATGAGCAAAAAAATACAAAATTCAGCTCACGTACATTCAAAATTTTAATTCTGTTGTGCTACCCTGATGACTTTGTAAATTCAGAAGTTTTTTCCAGTCATGCATAGAAGCACAGAATAATTCTAAAAAGCTGCCTACTATGTTATCTTATTTTCACCCCATTCACTTTGTGATTGTGTATGTGAAACAAAAGGACAAGATTTTTTTGCAAATAAAGCAATTGAATTTTTTTTTTTTTTCTGTACTCTCATTTTTACAGAAAAACCCCTTTACATTGCTTATATTTCCCTCTCTAGCAGAGGAAGATTTCAGTCTGAATGGTGGAGTTTTCAGAAAGTTGGGAAGTACCAAGAAGAGTTAATGGATATTCTTTATTTTCACTCTGATTCAATCTGTTGTGTAAGAATAGGAACAGGCGTATATTTTTGGAAGCATGATTAAAACTGAAAGAAGGGACAAAGTGTCTATCAGAATCAATATTTTAAGAGTTAAAGTATGAGAACATTTTTTTTTCCCCCTTCAAATTGATTTCTGACAAACAGAGAGCATCGTGGATGAAGATATTCACATTGGATTTTAGGTGATTTGGAGCATGTAAACTTTTAACAAAACGTCCAAAATGGAAGCAAAATGCACAAACATATATATTTTATATATATATATATAATTTATATACATAATTATAATGCATAAATGTATGTAATGTATTTATGTAATGTGCACCACTCTGTAATAATCTCAATGTGGAAAGTTATGCCATTCAAACTTTTAGGGTGTTTTGTTTCTTCTGTTTCTCAGTGGAGTGGCCTGTCCTTGCTTGCATGCAGCTCACACTGAAATCTATTTGCAGCAGCTCACTGTAGTATAGATTTTGTGGGATTAATGGGAAGTGTTTTCTAACAGAACTGCAACTTTTGACATCGTTTTGGCTTAAAAGAAAAAGAGTCTCTAGCTATGAATATTGTATGGAGTAGGGAACATTGTGGGGAGGGCAGAGTGACAGGTTATGGCTCCCTATTCCCTAAATCCCTGTGCTGCTGGTGAGGAGGAGGTAGAGTCCAGAGTGAAGGGATCAATTTGTTCCAGTGAAAAGCTGGTTGTGGTTGTGGTGGGCAAGTGTTTTATCTATGTCTCTTTCTGACCATCAGACTCTATTCTTAATTGTCAATAAAATTAATTCATGAGAAAGAAGCTGGTGGGCATCTGGCAGCCAGCCAAGCTGCCTACATTCTGGCATGCTTTCTAAATGTGCACATATTTCAATTTCTGTCCTACTTTCCCTCTGCTTTTTCCAGAAACTGACAGATTAATATTGAAAATATCTAAATTCGAAGCACCACATTTAACAGAGAATACTGATAATCTGGATGAATATAGCCAAAAATTGTGCTATTTCTAGGAACATGGGTAGGAAAGAATGCATTGTTTCTATCCAGTCTTAATCTTAGTATTATGGTGCTGATGTGAAACTTTTATTGCACTTGAGGAAAGCATTATGTAGGTTCTCAGTCACAGTTAA
Source organism: Erithacus rubecula (assembly GCF_903797595.1). Classification (NCBI taxonomy): domain Eukaryota; kingdom Metazoa; phylum Chordata; class Aves; order Passeriformes; family Muscicapidae; genus Erithacus; species Erithacus rubecula. The sequence goes on from NC_136689.1 coordinate 78,688,364, forward strand.
CATCCAGGCCAAAAGGATGTCTCTACTCAGGCTTTACTTGCCATATAGAGCAAGCAAGTTTTTTGTTGCTTTGGTTTTGAGCTGTTTTTTGTTGTTGTTGTTGTTGTTTGTGGGGTTTTTTTTTTTTGTTTTTGTTTGGTTTTTAAAATTATTTTTACTTTTAATTTTAATTTTTTTATTTTGCTTGGTGTTTTTTGTTTGGTCAGTTGGTTTTTCTTGGAGTTTTTTAACAAAAATAAATATTGGCCTCTGTTTTTTCCCCTCAAGAAGACTGAGCTATATCAATTTTTATATACGTTGCACTGAAAATAGAAAATTAATTCTGATTATTTGAATTTTTTTGACTTTGCAGTTTTGTAGAGGTGTTCTCAGAACAGCCTGGTCTGAGTTTCAAATCCATTTCACGTTTCACAGTAAAAACTAAAATGAGTGGACTTTGGTCTAATTCTTAAATTCTTCAGTGTTGCAGACATATGCTAATGGAGCTTCCCCTTTCCTGTAGTGGATATTAAGAATGTTTACAATTTCTTGCCTTTCTTCTGTTCTACTTAGACAAAACTTGCTTTGATTTTGGGGTGCTTTGCTCCAGTAAAAGCTCTGGGATTTGTAGCACTGACTTCAAAAGATTTTCAGGAGAAAAAGCACAGGAGAATTTTGAAGAAATAATTCCTAGTAATAGATTTTGTATACTTTCTGTTTATAATTATAAACTAGCTTCCAGTATAAACCGGTGTTAAAGAGCTAAGAGCTATAACATATCCATTGTGGGACAAATTGTTAATAAGGTATAATTTGAAAGGGGAAAGATGATGATATATGCAAAAGGAAACAAGAGCCCCAAGGCTGCATAGAAGTGCCTTATTACCAGCTGCACTGGGCATTCTGTTGAATGAGTTTTATTTATCATGTTTTTATAGTTACTTCCACAGAGCTTTCGGCAGCATTGGAAGAAAAATACCAAAGTACAATATTGTTCTTCTAATGTAGCAATCAAAGAGTTTCTAAATCAAGACATATGGAAAAGAGGCTGCAGGAGTAGAAGAATATTACACAGCTGTTTCAGAAATAAATTTTTCACTTGGCCTCCCTGTGTGAGATATTTACTAAAATTTCTGTGTGTCATTGAAATTTAGAAGATAACTTTTCTCAGCACTTGAAAGGATCTGAATCTAAAAGTTGAGTAGTTTCCTACAAGTCTACAAGGTCAGCAGGGAGGGAAATAGGAGGGGAACTTGCAGACAAATTATTAAGATGTGATGATTGTTTCAGTGACTACGTTCCTAAAATTCCTTGTCAATGTTGAATGAGGTAAACACTTTTATATGTAACAGGGGTGTGTTTTCCCTTTAAGCAGCTGTTCCATTGTCCCTGAAAAAGTGGCCAATTTGGATCTGAATGTTTGTCTTTTAGAAATTGGATAGAAATCACCCACCCATTTAATGTTGCTGCTACAAGGTTACTAGATGTCACTGACCTCCTCTAATTAATAACTTGAATGATCAGCATATAACCTAGAGGTGCAAAGTTCCGTGTGCCACTGACATTGCTACAGGTCGTTCAGTTGTGTCAAAACAAGAGAGAAGGGCACTTACATTCAGACCTTTTCATAGCCTCACTGCCACCTCAAATCTTCATGATGAAGTTGTGATTTAGAGTTGGATTACAGGCCCCTCGTTCCCACTGCTCCTTTCATTGTGGTTGGAGTGCATGATGTTCCCTTGAAGATATTTTCATTTTCTGAGCAGATACCCTCCTTAGTTCTGAGGCTCCTGTTTGTCTTTCTCACCCTTGAATTCTGTATAATTCAGCAGTGCAGCTACACTCCAATGATTTTCCTATTAGCTATAGGTTCAAGATTTCTGATTTTAATAAGCATCTTTTGCATTTTGTGTCTAATGAGAATTTTTCTCACCCTGCTGGGGTTTTTTTGTCCAACTCTACAGCTCATGATATTATCTATATGTTGATGACTCTCACTTATGTGCCTCTCTACTTTTTATTCTTCTCCATATCCTTGTTATTTTGCTTCTCATGTTATTTTAGCATTTTTCAGATTAAAGCCAATTGTAAAGTAAGCATAATAAAAATTGAAATTTCCCTATTCCGTCTTTCCCTTTGTGAAGTGTCAATTATGCTGTCATCAAATGCATTGCCAACTCTTTGGAAATTTTTCTTTTTTTCTTCTTACTGTGTTCAGTTTTCCCCTGTCCACTGTCTAGATGTCTTACATAGTTATGTGTTATCCTTGAATGGAAAGAAGAACACTTATTTGTGATTTTCACAATCACCTTTCTGGGCAATTAATTTAAGCAGAAGGATGTAGAATATGTGTCTCCTTCCTGTTGAAATGTGTATTTTTTTCATCTGCTTTTCACTGGACAAGCTGCATGAATTGGTGGCTCTTGTGTTTCTTCTGTTGTTAGAATTCTACTTCTCTGTGCTTTCATCTATCCTAAATCTTCTTATCTGATTTGTTAGCATATTTAATGGAAAAACCTCACATTTTAAAGTGCCTTCAACAGATTTTGTCTCTTGAGAGGTACTGTTTATTGGTTAACTTTAAAAAATATTTTTATTATTGTAAAGGTTGTGGTAAAGCATGGTATTTTCTCTGTTGATGGGTATTGCTATTAACAGAATCAGTTATGGCCGAATCTGCTGCAATCCCTAAAGCCTAATGACAAAGCTGTTTAAATAAGTGAAAAAGACAAGTGGATATTGTGATGAAGTTGTTCTTATCTTCCTAAAGTAACATTATGTACAAAATTATATGCAAACATACACTTTTTGTAGTCTCAGTTTTTCAGTATGACTTAGAAGGTGCTATAAATTTCATCCTCCAGTGTATCTTTCAGGTTCATCTGAGGTTTTTTAGCTCACACCTGGAAGCTCTAATCCAGCTATCTTTGACATCCCAGGGGAAAGATAGAGCATGTTGGCTGTGTTTCTCAGAAATTATTTCAGGAAGGTTTTTGATTTGCACAAAGTTCTCTGAAGTGCCAGGGGTTCCTTGGCTGATTGTGGCTGAAAGCTGAGGGGGGATGATTGCTGGGCACCCCACATCAGCATGGTGTCTTCAGCAGCAAGTGAACATCAGGCCTTCATTCCAATGCTCTCTCTTCCATTAAATTTCTATGCAAATTCTTAGCAATGAGCATGTGTACAAAAAAAAAAAAAAAAAAAAACAAACAAAAACCATCTGCCTGTGCTCAAGATCCAAACCAACATTTTATGGCACTCCAGTACCAGAGGACTCTTCTCACCACTTACTTTTTTTTTTAAGCTTAGGGGCTTGAGAAGTATGAAATTATATTGAAATTTCTTTCATTTCACTGGAATAAAGAGAATCCTGATATATTAAGACCTAAAAGTTTAAAACACTATTTAGGAAAAAAAAAACTTAAATCAAAATGTTGCTTCTTTTGGTCTTGTAGCCTACTAAAATCATCTTATTTGCAAAAGAAAAAAAAACCAAACCCAGGAAACACTTCAAAACTCAATGTGGTAACACAGATGTTAACTCTTAAAGGATTCATATGTAATTTATTCAAAACATTAAATTTACTGTATGTAGTATAATTTCAGAATGTGCATTAAAAATGTGTTGTGAAATCTCATTCCTACCTGCTGAATGGCTGCCAAGTTTGGTAGTACAAGAACATTTTGCTGTTTTACCCCTTCAGCACAGTTCTGCATTCAATTTTTAAATGTCCATAAAAACTGTAAAACCCTCAAAATGCCAGATTGGAGCAATAAAAACTTTGAAAGTCACAGTGCAACAGTCTTGGGTTTTTTAATAACTCTCTGGGAGCAGGATTGAAAAACTTAGTTCCAAACATACTCAAGTTTAGAGTTGCTAGCTTCTAGGTTTGAAACTTCATTTTCCTCTCTAAAACTGGGTCTGGTAAGTGTAAAGCAAATGGATATTTTGTGGCATTTAGAAATCCTTGCAGAAGACAAAGAGGGAAATGCACAGGTGGATGGGTAGCTGGCATTTGTGAAAATTCAGTCCTGGGCAGAGTCCTGTGTCATTCCAGTCAGTGGAGTGGCTCAACACTGAGGGTTTGTGAAAGTCTTAGCAACTCTGAATTCTTCTCTAATGTGGTTAATTTTTTTCTTTTATCATATTAGCTCTGACAATTTTAAACAATTGTTTATTTGCATAATCAGTAAATCAGATGATTAAAACTTTGGCTGCTTCGTGAATTGGCAGGGTATGTACTTCTCACTTTTTTATATACTTCAGGCTAGTATATTTGGAATAAAATTAAGTTGACATCAGCTTCTCGAAGCCATATAAAGCTTCAGATATTACTTGGTTTAAGTACAGAATTATATATCTATCAGGGGATCTCAGTTCTAACTGAATTCCAAAGCCTGGAAAATTCAGGCATGATTTTATGTTCATTTCCATACATTTCACAGTGCTTATTTTATAGTAAACTGTAATATTTTAACTGTGGATGAACATTAAAAGCTGATTCTGAACAAATGAAAACACACATGATGTTATTACCAGGAAAATTGGCTGTTACAAGTGGCAAAAAAAAAAACTTGGAGGCAAAATAATGCAACAACTGTAGCCAATTAGTAAAGTTGTCCATATGGTGCTGGACTTCTTGTATGAGCTGCTGGCCTATCACTTCATGTGGAAGCCTAACCAGAATGTCTTAAATTCTCAGAAACCAGCTTTTCCTCTTTTCTTGTGAGCCAGAAGGGGGAGCTATATTAAAAGCAAGCCCCTTTTTAATAATTCACTCTAGTTTTTCATTTGGAGAATGGTAGTTTCCAAAGACATTTGTCAGGAGCCTATTGGCAAGATAGGTAGCTCCAGCAATAATGGCTGCAAGGATGAGGGGTCATGACTCTGTGAAAAACAAGGAAAATGGTTCCTGGGAATTGGAGACAGGTATAAATCTTCCCTAAGTGGCTTTGCATATTTGCTGGAAACAAGGATGTCATTATACCAAAGCATGCCTTAAAACTTCTGGTAACCATCAAAACCACCACTAACTCTGCTGCTGCTAATTTGCTGCTAATGTCTTGCTGGTGTGCTGCTCCATGGCTGCATTCTTTCTTTGGGTTTACAATCCTGACACTTCCTTTATGGCCTCTTTAAATCCAGCTTTTGGAATCCAACGTGCAGAGCTAATTAGGCAGGCTGTAAGACACCCTTGCCAAACAAGTCAAAACATTCTGAAGCCATTCCGTGGCTGGGCTTGATGTGAACAGTGAGGCGATGTTGCTCACGTTTGTTGACATATATTATTATGGTTATTGCCGTTTTACCCCACGTCCCCAGAGCATTGTTTAAATACATGATGCAAGAGATGAAAGCAAGCAGATAGTGAAAAAAGGGGGGTTTAAAAAAAGGAAGTATCATGTAGTTGTTAGTTTTTGGCATTGTGTAATTAAACCATCTTCTTTAATGTTATTTTTGCCAGTATCTAATTAGCAGAGCCATCTGCCTAAGAAGTGCTGGACCATCTGTCTGGAATACTGTTCTGTTCATTTCTTGGTTCTTGACTAATTAACTTCTTTCTCTATGAAATGCAATAGTACATTCTGTTTCTACATTTCAAAGTTCATATGTAGATATCTATATGAATGCATACCTGTCTGCCTGTACATGTTTTGAATATCTGTGTAGCTACAGGAACATAGTTCTCCCAGGAGGTCTGATTGTACTCAGTTATGTGTGCAGCTTTCCCTGTAGGTGAAAGCCATACTTTATTTGTTGCTCTGTCAGTAAAACTAATACATCTCCCACTTAAATCATTCTAATTGGACAGTCCTTTATTGACTGTGTTCAAATTTAAAATTTCCTGTCTACATTTACTAATTAAAGTTAGAATTATAGAAAGGGGCCACATTAAAGATAAGTGCATAGGGCTCTGTTTGTTTTTTTTTTTTTTTTTTTTTCCTGTTACATTTTGTAATTTTTCTGGAAAACTATGTGATAATTGAGGTTGGAAAAGATCTCCAGATGTCTTGCCTGGGGACTTCCTTTGTTGCTGCATGTTGGGCATGTAAGAGAATCCCTTGACAGTTACTTCTGTGAACTTTATTTACTGTTTTCTACACTTTCCATGTTTCTCTTTTAGTGTTCTTCAAAGGTGTTTGGATAAATCAGTTTAAATTTGAGATAGTCTTCCAGCTTTTGTTGCAGTTAATTTCTTTGCAGATACTTAGTTTAACTTGCTGAAGATACAGTAGTTTAACTTTTAACTGAGACTCCTACTGTTCATCTAGAGAAGTTACTAAAATATATATGTTGTTCCAAAGAATATTATTAATTTCAAGAATGCAATTTTTAACTTAACATGTTAAAAATGTTTTTATGGGTTTGAATGCACATTTTTCTGCATTTTGAAGATAATAGTTTCATTGCATTATTCTCAAGCTGGATTTTTTTTTTCTTTGCTGGCTGGAATTTCTCTCCTCCTACTACCCCTTGAAAATGCCAGGAGAGATTTCATCTGAAGTTTTGAAGTTCTTTACAAACACCAATTTTTAAAACACTTCCACAGTTATTTACAATTGAGATGTTTCAAAAAACTGCCTGCTGTCAGTTTGAAACTTGAGTTCAAGCTCAGAGTTAAGTGTGCACCAAAGCCTCGGTTTTGTTCAGTCTGATTCTGTGACAAATCTGTATGGACTTTTATGGTCCATGCACTCATTTTTAACCAAAGGAAACAATATGTGTTCAAAGTGAACTGTGAGAACCTCATCAGAGTACACTGGGTTAAGTTCTGTCTTTCAAGTGCAGTCTTTAGAGTTGCTCACGTTGACTTTCACAGCGTTAAAAATCTCACTACATTACATAATTAAGGTTTTTTATGTATAAAGGAATGTATATATAAAGGAAATTGGGAAATTAGAAGCACACTAAGTCAAGGCTTTAAATTCATAGAGGTGCTTGAAAGACCATATCGATCGTAGGATTTATAAAAACCATGTCATGGTAAATATTGTCAGCTAGCAAGAAACAAACTGATGTGCCACACTAAACCCTCCTCCTTAACCTATGCAGCTGTTCTTTGTAGAGGTGTGTAGTAGTATCTGTGTATGACCTGTCCTTATTTACTCTTACACTAACTTTCAAATCCCTGTTTACTCTTTCCCTGGAATGAGCAAACTTGAGTGCCTGTAATTTGATTCAATGAACTTTGTTGCCAGCTTAAGTAGAATTATAATATTAATTAAAACCAGTACACTGAAGCTGCAGACTGTATTTTGAGTGTGAAAACTAAAGATTCTTGTTAAGAAAAATATAAAAAAGTATCTCCTAACAGGATAAACCTTACCTGTATAGATTCATTTTTTCTTTTTTATGTATTGATGTATTTTATGTATTGATTCATAGTGAATCAAATATCCAACATGGTTTGTATGTCATATCTGCGCTCCTCCGCTGAACTTCATGGAAATGTCAGCAATCAGTATTAAGCAGGAGAATATGTCAATTTAAGGGAAGCAGTGTATAACAGTAATATCTGTAAAAATGGTTTTGCACTTGCTTTCTAGAATAATGAAATCCATATGTGTCCATCTGGTCTTTCAGAATGACATTTTCAAGTCATAATCTTCTAATGGCAAAACTCACATTGTTATTATTCTGTTACGACATTTTGCTTTGTCTTTGTGTGCTGAAGATTAAGGACAATTTTTCTCATTTTTTTCCCCACATGGAAATAACATTTATCTTAAAGAGTTTTCTACCCGTCTTCCTCCTGTAAAAAAGCACTAGACTGTGTTGCCTATTAATTTCCATTTTGTGGGAAACTCCCCTGAATTTCCTGGAGATTAGAAGGTAAAAAGAAAGCAAGCTTTGTATAGAAATATTTGCCTGCATTACTGAACTATGTGGGAGCCTTAGGAACCAAAGTACAACAGATTGAACAACTCAGATCTTTTCAGATGCCTTTGTGCTCCATTTGCAGCCTCCTCTATTATTATCTCCTCTAGCAGTGGCACCAAGGGTTATAGGACTATGAGTACACTTGGTTTCAAAGGTGGGGCTTAGCTTTTATAGCAGTGTGTCTGCATTTATTTCTTGTCCACTTAGTATTACTCCTTTTTATCAGATTTTGTTGTGAATAGGGCTTTTCCAGAGATCTGGTCATTTGGTGAATTTGCAAGCAAATCTATTTATATCTAATTGTAGCAGTTTCTTCTGTTTGGGTTCTTGTATGTGCTCTTAAGTGTGATGCCCAGAAATATTACATAATGTTTTAATATTTCACATCCTTCTCCTTCAAATTAATTTTACTGTGGACTTACAGCCAATTGAAAGCCGGGCATTTTGTCACTGAAAATTGGTTTATTGATAAACATTTTGTATTTAATGCAAGCTTTTTTCTTCTGTTCATGTTTGGCATGTTTTCTCAGTTCAGTTGTGGCAAGGACTTTACTTCAAACATTTCTTTTAAGTACCCATATTTCAATCTCTTTCTGCTCTGACCTTCTCCTGGTAACTAACGCTTGTGTTTCTCCAGGCATTTGAAATTTTTTGTGTTTCTCAGAGATAACATATTCAGCTCTTGTATCTAGTGCCATGTAAGGTGGAGGTTCAGTGTGTCCTAATGGATTGATTAGGAATTCAGTTGATTGTCCTACAATCTCTGTTTGCATTACCAAGTCGACGGAGTTGGGTCATTGCTGCTTCTTTATCTAACTCAGTATGAGATTTCTTTCATGCTGCTAGATACAGTTTGTTGTAAATTCTGGGGTCATTCACAAGTGGATTCTTCCAGAAGCTTTCAATATATTCCCTTATGCACCATAGTCAATTAGCATTGCAAAAGCAAATGCTGTAACAAGGAAGGTTTAGGATGGAGGAAGAGAAGTAATTACATTAACTTTCATAAGTCAGTTTTTTTTCCTTGAAGTGAAAAATGTTCATTCGTGGGCTTGTTGAGACACAAATGCTCTGAAAGGCATTTCCCCCTTTAATTTAACTAGGCTTTCACCCTGTTATTAATTAGACAGCCTGCTTGCTATTATTACAGTCTCTATTAAATACAGGGACAAAATATTTCCTATATTAAATCTGGATAAATGGTCTTTCATTATTCCCTTGTAAATAAAAACAAAAGGCTGTGGTTTCAGTAATTAGGCTGCAGTGGTTACTTCAGAAATCTCAATTCTTCTTGATCAAATGTGAAGTGCTTTGTGGCATTTTTATCTAAAGAACATATAGATGTGCATTGTTGAGGTGAAAAAATACAGCCTGATTTAAAATGCTCTTTGACTACACAGCATATTCAGGCATTCAAATATGTACATGCATTGGCACATTAACAGCAAGCATGCAACCTGCTCCACTGAACAGCAAAGTTTGCAAGTCATAGCTGCTGAATGTTAAATATGGAAATAACTGGAATTAACTCATGCAGTGAAACTCTAGTAATGCAGACTGGGCATTGTAGTTGTGGCATAAATCTGTTGAAGCAGTGAGACAGCTGGAAAAATGAGGATAAATTGCTCCTGCTTTGCAGTGCACTGTTGTCTTGTATGTCCCTGCCCATTGCTTCTTTCTCTGAATGGATGTTTTAGTGCTTCTGATGAGTGCTTCAGTCATACCTTTAGAGACTAAAATCTTCACTTGATGCTTGAGATAAATACTTCAAAAAGTGCAACAGGCCACACTTTCCATTGAGAAAGGTTTCTCAGAAGAGCTGACCTCAGATGCTGTGGTGATGCAGGCCACCTCTGCTGGAGAAAGAGATTCAGCCTTTCTATTCAGCCTTTCTGTGGGTTCCTCTATCTGCTTACCCCCACAAAACTAGGAAAAAAAATAAAAAGAAAGAAAAAAGGAAGCTGAACAGTATCAAATGTAACTGTGGTTGTTTCTGCTGTAGTGAGTGGTACAGTGAATCGTGATGTTGGCCAGCTTCCTTTTGGGTTAATGAAAAACCTTCAACAGTAAAGCTACATTTCTAAGGAGAAAACTCTAAAGAGACATTTATGGATAGATCATTGACAGCTAATTATCAATGTATCTGAAACACATAACACAAACATGGGCTTAGATAGCTCAGAGGCTATCTAAGATTTTTGTGTTACCTGTATTTCTAACAAATTCCTTTTGGTTGCAGGCAGTGGAGTGGCAATGTGATGAAGCTACTAAACGAGCCTGTTACAGTAAAGGTAAATCAAAGGTAAGCATGACACAGCTGTTCTGCTTTAATAAAAATTTTATATTAATAGCAGGTGTGATTCAGTGTATAAATCCCTACCTTATTCATTTTTCCTGTCTCGCTTTCTGAAGAGAGATGTAGAAGAGGAATCTGCCACTGATGTGTAAGCAAAGAAATAAAGAAGAATATAGGTAGCATAGGGTGAGAGATACAGTCACTTGATTTCTGTCTAAAATGGCCACAAAATTTAGTTTCCAACAATTTACTGTTTTGACACTAAGGTTAAACATGGCATGTCATATGTAGTGAACTGCATTCTCACTTCATTTTCTGTGCTGTAAATCCTGAATCACTGTGTAATTACTTTGTAAAATTCTCAGTTTAAATCCCTGTGTTTAAGATGCAATTTTATTAACTTTTTCATTTCTTATCTACTGGTGCTATGAAGAAAACAATATTAAATTCACTAACTTCTTAGACATTGAACTTGATGTATTTTTGTACTTAAAACCAATTCTTTATCTGGCCAATGGCAATTCCTATTATTCAGTGCAGGTATATGTAATGCTAAATGGAACCCTTGGCTGTCCCAACCTGAAGCTAGTTATCATATTAATTATAAAAGCAATTAGAATTGCATGCAATTTATGTTTTTAATTTTTACACTGTTTCATAATTAAAGTTAATTGAGCTATAACATGAAGGGAGAACACATCAGGAGTGATAAGTGCAAAAGAGCACACTTTTATTCAGCAGAATGTGTTGCTTACATAATTGTTGTGCAAAACTAAAAAAATCCCAAGCTTCAAAAACATATTGAATAAATCTATCATCTAATAGAGAAGAAATCTCTTCAGCATAGTTATCTAATCACTGACTTTTATATTTCTCTCAGTAAACAGTTAATTTCCAGATCCTTTTTTACTAAGTGCTGGATAATAAAATTGCAGTGTTTGATTGTACATTTGAGATTAAAGAGGAAGAATGGCCTCACTTCTGAAGCAGGGCCATATTACAATAAATGTTATACACTGTGAGGTATAGAAAAGAAAGAAAGGATTTTTGGAACCTCATATTTTAAGCAATTGTTTAATTTTCTAAGTTGGTATTTTTCCCTAAAAAAATTATGCTTCAATATGTAATATATCCCTCAAGCCTTTATGCTTAGCTTTCAGATGACAATACTTGGAAGGAAGGGGATATGCTCAAGTGTCAATAGTGTATGTCACAAAGCATTGATCAAGGGGTGTAGGCAGTAGAAACTGTTCTGGTAGGAATGCTATGTGTAATTATACATGTAAGGCTTTGTTTCCCAGTGATTTTCCAAGTTTAAGGCTGTGAGAATAACATTCAGCTTGTCTGAAAATCACAGTGCAGTGACTGATCTAACATGATGGATGGAAGTAATTGTAAATTCAAGGCTATAGCAGTGTACTTTGGAATAGTATGTTGACAGCAGTGTTACTACATTTGATTCAACAATGTAAAGCATCTGTTGCTACTAAATAATTTTGTTAGGAGAAATGCACAACATGGGTGATACACATTTAAAAATGGGCCTTAGTGTAGTTTTATTTCCATGCAGAGTTTCGTTTATGCTCATCACACCCTTTTGAAGAAGATGATGTTTGGAAGTTAAGCTGTCACTATAAAATGCTATATATATGCAATTCAAATAATGACCTCTCAGATTATTTCTTAGTATTGCTGTTATTTGTCTAAAGGTTTCATTTATATCCATAGCCATGTTCCTCATTCACAATCTAGAAGAGAAGTATAATCTTTATGCTTCATTACATTCAAAAGAAGTCCTGGGAGTAAATACTTCTCTTCTTATCATTACCATTTGGGTTGGTTTTTTTGGGTTTTTTTGGTGTGCAAATTTTGGGGCCTGAAAGCTTCATATGGGAGTAGCTGGAGAATGCAGAGATAGTCTGAGAAAGCCTACCCAGCTGGAATAGCAACTGTCTTTTTGAACTTTTCATGCCTCTTTTGTTCTCACTGCTGTGGTCAAGGTTGAAATCAAAGATAAGTTTATGACAGAGAAAGGATAGTCAAATGATGTTTGTCTTTTATTGCCTTATTTCCAAGACTAAAGCAAGGTCACTATACTCTCTGTAGAAGGAGATGCATACAGGGCCTTCCCTTGGAAAAACTGGGAATTTTCAGATCAGGGGGAGTTTGTTTCAGTGCTACATTGTCCCTCTAGAGAAAATCTCTTTGCAAGCACAATTCTAGTTACTGTTATCAGAAAAACTTGCTTGCTTCCCCATTGTATAAATAGATGCAACCCAAATTGCAGAGCTGCTGGGGGTTGCATTTCTGTAATATTTCTCAGGTGAATTCAGATTTCAGGGCAGGCACATGTAACTGCAGGAAGACACAGGAGAGACTGGAGTCAAAATATGTTCAGCCCAGAGTGTGGCAGAGGAGAGATGAGGAGTGCAGGGATGGCTGTGGGTAGGTTGTTCATTCAGATCCTGGTTTCTCCAGAAGCTCTGCTGCCCACAGAGCAGCATGAGGGCAGTAAGTTCAGGTGACAAAACCTGAACTCATTGCTTGAAAATCACTTTAACTGATGCAGTGCATGCCCTGAAACCAGAAGGTGGCTTTGAACCCTGAAGCAACCCAAGTAGTTTTGAGATAATGGTCAGTGAAACACAACTCATTTTTTGTTCTTGAGAAAGAAGCTGCATGGAATTTTTGCCTGTGGCTATTATCAGTTGTTCTGAGGTTTATGCTTTAGAAGCCAATGAAGGAAAAGAGCTGAAGGGGAAAATATATAGGGACATCTGTCACATTTGACAGTGTAATGTGCACTTGACTTTTGAAGACCAATGTTTGTTATTCAGAATTCAGACATTTATCTACCAATTTAAGCCTTTGCCTAAAATAGCCAGTGGCTCCAGGAGCAAGCCAGGCAAAATTATGTCCCTGTGGCCAGCATGCATTAGCATGAAGAAGTCTAAAATATCAGACACAACTAAGAGAATAAATTTGCCTATTCATACTTGTGGTCGGGAATGTTAGAAAGAAAATATATAAATGCACTTGTTGAGAATGCAATAAACCAAAGAGAGGTTAAAAATAATAATGCTAATTGAAATTAAGTCCCATCTCTAGCTTATTTAAGATTCTAATAACTGAGTATCTTAGTATCTGAACCTTCAATAAAAATATTTTAAAATTAAAGGCAGCTATGTTTAAAAGGTTAACCTATACAAGAAATATTGCTGCAAGAGGATACTTGCTTTGCACTCAGATTCACTTGGTCTTTCAAGGGAGTCTTAATTAAGAACCTGGCCTGCTTGGCTGCTGAATTGGTTCTAATAGTCACATTTTGCTTCAGATATGTTGATACAAAAGTAGAAAGTACTTCATAAATGTATTTCTTTATTTCAGATATATTTTTAGGCAAATAGGAAAGTATATGACATAGAGTTTGAGATGAACTGGAGAATAAGACTACATAAAAGATGGCTACCAAACCTAATACCACCCCAGACACTAAAAATCCTTTGGTTTGAAGTTCTTTGTTATTTCTACAACATACATCTCATTTTTCTGTGTCAGAAGTGAATCAGTACAGCCAAACTTGACTTCGGAGCTAGAACAATTCAAGTGACTAAATACGGAAGTTCTTTTTCAGTATGTTTTTCAGTGGTGATAGTTTTATTCACAACCAATTTTTTAAAATTTTCTTTTGCATTAATGCAGATATTTTTTCAAATTGAAAAAAGTTTCCAATTAAAAAAAAATATTCTTTCCTTTTCCATTTTTTTGCACTGTGTTCCCAACAAAAATTCCATATGAGATGTCTTATTTGCCCTGCTGCAGTATGGAATGTTGTTAAGTTGGCACAGGACTTGGGAACGTTAAAGAAAGAATGTTGTGATTCCCAAGAATTTCAGAGTTTAAGAAATTAGCATTGTTTTTGAACAAAATGAGTGGGTGATCAGCGTGCAAGTAATTTGGAAGTAACACTATTTCAGGGAGCTCTGGAATATGAAGAGGAGAGGTTGGATGGGTTGTAATGTCAGAACCCACTTATTTTTCCTACACATACATTCCATGCCTTGTTGCAAAGGGCAGAACGAAAGCAGAACAGTGAATAAATTACTATCTTACATTCTGTGAACCTCCTTGAGCACCTTCCCAATGAAAAAACAAAAATCCATTCCCAAAAAAGTTGCCCTCTAGTTTTGGTGGTGGAGTTAGAGCAGTCTGATATAAAAAAACTGCCAAAACTATCAACACTACCAAGTTGTGAAACAACTACTTTATTAATGGCATGTTGCATTACCCATCTTGGTTATATGGTTGTGTATTAGCTTATTTGTGGTTTAAAGAATGTTAAGATGACAGTTTTATAAAGTTCAATATAAAAACTTCGTAATTTTTACCCAATGGGAATCAAATCTTACTTCTAAGATGTTTGTCCCTTGTTCTTAGATGCTCAAAAAAAAAGCATTTAAAAGGTACTTTTTCACAAAAAACTAATGCAAATGTGGGTTTGAGAGGTATTTTTTCTAAGAGGCAGTTTCTTTCCTGAGATTTTAGAGGATTTTTTTGAGTTTAACTTGACTTTTATGAAGAAAAGTACAAAAGATAAATTCTTTACATTTTCTCAGAGACCTTTGAAATATTTTCCCAATCTTCTTTTGCAGTCTATTTTGTGCCTGTTCAATTTATTCAGGATTATATTTGTTGTCTTCCAGGATGAGAGTCTATTTTCAAGATAAACGAGCAATCCATTTAATATAACTGTAGGCCAGATAATAGGACTTCTGTGCTATTACTATTGCATGGATTTACTTACATGATTTCACTTAACATCAGCTAGAATTGCTCAGCTGTATTTTCACAAGGCTTTTTACAGACTTTTTATGAGACTATCTTGTGGTGAGTGTTAGAGAGCATTCAAATGTAAGTTTCCAGGAAACTTTATTTTCTCCAAACGTATTGTTGATCATTTTATTGGATATGGACATCAATTTTTTTCCAGAAAAGTGTTTGAATTTTTCCTCATACAGTTCTAGGAGATTTTTAGTATTGCAGGGCAAAGCTTTCTGTTTGAATTTACAGTAGAAATTGCTGTTAATATCTAGCTCCTGAAATGAGAGATATGAACATCATAAAGCCTTCACCCATCCTAGTGGGCTAAAAAAACATGTCAAATTTTTCCTCAGGGTGAGCATCTTTGTATTGTGGTAATGAATTTTTTTTACAAACTTTGAATTAACAGGAAAGGAGATGCCTCTAATAAAACAGGGTAAATTATGAAATTAGTGGTAACAAATCCTCATTTGAACATCTCAAGAATCTTATTTTCACTAGTCTCACTATATTTTTGTTACCTGTTCTTTCCCCTGTTTTCCTCACAACTTCCTTCCTTGGCCTAATCTGTCTTTGAAGTATAAACATCTGATCTCTTCAGACAGTGTTATATTATTTAAGTCAGCATCTATCAGATCATCTATCTGAACCATCAGTTCAAAATTTAGCAAAGCCTTTGAAATATATCCTCAGAGGAAACCTTTAGTACTAGAGAGGTTTATTGTTATCCTATTA
Organism: Erithacus rubecula; assembly: GCF_903797595.1. NCBI lineage: Eukaryota > Metazoa > Chordata > Aves > Passeriformes > Muscicapidae > Erithacus > Erithacus rubecula. The sequence continues at coordinate 78,704,077 of NC_136689.1, forward strand.
AGAACTTTTCATAGATAGAACTTTTGATGGATGCATGTGTGTGAATAAGAAATCTGTGTATTTGGTGACTGCTAACTCAGGTGTGCTTAATCGTTGTTTACCTAATTTTTTTCAGTGTGGATGGAAAGCAAAGTGTTATTAGTCTCTTTTGTACTTTGCAGTATCACTGGATATATTCTTTATTTTCTGTGTGGCAGGAGGAATGCCAGAACTATATTCGAGTGCTTCTTGTTGGAGGCAACCATCTCTTCACCTGTGGAACCAACGCATTCACTCCGATCTGCACCAATCGCACGGTAAGGGTTAAAATGTTCTGCCCCACAAGCTAAGGTCCCTGCTCTGAGCCAGCAGATTAAAAGGCAGAGCATGCTGTGGCTGAGAACTGGCTATTTGGGTGTTGATGGGTGAGCTGAAAGGCTGATTTAGCTGGTGACAGGCCAAAGAGGAGAGCTAACCCATCTCTTTTTCAGTCTATTCCTCAGCTGTGGGCAGCTCAGTTCCTCCTACTTGCCAATTTTTATGGACCTTGGGTGTTTATTTTCTGTCAGGTTTGATTGGTATCAATAGGTTTAGTTATAAAATGTGGTTGTGTAGCTGCATACTGTGTATGTGCAGTTCTGGAGAAATTAGGGTACCTGTATTATTGATTTCTGACTGGTGAGAGAGAAATCTTGACTGAGAATATCCATCATTCTCAAACAATAGGCTCCAAAAAGCCTAATTGCAGCATCAGTAATAGTCACTTAAGTATCAAAATGTCACTGTTTGGACTAGGCTGCCTATTTGTTTCAGGAGGGGAGAAACACTTATACACAAAAAAATATCTGTATTGCTAAAAACTCATTGGCAGATTTATTATCTCGAAACTCATTGCACCATTATTTTCAAATAGCATATTAACATCATGCTGTGGTTTACAGTTGAAAGTATTTGGACTCCTAAATCAGAGGTGGTTCTGCTGACTTAGAAAGCTCTTTTTCTTACTCTCATTTTTCATGTGAGATTTTTTCCTAAAAGACACCAAGAAAACAAATAATAGGTTTTTTTTTGTTGTTCTTATCTGCTATGGTGGAAGCCTTATTGATTCTGGCAATCAGGTTTAGTTTTATTTTTCCTAATTTTTGAGCACCTTCTAAAAGAAAACATTTAGGCCTGGTGGATAATGGCTGACATGCATGTTTTAAGTGTCAAAAGGACAAAAAATGAGATCTGACAACATTAAAGTAAGATTTTCCTTATAAGATAACTTGAGATTGATATAGAGGTTGACTCATCACTATTGTACAATACCAAAGCAAATAACAGGTGTTTGTTTTAAGATTTTGCTCAGATTGATACAGCTTGGCTGAAATGATAATTTTTGGGTAACTTTAATTCTTTTTTCTGATTATTTTACAGTTAAGCAACTTGACAGAGATACATGACCAAATCAGTGGCATGGCTCGTTGTCCCTACAGTCCCCAGCACAACTCTACTGCTCTTCTCACTTCCAGTGGAGAATTATATGCTGCTACAGCCATGGATTTTCCAGGAAGGGATCCTGCTATTTATCGAAGTCTGGGGGCCCTTCCTCCTCTCCGAACTGCCCAGTACAACTCCAAGTGGCTGAATGGTGAGTGCTGCTGGACTGAGACTCATATTTTAACTCATGTTCATCATACTCATAGTATTGAGATTCCATTCTGAGAATCTGAATGTTTTTGGAGTATTTTTAACTTAACTTTTAAATTATTTTGCTTTTTTTATGTATTATCTTACTAGTGTAAGTATTATGGAATTTAGTGAATATAGCTGAAGTTTGTAGATATGCCCTTTAATTTATGTAATTTTTGCAGGCACAGGGATGAGATGCACATCCAGGGGTCTTATATGGCAAAGCTGAGTCAGCTTTGAGCAGCAGCTTGCATTGTGCAATTTTTCTGAGTCCCTCAAAAACCTAAGACAGAAAATAAACAGTTTAGAATGGACTGAATTCTCCTGGCTTTCCCTGCAGGTGCCAGCCTTGACAAGTGGAAAAAGTTCAGCTTTCAAGGTGCTTAGGTGGCAGACTGACATTTTTGACACTTAGTATAGCCAAAGGATGGGGCATTGTTTACAAAGCATGTCACAAAATTGTGTTTAGCAGTCAATTTTGTGTCATGGATGTTAATCACGTGATGAGGATTTTCAGCTGGGAGAAGCTGTAAACAGATAGGTATTCCTGAGATGAGGTAGACTGGGTTGCCATTTTGTTTATGACAAAAAAAAAAAAAATGGAAGCAGATTCTTTCAAAATGCAAAAATATTAATAAACATAAGGTGTGAAATTATGTAGATTTTATTTTCCTATGCCTTTTCCAGAAGAAAAAAAAATCATAACACATATTATGTGACACAACAGTCACTATTCCTACAGTACATTTCATGTTATGATGGGATTATTCTCATGTTGGAAAATAAATACAAATATAAATTCTTCTATCTTCAGAACATTTGGTCAGCTGCAAGTAACATATTTTGTTTTGAATATACCAGTTCTCACATAATGTGAATGTTGCATTGTGCTTTTATGATTGATATATTTTATTTGAACAGTGAACCCAACAGAGGTAGCTCACAGAAATTTGTGACCTTTTGTAAAGGTTGGATGATTTTAGAATGTTAATTAACAACAGCAACAAAAAAGTCCTAAATTGTGTCTAACATAAGAGAATTATAGCAGGGCAAAAGAAGTGAGGGGAAAAATGAACTAATTGTGTATATATCCCTGTTCAGGCACCCTTTGTCCACTTAGCTTGGTATTGGAACTAATTGCTGTGCCACACCTGTGTGCTTTTGTCAAAGGGGAAAAATTCTTCATACAGAATTTGCAGCTTAACTAGATATTTTTATGCCAAAGGCACACTAAAATTCCCTCTAGACTTCTCTAATTAATCATTTTCACTGTATTCACATTTTGTCCATTAAAAGCTTCAGATGTACTTATACATTCCCTGTTAGAGTTCATTCTTCTGACTCAAAGCTGTTTATAATTAAGTTACCAGGAAACTGTAGCTTTTATCTTTGGGGAGGAAGAAAAAAAATGAGTTTTGTAATTGGAGCCAGGTAAAGTAAGTCCAATAAAAGATTGAAAACAGCCCAGTAATTATATTAAAGGAAGTGGAAATATTTTCTTGGGTATCTAGTACTGGGGGATTCATCTGCTTGTCTTGGGGATTCATCTGCTTTTATGTCAATTTGTGTGCTTTTATGATTCAGTGCCAAGAAACTACATTAGTTTTTCAGTGCTTGGATTGAAGGGAAGATTTTGCTGTTTTCACCTAGAAAGTAACACAGATCAATAATCCTGCAAGAAAAGTAAGGCATCAACTGTATTGGAAGCTCCCTAGTCAATACCTGTTATGCAGCAGTAGCTCACAGTTACTGTAATTCAGCCTCATTTGAGGTGTTTATGTGCATGCCTGTGTCTGTCAGTGTCTCCAATGCAAAGTTTTCCTCAGAAGCACCCTGGTTTTTCTCACTTAGATTTTCTGTTCTGTGAATCATGTTGGACCAAATCAAATAATGTCTGGGGGTGATGGTTGTACTCTGATTATCTTGTTCTGTGCTTTATTGCTATGCAACAAAGACATTGTTGATTTTTAGTGGCTAGCAGAGAAATTTGGAGATCTTCAATCCCATCACTCAGGCAAAAAGGACTTGCCTGTATGCCTAGGCAGTCTGCACTTGATGTTCACTGCACCTTTTGGTGCAGGATCTTGACATCACAGGAGAAAACTTGTTCTTAATCTTACTTGTCAGAAGGTCTGTAATCACAGGAACAGTGGAGCTGATGTGTCAGGTGGTTTGGGTGTGATGCCATATTACCTGATGTGATTTCAGCTACTGGAATCACAGATTTCATAAATAAAATACATTTACATTGTTGACCCGAGTTCCCCATTTGTTTTGGTTCAGTCATAGTTATGTATTTATTATTGGATCCTGTCTTCTACTGGGGGCTTGATAGACCTGGAAGAAATCCACATCAGCTGAGTACATTAATTGTCAGCTATTTACTGAGCATCATTCTGATCAGTTGCTTAACATTATAAAATTATGGAGAAATCAGGGAGCTTTCATTTTTGAATTATCATTTTCTTGATGCACTCAATACTCTTATCTGGGGGTACAAAGAGTTGAATAGTTCAGTTGAAAGTATTAATTATTCAGCATATGTGTTAAATTAAGCTACAGAAGTATGCTGAGAGAACATAACTGAAGAGGAAAAGGAAAGTTTTTGTGAAGCACAAAGATTTTGAACTGGCACAAATCCAAAAAGCTAGATGGACAGCCCAGCAAGACTGCTCACACAGAAACCCTATTTCTGACTGGAGTTAGTAATTATGGAGCCATCTTTGAGTCTCTCTGCTGTTTGTTCACCTACTAGAAAACATGCTTCAGGATTTGACTCCCTGAATTTTGTCTGGTTAAAAAAATTTTATTGGCAGAAAGGACTGTTCACCAAGTGGTACAGATATCTGCACACTTCCTTGAAGTTTTCCCTATTATTGAGAATTTTAGAGTGTTCACAATCATGTCATCTTCATTGATGGAGGAAAGAAGCATCTCGTGGTACTTACTGAACTTAGTCTCTTTTAAGATTTACAGTAGTAATCTATTTAGCTCTTGAATATCTCTGAATAAGATCACCAGTTACATTTTTCTTTTTTTACTTCGGAACTTCCCTCTGCTTCTAGAAAAAAGAAATTGATGTTGTTTATCGATGCTATTTCTGTCTTCCTGGTGCTGCTGTAGACAACATCAAATGCAGCTGGCCCAAAGGCAACGAGCAGGTTTTTGACCACAGTTGTACCCATGCAGAAATTCTGCTCATCGTGACGAGATGTCATTGAAGCATCAGGCTGCTGCACTGGCATGGCCTGAGCACTCAGCTCACCTCAACAGGGGCTGGGCTGCACACAAAGAATTTATCAAGAGACAATGCAGGGAGAGACAGAGCCTGTGTTATCCTCTTGCCAACCCTGTCAGAACTTGGTACTCGTGTCACTGTTCTCAAAGGGAGCATGATCACCCAGAGGAGTTAACAAGGGCAGCACACCAGCTCTCTCCCCATCCAACACCCAGATGGCTGCAGGATAGTAAGCCTGCAAATGTGGAATAGAGAGCCTAAATCTCCTTCCCATGATGTCATATTTTGGCCTTCTCTTTTTCCATACAAAGGAAAATGTAATGCCTGAATTACTCACATGAATATGTATATATGCACAAACTAATGAAGAAAATGGAAAGACTGCTTACCAGGAATTTACTCTGTCAGGTTTCCTGTTCTGCTGTGTATCCTCTTTTCTCTCTGAATCAAGTTCAGGTGTTTCTGTGCTCAAGAGAAACAATTTGAGGTGTCAGAGCACACACTGGGGATTATGTCTAGAGCAGACATCTCTCCCGCTGATTTCTTCTCCTGACCAAAGCAGTCAGCAAGACACTGAGCTTCAGCCAGCTGCTCAGGTCAGTAAAGGGCAGCATGTTGCTGGAATGTTGTAAAATTTCCCTGGTAGTGTTTCATAAGAAGAATAGTCTGCTTTAACAGTCTGCTATGGATGTTATTAAGTGATGAAAAAAAAATCATTCTTTCATTAAGCTGGCATGCTGTCTGTTTCAGTGTCTTTAAGCTCTCAGTGTAGCAATGTTTAAATCCTATCTGGAGTTGACATAGTATGCTTCTAATTAGACTTCACTGTAGAGTTGATCTGCAAAGTGCAGCAGGGGCAGAATTTGTCATAGTTTTCTCTAGAGAACAGAAGTAAATGTAATAGTTATATTTGCAGTCCACAGTTGCAGTATGTCCAGATTGGCAAGGAAAACCCTTCACTGTTTAAACTTAGAAACCTTTTCTGTAGTCCAACATTTACAGTTAGTAAAGGTATTTTTCCTTTCAATACACCTCTTTAAATCACTAAATGTTATCTGATACCTCAGTGTGAAAGTTGGCCTTAGTCCATAAGATCTGTTTGCTTCCCTCAGCCAATAAAATGGCAAAAAAAAAAAAAAAAAAAAGAACATCCCTGTCTGTTTCATCACACAAAGAAACACTACAATACTTAGTTTCCTAATTTGTCAACTGGCTTTCCTTACAGTTGCATGGGTCTCCAACTACCTTGAAATGATTACAGCTGTTTTCTTTAACCTAGACATGCAATGATAGATGCTATTAGAACATATTAAATTAAAATAAACTGTGTTCTAAATGTCACAACATTTCATCACTGGGCAGACCATAGATGATTAAAGTGTAATCCTATGTCAGATATAAAAATAAAATAAAATAAAATAAAATAAAATAAAATAAAATAAAATAAAATAAAATAAAATAAAATAAAATAAAATAAAATAAAATAAAATCTCTTCCAAATTAGAAGCTAAGGAGATGAGTGTTTGGATTATTCTGCTTTACTGGTAGACATAATATTACCATTTTTCCTCTTGCTGTCCTAAGCATTTGGTTGTTAGATACTCTTACTAAAGTGGTTTTTCTGAGATCACTTTCTTAAAAACACTAATAAAAGATTATTCATCCAAAGCAGATACTTTTAGTCTTCACAAGTAATAGTAAGGGTAAAATTCTTACAAAGGTAGTTTGGTTAGAGGGGTTAAATACAGCTCTGAATCAATGCCTATTATTGTTTGTTAGCAGGCTTTTATTATAACTTTTGCTTCTAGTAGGATGTGTAGAGAGAATTTATGATCTAAGAATAAAATTAGTTCTTTCAATTTTGTTTTTAAGGATTAATGGAAATAGGTATAATAATTCAATGTTATACTTTCATTTTTCTGGCTTTTAATGAAAAGCCTTGTAATTACCTAGTGCAAATCTTTATTATAGAGTATTTCATGTAACTCAAAATCAGTGTGTGCTTGAATGTGCAATGTACTCTTTCAGGTAAGAGACCTGACTGAAAAATATGCAAAGTATATTCTAACAATTTTGCTTATTTTGCAAGAAGATAAATAATAACATGTTTTGGTTGTTCCACCCATAAGGTTGTGTGTATCATCATTTTTGACAGTATCCTAAAATAGGACATACCATAACAGGTGGTTGGCTAAATCTCCTTAAAAAACACTAGATTACTGTGTGTGTGGAATTCTGGATTCAGTTTTAAGTAACCATCCATGCTTCTGGATCTTATGATAGATCCCTATAATTCACTCAAAATTCTAGAGATTTTGAGTGAATTAATGAAGTCCCTATATATTTTTCACCCTTGACCTGCTGCCCCTGCATACATGGATTTGCAAGGTGTCTATCCAGTGAATGCAGGTGACAAAATCCACTGAACCCCAGGTGCAACTTTCAAAGGCTTCAATAAGTATTAGGTTAGAGTAGAGACTGCCTTCTGTGACTAAGTTTGCCATTGGCAAATTTGCATCAGGAGAATGATATAATAAATTTCAAAGTTTATGCCATGTAAGAACATTTTACCTTGAAAATGAGGGAGATTTATTTGAAATAAACAGCAGGAAATAAAAGAAGAAATTTTGTAATACCATTTTTGAAAACAATTTTTCAGAAAAGAAATAATTGCATTTCAGAATGTATTAGAGTACATCAGTAAAAAAGTAATGAGTGCATCCAATTTCATGATTATGCTGAATTGTATTATACAGTCTATCAACAATATAAGAGGAGATTGGAAAAAAATGTCTGGGATACACAGTTTTAGTGTATTTTGCTGTCCTTGCTCTTCCATACCTATAAAATTTTCAATTTACAAAAAGAAAAGAATGTGAAAGAAATTACGGGCAGCTAAGGCATTGCAAAGGAAATAGTGAAAATAGATTGGTAGACAGCTACTCTGTGGCAGGTTGGCATTTTTAGCATGCATCACAGATAATTGTGAAACACAGAGGAAAAAAACCTATTAATAAACCATTTTCAGCAGTTTCATACAGGACTTAACATTTTACAGTTCAGCTCCTGGGGATGGTTATAGCTGTGATGACCACAAGTTATGTATTACTTTTGAGACCTATATTGCTGTAGGAAAATTTTACTCTGTGATTAAAATTTGTCCCTAAACCTTCATGAGCAGTGACACCTTGGTCAGCCCAATGCAAGGTTGTTAATTTTTTTCCAACAGCTGCAAAGGGCCACAACTAAATGAACATACTTAATGAATATGCAGAGATTGCAAAATGAAATTGGTTATGTTAGTAAGATAAAAGGAAATAATACAGACTGGCACATCTGAAGCTTAAATTCTTTCCATTACTTTAAGTGTCCCTTTTGAAGAGCACTTCTAGTTGAAATGTGAAGTTTATTCAAAAAACCTTAAATGCATCTTTCTAGAATTAATGTTATTAAGCATTTGGCTGAATACAATTATTTGGAAGAAATGGGTCTTTAGAGATGAACAGTATATTCATTGATCTAGTGAGGTCAGTGAAGAAGTGAACAAGTTCCAGAGAGACTTTCAACATTAGAGCAGTATCTAAACTCCTAAAATTTTGAATATACTACGTATTCATGTATCTTTGTGTGTGTGCCTTATTCTGAGAGGAGTATATATGCAGATACCATCTGATTTGTATCTAAATCAGAAAAAAAAAAAAAAGGCTTTCTTTTAATGTTTCTGGTGTTAATTTCCTTTTGATTGGGTCTTCAAATGCCTTGCCCTTCAGATGTGAGTGGTCACATCTCACAGGGACAGCCAGTGGAAATCACAGCTCTTACTTGCTTAGGGTAGGCTTTGGACCCTTAAATCCTTAAGGTTAATTGCTGGTACCTCCTTAAAGAAAATTAGGTCATTTCCTGTCACTCTGGAAGCAGTAGCATCCACTAACTATGTAAATTAAGCCATGTTCAATCGCTTCAGAAGTGAAGCTATAAGGATTAAAGAGCACAAGTGAACTTTCTTGTTCCTAAGTTCAGCCAGCAACAAGAGGCCAAAATTACCTCAGGTGCTCTCAGGGAGCTCTTTTAGGCTCCCGTTTCCCATTTCTGCCCACAAAAATATTCCTGTACAGTTTCTCTCATCCTTTTACCCATTCAGACTGCCATCCACACCACTAAATGAAAAAGGCCCAGGAAATAAGGTTATGCATGACACCTTTGGAGAGTGGAAAGGGAGAATAGTCTAAAGGGAGTCATTGTGTCTTCCTGTTAAGTGCTTTCACATTAAGAACAGAGACTGTGCTCCCCAGAAAATGTAGGTTTGTCTCCAACCTTCAGAAAAAAGAATCATGTTATTTCCAATTGAAGCACTGCCTTGGCTTTGTATGATTATCTTTTTTTTGCATTAACTTAGAAGAGTCTGTGGAGAGATGTCCTTGTTGGGCAGTCATGTTGCTTTATGAAGGAAATGGTAGAGATTCCCAGGATTTGTGCTGAGTGAGCAAACTTCATAAATTGCAGAGCAGTGGGTTTGCCCAGGGGCAGGACTAACTAGCCAGCCAGTGCTTTCAGTGCTTGGGCTTGTGCTCTGTGTAGCATTGCTTCATGATGTACACTGGGGATACTTTTCGGGTCACATTGACAAAGTCATTTTCTTGCTTTCCTGATTCCACTAGTTCCATTTAATTTGGGAAAGTCTAGTCAACCTGACACATCCATAAATTGAGTATATAAAACACCCAATAAAGGTCGTACACAATACTTGTGACATTATTACAGGTTGACATTCTTGTTCCAACTGTATCATGTCACATAGCAGAATCCTTGCACTTGTTGTGATCTGATAAATCAGAAACAAGATGTATTTTCCCTTCCAAGAACTATTTGCAAAGTCAGCGTGAAACAAGAGATTCACTTCATTTGCTGCATTAAAACCTTACATGGTAAGGCCTCCCTGTCAACAAATAGCAGTTCACAGCACAATATTTGGACACATAAGAACTGACTTTTCCTAGCTGAGCAGCCACTTTTTTTGTCTGAAGTTTTGAAGTGACCCTGTTCATATTTCCCAAAGAGAGAATGAAATAAACAAAGTCTGACATGATAATCCTTCCATATCCACTGAATTCCCCAAGGTAACTCTGAGGTTGTTATGTTTAATACAAACGAAAGCAGTTTTTATGAGTTTCAACAGCAGGTCACAATTTCAGCAGTTCATAATCAATAAAGTGTAGGTGTTTGCAGATGTATATATTGTTTCTTAGTTTTGAAACCATGAAATATGAGTACAGGTATTTTTATGCATGTGTTATGATTATCAGTGCAATACTCTCTGTTGAAAGGTTGATACGGATTTTCAAGAATCCTGAATACATTCTGAATGCATTTGATATTATTTTTGCTCCTATAGTTTGTGAAGTTTATTTTATTTTTGCAATACATCATTCTTTACACTGGTGCTTCCAATAGTGTCTTTTTAAACTCTGCAGTGAGATGCTGTGGTGCCAAAGTAGAGATCTTTTTATATTGGTGGGCCTCCAGTGAGAAATATCTTCAGGCCTGATTACAAGGCAGGGCCTCCTTTTATAATATTTGTACAATATGTTTTTTGTGGGTGGATCAAACTGATTTTGAGTATTTGCACAGTAGGTTTTTGACACTTTTGAAGCCTTTGAAGCAAAATCTCTATTGTTAGGAAAGTTTTGCACAGATGTGGAATGAAGATTTAAGATTCCAGTAGGGTTAACATTACTAATAGTTCAGTTCTTTGTATATTGTCACTTTAATTTTATTTTTTTTTGTTATGATTCCATAAGTCCTGTCCAACTATTTTGTCTTTTTTATTCCTTTTTTTTAAAGACAAATGCACTGATAGTATGTAACTTATGAAGGCTCAGGACACCAACAAGTTCTTAAAACTGTTGGGTTGTGACCTGCCAGCAAAATACCTGTGCAGCTCCAAATGTGGAGAAAATGTGGTGTGTTCCAGACTGCTCTCAAGGAAGGATTTCATAAAATAGAGAGTGAAAATTACAGGGAGGAGCGAGAGCACTATTGGATCTGCTCAACTTCATACATCTGAGGCAGCTCATAATCACTGCTGCCAAAAACCTGCCCTGGGAACTCTCAGCACAGCAGATAGAGATGGAAGAGGCCACATTACCTGGGATCTGCTTTGTCTTCGAAAAAGGTTTTTTTGGACTGCTGTGAGGCAGTGCCAGCTTCCTTGCCTTTCTAGTGGCCCTCTGAAGTTCTGATAGGTTTGAGACACTCCTGTAAAATGCTCACATTGAATTACAACAGCCTTTACAATATATAACAACCTATGCAATAGTGCTGTCAAAAAATGTTCACCTATAAATTTTGTTTGTAGTGTTTCTTCACAACAGATGTTTTTTAAAACAATTTTGTTCATTTGCTTTCCCATTTAAGAATAAATTTGGAAATCAGAAACAAAAGTTTTCTTGTTTCTCAGAGGTATCAGTGTTTTAAAAGGGTTCCTTGCACAAGTAGAGATCTTCACCAATCTGTGTATCAAATTTATCTTTCCTTTAAGAACTTATCAACTTGTCTTCTAAGGTCATGGACTTTCCTCAGTTCTGGTAATCCTTGCAGGAAATGGACCACATGTTTATTGTCTTTGGTATCCACCGTTCTTTATTTTCTTTTCTTTCAAGAAGTATCACCATCTGTTGCTTTCCAGATTATTTTTCACATGTTCTCTAATTTCTCCTTTATCACCATCAGGTTTTTTGATTGCTTTTTTGATCAGTTTTCAATTTTTAATTTTTTTTAAAGAAAGAAAAAATAAATCAGTAATGCTCTCAAAAGCATTAAGCAAGATAGGGTTAAAATGCAGTTATCTTACCATCAAATATTGTGTAGATCTCTTATCTTTTAAGTACAGCCTCTGAGCACATTTTTACTCACCATCAGTTACCACCCATTATTTTGCTAATCTGGAGTAATGGCATGGTGACAAAGCAGAAACAGATTTAAAGCAATTACAATATAAGAATTCACTGTGCCCTTATGTGAAGAATGAAGTCTGAGATGCTTTCAATGGTGGAATACAGTGAGCTGGGCCAAGGTTGCCCAGCACAGTCATGTTCTATAAACAACTAGAGCAAAGCCTGTCAGGCCACGTGTCGTGGTTTGACCCCACATGGCAGCTCAGCTGGCTTTGTGCTCTGTGGGGTGGTGTCAGAAAGAAAGGGCCTTGGCTCTGTGTAGGTGCTGCTCAACAATAACAAAAACATCCCTGAATTACCAACACTGTTTCCAGCATAAATCCAAAACACAGTGCCATACTAGCCACTAGGAAAAAAAAATAACTCTACCCAGCCAACCCCAGCACATCATGATCATGTATCTCATAATCCCAGCTGGACATGAGCTGGCTGTCAGATGTCAAGATGCCATATCCCTGAAGGATATTAAAAAGTGTGTTTATCTAAATATAATACTTGAAGATAAATCCAACTTCCACATTAGTATATCACAAGAAGGCAATAAATGATCTTTCCTTCTGTTATTTTCAGAACCAAATTTTGTGTCATCGTATGACATTGGGAACTTCACCTACTTTTTCTTCCGGGAAAACGCAGTGGAGCATGACTGTGGGAAAACAGTTTTCTCTCGTGCTGCTCGGGTGTGCAAAAATGATATTGGTGGCAAGTTTGTGCTGGAGGATACCTGGACTACCTTCATGAAAGCTCGTCTGAACTGCTCTCGCCCTGGAGAAATTCCATTTTACTATAATGAACTTCAGAGTACTTTCTTCCTGCCAGAACTGGACTTGATCTATGGGATTTTTACCACTAATGTGTAAGTAAACTGAATGATGTATTTTATTTTCTTGCTGTTTGTGACAGCAAAACCTAGAACTTCTGAGCTACTCTCTTCTGCATATGCCAAATAAACATCATAAATTCAAACTACAGTTTTGCCCAATCCTCTGTTTTCTGTGAACAAGTATCAGTTCCAAATGTTTCCCACATGAATTGTTGAAAACAAGTGAAGGAATGAATTTTTAATATTTCCTTACTGCAGAGAGCCAGTTGTGTTTAAGACTATTCTGTCATATTCTTCATTTATTGCTAGAAAGTTTTTTATTTTTATTTTTACTATTACAATATGTAAATGCATTGCATATTTATGGAATAAATAATTTATAATTTTAATGTGACCTGATCATGAATTTGACATAATGGAACTTGACCTTGTCATAAAGAACTCATCTTACCCAAAACAGCACAAGAGGTGCTCTTATCTATTTTAATTTAGTCCTAATATATCCTTATGTGAGTTTGAAGGTCAAACCAAGAATTTAACCTATTTTTAAGTGAACCTGTTATATCTATAAAGTAAAATTAAAATAAAAATATAGAAGTTCAATTTGGTCTTAAAAATGCAAATTTGTTAGATATTAAAAAGTTGAATGGACATAGAAGAGACATTTACCTCAGAAATGTCTTTTGTTAATTTAAACAAGATGGCTGGTGTTCAAATGCTGCTCAGTGACAGCGTCCTCTGTGTTATCACTGTGCAGCCCCATGTTCGGACCAGTGGAATAATTTCCGATTTTGAGTTCCAATTCTCTGACCTTCTTGTAGTGTCTTGCTGTGTAAATTGGTTTTGTCTAGAATTTTAAAAGGTCCCTGGGCACCAAAAATAGGTAATGCACCCTTGAGCACAGGGATACCTACCTTTTATGAATATCCATTAACTGGGTGGGAACATTAACAATTTAATGCAAACAAATGATAATCCCTATGCATTCTAGACAGTGAGCATGAATTTGAGTTCATTTAGGCATCTTCCACACTCAGGCTCACCGCTGGGCTGCAGCTCAGGCTGTGAACAGGACTAGTGAGATGAGATGCTTGCACCAGGCTGTGGCAATTCCTAACTCATGACATTGGATGATGACTTTAGCCTATTTCTACGATGGAGTAATGCAGGGTATCTAAGCACTGTTCATGGAAAGAGAATAGCAGAGACTTTGAGATTACTGGGGATAAGAAAATTTGGTGTTTCAATCAGTACTTTTAATTTTGTTGTTCTATTTTCCTAATTGGTCATATACTAAAGACAGGTATTTGTCAGGTGGCATCCACCTGCACTGTTCAACCAGATCTTTCTTGAGAAGCCAAAGACAATCCTAGACAAGTTCCTGCCACGAAAAGCCTGAGCAGAGGGATTCTGCTCTAGAAAATCCATGGGGCTTTGGCCATGGAAAGGGAATGATGTTTCTGATGCTTCCTGACTCTCCTGAAAATGGACTTGCTATTGTTAAGACTACCTTGCCACATGAAAGTAAACAGTATTTTAAACCTTGCTGCTACTTTCCTCTTCCCTCGAGACCCAATGTTCTGACTGTCAAAGAGAGATGGATTGTTCAAAGAGGATCTAATTAATTCTAACTGTTTGAGGGCAGGATTTTTTGGTTGCTCTATTTAAATGCCTGCCATCAAATGTTGTAACTAAATGTTCTGGAATTTTTTGAAATATTTACTTCCACATGCAAACTTTTCATAGTTTGTAGAACTCATATGAACCACCTTTCTGGCCTGCAAGTGACAGTGGAGAAACACAAGGGTTTCCAATGACAGGGAACAATATATTCCTTTTTGTTCATGCAACAGCATCAGATATAACTTAATAACACTCATAATTCTTCAGTCTCAATATCTTCAGAATTACGATGACTTTATTGGACCTTAATGCTTTTTAGTATACTTTAATGTACTTATGGAGGGAAAAAATTGAAACATTTCTCTAACAGCCGAAACTGCACTTTTTATATGTGGTTGACTATCAAGTCCACTATAGCCACTGCTTCATGAAAAAGCTGACCTTTTTTCTTTCAGACTATCCAAAAAATCTTTAAACGTGAGTCTCATCTTCTTGTAGGACTTAATGAAATTCAAGGAAACATTAGTACAGTTAATAATATTAGTGAGATGCATTTAGTGATATAAGCAAGGATTTATCAGCTTCTATGATGATTGATTCTGAAGAAGTTGTAAGCATGGAACTTCAAATTTTGGACTTCCTTTGAAGTAAGAGAGACAAGCATAAGAATGCAAATTGCTATTTTGTCCTGGTATTTAATCCATGTATCCTAACTTGTTGGGTTTTTTCCCCATCATTATGGGGTTTCTATAGAATGTTTTCTTAAGTTTTGTGTAAATTCTAGGTTAAATTAAAAAAAAAAATTGGAGAAAAAAAAAATAAAACAGAGAAGAATGCTGTATGTCATTCAACAATTGCCAGCAGTTTTAGCTGCAACAGGAAATCCATTAAATTGACACCTTCATTATCTGTTCCATTATCTCAAAATTAGGAAAATAAGAATGCAGCTTTCCATATAAGGAGCTTTCATAGTTATTAGCTTATATTCTTTATGCTATACAGAATTACTTTATTTTCTTGTATATCACATTTTCAAGGCAAACCCAGGAAATTGTGTGTTTTGTCCAGCTTCCACTTGCTGCTGTTTATTTTTTGAACAGGATATCTTGTAAGCAGTCCAGGTTGTTTTCTCTTGGTGGATTTCTGCAACTTGCATTCTTAATGCTGTTAAGCATTTCTTGGAAGACAGGACTTTTGTGGACACGTCTCGTCCGGGGATTCCATAGGATCTAGAGACATACCACACATTGAAAATCCTTACTGATGTCATGCAGTCATTTGTTGTAGGGAACAATTATTAAACTCTGAGAATAATATCATCCTGAACTCTGTACCTAGAAAAAATGTGTCCCTAGCGCATGTGATTATGTGTGGAAGTGTAGCATTATGATATTAGAAGTATAGTATGGTATTAGAGCAGCAGCAGAAAGTAGGGAGTTCTGAGTTTTTCCCCACACCAGCTTCTTGGTAAGGCTGACAATATTGACAAATATTTTAAATGCAATGGCTATGCTAAATCAGCTCATCATATATCATTATCTTGAGATATCATCTCCTGGCTGATCATATCTGCTTCATTAATTACTTGAAGGATTGAAATGTTATTGCCTTTCTAATTTATTTTTCAGCAATATGACTTCTTAATGTTATTATGTAGGTTAATGTATTTATTTCTTTTGCAGGAACAGCATAGCAGCCTCAGCAGTTTGTGTTTTCAATCTGAGTGCCATAACTCAGGCTTTTAATGGACCCTTCAAATACCAGGAGAACTCTCGCTCTGCTTGGCTTCCATACCCCAATCCTAACCCTAATTTTCAGGTATGGATACATGGGCGAAGAACAATATTTTATATGAGCTTTCCTCAAAGTACTGTATGGTTCATAAATTATAAATCCAGTTTTGTACTGTGCTGTAGCCTAAGCCCTTAAAAAAACCCCTAAATTTTGAAAAAGTGCTTAGGAAAGCCCCGTATCTCAACATATTTAATTTTAGTTTTATCCTTCCACAAAATAATTTGGATTGAAAAACAGAGGTACTTTGAAGGTTAGGAGAAAAAAAACTTAACTTCAATCTTCTGTCAAAATGAAACACTATAGTTATCTGTTAAGGTGACATTAACTCCTGTCTGAAGTATGATCAAACTGCTATTCTCTTTTACATTGTATTTGTGCTATTAGGACTTGAGAAATGGAACAGGGTCGGGCAGAAAAAAGAAAGTGAGAGGGAGGTGGTAAAGGAGGATTGGTCAGGATTTTATATATTTTCATGTGGGAGGTGGTCCACACTCCTCGAGGAATCAGATTAAAAGAATTTGTGATGCTTTCTGCCCCTCATTTGAACCTGTTGGCCTTAGAGGGTGTAATAATCTGCAGGTGGCTGACAGTGTAAAACCAGTTAGTCCAAGGTGGGTCTTTTATAGGAACTCTACAAAAAGAAAGTGGTATTTCAGTAAACACATAATCATTGTTTTCATCTTTTGCATGGTCACCACTGCTAGTAAGGCAATTTTAATGAGTGTGCTTCTTGCAAGGAAGAGGGAAGGAAAAGCAGCATTAATGTAGTGATTAACAGCAATAACTTTTCATCAATGGATTTAAGTGTAGTCACCTCTATCCACCTTTCACCCTCCCTTAATCTCAATGCCATTTCAAAAGTTTACTTCTGCTCCTGAAACAGCCTTACCTTGCTTGTAAGTCATAAGATCCTTGCTAGCACAGAAAAGAATAAATCATTGGGGATTGTAAGTACTTTCTATTACTTCCTGATCTATGCAAATGAAGGAAAATAAGGCACAGGTTACAGGCTAGAGCCATGTTACCTTTCCTAAATAGATTGTTTGTCATCAGCTAAGTGACAAGACTCTAAGTACACCAGAAGCCTGCAGAAGCAGGCTGTATTTGTATACAGCTTTTAACTTGCTCTAGAAATACTTGTATTGTCAAAATAGTGACAGGAAGAGGGTCTAAGAGAGGCTAAATTTTTGAAGGAGAAAGGCAGAAAAAATGCTTGTTTGTAAAAATCTTACCACCATTCTGACTAAGTAAGCACATCCAATAAAGCTTATTAAACTCTCCCTACAAACCTTGCATTAATGTGGTGTTAATTATTGTGAGAGCAGCCCATACTGAATGGTACTTACAAAGAAAGATGACAGCCTCATGGCTGTGTAAAACCAGTTAAAGTCTCTGCTGTACTGTTAGTGCACGTCTCCAAGTCCCAGTCAAGACAGGTGTTGAAATTTATTTCTTAGGTGGCACGGCTGATTATAATACAGCTGCTACTTCCACCAATTTACAAGAGAAGACAACAGTTGCATCGTATCTCACTGAGCCACAAACAGCTTTGAAGGCACAGCTAGTGTTTAAAGCTGTAATGTGGCCTTTTACAACACAATGTTGAAGGCAACTGATGTCAACTGATCTCTAGGTATCTCTCATGTCCAACTTCTTCTGCTGATGCTGCTTTTCATTCCCTTGAATAACCTTCTGCTACATTTCTGGTTCCATAACTGCAGCAGTGATGCATACTAGAAGCTACTCTAATGATTAGAGCTTTAACCATATTTTGTGACTTGACTTTGTGAGTCACACCTCACATGGATGAGATGTATTCATTGACTGAGTCATCGGTTTTCTTCCAAGAGAGATCTTTTCTTTTGTAGAGTCCTTAAGATAAAGGATCAGAAATTTGTTTGTGTAGTCCCAGAAGCACTTTTATCCTCTGAGTATTCACCTACTCAGTAGCAGCAGAGAGAAGTATGTGATTTGAAGGGAGACTGTTATGTAGATATAGTTACATTAGACGTTGCATTTACGAGGCTGGATTATAGTACTGGAATATTTTCCATTTAGATTTTATTTCCATTTTAGAGTGCTATTGGAGTCCCACTTTTGAGGAGCCTTGTTTTCTTCAGAAATCTCTGTTTTTACCTTTAGATAGGGCAATGTCTATTGTAAGACCAAGGACCATTTGCATTTCAGTGTGCTATGAGTGTTCAGCTGGAATTTTTCCTGCTTGACATATCCAGAGAACTTCTTCTTTGGTGTGACTTTTTTTTTTTTTTTCCACTGGCCTGACATACAGAGCAAGTAACTGTTTCCTTCCAGTTTCTAATTTATCAGTCTTCATCATCTGATCTCCCATTATGAAATAATTTGACTTTTTTTTTTTTTTCACATTTGTGGATTTGGAACAATCACTCAATTTTGGATTGAAAAATGTGGTAATAATAAAAAAATAACTAATACGGTTTTTCACACTATTATTTTGCTCACGCTATAATTCTTGCATAATTTATGACATACTAAAGCAGAATGAAAATGGTGACTTGGTTATGCCTTTCACATCACCCAAATATTTGATAAATGTTGTGAAGTAGTTCTTTATTTCTCTGATGCAATTCTGCCTGAGTAAACATGTGAATGTTTATATATTCCCATGCATTAGGGAGCATTTTCTCTTTTGTATCGTCAGCTGAACACAAATATGTTAAAACTAACTCCCACTTACTTTGCCTTGTTTATTTGTCTTTGAAACTTGCCCATGCAGCTAGTGAATATTTTCCTGTAAGAAAAGGGCACAGTTTTCAGATTTAAAATATGGTCAGTTTTAGAGCAAAAAAAGCCTTTGCTGTGGATAATGTTTAATAAAGTCTGCACTGTCCATTTTTGCTACTTAAGACAGAGTCCTAAAAACCTTCTAGAGCTGCATGTTGAACTTTCACCTGGAATTCCTGTAAGACCTGGCTGTGGTAGGGCATGGGTCTTCCTTTGAAAATCTGTCTTTAGCACTGAGGTCTGTGAAAATTATAAAGAAAACCAGTCAGAAAATAAGCTGGTTTTTTGAACAGTAGTTTTTCTCCTTCCTGCCCTGTGAACATAAGATATAGCAAAATATCTCTATAATCCACTTGTGCTGGTCAGTCTAGTGCTCTTCCATATTATTTAGAATTAGGGAGCTTCCGTAGTACTGCCTCAGAAAAACTGAACTTACTGAGTTTTTGGACAGTCTGGTTATCCCCAAAATCACACCTGAAAGTTGAATTCCACATTGTCATTAAAAGATATGCTCTTGGTTTTATTTTTTTGTGCTGTAAATCAGAGAATAAATATATTGTTATTGGTTGGCACATATAGTCACGCTCCTGTTCTGTCTTTACAGTGTGGCACCATGGACCAGGGTTTGTATGTAAATCTGACTGAGAGAAATCTTCAAGATGCACAAAAATTCTTCTTAATGCATGAGGTTGTTCAACCAGTAATTCCAATTCCATACTTCATGGAAGACAACAGCCGATTTTCCCATGTGGTTGTGGATGTTGTGCAGGGCAAGGACATGCTTTTCCATATCATCTATCTTGCCACAGGTATGAATCTTCATTGATGTGATAATTGCAAAAGTTTATGAGGTCTTTGAGTTTTAATGTTCTGTTAATTACTTACAAAATACATGTACAGTACCTTGAACATCAGCTTTTCCTCTTTGACACAATCACCTGTCTATCTTTTACGTTTTCTGGATAGATTAATTTAGCCATTACAATATCTTTTATATTATTTCATGAACTCCAATTTTGGTGTCTGTTTCCTATTCTCTTTGAAGCTGTGAAGCTTGTAAATCAAATCAAATGTTGGAAATTCTACAAACAGGACTTCCAAAGTTTCACCATCTTTTGTTCCATTTACTTAGTTCAGGATACAAAGTTAAGGGCCCAAGACAAGATGGTTTAGGACTCTCAGATAAAGAAGTAACTTTGTAAATATCAAATACAGCTACTATTTCTAATTTTTCTGCTCAAATGTATTTTATTTTATAATATTAATTAAGCAGTTTTATACCCTGCCTCATTGTTTGCCCATTTATATGTAAGCTTATCATGAAAAGAAACAATAACCCTCTGCCTTATATAGCCTTGGTTAGAGCTATTGCCTTCTTGGTTTGAAATTTCAATCTTAAAAATAATGAGGGTGTTGAACTGTTTTTGCAGAACAAGGATGTCCCCAGCTGAGACTGAAATACTGGACTGGACTATTCTGTTAAAAGCCTCATGGTAGAAAACATAGGATAGTTTTTAAATACTTGGGCCTATGCACATTACTAAGGAAGAGCTCATCAAAGCAAAGGTTTGTTAGTGTTCAGTTTGTCTCGTGCTCCTTGAAAGCTGAGCAGTGACAGAAAAGCTTTTGATAAGTTAAAACTAAGTTTGGATTTGACCAGTTCTGGTCAAAACTGCCTGCTGGTTGATAAATCAGTGCATTTTGAGTGAAATTATGTCAGTACTAGGTGGTGTTTGTATTGTAGAGGCCTCCTGAAATTTGTATTTCAGGCCGAACCTGAATTACAGAAATATGAACTGATTTGGTTTTATGTGAGGAAACTATCACTGCATTGTGGGATATTTACATTATTTACAGTCTTGGAAGCACGAAGAATAATGACTTTTGTCATAATTCTTAATGTCTTCAAGTTTCAGTTTCCCTTGGTGTGTTACCATTTACATTTGAGTCAGCAAGTGAGGATATAAAATTTTACGCTTCATGGTTCATTAATAAATTCTGTTCAGGGGTGATTCTGTGTTCTTTTTTGCTGCTAAAAAAGGATACGACTCCTATGTTCCTTGTGAGGTATGCTTGCCTTTCATTCTTCTCTGTGTATCTGGTTTTGATCATTCATGGAAGCAGGGTACTTATCTTAGCTGGATCTTTAGTCTAAATTCAGCAGATGCTTTCCTGTAACTGGACAGTGTATGTTTTATAAGTGTGAGGAAGCATATGATAAAAACCCCATTCTATTCTTGAAGTTTTCTTGGTGTTGTCAATTCTATTTCACATGTATTTCACTGAATCCCAGTGGATTTTGTTAACATTCCTTCTACCCCAATTGAGTGTAATTGTTAAGTCATACTTTCTAAGAAATATTGGTACTAACTTATGGTAGAGTTTGAAATTACCACACATATTTATGTACAAATACCACAGGTACAGTGCATAAGTGTAGTTTTAAAATCCCAAGATGTACCAAATTACACAGTGTAATTTATTTACAAATTGAGATTGTAGGAGGTGCAGATCATAATTTTAATTTAATTTTATTGTAAATTGTGCAGCATCTTCTTTTTCCTGAGCTTTGCTTATGTAGAAACTGTGTAGTCGTTAGCATTGAGTTTTCATCACAAACTGAATATGGTAAAAGATTACTGAGAAAAATGCCACTAGTTCTACAAACAACAGAAACTAAAAGGCTGTGGGCTTAACTTTGAAAATAAATGAAAATTTTGGAAACAAAGCAAGTTTAAGGCTTTTGAATTTCCCGTGTCCAGCTTTACTCCCACATAAAACGTCCTCTATCCCAAGCTCCTAACACTATAGAGCATGTGCATGTTTGGGAGAGATAAAAGACTGGACTGATAGTTACTACCAGTCTGAGAAATAATTTTGTTATGTCTTACCTTATTTAATTTATTTGCATGATTAAAAGTGGTGGCAAATTAAATTTGGAATTAAATTTTTACCACAATGCTCCATCTTTGAAAAAAGTGACAAAGGGATAAAAGCTGACAAGCAGAAAAGGCCCTGAGGGTCAACAGCAAGGAAACATGATCCAGCTGTGCCCAGGTGGCCAAGAAAGCCAAGGGCATTCTGGCCTGTATCAGCAATGGTGTGGCCAGCAGGAGCAGGGTGTGATCTTTATCCTGTGCTAAACCATTTGTGTGGCTGCACCTTGAAACCTGTGTTCAGGCCCTCCACTACAAGAAGGATATTGAGGTGCTGGAGGAGCTGGGGGTTTTTAGCCTAAAGAAAAGGAGGCTTGGGGGCAACATTATTACTGTCTATAATAGCCTGAAAAGATGGTGTAGCCAGGTCAAGGTCAGTCTCTTGTCGCAAATAACAAACAATAGGACAAGAGGAAATAGCCTCCAGTTTTGCCAGAGATTTAGATTCGATTTTAGGAAAAAAAAAAAAAAAAAAATCATTGAAACAGGATTCAGGCATTAGAACAGACTGCTAAGGGAAGTGGTGAGTCCCTGGAGGTATTTCAAAGACATGTAGATGTGGGGCTTAAGCACTTGGCTTAGTGGTGGATTCATCAGTGCTGAGTTAACAATCAGACCTGGTGATCTTAAGGGTCTTTTCCAAGCTAACACTTCTATGATTCCTTAGAATGGGAAGCAACTGGAGAGCAGCAGTCTAGTGGGCATTCGATCCCTAGGAAAATCAAGGAGCACACCTCCTTGGCACACTTCTCTGGGCACATGATGGAGAAAAAAGTGATTTGGAACATTCAGCATGGATTACTCAAGGGTTAAGCTCATCTGAAAATCTGATTATTTTCTGTGGTAAAACATCTGGATTTGTGAATGAGGAGAAAGTAGCACCTCAGCTTTAGGGAAGACTTTCAACACTGTCTCCAACAATATTCATACCTCCAAATTAGGGTATAGGATCTGTATGGGTGGGCAGCTGGATCTATAAAACCTGCTAGGATGTCAGGCTCAGCGGTGGTTTCAATATGATGTATAGAAGTGATAAAGACCCAAGTACTATTCAACATTTTAAAATCAATGAACGTGAGGAGGACAAGGAATACATGCTATCATGTGCAGGTGACACCTCACCAGGGTACCAGTGGTTACACTGGAGGATGTGCCACCCAAAGGACTTAGGCATGCTGAAGGGATGCCATCACTTGGGACATCAGGGCCACAGCCAGGAGATCAAAGGAGGAGGTTGTTCCCCAGATTTGGCCTCCCCCAGTACAAGAAGGGCATGGATAAAATGGAGCAAATTCAGTGGCATGCCACCTTCTGTTGGAGGCTGGAGCACCGTGCCTTAGGAAGGGAAGCTGAGGCAGCTGGCCTTGTTCATCCTTGAGGAAAAAAGGCTTTGTGGGGAGCAGGGTGCTAGAGCATCCTGCTGATACCTACAGGGAGTTTACATGGAGAACAAAGACATGCTATTCACACTGGTGCATGGTGGGAAGATGAGACAACACTCTGGGAATTTTGGACTGGATATAAAGAAAAACTTTCTCACTTCTCGGACAACCAAGCAACAGGTTGTGCAGTCTCCATTCTTGGGGGTTTTTGAGGCCAGACAGCAACACAGTCTGTTACAGGTAGCTGTCTTTGGAGCAGAAAGTTGAACTTGAGACCTTCTGATCTCCTTTCCAACCTAAATTATCCTGTGCTTCTAGTCTGCCAGTATGATGTCGAATTGGTTGGGCTAAATTGCATTTTTATTCAACACTGTGATAATAGATGTCATTGTACTTTCTGCTGCCTAAAGGAAAGTACATTCAACTCTGATGTAAGTTCTGTCAGTAAGCAATTCACACTTAGCAGTGTAAAACAGGATGGACCCAAACATGCTGTGAGAGAGATACACCATAACTTTTGTAGGTATAATTCATTCCAATGTTCTGCAAAAATTTTCTTTTAAAATGCACAAAGCTTCAGTGGAAAAGTAGGCATACAGATTTGATTTAATAAAAATTAATGTTCTGCTGTCTTTGTTATTCAAAGCAAAAATCCCAATTTTTGAAACAGATGGCCAAATAGTTAAGAGAAGTTCTTTTCTCACCAACCCACCCTTTTGTTAGAATAAAAATATTACAGGGTAGAATAATCCTTGGAGTATAAAAGTGAATCTAATTTCATGAAATCTTAAATTGATGTAGTATTGCTTTAGGAGAGACTGGGAGTTAGCAAACAAATGCATTAATCTGCTGAGTCAACAGTCTTAATTTCCTAAACCTTTGCCAAGTCATCATTCTGCTAGGAGATTGTGGTGTGCTGGGGCTTAACAGCTACTGCTTATATAAAAATATACTTTGGTACTTTGGAGAAACGTCTTAATCTTCCACTGTACTGATTTATAACACAGAATGAAGGGATATATAAATTCCTGCACATTTTGTGCTGCTGGCTTTAGGCAAGAAGAAATCCCTGGAACGATTTTCCATGATTTAAAAAGGAAGGCCAAGGAAAGCATTCACAGATGTTCTGGACTAAAAATCATTTATAACAATGCATGAAACAAACAGCAAGCTATAGAAACACTAAATATTCTTAAAAATCTTTGTCTGAAATGCTTCTTTCTTAGTTTAAAAAAATCCAAACAATATGTCATAATTTGTTTCCTTCCCTTTTGTCCCTTCTCACCTCTCTTCATATTTCTTTTCTCCATTTTATTTATTTCCTACGCTCTAAGTGCCTAGGTGTCCCCTGGTTAGAAATGTTGCTGATATGTTTTTCCAAAATAGGATGCTGCAGCAAAAGCAGGTAGCCCTTATTCAGAGGACTGTTTCAAAAGGTATTTATTTACTCAAATGAGGCAATTCTTAGATATAGTGTCTAGTTTCAGGGCATTGTGAGCACACAATAAACTTCTGAGTTCAGAAAAGGTAATACTTGCACTGTCTAGTGAAAAACTTTAAAGGACATCCTTAAAAACTGCTTGGTGAAAAAACTCCCATGTTTTTTTTCTGTTCTTCGACCACACGGGACAGAGAATGTCCCCTCCATATCCTGAGTAGAAATGGTATATGCCCAGTGGTAGATCTTAGTTATTAGGGATTTATAATACACTATTGATGAAATTGGGGTATGGCTGACCTAGAAAGAAAGTATGAAACCTGAAGAAAGATTTATTGTTGGCTACCTTGCATATCTCTGAAGAGTGGATTGTTCACTGAAGTGAATCACAATTTTTATGCCATAAATCCAGGTTTTATCTGAGGCTTAAAGGTCACTGGAGGATGTTACAAGAGGTTTGCAAGAAGTTCTACAAATTGCAGGTAGCAAAGCAGAGAATAATGATAAAAATAATTCTGATGAAACACATACAGCAATAATAATGAGCAAGAAGAGAGGTTTCATGGAGAAATTTCAAAATGTATTTTTGGAAAATGCAGATGGAATTTTCATACATTTGCCTTTAGAAAGGAAAAAAACAGGTAGCAAATATCCACAAATGTAGCATTTTTTCTCATGAAGCCCTGAAACTATAGATTATACAGAAACTAGTCCCAAACTAATAAAGGGATTTGGGAGTTTGCTTGAAACTATTTGGGAATGCCATCATAACACTTTGTATTTCTTCTGTTTGTCCTGCTAGATGGGATTAAACTGATGCAAAGTAGTCCCTGATTTGATTCCTCTGTGATTTTATTACAGTTCTATCTTGTACATTTTGATTTGCAATCAGTATACTACATTTTTATTCTAGGGAACAACCCAAGGTCTTAGCAAGAAAAAAAGTTGTGTGCATTGTTGCTTGAAAATCTCTGATGAAATATTGTCATTTTCCTGGCAGACTACAGCTTCTGATCAAAGTGTGCAGCTTTCACAGTTTAATATGCATGGTGTCAGAATATATGTAGTATCTGTGCAGTTGCCAACCTGAAAGTTATAAGCAGAAGTATGTGCTTACATATGTTTCATACATGGTGAAGAGAGCAGTGAAGCTTAAGTTGGCTGCATTTTTTTTGCAATTTGGTGCTACTCCTGACTGCATTAATCTTAAAGTGCATTGAGGTTCTTGGAAATAATCTGTAGATAATTTCTGTAGAAAGGAGATGAAGACTTTTCATCTCAGTTAAGAACCACTTTCTTTGTCTAGAAATTACAATATAAATGCAGTAATGATAAGGACCAAAGTAGTTGTAATTCAAGTCAGAAGGCAACTGTAAAAGCAATAGGTAGCCTATTTATATGTATGTATTAATTATTTCTAGCTCAAAAAGGGAAACAATGGAATCAGAGTACAGGTGGATAATGGGGCACACAGTTGTCAGCTTTTAAAAACATTTCTCTTTTGTTGGTACAGAAAACACAATAGTTTTGTTTTTTATGCCTTTGCTTGATGAAGGTATAGTGTGTTTGTACAGAGTTGTAAAGCACCCTTGCAGTGGCTTTAAAACTATTTCCCTGTAACTTGTCACTTTCTGGCCTTATGCAGTGCCATATTAAGAAGCTTGAAGCAAGGATGCTCATCTGTTACTTTGATTGGGAAAGCTGGTGCAAGCTGGAAGACACTAGTCCTGATAGCAACATGATGATCTCGAACATTTGTTTCAAAAAGTCAGACAGAAAACCATAAAATTAATAAGCTTACTCTCGTTTGCTTTTGCAGTGACACCTATCTGTGATAAAGGAAAACCCTAGCTGAATTCATACTTTGTTTATATTGTTAATCTTTTCAGGAAACATTTTGCTGCAAAGTTCAAAAAAAGATGCAAAAGATTGCATGGTTTTATCTTGAAGAATCTAATGTTCACCCTGGGATTTATGCTAGCTTTTCTAAGAAGGCTTGCTCTATATTCTGCTATCATATTTCTGCTATTCTCCATGTAAAGTATCTCTGAAGGCAAAGAAGGATAATGCAAGCCTTTGTTGTCTATCTGGATAATTTAAACAAAGAAATGTTGATTTTTCCCTGCCCTATGTATTATGTCATCTGTACCAGGCAAAGTGGTTTTAAAATGTTACTAAATGAGAGTGGATTCAACTAAAATCAGGGCTACAGGGTTATAAATGATAGTATGGGGCTCCAGAGGAACAAACCCAGCATTTAAAATGTCCAGCAGTACTGATTTCCCTTGGCTTTATCACCATATATAAAGATAAATTATTCTGCCAGATCCAGTTGGTGAGCTTTCTTAATAAATAGACGGCTCTAACTGGAGCTGGTTAAATTATTCATTGACAGCAATTTATATGTGAGAATTGTAGCCCTTTATTTGGTTTGCAAATTACCCAGCACTTATTTGTAGTCATTTTTTGTTATTATAATCAACCCATAAATAGGTCATGGTTTTGATTAGTTTGTTGCTGCTATTTGCTCATAGAGTTTGTTCATATTTTAGTTATCATGTTCGTGAATTGCCTGCTGCAAGTAAAAAGTGTTCTGTTTTCTCCAGGGACAAATTTAAGTAGGAGAAGCCCTTTTTGTCTGTTCACAAATTATCATTATGTCTTTATAATTGCCCAGCTCTGTCAGATAAAGACTATAAATAAATGTCCGAAGAACATACGGTGTTTGCACTTCTGTGCTGCCACTGGAAATCAGAATTGCTGCAAGAAGAAGCTACTGGCTGGAGAACAGCTGGCTCTGCTTGCATGGGAGTGAGATTAATGTGTGGGCCAGGGAGGGAAACAGATTGTAAAGAGCTGGAGACAAAGTCTCAACCTTCCATTAAAAAGAAGAACAGCTCCTCTTTATCATAGTGATGCTGAGCTTTCAAATCCTGTTTGACTACTTTATAAACTTAAAATGGCCAAGTAGCCTTTCCTACTTCCTCCTTTTTTTGTTGGAACTGGAAGAGCAACTAGAAATTTCTCTTCCTGGGAGAGAAACTAGACTTGAGAATCCCTATGTTCATTTATTACTATGTAATATGAAGCTGTGAGCAAGAGAGGTATCTTACATCGTGCTCAGTGTTGTCCTGCTGTCTTCAAAGCTAAGGTCTAGTATGATCTACACCTACCTTCAAAACTCATTTTGCCCCAGTACTGTGCAGTGCCAGTCAACAGGCTTGATCTTAATTTTGGAAACAGTATTGGAATTAGCCTTATTTTGGGGTGGAATTTGATCTTTGTACCAACTGTGTGAGTACACAGTATTCAGGACTCCTCCTGAGAGATGTGGGGTAGAAGCTCCCTCTGAAGGGACTTGAGTTTGTCATATGCTGCTGAAACTTCTTTAGAGAGTTCTGCAGGGTCTTTTACTTTAAAAAAAACCCCTTTTTTTTTAAGGTGAATATGCATAGGAGTGACTCAATAAACCCATACCAACCAAAGAAGAAAGTGGAATAATTAAAACATGTGGAGAAAGAAAAATTTGAACCTTTCATGAAACTCAGCTTTGATCCTAAAAATCCCAGAGTTGGGTCACAAGTAGTTTTCCATGATACATACAAGATTTAATGTGAGCTGCCAGGAATGCAGTAATTAAATGGGATATTCTACTGAATTCCTGGTTTTGTTGATATTTACAATCTTCTTCATTCTGCATCATTTTTCCTGAAAAACCTCAATTAATCCAGAGGTTTATAACTAGGCATTTACAAGCAGTGGCATTAGTAATCATTGGGAACCAATTCCCCTTGCTCTTACCTAGCTCTGGTCGTAGGACACGGCAAATCTTAACAAGCTAAAGAATGTCTCAAAAAAAAAAAAGCCTTATTTATTTGTTATGTGTCTTGTAAGTCATCAAAATGTAAAGGTGCTATATTATATTATATTATATTATATTATATTATATTATATATATTATATTATATTATATTATATTATATTATATTATATTATATTATATTATATTATATTATATTATATTATATTATATTATATTATATTATATTATATTATATTATATATATTATATTTTCTGGTATTTGTGCTGTAACCTGCAGGTTTATCACTAAAGATGGATTAGGTTCCATGCATTCTATTGTAATCAGGTCATTGGGTAAGGGTCATATTATTTGAAGCAGTTATTTGTTTAGAGATTCATTCTTCTGATTTCTAGGGGTTTTAAATTTTTCTTTCTTATCCCATCAACCTTGGAAATTTGGTTCTACGTCTACACACCTTTATGAGGAATAGCAATGATTGCAGCCAGAATAGTGGTTGCATCACTTGTCTAAGAAATACACAAAGATATTCAGCTGGCAAGCTCTGTGAGACTTTCTGGTTATTGCCAGATATCCTGTCTAGACCATTATATAAAGAATATAATGTGATATGACTGTATGCAATGTATATTGTACCTAAGTACTATGGCTATGGCTACTTTAATGTAGTAGGGAGAGTAATGAGACTTACAACTTCTGGTGAGAGGTTCTGAGATTCTTTTCTCTAATTCAAACTTTGTTTCTTGTCCATTTAACTTCTTATTTACTATGATTAGAAAAAAAAATCAGCATCATTCTTTCCTTCTGTATTTCTCAGGAAAGCTGTGTTTTACTCTGAAATTGCAGGTCGCATAGTGGTATGTATATCCATATGTACTGGATTTGATTCGTCTAGGGGCCTGTGCATCTGAGGCATGTGCTATGCAAACTACAAATGAGTTTGAGTAGAGGATAATTCCTGAAACTTTCTCTTCTGTGAAGTTGGTGATGCCTCTGGATCCATACAGTAGTCAGTTGTCTTTCTGACACTTCCAATGGAAGTAACCTCATACGACTCGGTTAAGAAATCAGGCAAGGTATTGTCTGACAAACAGTTTTCTCCACTTGTGCATCTAAATGCTTCTTTGATCTGGGAACTGAAAACTTTATTCACTGGGAAAGCACTATCATATTCATAGCATGTCTTGGGTCCTACAAGGTATTTATTGTTTTGGTGGTACAAAGTAAGGCAATAAATAATAACAGGAGCAGTAAGCACTCCCTGTCCAGTCAGATCCAATCAGAGTTTATATATCTCAGCTTTGGATGACTGGCAGGGATCCAGTGCCTCTATTGGATAGTACTTTTTTCCTTTGTGCACAGTGTGGCATTCTTCACGGCTGCTCTGTGTCAGATATCAAGCCTTAAATCCCCCAAAAGCACTTCATCTTGCAGTTAATATCTATGTGTATTACCTTACTAATTTAGTTAGAGGTTACACAACTCTTCAGAGGTGCTTATCTCTATGATCTGTGAAGCCCAGTCCTAGATATTGATTAAACATTTTAGAAGATTTCTTCAAAATTGAAATACTTTTTCTTCATGAGGAGTTTTTGGGAAATTAATACAGACTTTGTTGTTTGTTTCATAGTCAGCTGCAGCAACCAGTCCCCAGTAAAAACCTTAAAGTTTTATTTCTTTCTCTTTTTAGAATTCAGAATATTGAGATTGTGCCTCTCTTGACAAATTTAATATTTCCTGTTTAGAACCATAAGAATTCTTGTGTCTTCCTTGCCTCAGGGCTTCAGATTTTGTGTGTGTATGTGTCATTTTTAGTGCAGTAAAACCTGGATATTGAAAAAAAGAAAAACCAAAACCAAAACAAACCACCAATCAAAAACCTCACTGCCTAGTGAGTACTACCTTAAGTCCAGCCCTAAGCAGCCCTGCCATAATAATTTCTTCTGATAGGGTTGGTTTAAAATGAGAATTCATATCCAACACACCAAACCATTTGAGACTTCTGAAAACATCTGATGGCAGTTTTGGTACTGATAGACTCATAGCAC
This sequence comes from Erithacus rubecula, assembly GCF_903797595.1. Taxonomy (NCBI): domain Eukaryota; kingdom Metazoa; phylum Chordata; class Aves; order Passeriformes; family Muscicapidae; genus Erithacus; species Erithacus rubecula. The sequence goes on from NC_136689.1 coordinate 78,734,549, forward strand.
ATGCTCAGAGGTCAATGTATATATTGGCAGCATCTGCTTGATACAAATGTAGTAATAAATGTGCAATCAATAAATATGTACAATGTGTTTTTTCTGTAGGTTTGGTGCCCCAAAAGTCTTGGTATTCTATGTAATGTTGAATCTGACATTGTTGAAATGCATTCCTTTTCTAAGCTGGAAGAATGTGTGTTTTTATATGCCAAGTTATTTTAGTGTGATGCAGGACCAAAAAAATGTTTCGCTGGCCTTCTTTAAAGATGCTGATATCATTTTTCATGATCCTTCCATTTATTTTTAATACTGAGTACTTTTGTAGACAGAACTTGGGTAATTTAAATAAGAATTCAAAATGAGAATATTGTTTGGTAAAATCAGGAAATGATTGCTCGATGTTGTTACAGATCATGCCTTGATCTACATAGCCTACTTGACATTTCTTGACATCTCCCCAAGGAAAAGAAAGAGTGAGTGAGGTGCTAGAGCCAAGCTTGAAATTCTTGTCCATCATCTCTTTGCCAAGTCCTGACAGACAGCTTTCATTTCCCCAACTCATTTAGACCTCATCCTAAGATTTTATGCTGTAGTTTTAACCATATCCTCTCTGCTTATATAGCATTTCTTAAACCAAAAGCAGTAATTTAAGTATTGTTATTTGCATTTTAATATATCTTCCTGAAGGGGTTAAAAATGGTGAAACCCTGTATAGGGACATGATCAAGTAGAGATGCAGTGAGAAAGCTGGATACATTTCTTGAGGATTATTCTCTGCAATAAACACATCAACACAAGAGACAAGGGTCAGTCTGCTGATGGCAGCATCTGGATGGCAGCAACATTTGTGGGGAATGTAGAGCTGAGGTTTAATTTCCTGTACTGTTCAGAGTTCAAACCCATTTCTTGCACCTCCTTGTTGAATGGTTGATCCAGGAGAGAAGAGGCTGCTGTGGATGGGGAGGAGTTCTCCCAAATCCCCTCACTGGCACTGTTTTAATGTGCATGCAGAGCACGCAATTCATGTGACCATGCAGCTGTCAAACCGAGTAGATGGAGAATTCAACTAGAGAGATTATGCCTTGTTCCCTATTAAAGACTATTAAAATATTTTTCCAATGCCTTTTTAATTAAGCTACAACTTCTCAAAAAGTCCCTAAGGGCATGAAAGACACCTATTTCTTGCAGGGCATTAAAAAAATTCTTGATTTTTCTTGGCTGCTACTGAGACTTTTCTGTCTTTGGTCCAACTGTCTCCTAAACAGGGAGAGCAAAGCAACTGCCTGTCACTGGTTTTGAATCAAGTCAGTGGCCAAGCAAACAAAAGAAGTTTCAGTAGGCAAATGTACCTGTTAAAGTATTTGTGATTAGATATTTTTGTAGTTAAATGAAACAGTTTTACAAAGAGTGAAGTTTCAAGTTTTAATTTTTTCCACTTTAGGTGTTATTACTGTCCAGAATACTTTTCTTTCATAGTTTCACATGTGAAATCTAGAGAAAAAAAGTTGGCAATTGAATCCAGATTTCACAAGTCTCCAAATTGTTCAATAAAAAAAAAAAAAAAAAATTGATTTATTCTCTAATAAAACTGTTATAATTGAAAAATCATTAGAAGAGATTGAAAATAAAAGATTGATAAAAGATACCCTCTCATAAAGTCTTGAAATAATGATTTATCTCAGTAAGTTAAAGGAATGCATGACAGAATAAGTGAGATATTAATAAATGTTTTCTTATCAACTATAATCTATTAAGAAACTGCAGCTCTATAGCATTGGCTTATAGATATTCTACAGACACTTTTAAGTGGAGTGCATGAACTGTTATGGGTAGATCAATCTTCAACTTAGACAAAATGTTATTAATTTCTATCTCAGCTCTAAGGCACATCTTTGGCAAGCTGAAAAATCTCTATAAGATTGGAAATAGAAGTAGTAGATAGAGGTGGACTAGTGAGCATGAGTCATTAAAAATATATATATATTGAGATTGTTGAAATTACTTCTTTTTGGTCAGGCAAGCAAAAACATCTGGCTTAGATCTAGGAAAGATAAAACTTTGCCACTAGAGTATATGAGAATCAGAATAATAATCTGAGATAGTTTAATTTTCTTTGTGAAAGAAACAGACATAACTGATGAGGTGGCTGAGACATGTAAATGAGCATATAATTGATATTTAGTATAGGTTAGTGCTTGATCTTTTCCAGAAGACTGAGGAGTTAGAAGCTCCAGTTTGAGAAGTTAGAAGCTTCAACTTCATAGAAATAGTCTTCCAAAAAAAAGGCACACTGCTTGGTTTAGCTGCCAGTTACTTTGCATCTTAGTCTCAAGTAGATCTGAATTTCCACTTAGAGCTTGAATTCTCTGTTCGAAAGATTTTTGAATGAGTCTGACTGGATCTGGATTTAAATTCCAATTTGAGGCATGGAATGGCTGCCGAGGAATGGTACACAAATTGCCCTTTTTCATAAAGTTTTATGATTCATCAGAAATCCTATTAGTGGAAATGTTATTTGTACCAATTTGTAATCTGTTTTATTTAATGGAGAGGTGGATATTTTCTGTGCTAAAGGCAGGTATTTAACTCTTTACATGGTAGCTACTGGGAGAAAGTTTTGCTAATTCAACTGAAAAGTGACTATATCCTTTTTTGAGACACTATAACACATGGGAATTAAATCTACAGGGGAGAGAAGTACTTTTAAAAATGTTGTATGTTTGCAAATTTTTCCTCTGGAAAACAGTAAAGAAAGGATTCTTTTGGGGATTCTCCTTATTTCCATTGATAG